>NW_023425344.1:142987441-144187441 GCF_014108415.1 Molossus molossus
AGTAGACATCCCTGTCTTCTTCTGATCTTAAGGGAGACACTTCTTTCAGTTGTTTGTTCAGGCTGATTGCTCTAATTTCAGCTGTAAATTGGGTTTGGCGCCAGAGGAGGTGTGTGTTGCTTTCACCTGCACCACAGCCATTATAGAACTGGGAGCTGTGTTTTGAATATCAGAGACCCAGGCCTGGTTTTGGCCTCTGTGGACTCCAGTCTCTCCGGGGGAGGAAAAGTGAACAATTTTATGAGATTCCTTTGTAATAGAGGAGTTGGGGTCCTATCATATTTGCACATGATGGGGACTTATTCTCTTCTGGGTAATGGTCAGAACTAAACTCATGTCTTTGTGCACTTTGCCAACAGGGCCACCCTGAATTTCACATGTGGCCCTAGCATTGTGTGCCATATTGGTGGATATTTATAGTGTGGACTCAGATAAGCAGAATGGATTATATACAAAGTGGTGACATGGTAAGATTTTGCATTAGTCATTTTCCATGTTCCATCTTCCTTCCCTTCTAGAGTCTTCATGGAAATTGAAATCTGTTTATGTGGGTTTCATAATAGTATTTGGTTGAGCCATATGAAATGCCCCTGCTGGGCTGCTTTTTGACCTACAAATATAGGAATTTCATCTGGTTTAACACAATACTAAAATAGGCATTTTCTTGATCCTCTTTGTATCTGTAGAATTCCTTTCTACATTAAAAAAGAAAGAAAGAAAGAAAGAAAGAAAGAAAGAAAGAAAGAAAGAAAGAAAGAAAGAAAGAAAGAAAACAGCCTAACTCTTGGCACACATTATCAGAGGAAACTTTTATGTGGGCACTGTCTTCAGTCCCTCCTCCCACCAGGAATCAAAAATCAAAGCAAAGAACAGGTTTGCCTTTAGGGATAAGCCCTGCTCTCCAGCACCCCCTTATCTGGTAAAAAAGGGAAGCACGTGGATCCCCATGGTAACACAGCTTTGTCATTCCCAGCTGCTCACTTTTTCCTAAGTCCAATGATGGCAGAGCCCCCAACCCCTACCCTGGGTCCCTAGACCCACCAGCCTCTCCCTGCAGGTGGGTGGACATCAGCCCCATGTACCTGCACAGCCTCCACCTGCATTTTCAGCACTGGAGCTCCAGCCTGGAATCACAGGGCAAGCTCCTGGGCTGGGAGAAGACATGGGAGACCTGACTTCTATATCCTATGGATTCCTAGCAGCAAACATTTGGACCCCGTAGACAACTGCCCTGTTGCACCAGCCACTGCAGCTAAATAGCTCTGCTGCCTGGCACAGATGAACACCAACTACTTCATGCTGTCAGATTGTTCATCCAAGGTGTGCATGTGGTGTGCATGTGACAGCAGCACAGACTAGGTGGGGGGGGGCGCGCATGCTGGATGCTAGAAATTGGGCAGCATGCTCATCCTGGAGGCCTGTGGTATAGACGTGCCTGGCATCTACCTGCAGAGCCAGAGCAGCTCAGCCTGCAGTACCACATGAAGGAGTACTCACTGTATGTCCAGGACTGTGCTAGCCCTTGGTCATGCATCGCCTCAAGAGACTAGGAGGGTCACTACAGCATCAATGCAGTTAATGCAATGCACCCTGTGTCCAGCCATTCTGCAGTTTAGAGTCAGAATTCTGCCATCAATTCTAAGGTGCAGTGTTTTAAAAAATTTACCACTAACAAACATAAAACCTACCCAATTAGAATTGCATGATGCCATCAATTGAAAACTATATCCCTGTTTCAAAAAGTTAAATTAAAAATTATAAAATAGCCCTGGCCGGTTTGGCTCAGCGGTTGGAGCATCGGCCTGTGGTACAGAGAGACCCGGGTTCGGTTCCCGCTAAGGGCACGTACCTTGGTTGCAGTTTGTCCCCAGCCCTGGTTGGTCGTGCGGGTGGCAGCCACTCGATGTGTCCCTTCGCGTCGATGTTTCTCTCTCTCTCCCTCCCACTCTATCTGAACAAAAAATGGAAAAATGTCCTCGGGTGAGGATTAAAAAAAAAAAATTATGAAATATAGCATATAAATGTGTTTTGATAGATTTTTCTAATATTTGTGTGCTACTCATAATCAGCTTTTCTCATGGTCACTGCTATTGTCCACTTGCAATGTCTTGTACCTACTTTAGGGTGCTACACGTTATCTTAGCTGCTGTCACAAATATCACCATCCTCCAAAAACTGGTGGAGTGTGTATTTTGGGGTGTGGTGGTTAGCACAGGGGAAGAGAGTGGTAGAGGGTGCTAAAGGATGGATGCGATTAGAGGAGTATGGAACATACCAAATGATAGTTTAGGGAAGGTCTGCATGTGTCTTTTACCACTCCATGATATAGAAATGTTTCCAGCCCTGGCCGGTTTGGCTCAGCGGTTAGAGTGTCGGCCTGCGGTCTGGAGAGACCCGGGTTCGGTTCCCGCTAGGGGCATGTACCTCGGCTGCAATTTGTCCCCGGCCCTGGTCGGTCGTGCGGGTAGCAGCCACTCGATGTGTCCCTTTCACGTCGATGTTTTTTTCTCTCTCTCTCTTCCTCTCTCTCCCTCCCACTCTACCTGAACAAAAAATGGAAAAATGTCCTCGGGTGAGGATAAAAAAAAAATATATATATATATAGAAATGTTTCCATCCCCCCAAAAAGTTTATTTTTGCTCCTTTGTAGTCCATTCCCAGCCCAATCCCCAGCTCCTGGACACCACTAATCTGCTTTCTCTCACTATAGTTTTAACTTAAAGAATTCATATCAATGGAATCACACTGTATGTGGTAATTTTTCTGGAATACTTCATTTGCATAATGTTTTCCGTCTTTTTCATGCTGTTCCATGTCTCAGCTGTTTATTCCTTTTTGTTGCAGACTAGTGTTTCTTGGAATGGATTTTATTACAGTTTATTTACCTTTGGGCTGTTTCCTCTAATCTAGTGGAACCATTGAGTCTTTCACTATCAAATATGATTTGAGCTGTAGGATTTTTTTATTTTTGTTTTTTTTACACGTTCTCTCCTAGTTTGCTGTCTTTTGATGTGGGTGTTGCATTTTGTCAAATGCTTTATGTAAGGTTACATGCTTTATCTTCTTTAGCCTATTGATATGGTGGATTACTTTGATTTTTCTATTTTTATATTGTTGGGTGCTGGATTTTTTTGTATTCCTTAGAAAATATTGGCATTTTATCTGACAGGCAGTTAAGTTAGTTGGAATCACTTTGATCCTTTAGGCTTGCTTTTTTGCTTTGTTAGGGTAGGCAGAGCAGCCTTTAGTCTAGCATAATTTGGCCCCACTACTTGGGTGATTCCCTTCAGAAGACTATCGCATGCCTGGTATATGCCCATCCTTGTGTGAGCTCTGGGTATTGCATGGCCCACTGCTTTATGGTGGTTCTTAACTCAGCCTGGGGAGTTTCATCCAAACATATGCAGATTAGGATTCAGCCAGTGGTTTGAAAGGACCCCTTGGCAGAGCTTCAAGATTTTCCCCTGAACATCTTTCTACTTTCTTGTGTTCTGCCCCAATCTCCTCAATCTCCCAGAACTGTAATCTCTTTGCCTCAACTTAGTGAGATACTAGGCTCTGTTTGGGTTTCCTGTACCCTAGCTGTATCCTGGACCCTGTCTCCAGGTAGTAACCCAGGGCTAGTGCTCAGCTCATTTGTTCATTGCCTGTTGCTTTATGTTTGAAAAATAGTTATTTTATATATTTTTCCTGGGTTTTTTGTTGTTGTTTTTGTTTTTTGCTTTTTTTAAATTTCTTTATGGTGGGACAAAAATTCCTGTAGCAGTTACCCCTTCCAGCCAGTAGCAATGATCCATTATATTTTTTCATTATTTCATGACTATTATTGGAAATGTATACTTCCTTGTGATCTTCAAGATCATTTTTTTCTCTTCCCAAATCCCACTCCATAAAAAGTATAAGTTAAATGTGGAGTTTATACATTACTTTTGAGAAAGTTAACATTTGCACTGAAGGTCAAAAGCGATGGTAAGTTTGCTGATGCATTTGGCATGAATCAAAGCAGTGGCACCAAACTGTAGTCATAGTCTTTTTTCCCATGCACTCCAGTAACCCACCCTCCATTCTTTTAAATTTGTTTCTGTTAAAAGTGTTTTTTAAAAAAATGGATTAACTAATATGTAACCATTGAAAAACAGCGTATTTCTGTAGAAGTTCCAAGGACTAACTTCAAAGAAAACTGACTCCAGCAACCAGACAGTCCAGCTCCAGGAGACTTGATGACTTCCATCCATGAAAACTGGACCTGCACTTGACCAGCTTCAAGATAATAATCGGAATAGACTGTGCTGACTTACACATAGAGAACTTTCAACTCCCCTCCCCATGATTTCTTTGCTCTGCTTTCCCTCCCCCTCCTTGTAAAACCCCTGCCTGCACTGAGATGTAAAGGTGGTCTTCAGGACAGGAGTCCGCCATCTGCTCAGGCTGCTGGCACTTGAATAAACTGTCTTTTCTTCCATCAACACCTGTCTCTGGAGTATTGACTCACAAAGCAGCAGGCAGCCAAATCTGAGTTCAGTATCACACTCACACATAAAATAGCCAATTTCACTTCAAAAAGTGTTTTTGCCCTGACCGGTTTGGCTCAGCAGTTACAGCATTGGCCCACGGACCAAAGAGTTGAAGGTTCAATTCCAGTCAAAGACACGTACCTCAGTTGTGGTTTGTTTCCTGGCCCTGGTCAGGGTCATGTGGGAGGCAACCAGTCGATGTGTCTCTCTCACATCAATGTTTCTCTCTCTCTCTCTCTCTCTCCCCCCCTCCCACTTAATCTGAAGATAAATGGGAAAAAAATATCCTTTGGTGAGGATTTTTTTTTATTCTTAACCTGAGGACATTTTTCCATTTTTTGTTCAGGTAGAGTGGGAGGGAGGGAGGGAGGAAGGGAGGGAGAGAGAGAGAGAGAGAGAGAGAGAGAGAGAGAGAGAGAGAAACATCGATGTGAAAGGAACACATCGAGTGGCTGCTACACACACGACCAACCAGGGCCAGGGACAAACTGCAATTGAGGTATATGCCCTTAGCGAGAACCAAACCCGGGCCTCTCTGGACCACAGGCTGACGCTCTAACTGCTGAGCCAAACTGGCCAGGGTGAGGATTTTTTTTTAAGTTCTTAATAAAAAGTCAAAATGATTAATTCTAGCCTGGCAGTATGGCTCAGTGAGAGAGACACATTGATTGGTTGCCTCCCACCAGGGCCAGGGACCATCCCGAAACTAAGGTACGTGCTCTTGACCGGAATCAAACCCATGACTCTTTGGTTCCCAGGCTGACTCTCTAACTGCTGAGCCAAGCCAGCCAGGGCTTAAGTAGGCATCTTTTTAATTATGTGGGATCAAACAGGAAGTGTACAGAAAGCACTTGTGCTCCATACTGACAAATGATGCTTGGCTTTAGGGAAAGCGCCCAGTGAGTATTTGAATTACAAGTTGAAGTAGATTTTCTTCTTCTTCTTCTTCTTCTTCTTCTTCTTCTTCTTCTTCTTCTTCTTCTTCTTCTTCTTTCTTCTTTCTTCTGGACATTACTTTTACTTGAAGAATTACCAAGAGACAAATTAGGATCATTTAGACTTGGGTATTTGGCAGATGTCTTCTTTCAAATGAACAAAGTGAGCCTGTCACTTAAAGAAAATAACTGACCATATTTCTTGCTAGTGATAAAGTAGGAGCTTTCAGTAAAAATTAGCATTTTACAATTAGCAAGTTGTAATCGTATCCACCACCATGAGCTTATTATCCTCCCACTCACTGAAAGGCTTTTCTGATGAGATGAAGGGGGTGATGTTAATGAATGTGATTTTTATTTTTATTTCTTTATTTTTAAATTTTATACTTTTATTTATTTTATATTTTTATTGATTTTTTTAGAGAAAGAGGAAGGGAGAGAGAGAGAGAAATATCCATGTGAGAGAGAAACAATGATTGGCTGCCTCCTGCATGCCCCCTACTGGGGATGGAACCAGAAACCCAGGCATGTGCCCTGACCAGGAATCAAACCAGGACCACTCAGTCCACTGAGCCACACTGGCCAGGCAATGAATGTGATTTTTAAGATATTGTATCATGAAGTGTGTCAACATTTAGATCTGTATAAATCAGTGAACTAATATTTTCCAAATGACCAATGCTTGATGTTACACAATTATGCATGAGTAAAAGATCCATTCAATGTTCAAATTAGACCAGTGGATTTCTATTGTAACAGTATGAAAAGTTTATGGATATGGTTTCAGATTCTACATTGCAACTAACTTTTAGAAAACTACCACTGTTATTTTTGGTATAGTATCTAAGAAGAATGTCCACAGTTATCTGATTAAGAGATTTCTTCTCTTTCCCTGGCCGGTTTGGCTTAGTGGTTAGAGCGTCGGCCTGCGGTCTAGAGAAACCCGGGTTTGGTTCCCGCTAAGGGCGCGTGCCTTGGTTGCAGTTTGTCCCCGGCCCTGGTTGGTCCTGTGGGTGGTAGCCACTCAATGTGTCCCTTTCACGCCGATGTCTCTCTCTCTCTCTCTCTCTCTCTCTCTCTCTCTCTCTCTCTCTCTCTCTCTCTCTCTCCCCCTCCCATTCTACCTGAACAAAAAATGGAAAAATGTCCTCGGGTGAGGATAAAAAAAAAAGAGAGAGATTTCTTCTTTTCCAACTATATAACTATCTGAAGGTAGATTTTCTTCACATACATCATGCAGAATTACACATTGCAATAGATTAAATATAGAAGCAGATATTAGAATTCAGATTTATTTAGGCTAGACATTAAAGAGGTTGCATTAATGTAAAGGGATGCTACTCCTTAAATTTTTGAAAAACATCATTTTCCACAATAATGTATTATTTGATTTAATACGAAATGTTTGTGATTGTTATTTTTGAATAACTTAATTATTTACATTTTTGTTTTAATTTCTAGTATGAAATGTATTGATAGTTATTACCCACATGAATAAAACATTTCTGAGGTCCTCAAGTATTTTTAAGACTAGAAAGGGGTTCTGAGAGCAGAAAGTTTGAGTTGTCTGCTTGCTTGCTTTCTCTCTCTCTCTCTTTAGAGTTGTGTGTTCTTTAAAGAGGACATGGATCTCAGTAATTTAAAAAACTGGATCTGGCAGCATTTAAATTGGGGGACCTACAATCATCTTTCTTTCTTTCTGCTATAACAGATTATCTTTGTTTTCTAGTTTTTGTTGAACAATTTTGGTAACTTAGCTTGCTGTTAGGAAATCATCTCTTTTGGGTTTCTGACTTTATTGCTGTGGATTTGTAGGTGGCATTTCTCACATTTCCTCTAATGCTGTGTGTGTCTTGGTTATTTCTCCCTAGCCAATATCCCTAGCCAATCTGTGGTTACAACTGATGAATGAGCCCAGCTCTAACATGAACTCTGGTTGTTATTTTTGCATAAGTTAACGAGCAAGACAAAAATCAAGCAACGAAGCTGCCTGTTCTAATTTCCCATTTGTCAATAGTGTGAGAAACTTCTTTACTGAATCAGATAATAGTTTTTAATCCTGGAAGACTATCTCCTTTACTATGTAACAGCTACAGATGCAGCACTTTGACATTTAATTTGCATCAGTGATTCTCAAGTGGAGAGAGATTTTGCTCCTCTGGTGACACTTGGCAGTGTCCAGAGACATTTTTGGTGGTTAAGATGGCATCTAATGGGTAGAGTCATGGACATCCCTGCCCCACCAAAAAAGAATTATCTGGCTCAAGGTTGAGATAATTCTATAACTTTTTAAAGTTTAGATTATCAACAAAACAATAAATCAAGTCCAGATTTGTAGCATCTGTTTCTATAGCAAAAACACTCCCACTGTGGCTGATTTCCAGTTACCAGGATGACTTTCTCAATTGTGGAATGAGTAGATATGTAGTAGCCATATTATTAGTATTATTATTAGTATTTCCACCACAAAGATACAATAGTCATAACTAACTCCAAGAGCATAAGTAACAGTAGAATGTAGTAATATAATTAGTAATAGGTTTTATGTATTTATCACCTTTGTAATATAAGAGGTTTAATTGTAAATAAACATTTAACTTTTAATAATGGCTATACTTAATAGCTGCCTCACAAAATTCTTAAAAATTTAGCAGTGGGCTCTTACAGGTCAGAATGGACTGGCTTGGAGCCAGCATGCCACTGGATAAGTCCACTACCCGTTTTCTAGGAAAACCAGCTCTGACTGGCCCAGACTGGGTTGGCACCTGCCCATGGTATACCCACACAAAGCAGGCATGTGAAGGTGGCTGGATCCAGAGGGAGCCTGCCCCTTCCATTAAGAAATTTATGGCGGTGTCACTGTGAGTGGGCGGGTGCCCCGAGAGACACCCCTGACAGTGCTGCAGACACAGGCCTCCTGCTCCACTCCTGTCCATCAAGACTCCATGCAGACTGAGTTTCTGGCTCACCCACTCCCCTCACTCCCCCAAAGAGGGATTTCAAAATAATAGATCAGTGGTGGGGGCTCATATGGGAGGCAATCATTGGATGTTTCTCACATCAATGTTTCTCTCTCCCTCTCCCTCTTCCTCTCCCTTTCTCTCAAATCAATGAAAACATGTCATCAGGAGAGGATTTTTTAAAAGGTGCAATGGCGCCCTGGCCGGTTTGGCTCAGAGGTTGGAGCGTCGGCCTGCGGTACAGAGAGACCCGGGTTCGGTTCCCGCTAAGGGCACGTACCTCGGTTGCAGTTTGTCCCCAGCCCTGGTTGGTCGTGCGGGTGGCAGCCACTCGATGTGTTCCTTTCACATAGATGTTTCTCTGTCTCTCTCTTCCTCCCGCTCTATCTGAACAAAAAATGGAAAAATGTCCTCGGGTGAGGATAAAAAAAATAAAATAAAAATAAAAGGTGCAATGGCATAGAATTAAAAAAGCATTGTAAATAATTTTTAGGTTATTTTTAAAATTAAAATCTCTGATGTAATTTTTCTCTGCAGTTAATTTTTTTTTGGTTGGACCAAAAACAAAAGAATTTCTGATTATGTCTCCAAACATGTCACTGAAAATCTTGATTGCTGAACACAATACCAGAAACGTTATCTCAGTTTGGTGTAAATGTTCAGTTATCACTAAGATATGTAAGCAATGTAGAACTGAGGGAGGAAGGACAAATTTACTTCTGCAAAAAACTTAAATGGATACAGTCGCCTAACTTGACAGGGAATGTAACAGGCTAACAGTGAGCACTGCCCCCTTTACATTAATGAGCTAGTAGTGCTGCTCAAATTTTTCTCCCTCTCTGGTACATCAATTTTGGCAAGCCGGTGACTTCGGAAACTCTGATGTGAACCTCTGATATGATAATAAGGATCTGGCTTTATTTAACCTAACTGAGGTGTTCTTCGAGGGGGTGTTTGGACTTGAACTAGCAGGTACAAGTGGATATATTATTAAAAATGAAGCACATCAACCTCCACACGATTCAGAAGACTGTGATTCATTTGTATCTGTGGTCCTGGAAACTGCAGGCGTGCTGCCGGAGGGCGCCGCCAGGGGACGCTCATGCACAGCCGCTTCCTCATCCCAGGCGCCCTGAGGCGCTCTCTCCTCCTCTAGCTCATCTCAGCTTCCACCCGAAGCCGTCCCTGTAGCGCAGCGCTCGGCCCCAGTCCCCGGGCTGGCGGATTGTAGTGGGTTCACCGTGCGGATCCCGGTGAGGTTTGGCCGAGCAGCGGGAGGGAACTGGAGCTGACGCCCGGCCCGACGTGGACGCTCTGTTAGCTCTTACCGTCCATATTCCTGCCCTAAACCTCTCATTCCAGAAAACCAAAACCCACCACTCCAGTCAGGAGGAAGGAATGATGGAACCACCCTAACCCACCCAAAACTGCAAAGGGTCGCTCCACAAGAAAAACAAGTTTCAGGAGACCCCAGCCCCCGACCAATCAAGAACTGGGGAGACCCCAGGCCCGACCAATCAAAGACAACCACGTCTCCTGGGCTGAACGACCACCCCCCAGCCCCGAGTTTAAAAATCCCTCGTCTGAACAAGCCGGTTGCTCCTCTCTCCTTAGAGGTCGCCCGGCAGGCTAGCTCCCAAGAAACCTGCCCTTCTGGAGGCCCTGCAGCGCCTCGTTCTGCCTCGTTCTTACATAATGGTGCCGAAACCCGGGGACCGGGGCTTGGTAGCCTGGACTATCCCCAGCACAGACCACCCTTACACCTGGCGAAGCAGTGGACAGCAGAAGGCCCAGGCTAACTTCCAGATTCTGGGTGAAGGTGGTTTGGGTTGATTGGCCGGCCCCGACCCGTCCCAGACCTCCTCCTACCTGCCCAACCAGAAGGCACCCTCCCTCTCCCTTTCTCACACTTTCTCTCCTTCCCTATTCTCCCTTATTCTTCCACCTACGTTTGCTACCGGGTGGCCCGCCCGTCTCGCTCTCATCTCGAAATTCTCCCTTATTTTTCCACCTACGCAAGGTTTCGATTTTGACTCACCCCTATCTACTGAGTGGCCCGCCCGTCTCATTTTGTCTCGAAATCTAGGTACCTAGTCGGACCCCTAGCTACTCTCGGACATTCAAGTCGGGGTGACGACTCCTTGATGTGTCCTTCCTACAGGCTTGTCCTCTCGAGGCCTTGACTGGAGACAGGGACACCCTCTCCTGTCATTGCCTCTATGAAATGGGGTCATCTCACTCTAAACCGCCTCGCGCAAGCCCCCTTGGCTGTCAACTGAAAAATCTAAAAAACCTCGGCCTCTCCGATTTGAGGCCCGAAAACTCGTATTCCTCTGCAATACAGCCTGGCCCCAATATAAACTCCACAATAACTCTCAATGGCCAGAAAATGGCACTTTTGACTTCAATATTCTAAGAGACTTAGATAATTTCTACCACCGGACAGGCAAGGCCTCAGAAATTCCTTACGTGCAGGCTTTCTTCTCTCTCCACTCTTACCCTTTGCTTTGCTCCCCCCACCAAGTCCTCCTAGCCCAATCCCCAATCCCCCTCTTTTCTACAGATTCTTTTGACCCTCAAGACCACTTGGCCCCCAATCCTCCTCCTCCTCCTCCTCCTCCTCCTCCTCCTCCTCCTGTCCCAGATATAGCCCCTTCTCCTGTTGCCGCTCTGCCTCTGCCTTATCCGAATGCCTCTTCTCCTCCACCAGATGCGTCTTTCCCTGAATTTCCCCTTTTCTCTGCCCACGTAAACCTCCCCAGACTGGTTTATATCCGCCCCAGGAAGTAGCTGGCGCCGAGGGAATGATGCGTGTAGCCATCCCCTTCTCCTCTGACTTAGCCCAAATTGAACGCCGCCTTGGCTCCTTCTCCTCTGATCCCGACACCTACATCAAGATGTTCCAATACCTCACTCAATCGTATGATCTTACCTGGCACGATCTTTCTATCATCCTTACTTCCTCCCTCTCTGCATACGACAAGGATTGAGTGTGGGTGACCGCCCAGCAGGTAGCAGATGAGGCACATGCCCGGGACAATAACCTCCCTCTAGGGGGAGAAGCAGTTCCCCCCATGACCCAAATTGTAACTATCAAATTGGCCATGCTAATCATAGGGAACGTGACCGTCTAATAGACTACCTTCTTCAGGCCTTAGAAAAACCAGCCAATAAGGCCGTCAATTATGACAAAATCAAAGAAATTATTCAAAGGCCCCAAGAAAATCCGGGAGAATTCCTAGAACAACTCTCCCAGGCCTTTCGTAGATACACTCATATGGACCCCACCACCCCAGCGGGGACCACCCTCCTCCATTCCCATTTTATCTCCCAATCTGCCCGACATTAGATGCAAACTCAAAAAACTACCCAAAATAACCAAAGTGAAAAAGAGCAAATCCCATTACATTTTGGAAATGTGTTCTGGAGGAGAACTTGAACTTTCCCTCATACTTGCTGGGTATTTAAGGAAGCGTCTTATCTTAATTATACTGAGCAATACAGGGTGGGGCAAAGTAGGTTTACAATTATTTGTTGGAAAATAATATAATAATTAATAATAATACAAGAATAAACTGTTTCAAGTACTCACACCTGTAAACCTACTTCTGCTTCACCCTGTATATTTTTTAATTCAAAGGAAGAAAATAAAATTTAGAGACTATAAACATACTAATAATCAGCAGTTTTCTAAATGCTACATCTAGAGCTAAACATTTAAAATTGGAATCAAATTTTATTTCCGAAATAAATCGTCTGGCAAACTCGAAATCAGAGATCACTATAAAGTAAATAGACATCAGATTGTCTACTCTGTAGTTTTCTACTTTAGATGACTAGACCAATAAAAGCATAATTACGGGTATGTTCATTTCCTTAAACAGAAACAGCAGCACAGAAGCGTGGGAGGCCCGCAAAGACAAGGTTGAATCTGGACCTGGTGTTAGAGTCACAGTGATTCTGATCTCTTCTTTCAAGGGCAAGTCTTCTGGTGGAGACACTAAGCAAATGGATGTCCCATCCCACCCAGGCCTCCCTGTGGTCTCCTGTCCGGAAATGACAGCTCTGTGTAAGGAGGACACTGCAAGGAGGAAGCTGGACAACAAGGCTGTTGTTGGGTGTCCCTGGGGAGTGTTTGAGAATTACATGTTTTCTGAAACTCCCTAGCAAACTCAGCTATGGCCTGCACGTCCTCACCACTTGGAGTCTTCATTTCAGTTAAATTGGGAAGATCTTGTTCACTCCCATCTGACTTCTTGCATCCAGGGCCCAGAGTTGGTCAAGGACCAGAGGTGCCTAACTTTCCCCATCACTTGTCAGTCATAATTCAGAAGGCCACTTTGTGTACTGAGCAAGGTGATGTAGACAGGTGAACATCAGAAGATGACTATGAAAACGAAAACCTCAAAGAGTCGGGACCAAGAGGACACTGACTGAGGGAACCACAGCGGTGACATCAGAGCTGCACACAGGATCTCCGACTGTCTGGATAGTTCTTTTTGATTCAGAGAACCCCTCCAGACCCGACTATTTCCAGTCTGTGCTTAGTTCCCAGCTTCTCCAAAAGATCTACCCCGCTATTCTATCTAATAACTAGATTTCGGAGACTCTCTTGCCTCCCGTGCAGGGCTTAGAAGGTGCATCTGTGCCAGATCAGGAGCGCGTGGCCACAGCAAGCTCATGGGCTTCGACAGAGGGAGCTTTCACGCTCCCTCGACTGGTCTCATCCCGGGACTGTGGTCATCTGTGACCATCCACAGTGATTTTCTGCATTTTATTGACCTCTAGGTGGCAGCTGCAACTTAGGACTTCTTGGACCACACTCGGGGGGGGGGGGGGGGATAGAAAACTAGTGGTGAATCTCTTGTTGCTGTGAAAAGCTGGCATAAGTGTAGCCATTTTATTTTATCTATCTATCTATTTATTTATTTATTTATTTATTTATTTACCTATTTAATTTCCTCACCTGTGGACATTTTTCCATTTATCATCAGATAGAATGGGAGGGAGGGAGAGAGAGAGACAGAAAGAAACATCGATGTGATAGAGCCACATCGACTGGTTCCCTCCTGCATGACCCAACCAGGGCCAGAGACGAACTGCAACCGAGGTACATGCCCTTGACCAGACTCCAACCCGAGACTCATTCATTGGTCCTTGGGCCAATGCTCCAACCACTGAGCCAAACCAGCCAGGGCAAGTGTAGCCATTTTATAGTGTAGTCGGGCTGTCATTCCAGAGGAACCGTCTTGCATGTCTTACTCCTTGAAACTTTGGAACTTTGGATGGGGCCAAACCAACATTGTCTCAGAAACAATCGTTTGTAAGGCTAATAGAAAGCAGATCTCTTGACCACAAACAAACGAAGAATGATGATTTGGGATATTCTTTAGAATCAGTAGCCAGCCATTTATAGCTGAAGAGTAACTTAGCATGTTAGTACCAACGAAAATGCCTTCCTTCTATTCATGTAATTCTTTCCCTTCCCTTTCATGTGAAAACCCTCAGCTCCTCATTGGGACGTAATTTGGGTTTCTGCCTGAATCTATGCCCCAGATTGCAATTCTTTTGTGATCTCAAATAAACGCTTGTTGTCTCTCACTTTGGCTTTTTACTTTTATGTTAACAATGCTCATTGTAGGAACCTTTTTTAGGGAATCAGTTTTAACTATCTCCTCAGATATTAACAGTTGCCTTAAGTTTTAAGTATCATAGGAGTGACTTGGAATTGTTATGCCAACTTCTTTGGAAATATCTTTAAAGAATGATGACCCATCTATGGTGCATTTAGAACTTACAAGTGTTGGGTTTCGCTTCCTTCCATTTATCAGATATAGGACATATTTACCAAGTAAAAGCTACATGATTCTAACTTCCTTAAGGGATTTGCACCATTTTTATTCCTGTTTCTTCTAGTGGCCATCTTTCCTTTCTTGGACCTTTTCCCTTAGTCTAGAAACATGGAAGTTTCTACCATTCTAAAAATAATTCCATCACTAAATTAGTAAGGCCTCTCTTGGTTCCACTTTTATTATGACCACTTTTTCTTTTTTTTTAATCCTCACCTGAGGACATTTTTGCATTTATCTTTAAATAGGGCAGGAGGGAGAGGGAGGAAGAGAAAGAGAAACATCGATGTGAGAGAGACATTGAGTGGTTGCCACCCACATGACCCCAACCTGGGCCAGGGACAAATTGCAACCAAGTACGTGCCCTTAGCGGGAACCGAACCCGGGACTCTCTGGTCCATGGGCTGACACTCTAACCACTGAGCCAAACTGGCCAGGGCCTCATTATAACCACTTTTTCTAGTTCATTTTCTTTGCATCTAAACATTTCTCTCTTTTTTTTAAAAAAAGGTCTTCAGATAGAGTGGGAGAGGGAGAGGGACAGAGAGAGAAACGTCAGTGTGAGAGAGACATATCAACTGGTTGCCTCCCACACGACCCAACCAGGGCTGGGGACAAACTGCAACCAAGGTACGTGCTCTTGACTGGAATCGAACCCGAGACTCATTGGTCCTTGGGCCGAATCTAACCACTTAGCCAAACTGGCCAAGGCTGCACCTAAACATTTTAGGTGATATTTGACCCCCAGACTTTCCAATGTTTATGGTATGTATGAAAAAGGGGCCACGTACTGAACCTGAGAAGCTCAGGTGAGTCCTGCATAGTGGGCCTTAAAAACTCAAGAGACTGAAACTAACCGCATAGATGCTCTGAACATAAAAATTCCTAACTAAAAGTGAGTCATGGCAGGTAATCACATCCTAGAAACACCCTTGGAATGTCAGAGTAATCCCCCTTTTTAAGACCCCTCAGGGCACAATCTTCCGCGACAGGAGGAGACCACAGACTCCTCATTGTTATCTTGTTTCCTGAATACCATCTCTGTGTGCTGTAAATGTTAATTAACTATTCTAGACTCACCTAGGTAAAAGAAGTCTCCGTTTTACTCTTGATTCTGTATCAGCAGTTTCCCCGCTTTGTTTTCTCCTCCTCCCGTAACCTACCACCAATTAATTTCTTGTAACTCCCATCTTATGTCTCCTCTGCTTCTAATGTATTAAATAAGGTACAAAACTGCAATTTTCTCAAGCTGTTGAGATTTTGCTTCTTGGCAGTTGCCGTCAGTCTGGCTCAAACTCATTAAAATTCTCTATAAGTGTGGACATTTCTTAGTTGACAATGAGTTGAAACTCATACGTTTTTGGCCTGAAAAGGGGGTTATAGGTCAAAACAGTCTCATTAAGCAAAATTTAAGAGATTCTTCAGCTCTCTGTGGCCTTTAATGTGCTGTTTTGCATTATTCACGTGCAGTTCAATACTTCTGCTTTTGACCAAGAACCTTTTTGTTCTGTCCAAGATCAACGGAGACCTCCAGTTGCTAAATGAAACAGATGTGTAACAGCGTGTAGAGTGGTTTTCAACAGCAGAGCTGACATTTCAAAGTTGCTAGCTATTTCCATTTGAGGTATGGGGACACTGAGTCATCTTGGAGCAGACCTTTTTTGTCCTGGGCAGGGCCATTAGAGCAGACAGTTTTAGTTCCAGAGGTATAAGGTTTCTGGGGTGAGTGTTCACTAGCACCCTTGTTAGTTTTCTATTGGCAAGAACTAAGACACTGGCTTGAGGCAGATCCCATAACTTGACCAGATCTAGGTTGCCAGGGTGGTCCTGGCACTTTGCCTCGAAGCCAAAGAGCTTGGGGGAGGGGGTGGATATTGCCATTTCAGTTCTTTCTCTTTGTTTTGTCAGAGTCTTTGAAGGGACTTAGAAAATAACCCTCTACCTCCCTGCCTGGCTTCTGACATGAAAGGAGACAAAAGAGAAAGGCTGATGGTAGATAAACATTTTCCTCTATGACTGATAAGGGCTTGGTGGGAAGGCGTGGCTTACCCACTGGGGAATTTGTCCTGCAAATGCTGAGCTCCAGCATTTTACAGACCTGCCCACCCAGGCAGGGTCCCACCAGCTCCCACAACCCTCGGCTTTGCAGGAGCAAAGCAAAGTTTGTGCTGTTTGGGGCAGCTCATTCCCAAAAGTAAAGACGTAGGGGATGGGAGTGAGGGTGGAGATAATGTGCCATTTTTCCCCCAAATTTACCACTCAGGTAAGTCACATGGTGGTGACTCCCAGGTTCAAGCAAATAAATGGACAGAGAGATCCAGGAGGGTGGCACCTATGAGCCTGCCTACACTCCTCCTGGTATCCAGGACGATGCATCCCCTTGAAGTGTACTAGCATGACTAAGGAAGCAGATAGACCTAGACCAAGATCAGCTAGTGGAAACAGACCCTGGGGACCCCTGGGGTGGAGGGTGCCTTCTATGCACCACAGGCGACTGCTGCTCCTGTCCCAGACACCCCAGCATGATGGGGGTCCTTGGGGAAATGGGTGCTTGCATGTGTGCATGTACACAGAGCAGTACCTGGAGCTCTGACCTACCTCAGCTTGTAGCATGTGGCTCAAGATAGTACTGAGGAGACAGGCATCCTTGCCTCCTGCATCCCATATAGAGCTGGCAGCAGCCTCAGCAACCCTTGGTGCCCAGTGTCCTGGCATAGAACTGGTGGCTTTGAGCAGAAACACTGTGGAGGTCTGGCCTCTGCTCCTGCCCTCCCTGTAAAATGACATTTTCTGCCCTGGCCCATTTGGCTCAGCGGTTAGAGCATCGGCCCACAGACCGCGGAGTCCCGGGTTCAGTTCCCGCTAAGGAACCAGTTGCAGTTTGTCCCCAGCCCCAAATGGGGTCGTGTGGGTGGCAACCACTCGATGTGTCTCTCTCACATCGATGTTTCTCTTCCTCTCTCCCTCCTGCCCTATCTGAAGATACATGCAAAAAATGTCCTCGGGTGAGGATAAAAAATAAAAAAAAGACATTTCCTGAGATGGATATCTACACGGTGTAAGCATGTCTAGGATTCCTAGACCCTACATAGGATAGAAACCCTAAGAATGTTAGAATGGGCTGTTGACAGTTAGAGGGATGGAAGCTTAAATACAAAAGAAATGCCACTTTCTGTACCTCAAGATGGTGAAATGGGACGCATCCCTTATAGATACTTACATTTGAATTGTTTAACTGACCGTCTCTGCTGTATGTGACACCGTGACCACACACGTGGCTTCTATGTGCTTCCACACCGCTGCTAGTGCTCCGTGGCAGATCACATCTGTGTCTTCCAACGTTCCTTCTGAGCACCTTTAGTGCTGGATGCGTCAGTGTTCTCAGCCCCCACCCTGGACGAGCTCGCTCTTACGGTCTTGCTCCAGACCCTTCCCCAAGCTTAAATTGCTTGCTGGCATTTCAAAATCAACATGTTTTGTTTATTTTTTGTTTGTTTGTTTTTATCCTCACCCGAGGACATAGTTCCATTTTTTGTTCAGATAGAGTGGGAGGGAGAGAGAATACGAGAGAGAGAGAGAGAGAGAGAGAGAGAGACATCGACGTGAAAGGGACACATCGAGTGGCTGCCTCCCGCACGACCCAACCAGGGCTGGGGACAAACTGTAACCGAGGTACGTGCCCTTAGCAGGAACCGAACCCGGGTCTCTCAGGACCACAGGCCGACGCTCTAACTGCTGAGCCAAACCGGCCAGGGCTCAAAATCAAGCTGTTATGTATAACCCCCAAATTCATGACTTTGGTAAAACTGGTTTCTCCTCTCTATTCTCCATGTTGGCTTGTGTCATTGACATTCACTCAGTTGTATATGTTAGAAAATTTGGAGGCACCTCTGACTCTTCCCCCCATATGAATTAGTCATCAAGGCCTGCCCTTTTTTTTTTTATCCTCACCTGAGGACATTTTTTCATTTTTTGTTCAGATAGAGTAGGAGGGAGGGAGAGAAAGAGAGAGAGAGAGACAGAGAGAGAGAGAGAGAGATTAATGTGAAAGGGACACATCGAGTGGTTGCCACCCACACAACCCAACCAGGGCCGGGGACAAACTGCAACCAAGGTATGATGTTGGCTGTGGGTGAGTCATATATGGCCTTTATTGTGTTGAGGTATGTTCCCTCTATTCCCACTTTGCTAAGAGTTTTTATCATAAGTGGGTACTGGCTTGTATCAAATGCTTTTTCTGCATCTATTTATATAATCGTGGTTTTTATTCTTCATTTTGTTTATGTGTATCATGTTCATTGATTTGTGAATATTGTACCAACCTTGCATCCCTGGAATAAATCCCACTTGATCATGGTGTATGATCTTTTTAATGTATTGCTGGATCTGGTTTGCTAATATTTCATTGAGGATTTTAGCATCTACATTCATCAGAAATATTGGCCTGCCCTGGCCGGTTTGGCGCAGCGGTTGGAGCGTCGACCTGCGGTACAGAGAGACCCGGATTCGGTTCCCGCTAAGGGCACGTACCTCGGTTGCAGTTTGTCCCCGGCCCTGGTTGGTCATCAGGCGGCAGCCACTCGATGTGTCCCTTTCACGTCGATGTTTCTCTCTCTGTCTCTTCCTCTCTCTCCCTCCCACTCTATCTGAACAAAAAATGGAAAAATGTCCTCGGGTGAGGATAAAAAAAAAAAAAAAAATTAGAGAAATATTGGCCTGTAAGTTTCTTTCTTTGTAATGTCTTTATCTGGTTTTGAAATTAGAATAATGCTGGCCTTGTAAAATAAGCTTGGAACTGTCTTCTCCTCTTGAATACTTTGGAAGAGTTTGAGAAGGATAGGTGTTTATTCTTTTTTGAATGTTTGGTAAAATTCACCTGTGAAACCATTTGGTCTAGGACCTTTGTTTGCTAAGAGTGTTTTGATTACTGCTTCAATTTCACTAGTTGTAATCTGTCTATTCAGGTTCTCTGATTTGGTCTGATTCAGTTTTGGAAGATTGTATGCTTTTAGGAATTTATTTATTTCAGACTGTCAAATTTGTTTGTAATATTTTTCTTACAATCCTTTGTGTTTCTGTGATGTCAGTTCTCATTCATTTCTGATTTTATTTATTTAGGTTCTCTCTCTCTCTCTCTCTGTCTGGTAAAGGTTTATTCATCTTGTATACCTTTTCAAAGAACCAGCTCTTGGTTTCACTGATCTTTTGTATTTTTGTTTTTGTCTCTATGTTATTTATTTCTGCTCTAATCTTTATTATTTCTTTCTTTTTACTTACTCTGGGCTTTGTTTGTTGTTCATTTTCTAGTTCTTTTAGGTATAGAGTCAGATTTTTATATTTGAGATTTTTCTTGCTTCTTGAAGTAGGCCTGTAATGCTATGAACTTCCCTTTTAGTAGTACTGTTTGGCTGTGTCCCATAGATTTTGGGTTGTTGTGTGTTCATTTTCATTCATCTCGAGGTAACTTTTGATTTCTTCCTTGATCTCATTGTTAACTTATTCATGTTTGGTAACATTTAGCTTCCATGTGTCTGAGTGTTTTTTAAATTTATTTTAATTGTGACTGATTTCTAGTATTACACCCTGTGGTCAGAGAAGATGCATGATATGGTTCCAATCTTATTGAATTTATTAAGATATTTTGTGTGTGTCCCGACATATGATCTATCCTAGAGAATGTTCCGTGTGCACTTGAAAAGAATGTAAATTCTGCTGTTTTGGATGATGTGTTCTGTAAATATCAATTAAATCTATCTAGTCCAGTGTATAATTTAAGGTCGCTGTTGCCTTGTTGATTTTATGCCTGGAAGATCTATCCATTGATGTCAAAGGGTGTTAAAATCACCTACCATTACTGTTGATCTCTCCCTTTATTTCCACCAAGATTTTCTTTCTATATTTAGGTGCTCCTATGTTGGGTGCATATATGTTTACAAGGTTTTTATCCTCTTATTGGGTCTATTCCTTTAGTACTATGTAATGTCCTTCTTTGTCTTGTTATGGTCTTTGTTTTGAAGTCTATTTTGTCTGATACTAATATTGCTCCCCCAGCTATTTGGTTTTTTGTTTCCATTTACATGGAATATCTTTTTCTATCCCTTCACTTTTAGTCTGTTTGTATCTTTTGTTCTGAAGTGGATCTTTTGTAGACAGCATATATTTGGGTCATGTTTTCTTTTTAAATATGTTTTCATTGATTTTATTTATTTACTTATTTATTTATCCTCACCCGAGGACATTTTTCCATTCTCTGTTCAGATAGAGTGGGAGGGAGGGAGGGAGAGAGAAAGAGAGGAAGAGAGAGAGAGAAACATCAACGTGAAAGGGACACACCGAGTGGTTGCCACCCACACGACCCATCCAGGGCCGGGGACAAACTGCAACCAAGGTATGTGCCCGTAGCAGGGTCTCTCTGGACCTCAGGCCGACGCTCTAACCACTGAGCAAAACCAGCCAGGGTTGTTTTATTGATTTTAGAGAGAGAAAGAGGGAGAGAGAGAAACATTGAATAGCCGCCTCCTGCATGCCCCCTACTAAGGATCAAGCCCACAACCCAGGCATGTGTCCTAACTGGGAATCAAGCTGGTGACCTTTTGATGTATCGGATGACACTCAACAACTGAACTACACTAGCCAGGGCAGGGTCGTCTTTTCTTACTCATTCAGTTACCCTATGTCTTGATTGAAGCATTTAATCCATTTACAGTTAAAAGTTATAATTGATAGATATTTATTGCCATTTTATTCTTTTTTTTTTTTTATCTTCACCTGAGGATATTTTTCCAACAATTTTGAGATAGAGTGGGAAGGAAGAGGGAGAGGGGAAGAGAGAGAGAGAGAGAGAAAGAGAAATAAATATTGATGTGAGAGAGATCCATCAAGTGGTTGCCTCCTGCAGGACTCTGACCAGAACCAGGGATCAAACACACAACTGAGGTACACACCCCTTGACCGGGAATCAAACTCTCGACTCTTTGGTCTGCAAGCCACAAAGTGCTATTTTATTCATTTATACCTATGTTCTTCTATATATATTTCTTTCTTTTTTTTCTTAAAGAAGGCCCTTTAACCTTTTTTGCAATACTGGCTTGGTGGTAATAAACTCTTTTTTTTTTGTTATTGTTGCCTAGGAAGCTCTGTATTTCACCTTCAATTTTAAATGGTAGCCTTGCCGGAGAGAGGAGTCTTGGTTGTAGTTCCTTGGTTTTTATCACTTTGAGTATTTCCTTTCTGTTTAGAAATCAGCTGACAGCCTACAGGAGCTCCCTTGTGGGTAACTATCTGTCTTTCTCTTGCTGCTTTTACAATTCTGTCTTTGGCTTTAACCTTTGCCATTTTAACTATGATGTGTCTTGGTGGGGGCCTCTTTGGGTTCATCTTGTCTGGGACTCTCTATGCTTCTTGGACTTGCATGTCCTTTCCCTTCAACATGTTAGGAAAGTTTCAGCCATTATTTCTTCAAACAGATTCTCATTCCCTTGCTCACTCTCTTCTCTTTTTGGTACCCCTCTGATGCAGATGTTGTTACACTTGACGTCATTTCAGAGGTCCCTTGGACTTTCTTCATTTTTAAAATTTTTGTTGTTGTTGCTCTGCTTGGGTGTTTTCTGTTATTTTGTCCTCTAAATCCCTGATTTGAACCTCTGTTTCATCTAACCTGCTGTTGATTCCTTCTAGTATATCTTTCATTTCAGATATTGTATTCTTCATTTCTGATTTTTTTTTTTTTTTTTTTAGTGTCTATGTCCTTTTTAATGCTTACTCTTTCTTTGTTTAAGTTCTCACTGAGATCATCCATTTTTCCCTGAAGGTTCTTGTGCATCCTTATAACCATTGCTTTAATCTCTACATCTGGTATCTGGGTTGCTTCCATTCTGTTTAATTCTCATGCTGTGGGTTTCTCGTTATTTCATTTTGGACATATATTTTTGTATTATTTTTTCTGCCTTTTTGTATTTGTCTCTGTGTATTAGATAGATCTTCTATGACTCTCAAACTTGTTATGATGGCTTTATGATGTAGGTACCTTGTGGGGCTCAGTGGTGCAACCTTCCAGATCACCTGAGCTAGGTACTCCAAGAATATTTTTTGTGTGGGTTCTGTGCTCCCTCCTGTTGTAGTTGACACAGCTCAGTGACCATATGAGTGTCTGCCTAGAGCTTCTTCAGAAAAAAGGTGCATCAAAGGTCCCTCTGAGGGGCAGCCAACAGACCTTTCTGTAGGACTTGAGCTTGGCAGGGTTGTGTCGCCAGTAGTTGGAGGTCTGGGTTAGTGCACTCCCCAGTCTGGTGCTGTAATAATAGGAGTGCTCGACGCTGGGAGCACTGATGGCTGTGTAGGACAGGGACTTAGGACAGGGACCTCAGTGGCTGACCCTCCAGATCTCTCTTTGGGGCCACACCACCCAGATCTTTTTTTTATGACTCCTGTTTGTCCTGAGTCACCTTCCCTCCACCAGGACCCTAGGTGCGTGTC
Source organism: Molossus molossus (assembly GCF_014108415.1). Lineage (NCBI taxonomy): Eukaryota > Metazoa > Chordata > Mammalia > Chiroptera > Molossidae > Molossus > Molossus molossus. The sequence continues at coordinate 143,010,175 of NW_023425344.1, forward strand.
TGAGAGCAAGATCCTGTGTGTTGGCCCTTTTAGAGAACACCTGGGTTTCTAGCCGACTCTCCTTTCTAGTCAGAGTCCCCACTGATTTTCACTGCCAGGTGCTATGCAGGCTTCTCTTCCTGGCCCTGTTGCTCTGAGTTGGGGATCTTGGCATGGGGTTAAGACCACATGCTCCTCAGGGGGAACTTTTCCAGCCGAGACGCCCTCTGGCTTCTCAGCTGCCGTACATGGGTGTAGGGGTTAGCCCTCTCCACGTGTCTGCCCTTCTTACCAGTTTATATGTGACCTCTTCAGTAAATCCTTGATGATAACACTTCTGTTCAGCTGTCCTTCAATTGGCTTTTCAGGTTGATGGCTCTAAAATTTAGCTGTAAATCTAGTTTGGCACCAGGAGATGAGTGTGGCTTCCATCTACCCCATATAGCCATCTTGGAATCTCCTAGACGCTGAAAATGACAAAGTTTTTGATAATGATAAGGAAGTCATAAAAATTATCTTTAAGGGTTTGGCAACTAAGCAGAAAATATACTCAGCCAGCAATCTGAAGACAGGCTCAGATCCTGGCTCCATCATTTAATAGTTACTTCACTTTTCTGAGCTTGTGTTCTCCTCTGAAACACAGATAACACCTGCCTGATCACTTTCTAAAATCATAAGAATCAGCTGAGCTACTACACGCCCAGTGCAGTGCACCACTGCTCACTCTCCAGATGCACCAGAGGGATGCAGTGAGCAGAGTGGATGCTGACCAGATCTGGATTCTTTTTTTTTAATCCTCACCCGAGGACATTTTTCCATTTTTTGTTCAGGTAGAGTGGGAGGGAGAGAGAGGAACAGAGAGAGAGAGAAACATCGATGTGAAAGGGACACATCGAGTGGTCGCCACCCGCACAACCAACCAGGGCCGGGGACAAACTGCAACCAAGGTACGTGCCCTTAGCGGGAACCGAACCCGGGTCTCTCCAGACCGCAAGTCGATACTCTAACCACTGAGCCAAACCGGCCAGGGCCAGATCTGGATTCTTGACGGTACCGCTGGCTGGGCTTTTGTAATACTCACCTCCCCTTGTTCTCCTCCTGCCTTGCTCAGCGGTCCCTCCTACTCAGCTTCCTTGCAGGTACTCCTCCTGTTGACCTCCAATGGCTGGATTCCTCAGGTCTTGGTCCAGGGCCCTACCCTCTGCCTACAAGTCTCTCTTCAGGTGACCTCAGAATTCCTTTGTCTTTAAATCCCATCTGTCTGTTGACAGCTCCCAACATTATATCCCTGTGTCAGACCCCTTCTTTGAGTTTCATACTGGATGTCCACCTGTCTCTTTGAGATGCCAGCATAGGGGTGCTGCCAGGAAGCTCCAGTGTAACTGGACAAAAGCAGTTCTGATGGCGTCCCTGTCCAGCAGTGCCTGAGAGGCCACCTGACTCCATCCACCCGTGTTCTTCATTTGGCTCCTTCAGGTCGTATTTCACGTTCTCTGTCTTATTTAACTTAGGGGTGGGCCCATCCCACCATCCCACCATCCCACCATCCCACCATCCCACCATCCCACCATCCCACCATCCCACCATCCCACCATCCCACCATCCCACCATCCCACCATCCCACAATTATTCTGTCACTTCACCTTGCTCCTTTTCTTCATTGCACTTTTCACATGCTCTACAATGTTATTTGTTTCTTGTTCACTTGACTGTTACTGGTTATCCTTTCTAGAGTTTTAGCTCCAAGAGGGGACCACGTCTCTCATTTACTTTTCTATGCCCGGGGCCATGCAAAATGCCTGACCCACAGTAGTTGTTAAACAAATATCTGATGAACAAATGAGAGTGTCCTGTGCAGGTCATCTAATCTTGCTGAGGTAATCCAGTCTGTTTTATAATATTAATAGAATTTGATGGAATATAAGGTAATATACTTGGAAGAGCCTAGTCTGCTACCTGGCACATAGTAGATGTTTATTAAATGTTAGTAAATTTAAATTAAGTATTAGTTCCCTCTCCCTTTCTGGGCTCTACATAATAAGCATATACTGTCCATCCAAGAGCTCCTAATCAAATCTGGTGGGATACACATCACATAGTTCTAAACTGAGTGTACCAACTGTAGAACTTATGTATACAGATGCCCTGGACTGCACTTCCAGAGACAATTATTCCAATGGTGTTTATCTTGATGTGTCTTAAAGTTTGAGATCCAGTATGTAGAATATACATTAAAGTGCAGTACTGGGTGTATTAGGGTTCTCCAAGTCAAAAACCACAATAGAAGATTATCTATCTATCTATCTATCTATCTATCTATCTATCTATCATCTATCTATCTATATATCTAAAATCTAGAGGGTATGCTGGCAGGCTGGAAATTCAGGTAAGACTTGAAGTTGCATTCTTGAGTCTGAATTCCACAGGGCAGCAACATGGAGATAGAGATTTATGCTTCAGTTTTGAAGAGAATTCCTTCCACTTTGGATGAGGCCCACCACATTATGGAGGATAGTAAGCTTTAAAAGTTATGGATTTAAATGTTCATCACACCTAAAATATATCTTCACAGAAACATCTAGATTGGAGTTTGACCAAACAACTGGACATCCTGTCCCAGACATATTGACACATAAAATTAACCATCACACTGGGCAAAAATTTTAATGATCAAATTTAGGAACATTGAAATATTCTAATATTTCTTCAATTCTAAGTTATGTTTCATAGAAAATCTATAATACAAAATCTTTATTCCTGCTGCCTTCAGGAATTTGTTATTGATTTGTTTTTCTTTTTTGTATCACCCTCTTATTCTTAACAGATTTAATACTTTAGAGGTGGGAAAGGGTTCCTAGTTAGGAGTTTGTTTGTTTATTATTTTAAAATTGATTTTAGAGAGGAAGGGAGAGAAAGAAAGAGAAACATCCATGTGAAAGAGAAACATCATTTGGTTGCCTCCCATACCTTTTGCCCTGACTGGGAATCAATCTGTGACATTTTTAGTGTATAGGATGATGCTCAACAAACTGAGCCACCAGGTTGGGTTCTAATTAAGAATTCATTAATCACTACCCACCCAGACTGGGAAGTCTAAAAATTTCTCTCCTTAAAATAAAGACATCTGTGTGTCATATTCCCCCATCTCAGATATTAATTGCTTATTTTATTCAAAAAGTGAAACAAACAAGCACACCAATTCCAGAGCTCCGGTTGCTATGCTGGATGCTAGTTACAATGACAAAGAAAATGTGGCTTCTGCTTTCTAAAAGTTTTTGGCTGGTTGTCACAAGGCCTCTTAATTCTCATGATTTGCTTAACTAAATAAAACAAAGCCACTTTATGAAACCGCAAAGGGACAGGAGAAGGAAGTAGCAGGAAAGACCTCTTATCTTCTGAGATATTGAGTAGAAGTTGATAAATTTGTTACAAAATGATATATAGTGTTATTCCAGCAGGAAACGATTAGTTCAGAACAGTTCCAGGTATGCAGTGATGTTCCTTGTAGAATCTGATTTTTCCAGACTGTGACTATGCCCACTAGGTGGCGTCAAAGGACTCTCCTTAACTAGGATGCCCTGCCTCCTATTCAGAAAACAAAATGTGTTTATGTAAGGCCAGCATCTTAAGCAAAGCACTCATATAGTCTGAGACCCCTTCTTTTTCTCCATTCTTGTGTGACATGTGGATCAAAATAAGCGGACAAGGAAATAGTTCTCTCTCCTGGACTGTGGTATATTGTGGAATAATGGAAATGTAGGTTAAACACAGAAACAGCCCAGTAAAACGGCACCCAAACACAGAGCTGGCATCCGGAACGTGTGTGTGTGTGTGTGTGTATGTGTGTACACTCGTGTTTCTGAGATTAAACAGTAAAGAATGGAGGTGATGAAAAATACATTAGAGAAAAGGTAAAAATTGGAGAAGGTGAAAGAGACAGAGATCTCAATTGAGCATGAGACTAGGAACTTGGTTTAAAAGTATTAGTATGGGGCCCTGGACGGTTTGGCTCAGTGGTTAGAGCGTCGGCCTGCGGTCCTGAGAGACCCGGGTTCGGTTCCCACTAAGGGCACGTACCTCGGTTGCAGTTTGTCCCCGGCCCTGGTTGGTGGTGCGGGTGGCAGCCACTCGATGTGTCCCTTTCACATCGATGTTTCTCTCTCTCTCTCTGTTCCTCTCTCTCTCTCCCACTCTACCTGAACAAAAAATGGAAAAATGTCCTCGGGTGAGGATAAAAAAAAAAAGTATTAGTATGGGAACTCCAGAGGAAAGGATCCTATTCCTGTATTTCTTGTACTCCTAATAACAGTGACTTGAATTTCCATGAATATCATGTAAGTGGAGGCTTAGGAAAAAAAGACATCAAATCATCTAGAACCAATTTAATGGAATTTCTTCATTCCAGGGTACTCTAATTTAGTGTTCCCAAAGACTAGGAATGATCCAAACGGCTCGCAGTACCTGCTCAGGAAGGTGAAGTCAAAGTGTTGGGTACTGAAGGAGGAAGCACCCTACCGTGGAAAAAAGCAAAGAGCAAAGTTGAGTGGGAATGGTAGACCTGTTGGGTTTACTTTCTCTTTGTTAAGCTTTTTTTTTTTTTTTAATAATCCTCACCTGAGGATATTTTTCTATTTATCATCATAGAGTGGGAGGGAGGGAGAGAGAAACATCGATGTGAGAGAGACACACTCACTGGTTGCCTCCCCACACTACCCGACCGGGGCCAGGGCTGAACCACAACCGAGGTACGTACCCTTGACCGGAATCGAACCTGAGACTCTGGTTCGCAGGCCTACCCTCTACAGCAGAGCCAAACTGGCCAGAGCTCTCTTTGCTAACTTTTAAAACCTCCCATTAAAAGAACAAGTCTGCATCTGATAAGGTGGCGGATAGGAAGAGGGGGGTTATTCCTGCTGCAGTTGAAGAATTTATTGCTTGGTTTAGAAGCTGCTTCCACAGCAGGACCATGGGGTAGTTTGGGAAATGATTCCTTGTCTGTGTCCTATGTCACGTATCCGGTGACATTTCAAAAAGGAAGAAAAAGGAGAGCATCAATGAGAGATTTCCACGAGTGCACTCCGGTAACTGCTGAAGATGACTAAGAAGCTGGCATAGCTTGCCCCCAAGAATGCTGCTTCTCACAGGGTTTCCTGCAAGTTATAAAACTCCTAAGTGAGATGATGCTACAGGTGTAAGAGCGAGGTGGAACGAGGCGCTGCAGGGCCTCCAGAAGGGCAGGTTTCTTGGGAGCTAGCCTGCCGGGCTACCTCTAAGGAGAGAGGAGCAACCGGCTTGTTCAGACGAGGGATTTTAAACTCGGGGCTGGGGGGTGGTCGTTCAGCCCAGGAGACGTGGTCGTCTTTGATTGGTCGGGCCTGGGGTCTCCCCAGTTCTTGATTGGTTGGGAGCTGGGGTCTCCTGAAACTTGTTTTTCTTGTCAAGCGACCCTTTGCAGTTTTGGGTGGGTTAGGTGCTTCCATCATTCCTTCCTCCTGACTGGAGTGGTGGGTTTTGGTTTCTTGGAATAAGAGGTTTAGGGCAGGAATATGGAAGGTAAGAGCTAACAACAGAAATAATATATAATGCATAATAGTATACAAATATTATGGGCTTTGCAATTTGCCACAATTCCAATTAATTTACAACATTGGGTAGCCAAAAGCTAAAAGTCCCTCTCTTCCAGGAGAGTTGATTTCTTACAAAAAGAGTATGAAACCCAGGCTGTTACCAGTTTGAGATGAATTACAAAATTTATAGAGGGAGTGATATTTCATCCAGATTATTCCAATTAATTATTCAAAAAGTATCTTCTAGCCCGGCTCAGTGGGTTGACCATCTTCCCATGGACTGAGAGGTCCTGGTTTTGTAAAGGACAAACACATGACCTTGCCCCCTGGATTTGAAGGGAATGACAAGAACTATCTGCTAATAGATAACCACTGCATTGTACAGATAACCATTGCTTTGCGTACACAGAAACTGATTGTTCCCTCAGGCATAACAGCTAACTGCAAATATCTGCTTCTGTACGTGCTTGCTTGTTCGCAAACCCTTAATCCAAATTCCTTAACAGGGGCTAAGACAACTATATAAGCAAGCTTCCCCCTGAGCTCAGGGCTGCTCTCTCCTCTGAGTAGGATGGGACAGTCGCCGCGCGGCTAATAAAACTCTCTTAATTTGAACCCAGTTCAGAGTCTGAGTCTGGTCTGTCTCGTTGGTCTATGACAGTTTGATTCCCGGGCGGCACATATCCAGGTTTCTGACCGGATCCCCAGTGGGGTCATGCAGGAGGCAGCCAGTTGATGTTTCTCTCTCACATTGATGTTTCTATCTCTCTCTCCTTTCCTCTCTGTCCCTAAAAAAAAAAAAATCAAAACTTTTTTTTATCCTCACCTGAGGACATTTTTGCATTTATCTTCAGATAGAGTGGAAGGGAAGGGGGGGGGGCATTGATGTGAGAGAGACACACTGAGTGTTCACCACCCACACAACCCCAGCTGGGGCCAGAGAGAAACTGCAACCGAGGTACGTGCCCTTAGCGGGAACCAACCTGGGCCCTCTTTCCGCGGGCTGACGCTCTAACCGCTGAGGCAAACCGGGCAGGGCTCAAAACATTTCTTAAAAATATTTTCAAATATTTTCTAAACTCATATCTTCTAAACATTCTAATAAGCCAGTGGCTTTTAAATTTTTTTTTTTTTTTTTAATCCTCACCTGAGGATGTTCCTCCATCCCTTATTTAGACAGAGCGGGAGGGAAAGAGAGGAAGAGAGAGAGAGAGAGAAACATCAATGTGAAAAGGACACATCAAGTGGCTGCCTCCCGCACAACCCAACCAGGGCCGGGGACAAACTGCAACCAAGGTACGTGCCCTTAGTGGGAACCAAACCCAGGTCTCTCTGGACTGCAGGCCGATGCTCTAACTGCTGGGCCACCCGGCCAGGGCAAGCCGGTGGCTTTTAAATTCGTGTGCTGAAGAATCACCTGAGACCGGCTGGTGTGACTCAGTGTTTAGAGCACTGGCCCTCACACTGGAGGGTCTCCCAGTCAAGGGCATGTACCTGGGTTACAGATTTGATCCCCAGCCCCTGGAAATCAAATCTCTCTTTCCCCTTCCCTCCCTCCCACTCTCTCTTCAAATCTCTGGGAAAAATATCCTCAGGTGAGGATTAACAAAAAAAAAAAAAAAAAAAAAGAATCACCTAGGTGCTTGTTTAGATGTAAATTCAATTCCTGGGCCCAACTCCTGAGCTTCAGGTAAAAGGGACTGGGGGTGGAGCCTAGAAATTTGCATTTTAAACAATTATTTCCAGTGATTCTGATGCAGAAGATTGAAAGAGATCTCTTCGAGAAATGTTGCCCTAAGCAAAGGCAGGACTCACCAGTCAGAAAGGCCTTCAGACTCACTTCTCCATTCATTCATTTATTCATTAATTTTTACTCCCTCCTTCTCTCCTGAATGCATTAATTCAACAAACATTTCTGGTGCCCTGTTATTGTACTTGGTGTGGGACATGGTAAATATAAAGAGACTCAGTTCCTGTCTGAAAGGAACTTTCACCTACTGCCTGAGATATATATCTACCTCAGGCATTAGATTTATTATAAATAAATGCAATAAATTATATGTCTATATATATGTTATATATATGAGTGTGTGTGTGTGTGTGTGTGTCAGGCATTATATATAGACATTAAATATATACACATATATGGATGACAATGTCAGGTGGTAAGTATTGAATTTGTAGAAGTGATGCCAAAGAATGTTGCAGGAATTTAAAAGGAAGTCATGTCAGTGTGAGCTAATGTGATTGGGAAAGGAGGTGCAGCTCACGTAGAGGGGGCGGGACATTGCTTAGACCCGAGAGATGAAGAGTGAGCATGCTATTTGAGAAGAGGGAAGAGTATTAGCTTCCTATTATACTTATTAAGCAATAATGTAGCCTATACTACAGATAGCAGGGTGGCAAAGCATGACCAGGGATTAAAACTATAATCTGGTTCACGACCCGCAGAGTAGAAATAAAGGATGAGAGAAGTCAGAACTTCTTGAATCAGAAACACCATCTTCTTGTTTTCTTTCAATATTCTGATGCTAACTGGACCATTTTTACTTTAACAAGTTGATAAATAATAGGAATGCTTAACATAGCAGGTTTATTATATATATTAATATATAATATAATAAACCTGCTATGTTAAGCATTCATATATATATATATATATATATATCCTGTTTTTCTCATAGATCCATATCTATTTCATCTAGCTGCTTTCTTTTCTTTTTTTTTTTTTTTTATCCTCACCCGAGGCTATTTTTCCATTTTTTGTACAGATAGAGTGGGAGGGAGAGAGAGGAAGGGAGAGAGAGAGAGAAACATCGACGTGAAAGGGACACATCGAGTGGCTGCCACCCGCACGACCAACCAGGGCCGGGGACAAACTGCAACCGAGGTACGTGCCCTTAGCGGGAACCGAACCCGGGTCTCTCTGTACCGCAGACCGACGCTCTAACCGCTGAGCCAAACCGGCCAGGGCTCATCTAGCTGCTTTCAAAAAGGTAAAATTATGATGATAAGACTCATGAAATGTATAGACAGTACCCTAAGAAGAGGGTTAGGACTATTTGAGACTAAGGGAGGAAGATTAGCCTAATTAAAAATCACTTTTTGCCCTGGACAATGTGGCTCAGCAGTTAGAGTGCCAGCCCTCAGACGAAAGAGTCTCGGGTTTGATTCTAGTCCAGGGCATGTACCTCAGTTAGTTCACTCCCTGGCCCTGGTCGGGGTCATGCAGGAGGCAACTAGTCAATGTGTCTCTTTCACATAGATGTTTCTCTCTCTCTCCCTCCCTCTATCGTCTGAAAATAAATGGGGGGAAAATCCTCTGGTGAAGATTTAAAATAAATAATTTTAAAACATCACTTTTTATTAGCAAAGAGATCTGTATTTCTTACATTTATGTTTAGATATATTTTTAGCTATATTTTGCCCATCTCATTACATGAAAGAAATTTTAATCTAGCTACCATGTTCTCTGTCTTTAGCTCTTCTTGCCAATATCCTACAAAGGATCAAAATCAAAGTAAGCAATTTTGTCTGAGTTTTCTCTGAGCATGTGGAGAGGTGGTATTACTCTATGGCCATGCTAGATGGGAAAGGGTCAAACTCTGGAGCCAGACAATTGGGTTTCTAATCTTAGATACATCACTTACTATCTGTGTGGCTTTGGCGAAGTTACTTAATCTTTATGTGCCTCAGTTTCCTTATCTGTAAAGTGGACATAAATAGAAGTTTTTAGGATGATTAAATGATCCACACATATAAAGCACTTGAAACAGCCAAGCCCATAGTAGGGGCTCAATCCATGTCACCTGTTGTCATTAGCTCTGGTGCTGAGCAAGGTGCACAAGATCAAGTTTCATGGGAGTATAGGTAGACTGAGAGGCATTATATTAATATATATGTGTAATTCATTTATAAATTATAATATTAAAGTATGCATGCCTTGATATTTTATATTTATATTAATGTTGCATTGGCTAATATAAACGTAATTTGTATTAATAATTTATAAATAAAGTATAATTATATTAATATAAAAATTATTCAACATTCCCCCAAGAAATAACTACTTATATCTTTCCTTGCGACAGAAAACATTTCAGACTATAAAAATACATAATATAGCCCTGGCCGGTTTGGCTCAGCGGTTAGAGTGTCCGCCTGCGGTCCAGAGAGACCCGGGTTCGGTTCCCGCTAAGGGCATGTACCTTGGTTGCAGTTTGTCCCCGGCCCTGTTTGGTTGTGCGGGTGGCAGCCACTCGATGTGTCCCTTTCACGTCGATGTTTCTCTCTCTCTCTCCCTCCCACTCTATCTGAACAAAAAATGGAAAAATGTCCTTGGGTGAGGATAAAAACAAATAAATAAATACATAATATAAAATTATATGGCACAGATATTAAATATGAGACTAGCAAGGGTAGGGATATCAGAGAGAACTGGAGAAGCATCTGGTACAGAATGCACCCACCACCTCTATGTACATGTAACGGACGGGTCACACTTTGCCTGTCAGCTTCATACTCGCCGTTGCAAAAAGGGAATCCTGATCAGTGTTCACAAAATAAAAAGAGGCCGGTTATTCAGGAGGAATACAATTACTTACACAAGAGAGGATACTCCCGACAGTCATCTGTAGGATGAGGCTGTGCAATCTAATAAAAAAATGTTCAACATCTTTTCAACAAATGAGCCAAAGGGTTTCACCGGGCTACTCCCATAACAGTCTTCAAATCACCCCCGAGTGCATGTCAGTGAGCGCCCTGCGGGGAACGGAGCGGCGTGGCCCGTGCCCGGCTCTATCCATTCTGCTTATGGAGAGGAGCGTTTGGGAATGTCTGGAACACCCATAACCTGAACTCACCTCAGTTGTTTGGTTTCCTAAAACACAATCGTGACTGTCCTCTCGTTACATCTTCAGAAATCTCTGTGAGATAGGGATTATTAAACCCATTTTACAGGTAAGAAAAAAACAAAACAACTCAAGCAAGCCTGGTTGGACAGCGAGGAAACTGGGGAGAGGATATGACCTGCTCACTCTCAAGCCCTCCCCAGTCTTTGGCCCTCATTCCCAGACTTCTTGGAGCGCTGCTCACTCCGCCGGACCGCACCTTCATTGTTCTCATCCATGAGAATCTGATTTTTCTGCCTACAGCTCCACTGAAACTGCTCTGGCCAAAGTTGGGAATGATATTTTTATTGTCAAATCTGATGATCCTTCTCTCAGCTTTTTTGTTCGTTTAGTTGGAAAGAATGATTCCGTTTTGGGCATTCTGTTCTTTGGCTTTTGGGACACTCATTACTCCTGGTCCTTCTTTTACCCCCCCGACTACTTCTGCTCATGGTCTTAGGAGCAAGTCCTCTCCACCCACCTCCTAACGGCTGGAGTTCCCAGGGCGCCTGCACCTTTGGCCTTCTCCTCATCTCACTCTGTGCGTTTTCCTCCGGAGACCCAACCCTCTCTCATGAAATCAGCTACCACCGTCTTGAAAGCATCAATCCCAAGTTTACACAGCAGGGTCACGTCTTGTAGGGGTTAAGTTCTAAGGTCAGGTTCTGAGGTGAAAATAGCATTTCGTTAACATAAGACTTGTTTATCGTCTTTTCAGTTTAATAAGAGATAAGGAAGCAGGCTCACGTTGGGAGCCATTGTGTAGGAAAAAAAGATTTCTGAAAAGCCAGCGTTCTACTCAGAGTGGTGAACGTGTTCACATTGAGGACGTAGGAGCGGAAGGAGAGCATGTGGGGGAAGAGCAGGTTCTTGCTCCATTTCACGGTTGCTTGAGAGCCTACAGCTATGGGGTGAACTGGCAGAAAAAATTTAAATACTTCTTCCCCCTTTCCATTTATGGATTTATTTATTTAAGACAGAACACACAGGTGAATTTGCATGTGTTGATGATGACTCCATACATCCCTACAAACTCCCACTGCGTGCCTATTAGCCATTGTCCTTTGGCTATCCCACGAGACTTCAAACTCCACTGTTTACCTCAAACTGTTTTAAGTAGACATGGCAAGATATCCACTCTCTATTATTCCTATAACAAAGATACTCCCAAATTTTAGTGCCTTAACCAGTAAAAATATGTTCCGCATCTGTGTACAGCCCAAGGTGGGTGTCCTGGACCCGGAGATGGGGGTGAAATGGGGCACAGAAGGTCTTCTCCACAAGGTCATTCACGCCCTCCCTTCTTCCCCATTTCTAATTTGTTCTTCCACCAGTATTTTGTGTCTCAGTTTCCTCTTTTGTAAAATGCACCAACATTAGTACACTAATGGTTGTTTTGAAAATTGAGATAATTTATGCAAAGTGATTAGAATGTGCTTGACTTAAAGTTGATACTCAAGAGTTGGTTAAGTATTATTGTTACTAATTAGTTGCAGGATTTCATCAGCCACCAAGTTGAACCAGGCTAGAAACTCTCTACTCTCAACACTGACTCCCAACCAGTCAGGAAGTCCTACTTATCTAATTAAAAATACAAACATATTTGTTTCTTTAAGTACAAGGAGTAGGTTTCTGATATGGAAATCAAAACAGTTGAATTTGGATTTTTTTAAAAAGAAAGCAAAAGTGGCCCAGCCAGTGTGGCTCAGTGGTTGAGGGTTGACCCATGTACCAAGAGGCCCCTGGTTTGATTCCCGGTCAGGGCACATGCCGAGGTTGTGGGCCCAATCCCCCATGGGGGGCATGCAGGAGGCGGCCAGCTGATATTCTTTCTCATCAATGTGTCTATCGCTCTCTGCTCCTCTCTCTAAAATCAATTTTTAAAAAACGAAAGAAAACAAAAGCCACTCTCCCTGGGGATTCATGGGTCATATAAGACAGTGACTGGATTAGAACTCTCAGCGGAAAAGGATCTAGAAAAGTCAGAATTCTTGTTCCCTCATTTTAAAACAGAGGAAAATACAGCCCAGGTAATGACATACCTGAGACTCAATTCTAGGTTTTTTTACCCCAATCAAGCGACTCCTTCCTATGTGAGCACCGTCACACAGTCCTCTTGATTTTCACTTGTTTATCCTAGTTTAATGTCACAGGTAAGTACGCACACTAAACCAAAAACCAACCAAACAACTCATCTCCCTCATCCTCACAACCTTTGGTTGGTGTCCATTAAATGAAGATAAGTGCTGTATGAATTTCCTCTAATCTCCTGGGGTTACCAAACCACTGAGGTTTCCAGAGTCTGTCCTGAATCCTGACTCTTCTAGCCTGAACACACAGATCTCCAGGCTCAGTGCCGGCTCCTCTCTGCTTGTTGTTCTCAGCAGCAGGTGGCACTGTGCACAAGTCCGGAAAGATGTTTTCCATGCTGGGGAAAGTAGAGGGAAAACGTGCTCACCCTTCCTTGATTTTATAGGCCTGCTCACCCTCCTCTTCCTGGGTCTGGGTGCTCACAATGAGTATGAGCTGTGTAGTGACAGGAATAAGCAGTGCTATGTGTGTAATTCATACGGTCTGGGACACTGTGGCTACTGATTCCTCGTTGACCTGCTTCCACGCCTTCCTGAGTGCACAGCTGTTCTAGTTTCCTGGTTTCGGTCGTGATTGGATTTGGCCATGTGACTAAGATGTGGCCAAGGAAAATGATCTGAGAGGAAGTGATCTGTGCCATTTCCAGGCCTGGCTTGTAAAAATCTCCCATATTTTTCTTCTTTACTGGCTAGATGTCAATGCCCAGGATGACCTTGGGAGCCATGAGTCAATGGTGACAGAGTTGCCACTGCCCCAGGTTCTTGAGTGACTGCATGGAGCCAGGTATCCCATTGACTTGGACCCACATCAGAGTGTTACCTGAGTAAAAGTTAAACTCTAACATGTTAAGCCACTGGAATTGTGGGCTTTGTTGTTGCAGTGATTGTCCTACCTTTACTGATACAGAAATTAACTAATGAAAACCTGCTCCATTGGTATTCCTGGGGAAATGCTTAATGATGTTTCATGGGAAGCATCCAAGTTTCCACACGATAAGGTGTCTTTCCCATATTAGACTCCAAAGGGGGGGCGATTGCTCCCTGTCAAAAAGGGGTTTAAAGGCCTCCCGTCCTCAATTGTTTCAGCAAAACCAAGGACGTGCTCCACAGGCTGAAGGCCGGCAGCTGGCGGGGAGACTGCAGATTAGCTCACGATAGACAGACAGAGTCTATAGCATGTGGTCAAGTTGGTTTATGAGTAAATCAGGTAGCTAGCAAGTTGCCAAGCACCCTGGAGTGAAGTAAGTCCTTCAGTAGAAATAAAGGCACTGACAAGAACTATTCAGGGTGGGGAGATGGTCTTTAAAGCTGGCCACCAGCAATTTCTCCCCTCCCTGTATACACAAGCTTCTACCTCAAGAGATGGATCTGTCTCCTCTGCTGTGGAGTGTGGGCTGGCCTGGTGACTGGCTTTGGCCCACAGAATGTGGGGGAGCGAGGTGGTGCACAGGCGACTTCCACTCCTTTGGAACTCGGCTGCCGAGCTGTGAGGAAGCCCATCTGCACTGTGGAGGAAGAGGGCCATGTGGAGAGACCTTCGAGGCCCAGCTAGTGGCCAGCACCAACTAATTGCCTGTCATCTGGGGGAAGTCTTGGCTGTTCCAGCCCAGCTAAACTCCCAAGCCAAATACAGCCACATAGATGACCACAGTCTGTACCACATGGCGCAGAAGAATTGATGTAAGTTCAGCCAACCCACAGGATCATGAGAAATACTAACTCATATTGCCAGGCACGAAGTCCTGGGGTAGTGTATCATGTGGCAATGGATAGCCAGAGTACAAGATAAGAATAAATACTCTTCAGCGAGAGGTGGATGCTTCAGGGTGGCAGGGGGTAAAACAAGGTGGGGCAGAGAAGACCTCATTCAACCCTCACTACCAAAGCCTCCTAAGACAGTGTGTTAGGCCAGGGGCCCAGAGACCACTGGGATGCTATCGCTGCCCTCGTGGAGCTCCTGACAAAGCCGGGGGGCGGGGGGCAGAAATGCAAACAAACAGCTAGCTGTTGGGATTGTATTGAGTGGGGACCAAAATTATAGACGCAATCCATTTGTAAATGCGTAAGCTGAGTTTATAAGGTGACTAGGATGTGGTGAGTAGCTGAAGGGGTTTGCAGGAGAGGAGCAAAAGCATTCCATGGTGCCGAGAGGCAGGGAGGCGAATCGTGGCGAGGAGGGAAGAGAAGCAGTCTGCACGAGCGGGGCCCAGAGCAGGCAAACCAGACAAAGCCCACTGTCGCGGAGTTCCCTTCTCTTCACGGCCCCCTGGCTGTGCTCGGGGCCACCCGGTGCCAGGGGACACCAGGAGTTGTGCGACCTTCCTTCCTGGCCGCTGGGCGTGCCAGGGGCAGACGAGGCAGCTCTGATTTTGGTCTGAGTGGTGCACAAATGAAGTGTCAGGTCCAGGTATGTCAGGAGCAAGGGAATCAGAAATCAACACTCCTGCGTGGAGAAGGGGCAATCCTTCTGTTTCTGTCACCTCTAGCTTTTCTAAAAAGCATAAATTTGGGCTCTGTGTACTCTTATTACATAAATCAATTGTTGTCCGAGGATGTGTTTATTGATTTTAGAGAGAAAGGAGGGGAAAAACACTGATGTGAGAGAGAGACATCCACCTGTACTCACCCCAACAGGGGATCAAACCCACAACCCAGGTGTGTGCTGCGACCGGGAGTTGGACTTGGGGTGAGTGTGCTCGCATGGTCCGGCGCTCGACTAACTGGGCCACCTGGGCCAGGGCTCATTAGATGTTTTCTCTCTCTGATTTTAACCCTCTGACCTCAAAGCAAAACAAAAGTCACTGTACTTGCACTCTTTTCAGACTACTGGTATTTGAGAAAGAAAAATTAGTTATCTTTCTGAGGATTGAGGGAGAGAGCTCCGTCCCCTGACCCACCTCCTCTTTTGGGGACCAGGAGTGACACAACCGGGTGCACAAGGGGATCCACTGAGAGCCAGGAAAAAAAAAAAACACTAGAAGTTCTATTTTTTTAAAAATTGTGGTAAGAACAGTTAACGTGAGATCTACCCTCTTGACAAGTGTTTTTTTTTAATTGCTTTTAGAGAGAAGAGGAGAGAAACATCGATGCTGCCTCCTACACGCCCCTACTAGAACGGAGCCTGCAACCCAGGCATGTGCCCTGACCAGGAATCAAACAGGCGACCCTTGGGTGCATGGGACAACACTGAGCCACCTGAGCCACACCAGCCAGGGCTCTTGACAAGTTTTAAGTGCGTAATACAGTACTGTTGACTGTAGGCACAGTGTTGTGCAGCAGATCACTGTATTTGTTTTTATCTAAGTCATACTCCATATGTTATCAATACAGATGAGTAACGTAGACATAAAATATGTATATGGATGGTACCTGATCCAACTGGGTAGCAGTCAACAACGTTTGAGGAGTACACCATCCCAGAAGTTTCCGCCTTCAGGCTCCTCCGCAAGTCCGGTCAGTGGCCCCTCCTAGCCTCACCCTCAGTGAGCAGCTTCACACTTTGCTCAGGAGGAAGCGGGAAAGGAGCCCCTCCAGCCCCACCCCCAGCACATTCCCTGGCTCCAGGCCATCTCCGCTTTGTCTTGTTCAGGCAGAACTTTTTAGTCCTGGAGTCTGCTCCTCCCCAGTTGAGCACTTTCTGTCCAGTCTAATGATGTCATCATTTCCCTTCCACTGTGTCCCCGCTCCTCCCTCCCCCGCTGTGTCCCCGCTCCTCCCTCCCCCGCTGTGTCCGGGGCACTGATGCTCACCTGGAGGAGTCCCAGGTACACCACCTCCTGCAGCAATCAGCCTCCCCTGTTCACCAGCCTGGCCTTGCAAATATTTACAATTCATCCTTAACAGACCAGTGTCCCCCTTAGTGACAGCACCTCCCTGGCTTTGGCGGAACAGCGATAATACAGCAATACCAGTAGTGACAGCTGACAGCTGCCATTTGTGGGACTACTGGGTGCCTGCATTTTGCATGGTGACCTCCAGTGCTCACAACAGCTGTGTAAGGTGACGCCACTGTCGCTGCTTCAGGGACGTGTGATAACTGAGGCTGAGAGTTCAAGGTGAATGTCTGAGCTGGGCTTTGCACCCTGATGGCCTTCCTACCAGCAAAGCTCGAACCTCTGCCACACCCCATAGCTTTTTTTGCCACAGCCCGGGTGTAGGGACTTATTTATATTAACGCCACATCAGCACTGGAGTGACCTTTCTCTGAGGGGAGTATCTCCCGTCCTCCCCAGGCAAACAATATCATTTGCAGTCTATTGGTAGGTAGGAAAATAAATAAAATAAATTGGTTTCAGATACTTGCGGTTCATTTGGGAAAGAGTCAGAATAATAATTTAAAGGGACTCCAATGTCGAGGGCTCTGTCTAACCCATAGTACTAGTCCCACCTTCTCAAAGCCCAGGGCCCAGAAATGACCCATGGCTCCACCTTTCTACACCTGTCACTTATTTAAGCATTTAAATACCAATACCAGCCCTGGCAGGTATTCACTTGGTTGGAGCATCATCCAGTATGCCAAGGTTGCGGGTTTGATCCCCAGTCAGGGCACATACAAGGAGCAACCCCTGAATGCACGAATACGTGGAACAACAAATCGATGTTTCTGTCTCTCAAACGGACCAGGGCGAAGACGTGGATGCAGGGCTGCCCCAGCCTGCGGGCTGCCCTTCCGTATGTCCTATATAAATAAGACGTCAGCGCACAGCCACATTCACAGGCTGAAAATGGACACCCGCCACCCCCAAGGTGCGTTGCAGCCGTGACCGTGACCGAGCATGCTTCCCTCCACCCTGCCTCACAGCCAGGGTGACACCTGAGCCCGTTTCACTTTGTCACCTTTCAGGCTGTGGTTGCCCAGGCAGTGGAATAAAAATGACAGATTTTTGCAACGTTGTGCGTTTGCATCAGAGAGTGTCCTTGAGCGACACATTTATCCTCTGCTTCTCCTCACCCTCAGCTACTACCTGGAAGAGCTGATGGAGAGGAAAATGTTTCTTTTGCAAACCTGCTCCAGCTGTTCTCCACACCTGGATCCATGGAATCAGAAGGTAATGCATTGACCTCCCAAAGGGGCTTCGAGCCCTCGAGAGCACATTTCTCCACACAGGACGAGACATTGGTGATTGTGGGTGTAGAAAACTTTTTCCCCTCGAGATGGGCACCCTGATGCTGGTCTGGCTGCATGTCATTTATTCCTGGGCTCTTTGGGGTGGCTTCCTCTGATTGTAACCCCTAGGACCAGAGCACCCCGGTCTTGTCTCTCACATTGCAGGCCGGCCATTCTGTTTGTGCTGCCTTTGTCTTCCCATAAAAGGGATCTGGGGGATAATTCTCCAAGAAATCTCAAGTCGTTTTGAGATCAAAAGCTCGTTTGGGTTCTTTATCTCATTTCTTCCAGCTATTGGGAGTTTTGTTCTCCTGCATTTGTGGAAGCTCATAAAGATGCATTCATTATCTTCCAGCTTCGCAGGCGAGAGCGGGTTTCCAGAGGGCGGAGTGGGTTCTGGCTGGGAGAGTACCGGTGATCCTGTCGGCTCCACCCAGCTCGCTGGTTCTGAGCAGGTGCGCAGAGTGAATGACAAGCAGAAATGCTCCGTGGTTCGTGCTCCACGAATAGAGGTGCTCGAAGGCTCACTCTCCAGCCTTACTTTTCCAGCAGATACTAATTTGTTTGGATTTTGAGCCCCATTCAAGAATGGAGAGTGTAAGTGGATCTCTACACTAACCAAAATGTCTAGGACTTGTGCATAGAAAATTGACTCATTTCTAACCTGTCATCTTCTTGGTGAACGAAAAGAAAGGACAGCAGGGGTTTCATTTTGTGTCTTCAGTGGATTAGAGAGATGAGATGTCCCAAACCAGAACCCAGGTCAGGTCACCTGACCCTCCTTCCTATGCAGTAAACAGCTCAGGGGGCTTCTCTCCCCAGCTGTGACGCTGGACATTTGTATGCTCATCCTGTTATTGTTATATAGCTAACTCCACATATTTTGAAATAAAAAGATGGAAAATTCAAACCTGATGGTTAAAATCCATGTGGCTCTGGATGTAATGAAAGACAGTTACAGAGTCACACAGTCTTTCTCTTACACACACACACACACCCCTACACATACACATACACCACTCGTGTTTGGAGTTTTACTTTACTCTGCATCTCATTATAATCCTATTTAGACTCGGTCCATATTATCGATGACCAGGGGACCCAGAAAGACAGCCGGAGAAGCACCAAGCTGACCCTCTACTTGGGGCTGTTTGAGAGTTGATCATGATACTTTGGAGGCACCTCCAGGTTCATGGCTGCAGTGGGTGTTGCCCCAAGTTAACAGCACAGGAACCTTCCTGTTATACAAAAGCCCCACCTAAAAGTGGGTGGCATCAATAGGAAACTAGAGCAGAAGATAATGTTTCCTGAGTAGGTAACAGACTCCATGGAAACAAACCAGCCTCGGGTCCTGGTCCCTCTGGGGTGTTTTAGAGAGGTCCCCGTAGGTCAGGTTGCGTGGGCAAGACACAGGAGGGTGAGGTCGGAGCCTCAGGGCCAGAGCACACTACTAATGCTCCTTTGTACATACCTTGGTATTCTTTTGCGGGGGGTTTGGGGGAGAATCAAGGTAGTTTGGGAAATTCTGCA
Source organism: Molossus molossus (assembly GCF_014108415.1). Classification (NCBI taxonomy): domain Eukaryota; kingdom Metazoa; phylum Chordata; class Mammalia; order Chiroptera; family Molossidae; genus Molossus; species Molossus molossus. Next base: position 143,029,337 of record NW_023425344.1, read on the forward strand.
TTAAACAAAGTTAACTAGATTTCTTTAGCCTTTAATATTCAGGTTTTATTACAAATCTCTAAGAGGTGGAACTTTTATATAATAGGGAAATTTTCCCAGACTTTTGACCTGGGAGCCTTCACTGGGAATCCCTAGCATGTCAAAGGGCACCAATGTCCCACAAAACCCAGTTTGGAGAATGTCATTTGGAAAAATCAAGGAAGCCCCGCTGGAGACATTTCAAGGTAGTCGACTATACATTTGGGGACCCACATCCTTGGGGGGCGCATGAAGTTTTGCTAAGGGTAAGGGTACATAGTACATGGATTAAAAAATATTCCCGGCATCCCACTTCCATATCACATTTTCCTAAAATAGCTCGGTGAGGAGCTGAATGGCAGTGAGCCATGCCCGAGGGATGGAAGGCCTCCTTCTGGCCCCCCGTTGACAGCACCCCTTTCATAAAAGCAAGAGGGTCCTCTCACCCCTCTTCTTGATGTGGTGCAGTGCCCGCGGGGCGGCAGATCTCTGGGATGCCAGACACAATGCCGATTTTTAAGAGCATGAATGAGTCTATTGACTGAGTAATAAATCTTTTTGTAACTCAGATAATTCTGATTTTTTTTTTGTTCATAAAAATTGAGGGGACACCTAATTGAGTTGTGAGAGAATGAGATCATTAAAATAATTCTGATGCTAGATCACTGAATCAGAAGGATCTCTGTAACTGACTTCGCTCTGATACAACCCCTTTCATACTCATCTACATGTTTTTATGAAAAAGGTTTCATAGCGCTTACAATAACTGTAACGACAATAACTGTGAAATGGGAATAATGTTGATGAGGAACCGAATCTATAGTAGTTTTTTAAATGTGATTTTATTTTTTATTTTATGTTTAGTGATCATTTATAAAAATGTGCTAAATTACAAATGGATAGTGTCTACAATGGTAATTCAGTCCAGACATTTCTTTGCTACCTAGAGCTGCATGGTCACAGGAAATTTTAAAAATTAATTTCAAATTAATTCAAGTGTGCAATTCAAGTATTAATTTCATACTATATAGATATTTTCACTAGGTGATCAATAAAAGGATCTCAGGCATAAAATATAACACAGTAACATAAAATTACTTGGTGAGAGTGGAATAGAAATATAACTGTAAGGAGTAAATGTGATCGTTTTTTGCCTATTAAAGACAAGCTTGTTGGTGTATATTTAGAGTGGATTATGGTGGATTCCAAATTGCTATGGTATTAGATTATACTGGAAACATTTTGAGAAGTCACATGAGTTTTTGTTGTTGTTACTCCTCACCCAAGGATATTTTTTCCATTGATTTTTTAATTTTTTTTTTTTTCCTCACCCGAGGACATTTTTCCATTTTTTGTACAGATAGAGTGGGAGGGAGAGAGAGGAACAGAGAGAGAGAGAAACATCGATGTGAAAGGGACACATCGAGTGGCTGCCCCCCACACGACCAACCAGGGCCGGGGACAAACTGCAACCGAGGTACGTGCCCTTAGCGGGAACCGAACCCGGGTCTCTCGGGACCGCAGGCCGACGCTCTAACCGCTGAGCCAAACCAGCCAGGGCTTTTCCATTGATTTTTAGAGAGAATGGAAGGGACGGAGGGAGCAGGAGGTAAGGGTGGGGAGACAGAGAAACATTGATGTGAGAGAGAGACGTCGATGGGTTGCCTCCCCTATGTGCCCCAACCAGGGCCAGGGATGAAACCTGCAACCCAGGTATGTGCCCATGACCAGGAAATGAACCCGAGACCTTTGGGTGCATAGGCCAATGCTCTAACCATTGAGCACACCAGCCAGAGCTATTTAAACTGTTAAAGACATGTTTTAGATGATAACTTAAAAAGGTTGTAAGAAGACATACAGTTTTTAAAAGTTATTTTAAAGGGTCATTGAGAAAGAAGTTGAAGGTCTCGCATCTAACAGCATATAAGGAAAACTTAAAGGCAGGGACCCAGAGATGGCAGTATTGGGCTTACGCCAGGCTTTGGGCTGTTCTGTCTTGTGTTTGCTTCACACTTCTTCCCTCTGCCATCCCTTTCGTCTGGTACCCTTGTCTATCCAGGTCTTGGTCCCCCCACTTCTAACTTAACGTCCCACATGACCACTAATCTCCTCACAGACGTGACACTCATTTCTTTCGTGCTTGATAATCAAACATATGAACTTGGCCCTGAGACTGCCTCATGGGACGTGTCCCAGGGCTCATGGCCCCTGCCCCACCTTATTCCTGCCGCAGATCCCACAGACCCTCAGATAGTAGAAAACCAAAGTTGGTCCTGACCCCCGAGGCCTTCTCCACTCACCACAATCTCATTAATTAGCATTAATTTGTAATTTTGCAATTTTCATGTGCTTCCTTCTATATATTATCTAATTTAGGTCTTGCCACAACCTTCTGTGATAGATGAAATCGGGGCACAGACACTTTAAGTGATCTGCCTGTGGTTACACAGTAAGAAATGTCGGAGTTAATATTTGGATCTAGATCATCTGTCCTCAAATTCTATACTCTATCCATGACATCTTACTGTCCCTGGGGAGTCTATTTTGGTTGAAGGCCAAAGCAAGCCAGTTGGGATCTCCTGAGTCTGGGGTGGCCCTCTTCTGAGCTCTGGGGTCTCCTGTAAGATTCTCCACTGGCCACTTTGAATAGATTAACAGACAGCAAGACAGAAATCAACACATTCACATACTGAACTTGGAACAAGATATTATGATGTGAAAAGCCAGGCTGAGATGAGTATAAACAAACATTCACATAAAAATGTGCAAGATTTGCCATGACTGGTATTTTAATCTGTATTTTAGTTGTACCAGAAATAAGACTTGGTCAGAGGTCAAAACACCAGTTATCTCCTTTAGTTTTGATTTTTAATTAAAGACAAAGACTTTCTGAAACCAGAAATACCAAATCTGTTTCAACTTAATTCAAAGGGACCAAATTGATAGCATTTCTGGCTGAAGAAGTCAACTTTCTGCTTTGTGTGTTATTTTTGAAAATGTTTGAGCGGTGTGTGTATATGTGTTAGTGCTTTCGGTTGCTAGACGTGCGTACTGGAAAAAATTACTCCGTTTTGGGGGGGCCTGTTTTTGTATCCCTCTGTGAGGTATCTCACTGAGGCTGAGTCCTCAAGAACATTATAAAGTTAATAGGAATTTCTAAAAGTGATTGATTTTCTAGGTCTTACAGGAGTAAAGCTGTAGGTAAGAAACACAGTAAATAATTTTAAGCCACTTAGTGCACAAGGAAATAATTGACTGAAAGGACAACAGCCCTGTAAACAGCTCAAGCTCAACCTCAACGACCACCTGGAAGTTCAAGCCTGTAGGTGGCCAGGACCGGAGCAGCCTGGACTTATTCTACCTGCCCTCCCGGGCAGGCTCCGCTGTCTCCTGAGTCCACGCACCCTGCTGGTTGGTTAGGCGGCACTGACAGCCGGGCCCGCTTGCTTTGGTCAGAGTCATTCTTGGGCTGCAAACATGTTAACACAAGCCGACAGGGGTACAAATACTAAATTCTTGCATTGAACATAAAGCAAATCTGGGTGGAACAGTGGGGCCTTTCCCAAGCAAAATCTGGGTATCCTTAAAAACGTTCAGATGGTAGCCTCCGTGCCAGTGGGCTGTCAGTTCCTGGTTCTAAAATGTCCTCATTAGCCCTGGCCAGTTTGGCTCAGCGGTTAAAGCATCGGCCTGCGGTCCGGAGAGACCCGGGTTCGGTTCCCGCTAAGGGCACGTACTTCGGTTGCAGTTTGTCCCCGGCCCTGGTTGGTCGTGCGGGTGGCAGCCACTCGATGTGTCGTGTCCCTTCACGTCGATGTTTCTCTCTCTCTCTCTCCCTTCCTCTCTCTCCCTCCCACTCTATCTGTACAATAAATGGAAAAATATCCTTGGGTGAGGATAAAAAAAATAAATTAAAATGTCCTCATTATGCCCATGAGCAGGGAACCCATCACCTGAACAAAGAACCTCATCTCTTTGTGACCAAACTTTCAGAGACCAATATGCATAGATGGTCACATTGGGAAGGAAGTCAGAGGTCACTTACCAGTATAAATGATCACCCTGGGTGCTATTGGCCCTTGGGGCAGGAAAGTGTTTTTCCGTGAAATTTTCCTGTGCAGGGCAAACAGCATCCTGGCCCCTACATATCCATAATGCATTCGCCAGTTACTGCGACAACTGAAAATCACCTCTCCCACGGTGCCACATGCTGGGGGAGAGAAGAAAAACAGTCACACTTCTTTCAGCTGACTCTGCTGTTTCCAGGGAGGACACCTGGGTCCCTGGAGTGGGGGGTGGCTTGCCGGAGGTCATGATGCAAATCGTAAGGAAGTCACAATTTTACTCTGAAGAACAGACTGCTGGTTGCTTGAGTGGAGGGGTTGGGGGAGTGGGTGAAAAGGTGAGGGACTGAGAAGTACAGAGCGGTAGTTACAAAATAGGTGTGGGGATGTAAAATACAGCAGAGGGAATGTTCTCAATAATGTAATAACTCTGTGTGGTGCTGTTGGATACTGGAGCTAGGAGGGGGATCACTTTGTAAATTATATGATTGTTTAGCCACAATGCTGTATAACTGAAACTAATACAGAATAATACTGACTGTAAACTGTAATAGAAAAGCAAATTTTAATATTAAAAATTTTTTTTAATTAAAAAAGAATTTGCCCTGGCCGATTTGGCTCAGCAGTTAGAGTGTCAGCCCAGGGACTGAAGGGCTGCAGGTTTGATTCTGGTCAAGGGTTTAGAAAAAAAATAAAAATAAAAATAAAATAATTTTACTCTGAATGCTCTTGAATCACCCTCCTGCTACTACCCACCTATGAAGTAGGAATTACCTTATTTATTACTAAATTATTTAGGATTTACCAATTAATACTTTAGGAATTACTAATTAATTTACTATTCATGGCCAGTATTTGTGAAATGTGGTCAAGTCCTAGGCAAAGATACTAAATAACTACTCCAAACTATTTATCTATTTATAGCTCAAGGCACTATCAGCAGGAGTATAAATGACAAAATAATAATTTGAATTGTACCCGTTCTGGAAGTACATTTTGTGAAAAGATGGATGGGGCGGAGCCCCGAGGGGTCCGGGACATCTCAGGCCAGCGCTGAGCACCAAGCCCGGCACAGCTGCCAGCAGCGTGTCGTCCATCGGGCCTGGAGCACGTGCCTGCTTGCGTCCGAGCTGCTCTCCCTGAAAGTTTGTCTAAAGGTGTCTCCTGGAGTTTCATTTCTAATTACTGCAGGGGCTCCTGTTCTAGCTTCCCTGGATTGTGGTGCGGAAACCGGACCCTCAGAAGTAGCCCAGCCTGACCAGTTTAGCTCAACAGTTAAAAGCTTCGGCCCTTGGACCAAAGGGTCTTGGGTTTGATTCTCAGTCAAGGGCACATACCTGGTTGCAGGTTCCATCCCTGGCCTGGGTCGGGGTTGTGTGGGAGGCAGCTAATCTATGTGTCTCTCTTACAGTGATGTTTTTTCTTCTCTCTTTCTCCCTCCGTTCCTTCCGCTCCATCTGAAAAACAACGGAAAAATATCCTTGGGTGAGGATTAACAAACAAACAAAAAAAGTAGCCCAGACTGAATGGATACATGTGCGGATTGTGGCCCAAACATGCCATTGGTGCTGCTGGGTGGGGTGCACAAAACAGCCCCACTTGCCAGCTCACACCCCTCTCCTACCCAGAAGCTCTAGCAGCGTGAGCAAGATCCTGCCTGCCAAGTGCTTCGTGCTGCCTGGAACAAGGTGCAGAACAAATAGCCTTATATTGTTTCTAATCTGCAGATCCTGGGCTTCGTGTCTGGAAATACAAAAAAGGAATGGGGCTGGGTAGACAGACACAGGTATCTGAGCGCCCCAGACTGCTGTTTGTCCTGTGCCTGTCCATCAAGAGACACTGAGCTTCTGCTGCTAAGCCTCAGCAAGTCCTATATATTTGTCTGAGAGGAGCTTCCTCTTCTGGAACATAAATGCCATTTAAAAAAACAATTTATTTTTTATGAAACAATCAACACGTGTTCCTTCCCTGTAGTGCTCCTACACAGCCCCAGGCTGCTTTTCCTGACCGAATTGTGGCCACTATTCTCGCCCCTGGCTCTGTCTCCAATCACTTAGAGACCGCCCCCCCGGAGAGAGCTTGTTCCCTGGGGTTCTAAGTTGTTAGTTTCACGCCTCCAACTGGATCCAGGGGAGAAATGGGGTAGTATAGACACTCAGGTGATACGCCTGCCAGTTTCACTCAATTTGGAGATGTGGAGTGCTCCGGAGATCCAAGGATGCTCCCTAGGAAGTCTTAGCTGCCAGGGTGTTCAAAGCTGAAGAAATGGCTTTGCAACCGTTTTTGTAAGCTCATCCCTGATAATAGCCCGACCTTCTGTCTTGCTGATAGACTGACTCACTGGCCTTTGGCAGGTTTGTCTTCCAGTTTGACAGAAGCAGAACTAATATTGAAGCAGCATTTATAGGTCTTTAGAAATGACCAAGATTGCCATGGAAACTAAAGGCAAAGTGACAAGACTCCAAGGTGGGGGGCATCCTTGGCTCAATTACTTATGAAGATATGTGACAAGAGCAGAGAGCTCAGGCCTGGTAAAAGGACAGATCTGTTCAAGAGGAGGAAATGAAGAGGTAACAATACCCCTGGGGAGGCCCAGACCAGTGCTTTTGAAATCATTGTCTCTGTGGAATTGTCTTGATTGTAGAGTTTTAGCTACACGACCTCTCAGATTTATGCTGGGGTAAAACTAAAAAAAGGTCATGTTACATTGACTATTATGTGATTAAATAGAATCTCTGAGGAGAAAACAAAATGGCCAGCATCTATGTTTCTTGGCTAGATTTTAAATCCTGTTTTAAAACATTACCTGTAGTCTCATCGAGGATGAAATAAAAATGCAGAGTGTTTCCTAAGTTTTAGTGAATCAGTTATCTCAGATTTTTTCTGTCACTATGTAGAGAAGACATAGCCCAGGTATTCTAAGGCTAGACTACACAGTGTTATAAAACATGAGGACCTCATTCTTGAAAGTTTTATTTTAAACATGTAGCAGAGAACAAAATTAAACCTCTATTTAAAAAGTGTACCTTTGTTCCAAAATGTTCTTTATAAAAACCATGGACCTCTGAGAACTCATTTCTGTAGAACTCTCATACGGAAGCAGTTTGAAAAAGCTGTAGGTTATTAAGGCTTCACGAAGAAAGTCCTACTGCATATAATTTCAAGCTACACCTAGTTATTGATGTCTAGTTAGAATGCTGGTGGAAGAGTGGCCATTTAACTCTTCTTTATGAGTAAGTTAAAAAATACATATATCAGGAAGAGGGGTGATGTTTTGGTGCTTTTAAGATGGTGCTATTTCCAGGGACTAGTAATGTCCAAATTCTGTTTTGTGCTCACCCCTCCTCTGCAGAGTTCTTGGCCTGAGAATGACACTCCAAGTGCAAAAACTGAATGGAAAACAAAACACAAGACCTATTTATTTATTTATTTATCCCCACCCGAGGACATTTTTTTGTTTTTTGTTCAGAGTGGGAGGGAGAGAGAGGAAGAGAGAGAGGAGAGAGAGAGAGAGAGAGAGAGAGAGAGAGAAGAGAGAGAGAGAAACATTGATGTGAAAGGGACACGTCGAGTGGCTGCCTCCCACATGACCCAACCAGGGCCAGGGACAAACTGCAACTGAGGCACATGCCTCAGCAGGAACTGAACCCGGGTCTCTCTGGACCACAGGCTGACGCTCTAACCGCTGAGCCAAACCGGCCAGGGCGAGACCTCTTTTATATATGAGGATAATTGATACTTGGAAAAGCCTTCTCAAATGAAATCCACTTACCAAAATGTCATAGTAGATAATGCAAAACAGGTTTGACTGGTATAATTTTTGAAGAAAAAAAAAAAGAAAGAAAAATTTTAAAAATGACTTTATTTTGTCTTACAATTAAAATAATTTTATAATGAGAATTATATACTAAATCATTTGCTCAACTGAAAATAAATCAAGTGTTGATTTGAAAGATGGCATAGACTGTTACTTTGGTGGCCCTCAGTGAGCTATGCTTCTTTCTATTTGTACCCTTAAGTCGGCTTGCACATTGATTCTGGGCTTGGCCGTGTGACAAGCTTGAGCCAATGGAACATGAGCAAGGGTGATGCAAGTGAAGGTCTGGTAATTCCTTGTAAATCAGGCTTTGTCTTCTTAGAAGGTGATTTTTTGCAACCCACCCAGCCATCACACATGGGAAAACATAAGCAACAATGTGGAGGAGCCCAAGTGGAGGAGAACTGAGTTGAGCTAAAGAAGAAACTATTTAGATTTAAAGCAGAATTCAGAAGCACTAAAAGTGAACTAGAACATGTGGGTTGATGATAAAACTGTTTTTCATCTCCAGTCTCTTCAAGAAAATAATTCTCCAAGTAAAAATTTACTCAAAGCCTTGGTTTGAAGATAAAAGCCAGGGTTCTGGCAATAAAATATGGCTTCAGGGTCAAGGTCTCTGTTAAGGCATCAGAAATATTTCAAGGGAATCTCAATGATCTTCTCAGCTAGACAAGAAGACCTCTAAGAATCTTAAGGTTATTTTTTCTCATAGTACTCTGTTTTGCAGCCCCAAACAGAGAGGGGACTGTCTTGAAGAGATTTGTGAGTATTGTTTTTGTCTAATAAAGTGGATAATAATTTATATTTTTTAATCCTCACCCAAGAATATTTTAAACTGATTTTAGAGAGAGAGGAAGTGGGGGAGAGAGAAAGAAAGGGGGGGAAGAGAGAGAGAAAGAAAGATTGATGTGAGAGAGAAATTGATCAGTTGCCTCCTGTGCACACCCTGACCAGGGCTCAGACTGCAACCTGGGTATGTGCCCTGGCTGGGATCCAAACCCACGACCTTTCAGTGTACAGGACAACACTCCAACCAACTGAGCCACACCAGCTAGGGGGAGTGGATAATAATTTGATACATAGAAAACTACTTAGTAATGAAATTATACTAACCTAGATTTAAGAGGCAGAGACCATTCAAAATGAAAAGATGCCTCAAGACCCCCAAAGTTTTATGGAGAGGAAGGAAACTGAGAAAAAAACTCAGCTACAAACATGAGTCATTTCTTTTAGGGAAAAAAAGATGGATATTTCAGAGAACTGAGCAAAGAGGATAGAGGTAAGAACCACAGAGAATCCCTAGGGAACAGAATGGGCCATAGTCAAGAAACTGGCTCCATGTGCCTGGTTGTATTTCAAAATTACTATGGACCAGGAACGGCTATGTGCCTTCCATTTTCAACCTTTGCAAGTGGGAGTTTGTACTGCAGTTTTCCTGTTCTTGTCTCTTACTGTATGTGGGATGTATGAGAGCTAGAAAACTTCTCTCTTTTGTTCACACTGCTTCAAATTAAGAACAGCTGCACCCCAGAGACCTTGGTTACATTTGGACCTGATTTGGATGATGAGATTCTATACCTGGTGCCAATAACACATGAAGCATTAGAACTACCAGATTAATCAATAGAATTGAGAAAAATGTTATTGTTATTGTTTAAAATTGTTAAATGTATGGTTGGTTTGTTATAAGGTAGTAGATAAGTCGGACTAGGAGGAAAATAATTTTTAGATAAAATTACACAATGAAAGGATAAAATATCTTTTACTTCACATTTGACTTCTGCCATATAGTCACAAAAAGGGCTGTTTTTGCAAAAATATTCAAGGGTTAATTCTTCCCAAGTACTTTGTTAATTCTTTGATATTAGAACCTCTTTATTTTTAAGTATCTTTTGTCGTAATTTTTTTTTGTTTTTTGTTTTCTCTTCTTCAATTGTTAACTGGCCAAATTGTGTTATATTTACATTTTTATTGGTGTGGCATCTATTGCTTTAAAAATTATTTTAGTTTATTGATTTTGTGGAGAGAGGGGAAGAGGGAGAGATAGATAGATAGATGATGATGATAGATAGATAGATAGATAGATAGATAGATAGATAGATAAAAATGTTGATTTCTTATTCTACTTGTTTATGAATTCATTAGTTGATTCTTATATGCTCCCTGACCAGGGATCAAACCCACAACCTTGGCGTATCGGGACAATACTCTTACCAATTGAGCAATCCAGCCAAGGCCAGGCCTGGAATATATTTCAATCAATGCTGCACTGTTTTTCAAACTTTATAAAATCCTGAATCTTTGAAATATTTACAATTTCTTTTCACAGTAGACTTCTATATTTTATTTTTATTATTTTTTAAATCCTCACCCGAGGATATTTTTACATCCATCTTCAGACAGAGTGGGGGGGGGGGGGGAGAGAGAGAGACAGAGAGAGAGAGAGAGAAACATTGATGTGAGAGAAACACATTGAGTGGTTGCCACCCACACGACCCCAACTGGGGCTGGGGACAAACCACAACCGAGGTACCTGCCCTTGGCCGGAATCGAACCTTGGACTCCCTAGTCCGCAGTCCAATGCTCTAACTGCTGAGCCAAACCAGCCAGGGCTAGACCTTTATATTTTAATTTATTATTGGCTATAATATTGGTGGAGAAGATAGCACTGTCTTGAAAGGAAGGGTATTCGAGGATTAATTTAATAAATGGTCAATTTATTCATAAATTTTCATCTCTGTGTGAGGGAGGATGGAGGAAGGTGAAGGTAGAAAAATCAAGGAGTAGGGAAAGAGGACCAAAGAATCCCATTTGTGTACGATATCCATCTTATTGGGAAGAATCTACCCATTGGATAACGGGAGGTTGAGGTGCCACAAAGCAGAGAAAGGAGGTAGGTGTTATACTCTGAGGGCAAGTCGCTCTATATTTCTTTCTTCTTTCTGCCAGGGAAAGGAGGAAAGAGAAATGGGCAAAGGAACCTCACCTCCAGGCAGAATCGCTTTAGCAACAGACCAAGAGAAGCTGGTCCACAGGATGAGCTTTTGTCTGAGTTGAAGTTCTCAGAACTTATTGCTGAAAAAAAGCTGCAAGATTTTTTAAAGCCAAGTTTTTGTAAAGTTTAGTCTAGGAGGTAGCTGCCTCCAACAGAAGACTGAAGTGCACAAGACACTTTGAGTGTCAATCTGGAGGTCAGTACACAATGGAGTTGTGGTTGAGAAGAACAGAAAGAGGGAGAAGAGTTGATGGTACCTCGAATTAGTTTATTTTTTAAGCTATTCCAGGAGAGTTATCTACTTTTATTGGCAAGTGTTATTCTTAGTTATTTCCACAACTAGAATCTTTATAGATGTATTATATTAAAGCTATAATCTATTTCTCAAAGTCCACACTTTTGAGTTTGGACACATGAATTAAATATTTGACACGAGAACATTTAAATTGAATAAGAGTTTTAGTGCTGAATAAACTGAAAAAAGAAAGAAAACTACCCTGAAAGCTGAAGTTGTACATTTTTAGGTATAAGATATATAAATTCATTTATTCACTCACTCAACAAATATCGAGTGCCGCCTCAATGCCAGTCATTATATATTATATCTAGTGTTCATGTTATTCATGCAGGTTTGGAAATTTTATGTTTAAAATGTGAAAAGTGGGGTCACTGGCACTAAGTCATAATATTTTTAAATGGAACAAGATCAGTAATGGAAAATTCGGGAAAAGCAGAAATTCTTCTATAAACTACTTTACCTTAGGTATAGAATTTGCTGAAATACCACATTAAGCCTTTGCAATGACAGCACAAATAGAAAGATTAATAAATGCAGAGAGCGAGTGAAAAATCACTTAGAGAAAAAATACTCTAATTTTGATGCCTTTGGGGTTTTGCTATAAACAAACCAGTTGGACTTTTCCCTGATGCCAAAAAAAAGGCTTCAATCAGCACTAGTTTTATTTACACTCCAGAGCAGTCTTGATTAACCCTTTTAATGAAATGCTTTCATTATAAATATGAGAATATACAAACTTCTTCCACACTTTCTGTTCATTTCTCAACAGTCATCACAATGTTCGACCAAGCTGAAAATCCTCTGAGATCCTTCCTCAAGAATAAGAGGCCATTCCTCCAGCATGCTTGTGAACAGGATTTTTACTCGTTCGTGCAGCTGGCAAGAACATCGAGCCACAAATTGAAAACACATAGTGGTATGTATGTTTGGAGTGTTTATAAACTTTCCCACGCGTGCTCTTCTGTCAGCTTCACACACTCCCTGAGCAGATTCTGATGAGCTGCGCTGTCCGGCAAGTGCTCAGGGGTGCAAATTCGTCTGGTGTGCACAGTGTGTAAATTTCCAGTCGGAAGAACGGGCCCAGCTGTGGGTCTCCCCTTCAGCTGGAGGGGTCTTGCCTTCTAAAATCTCTTCCACTCCACTCGCTATGGCTTCTGTCATCTCCTCAGGAGACTTCACTTCCTATGAGAAAGAACCACTTACTGACAGCACGTCAGGGACACTTGGAGCAGCTTCATGATAATCACACATATTTCCTCTCCCCACTCCTCCCCAACTGTGGCTGGTTTCTTTGTGCTTTCATTTCATTCCAAGGAAATGGATATAAAAAGGTCAATGAAACCCCCCTGGCTCTCAGTCTGAGGGTCGGTGGTGTTCTAACACGCAAAGGGGAGCCTTCCTTGTCAGAGACCTGAGACCATGTGCGTAATCTTACCCTTGTCAGTTACACAGACATTTAAATGACGGTGTTCATTTAAATGAACAAGATTTTCAAGCCATTCTTTCCCAGATTTAGGTTTTGTCTCCAAAGGCAAGTTTTTCTCTTCCCAGTTTATTATTATTATTATTCTTAATCCTCCCCTGAGGATATTTTTACATTTATCTTCAGACAGAGTGGGAGGAGAGAGAGAGAGAGAAACATCGATGTGAGGGAGACACATGGACTGGTTGCTACCCGCACGACCCCATCTGGGGCTGAGGACGAACCGCAACAGAGGTATGTGCCCTTGCCCAGAGTCAAACCCAGGACTCTTTGGTCCGCAGGCCAGTGCTCTAACCCCTGAGCCAAACTGTCCAGGGCTCTCTTCCCAATTTATTAATTGTACCAACTCGAGTACTGATGAATGTGTACTCCAAGAAGGCGGGGTCTCCGTTTTATTTCTTGCTGTAAACCCAGGGCCTAGCACAAGTGCCCAACACATGGTAGTTGAAGGGTAAATGTTGAGAGTTATCTGTTGAAACCTAATGAATGATGGCTATAGAGGGTCAAAATGCTCAATTCATGCCTAGGATTTCTAGTTAGTATCTAAAACATCATACAAGAGGATGTTGGGAATTTGGTATGATGGACTTAAAATTACAGCAGGAATTCTTAGCGCCTCATCCTGGTTACCTGAAAAAATCAACTAGTTCCCTGTTTCCATTTGGCCAACAAGGGGCCACTGGCAGATCTTCATCGTGACAGGAGCGCGGGGAAGTAGGTACTGTGCTTAACTGAAGACTGACATATTTCAGGGGGCACTTGCCAGTCCCGAGCTTGGTTCATTCTTTTCCTGAAATACAGATGCTTGAAATGGCGTGGATTAAGATGCCTAGCAAGAGTTCAGGCGTCTGATTTCTGTCCTCTTCTGACAGGACATGATCATTTAACCTAAACATTGGTCCCCAAATTGGGTACATTAGGAACTATGATAGACAATGGCTACATGTCCTAAACCTGAGTTCTGAAAATGTAGCATGTATGGATTTGCAGGAGAAGGAAATTGCAGTTGTCTCTCAGCAGTCCCAGAACATTCCTTTTACAGAACAAGACTCCAACAGTTTTAACATGCAAAGTTATCTCCTAAGAAGGAGGCCCCATTTGGGAGCCAAAGGATCCCAGGCAGGGATCCTCACCCCAACCCCCTTTCCCAGCACCCCCAACTGCCTGCAGTTATGTGACCCCGGACAAGGCATTTAACCTCCTGGGACTCTAGCTTCTTTATCTATGAAATAACACTGGCTTCCTGTCTCCCAAGGCGACCACGGAAGAACGAGTTAACATTTACATAGCACGTTGGGAGCCTCCAAGAAAGGCGCCACATGAGTAGGAAAAATGATAGAATAGGAAAATGTCTTTAATTTTTAATTTTCTGTGTTTCTGGGCCTATTCCCTATATCGATGCAGCATTAAAATAGCAGACAAGCATAAAAGAAAGTTCTAAACCTAATTCAGGGAGGATAACTGAATCATAGCTGCTGGGCTTTTTTTGTTTGTTTGTCCATTATTTAACTTTGCAGGAAGGAGATATGCGGGGGAGATTGCTTGGCTGCTGCTGGGAGAAGTATCTGACTTTGGATAGAATTGAGACAACAGATGGGTACTCCTACAGAGAACAGCAGTAGTCATAGATGGAGTGGCCAATTTTTGAAGTCAATCAGGAGAGTCAGCTCCTAGAGGGTAGGAATTGTGTCTTGTGTGTCTCATGTCTCCAGAACCTTTCCAGGGCCTGACATATAGCTATGACTTAGTTTGTGTTTATCTAATGAAGTGATTTTCAACCGGTATGCCCCAAGAATTTTTATTTTTTTAAACTTTATTTATTTTTTATCCTCACTCGAGGACATTTTTTTGTTTTTTGTTCAGATAGAGTGGGAGGGAGAGAGAGGGAGAGAGGGAGATAGAGAAACATCGAAGTGAAAGGGACACATTGAGTGGTTGCCACCCGCACAACCGGGGACAAACTGCAAACAAGGTACATGCCCTTATTGGGAACCAAACCCAGGTCTCTCTGGACCGCAGGCCGACACTCTAACCGCTGAGCCAAACCGGCCAGGGCTGCACCAAGAATTTTTAAAACATGCGATACCTGACTACTTAGTCAGGGTACTGACCTCTTTTCCCTTAGATTGTCAAAATACTGACAACAGCCAACACAACAATTGCTGTCCAGTGTGACAATGAATAAAAATTATACCTATTATTTTTGTCAGATAAGCAAAAAAATATATTTTTTGGTGTGCCGCAGAATTTTAGTAACATGAGATGAAAAAGGTTGAAAATTGTTGATCTAATGAATGAATTACTAGGTTCTGAATGCAGCTTAATTCTTTATCAGCTCTGTGCCCCTTTTCCTCAAGTAAGTTGGGAGTAATCACACTGTCTTTGCAGGGCTGTTGTGAGGGTCAGATGAGTGGCATGTGTCAAGTGCCCAGAACACTGTCTGTCACACAATCACTGTACCATTGTGGTGACCGTTAGACCTCTCGCCACTAATGCTGGGGACACAGGGCAGTGTAGTGGCCAAAGCATGGATAGGTCCCTATAAGCTGGAGAGCAATGGTTTACCCTTTTTGGAACTTGGTTCCTCATCTGAGTGAAAAGGATAAAATTTGGTCTACTTAGCAGCTCAATGTCTACAATGTAGTCCAGGATGGTAAAGGGTCCAGGATGTCCTTTAAAAATCTGTGATTGTAATATACATAAGAAAAACACACCAAACATTTATGAAACAAGGTGAATGACCATACTACTACAACCGAGGTCAAGACATAGACTATTGCCAATACCCCAAGAGCCTACCATGTGCCCACAGGTCATTTATACCCTTCTGTCATTTAACATTACATCATGTACATGTTCTTTAGAATGTTTAAAAATATGTTTCATTGTGATAAATTATTCAAATATATGAATGTGCTACAATTTATAAACTACTCCATGATGGTTGGCAATTTGGGTTCTTACACACTGTTTTAAGTTCTTACAAACACAGATCTGATCTTCTGATAAGCCTGTTGCTACTTACAATTACCTGTACAATTACCATACTGTTTCAAGCATTATAGCTCTAGTCTTCTGCAGGTTGTTTTTCCATCTCCTTTAATCTGGAAATGTTATTAGGTCTTTTATGGATTTTTGTGAATGTCACACAAAGAGTATAGGCCAGTTATTTGTAGAATATTCTTCAATTTGTGTTTGTTTTATATTTCCTCATGATTATATTTATGTTATACATCTCCAGCAGTAATAGAAGTAATACTGTGTTCTCATTGCATTTTATCAGGTGGCACATGATTGCAGTTTGTCCCATTAATCATTCTGTTTACTTTGATTAAGGTGGTATCTTCCATGTTTCTCCAGCTATAAAGTTGTTCTTTTCTCCTTTGTAATATATAAATATTTTGTTGTGGGCTATTTGTAACTATGTAAATATCTCTAATGTCTTCTATCCATTCACATATTACTAGTGTGGATTCATGATTTCCTATTATATTTGATGGCTTATAAGCAATTACTATCATTATTAATTTTAATTGATCACAGGATTGTGATTGTGTGTGTGTGTTGACATATCCCAGTTGTTCTTTGAGCACTCCCTTAATTTTTAGCACTACAATATTGCTGGTTCATCTGAGAATTTTCCTGTCCACCCCTGAGCTAATGTGTGGTATCAGCTATTTCTCCAAAGAGCCCTGGTTCCTTTTAGTGGGAATGATAGTTACAATGAGTGCTAGGTGCTCGCATGGCTACAGGAGTGTTACTGCCTAGGCCCTCTCCATGGACAGAGCAAGGGAATGTATATATGTGTATACCAGGGTGTCCCAAAAGTCTTAGTGCAATTTAGGCTTTAAGAACTTCAGAAGTACAAATGCTATAAATTGACAAAAGCATCATTGGGAAATTTAGTGATTTATACTTCTTTATACCTAGTTTTATGAATTTTGAAAAATGAGTTTTTAATTTTAAGGTTTTGTTTGTGACAGTTTTATGGAGAATTTCTGAGACCAGTAACTTAGTTGGCCACCTATGTCACCTGATCTCTTTCCATTAGACCTTTTTCTTGTGGAATCATATCAAAACTGTCACGGATGCATCAAAATATCATTCTTTCTACAAATTAGATAACCTAGATGAAACAGGAAAATTCCTAGAGCACAAAATACCAAAACTGACTCAAAAAGAAATGGAAACTATGAATGGATCTACTATAAGTAAAGAGATTCAGTCAGTAATCCAAAAACTTCCCATAAAGAAAAGTTCAGAAACTCATGTTTCAAATATGTAAAGAAGAATTAACACCAACACATCACAGATTCTTCCAAAAATAAAAGAGAGGATACTCCTCCATCCATTCTATGAGGCTAGTACTACTCTGATACCAAAACAAAAAAAACCGACATCAGAAGAAATGAAACCATAGACCAATATCTCTTATGAATACAGATGAAAAATCCTTTAAAAATACTATCAAACTGAATTCAGCAACATATGAAAAGATTGTATACTATGACCAGGTGGGATTTATCCCAGGATTGCAAGGTTGGCTCAACACATGAAAATCAATATACCATATTAATAGAAGAAAAGGACAAAAATAACATGATTGTATCAATAGAAAAAGAAAAACATTTGACAAAATCCAACACTCTTTATGAAAAAATAATCAATAAATTAGAAATAGGAGGGTACATCCTATCCTCAATGTGATAAAAGGCATCTGTGAAAAACCTACAGCTAACATCACAGTTAATGGTGAAAGACTGAAATCTTTCTCTGTTTTTTCCTAAGGTCAGAAAAACAGTCCTGGATTTTGCTCTTGCCAATTTTAGCCAACAGTGAATTGGAAGTTATAGCCAGGGTACTTAGGCAAGGAAAAAAAAATAAAAGGCATCAAGACTGGAAAAGAAGTAAAACTATCTTTATTTGCTGATGACATATTTTATAGAGAAAATTCTAAGAAAAAAAAAGTGGCCATGGTGGTAGGGATAGAGGCTACGCTTTGACTTGATAACGTGGACTCTCTCACGGAGGTCGACCTTGCTAACACCATGCCAGGGGCCTACTATGCCTGCAACAGAGACCAACGTTGATCCCCTAACATGCTCCCATTCACTGGTGGCAGGTTGATTCCAGTTGACCCTCTTCCATCTTGGAGGGGGCAGATATTTGTCCTCACTGGAATACATACATTCGGGATATGGACACGCCTTCCCTGACCCACAGTGCTTCTGCCCGTAGCACTATCTGCGAACTCACAGAACACCTTACCCACCATCGGGCTGTTGCCCATGGCATTGCCTCTGATCGGTGACTTCCATGGCTTTGCTTCGTTTACAGCAAAGGGAATGCAGCACGGGGCTCTTGGCCACCGACTTAACTGGTTTTACCACACTCCATCACCTAGAAGCAACAGGGCACATTTTGACAGCTTGCTAATGTAATGTGATAGTTTACTGAAGACTCAGTTATTATGTCATTTGGGAGTCAACACCCTGAAAGGATGCGATGTTATCTTAAAGGAGACTGACTAAGCTTTGAAACAGAACAATACATGGTGCTCTCTCTCACATAGCCAGATCACATGGGTCTTGGAACCAAGCGGTGGAAGCAGCGAGCCTCACTATTATGCCCCAAAATGCACTCATAGAATATTTGCTTCCCATCCTGGCTACCTTGAGCTCTACTTGTTTGGCTTTCATAATCCTCAGAAAAGAGCTGCTCACCAGGGGACACACCCATGACTCCAGGTAAAGAACCCCAGTCCGCGAGGCACTCTGCCAGAACTTACTGAGAAGAAACGCATGATTGATGTGTCTGTGAAGGATCCCGGCAAAGGACCGTCTCTCTAAGGGCTTGCTTCTGGAAAAGACATTCTGGGTAGTTATCGGAAGAGTTTTGATCCTAAGTTTATACAAGAAGAGAGAAAACAGGCACGCATACTGATTTTTATTTATTTGCTCAACTAACTGGAAAGAAAAGTCGTTGTTTTAAGGTCTGTAGAAGTGGACAAAGCTTTTCCAGGCCTCCGAGGCACTTGAAGATGCAATTAAGAAGAAAAACTTTCCTACTGCCTTGTCTGCGTACGTTATAGCAGACTAAAGTAGAGCAGGGCTGCTGCTTATGCAAAATTAACGTCAGTTCTGTTGCACACTCATGTAGCCATCACCAGTGACTATGCGAAGGTTATTCCTGCTGTGGGCAAACAGGGGCCACATGCTAACCTGACCAGCTCAGGGTAGGCCTTGCAAACTCAGAGACCTAAAGTAACCACAAAGGATGGTCTGAAATGAAAACGTATTAACTAAGAGCAGTTTGTGGCAGGTAGTCACATTCTCGGTTAGAATCTTTCCCTAACGAAAGTAAAATTTTACCTTAACTGAGCCTGTCTGTTGTCTTTTGCATCTAGGATAACATTCCTTTGGAGTGTCAGGGCAACTCTCCTTTTTCCAGACCACTCAGGGCACAACCAGTGCACCAGGGCGATGACCTTAAATCCCCTCATTGCTATTGTAATCATGTTAATTGTTGACTGTTAGCTATCCTATACCCACCTAGGTAAAAATGATCTGTGTGTCTATCATTTTACTTTTCATCCAGTCCCAGAAGTTCTCCCCACACCCTTAATCTATCACCAGTGGATTTCATGTAACTCACTTGCACCTTCTTTTTTGATTGTAATGTATAGAGTAAGTTGCAACACTACCATTCTCTGAAGCATTATCTCAGTGCATTGAAATTTTGCTTCCGTGCAATTATCGACAATTTGGCTCAAATAAACTTATGAAAGTTCTTTACAAGTTTGAATATCTCTTACGATGACACTATTCATACACTCTACTTACTACCTTTAAAACATTGCCTGTTTTGTCCATACTCTAGTGTTGTTGTTAAGCTCAGGGACTGGAGTCTGAGGCTGGGGTTTGAGTGCTGACTCAGTCACTTTCTAGCTCTGTGATCTCAGGTAAGTCAGTTAACCTCTCTGTGTCTGAGTTTCCCTATATATAAAATGAGGTTGATAGTGGTATCTACTTTGGAGTGTTTGGAGATTTCATTAACATAACATGTGCAAAGCCCATAGTAAGCAATGAATATTTGTTAGCAATTGTTAATATTATAAGTTGGCAATGGTTGCTCTAATTCTTTTGTTGTTGTTGTTGTTAATCCTCAGCTGAGGATATTTTTTCCATTTATTTTTAGAGAGTGGAAGGGAGGAAGGGAGGGGAAAGAGAGAGAAAGAGAAACATCGATATGAGACAGACACATCCATCGGTTGTGCCCTGACTGGGCCCGGGACAAACCTGCATCCCAGGTGCAGGCCCTTGACTGGGAATCGAACCTGAGGCCCTTCAGTGTGCAGGCCGACACTCTAACCACTGACACCGGCCAGGGCCTCGCTCTAATTCTTTTTGCCAGTAATATAAAGCATTTTATATCCCTCTCTCTCTCTTTCTCTAGCAAACCTGCAGGACACCTGCTAAATAACTGCTATGGAGTGAATTGTGCCCCCTACTCCCCAAATTCATATGTTGAAACCTTACCCCCAGGGAAATTGTATTTGGAAATAGAGTCTTTAGGGAGGTAATTAGGGTTAAATGAGGTCACAAGTGTGGGGCACTTAATCAGTAGGGCTGCTTACAAGAGGAGGAAGAGACAGAGAGATCTCTCTCCATGCACATAGAGGAATGGTCATGAGAGGACACAGAGGGAAGGTAACTATGTAGACGTCTGGAAGAGCGACCACACCAGAAACCAATCCTGATAGCACTTTGATCTCAGACTTCCAGACTCCAGAACCATGAGAAAATAAATGTCCGCTGTTTAGGCCTCGAGTCTGGGGTCTCTTGTTACAGCAGAGCTAGCAAACTAAGACAATGACATTGACATTCTGAACTCACATATTAAAGGAGAGACAAATGAGCAGCGCTAACACAGCGTCTCATGACATTCTCGAATACCGTTTACCGGTTGTGTTAAAGTCACGTGTCTGTGGGGGAAAGGGGGTGTCACAGCAGGGAGTCATATGCCGCCCGGACTGCTGTCCTCTTGATTCCCTCTAATAATCTTTTTTTTTTTTTTTATCCTCACCCGAGGACATTTTTCGATATTTTGTTCAGATAGAGTGAGAGGGAGAGAGAGAGAGAGAAACATCGACGTGAGAGCGACATATCGAGTGGTTGCCACCCACACGACCCAACCAGGGCTGGGGACAAACTGCAACCAAGGTACGTGCCCTTAGCGGGAACCGAACCCGGGTTTCTCCGGACCGCAGGCCAACACTCTAACTGCTGAGCCAAACCGGCCAGGGCATTCCCTCTAATAATCTTTTCAACAAAATTTATTGAGTCCCTAGACTGACTCACAGATGTGCAGAGATTGGTTAGCTCCTGCGAGGAGCTCTCACTCATATTTCTTTCTGCTTTTAGGCCCATCCCAGAGGATTTTGTAAGAATAAGAATTTGGTTGAATCATCAGGTTCTAGACTAATGTGACCCATGGCCGCTTGTGGCCTTTCATTCCCTCACCAGGGCATTGCTGGCTGAAGTCCTGACCACTCCACTTCTGGGGATGCCCAGAGCCCTCCCCTGCTTGTCTTCTGAGTCCCTTTCCCATGTCCTCTTCCTTCCAAGTGTCTGGCCCGATGGGCTGGACTGTACCTGAGAGGTGCCTTTCAAAAACGTAGGTCATAACGAGCATGCATAAATTTAGTGATCTTAACTGAAGATTGAGAGATCTCAGGAAGGAGACTGGGGAGTCATGGGAGGTGAGGTCCAACTTGGAATCTTCGCTCCCACTTCCGTAGCCTCTTTTCTGCGTATCTTTCCTTCCAGAATTCCCCAAGAATTCTTTTCCCTTCAGTGCATAGAATTCAATTGGGTTCCAAGGCTCAAACTTGCAGAAACCCTAGTTAACAAAATGCCTGCAGAACAAAGAGCCTGCCACTCTAAGGCAATTTGCTTATAAATGTATTATAAGTATATGTGAAATATAATATACATGATATATGTACAGTGACATGTTTATTATATATGCACATTATATGTATGATACAATATACACAAGTGTTATAAAGATATTTATAAATAACATTGTTTTTCTTCTTTTGACTACTTAAGAACAAAGAAGACAATTTAGAGAGAAAAGACACTGCTGAGTGCAGAGATAATGATAGAACTTGAGAACCTGGGTCTCCTCACGGTTCACCCATTGCCTTGTGAAAAGCTGTTTGCAACTGACCATAGAATTCATTTCTCAGGTGTAGGGTGTTTAGAATCTGAAAGTAGGGATTATGTAAATCATGTACCTTTACATTTGGGCAGGATGGTTTTTCAAATCTTTTATTAAGGCTTTTCTAAGATCACGATTAGATAATAAGCGGGGGGGGGGGGGGGGGGATCTCCAAAAAGTTTATTAGCTCACATGGACTTTCCTAGTTAACCCCTGTGAAGGTCAAGTCAGACTTTATTTTTATGTATTTTGACTCTAAATGAACTACATAGAAAATGGAAATAGGAACGAAGAGTAGTCATGCGAAGGAGCAGCAATTATTTTAAGGATGCCACCCGTTTGCAACACGCTTTAATCCTGGAGAGCTTGGCCCTCGTGCCTAGTGGGGCGCAGCAAGAGGTCTGAGCGGCCTCACCCAGCTGTGACTTTTTCGGGGCGCTCTGCCCTCTAAGCACCGCGCCAGGCCCAGAGCGCAGCCCGGGCGGCTCCTGAGCTCCCCGCGCGTCCTGGCCCCGGTCCCACCCCCGCCGGGCCGCCGCCCACGCCCCCGTCGCGAGGGGCAGGGCAGGAGGCGGTGGTCGGCCCGCCCCACGCCTCCTTTAAAGCGTCCGGGCGCGGGCCGGGCACGGTGAGCCTGGCGGCGGGGAAGCGGCGAGCCGAGCTCCCGAAGCGCGAGCGGTCCCAGCGCCCAGGGCTGCCCCTCCCGGAGCGGGTGCCCCGAGTTCCCCGACGCCCCCTGCGCCCCGCGGCCGCGCGCCCCGCTCAGGTGGCCGGCCATGCGCCCAAGCTAGTGCCCGGGGCGCCGCGCCCCCCGCCCGGGCCGCCCCGCCGCCCGCTCCCCGCCGGCATGCTGCGCCCACTGCTGCTCGCCGCGCTCTGCCTGGCCGGCCGGCCGGGCCCCGCCCGCGGCTGCCAGCTGCCCACCGAGTGGAGACCCCTGAGCGAGGGCTGCCGCGCCGAGCTGGCCGAGATCATCGTGTACGCCAGGGTGCTGGCGCTGCACCAGGAGGTGCCTGGCCTCTACAACTACCTGCCCTGGCAGTACGAGGCCAGCGAGGCGGGGCTCTTCTACTCCGCCGAGATCGAGATGCTGTGCGACCAGGCATGGGGCAGCATGCTCGAGGTCCCCGCCGGCTCCAGGCTCAACCTCACCGGCCTGGGCTACTTCTCGTGTCACTCCCACACCGTGGTCCAGGACTACTCCTATTTCTTCTTCCTCAGGTGAGCCCGGCCCCTCGCACCCACAGCACCTCCTCTGCCGCTCTGGGTGACCGACCGCCTGAGGTCACCGGTATCTGGAGCCAGGTCAGGACTCCCACAGAATCCTGTCGGTGCCCTATGAGAATATGTCCTGGGGTCCTCCCCTTACTCCTCACTGACGTCTCTCCAAAGGTACCCAGTATCTCTGGCTAAGGGTGGTTAAAAACAGGAATGATTTGTGAGCTTCATGCAAAAAGTGTTTCAGGCTAACGCTCAAACCAGTTTCCAATACTTCATTTGAGTCAACAGTGTGTTTGTGTGTGTGTTTTTATTCCTCACCCCAAGACACTTTTCTATTTATCATCAGATAGAGTGGGAGGGAGAGAGAGAAAAAAACATCATGTGATGTCACATCGACTGGTTGCCTCCTGCAGAGGACCCGTGCAGGGGACAAACTGCAACCAAGGTGCGTGGAATCGCACCTGCGACTCGCTGGGCTGCCAGCCGACTCTCCTACCGCTGAGCCAAACTGGTCAGGGCTGGGGTGTGTGTGGGGTGTGTGTGTGTGTGTGTGTGAACTGGGCTCAGTGGGAGTAGCTTGGCTGGTGAGAAAGAAAAAGAAAACCCTTTGAGATCAGACTGTAGGAATTCTGGTTCTGCTCCTCCTGATTTTGTGCAAGTTACTGACCTGAAGAACCTCAGTGTCCTCACCTCAGTGACCTGAAAAGCAAGGTTGATTGAGACTGCAACACAGTAACTCACGGAAACACCTAGTGCAGGTTAGATGCAGGAAGAGTCACACTCTTCTCCCCACCTGCTTGAATGTTCGGAAGTGAGTGGTGTGGAATGCAGCCCAGCTGTCTGTCCTCTTGCTTCACTGATATTTGTTGGTATCAGTCTTATATCAGCTGCCAACAGACCTCAATGCCGAGCTAGTCAAAATAGCCAAGGTTTAGCGGGGTGGGCTTCTGGGGGTAAGACTCTGAGTCACAGTGCTTCGAAGGAGGTAGAGGTGAATCAGGCAGGAGGCCCTCCCTGATTGGAAACTCCTGGACTCTTGTGACTTTCCATGAAAGTTGGCCTGTGGTCAGGATCGAGTGCACTTGGGTGAGAATTCAGTCAGTGGTTCCACTGAAGTCTGAAGCTGACAGCAGCCGATGGAGCCCTAAGTGCACTGGTTGTTTCCAGTTGAAATAGGAGAGGGATCCAGAGCCACGGAGAGAAGCATCAGCATGGAATCTAATACTTCTGTTCAGAGAGTGAATAACCGACGTGGTGACTGGCACAGGTTCCAGTCTGCCCGGTGTGTGAAGTAGCAATAAGGGTGTTTGAATGATTGTGACCTGGGTCTGCAGATTCACTTGGAGCTCTTGAGATTCCACATTTCTCTGAGCCGGGAAACAGTGAGTTCCACAGAGGGCGTCCGTAAGCCCATGGCAACACATGTTTTCCATATTGGAGCCAGAATATCTAAGTTTAGAATACATGGTGTGCTTTGTGTTGACTTGAGTGGTTTAACTAAGTTCAGTTGATTTTTTTTCTTCTTTGTTGGGGAAGTATATTTTCTAAATAAAGTCAGCGAGCACTGAGATTGTACCTTTCTTAAACAGGGAAGCTTAACTCAGATTTTTCATATATTTATTTAGAAAAAACACCGAGAACCCAGCTATAAAACTATACAACAACAAAACTTAATTTTTGCAAAGAAAAAAGAGCCGGAGTACTTGAATAGAAATTGTTTTCCCCCCCAACTTTATCATGAAATACAGTTTTGTCCACTAGCTGTGTGGTGGGCAGCCAACTCTTTCATCTTGTGCTCTGACATATTTACAAAGACTTAGGGCAGACATGCAGAGTCAAACAGCAGTCTGATCTCCTTTCGCAGGGCAGTGTTGTCCTAAGTGCGTTAACAGCTGCATACAAATCACTCCTGCCCTGTTGTCCAGCGACCCACTGAGATGCATTCTGGTCAGTGTCACGTCGGGAAGTGGCAGTGCAGGCTCCCTGGCGAGCTGGGGTGCGACTTCCAGCTCTTCTTTCCTTTTCCCGACTTTGTCTTTCTAACAGTCCATTTACACTCGGCTCTATAGAATCATCAACTAACATTTATACCGACTCACTTCGTGCCAAGTCCTTTATTTCCTCACATTTTCTAATGCGGTCCTTACACTGCACCGAGGAGCAGGTGCTGCTTTCCCAGATTGGGATACTAAAGCTCAGAGGAGTTGAAAATTTTGTTTCGTGTCAGACAGGAGATAAGTAGGAAGGGCAAGATTTGACCCTGGGTCATTCTAACTAGCGTTCCGTTCGAGGAACACTCTCTATGAGAAGGAAGGCCTCTTGGGAGATATACAAATAGACAAACATACACACGAGCACACACCTTCCCCCTGCTTCACCCGAAGTCGTCGTTTTGAAAACCTTAAGAAGAGATGCATGTACCTGAGGCAGAGAAATAATTAGAAACAGTAACTCCTCTGATGAGGCCATGTGAGGCGTTGTTGTGTAATTGGCAAGCCCGTCCGTCTTCGCTGACGCTTTGATTAAAGCTGGTACACCCCATAGGTGTCTCGTCTACATCTGCTTTTTCCGCCTTTTCCCACTAGGATGGATGAAAATTATAACCTCTTGCCTCATGGAGTCAATTTCCAAGATGCCATCTTTCCAGACACTCAAGAGAACAGAAGGATGTTTTCCAGCCTTTTCCAGTTTTCCAACTGCTCCCAAGGTCAGCAGCCGGCAACCTTCTCCAGTGACTGGGAGATCCAGGAAGACAACAGGGTAAGAACTGGCTGTACCCTGTGCAGCAGCAAAATAACAGAATAGCCACATCTTGTCTGAGTTTTGTGACTAAAAGAGTCACAAATACTCTTCCCGAAGCCCAGACCAAAGAGTATTATCCTCCCTTCTCCCTCCCTGAAGCAGTAAAAACACTGTTCAGAAACTTCGGATTCCGGAGGCTTTCCTGTTGGCAGGGGCCTCCTCACAAAGTGAGGGAACAAGATGGGAGAAAGGTTGGCCCACTGTACCTCAGTCTCCTCTTCTGTAAAGTGGAGAAACAGTAGCATCTACATCATAGGGCCGATGCAGTGTGATTTCACCATGTAAAATGTGCGAATCTGTGAAGCCCTTAGCATAGTGCTTGAGAGGGTAAGCACTGTACACGTGTGGGCCGTTGTGACTATCCTCATCATCATCGTTGTTGTCCTGGTGTTGCTATTGATAGCACGGGACTCTAAGAAATGTTCTAAGAGGGAAAAATGTCCTTAAGGAAATGAAATGGAAGAATTATCATAGGTAACACTTCTGTGATTGTTCACTAGAGTTGTTGAGACGTAGAGGTACAGGGTGGTCCAGGTGGTGGTTGGATGGAAGGGTCAGGATGATTGGGGGGATGAAGATATCAAAGGGATCTTCCAATCTGGGGCAAATGCCAGAGTTGGGGATAAATTTTGAGGACTGTAATTTTGCCAAAGTGATGGCATTGCCACCGTGGAGGTGAGATGATTGTAGACCCAGGCGAGTCCTGTCTGAGACTTGTTAAGGCAAGTGGCAGACTACTGGAGAGAGTTCTCTGTGTGGTGTGGGTGTCCTGTGGGACAAGGACTGTTTTATGGGTCAATGAGCCAGTGCACATGTTCAGGAGAGACCCGGGTTTGGTTCCCACTAAGGGCACGTACTTAGATTGCAGTTTGTCCCCGGCCCTGGTTGGGTCGTGCGAGTGGCAACCACTTGATGTGTCCCTTTCACGTTGATGTTTCTCTCTCTCTCTCCTCTCTCTTTCTCTCTCTCCTTCCCACTCTATCTAAACAAAAAATGAAAAAATGTCCTCAGGTGAGGATAAAAATAAATAAATAAATAATTAAATTTTTTTATCGAGGACTATTTTATGGGTCAATGAACCAGTGCGCATGTTCAGGGACTTCCTTCCTTCCACCCTCATGTGACGGGTTTGGGCGGAATGCTCTCCTCTTGTCTGGTGCGTTGGCCTAGGGTAGCTGCCTGGTTCTTCCAGATATCCTTATCTTCTACGCAGGGGTCCCTGGCACCCAGAGGCCTTCTTCGTGCTCTTGCACAGCCACTGTCAGCACAATGGGCGGGTACCTCCAACTAAGGAAAACACTTTATCTTTACCTCCTGGATATTATCAAGAGGTCCCTCCCTTAGACCTGCTTCATTAAAGCAGTCTAGAATTCTCTAACCCCTCCTCTGTGGTTTGTCAGAATTTTTCTGTATTTTGCTCCCAACATGGTCCCAAGCACCTGTTTCTTCCCCTTCTTAATCTGCACCGGCACCCACTCCATACCGACGTGGACCTGCCAAGTGTAAGCTTGAGCATCCCAGGCCCGAGTCCTGTCTTAGCACATTCCAGATTTAGGCACGGCCGTTTGGTTCTCCATTCCGTAGGTGTTTTGCTTATACTCTTAAATCCTTGATAACAATAGATTTGTATCACCAGACCAGCTATTATTCCAAAAATATCTTAGTAGCTTAGCCCCACGCTCTTTGGCTACATCACTTATTTATTAGTCCTATGGTCACACAATGAAGCTATTAACATTTCCTGGAATTAGATTTTCCATCATTTGCAGAAACAGGACAATAAGACTGTTGAGAATTGCTTCAATGTGAAGGCAGCCCTATTTCTGCTGGTCAGATGTTGATCTTGGGGAGAAGCCCTTTTCATTTTCCCTCAGATCACCCTGGATGCTTAGATAACAAAGGGGGGGTGTGCTGCGGGCGGGCGCTGAGGAAGAGGCAGCCGCTCTGGGGGAGGGAAGCCGTCCTTCCAGACGGCTCGGCTACTGTGGAACTGCATTTAGCAGTCGGAGCTGATGTACCGTGCACTTTCCAACGCCTCTTGAACCCCTTTCATTTTTATCCCTGCCCACTTTGAAAGGTCGCCCACCAGAGCTAAGTTAAATTAGCTAGCTAGTTTAGAATTGAATCATAAACGAAAATGAAATGACCTTTTTTTGTCAATGTCATGATTTCTATTTTACGATGTTCCTTGGGAAATTTTTATGTGCTCTGGAGTGATTAACGTAGTCGTGAAATGATGATCTCAAAGTGGATGAAAAATTATTGACAATTACTTGTTCCTTTCTTCAAAAGAATGCTAAAATTTTTCTGCCTTTTCTGTGTGAAGGTGAGCATTCCATTGTCTGTCCTACCCAGGGTGAATATACAGGGTGTCCAAAAAAAAAAGTATACACACTTTGAATAGTTATAAATTCCAGTGGGTTAAATCTGAAAAGAAAGAAACATCAGTTGAGCTATCAGCTGTTAAAGTGTGGATACATTTTTTGGGACACCCTCTATTTTGTCCTAAGCAGTCTGTGTTTTTCCTGTGGTGATCCTCACTCTACGGAGGGGTCAGAAGAGCTGTTCAGGTCACATTGTTATTTGAGAAAGAATAGGTCTGAGGACACTTTTGAAAGTCAGAACACCTGAATGTTTCACATGTTCGGAGACCATTATAAGCGGACGGGGCATTGCACGTTACATGCCTTCCATGTGTTACGTGCCGTGTGTTAGCCCGAGAACTCGCTGATCTTGCTGTCTTTCTAATGCTGATGCTCTGAGCTTCCAGCCAGTGCTCTAGGCTGTGGTTGTAAAAGGCGTTTTTCATTCTCTACACTGGTAGTTCTCACTTTCTATGTCTTGGGGAACCAGTGAGTCTGGGACTCTGGAGTCAATCCCGAGGTGAAGCAGTAGAAGAGGAGGAAAAGGGTATGTAGGGGAACCTTTGTGATGTACACCCAGGGCCACAGTCACCTCATCCTCAGCAGCAAAAGCCGCCCACTCTGGTCGCATCTTCCAGCACCCAGCCGGGCCTCCGTAAGTAGAAACACAATCTTCAAACGTCACCAGGAAGCCAGAGGTGTTACTGAACAGTCGTGCTGCTCCGGTTCAGCGTCATGGTGTTGATGGGACCTTGGGGGTGCCTTTGGCAAGTTGGAGCATCCACCAGACTTACTGGCAGGCTTCTCTCCACACCAGCCAAGGACATCTCTGCTGTCCTGCTGGGCGAGTATAACAGTCAAAACAAAAGTTGGATGTTTTCCCTTCACTGCAAGTACTGTCCCCTAGGACCCAGACCGACCCATGCTCATCTAGGTCTGTCGCAGAATGTCAAGGGATTGAAATAAAATTTGCGAGAGTGTCTGGCAATCTCTGTTTTCTCTTTTTCGGAGCTGGGAAGGACTGGGGCGGGGTGTGTGGGGGGTTGTTCTACTCCAAACTGCTTAGAAGGGACATAAACTGCAGCCTGGAGATTTCGGTCTGCTCGGCCACTTCCAGAGAAATGGCCTCATTTCTCACAGCGCCCGTTTCCCCATTTGTAAAGTGGGGCTACCGTATACAAACGATCTAAGATTGTGGTAAGGACCTAGCCGATAAGAGCATATTCGAGAGACTTCATAAACTGGAAAGGGTGATGCAAGGGCTTATTACTGTAAATGGATCTTTTTTTTTTTATCCTCACCCAAGGATATGTTTCTATTTATCTTCAGATAGAGTGGGAAGGAGGGAGAGAGAAATATCGATGTGAGAGAGACACATTGACTGGTTGCCTCCTGCACAACCCCAACCAGAGCTGGGGACAAACTGCAACTGAGGTACGTGCCCTTGGCTGGAATCGAACCTGTGACTCGTTGGTCTGTGGGCGGACGCTCTACTGCTGAGCCAAATTGGCCAGGGCTGTAAATGGATCTTTTTAAAGTAGGACTTTAAAAATGACATATTTTTAAAATTTAAAAAGCTTCCTGCTACTTGGCAGGGGAGGGGCAAAGTGGTGGCAGCGGTGGGGGTGGGGATGTGTGTGGGAACGGGAAGCCGTTATGCCTGCTTCCATTCATTCAGCAGAATTGACTGGATTCCATGCAGGGAGCCTTTACAAATCTCGTGTACTGAATTATAGACAGATACCATATTCATGTAGGTTCCCAAATCTGGAAGCATAAAATGGTAGTCATTGAGTTTCTCTCCCACCTCTGACACCTGTCCACCTAGTTCTCACCCACCCTCCAAACAGGTAGCTGCTGTTAGTAGTCTCTTATAAACCTTTGAGTATTTTCATCCAACCAGTAATGCAAACATGTATCATTTGCCATCTTCTTTGACACAAATGGCAGCGCACTGTGCATACTTTGCTTTACCTTGCTTTATTCACAAGGACGTTGTGATTTTTGCCATATCAGTGAATACAAAGTTGCTTTAAATAGCTGCATAGTATTCCATCGTATGGGTGTGTCACAATATATTTAATCAAGTCCCCTATTGATAGGGAGTTAGATTGTTTTCAGTACACTGCTGTTACAAAGAGTGTGGACAATTGTGACATTATTCATACCTCATTCTGTGGGATTGTTGAGTTCAGTCTTTAGCAAATACTGAGTACCCATTGTGAGGCTGCTACTATGTTAGACAGTAGTTTCAATGTTGAGAAAAATACAAAATTCCTGGTCCATAAAACTTATAGTCCTAGTGTTGGTTATTGACACAGGCAAAAAACCCACATTAATGACTTTATAATTTCAAATGAAAATAAATGCTCCAAAAGAAAGAAAGGAAATGATCAGGGAGTCTGACCTAGACTTAGGCATACGTAAAGCTGCCTCTGTTGTATTGATATTGAAGCTAAGATATGCTGGATGAAGAGGCATTGGGGGAGATGAGAACAGTCTAGAGAAGGAAAGTATATGCAAAGGCCCTGTGGTAGCAGGGTACATGGTGCCTTTAAGGAAATGAAAGCAAGGCCCTGTGGCTAGAGCAAAGGAAATGAATGAGATGAATGAAGAAAGAGCATTAGGTAGAACCAGACCATGTAGGGACTGATAGATCCTGGTAAGGATTTGGGCTTTGTCCTAACAGTAATGGGAAACCTTTTATGTTTTGAAAGCAAAGAGTGAGAGAATCAAATTTACATTTTGAAAACACCAACTGGATTGGACGAAATCCAAGAGATATGGTGAGAACAGGTAGGTTATTATAAAGCTACCAGATAGATGCTGGATTATGGTAGAAAGCAGTGGGGAGGGAGTAAAGTAGGCAAATTTGAGAGATTAGGCAATAAAATCAGTAGGTGCTAATGATGGTTTGGATTTAGGTGGTAAAGGAGGTGGGGTGGGGGTCGAGGACAATTCCTGTGTTTCTGGCACGTAAACTGTGTGCCAGGACCAACACTGAAATGGGAATAGGTTTGGTGGGGGATTCATGAGTCCAGTGCTTGACGTATTGAGTTGAGGTGGTTGGATCTATAAGTCTGGAGTTTCTTTTTTTTTTTTTTTTTTTTCAATCCTCACCTGAGGATATTTTTCCATTTTTTGTTCAGATAGAGTGGGAGGGAGAGAGAGAGAGAGAGAGAAACATCAACGTGAAAGGGACACATCGAGTGGTTGCCACCCACACGACCCAACCGGGGCCAGGGACAAACTGCAACCGAGTTACGTGCCCTTAGCAGGAACCAAACCCGGGTCTTTCTGGGCCGCAGGCCAACGCTCTAACCACTGAGCCAAACCGGCCAGGGCTATGAGTCTGGAGTTTTGAGAAGGGCGCTGAGTGGAAGATATGCCTTTGACACTGAACAATAATTTGATGTCAGTTGAAAATGGATCTGAGTGAGGATGCCAAGGGAAAAGGCGTAAAGAGGAGGAGGGACCCCAGGGTGGGACTGAGCCTTGGGCAGTGCTGTCCTTGGTTGAGAAGGAGCAGTCAGAGGTAGAAGAAAACCAGGAGAGCGCCAGGCACAGCGTGTTTCCAGAAGGAGCAGTGATCGACAGAGTCGGAAGCTTGGGAAGTCGAGTAAGATGAGAACTAAAAACCACTCAACTTGGGTGGTCTCAGCGAGGCCAGTTTCCATGGAGTGAGGAGGGTCTAGGCAGCGGGGTATGAGGAGTGTGGGTGGACAGCTCTTCCATGAAGTTTGGCTGTGGATGGATAAGTACATGTAAGGCTGCAGGTGACGGGGCCAGAACAGGTGAGGGAGGGGTCTGGTTCAAGATGGCAGCCATCCTATTCAAGCCACCTTGGTCCCCGTTTTTCACTCTTCAGACAGTCTACCCAAGTAGACTGAACTACCCAAAGGCAGGGATGTCTGTTTCGTTCACCGTTGTATATTTGGTGCATTCTTATGGTGTCTCTCACATTTGTTAAATGAGTGATATCTTTCATCCAAGGAGCTCTGAGGCCCGAGCAGGGGTCTTCTCTGTCCTCCCTTCCTTCCCTCGCCCCCTCGCTCTCCCGAATAATGTGGTGAGAGCAGGCAGTGTTTGTTGTAAAGCTCCCAGGTGGGTGCTGGACTACCATGGAGGCAGTGGGGATGGAGCAAAGGAAACCAATGTGGGAGAGATTTAGGAAATAAAATCAGTAGGTTGCTCCTCGCTTCCCCCACCCCTGGCCTTTCTCCTCCCTCAACCCCTCTCCATCTACCCTTCACCCTCTCTCATTATCCAAATTAATATTTAAAATCTACATGCCATCAAATCTGCTCTTTTTCACGTACAGTTTTGAGTTTTGACAAATGCGCATGGTTGTATAATCACAAATGCAACGCAGGACAGAATCATCATCACAGAAAACCTCCTGTGTGTCACCCCAACTCAGGTCCTGGGAACCCCTGATTTGTTCTCCACTAGTTTTGCATTTTCCAGAATTTCATATGAATATAGTCATATAGTATGTTAGTATGTTGCATTTTGTAGTTAGGTATTTCTAAAATTATATTTTTTCTTGGCAGAATGAACTTGAGATCCGTCCATGTTGTGTGTGTCAATAGTTACTTCTTTTTAATTGCTGGGAAGTATTTCATTATAGGGGTGTACCACAGTTTTATTTGATGACTCACCAGCTGAGGTTGTTTCTAGTATTAGGCTACCGGAGCAGCTATAAACATACATGTACAGGTTTTTGTGTGAACATGAATTCCAGTTTCTCTTGTGTAAATACCTAGGATAGGGTGACTGAATCATAGGTAAGTATATGTTTAACTTGATAAGAAACTAAAAAGCTGTTTTTGAGAATGGCTCTACCATTTCGCAGTCGCATTAGCAACGTGTGAGAGCTCCGCTTCTGCATCCTCGTCCGCATTTGGTGTTGGGCTAAAAAAAAAGTGGACAGTCTAATGGGTGTGTGGTGGTCTCTCTCTCTCTTTTCTAAGATTCCACATATAAATGGAATCATATGGTGTTTGTCTTTCTTTGTCTAACTTATTTCACTTAGCATTATGCCATCAAAGTCCATCCATGTTGTCCAAATGGCAGAATCGCCTTCTTTTTTAAATGTATTTATTTATTTTTATTATTTAATTAATTTATTTATTTTTGTTACAGATGTTTCTCCTTTTTCCCCTACTGATTCCCCCCTCCCCCTCCCTCCCTGCCCTCTCCCCAACTTTGTTGTCCATGTCCATTGTTCATACATACATGCATATAAGTTCTGTGGTTTATCTCTCCCCCACCACCCCCTCTTCTTTAAAATGTTGTTAAAATTGACTTTTATCCTCACCCGAGGACATTTTTCCATTTTTTGTTCAGGTAGAGTGGGAGGGAGAGAGAGGAACAGAGAGAGAGAGAAACATCGATGTGAAAGGGACACATCGAGTGGTTGCCACCCGCACAACCGACCAGGGCTGGGGACAAACTGCAACCGAGGTACGTGCCCCTAGCGGGAACCGAACCCGGGTCTCTCAGGACCGCAGGCCGACGCTCTAACCGCTGAGCCAAACCGGCCAGGGCAAAATTGACTTTTAGAAGAGAGGACAGGAGAGGGAGAAAAAGATAGAAACATGCATTGATTGCCTCCTGCACGCCCCCTACTGGGGACTGAGCCCACAACTTGAGCATGTGCCCTGATGGGGAATAGAACCAGGACCTCTCAGTCCATGGGACGATGCCCAACCACTGAGCCACACTGGCTGGGCAGAACCTCCTTCTTTTTATCACCCTAAGACATTTTTCCATTTTTTGTTCAGGTAGAGTGGGGGGGGGGGGGAGAGGAACAGAGAGAGAAAGAAACATCGATGTGAAAGGAACACAATGAGTGGCTGCCACCCGCACAACCGACCAGGGCCGAGGACAAACTGCAACCGAGGTACGTGCCCTTAGCGGGAACCGAACCAGGGTCTCTCGGGACCGCAGGCCAACGCTCTAACCACTGAGCCAAACCGGCCAGGGCAAACCTTCTTTTTAAAGGCTGAATAATATTTCCTTGCGTCTCTGTCACAATTTCTTTATCTATTCACCTGTCAACAGAAACAGGTTGCTTCCCTATCTTGGCTATTGTGAATAATGCTGCAATGTACATGAGAGGAAAGATGTCCCTTCACCTTCACCTACGGATTTCATTTTTGGGGAGGTATATACCCCAAAGAGGGATTGCTGGTTATTGTGGTAATTCCTTTTTAAATGTTTTTGAGGACCTTCATACTGTTTCTCATAGTGGACATACCAATTTACATGTTCACCAACAGTGCACAAGGGTTCCCTTTCTCCACGTCCTTGCCAACACATGTTACCTTTTATGTTTTTGGATAATTGCCATCCTAACAGGTGTGAAGTGACATCTCATTGTGGTTTTGGCTTGCATTTCTCCGATGACTAGTTGGCTATCTGTATGTCTTCAGATCTTTTGCCCATTTTTAAGTTGGGTTGTTTTTTGCTCTTGAGTTGTATGAATTCATTATATATTTTGGTTATTAAACCATTACCAGATATGATTTGCAAATATTTTTTCCCATTCTGTGGGTCACCTTTTCATTTTGTTGATGGTTTCATTTGCTACACAGAGGTGTTTTCATTTGATGTAGCACCTTTGTTTATTTTTGCTCTAATTACCCTTTTTTGTCAGATCCAAAGAAATCATTGCCAAGACCCATGTCAGGGAGCTCACTGCCTGTGTTTTTTTCTAGGAGTTTTATGGTTTTGGTCTTACGTTCAAGTCTTTAATCCCTTCTCAGTTGATTTTCATGTGTATGGTATGAATAGTGGTCCTGCTTCATTTTCTTGCGTGTGGGTGTTCAGTTTTTCTACCACTTATTGAATAGACTGTTTCTTCTCCCTTGTATATTTTTGCCTTTCTTGTTGTAAATTAACTGCCCACCTATGCATGGGTTTAATTTTGGACACTCAATTCTGTTCCATTGATCTGTGTGTCGGTTTTTATGCCAATATCATACTGTTTTGGTTACTGTAACTTTGTAATACAGTTTGAAATCAGGAAGCATGATGCCTCCAACTGTGTTCTTCTTTCTTAAGATTGCTTTGGCTATTTGAGGTTGTTGTTGTTTTTAGATGTCCAGCTTACTTCATCTTGACTTGAGCTGAAAGTTGTTTCCTTTTGAGTAGGCCCATTAGGAACATTTGGTCAAATTTGGGTAGAACATACTACAAGGAGGGAAAGAACAGTATTAATTTCTGATTATCAAAAGAAAATAGAAATGAAAAAGATGATCTGTAATTTTTTTTTCTTTATTGATTTTAGAGAGAGAGGAAGGGAGAGGGAGAGCGAGATAGAAACATCAATGAGAGAGAACATGGATTGGCCGCCTCCTGCATGCCCCCCACTGAGGATTTGGCCCACAACTTTGGCATGTGCCCTGACTGGGAATCGAACCGGCAACCTCTTGGTGCATGGTTCGATGCTCAACCAGTGAGCCACACCAGCTGGGCTGACCTGCAATTTTTCAAGTGAGGTCTGAACCCCAAATGGATGATGACAACCAGAACTTGGTTCATCCAGACCTTCCATAATGACCTAGAAGTATTTGATTTAAAATGTCCCTGAAAGTTCACTGAGACAGTCTAGGTCACCAGGTTATTTGATCAAGAGCAGAGACCCCGTAAGGATGGAGGCATATTAGTTCAGTTTAACAGATATTTGAGCACCTGTATTCTTCTTTGACACATAAAGATCCCAAAAGTGGTCTTTTCTTAAAAGGTTAGCTGCCATGCAGAATCTGAAACTTTATCAATGACTTTTTGTATTCCTACAGGAAAAAATCCACTAGTCTCTCTTGCACTTTGAATAAATTTTTTTCCATGCGTGATTTTGTAACATGGTGAATTGACCATTTAGAAAGTTCAGTTATACACATCTTGCACATTTTAAGGCTTTTAATTATACAGCATTACTCGGTACCTTCCGCTCAATTTTGTGAACCTAAAATAGTCTTAAAAACTAAAAATTTTAAAAGTTCAAAAAATTCTATTCATTACTATTCCATTGATCTCATCAAGAAAGTCTTTTAGCATTGGGAAAAATGTCAAGCACATAGTGGCACATTCTCTAGAATTCTAATTTTTGCTTAAAAGCTTAAATTTTATTACTGGCAACAAATACTGGTGGCTGTTTTCTTTGAAGTGACAGGCTTTCTTTATCCATTTTCAAGAGAATGTCTATCAAACACTCAAGTCTGAATAACTATAGTTTGTCTGTAATTTATTCTTTCTAATAAAAAGATTATCTCGTGGAGAAAGCCACTAGCTCAGCTCAGAACTCAATCGCATAGAGCTTCTCCTTGACAACCATTGTGCTTTGATAAGCAGCTGAGGTGCTTCATGTGTGCTTCTGATTTCTTCTTCTTTTTTTTAATCCTCACCCGAGGACATTTTTCCATTTTTTGTTCAGATAGAGTGGGAGGGAGAGAGGTGGGGGGGGGGGAGAGAGAGAGAGAGAGAGAGAGAGAGAGAGAGAGAGAGAGAGAGAAACATCAATGTGAAGGGACACATTGAGTGGCTGCCACCCGCACGGCCAACCAGGGCTGGGGACAAACTGCAACCGAGGTACGTGCCCTTAGCGGGAACCGAACCCGGGTCTCTCCGGACCACAGGCCAATGCTCTAAACGCTGAGCAAAACTGGCGAGGGCATGCTTCTGATTTCTTTGCACAGAGTGTTTAAAACCTAAGGGTCAGTATTTTTTTTTTTAATTTTTGTTCTTTGTTGATTTTAGAGAGAGAGGAAGGAAGAGGGAGAGAGAGATAGAAACATCGATGAGAGAGAACATCTATTGGCCACCTCCTGCACACCCCCACTGGGGATTTGACCCACAACCTGGGCATGTGCCCTGACCAGGAATCGAACCTGCGACCTCTTGGTGCATAGGTCAACACTCAACCATTGAGCCACACCAGCCAGGCCCCAAAGGTCAGTATTTAATGAATGATTTTCACTGTTTCATCAAGGGCATTCTTAAATTAAAATGGCCTTTTCTCTTCTTCCCACACAAGGCACTGAAGAGTACGATGACTCTTAGTATAATTTGGTCGCTACCTTGTCTGGCTCCACGTGCCAGCAGTTTTACTCACCTTTGCTTCTGCACCAGTAGCGCAAATGTCAACACAGTGAAAACGACATCATAGTATTATTCCAAACATAGTTTTGACCTCATGCACCCCCTGAAAGGATCCCTTGGGATCTCCCAGAAATGTGCAGACTTGAAGAACTTCTGCTGTAGACCAACTTGGTGATGGGAGAATGAGGTGTTACTTGAGATGAACACAAAAGGGTGGGGATCATTTCAGTCTGAGCTGTGAAAGGGGGATGTGTGACCTCATAATGGGGCCTAGAATTTCAGAAGACCTGGAGTAAACATTGATTGGAATGTTTTCAGCCATTGGGCTTCTAGCATTGGGAATAGTGGGAAGTTGCATAGTGAGGGTTGGACCAGATAGTAGAGGGCTATGGATAGCTTTGAAAAGAATCCAGTGCTGGGATTCAAGACATCTGCATTCTTTTTTTTTTTTTTTATCCTCACTGGAGTACATTTTTTTTGCATTTATCTTCAGACAGAGTGGGAGGGAGAGAGGGAGGAAGAGAGAAAGAGAAACATTGATGTGAGAGAGACACATCGAGTGGCTGCCACCCACACGACCCCAACTGAGGCCAGGCACAAACTGCAACCAAGGTATGTGCTTTTAGCAGGAACTGAACCCAGGACTCTCCGGTCCGTGGGCCAACTCTCTAACCACTGAGCCAAACCGGCCAGGGCAGGTTTGTGGCATTGCATTCTAATGTGGACTGTCCCCACTAATATTAATCTTGGGCAAATCCACTCACCTTCATGGATCTTTGTGTTCAGCACATAATACATGCTCAATCAATATTTTGTTCATTGACATGAAATTATTTCATCTCTGGTCAATTAAGTGTTTATAAAACCCTCAGAAAAATAAAATAAACACCAAAATTATTTCTGTTATTAATATCACAGTTGAGTCAACTGAGGGCTGATGAGTGAATCGGAAGGTGGATGGACAGTGACAGGCTGGAGGTGAGACCACAGTCTCCTGAATTCAAGCCCATTTCATGTTTGTTCTCCAGTTTGTCTGCTCGCTGGTCTGCCTCCCATGCCTGAGAGACTTTCTGCTTGCAGAGTAACTGTTACTTCCCTGACCCCTTTCCTACCTGCCTTCCTTTCTTTATCCAGATGGTCTGGTTTTGTCCTCCAGTTATGCTGTTAGCACACACTGATTTTTCCTTGTGGCAATTATCACAAATACAGTTAAGTAATGAATTATGCACATATTGTTTTAATATCTTCTGTCCCACAACCAGGGTATAAATTCCATGTAAACTCCTTATTCATTGTTGCATTCCCAGGACCTAGCAGGGTTCCTTCATATAGTAGACACTCATACTAAAAAAATAAGGGGATTACTAAACATCCCGTGAGTAGTGTGGGCAATCAAGCTTTAGGCAGAGAAGGGAGGGACTAGGGAGGCCTTGAGTATTCCGGAGAAGAGAGGGGCTTGGTGTAGACCTTGTAAGATGACCTATAAATATACTGTTTTCACAGAGCTGCTGAGGTTTCTAGGGTCATGCAGTTCACCTGCTGCTTAGGTGAAGGCTGTTACCCTACTCTCAGATTGTCACTACTAGGCCATTCATTGGGCCAGATACAACCAGGACTGCGACGTAGGTAGGGTAGTGGTCTTTTTCTTCCTTCCTGCCTTCCTCTGTGCATATTTATTGAACACCTACTACGTGTTAGGCACTGGGAATACAAAAGAGAACAAAAGAAAAGCTTTTTCCTCCTAGAGCTTACATTGCAGTGGGGCGAGGGAGAGACAGTCAGTACATCAGTCAATAGGACAAACGTCAGCTAGTGATGTGGTGTTTGGCAAAGAATTAAATGAGGTAATATGATAGGGAGGAGAACTGGTAACTACTTTAGGTTGAGGTGATAACACACTGAAATCTGAATGACACATGGCCAGCTAAACAAAGATCAGGCAGAAAAACACTCCAGGGAGAAGAGAGAGCCAATGCCGCCGGCCCAGACAGAGATTGCCTGGCACAGGCGAGGGATGGAGAAGTAC
This sequence comes from Molossus molossus, assembly GCF_014108415.1. Lineage (NCBI taxonomy): Eukaryota > Metazoa > Chordata > Mammalia > Chiroptera > Molossidae > Molossus > Molossus molossus. The sequence continues at coordinate 143,068,754 of NW_023425344.1, forward strand.
GTGCGGAGCACTGGTCGGGGGAAGAATGGAACGAGATGAGTTTGGAGAGGTGAGCAGGAGCCGGATCATTTAGAACTTTCTAAGCACGGATAAGAAGTGTAGATGTTGTGCTTTGGGAAGCCATTGAATGAAGTGATAGGATCTGAATGATGGAGGCTTGGACTAGGGGATAGATTTCAGTGGCACGGGGGAGAAATGACTGGATTCAGGACATATTTTGGAAGTGGAGCTTCTCCTGTTCTTCCAATTTGTCCTTATCAGATATCTTTTTAAGACATTTATTCTCTGTCCTCTTCCTATAGAGCTTCTGCTACCTCCAAGGTGTTGGCTAAATACCACATCTTGTGCTGTAAAATGTTCCACTTTTGTGAAGATTTGAATCTTTTTTTTTTTTATCCTCACCCGAAGACATTTTTCCATTTTTTGTTCAGATAGAGTGGGGAGGGAGAGAGAAGGACACATCGATGTGAAAGGGACACATCAAGTGGCTGCCACCCGCACGACCCAACCAGGGCCGGGAACAAACTGCAACCAAGGTACGTGCCCTTAGCGGGAACTGAATCCCGGTCTCTCTGGACCGCAGGCCGACACTCTAACCGCTGAGCCAAACCAGCCAGGGCAAGATTTGAATCTTAATTAACCTTAAAAATAAAGTTTTATGGTGGTAATTTGCATCTTGGTAGGGCTGTAAAATGAGTCTTTGGTTCTGACTCAGTACCAACTGTGACTTTGGATATCACTGAGCCACTCCGAACTCAGTTTCCTTACCTGTGAAATGGGTCTAATAATATCTACTATGCTTCCTTCACAGCACTGCCATGAAAAACAACTGAAATGACATTTAAAAGTACAAAGTACTGGTTATGTGTGAAATGTTATCTCATGGCTCGTGGGCCTCCACACGTACCCATTTCCGTCATCACATACCTCTCGAGAGTGAGAACACGAGATCTCAAGGCAGACAGGGTTTCCCCCCCATCAACAGGTATTTTTGTGTGTCCCCTACATTCTTAGCACCGTGTCATGTATTACAGAGAATACAGTAGAAGGGAACCTGGTGTTTGAACTCCAGTATCTAGTTGGAGGGATACAGTTAACCCACATATGAAGATAGATACTGCTGCTGGGCCCCATGAGACGGGAAGGATTAGAGTAGGTGAGGGGAGAGAAGATGAATTCAGACAGAAGAGCAAGAATGAAGACCCAGGGATGAGAATGAGGGTGTGTTCGAGGATAGTCGAGCTGCATGCAGGGAAATGGAGGCCAAATAAGGATGCACGAGTGGGTCCACGCTGGACGTTCTTGACTTGGTTTGAGTTGGGCCATTAGCAGTAAGAGGAGAACTCCCTCCTCCACGTGGAGGGGATGGTTTGTGGCTGACTGTGCTGGCTGCCATTTCTTCTCTGCTTTAGCCATCAACTATGAGTTTTATTAAAACAGTCATTATTCTTAAACATTGACTAATGCTATCACTATATAGTTATTGTAAAAAAAAAAAAAAGACTTTTTGTTTTGGAATAAATAGATTCACAGGCAGCTATAAAGAAATGGAGAGAGGTTTTTGGTACCCTTCCCCCATCCTCCCTTCAGGGAACATCTTCTCTAACTACAATACAATAGCAAAACAAGTGATGATATTGGTAAAGTCCACAGAGCTGATTCCGGTGTCACCAGCTGTGCATATACGTGTGTGTGTGTGTGTGTGTGTGTGTGGTGTGAGAGTAAAACTCTAGACAAGTCTGTCACATATGTAGCTTCCTGTCACTACCACCACAATCGAGACATAGGACTGTCCCATCACCCCAGGGTCTCTTGTGCTACCCCTTTATAGCAACACTTCTTCCTCGCCCATTCTTAAACCTTGGCAGCCACTAATCTGTTCTCGTTCTAGGATTTTGTTATGTTAGTGGTTATATAGGTAGAACCTTACAGTAGGTCACTTGTTGAGATTGTCTTCTTCACTCAGCAAATTTCCCTGTGGTTAATCCAAGTTGTATTTCTTTTTATTGCTGAGTAATATTTCCCATTATGGTTGTACCATCCTTTGTTAAACCACTCACTGGAGAACACTGGGTAGTTTCTAGTTACTAGCTATTATGAATATGCTACTCTGACTATTTATGTATAGGTTTTTGTGTGGACATAAGTTTTCATTTCTCTGTAGTAAAATGCCCAAGGGTGTCATTACTGGGTTGTATAGTAAGTCAATTTTTCATTTTTGAAGAAACTTCCAAACTGTCTTCCAAAGTGGGTGAATCAATTACAGTCCTACCAACAATATATGTGTGATCCAGTTTTTTGCATTGTTGCCAGCATTTGGAATTATCACTAATTTTTTTTAAACCATTCTGATAAGTGTGTAGTACTGTCTCATTGTTTTTTAATTTTTTTTCATTGAGATATAATTCACATACTGTAAGACTCACTTTTTTATTGTATTTATTTTATTTTTAATCCTCACCTGAGGATATTTTTTCATTGATTTTTTTTTCTTTTCAGATAGAGTGGGAAGGAGGAAAGGGTGAAGGGGGAGAGAGAGAGAGAGAGAGAGAGAGAGAGAGAGAGAAATAGAGACAGAAACCTCAATGTGAGAGAAATACATCAATTTAATTGGTTGCCTCCCACACGACCCCGACCAGGACCAGGAATCAAACCGCAACTGAAGTACATGCCCTTGATCAGAATTGAACCCAAGACTCTTTGGTCCTTGGACCGATGCTCTAACCACTGAGCAAAACTGGCCAGGGCAAGACTTACCCTTTTATCTTTTTGTTTTTTAAAAGGGCATACTACATCTTTTTTTTTTTTAAACCTCATCAGAGGATACTTTTTCATTTATCTTCAGGTAGAGTGGGAGGGAGGGATGGAGAGAGAGAGAAACATTGATGTGAGAGAGACACATTGACTGGTTGCCTCCCACAGGACCCTGACCAGGGCCGGGGACTGAACTGCAACTGAGGTATGTGCCCTTGACCAGAATCGAACCCACGACTCTTTGGTCCGTGGGCCGAAGCTCTAACCCCTGAGCCAAACTAGCCAGGGCTACTTTTATTTTTTTAATTAAATATGTTTTTATTGATTTTTTTAGAGAGGAAGGGAAGGAAAGATAGAAACATCCATGTGAGAGAGAAACATCAGTCGCTGCCTCCTGCGTGGCCCCTACTGGGGATCGAGCCCACAACCCGGGCGTGTGCCCTGACCAGGAATTGAACCAGGACCCTTTAATCCACAGGCCAACGCTCTTAACTGCTGAGCCTAACCGGCCAGGGCATGGATGCATATTTTTATCTCTCTTGGGGATATACCTAAGAGTGGAATTGCTGGGTCATAAGGTAACTCTATGTTTAGCCTTTGGAGAAATTGCCAGACTTGTTTCCAAAGAAATTGCCGGACCGTTTCTCTTTCCCACCAGCACTGTACGAGGATTCCAATTTCCTCCCGTCTTGGCCACCACTTGTTATTTTCTGTCTTATTGAATCTAGCCATCCTGGTGGGCATGAAGTGGTCTTGATTTGCATTGACCTAATGACCAGTAATGTCGAGCACCTTCTCTTGTGCTCACTGATCTTTGGAGAAATGTCTCTTCAGGTCTTTTGCCCTGTTTGTCATCTCTCCTCACTGGAGCGTTGGCTGTAGACATTTCCCTTGAGAGTGTAAGTGAAAAGCCTTCAAGCTCTTCCTTGCAGCAGCACTAGGAAGGATCAGAGACACAGTTAAGCTACTCAGCTACAGATACTTTCTTACTGTGGTAAAAAACATAGAACATGAAATTTACCCTCTTAACCAATGTTTAAGTGTACAATACAGTGTTGTTAAATATATGCATGCTATGATACAGCACATCTCCAGAACTTTTTCACTTTGCATGACGAAAACGCTGGACCCATTGAGCAGCAACACCCACTTCCCAGTCCCTGGCAACCACCATTCTGCTTTTTTCTTGGAAGAGTTTGACAACTTTAGATACCTCATATAAGAAGACTCATGTAGCATTTGTCCTTCTGTGTCTGCCTTATTTAGAATGAAGTCCTCAGGGTTCACTCATGTTGTCATATGTGACCATAGCTGTAGATTTGATCCATGCTAGTCATGTCTCATTTTTAATAATCTCATTGTGACAGTCATGTGATCTCACCATGACTCAGCAAAATGGATAACAGTAGGTCCTTATGGTACGGGACTTGGGAGTAATGAAACTCAGGGCTCTGTAAATAGTACTCGGGCTCTGCAGATCGCCTCCCATAGTCCGTCTGGCACAACACCTGTGCCAAAAGTCAGACATCAGCAGGAGAAGGTTCTTGTCCTGGTTGTGGGAGAGACTTTGCTGAATGTCCTCATTTCTTCCTTAATTTTGTTTCTTTTCTTGCATAACAATGTTCAATCCTGACGCCTTCCCGAGTACTTCAGTTCACATACCCTGAGGTGGTGAGGGAGAAAATAAAAATGCAGTCTGGTCCTCCATCAGGGGTCTTCTAAGTACCCAAAGAGGAGAGTCCTCCAGCCTCCACTTGGCCTCATGAGGCTCCCCAATTCCTGGAGTTACTATGGAAACGGGCTCCAGTACTACAAGGAAATTAAATAAAGCATTCTGAGAGTCTTGTAGGCTAGAAAATAGAAGTTCTGACTTTTGTTCCGAGAGCCTGGAGTTGCTTTCTTCATTAAATGCTTTCTCAGTGTTTCATTGTCCCATGTGGATGAGGAGGCCAAGTGTGTTGACTGTCCTTGCAGAGGCTTTGCAGAGGGACATGAGAGGTGTGTAAGATCTCTGGCCATTAAGCTGTGGTTCGAAATAAGAAAAGATGATGATTTATCTCCTCTCTGTTGGAAGCAGGAAATCTGCCACTGTCTGAGCTCTCCCTGTGGACATCTTAGCTCATGCAAACTTCTCTTGAGAAGAGGAAAACGGTCTTTGCTTTCATGCGTTCTTCTTCTCCACACTCCTCCACCATCCTCTTGGCCCTTCGCTTTGTCATCATCCATCCCTGTGCCCAGCAGCTTCAGCTCTCACCTTTCTCGGCCTACACTGTGGTCTGCGGACAAGTGGGGACAAACTGGACATTGATCGCAGTGGTTCCAGCAGGCCCTGCCTGTGAACCCTGGCCGGAGGACATCTCCCGTCTCCCTCACACTGCCTGGCTGTCGCAGGACAGACCCTCAGGGATGCTGTCATGCTTCAGTTCCCCTGGCTGGTCCTCATCTTTCTTTTATTTAAATCAGCTGTGACACCTGGCACAACCGTGCTTCCCCTGAGGGCCTAGGCAACCCCAGATGCTACCAGCATGTTCCAGGGCATTGTCTTCAGAGTGCACACGAGGCCATTCCATTTACTTTGTGCAGACACAGGATGAAGAATGCCAGGGCTAGAAGGGAGCTTAGAAGTCATCTATTTCAACCCCTTCATGCCACATCACAAAGTTAATCTGTAAGAAAACAAAGACTTACTCCACAGCTACAACTGTTAGCAGGTGGTCTAGTGGTGCTGTTTTGACTTTAAATAAAATAATCATAATTTCAATGATAAAACTATAAAAAAAATTAGAAACTAGCACAGGGTTCCAAAAGTATAAAGCAAAACTGTCATACTGAAAGTCAGAGGAGTAGACACACATACAACATATATGTGTGCATGCATACACAGAAGGGCGTACTTGCACAGTACCAGATGGTAACTCTGTAGGTGCTTTCTTTGTTGTTTATTTAGTCGGAGAAGAGGTTCCTTTTTCCACTTCCTTATTCTGTGGCTGGAGAGAAGTGTTGATTTCTGTTTTCTGGGAAATGGTGGTAGTTGTGTCCGGAGACCAGGGTGGTCTCTCTGTGCTATCTTGTCTGTCTTTCTGTTTTGTTTTCCTCTCTGGGTTCTCCCAGCAGACCCCAAATTGTCCACCTGTCTGGCACCTCCCACCTGTCTGCCTGTCTCTCTTTTTTTGTTGTTAATCCTCACTTGAGAATATTTTCTCCATTGATTTTCAGAGAAAGTAGAAAGGAGAGAGGGAGGGAAGGAAGAAGAGGGGGAGAGAGAGAGAGAGACAGAAACATTGATGTGAGAGAGACACATCCATTGGTTGCCTCCCAAATACACCCCATCCAGGGCCAGGGATTGAACCTGCAACCCAGGTATATACCCTTGACTGGGAATCAAACCCGAAACCCTTCAGTGCTCGGGCCGAAGCTCTAATGACTGACCCACACTGGCCAGGGCCCAGCCGTCTCTTTCTCAGTGTCCCCGTCTCCAGGCTGCACAGATTTCTTCTGCTGACCTGTGTCGTATAACCAACCCCAGGACTCTGCTAGACAATTGAAGCCGATGCCAGGGAATAATTCAAGTTAAAGTAATAGAGAGTAGTAGTGGCATTATTTATTACCATTTCATAAACATTTGCATTTAAAGCTTTTGATCCCTTAATTCTAAAATAAAATTTAGAAAAAAATGTGAGTGCAACAGACCACTCAAGCAAAAGGCAGGAAATAGGTCTTCTTTGCTGGACGATGAATTGACTCACTCAAGCTATATGGCTGACACCATCCACACACAAGCCGTGGCTGAGCCCCTTCCTCTGTCCTTCTGTCCTAAGGAAGGTTATACCCACACTGACTCCAGCAGTATCTTTCATGAGTATTTATCTGTTTCTAATTAGGCCATAAGCTACTAATGAAAAGGCATCCTGTCTTTTAAATCCAATTCTTTTCACAAACAATAGGAACATCTGTGTTTGTCAAAAATGAAATATTACCATGGCTGAAGGAGTCGGCAATAAGTCTTTCCTAGTGTTTGAAAACTGCTTATTGAAGGCTTGGATTTTGTGTTGGAAGCAACGCTAATTAGTTGAAACCCTCCCGTGAAGGTCATTTCTTCTCCCTTTAGCCTATTTGTGTTGCAAATATGTTTCTCTCACAGCTGGAATTTTATGCTTACTGGAGAGACCTATCCCAGGAAGTTAGCGTCATAACTCTTTGGGGCAGTGGATTTGCTCTCTTCCTTTGAGAAGCTTTATCAGTGCTGGTATCGACAGGCATTTAGGGATGCCAAGGAAAAATGTAGAGGGCACTGCTTACCCTCTTTTGGACACTTAAAAGTGGTGGATACCACTGGATGGGAGCAGACCCTGTGCCTGAATCCCAGTACTGCTCCAGACAAATTCTGTGACAGTAGGCGAGTCATTCAACTTCTCTGAGCCTCTGCCTTTTCTATAACACTGGGATGTTTTCACTGGGTTATTTTTGAGATTTAAATGAGATATTCATGCAAAGAGCTTGGCATAGAGTAAGGAGCGGCCAGCTGGTGAGCGGGAGCTCTGTAATTTGGTAAATTCCCAAGTGCATTTTACGTTTGCATTTCGGGCCATTAAATTGCCACCTCAGAGTGGCGTGTGGGCTGGTCTTTCAGACCAAGAAACTGGGGCTTCCAGGTGGACATCTATTGTCTTTAACAGAAAATGTACTTTATTTATAACATTTTGTGAACAATCACACAGTATTTTTAATTCAATAGTAAATTTTCTATGGATTTATAGCAAACCATATATAAAGTCAATGAGTTAATACGAGAGTGAAGATGAATAGGATAATTTCTGAAAATGTTGGTATAGCACTCAATACAAAGACAGCTAAGTGTCTGTACTGTAAAAACTTGACAAGCCACAAAACATGAATTTATAATTTTAATTATGCCATAAAACACATACATAAGAAGCCTCAATATTAATTTGATTATAAACCGATGAATTACTCAAAGGAACATTTATTAAGATTTACTAAAGCCCTGCCTGGCTGGTGTGGCTCAGCGGTTAGAGCCACGGCCAGTGGACTGAAGAGCTGTGGGTTCGATTCCCAGTTAAGGGCACGTATTTAGGTTGCAGGTTTGATCCCCAGCCCCAGTTAGGGCCCTGCAGGAGGCAGCCAATCTGTGTGTCTCTCTCACATTGAGTTTTCTCTCTCTCCCTCCCTTTCCAAAAAAACACTTACTAAAAATCAGTAAATATTGCAACTGAGGTAAAAACTTACAAGTAAACGATCATTTATAAGGGCCAAACAAGTAAATATAAGGGCAGACAACACTTTCTGTGGACTCTCACTCCTTGGTATTTTGAATAGCTTCTGTAAACATGACTCAGTAACCTTTTGAACACTTGTATAGTCCAGGGCTACAGCTAAATCCATGCAACTATATCCAGAGTCAAGTTCAATTGTTGGATCAACTCTATTTGCCAAAAGCCTTTTTACACATTTCACATGATTTCCATGTACAGCATAAAGCAAAGGTGTTCCTCCATTCCAGTCATATTCATATCACCAAGACTGCAGTCTAGCAGCATTTTGACAATATGTAGCCCTGATGACAGGCCAGAGACAGTGCAGTCTCTCAACCTCTTCCTAAACGATTGGGATCAGCACCCTTCTGAAGTAGAAACTCTACCACAGCTGTTGCTGGTGTGCAGGGGAGTAAATCCTTGTTCCACAGAGTAGACAGGTAGAGCATCTTGCACAGAGCAGCCAACTGGTGAACAGATAAAGAATTTGCTGACAGAGGTGTGGGTGAGCCCTCATTTCCTCTGTGTCTGTTGGTTAGAGTAGTTGACTGGTTTATGGATGAGAAGTCTTTCTTGTCGAGGGAGTCTAGACAGGCCTTACTTGGATTCCCGGAGGAGGAGATGTATGGATGTTGCCTTCAGCTTTAAATAGGACAGATGCCACCTCCAGGTCAGAGTTAAACTGATCCTGAATATTTTTACTATCCTTTTCATTTGAGGACTTCACAAATCGAGAACACATGTTCATATCACATTGGTTAGGCAACACGAATTTCATTCCCATGGCAACACCCCGAGCTGATCCTTCTGTAGTTGACTCCAGCTGATGTTCTATTTTAATGTCTGGCATGCCAGCTGGACTGTGACTCTGGGACACTCACCCTTCCGCTATCAGCTGGGCCTCAATACCCAGATTTGCTGATGTAGCCATGATTTCAACTGTAGTTTCAGTAATTAAGACATTTCTTGATCATTTCCCCTTGGTTTTATAAGAGCGGTATCTGGTGTATTCTTGTACTTTGGATGTTTAAAAACCCCGCGGCGGACAGGCCCCGGACACAAGGGCTGGTGGCGCACCTGGTGGGAGTCAGGGCCTCTGTCACCTTCATAGCCACAGCGAGCCGGGCCTCTGCCCCCTGCCCGGGGTCACCACGGGCCCTCAAGCCCCGCCTTGGTTTGATTGTGACGTCACTTCCGGTCTCTTCTTCGGCTTTCTGCAGCCAAGAGGATCTCCATGTCCTTTTCCACCGCTGAGCTTTAGCTTACTGCCCGAGTACTGCAGAGATGCGTCGTGTCAGCGGGCCATTGGGAGTCACTAAAGCACGTCCCAAGCCTCGCCTTCGGGTCACTCTCCTCCCACATCACCCCACCCACCTGACCCGCCTGGACCTCTCTTTAAATCTTGAATCCCAGAGGGTGGGCGTGGAGGGTCAGATGCAATGCTGCCCTTTGGTGTGCGGAGAGTCCTCCCAGGAAAGAGCATGGGTTTGATTGCTGTCAGAAGAGAGCTCTGTGCAGAGTTCTCGGTGAGGGGGCTGGCTGGATGCCAAGGCCTTCTGTTGCCATAGACTGAATGTGCCCTCCCCCCCCAATTCAGATGTTGAAACTTTCTCAGTGTGATGGTTGGGAGGCGATTGGGTCATGAAGATGGAGCCCTCATGAATGGGATCGGTGCCCTCAAAGGCCCCAGAGAGCTCCCTCACCCCGGCAGCCGGGGGAGGACACAGGGAAAAGATTCCTGTCTATGAACAAGGAAGCGAGTCCTCACCAGACACCACATCTGCCAGCAACTGGATCTTAGAATTCTGACTCCGGAACGGTGAGAAGTAACTTTCTATTGTTTATGTCACCTTGTCTATAGTTCTTTGTTATAGCAGCCAGAGTGGACTGAGACACCTGTAAATGTTATGTTTCAGTGGTCTGATTGAATGTTCTTTTAAAAATAAACTTTATTTTGTAGAACAGTTTTAGGTTTACAGCAACATTGAGCGGAAGGTACAGAGATTTCCCACATACCCCCTGCCATCCCACATCCATAGTTCTTTCCCACTATTACATCCCCACCAGCGTGGGATATGTTACAATTAATGAACCTACATGGACACACCATCATCACAGAGTCTGTAGTTTACTTTAGGGTTCAATCTTGGTACTGTGCATTCTGTGGGTTCAGAGAAATTTATAATGACACGTATCCACCATTATAGTATCACACAGGGTAGTTTCACTCCCTGAGATCCCCTGTGCTCTGCTGATTCATCCCTCCCTCCCCTCTAGTCTTACTGGTTTTTAAGCAAGAATTAAATTATTTTGCATATTGAACAGGACATATTTAGAGGTCTACATGTCTGGGTTTTTTTTTTTCTCTGTTTGCCTCATAAGACAGAGTAAAAGTAGGTTCAGGGATCAGATGAAGAAAAGTAAATTCATTGCTTTGTGGCTGTGGATTCTTGCTTTGACAACTTGTGTGGTGAATCCTCTGCCTTATAACTCTTGGCCATGCCTGCTCCCCACCCCTGCTGCTCCTCACCCAACGCTTCTCTCTTATAGTAGATACTCGGATGGTAGGAACCGTGTCTTCTTTGTCTTTGTATCCCGGAGCTTGATTTATTTATTTATTTATTTTAATCCTCACCTGAGGACATTTTTCCATTTTTTGTTCAGGTAGAGTGGGAGGGAAAGAGAGGAGGAGAGAGAGAGAAACATCGCCATGAAAGGGACACATCGAGTGGCTGCCTCCCGCACGACCAACCAGGGCCGGGGACAAACTGCAACCAAAGTACGTGCCCTTAGCGGGAACCGAACCCGGGTCTCTCTGGACCACAGGCTGATGTTCTAACCGCTGAACCAAACCGGCCAGGGCGTATCCTGGAGCTTTATACACAGTAATTGCTCAGCAAATATCCAGTGAATGAGTGAGTGAATGAATGATTAGCTATCCGTTCCTAAAACACTACTTTCTTTCTTTCATGTTGTTCTGTGATCATCAAGTGACCATGGGCCAATCCTTCCCTCATTTCTGCTGCCTCCCACCCATCTTTTTACACACTGATCAGAGGGGAATAGGTCAGAAGCCCAGGTCTCCAGAGTCAAGGTTGCTTCTGAACCAAGCCTGGGCTTGTGGCTTTGAGCAGAGAGGAAGGGTATAAGCTGTTTGGGATAGCATCGCTCCAGGGTCTGGACCCATCAGAGGAGGGAGACACAGGGCCTGAGATGTGAGTAAGAGAAATCTTACCCACGAAGGGATTCTCATCTCTCGTCGTTCAGACAGTAGGATGCAGTATGGAACAGTGTATCTTGGGGCCCTGGGTTTCTGTGTCCTGAATTTCTAGGTGGTCTCACTTCAACTCATGGAAACCTAGGGAAATTAAATTTTGCACCTGAACATTGGGATTGGGTTAACTGTCTCACCCTTGGCAGCATGACTAAAGGATGATAAGAGTGAAATGCTTTGAGACCTTTCTGTAAGAACTGCTGGTTAAATGTACAATGTCCATTTCTTCTGTCCGCCGCCAGGAGCACCCTTTGTGTGGCAGAGGGTGCTGGTAAGAGGAGGACTTTAGCAGGACTTGCCTATGTGATGCCTGGCGGTGGGCCCCCGCCTGTTCTGAGCACTGTGCTGCAGGCCTGGCCCTCTGCGCAAATGGAGGCTTGCGAGTCCCAGGACCCCGGAGGAGTGGTTCGATTTGCCCATCTTTCATTTAGTTTGAAAACAACCAGGGTGAATTGATTTGGTGGCTTTGTTTTCTCTTTAAGCCCTTCTCTTCAAAGGCTGCTGAAACCCATCATGTTCTTATTCCTTTATAAGGCTCACCTAATGCCCAGCAAGTGGAGTTGTGGCTGAGCAGAACACGGGAAGGTTCTTGTCTGTCCAGAACTCGGGCTGGGAACTCATGTTAATTGTTTAATATACTTCTAGTAAAGGTTCAATAAATACTGGCTATATTGTTATTACTATGATTATGCTCTCTTCTACCTTCTTCTCCCCCTACAACTCTGTCCACTCCGTCCATCCCCTCCCTTCGATTTGGGTTCCAAGAAGTTTGCAGGAAGAGCAGAGCCTGTGATGTGAAGCTCTGTTCATCCTGTCCCCATCTCCCATCCCCGCACCTCTGTTCTGACCTACTGAGTCAGCCCCGCTTTCTTCCAAGTGCTTGGCAGCCATCAGGTCTTGCTCTCCTGAGGTTGGTTCCTACCATGGCCAGAGCTGGCAGGAGAGTGTCCTTGTCTGGCGAGGGTTTGGCCTCAGGGGCGAGGAGGAGGCGAGCAGAGCCTTGGGTCGGGCGTGCATGGGTGTCTCTGGGCAGGAGGGGGAACTCTCATAAAACACTCTGCCAACTCCTTTTATGGGATTCAGGGTGGAGATCCTACCACTAGGAAAAACTAGACCTCTTGACCCTCTCATCCACCCTTCCTTCCTCCTAGAAAGATGGGGGTTGTCCTGTTGGCCTGGGGGTACAGCCCAGCTTGGCTGTGAGCTCAGCTGTCGGCTCCCCTGTGACTCATACCTGTGCTCACTGTCCTGCTCCACGCCCTCTGCTTCCGGCGGTGCCTGCTCCGGGTCCGAATCCCCTGCCCGCCCTCCCCCTCCCCCTCCCGTGCTGTCTGAAGGGTATTAGAGGCAGAATGAAAGGGCCACATGTGAGATTTCCCAACTCTGTACAATTGAAATAGCTGACACAGAACAATCTACCATCAGTCGGCTCCATCCCCCAGCCCATGGAGGTGACAACTGTAAAACACACTTTGAGAGAAAAACAGGAGGAGAGGAACGTGGCCAGTCCCTGCCGGCGGGACAGTCATTTCGGGGCAGTGGAGACATCTCTGGCCTGCGCTGTCCTATTCCTGTGCCCTGGATGACGCCTCGGTGGAGCGCGCCCCCCGCCGACCACCTGGCCGGGTCGGAAAGCAGTTCCTCTGGCCGCAGGAAACCCGACGGGAAGTTGGAAACCGGCCCTGATTTCTGCACGGGGCGGGGCTTCTCTCACTGTGCCCAGCAGGCCTTTCCCTCCAACGTACTTCATTATGGTGGCTCAGGTGACTTCAGGCTTGAGATGCTTTGTCCACTGCCCCTTACCGGCCACCATTAGAGGGCTGTTGCCCCTGCCTTTGACCATCTTTGACCTTTTTGGGGTGCTGCCTAGTTCTCGGGTGCTTCCACTTCTCTTCTCATTCGACCTTCATCACCTCAGATGTCGTGACAGACGAGAACGTGGAGGTATGCTCCACTCAAGGTCACAGGGGTCATTGGCAGCGAAAGAAAAATGACTCGAGTCCCCTGATGTCTGGCCTGGTGCCATCATGCTACTTTGGGGAAAGCCGGGCATGTGCAAGAGGCCTGGGGTATGAGGCGAGTCAGGGTTACCAGGAAGCCTACAGACCAGCCATACCTGGATTCACTGTGCTTTGCAGATACTGTATTTTTACAGATTGAAGGCAAGACCCTCCACCAGCAAAAAGATTCCAACTCGCTTTATTGTGCCATTGGCTTTCTGACAGTGGTCTGGAGCCGAGCCCACAGTGTCTCCGAGGCCTGCCTGTCCGCCAGACGTTGTGTAACAGGCCGCGAGCGAGGGGGGACTCGTACCTGCTCTTTGACATGGAGGCGGCAATGCTTGCTGGTGGTACCAGACACCCACCAAGTGATCGGTGCCTTTGACCTTCTGGGAGACCTCCATGTTGCAAGAGCACGGTTGGCTCCTTAACTTTTCCTGAACAGGCAGTGCTGGTCAGACAGGCATCGGCAGCACTACCCAAAGGAGCTCCTTCGGGACTGGGGAAGGAGGCCGGGCTGTGGGCTGCTGCCTGCTGCCTGCTGCCTGCTGCCCTGCCCTTCTCCATGCTCAGAAATTGCTCAGGACCAGTCTTGAGAGAACCCTGGGCTGGTCTCTCTGTGGAGCCTCCTCCCTTCAGCCCTGCGACTTACCCTTTGGGCTGCCGCAGTGGGCTCCGTACTAGGACTCCGGCTGGGGCAGCGGCCGCTCTGTGCTGTGATATTCTGTCTCTTGCTTCCCTAAGGGCAGGTTTTCTGTTCTCTTTTCCCTGATGATCTTTCAGTCTGTTTATTAGCAAAAGAGACCTCGTGCCTTTAAGAGAGGGCTTTGCTCTCTGTTTCCTCCCGGCCCCTAGCAGAGCACTTGGCGCAGAGTAAGGGCTCAATAAGTAGTAGCTCAGCAAACCACAGCCCATGGTTCTAACGATCTCCTGTATTCCTCACAACTCCGAAAGCAAGGTGGCGATGTCCCCAGTTTACAGATGAGGAACCAGGCTTGGAGTAAGCCCGCCTGTTCCCACTGTCAGTGAGTTGCAGTGGTGGGATTTGAACCCAGGCCTGTCCACATCCATAGTTGGGGTTCTTTCTGCTATACCAGCCTACCTCCTCCACCGTCCTGTTCACTCCAAGCCACGCTGATTTCTGAGATTCCTCCTTTTAAAAGAGCCTGGAATGTGACTGGGGTCTAGGTGGCTGAGGGACAGCTTTCTCATCCACCCGGGTGAAAGGGACTGGGTGTCAGGGCTTGAGCTGAGAATGGGGCGGGGCTCAGGGGAGGGAGTGAGGCCCAGCAGGAAGCCCAGACTGCCAGACTTCAAAACAAGGCAGAAGCCAACTGTGTGGTCTGTCCCTGTGGCAGAGGTTAGGGGGACTTGCCTCTGGCCAGCTTTAGAAATTGGGGGTGAAGTATACAGGGAGCCCAGCACACGATGCATCCGTAGAGTCTAAGCCTGCGTGGCTGTGAGCACTAAGACAAAAATAAAAGCAAAACCACAAGTGAAGTCAGGGAAAGGGGTTGCATGCAAGGCCTTGGGGAGGAACCGTGAGCGCTCTGGGCTTGTGGCTGGTGTGCGGTGACAGACTGACAGTGAGGGTTACTGTCCTGCAGACAGAGGGGTGAGAGGTGGGGAGAAGAGAGCGCCCAGCCGGGGAGCGTACGGTTGCAGCCGTGGCCGGACCGAGTCCTGGAGGAGATTGGAGAGAACCCAGGTTGAGAACCAGCCTGAGGGTTTGGCTGCGGTTGGGGTGGAAGGAGGGACCAGACTCAGGAGACAGAGAGGGAGCCATGGGAAACGTCAGTGGGAGAGCAGGAGCCTGCAGGGTGGGGGGATCCCCACTCAAAGGCAGCGGGGGGAGGGCAGCCGTGCCCCGGAGCTGACATTCTAGGTGCGGAGAGAACACTGGATTTGGGGAGGAAGAAGTCATGGACCCCAGGGACGTCTTTCCTGCTTTTCCATATCTCTGCTTGCCATGGTCCACAATGAGAAGTTGGGCACTGAGGGATCTGAGGTCCTCAGGAGTAAGTTGTGTTCACCGTGCAAGAAAATGTCCTGGTTTGTTTTATTTTTATTTATTTCTTTTTTTAATCCTCACCCGAGGGTATTTTTCTATTTATCTTCAGATAGAGTGGGAGGGAGAGAAAGGGAGAGAGAAAGAGAAACATCCACATGAAAGGGACACATCGACTGGTTGCCTCCCACACGATCCCGACCAGGGCCGGGGATGAACCAGAACTGAGGTATGTGTCCTGGGCTGGAATCAAACCACAACTCGTTGGTCCACGGGCCGATGCTCTACTGCTGAGCCAGACTGGCCGGGGCATCCCGGTTTGGTTTGTTTTAGAACAGCTACCAGCCACTGTGTTTTCTGCCCAGGCAATGGTTCAGCTGACCACAATGGCCCCTATTTCAGCAACTTAGAGTTTTACTCCATGATGTAAAAATAGTTTACGCGGCCCCAGGGACAGGGAGGGCGGCAGGCATCTGAGGGCAGCAGATGGCTTGGAGTCTGATTCCACATGGTAATAGTCAAGGACTCTTCTTCCCTTCCAAATGAGATCACTTGGTGGATTTATGTGTTGGAGTCATTAGCCTCGACACTACCTGCTAAGTAGACAGAGTCCCTATTTAAACTCTAGACACAGAGAAGCTGAGAAATAGAAGGGTCGAATGCATTGTCTGACTTTGCAAAGTACTTTGTAATTGCTTAGTTTATTAGTTTGTGGAGTGACTATTGAAGAACTTTTAAGAGGCTCAAATTTGGGTAGAGACGTAGTGCTTACAGAATGAAAAATAGGTCATTAAAATAACAAAAGAATCAATATAATTATCTTCTTTGCCTGGCAGAAGCCTCCAAAGCTCAGAACAATTAAAGTTGGGGCTTCTTGTAAATTAGTCTCTTTACTAAACAGCACCAAAGTCAAGAAGTTGTGCCGTGTACGAGAGCAGCCTTTAGGAGGCACAACTGCTGGGTCGTGGGGAGGTGGGGAGCCGCGTGCGTCCGCCTCCTGCCCCTCGTGGGTAAGTCACTCAGCTCACTGGACTCGGCATTGGAGGAAGTGGGAGGAAGGAATGAGCAGAAGCGTGGCAGCTAGAGACCTGGAACACTGTATGGGTTGTGTGTCCTGGACAGGTCATTCACCATCTCGGGTCTCGCTTCCCATGCCGAGTCCTGTGCGGGTAATAAGCCCTGCTTCCCGCAGGGTTCCGAGAAGGCGCGAAGCGAGAAGCAGCAGGCGCCCCCACGCACCATACACACAGCGGTGTGGTGAAGCCAACCTGTTTCAGAACTGTTGGGGTTTCAGGATGCCCAAGGAGCCACCAGCTTCCTCTCATGTTCTGATTTAATTGCATTGAAGATTGCTGTTTTTTTTTTTTTAAACTCATTGAGATGGTATTGGAAAACGTGGTTCTTATCTGTAGTGACAGGGTGTTACCCAAACTCAGGATTCGATGGACTCACCCATCCGCGCAGGCACAGGGGGCCCTGGAAAACCACGGCTCGTGTCCTTGGGCTCTGACACCTTAGCATTTTCAGCTTTGATGAGAAGACTGGGCCTGGAGCTCCCTGGGGTCAGCTAGCTCCCAAGAAGATAAGCAGGGGGGTGGGGGTGGGACTGAGTGGGGCATGTACAGTCCCTGTTCCTGATCCACCAGTCTGGATTCACACCCCACTCCCAGGGGGGTGTGAGTGAGGGGCCCTGGGGAGACCAGAACGTGCCCCTAACCCTCTAACAAAGACTCCACTACACAGAAACTAGATGGCAGGGGAGGGGTTTCTCTCAACAGGTATTGCGATTCAGAAGGAACTCAGCCCCCAACAGCTGGTTTTGGGGGCTCCGAATTAACTACAATCCATTTACATCACTCCCAGATGTTTCCTGTCCAGAGACTGTGACAGATAATATTGAGACATCACCTTCAGACCATCTGGGGAGAGGTTGGCAAAGAGGACATATAAATAAGATGCTTGGATAGAAGATTTCCTTTCTGTACTAGAGACTTAACAATGTGTGGTCACTAAAAATGAGCTCTTTGCTTTCATAGAACTCTGCGGTTTCTCATGCAAAGTGAATTATATTTTGAGTCTCACTTGAGTGGGATGTACATTCTCCATGTATCATTTTACAGCTCGTGTAGAGTAATGAAGCCTTCTCTTTGGAGGGGGCGGAGAGGTGAGACATCTTTGGGTTCTGTTTTGCATGATGCCTTGTTATGGCTGAAACCCCCATACTGCTAGTGTCCACAAGTTCATGACTTGTGATCACATGAGCAAAGAAACATTAACAGTTAGCAACAGATTACTGCTATAGTGCTATAGTTATATGCTGTGACTACCATGGCTAATCACTTGATTTTACTAAGATAAACTGTTAATGCCAGAAACATTAAAGTTTAGATGCTCTCCCCCCAGAGAGCACGGCCATGCCATTCCCGTTCCCCTCTCCTCTCGCCACAGGTACATAGCTCCTAAATGCCAAGGGACCCGCGACACTTGCAACCAGGGGAGCGGTGGGCAGTGGCAGCTCGTCCAGGGCTAACATTCTGAACCTGTCTCTGAGGCCCCTTTTCTCTGACCGCCCAGTGAGCCAGAGCAGCCCAGCCCAGGCTCCGGTTGCTTCTTCTATGCTCTTCCTTCCTTCACTGTCCTGAGTGTATTTTTGCTGGGGTCACTACATTCTGGCTTGCTTTTCTATACTTTATCTCTTGATTGAAATCTTTCCTCCAAGACGACAAAAATTGAGGTCTTTTCATCTTGCTGGTGATAGTTTGGGCTCTGAGTGTAGAGAGAGCTGGATTGAGGTCTGACTCTGGCCTCTTTGAAACATTTCCCAGTCAGGGCAGCTTGGGGTGAATACATAATATAGCATAAGCTGTGATGTAAGATCATCCTGACCATGATAAGTTTTACCTGAGCCCTGTGATCCTAACAAACAGCATACAAACAAACAAACCATTAGTGTTTAATAAAAAAAAATGATAATGTATTTGCCTTTCTAAGTGCCTATGACACGTTCAGTGACTTATAACTGTAATCTCTCACATACAAACAAAATAAAAGTCTAACACCCAGCCTGCCCTCCCGCGCCTTCGCAGACCTACCAGGCTCGATTCAGTGTCCTTCTTTCATGTCCCTGGTTATATGTTCCTCTCCGGCTGCTTTTCTGTTGCTTTTTCCTGACGATTTGTCTTTATTTTAGTTGTAATTCCAGTTTGGTCCTGGGAGGTGGTCTGTGTAGCTTCCGTTCAGTCTACTGCCCTTTTGGAATCCTCTAACAATCTTTGGGAAGAGGAATCAAATATATATTGAGCTCTAGTTGATGAATTTTCTGACCATTATTTCAAGATTAGTTGTGATGTGAGAGTGTGTGTGTGATTATAAAAGTATATGAACATATACTATAAGCTATTAGTGTTTGGAAGTCCTTCTCTTAGCACTTAAGTTTTCTGTATAAGCTTTAGATACTAATGCCTGCGTGCTCTTAGTATATTTACTAAGTGTGACTGTAGGTAAGTCACTTGTCCTCTTAGTCTCTTCCTTTCTTCATCTGTAGAGTTAATTCTCATTGGGAATGCCTTTGGCTGCAAGTAGGAGAAAAATCTGGACTCAGCTCATTTTAAATATTTAATACATTTCTTAATGAAAACTGTATTATCAGGCAAGATCCAGTAGTTCCGGACACAGAATCATGTCTGGGGGTCCCCTCTGAGTGGCTCCCTGGGCTTGGCATTCTCCCTGTGGTGCCTCTGTCCTCAGACTCGATTCCCTTATGGTTGCAAGAAGGCTGCACCAGTTCTAGGCACCAACTCCGGGCCCGTCAAGATCCAAAAGAGGGAGACCTTCTTTAGTCCTGTGTGGCTTTTATTAAGAATGAGGAAAACAGTATTCTCCTAAACAACTTCCCTTTCCCCACAAACAGCTGACTTTCTCTCACATGGCATTGGCCAGAAGTGTGTCGCATGCCTGTACCTAGTGGGCCTCCTTGATTAGCTTAGACCAGTAAGGACCCACCTCCTAGGACAACCTCTCCCGAAGTAATGGCCATGTGGGAAAGGGTGGAACTTGAACAGAATCGGGCTTTATTCGGAATGGAAGAAGAATTTAAATAACCAACAAAATAAACCCTGTAGGGTTACTGGGAGGAATAGATGATATAACCGATGGTTTAATGAGTGAACATATACAAAACTCTTCAAACAGTGCTTAGGACATGGGAAGTGCTATACAGTGATACCTCGGTTCTCGAACGCCTCGGTTTTCGACCAAATCGGTATTCGACCAGGAGATTCGAGAAACTTTTGTCTCGGAATCCGAACAAATATTTGGAACTCGAACTTCCGAGATGAGCCGAGTTGAGCCGAATGGCGTTCATTCGGCCCAGCGCGCCTCGCTTGCGTCCTCAGTGTGAGTGCAGAGAGAGAGTCACGCTTTGTGGAGTCACACTTTCCTATTGGTTTCATTGCTTCGGTTCTCGAACAATTCGGTTCTCGACCATCCTCCTGGAACGAATTATGTTCGAGAACCGAGGTATCACTGTATATGTATTAACTTACTGTGATAAATAAACGTCTCATTGGTAAGTCTCAGAGTTCCATGCCAATATAAAATAGTATCATGACTGGTGTTGTTTTATTAGAGATAAAAGGAAACAGATGGATGCCGAAGATAAATAAGAGAGAAAATCTAGCTGATGCTCAGAGGCAAAGAGGAGACAGTGAGCAGTTGGCCCATATTTGGTCATAGTCTTTATACTGGGAGGAGCGAGGGCAGCCTTCTAAATAAAGGAAAACTACTTCCCAGCGTGTTAATGAATTCCAGTCTCAATAGTTTCTTCTTTCCCACAGCTTTTTGTTTTTCACTACTTGAAAATGGTATTTATCTGCTGGAGTATTTTTAAAACAGTTGGCAGTCTCTTAACCAAATAAAAAGTTTAGAGTTTTATTCCTTTTGATGGGGAGAGAATGGAAGTGGGAAATCATGCGTTGTGTATCTCTGTATGTAAATTTAAATATTTGTTTATGAAACACACTACACACACACACTAATAAGAAACGATATAAAAGCTATAGCAAGCCTAGCCGAGAAAAAGGAACAGAAAAAAATGGGCTTCTTGAAGCTTTTAACTATAACTAAAAATAATCTCCTTAGTCTATGTTTGAAACATGACTCAAGAAGAAATTTACTCTGTGTATACTGAATGATTTTAGAGTTCATTGTCATTCAGTTTGGCTTCAAGAAGGTCCCTGTTGTATCTGATGGCATTTTATACCATTTGAGACAGGTTTTTGTTCTGGCCACTTGATATGGCATTTTAAATGTATCGAGTGACAACTGTGAAAGTACTTGTTCATATCTTTAAAAGAAAAAAGAAAAATGCTGTTTTAAAGGTAAAAACTTGTTTTACCTTAATGCATCAAGCTTTATTTTAATTTTTATTTTTTAAATTCTTACCCGAGGATATTTTTTCCATTGATTTTTAGAGAGAGTGGAAGGGAGGGGGGAGGGAGGGAGAGACACACACAGACACATTGATTGGTTGCCCCCTGCAGGACACTGACCAGGGCCAGGGATCGAACCTGCAACCCAGGCACATGCCCTTGACTGGGAATTGAACCAGAGACCCTTTGGTCCTTGGGCCGATGCTCTAACCACTGAACCACGCTGGCCAGGGCCAAGTTTTATTTTTATAGCCTTGAAGAGGTTTGGGGGTTTGTAATTGTTATGTATTTTTCTTAAATACAAAGCAAATAAATTACTTTAAAAAGAGGGTGTCAATCGGATAGAAGAAGTTATATGAAATCCTGGTCCTTCAGGGAAACCAAAGAAGGCACAGAGAAATCTTGAAGCCCTTAATTCTGGCGTGAAAATAGTAGTTTCTGTTTTTATTCTTGTTTTGTTTGTTTTTTATCAAATTTTATTTCCAACCTCCTCAGAAAGCAATGTTCCATTTATAATCAACCTTGTTAAGCTGATGTTTGCCAGTTCTATCTGGTTTGGCATTGAGCATCTACAAGTCCAAATTATAATTTCTTCCTTTATCAGAGGTTTACAGTTCTTCCCACTCATACCCCCTCATAAAGGGGTCAGAGGTGCATTTCTCTGCATTGCAGAATATTGTCTTTGAAGCTGAGACTGCAGCAGCTCTGGACCTCCAAGGAGAGGGTTGAAATGCTAACTGTAATGATTTCGGCTGGTTACTTGGGATGGGAGATCTTTCTGCTTCCCTGGTGCTATGGGATTCCCCTCCATTAACTTCCTGATGCAAAGCCCTCCTTTGGACATCAACCTAATTGGCTTTACCAACTGTCCTGAGCTGCTCCAGGCCTGAGAGCCAAGACTGAGTGGGGCAAGAACATATACAGTGATCACAGAGCCTTCGGGAAAAGCAACAGAATAAACACCCAAATTATGTATGCCGACATCTTTCCAAAGGCTCACAGTGACCATTTCTATTCATGGATTGTTCCATAGACTAGGTAGGAAATTTAAGACTGGTGGAAGTTTTTTCCCCTTTCTCCACCTCAATGCTGTTTGACTGGATTCTTCTATCCAGGGAGTGCTGGTCTTCAAGGAGTTGGCCCACCTGCTGTTTCCCTTCCTGACACATTCTTGGGAACAGCGGGTTGGGTGGTAGCAGTCACGTGGGCAGGCTACTGGGAGACAGGGTTTTCACAACAGTCCTGTGATATGGAGACTGTTCCTACTCTGGTGTCATAGATGTTGAAACAGACAAGGTGGGATCAAGCCACTTACCCAAGCCACCGATCTAGCGAGGGCAGAATCTGGGCTGGGGCTTGGGTTTGTGGGGTTCCACACCCATGCACGTGTGTAGGTAGCATCCCCAGAGCTGTTTCTGGATGATGGTTCTGTCTGCTGACTCCTTAAAGGATACCCATATAGCGAAGGATGAATTTCTAGGTTCCTCCCCTGCTGTTAAGCACTTCTGTTCCCCCTTCTGCCTACTCTACTCCCACTGAGATGTCATATTCTAAGACGACCGCCCCAACCTGTAAAAAGTAAGAAAGTCGAAAGGTTACCCCAAACTCCCTTTGTGTTGGTGCAGAGTGCTGTGTACCCGCAGAATTCTTCCCCTTGTACTGCCCTCCTTGGTTTGGCCAATCGGGCCCCTTCTGGTGTCAGATCGGAGGTCTCAAACTGTGGGCGGAGCTTGGGCAGCAGTTACCCTGGATCTGTGTTGACCTTTCCAAACCCTGGGCTCTAGGGAAGGGTTGTGCAGCCTTGACCCCTTCAGGGCCTCCTGGCCATTTCCCACATTTCCCGCCTCTCCTCACTGCCAAGTTCCCCCGCCACACCATGTGTTTCGATTCTGCATAGTTTGTCATTGTGGTGGGAAAGCTTCTTGAGCCTGTTACAAAAAGACTGGACGAACGTTGAGTACTATGGGCTTTGGTCTGTTGCTTTCACACTGATCGGGGCTGGAATGTCACACTCGAAATCCCTGTGCCTGGCAGTGCCTTCTCTGGGCCAGTAAGCAGATGAGCCTGGACCCAGGGATGCGGATTCCATCCTGAGGCACAGGACTCAGACACGTCTTTCTGGCTCCCAGGACATGAGAACGTCCTGGTCTTTCTCCATTCTGGTTCCCCTCCTCCCCTCTTCCCAAACACACACAAAGGAAACACGAACAAACACTACAATAATACAAAGGTTTGTAGAGCTGACGGATAAAAACGGATATTCAAAACACATATATTTACTCTATTTATTGCTTTCCCCCTCAAGGACAGTACAGTTACGTTGACAAAACCCCTAAGAAAAGAGAGAAAATTTAAATTTTCCTTGGGTCCCACATGTGAGCATTCTGGGTGCCATGTGACACAGTGGGAAGCTTGGGCTGAGAAGAGGCTGCAGCCCTGAGGTCCAGGCCATGTCACTAACCCTGTCTGGGGCTCAAGTTTGTTTGGGTTCAGATTAGATGACTTATAAGGTACCTTTTATTTATTTATTTTATTATTATTATTTTAATACTCATCCGAGGATATTTTCCCATTTATCTTCAGATATAGTAGGAGGGAGGGAGAGAGAGAGAAACATCGATGTGAGAGGGAAACATCGACTGGTTGCCTCCTGCACGACCCCGACCAGGGCCGGGGATAAACTGCAATCAGGGTACGTACCCTTGACTGGAATTGAACCCGTGACCCCAAAGGTCCACGGGCCAATGCTCTCACCACTGAGAAAAACCGGCCAGGCTGTAAGGTACCTTTTAGCTCTGATGTTCTGTTCTGAGCAGAGGAGATACTGTGTCCATAAGGATGGTTTCCCACGGGCTGATCCGTGGCTAGCCCCGGTGCTGTATATTCAAATGGTGGAACACTTGGCTGATTAGTATTTGAGTGTCTGCTGTAAGCCAGGCACTGTGCTAGGAAATCATAAAGCATATTTCTATTCTTTGTAGTTTATAACGTGGTGGATGAGGTGGGAGAGGTGGCCATGTCTAGTTTACCGTGAAGGAGGGCAGCTGTCGTAGCCTGTTGGTTAGAGTCTAAGATTTCATTCTTCATTCCCCCATGTGTGTGTCTCTGCTGTTTGTCTGCCTCTTGCTTTCGGCAACGGCACCCCGACTTTCCTGCGGCCATTCTTTCCCACTGAGTTGCTCCCATTCCGGTGATCTAGGCCTGGCCAAGTAGAATTCACATCCCCTGGCTGTGGTCAGTGCTTAAAGAAATGGGAAACCTAAGCCGGGCCAATTAGACTTTTGTTGGAACTACAGGGACGGAGGCCCTGTCCCCATTGGGGTTGCCAAGCTGGAGAAGCATGTGCCTGATGCTGCTGGTGGCCGTCTTCACCGCGACGCGGGGTGGACCTACCGAGGACGAGGCAGAGCAGGGCAGAGGCGCTCCCGATGGCACTGTGGGCACAGCGGGCCCAGTCTGCCGGAGTCTAAGGCGAGGCCAGGACTGGCCGGTCCCCTAGTCTGGCGTACTCTTCTCTTCTCCCTGCTCAAGCTTCAGGTTGAGTTTCTGTCGCCTACAACTGAGTCACAGTCCATACTGCTCCTCAGGCATTGCTGCCTTTCCGCCACGTCCTCTGGGCAGCCCTTTACCCGGGGAGGGGGTGTGTGACTGCAGACCGTACCCGAAGCAGCTTAGAAGGCGGGTGTTTATCGGTCCCCTCTAACCAGTGCAGGGCAACAGGGGTCCGGGATGGGAATTCAGTGTCACCCCAGGCGCAGGTTGTCAGGGTCCTGGAGCCTGCTGGCTTGGCCTCAAGGATGTCCCGCATGGCCCCACCCTGCAGCTCCAGGAGTCGCTGTCTCACAGGGCTGCTCCATCCCAAATGGTCATTTCTCCCCAAATTCCTTCATGGTGTTGGATTGCTGGGTTTCTTTGGTTTGTTTGCTTTTTTGGTTTCATTTTATTTTAGATCAGAAAGCAAACATTCTGCTTGCAGCCCTCTAGCAGAATGTCTGTACGCTTCTGTTAAAGAAAAACAAAGCCTGCCCTGGCCGGTTTGGCTCAGCGATTAGAGCATTGACCTGTGGTCCAGAGAGACCCGGGTTCGGTTCCTGCTAAGGGCACGTACCTCGGTTGCTGTTTGTCCCCGGCCCTGGTTGGGTCGTTTGGGGTGGCAACCACTCGATGTGTTCTTTCACATTGATGCTTCTCTCTCTCTCTCTCTCTCTCTCCCTCCCTCCCTCCCTCCCACTCTACCTGAACAAGAAATGGAAAAATGTCCTCGGATGAGGATTAAAAAAAAAAGAAAGAAAAACAAAGCCTGACACAAGTTGAAGGTGGTAAAGATGGATTTTCATCAGTACTAGTGCAGGAGGGGAAAGAGACTTCAATATCTGTAGAACTGGGCTCAACTCTGGTCCATGTAGAGCTGATGGGGAGTTTTAAAGGGAGAATTTGGAGGCATGAGTAGGGGCTTGAACAGAGACAGGGAAGTGGACAATTACAAAGAGTGGGTATATCAGCCGGTGTGGCTCAGTGGTTGAGCATTGACCCATGCACCAAGAGGTCACTGGTGTGATTCCTGGTCGGGGCACATTGCCCAGGTTGTGGGCCTGATCCCCAGTGGGGGGGCATGCAGGAGGCAGCCAGTCGATGTTCTCTCTCATCGATGTTTCTATCTCCCTGTCCCTCTCTCTTTCTCTCTCTCTCTAACATCAATAAAGAAAACAAAGACCAGGTATGTTGGTCAGTGTTGTTAGGCCGCCTGGGTTTGCTCACAGGTGCTTATTGAAGTTAGGCTCCTGTCCCCCACCCTCCTACAGAGACTGGAAGACAGAGGTCCTGTCTTTCTTGATGATGACATTTCAAAGGAACAGCTTTCAGGTCCTTAAGAGAGACACTCCTGGGTTGTAGGAGATACGTGTACATCTCCAAGGGACAGAGGCAGGATTCACACTTATAAGTTTTCAACAAAACCATTTTTTTTTTCCTGGTACGTGCCCCTAGAGGGAACCAAACCTGGGACTCTCTGGTCCGCAGGCCGATGCTCCAACCGCTGAGCCAAACCGGCCAGGGCTCAACAAAACCATTTTAAGAAAAGGGAGGAGCCTCTCGGGTTGTTGGCTGGAACAAACTGTACATTCTATTGGCAGCCCTGAGTTTTTTCAGACAAGACCCCAGGGGGCTGGGGCCAGGGACATGGCCTTAGGCGGCTGGAAGCCATATGAGAATTTGTTCAGGTCACTTAGTGAGGTGGGGTGGACGGAATCTATTGTGTGCGCCGGCGGAGTTCTTACAGATCGGCGTTGAAGCCTCCTGGGGAAGAAAGCTCAGGGGAGCTGACTGAAGTATGGTC
Source organism: Molossus molossus (assembly GCF_014108415.1). NCBI lineage: Eukaryota > Metazoa > Chordata > Mammalia > Chiroptera > Molossidae > Molossus > Molossus molossus. The sequence goes on from NW_023425344.1 coordinate 143,094,827, forward strand.
GAGGAAAGAGCCCGTCATTTCTTTGGCCAGAATGGCATTATCAGTCCCTGATCAACAAGCCCCCAAAAGTTCCAGGCATATATCGTAGCAGAACGGAAATTTCCATTATTAGTGTAGAGTCTAACTGTGGACTCAAGATACATCTTCTGCCACTGAGAAGGCCTTTTCTCTGAGCCCAAGACCAGGGGAGGGTGACAAAATCAGAGTCCTGGGGGCAGGAAGAAGAGGGTGAGGAGCGATTTGGGGTCTACACTGGTTCCTGTGCTGACCCCCCAGCTGTGATGGGTAGAGGGACAAACACTGTCCATCCTAACCAGGGTCTTGCTCCACAGAATGCCAGATGGAGGGAAGTTGGTCTGAAGAGTATAATTGGTTTAGCTCCCTCGGGGTCAGCCCAGCATACCTTGAAAGGCATAGAATGATGGGATAAGAGTTTCTCACCCCGGCCCGGTGGCTCAGTTTGTTGGCACATCGTCCCATACACCAGAAAGGTTGTGGGTTCAATTCCAAGTCGGCATAGACGTAGATTGTGGGTTTGATACCCGGTTGGGGGGGGTGTGGGAGGCAACCATCGATGTTTTAGTCTCACATCAATTTCTCTCTCTCTCTCTCTGAACATATCCTTGGGTGAGGATTATTTAAAAAAGAAAAAAAGCACCCTGGCTAGTTTAGCTCAGTGGTTAGAGCGTCAGCCTGCAGTCCACAGAGACGCAGGTTCGGTTCCCACTAAGGGCATGTACCTCGGTTGCAGTTTGTCCCCGGCCCTGGTTGGTCATGCGGGTGGCAGCCACTCGATGTGTCCCTTCACATCGATGTTTCTCTCTCTCTCTCTCTCTTCCTCTCCCTCTATCTGAACAAAAAAATGGAAAACGTGTCCTCAAGTGAGGATTAAAAGAAAAAAGTTTCTCTTTTTATTGTTTTAAAGAAAAATTGGATGTATTTAAGAAAAGGGGGTGGAGGGTGGGATATCCAAAGGGAAGGGCTGCACAGCACTGAGCCATGGGGCACTGGGTCGACGACGGCAGCACCGAGGAGCTGGAGTTCGTTCTTATGTGCGTCCACTGGTGGGAAGCTTTTGTCGTCAGTGGGTTTGGGAGCTTGGCTGGTGGGTTTGGGCAGGGGGCTGGCTCTACAGAATGCGGATGTGCGATCAGGTGCTTCTTCAGCAGTTTTAGTTCCTTACAGGGTTTGATTCCTGGTGTCCGGCCAGTTCTGGTCGGTGTTCTCCTGTGGCAGCAACATGGCCGGTAGGAAAGATGTTCCGACCATGGAGACGGTGGTTTGGCCAAACAGCCACGTGTAGTGGTCACAAGTCACCGAAACAAGGACCAAGTTATTGAACCTGAGTCTTGGTGCCAAAGCAGATAATCCACAGGCCTCACTTTCTTACTTCTCTCTCCTCACTCCCAATATCCTGCCATAGTAACTGGGGACAGGCCTAGAAATAACTTGGTTTTGCCTCAGAAAGGTGGTATTTTCTGACGGGAATCAGAATCAAAGTGATGTAGTGGGATGAGGAGTGGAATACCAGTCAGAGAGTGGGTTTTCCAAAGCGAAAGACTACAGGTTGCCTGACAGACATTTCTTCGAAAAGTGAATTGTATGTTATCTGCATTAGGAGAGCTTGATATTTAAAGGTGTCTTATCACAATGACCCTTGACGGAAGTGGAAGTAAACAATTTTGGTGACTCATAACGCCATCTGGTATACCAACGCGTCTAAATGTCAGACATACCTGAACAATTCCAGAATCATTCTAAACATTTAAAAAGTGAATAATTAATTAAAAAAAAAAAATGGAAGCTCTGTTTGCCGTCCTGGGTGGTGCATGGTGATTGTGTGGAGTACTGGGCTGTGAGTGACAAGGGTGATGTCTAGGTGGCCAGTCTGCTGAAGCAAGAGAGGCAGGTGGCCACGCCCGCTCCAGGGGTGCCGTGGCAGTCTCAAGGGTGACACGGGCATCAAGACTGTCTGGGTCCCTTATATGTTTTCATTTGTAACAGTCGTTTGGGAGTGTTGGATTATAATTGGGCAAATAAATATTATATATCTTATTCAATAATCTGTATCATGGAAAGAAACATAAGATCATTCAAAATAAAACAAAAAACATTTGGGTGGGATGAAGTCTTTTATGAACATCATGTTTGGATTCAAAAGATCCAAATTCTGGACATTTAGAATAGGTCAGAAAATGGGCATTCTGGGTAAACTACTACAGTATTTATTTTCTAAATGAATATTTTTTTCAGACATTATTACACAGTGTGATTTCTACACACTAGACTAGAGGCCGGCAAACTTGGGCCCACAGGCCAAACCGTGTCAGCTGGTCACATCCAGCCCACTGCCTGTTTTTATATGGCCCCTGAGCTAAGGATGCTTTTTATGTTAAAAAAATTTTATTTTGAGACTCAAGAGGATTGTGTAAAATTCAAATTTCAGTGTGTAAGTAAGGCTCGCAGCCTGGGGTGGCCACTCCATTCTGTGAGGCTGCGGCCGGGCTGCAGTGACCCTCCGTGAGTGGCTGCCAGAGGCTGTGTGGCCTGCAGAGCTGCACATACTTCCTGACTGGCTCTTGACCAAGCACACTTGCTGACCCCTGCGCTACACCCTTTCAGTGGCTTCTCTTAATTCTCCTCTTCCCACACAGGAGGTCCTTTCTCTTGGGGTTGGGCCTTCTGAGAGGTCCCTTAGCTTCCTAAGTCACAGTTCCACAGGGTGAAAACCGGTGAGCCGTCTGCTCAGCTTGCTATCCCTCAGCAAGTCAGCACGAGGCTCGGGAGAGGTTTCCCCGCCCACATTTCAACAGTGGTGCTGAGGAGCAGACTAATAACTTCTCCAGGGTGTGCCCGTGGAAAGGTGATCAACTTCTGATTTTCCTTTCGCTTCAGACCATATCAGTATTTTATTTGCATGTGTATATTTTAATGTTTTTCTTTTACTTCTTCAGTGTTCCCCACATATGTGAGTTTGGGGGACGTGATGAGATGGGCTAAGGGTGGGTGGAGGGACCCAGGAGGACTGGCTGGGTTACTCATTCCCGCCAGAGGTACACAGTGTGCACAAGGCAGAGGGCTCGTGGACAAGAGCTTGTTCTACACTGCAGAGGTTGGGGTTACAGGCACCAGATCAGGGACTTTGAGGAGGTCACACCTGACATGAGGCTTAAAGGAGGATGGTACTGTTTGGCTGGGTCCTCAAAGAAGACAGAGGACACTGGAGGTGCATTGGCACCAAGTCATAAAACACTCCCATGCATTTAGAGAATTTTATATAAGTCCATTATTGCTAAAGAATACATTTCAAGATGGGGTGAGAGGGAAGGGAAAGGTATAGCTAGAAAGGCAGGCAGGAACTTGGGTATAAAGAGACGGTGCGGGCCAATTGTTTCATCCAACAGATGCCATCAAAACATTTCAGGCTGGAGATGAATAATCTTGGTTCTGTTTCTAACGAGTTCTCGATGTGCAGCTGAAGATGCCTCACCTCAGTGGAACATGATTTCTTTGTAGGATTGGCTAAATGTCTGTGTCAGTAAGTTTGGGGACTGTCCGAATTCATTACTTCATTAAATTATTTGTTGAACTCATATTTGCGGAGCACCTGCTTTGTGCTGGGGGCTGTTCTGGAAACTGAGGATAGAGCATTGAGCTAACCAAGGCCTTTCCTTCCTGGAGCTCACAGCCCAACTAGCTATTTGTGGCCGTTCATTGTTTGGCTGCACAGAAGGTCTGAGAAGAACCGCACAGGCCTGCGTTTTGGTCTTCCTGGATTTTAGCGCAATCATTTGGGCTCTGTTCTCTGTGTGGCCATAAGAAGTCATTTCCTATTTTGCACCTGAGTTTCCTTATCTGTCAAATGGGCATAATCGTGGGCATCTTTGGCGAAAACAGCAGGAGAATGAATCAGATGTTGCACAGATGGGGGGTCAAATTTAAAAGAGGAGTTCTGTCCTGGCTGGTTTGGCTCAGCAGTTAGAGCATCGGCCCTGCGGGTTCAACTCAGTCAAGGGCTCGTACCTGGGTTGCAGGTTTGATCCCCACCGGGGCCGTGCGGGAGGCAACCATTTGATGTGTCTCTTTCACATTGATGTTTCTCCCTCCCTTCTTCCCTCCCACTCTCTAAAAACTAATGGAAAAATAACCTCGGGTGAGGATTAACAACAACAGAAAAAGGAGTTCCCATGAGAACACAAGGTATCCATCCTTTATTTAGTGAGTGTCTTCCAAACATTTTTGGCTGACTCATGCAAAGAACATTTTGGAACCAAACAGAAGTTTCACAGAATTATGAAAGTGATGCCCCGCTATTCTGTCTATTCTGTCCTGCTTTATTTACAAATGCTGGTAGAGACCTGCTACGCTGACTGCACAGCCCACTGCACCTGGATCCCAGCCCCCGGGCTAAGAAAAACTGCCTTAAGTTGAACATTCCTTGCCAGCAGATTTTAAACTTTATTTCTCCCATTTCTCACTGAGTACCTGTTGATGGATTGTTTCAGCGTCTACTTGGCCTTTTATAACCCAAGCAACTGTTCACAAACTGAGCCCTAGATCGCTCCGTCTGTATAACCAGGGAAACCAGTCCGTGCCCACTGTGTTGTGCCCACTGCGTTGTGCCCACTGCGTTCTGCCCGAGACGGCCCAGGCGGCCCTGCCATAGTCACTCCAGTCGGGCATTAAGTGGAGTCAGATGGAGTGGGTGGGAAACCATCCTTCCCCTCCCTTTCTTTCCACGGGGTCTTGCTGTCAGCTCTGAATAAATGACCGTGCCACGACACCTTCCCCCAGAGAGAACCACAGGTCTGAGCTTGTGCCGCCAGTTCTGGTTGGGGTGCGTGGGCACCTCTAAGGGTTTCTGTGTGGGCGAGGAGGTGGTACAGTTAGAAATGTTTGTCTTCTCTATTCTAATGTTGTACAGAAAACCCAGGACAAGGGGAAGAATGACAATCAAATGCACATTTTTCTGGGGTTCACCAACTCCTCCAACATGTTAAAGCATTTCACGTGGTTTGTTTTGATAGGGAACCACTTCATCTCGTTCTGCTGGTTGCCCGGAGCTGATCCCAGTCACGATGGCTAGAATCTCAGGGAGACAGAGGAATTCCTTCCTTTGGGTTCCGGCTTAGCATTTCAGCAGAGCAGTGCCCCTTCCTCATTTTCTATGGAAACAGCCTGGTGATTTCTTAGGTTGATTCTCTCTCTTAAATATATACTGCTTCAGGCTTCCCGGGGTACTTTGGAGAGAATTTTCTGTTAGATTGAACTCTGACGCTTGAGGCCCTATTGATCATATTTAGTTTATTTATTCATTCCACAAGTTTTTTTTTCTTCTCCCATTTCACTAAGTGGTGGTCTTGATCCTCCAGAGTTGGAGTGCAAGGGATTGGGGGAGGAGAAGTGGGGGAGGGGGTAAGAAAGGTCTTACTTGATTGGTACTATGTGCAACTGGATTAGTGCTTCCTGGGCCAGACTACCAATTTGTTGTTGTTTTCATATTTTATTTTTCAGTTACAAATGTCATACAATATTATTTAAGTTTTCAGGTGTACAGCATAGTAATTAGACATTTATATAATTTATGAAGTGATCACCCCCATAAATCTATTGCCTTTTTAACACCATACATAGTTATTATAGTATTATTGACTGTATTCCCTATGCTGTACTTTACATTCTCATGACTGTTTTCATAACTGACATTTTATATATCCTAATCCCTTACCCTTTTCAGCCATGCCCCCCAACTCCCTCCCATCTGCCAACCATCAGTTTGTTCTCTGTGACTGAGTTTTTTTCTGTTTTGTTTGTTAATATTTTTTTTGTTGTTTTTAGATTCCATATATAAGTGCAATCATATAGTATTTATCTTTCTCTGACTTATTTCACTGTGCATTATCCTCTAGGTCCATCTGTGTTGTAGCAAATGGTAAAATTTCAATCTTTTTTATGGCCAAGTAATATTCCATTGTGTATGTGTACTACATCTTCATTATTTACTTGTCTCTTGATGGACACTTAGGTTACTTCCATATCTTGGCTACTGTAAATAATGCTGCAGTGAACATAAGGGTATATATATATATCTTTTTGAATTAGTGTTTTGGGTATCTTTAGATAAATACCCAGAAGTGGAATTGCTGGGTCATATGGTAGTTCTATTTTTAAATTTTTGAGGAAACTCCATTACACTGTTTTCTACAGTGGCTGCACCAATTTATAATCCCACCAGCAGTGCATGAGGGTTCCTTTTTCTCCACATCCTCAACAACACTTGTTGTTTGTTGATTTTTTTTTTTTTTTTTTATGAATGCTATTCTGACAGGTGTGAGATGATATCTCATTGTGGAGGTAATTTGCACTTCCCTGATGATGAATGCCTTTGAGCATCTTTTCGTATGTCTGTTGGCCATTATATGTCCTCATTAGAGAAGTGTCTATTCAGGTCCTCTGACCATTTTTTAATCAGATTGTTTGGGGGTTTTTTGGTGTTAAGCTGTAATGAGTTCTTTATCAATTTTACATGTTAACCTCTTATCAGATGTATCATTGGTGAATATCTTCTCTCATTCAGTAGGTTGTCTTTTCATTTTGTTGTTCATTTCCTTTGCTGTGCATAAACTTTTTATGATGTAGTTCCATTTATTTATTTTTAAATTGTTTTCCTCTTGCCCACAGAGACATATCCAAAAAAATATTACTAAGAGTAATGTCAGAGAGTTTACTGCCTATGTATTCTCTTAGGAGTTTTATGATTTGGGGTTTTAAATTTAAGTCTTTAATACATTTTGAGTTTATTATTGTATATGATATAAGGAAGCAATTCAGTTTCAGCAGTTCAGACAGCATGTGTCTGTCTAGTTCACCCAGCACCATTTTTTGAAAAGACTGTCTTTACCCCACTGTATATTCTTGCCTCCTTTGTTATAGATTAATTGATCATATAGGGTGGGATTATTTCTGGGCTCTCTGTTCTGCATAGTTGATCTATATGTCTGTTTTTATGCCAGTACCGTATTATTTTGATTATCTATAGCCTCGTTAGTATGGTTTTATATCAAGTAGCAGGACACCTCCAACTTTGTTCTTCTTTCTTAAGATTGCTTTGGCTGTTTGGGGTCTTTTGTGGTTTCATGTAGATTTCAGGATTATTTGTTCTAGTTCTGTGAAAAATGCCATTGGTGTTTTGATAAGGATTGTACTGAATCTGTAGATTGCTTTGGGTAGTATGAACATTTTTATGATATTAAGCCTTCCAATCCATGAGCAAGGTATATTCTTCCATTTATTTGTACCTTCTTCCGTTTCTTTCTTCAATGTCTTATAGTTTTCCAAGTATAGGTTTTTACCTCCTTGGTTAAATTTATTCCTAGGTATTTTATTCTTTTTGAGGCAATTGTAAATGAGATTTTTTTCTTAAATTTTTTTCTAATTGCTATTGGTATATAAAAATGCAACTTATTTCTTAATGGTAATTTTATATTCTTCTACTTTACTGAATTCATTTATTAGTTCTAATAGTTTTTTTTTTTTTTTTGATAGCTTTTATTAGGGTTTTCTATATATAGTGCCATGTCATTTGCAAATAATGAGTTTTACTTCTTTCTTTCCAATTTGGATGCCTTTTATTTATGTTTCTTGTCTTGGCTAGGACTTCTAATACTACGTTGAATAAAACTGGTGAAAGTGCACATTCTTCCCTCATTTCTGATCTTTAAGAAAAAGTTTTAAGCTTTTCACCATACAGTATGTTAGCTGTGGGTCTGTCATATGTGGCCTTCATTGTGCTGAGGTAAATTTCCTCTATCCCTGCTTTACTGTTTATCATAAATGGATGTTGGATTTTGTCAAATGGTTTTTCTGCATCTATTGATATGATTCTTCATTTTCTATGTGGTGTATGATGTTAATTATTTTGTGATATTGAACTAGCTTTGCATCCTGGAAAGCAATGCCACTCCATCGTGGTGGATGATGTTTTCATGCATTGCTGAATTCAGTTTGCTAATACTTTGTTAAGGATTTTTACATCTATGTTCATCAGTGATATTGGCCTATAGTTCTGTGTTTTGTGTTTTGTTTTTTTCTTGTAATGTTTGTGTCTGGTTTTGGTATTAGGGTAATCCCAGCCTTGAAAAATGAGTTTGGAAGGCTCCCCTCCTCTTCAGTATTTTGGAATAGTTTGAGAAAGATAGGTATTAATTCTTTATATGTTTGGCAAAATTCACCATAAAGCCATCTGGTCCAGGGTTTTTGTTTGTTCAGAGTTTTTTGATTACTCATTCAATTTCATTAGTAGTTCAGATTTTCTGTTTTCTTCCTGATTCAGTTTTGGAAGATTGTATGTTTCTAGGAATTTGTCCATTTCTTCTAGGCTGTGAAGTTTGGTGGTAATAATTGTTCATAGTATTTCCTTATAATCCTTTGCATTTCTTTTTTATTTTTTTATTTTATTTATTTAGCCCCTCCCCCCCCCCCTTTTTTTTTTCTTGTTGAGTCTGGTTAAAGGTTTATCAATTTTGTTTATCTTTTCAAAGAACCAGCTCTTGGTTTTATTGAGCATTTCTATTGTTTGTTTGTTTGTTTGTTTTGTTTTTGTTTTTTTTTTTACTCTTTTGTTTATTTTCACTCTTTTATTATTTCCTTCCTTCTCACTTTGGGCTTTACTTATTCTTTTTTTCTCTAATTTCTTTAAGTGTAAGGTTAGATTATATGACATTTTTATGGTTTCTTGAGTTAGGGCTGTATTGCTGGAAATTCCACTCTTAGAACTGCTTTGGCTTTGTCCCATAGATTTTGGGTCATTGTGTTTCACATTCATTTGTCTCAAGATATCTTTTGATTTCTTCCTTGATCTCATTGTTATCCCACTTACTGCTTAGTAGCACGTTACGTAGCCTCCATATGGTTTTTAGTTTTCTTCTTGTAATTGAGTTCAAGTTTCATAGCATTGCAATTTGAGAAGATGCTTGATAAGATTTCAGTCCTCTTAAATTTATTTATTTATTTATTTATTTATTTTTAATTTATTTTTGTTACAGATGTTTCTCCTTTTTTACCCCATTGACACCCTCCTCCCCATCCCCCCTGCCCCGTCCCCAGCTTTGTTGTCCATGTCCATTGAGTCTTCTTAAGTTTATTGAAACTTGTTTTGTGGGCTAACATGTGGTCTATCCTGGAAAAGGTCCCATGTGCCCTTGAAAAAAAATGTATGTTCTTCTGCTTTGGGGTGAAATACCTAAAAATATCAACTAAGTTCATCTGCTCTAATGTGTCATTTAAGGCCAGAGTTCATTTTCTGTCTAGATGAACCATCCGCTATGGCAACGGGGTGTAAAGTCCCCCACTGTTACTTTATTACTGTCAGTCTTTCCCTTTATGTTGGTCAGTATTTAGGTGCTTTTACTTTGGGCACACTCTTTATAAAAGTTATTTCCTCTGGTTGGAATGATCCCTTTATCATTATGAAATGCCCTTCTTTGTCTCTTGTTACATCCCTTATTTTAAAGTCTATTTTATCTGGTATAAGTATTGCTATCCCAGCTTTTTTTCATTTCCATATGCATGAAATATCTTTTCCATCTCTTTAATTTCAGTCTGTGCGTGTCTTTCCATCTGAAGTGGGTCTCTTGTAGACAGCATAGGTATCGGTCTTGTTTTCTTATCCATTCAGGCACCCTATGTCTTTTGATTAGAGCATTTAGTCCATTTACATTTAAAGTTATTATTAAAAAATTTGGTATGTAGCTATTGACATTTTATTCATTGTTTTCTGATTGTTTTTGTAGTTCTTCTCTGTTCCTTTCTTATTCTCTTGCTCTCTTTTCTTGCTATTTTGATGATTTTCTATAATGTTGTGTTTAGATTCTTGTCTCTTTATTTCTTATATATCTCTTGCAAAATTTTTATTTGTGGTTACCATGTACTTCATATATACCAAGATATATTTCTGGCATTCTATTTTAAGTTGATGGTTACTTAAGTTTAAATACATTCCAAAATCACCATGGTTCTTCCTCAACTCTGCCACATTTATGTTGTCATTATTTTTTACTTCTTTTGTGTGTGTGTGTGTGTGTGTGTGTGTGTGTCTGTTTTTTGTATTCCTTAATTTATTGATGTAATTATACATGATCTTCTTACTTTTTCCTTTTAACCTTTTAATCAACTTTATAGTTGTTTGATCCACTGCTTTTACTGAGTGTTTGCTCCCAGACTCTTTGGGAATTTGGTGCAATAATGAACCCTCTCCTAGAAAAATACACTTATGTACACACTACACTTTCATTGTCTGAAGCCCACCCACAGAACACCAGGGGTCAGAGATGAATAATTCCTACTCAGGGATCAGAGACCAGTGCTCCCTAAATGTAGCATCTCCCTGTCTTCCCACTGGACAGTGCTAGATAAACCTTGTCATGGTCACAGATTCCCCTTTGCAGACTTCCATCAGCTGCCCCCTGTTGTTGATTACATCTTTCTTCAGAACTGGTAATGCCACAGGTTAGATTATTGTCTCTTTATCCTTCTATTCTGCCATATTTCAGTTTAGGGCCAGGAGACAAGGAAGAGGAGTAAATTATCCAACTTTAGGTACACTTGACTCATATTCTTACTTAGCTTAATCCTCCCCACCAGTGTAGGAAGTAAATGTGATTATACATTGAGGATCTGTTCTTTTTTTTTTTCATCCTCACCCAAGGACATTTTTCCATTTTTTTTTTTTGTTCAGATAGAGTGGGAGGGAGAGAGAGGAACAGAGAGAGAGAGAGAAACATCGATGTGAAGGGACACATCGAGTGGCTGCCACCTGCACGACCAACCAGGGCCAGGGACAAACTGCAACCGAGGTACATGCCCTTAGCGGGAACTGAACCCGGGTCTCTCCGGACCTCAGGCTGATGCTCTAACTGCTGAGCCAAACCGGCCAGGGCTGAGGATCTATTCTAAGAGGTTAAGTGATTAGACAGTCAACTCAGATGAGTCTGACCCCAGACCATCTATTATTTTTGCTATACCAAAAACCTCATGCTGCTTCCCACCCCACCCCCCACCCTTTGACTAGGGAACTACCCTGACCCTAAAGTGACTTCTGGAGACATCTGAGCTCATCCATTTTGTGGATTTTCTTAGTGTAACTCTCAAAGGGTCATACGATTTTGAAATCCTTGCAGACCATTTCATTGTGGTCTCCTGAGTACCGATCATGTATTTGAAATGCAACCATAATCTCCCCATCACATTTCCCAACTATAAAATCTCATTCCCATGAGAAACCGTTAACTGGGGCTTGGTTGAAGAAAAAAAACTATTTCAAGTACTCTTTTTCCAGTTGCCTTATTTTTCTTTTTGCATTGCTCTTCTGTAACTGAAATAGTCTGATGTATTTTGAGCTATTTCCTTTTCCATGTAAAACATCTGCCAACAGGGTCCTGTACATTGTCAGAAAAATCAGCGTGTGTTCAGACATCTAGGTCTGACGTGTTAACTCAGAAGTAAAATCAGAGATGGTGGAGGTTCTGGAATGGATATTGAATCCATCCTAGCCAGGTTTAACCTTTTAAAGGCTTCCAACCTCCTCTGATGAACTATGCTGGTATCTAACAATCTCTGTGTTAAGGAAATTCTTAGGATCAGCCAGTTAGTTAATATTTTCATTAACTCATTGGCTGTATAAAGTTATTTTTTGGTCACTGTTAATAGGATTGACCGGGCTTTGGTTTCATCACCCTTCTGGGAAGTTGTTATGATTCGGTCAGAATCTCTACTATGTCTTGCAATAATTGTTCTGCATGGCTTCTTTGTGAGAGAGACTGACCTTCCCAGAGTGTCTAATTTATTTTTAGAGACCAGCTGGTATCTGGACAGAATTTATCTATTTCTACCATTTTCCACAAACTAATCTTCATTATAAAATATGAAGCTTCCTTCTCATGCAGCTTAAAAATACTACTGGTCGGATGAACTGGACAGAAATTGAGCCCTGGGGCAGGACTTTACCTTACTCAGAAAGACATCTTTTCTGTTGGCATGGGGGGAGTAGTGGGCACAGATACATTTGAGGAATGGGGGAGAAAGTTGAGTCTTTCTCTCCCTCTGTGTATGAGTGGAAGCCTTTATTCCTCTATATAGTAGGAAACAGTCATCTACCAAGAGTGAAAAGAGAAATGTAAGGAGAAGGGATTTGGGAAGAGTGTTTAGTGCTAGAAGTCGCTGTTGTAAGGAATAGAAAGATAATTGACTTGGGATACATAAAGGAATGACCCAGCAGAGTTGATGTTGGAGATGCTAATTTGTAGTGGAAACAGTCTCGGGTAGGAGGAGAAAAGATAGACTTTTGCTTAGCTCTGGGGCTAGTGTGTCATTGGGTGTGCTTATTGAAAGGACGAGAGGGCAAGGACATTAAGGGAATGGTCATTGGTTTTTCTCATCCATTAAACAAACATTTATTAAGAAACCATGGAAGACACAGTGGTTGGATAAGGAAAGAATGGATATAGAAGTAAATGGATACTTTCGGAGAAAACAGAGGATCAGGAGATTAGAAGCTACGGGTGGTCAAGGACCAACAAAGGATGTGAAGATGTGAGAAACTGGAAAGATTAAATAGCTCTGTGTGTATGCCACACATTATTCTGGATTCTTTGCACATATTAACTCATTTGATTCTTATAGTAACCCTATGAGAAAGGATTGTTGTTATTCACATTTTATAAGCATGGAAAGGTTGAGTAGCTTGTCCAAGGTCTCTCTTTGTCCAAGGTGTCGGCTAGTGCAGGGCAGAGCTGGGATTTGAACCCAGGCGTGCTGGCATTAAAGCCTAAGCTTTCCACACTGTACCATTCTGCCTTCAGGACGCTGTGGCCATAATGGGATGCAGAACATTGGAGGTGGAGTGGTTCCAAGTGATAACCCAGTATTGGAGATGTCCATAGGAGAAAGTAGCTAAAGCCGGGTGTGGGTACAGGTCACCGGAGGCAAGACTGGTGGGTGCATTGTCCACGTAATTACTGGTGTCACATCTGGAGGACCATGGGGAGAGATGCCTGGGCTGGAGGCTAAAAGCACTAATGTGTGTAGGCTGGTGACTAGAAGCCAGTAGATGGCAAAGGGAAGAGGTGGAGATGGTGACTCACAGACAGCAGGAGTCCCCAAGCTCCAGGGTGATCATATGTGAGTGGAGGAGAAATAGTGTGGCCATGCTATTGTGGGGGAGGAAAATGCTCACCCCTCTTTCCTAACCCAGGCCTAAGCCTACGGGACTGGGAAACTGTTCTTGGGAAAGAGTCAAGCTTCCGCTAAGTAGGCAGGTGGAGGGAGAATTCCCACGTGAGTTGAAGATGTCGGGGGATTTCTTCTCTATAATGCAGAACTCTGTGGATTTGGGAGGGAGATTTGGGGAGTCTGGGTCAAAGGCACAGAGGAGATTGGAATGAGTCTAGGGCAAAGGATGGGAGACTGAGATATGGGCAGACTGTTTGCCTTCAAGTTTCCATGGAGGGCCCTGGTATCAAGTAGTATGCACATCCATGTGCGCCAAGGCCCCAGGTGTGGCCACTGTCCAAGGGGACCAGGCAGACCTTCCGTCTGAACCAGGCCAGTGAACATACTTTCCACAAGACAGTCTGCATTCCCTTAGCCACTACAGTTAGGCTGTGAATGGGCTTACTCTGCGTCACACACTGTCCCCACCCAGTAGTGATTTTTAACCATTTCTGTGCTATAAAATTCTTTGAGTCTGGTGAAGCTTATGGACAGACCACTTTTCACAATAATATATATCTTTTTAATCCTCACCCAAGGATATTTTCCCACTTATCTTCAGATAGACTGGGAGATAAGGGGGGTGGGGGAGAAGCATCGATGTGAGAGAGACATACCGATTGGTTGCCTCCCACATGACCCCAACCAGGGCCGGGGACCTAACCACAATCGAGGTACATGCCCTTGACTGGAATCAAACTTGAGACCCTGGTCCACAGTCCGACGCTCTAATTGCTGAGCCCAACCAGCCAGGGCCACAATAATACTTTTAAATGCATAATGCTCAGGATTACAAAGGAAACCCATTACATTTAATAGGTTATCAGAATGTAAAAAATTTGTGACATAGAAATATACTCTTAACACTTTATAATATAAAATAAGAACTAGCAGCAGATCTAGTAACTGTTATAATTTCAAAATAACAATGAGCATAATTGATAAGACATATTGGGAGATGATACCTGTGGCAGCTGCTGGTGACAAATGCCAGGGACTGCCGATACCGCTGTGCTTGTCGATCACGTGCCTGATAGAGGAAGTGCTGTCTTTCAGTTAGAGGTTGGTGCAAATCAGTATGTAGTATTTCCCCACCCAAATCCACAGTCTCTGAATTCTACTCCACGGCCGTCTGGGTGCGTGGGACCCCAGATAAAGAGATCCTGCACAAAGGAAACACACACACAGGACCTAATTTTTGACACATGGTTGGTTTAGAATTTCTGGCTTTTCCCCATTTCACCATAACTACTGTGCACTGTAAATAATCAGTTAGAAACTATTTAGTTGTTAATTGCTGCACTTTGGCAGGCCTCATTCAAAAAGGTTTGTGAATACAGTATACTTGTCAGGGCTTTAAATCAATCTGTGCCCCTCACTGTGTAGAGTGTGATTTGGACCAGAGCCTGGGACACACGTGTCTAGGAGTTCTCACTGAGGCGTCACCCCAACAAGCCCCTCCTGGCTCTGTGCTCCTGATCTCCTAGAACGGGGTTTCTCAACATCGGCACCGCGGACATTCGGGGGTGGAAAGTTCCTCATGGGGGCGGTCCTGTGCCTTGTGGGCTGCAGAGCAGCACCCCTGAGCTCTGTCCACTGATGGCAGGAGCATTTGCCCTAAGTCACGTCGGACAAAAATGTCTGACACTGTCAGATGTGCCCTGGGGGTAAAATTGCCCCTCAGAGAACCACTGCGCTAGGACACGGTTTCAGCTGTCAGCCCGGGAGCAGCAGCCACCCTCTGCCCTGGTGGCTGTCGCAGTACAGGGAGACTGCTCTGCCCACACCAGAATGACATCCCGTCCCCTTACTGTCATACTGACCTCTTACCAACAGTCAGAGAAATGTTCACCCATGAAGGGGGACTCTCCTAATGCTTTCCCTCAAAACAGCGTCCGACCGCACACTCTGCGAAACGCCAGCAAATTGCTTTTGTGACCTGTGAGCTTTCGGAGCGCACGCTGCGGACAGGTGGCCTGTTAGCGCTGAAGGGGAAGAAATGGAAACGTGTTTAAGCCGTTTTGTAGAGACTCTTGACACGCGCTTCTGGAAAGCCTTGTTTACGGTTAGAGACCTGTTTG
Organism: Molossus molossus; assembly: GCF_014108415.1. Lineage (NCBI taxonomy): Eukaryota > Metazoa > Chordata > Mammalia > Chiroptera > Molossidae > Molossus > Molossus molossus. Next base: position 143,110,174 of record NW_023425344.1, read on the forward strand.
ATGAAACCAATTTGGCGGAGGTTCTGCCTAGAGCCCGGTGACTTCAGCCCGGTGACCTCAGCGTTCTAGTCTAACTGTGGGAAACGCAGGAGGGCATCCTCAGAGCACACCCCAAGTCCACACCCCAAGTCCACACCCCAAGTCCACACCCCAGGTCCACACGTGTGAACAGTAATTCTATTTGAAAGTGCAACATAACTATTACGCATCATTTCTCTCCCGTTTTATATTCGAAGACTGCTTTCTAATACTCTTCGCCTTTCATCGACTCATTACAAAAAGAAATTTCAGTGTCCAGATCAGAAACAGAAAATTCTTTCCCGGTCTAGCTTTCCTCTGATTGTGTCCTGCAGACTATAACTTACTCCCTCCCACTTTGTGTAGCTTGCTTTTGTATAGCATTTCATAGTTTCAAAGACCTTGCACATACATTTTTCATATTTCATATTCCCCCCAAAGTCTATAAGACTGGCATCTTGACTCCCATTTTAAATATAAAGAAACGACCGCAAGAGGTAAAGGTTACCAGCGCAGGATCAAATGGTGTTGGATTGTCTGAATGGGGTCAGTCTTGAGGCCTTGTTGGTCTTATGAACCAGTGGAGAAGGGGTAAAACCCTGTTCTGGGGTACCAGGAAGGGCGGGGTATCATTGTGGGTCACTGTGGTGTTGATGCCATGTGGTTGAGAGAGAAAATCTGTGGCAGAGGCAGGGGGCTCGAATCTCATGGATGCTAACCAGCACTGGGCATATAGGTGTCACCCACCAAGGCCAGGACCCGGGCCTCACAGGGAAATTGACAGGACATGATAGAGCCATCAAAGCAGAGGCAGCTGTCTCAGCTGGTGCTCATAGCTCTGTTTCTGTGGAGGTTGTTCATCAGAGCCCCCCACCCCCACCCCAGCTCTTGCAACTCACTAGTGACCTTAAGAATAGGCAGAGGTAGGTTGAATAGTTTGTCTAACATGACAGGGTGCAAAAATAAAACTCTGGGCCCTAGCCAGTTTGGCTCAGTGGTTGGAGCGTCAGCCTATGGTCCAGAGAGACCCGGGTTCAGTTCCTGCTAAGGGCATGTACCTCAGTTGCAGTTTGTCCCCAGCCCTGGTTGGATCATGCGGGTGGCAGCTACTCGATGTGTCCCTTTCACATCAATGTTCCTCCCCCCCCCCCCCCAATCTGAACAAAAAATGGAAAAATGTCCTCGGGTGAGGATTAAAAAATAAATAAAAAATAAAATAAAACTCCGGGTTGGGCAGGGGCCCTGTTTCGGCAACATTCTCCTATTGAGCTTCAGTCATCCTTCAGTTGGTTGGTCCCGGGGGGCCTGGACCCTTGCTGTATTAGTCAGGGTTCTCTCTATAGCTTCTCCAGAGAAACAGAAATAGAAAGTTCTAAATTCTGTATTTCTAAAAATTTCTATATTTCTAAAGAAAGAAGTCTCATGAGGGATTGACTAGCACAATCTGCTGTCTCTAAGCTGGAGGGAGGCTGGTGGTGTAGTTCAGTCCAGCCCTGAAGGCCTAAGGACCGAGGGATCCTGGTGGACCTGAGCCTGAAGGTCTGAGGATTGAGGGGACCAATGATGTAAGTCCTGGTCTGAGTCCGAAGGCCAAGAGCCAGGAGAAGACGGATGTCCCAGGTCCAGCAGAGAGCGAGAACTCGCCCTTCCTTCGCCGTTTTGTTCTATTGGGCCCTCAAAGGATTGGATGAGGCTCACCCCCTTGGTGAGGGTGAACTTTACTTATTCTGCTGATTCAAATGCTGATCTTTTCTAGAAACACCCTCACAGATACACCCAGAACTGTTTTATTAGCAATCTGGGCATCCCTTAGCCCAGTGAAGTTGACACCGAAAATCGCCCATCTAACTCATTTCCATTTGAGGTCGGCCAGACGCCTGCAAAGCTGTGCGCGTTTCCCCTGGAGTGTGTGACGAAGAGGCCCCTGTCACAACGGCTGCCTGTGCAATGGAACCCTGCCTGTCCCCTCACTGTGGATGTTGGGATGTCTTCAATGGAATAAGAGCTCTTTGTGACCTCCGAGCTGGCTGTGTTAGGGGAGGGCTGAACTACACAGTTGCTGCTCCAGGGCTGGAGTGGGGGTGAGAACAGAGCGCATGGCTACTTCCCACTGTGCTGCTCCCGGCTCCTGTGCGGAATCCCTCCTGCAAGGAGGCAGATCACGTGACTTGGGTGAATGTTAAGACTCGGATGCTGGTATATATCACTTACCCCAAAAAGGATTTCCAGAGCGAGGTTACTGAGTTTATTCAACCTCCCTTATTGGAGAGGCAACTTTCTATGTGTTGGCCAAGGGGCAGGAAGACAGACGGCTGATGACAAACTGGTATTGGTTCATTTCAACCCACTGATGGGGCACATGGGGTCACCCCACTGAGGATGTCACGTATGGTCATCCCTAAAAGGACTGGAGGGAACTGAGCGGAAACTCTGAGGAAGGGCAGTCATGTCACACTTTTTCTTCTCTGTATTCTCTTCTGTGCCTGGGGCTTTTCGAACTTTGTTCTTCCCAAGATTTTGGTTTTCCCAGCTCTCTGAGAGAGCAGAGTTTGCGTTTGCTGTGGGCGAGCGTTGGAGAGGGTTCCCTCGCTGACTCACCTCGTGCGCCTTGAGCCACACTTCTCATGAGCACCTCCTCCAACCTCAGGTGATGTTTGTGTTAAGTCCTATTTGAACAGCATTGTGATTTCATTTGCTTGGCTGTGTTTGAACACGCGGAGGCCCTGGGTGTGCTCACCTGCATTCCTTGACGGCTCCCATGTGCCCTAGCAGGCCTTGAGGTTAGAAAATAATCACTTACTTAGGACTTGGCAACCTTCTCCTCCTTCAGACCTCGGGGCCCTCTTTTCTCCGTGTTACTTACTTTTCTGGATTGTACCTGTCATTTGAGATTGATAGAACCTATGTGTCTTGTTAGCGCTTTTGAAATGGAGATTGAATTTCACCTGAAGTTGAATTGAAATAAGTCTTTGCTCCTGATGATTCTTATGGGGTTCCTGGATTTTAAGGGGGTTCAAATGGGCTTATATAGGTTCATCGATCTCTTTGGGCAATGAGATCTCTTGGGAGTGTTTTGGAACAGAGTGTGGTAGTAGAGAAATAACTCCTAACCTTCCACATTATTGTTCTTTATGTGGTGATACTAACCATCTCTGGGAGAGATTTTTATGTCAGAAAAAGCTCTTTTTCAGTCACTGCATAGCATAAATGACCCAATTTCTCTTAAGAAATCAATGGCTTAAAAAATAAGGAAAGATTAGTATACCATAAAAGAGACTTGGGAATTATAACAACCAAATGGTAAAATAAGGGCCTTATTTGGATCATGATTTGAACAAACCAAATTAAAAAAAAAAATCTGTGAGGCAGTTGTACTAGGTATTAGCTAATATGAAGGGATTATGATTAATTCTGTAGAGTGAGATAAAGGTATGGTGGTTGTGCTTTTCAAACGTGTCCTTCCAGCTAGAGAAGCCTACGAAATGATGTGCTATCCGGGATTCCCTCTAAAATACTCTTTCAATAAAGAATTGGGGAAGGGCCAGTAGATGAAACAGGAGGGACAAAATGCTGGGAATTGTCGAGGGTGGATGATGATGATGAGTATATGGAAGTTCACTATACTAATCTCACCACTTTCATGTGTGTTTGGAAATTCCCATAATAAAAAGGGGATCTTTTTTGAAAAGGATGAGGCAAACATCACATCAGCTGATGTGAAGACCAGGGTGTTGGGGTGCCTTTCTTTGCTGCTAATACTCTACTCTGAAAATACCTGAATACTTGTTCTTCTTTTTTTTTCTTCTTTTTTTATCATCCTCACCCGAGGACATTTTTCCATTTTTTGTTCAGGTAGAGTGGGAGGGAGAGAGAGGAAGAGAGAGAGAGAGAGAAACATCGATGTGAAAGGGACACATCGAGTGGCTGCCACCCACACAACCAACCAGGGCCGGGGACAAACTGCAACCGAGGTACGTGCCCTTAGCGGGAACCGAACCCGGGTCTCTCTGGACTGTAGGCTGATGCTCTAACCGCTGAGCCAAACCGGCCAGGGCAATACTTGTTCTTCTTTACAAGATGAAAGTTGTTTAGAGAGAGTGACTATTTTATCTATCTTTCTAATGCCTGCAGTGCTAAATAAATGTTCCCTGAGTTTACTACATGTGTTTCTTTGTTTTTAGGGGTAAAAACATTTATGATTATAATGTCATGATGAGTTGACCTTTGGCGAAATGTCCTCTTTTTTCTGAGTAATACTTCATGTCCTCAAGTCTCCTTTCCCTGCTATCAGTATAGCCATACCTGCTTTCTCGTGCTCTTGCCATGGTATATCTATTTATCTTTTCAATCCTTTTACTTTCAAACTGTGTGTGCCTGTATTTAAAGTTCATTTCTTGTAGATAGCATATAGTTGGGTCTTAGTTTTGTATCCAATTTGATCATCTCTGTCTTTTTAATTAGTGCTTAGTTTGTGCATATATTTTTTTTCCTTTATTGATTTTAGAGAAAGAGGAAGTGAGGAGAGAGAGATAGAAACATCAATGAGAGAGAACATCGATTGGCCGCCTCCTGCATGCCCCCCACTGGGGATCTGGCCCACAACCTGGGCATGTCTCGACCAGGAATTGAACCGGCGACCTCTTGGTGCATGGGTTGACACTCAACCACTGAGCCATACCGGCCGGACAGTTGGTTAATATTCAACGGCTAGGTTTACGTCTATCATCTTGCTATTGGTTGTCTTCTATTTCTTTTATCTAACCTTTGTTCCTACCTTAATGGAAAGACAGTGAAGAAAGCAGTCTCCTTCCCCATGGAAGGTGCAGAATTCCAGGAGGCATCAGCATATCACAGTCTTTGGGACGCGTGCTCCTGGAACACCATTCCAGTGAGCACCATGAGGGCACGCTGACTGGGCCATCCCGTCAGCCTGCCCGCCTTTCACTGTACCTCATGGCGAAGGCCACTGTTGCCTGTCACCCTTAGGTTTCATTTTGGCCTACTTGAGAAATATATGAATGGCTTTAAATACGTGCCTCCAGCAGTGGAGCTCAGGGTTATGTCAGTTTCTTAGGCTCAGAACTTGATGATCTCCACTGTGACACACAGCCCCGTGCAGGGAGTAGGGACCAGCTTGTCATCACCAGTCCACAGCTCTCTCCACTCCACCTGTGCTCCCTAGTCCACAGCATGGATTGATGTTCTTGGGGTTTTTTTCTACGGACTGTCCGCCTGTGTCCACCCTACCCGGTATCCTAGTCCCCACCAGGACCAGACCACTGCCCTGCCCTCCAAGTGTGTCACCAGGTTCCCAGCTGTCCTGTGCTCCTGCCAACCTCGGTCATGGGCACAGCACCTCAAGTACCCTGCGACCCCTGCAGTGTTCCCTCTGCGGCCCAGGAAGGGCCCCTGAGGCCTGTCCCACCCTGGTAAGAGCTGACCTTACGGCATTTCCCAGCTCTCCTCCTCCCTACTCATGCACGAGGTTTGAGTGTTGACAGCCCTGATCAGACCAACCCCAAAGCACAGTGCTCGGCTCTGGGAGTTACATTAGGGCGGATGGATTGGAGGACTCCAGCCCATGAAGACTGGAGAGGTCAGACACGAGGGATCTTGAAAAAATGTAATGTGAGAAAGGTCCGGGGAGCTGAAGTGTTTATCCTGGGATAAGGTTTAGGGAGGATAAGACACTGTGCACAAACAAGGGTTAAAACCATTTAGGTTGTATTTTGCTATAAGATACGTAGGTGTATCTACCGTTGGGTTAGGTCGTTGAGATAGGAAAGAAATAACACAGCGTGCTGGGTGCCAGGCGTGGGCAGAGCATCTTCCATGGAGGCTGACCGGCCGCTTGTCAGTTGTCGCCGAGGGTTTGCCTTCGCCGGGTGAGAAGCTGTCAACAGCTACCTTGAAACATGGGACTCAGCAGGGCTGGATTTGGAAACTGTTCTTGATTAACAGTGGGTCATAAAGGATTTTAAAGAGGGAAGAGATCTTGTGCTTTTTTTCACTAGGATCAGTTAAGTTACCTATTGAATATAAGCCAAAGAGGCAAAGAGTACACCCCAGTTTGAGGACCTGAACAGCCTTCCCACTGGCTGGATTTCTCAGCATCTTCAAAGCGTCTCTACACGCCTTGCACCTCTGAGTCCCTTTCCCACCGACCTGCCTCCTGACCGAGACCCTGGTCTGACCTCGGCTTGTTGCTCGCCCTTTGGGCTCTCCTGGGCCGTGTGTTTTTTTCAGACCATCTCTGCCTCCCAAACCGGCCTTCTTCTCTGAACAGGATGGGTGGCTCCCTCTTCTTCAGCACCCAGAACTTCTAGAACTTCAGGCCAGCCCCATCCTCTCCACCTGTGCTCAGTGCTGCCTGAGGGCTGCTCACCACGGTCACATCTGGTTCTCACTTTCCAGAACTGCAAGTCTCCCTTGAAAAATCCCCAGCCACGCGCACTGCATTCTCTTCTGTTCTCCACAGTCCCCACAACCCTGAGACCCAAGTTGACCATGTATTTGGAGAAGTCACACACAGACACACACACACAATAGCAACGTAGGAGGGGCAGCCTGGACACTCAGTTTGAAAGCCATAATGACATCCAGAGGAACACGTCAGGGATTTCTAGACATCCTCAGAAAGGCAGAGCATTGAGAGCCGGACCCTGGGTGCGCGCCCGGGCCCCTTGCGGAGATCACATCTGGCTGCCCACTTAGCCGAGCTCAGAATCTTCGGGGTCTAGATATTCTTAGGCTGAGCCTAACGTGATGGATTGGCTGCCATAGCAACACAGTTATAAATTCTGTTTTGGCAACAGATTTTTACTTCAGAAGGCGTTCTAGGATTTCTCCTTCAACCCACAGGCTTAGGATTTCCTAAAACATAACAAGAATGCAATGAGCTCATTTCTGCTTGAAAGTCTTTGCAGCCTCTCGGTGCCCTGCTTTTTGTGGCTTATGGTGGTTTACAGACAGAATTGGAAATAAGGAACGTCCAGCTCTTTGGCTTTTGACAGCTTTTTGGGAGACTGCTCTAAAAACTCAGAGCTTCCCTTGAAGGTTGCACAGCCAGAGCTAATGATACCAGATGCTTAGAGCCGAGAGCGAGGCCGTGACAATTCTATAGCGTGTGAAACTAGTCTCCTTCGAGGCGCAGCACTGAGCTCACAAACGAATCCCACGCCAGACTTAGCGTCCTTCAGTCTATCTGAGGGAGGACAGTCCGCTCCTGGTCTCCTGCGAAAGGCAGCTGATCTGGGAGGGGGGCCGGGCTGCACTGCTGAGTTCAGACACCCTAATCAGTGTTTGCAAAGATACACGTGGCAGAGGAGGTTGCGTCCAGACTGTGTGCTCAGAGCAGGGTTATTGACTTGCAAAGCTTAACAGACAAACGCTTGAGTACTGCATGAGTTCCAGGCACAGAGGACGGCGAGTGGCGGAGACCAGGGGCAGACACACGTGTGACCCTCAAAAAGCTCCTCATCGAGCACAGGTGAAGACGAGTGTGTGCATGATCATGATGTATATCCCAAAGGCAAACCCACCTATGCACCTTCTAACAAACTATAACATGATTGGTCTTAATTCTGGCCTCTGCAAGATAAAATGCGCAACAGGATGTCCCAAGTGCCATGGGAGTCCAGAGGGGGCGGATTCCATGCAGTCGAGGGATCCAGGACAGACCCAGTGAGGGTGACATCAGAGTTGGGCTTGGAGAGGGTGCAGTCTAAGGGGTGATGGTGGGAGACATGCCAGGTGCAGGAAGACTCGGGGAAAAAAACTCAGAAGTAGTCTTCAGGGTTCGTTTCGGGAACAGTGGGACTAGTTCAAGGTGCCTGTAATTTAGTGCTTGTGAAAGAGGAATGATGTCACATCAGGAAGTGGAGTGAGGACTGTCCCCCCGGGGCCCTGGTTGAGGTTTCTGAGCAGAGAAATGACATAATGCAAGTGTGCAGACACGTGCTTCCCAAGTAGGGGAGCGTCACCCAGAGATTCCTTCCCCTCTAGAATATTCATGTTGCAGACGGGGGCCAAGGGGCGTCTGTGGAAGGCCATTCCAGTCTGCTTTTGTCTGCGCAGTTTCTTTCCTGTGTTTTCAAAGCCTCCAGATGGTCTCCTTCCCCGACTGACTTAAAAATAAGTGATTTATTCTTCAAACCTGTCAAGGGACTGTCATCCTTATCTCACTCACCAAGGGGAGTCCCGGAAGGACAGCCTCCGTTTGTCTGTTGAACATTTAGCAAGTATCAGAACACGAGCCTGTTTTCCAGACGCCAGGCTCCCCTTCTTGGCTGTGAACCGGCCTTTGGGATCATCCAGGCGGGCATTTCGGCCAGACTCAGCCAGGGTGGGGGGGAAGCTCTTTGGGGCTCAGACAACACAGAGCCACTCCTCATTTCTGCCACCTCCTTGGGTAACCTCAACTTTCCGGCTGCCGTGGAAGGCAGAGAATGGGAGGGGGTGGCAGAGGGTGCTGTGGGAAGAAGGAAATGAGGGGAAAGAGGTGATGGGAGAGGGGCCATTGGAGAGGCAGCCGCAGGTCGAGGTAGTCTTCAGGTAGAGCGTGGCCCTCAGCACAGGGCTCGGCCTTGCGGGCACCAGGCCGTGACACGCCTCGTTCTGTCCTCACAACCACCCCAGCAATTTGATCTCCATGGCCTGATTATGTGGAGGTTCCTGGAGGTTTGATCAACCACTCAGGGCCATGTAGCTGCTAAAGAGACACCAGGTTGAAACCCAGGATGTGGTTCCGAAGCATCTCCTGACTGGGAGGAGCCTGGAGAAGGGGGAGGTTGGACGTGGGGCCTGGCAGAGGAAGCTCGGAGTCAGTGCCTGTGGCAGGTCCTGAGCCCTCTGGGCAGGAGGTCCCACTGGGTCTGCAAGGAGGAGGCCCCGGAAGCCACCAGAGGGGAGCTCTCAGGGGTCTGTGCAGTGTGGTCAGGCTGCAGGCGTCTTCACAAACACAGCAGCTCTGGACAAAGCAGAGAAGCATCTGGGGACGTGGACGTCGGTTTGTAAGGGCAGAAGTGGAACACGATAGGAGTAGGGTGGGGCGTGACACTCAGGGGGTGCAAAGGTAGGCCTGCCTGGAGGGTGGGGTGGCGATGGCCGGGCTGCCACAGAACCGCGCACCACGATGGGTGAAACGGCTAATCTTATGTCTGGCGTATTTCACCACACACACAAAACAAATCAGTAAAAAAAATAAGGCCTGGCCCTGGCTGGTTTGGCTCAGTGGTTAAAGCATTGGCGCATGGACCAGAGAGTCACAGGTTCAATTCCAGTCAAGGGCACATACCTCGGTTGCACGTTTGGTCCCCAGCCCTGGTCGGGTCGTATGGGAGGCAACCAGTCGATGTTTCTCTCTCACATCAATGTTCCTCTCCCTCTCTCTCTCCCACTCTGCTTGAGGAGAAATGGAAAAATATCCTCAGGTGAGGATTAAAAAATAGTAAAGCCTGGCTTTACCACTGGTCAGTGAAGTCTATCAGTGGGCGGGTCTTCCTGGCTGTAAGTTCATTCAGTCTGGCGACCCTGTTGGGGCCAATGGGGAGCTGGCTGCCCGCTCTGGGCTGACCCCACAGCGCACGTGCACAGCCTTGGGGACCCATCACAGCCCAGAGGCGGCTCTGGCCGCAGAGGATGTATGAATGTGAGTCAGAAGGCCACCTTCCCAGGGACTAGAGTAGAATTTGATGTTCATTAACTGAGTTTTTAAAAGCTGGGGCTGCCTTCCTTCTGCACTTAAGTTGCCTCCTTGATTCATTTTAAATTGAATATCCAGATTGCTCGCAAATGGTGTTATGGAAGAGGATGAGAAGGCAGTCATCTGGAATGTTGGTTTTAAGTTTTATTTTTTTTGGTAACTCAAACCACTGTGTCCCAGACAGATAGTATCTCATGTGGTTTGCCCGGGGTTTCCCTGAGAGTGGGAGACAGCTGTTCTGTGGGGCACGCCTGTGTGTGCTGTGCGCTGCTAGGGCTGGGGAGCCGCCAGAGAGCTGAGGCCCGGCAACCTCCACCTGAGCTCCGGTTTGCACATGAAATCTGATTTGAAGACCTCAGGAGCCCACCACAGAGCTTAAGAGCACGGGGCGGCAGACGGGGGGCAACCTTTCAAACGGGGTTTGGTTTCACCATCACGCACCGTGGGGCCTTAGGCAAGTTCCTTCAGCTCTCTGAGCTTCATTTTTATCCTCTCTAAAATGGGGAACATAGTACCACCTAGCACCTGGGTTGTGTCAGAATTTAATACGAGAAGGTGTCCAAAATGCCTAGTGCGGTGCCTGGCACGTAATAAATGCTCAGTTAATGGTAGTGATTGTTCTTTCTCCAGTGCTGGACTACAGTGGAGCTCAGTCCCGTGTCTGAGGATCTTAGTGCCTTGGGTAAATGACCGCTCCCTCCCAGAACCGTGAGCCAGCTCTGATGGCCACGTCCGCACTGATGTCCCCAGGCAGTCAGTGTGCTCCTGCGGGAGGCTGGGTGGGGAAGCCTAGAATCTGCTTGTGCCTGGGCTGAGTCCGTGCCAGTCCCTGGTCAAGCCCCCACTCTTTCCTGAGCTTGGCTTTTCTTACCTAAATGGCATCTGCAAGTCCTTGCGACTCTGGCAGGGCCAGGACTGTCATAGCACATCTCCCTGGGGGCCCAGTGCCCGTCTCGGCTGCAGTGTGCTAACACCCGGGGTGCTCTGTGGGGCTGTTTGTGCGGAGCACCTGCAGAAGGAACCGCGTGGCCATGGCACCAGGGCACGTGCATTGAGAAATGCAACCCCTGAGCTGGTAATCCCTCCAAAGAGAGTGGCTTTTAAACTATTTACTGATATCTAATTGCCTGAGAAAAACAGGTGTCAATATAGTATCTGTGCAAAAATGTAAGCATTACAAAGAAAGACACATCAAGTCTGGACCCTCCCCCAGAGAAGACCATGCTGATGGTAAGATGCTTCCAGACTCTGACCAGGGCTGTACATACAACATGTGGGCCCTTGAATAGTTTCCTATTTAGTGCAAACTGGGGTTGAAAACAAAAATGGACACGGAAAGGAAGATTAGTAAGAAAAGACAGTCATTTACTTTCAAATCCAAAGGCTCATTCTAAACATGGCTCAAAAGTAGCAGCTTCTGCCCTGGCTGGTTTGGCTCAGCGGTTAGAGCGTCGGCCTGCGGTCCAAGGAGACCCGGGTTCGGTTCCCGCTAAGGGCACGTACCTCGGTTGCAGTTTGCCCCCGGCCCTGGTTGGTCGTGCAGGAGGCAGCCACTCGATGTGTCCCTTTCATGTCCATGTTTCTCTCTCTCTCTCTCTCTCTCTCTCTCTCTCTTCCTCTCTCTCCCTCCCACTCTATCTGAACAAAACACAAAAAAATATCCTCAGGTGAGGATTAAAAAAAAAAAGGGATTAACAAAAAAAGTATCAGCTTCACAGTATTTGAATTTGGCAAATACATGTCTTTAATGTAAAAAAAAAAAAGTTTTGTGGCTTTTTTTTTCTTTTTCATGAATGGTATCATACCACAGGAATGGTTCTAAGATGGGTGGTCTTTTTCACTTGGTGTATGTCTGAGAGAGCTTTCCTCTCATCCTCTAACTCTGCACAGCGTTCCACAGGGTGGCTGGCTGTAGTTTATCTAGCATTCCCTTTTCCTTTTCTTTTGGACTATCTAGTCGGTGTTCAAATTTACCTGTTTTTCTTTTTTTGTTTCTTTTCAGTCGGTTTGTATCAGGATCCAAATAAAGTCCATATATTGCAATTGGTTGACATACCTCTAGAGTACCTTTTAATCTATAGGTTTGCCCTTCACTGTCTTTTCCTTGCAATTTATTTATTTTTTTTTTGCCAAAGTAAATTACTTATTCTGCAGTTTCCCATATGCTGAATTTTGCTGATTACATCCTTGTTAAATAGTCCTCTGGCCACTGTATTTCTTTTGAACTGGTAGTTACATCTAGAGGCTGGATCAAATTTTGTTTCCATTTTTTGAGACGAATACTTTATGAGTGTGTGTATCCACATTAGGAGCCACCTCATTAACACCGGTTCCGTGTGTGTGTGTGTGTGTGTGTGTGTGTGTGTGTATTTTGACAGTTGGTGGTGATTGTTGCTGCCTAAATCCATCAATTCATTAGGGGATTCAAAATCTTATTTTTAATTGTATCTTCATTTATTACTTAGAATACTTCTATAAAGAGAAATTCCTATGAATCAGGTATTTGGTTATTGTAAGGTACAGTTTATGTAGGAGAGGCAGGTAAAACACCTGCTTTTTTTCTCTTTACTAGTTTTCAAAATAATTAGTTGGCTCCATTAGCTAGCTAATTAGAAATAGTCTCCAAAGGTGACAACCGAGAGAGAGAGAGACAGAGATGGGGGCGGGGACAGAGAGTTGTGTGATTCACTAGAATTAATTAATTGAAAAATATTAATGTTTCAATTTATTGCATTTCTTCTTATTGATTCTAAAATTGTGCCATCATTGACCAGTGGGAGCCCCTCTGTGTTGGCACCTGAATCCTTTTCGTATGATTCTAATAGTCTTGGGTAGTTTCCCTGCTTTCTGACGTTAAAATATCTAGGCTAGTGATTCTCAAAGGTGACCTGAGGATGTCTGGGGTCCTGAGACCCTGTGAAGGGGTCTGTGAAGCCAAAACAATTTCTGTAGTGGTATTAAGACATTATTTACCTCCTTTACTCTTATTTTCTCACATATGTATATAGGGGAATTTTATAAATACCACATGTTGGCTATTGGAATGTGAGTATATTCTTGTATTTTCTAGAATTTTTAAAGATAAGTTCTTTGTTGTCTTCAGTAATTCCTAAGAATGTAAATAAAGGGGTCCTAAGACCAAAAAATTCAAGAACTGCTATTCTTTGTTCATCTTTTAAATTTCTTGCCACATACATGGAGTCACTGGTGTCCTTATGAATTACTTCTTTTTTTTTTTATTGCTGAAAGTATTACAGATGTCTCCCTTTTTTCTCCATTGACCCCTTCCTCCCTGCGCCCACCCCCCATCTGCCTTCCCCAGCCTAATGTCTGTGTCCTTTGGTTGTGCATATATGCATATAAGTTCTTTGGTTTATCTCTTCCCAACACTCCCACCCACCATCCCTCTGAGGTTTGTCAGTCTATTCCCTATTTCCATGACTCGGGATCTATTTTGGTCAACAGCTTATTTTGTTCATGATGTTCCATAAATAAGTGAGATCATGTGGTACTTGTCTTTCTCTGACTGGCTTATTTTGCTTAGAATAATACTTTCCAGGACTCTCCATGTTATATCAAAGGGTAACAAATCTTTCGTTCTTATATAGCTGCATAGTATTCTATTGTGTATATGTACCACAGCTTTTTTATCCGCTCATCTACTGATGGGCACTTGGGCTGTTTCCATATCTTAGCTATTGTAAATAGTGCTGCTATGAACATGGGGGTACATATATTCTTTCTGATTGGTGTTTCAGGCTTCTTAGGGTATATTCCTAGAAGTGGGATCACTGGGTCAAAAGGAAGTTTCATTTTTAATTTTTTGAGGAAACACCATGTTGTTTTCCACAGCGGCTGCACCAGTCTGCATTCCCACCAGCAGTGCACTACAGTCCCCTTTTCTCCACACCCTCACCAACACTTGTTTTTTTTGTTTGTTTGTTTGTTTTTTGTTATCCTCACCCGAGGATATTTTTCCACTTTTTTTTTTTGTACAGATAGAGTGGGAGGGAGAGAGAGGAAGGGAGAGAGAGAGAGAGAAACATCGACGTGAAGGGACACATCGAGTGGCTGCCACCCGCACGACCAACCAGGGCCGGGGACAAACTGCAACCGAAGTACGTGCCCTTAGCGGGAACCGAACCCGGGTCTCTCCAGACTGCAGGCCGACGCTCTAACCGCTGAGCCAAACTGGCCAGGGCTCACCAACACTTGTTGTTTGATGATTTGTTGATGGCAGCCATTCTGGCAGGTGTGAGATGATATTTCATAGTCATTTTAATCTGCATCACTCTGATGATTAGAGATGTTGAACATTTTTTCACATGTCTCCTGGCCATTTGTATGTCCTGTTTGGAGAGGTGTCTATTCAGGTCTTCTCCCATTTTTTTTTTTTTTTTTTATCCTCACCCGAGGACATTTTTCCATTTTTTGTTCAGATAGAGCGGGAGGGAGAGAGAGGAAGAGAGAGAGAGAGAGAGAAACATCGATGTGAAAGGGACACATCGAGTGGCTGCTACCCACATGACCAACCAGGGCCAGGGACAAACTGCAACCGAGGTACGTGCCCTTAGCGGGAACCGAACCCGGGTCTCTCTGTACCACAGGCCAACGCTCCAACCACTGAGCCAAACCGGCTAGGGCCCATTTTTTAATTGGATTTTTTGTCCTCCTTTTGTTGAGTTGTATGAGTAGTCTATATATTTTGGATATTAACCCCTTATCCAATGTATCATTGGCAAATATGTTCTCCCAGAGACTGGGTTCCCTTTTCATTTTGATGCTGGTTTCTTTTGCCGTGCAGAAGCTTTTAAGTTTAATATAGTCGCATTTATTAATGTTTTCCTTTGTTTCTCTTGCCTTAAGCAATATAGCAGTGAAAATTCCACTATTTATGGTGTCTGAGATTTTTCTGCCTACATTTTTTTCTAGGGTTTTTATGGTTTTATAAGTTACATTTAAGTCTTTTATCCAGTTTGAAGTTTATTCTTGTGTATGGTGTTAGTTGGTGGTCTAGTTTCATTTTTTTTTTTTTAAATATGGAACGCTTCATGAATTTGCATGTCATCCTTGCGCAGGGGCCATGCTAATCTTCTCTGTATCATTCCAATTTTAGTATATGTGCTGCCAAAGTGAGCACTAGTTTCATTTTTTTGCAAGTAGTTGTCCAATTTTCCTAACACCATTTATTGAAGAGACTGTTTTTTCTTCATTGTATGCTCTTGCCTCCTCAAATATTAATTGTGCATAGTGTCTTGGGTCAGTTTCTGAGTTCTCTGTTCTGTTCCATTGATCTATATGCCTGTTCTTGTGCCAGTACCAGGCTGTTTTGATTATGATGGCTTTGTAGTATAACTTGATGTCTGGTATTGTGATCCCTCCCACTTTATTCTTCTTTTTCAAGATTGCTGTGGCTATTTGGGGTCTTTTTTGGTTTCATATAAATGTCTAGAGTATTTGTTCTAGATCTGTGAAATATGCCATTGGTACTTTAATAGGGATTGCACTGAATCTGTAGATTGCTTTGGGTAGTATGGGCATTTTAATGATGTTGATTTTTCCAATCCATGAACATGGTATATATTTCCACTTTTTTTATATCCTCCTGTATTTCTTTTTACAATGTCCTGTAGTTTTCTGAGAACAGGACTTTTACCTGCTTGGTTAAGTTTATTCCTAGGTATTTTATTTTTTTGTTGTTGCTGCAATGGTAAATGGGATTTTTTTTTTCTTTTAGTTTCTCTTTCTGTGAGTTCATAATTGGTGTATAAGAATGCCAACAATTTCTGGATGTTAATTTTGTATCCTGCTACTTTGTCAAATTCATTTACTTAGTAAATTTTTGATGGAGTATTTTGGGTTTTCTATGTACAATATCATGTCATCTATAAATAATGATAGTTTCATTTCCTCCTTTCCAATTTGGATCCCTCTTATTTTTGCTTCTTGTCTAATTGCTGTGGCTAAGACTTCCAGTATTATGTTAAATAAGAGTGGCAGAAGTGGGCATCCCTGTCTTGTTCCTGTTCTTAAGGGAAATGCTTTTAGTTTTTGCCCACTGGGTATGACATTGGCCGTTATGTTTTTCATATAGCCTTTATTATGTCGAGATAAGATCCCTCTATTCCCATATTGCTGAGCATTTTTATCAGAAATGGGTGCTGGATTTTGTCGAATGCTTTTTCAGCATCTACTGATATGATCATGTGGTTTTTATCTTTCATTTTGTTTATGTGGCATATCACATTTATTGATTTGTGAATATTGTACCAGTCTTGCATCCCTGGAATGAATCTCTCTTGGTCATGGTCAATACTTCTTTAAACATATTGCTGGATCCAATTTGCTGCTATTTTGTTGAGGATTTTGGCATCTGTGTTTATTAGGGATATTGGCCTGTAGTTTTCTTTCTTTGTAGTGTCTTCATCTGGTTTTGAAATTAGGATTATGCTGGCCTCATAAAAAGAGCTTGGAAGTCTTCCTTCCTCTTGAATTTTTTGGAATAGTTTGAGGAGAATGGTGTGTTCTTTTTTTTTTTATCCTCACCAGAGGACATTTTTTGCATTTACCTCCAGATAGAGCAGGAGGGAGAGAAGGAGGAAGAGAGAGAGAGAGAGAAACACCAATGTGAGAGAGACACATCGACTGGTAGTCACCCACTCAACCCCAACCGGGCCAGGGACAAACTGCAACCAAGGTACATGCCCTCAGGGGTAAATGCTCAGCAATATGGGCCAGGGCTAGTTCTTCTTTGTATGTTCAGTAAAACTCACCTGTGAAGATGTCCGGACCTGGGCTTTTGTTTACAGGGAGTTTATTGATTACAACTTCAATTTCCTCAGTTGTTATTGGTTTGTTCAAGTTTTCTGACTCTTCCCTGTTCAATTTTGGGACACTGCAATTCTAGATATATGTCCAGTTCACCTAGATTGTCCAATTTGTTGGCATATAATTGTTCATAGTATTTTCTAACAATCCTAACTTGTGGTCTATCTTTGAGGCTGTCCCATGTGCACTTGAAATGAATGTGTATTCTGCAGTTTTGGTGTGGAATTCTCTGTAAGTATCTACTAAATCCATTTGACTAGGGAATCATTTAGAGTCTCTGTTTCCTTGTTAACTTTTTGTCTAGAGGATCTATCCAGTGATGTCAGCGGGGTGTTGAAGTCCCCTGCTATGATTGTATTGCTGCCAATTTCTCCTTTGAAGTCCACCAGAAGTTTTAAAATATATTTTGGTGCTCCTATATTGGGTGCATATATGTTTACCAAGGTTACATTGGATAGATCCTTTCATTATGTAGTGGCCTTTTTTGTCTCTAGTTATGTCCTTCATTTTGAAGTCTGTTTTATTAGATATGAGTATTGCTACCCCAGCTTTTTCTCATTTCCATTTGCTTGGAAAATTTTTTTCCATCCCTTCACTTTCAACCTGTGTGACTCTTGTTGTGAGGTGGGTCTTTTGTAAACAACATATATATGAGTCATGCTTTCTTATCTATTCAGCTACTCTGTGTCTTTTGATCAGAGTATTAAATCCATTTACATTTAAGTTTGTTACTGTTATGTACTTATTTATTGCCATTTTTGTTTATTCTGATCATGTTTCTCTTCCTGTTTCTTCTGCTTATTATAGCAATCCTTTTAAATTTACTTGCAGTGCTGGTTTGGTGCTAATTATTCCCTTAACCTTTTTTTTTCTTTGTCTGGGAAGCTCTTTATTTCACCTTCTATTTTGAATGATAGCCTTGCTGGATAGAGTAGTCTTGGATTCAGATCCTTGTTTTTCATTACCTTGAATACTTCATGCCATTGTCTTCTGGCCTACTGTATTTCTGTTAAGAAATCAGCTGATAGCCTTATGGGGGTTCCTTTGTAGGTAACCTATTGTTTTTCTCTTGCTGACTTTAAGATTCTCTCTTTGTCTTTAATTTGTGGCATTTTAATTACTATGTGTCTTGGTGTGGGCCTCTTTGGGTTCTTCTTTCTTGGGACTGTCTGTGTTTCCTGAACTTGTATGCCTTTTTCCTTCACCATGTTAGGGAAGTTTTCTGTCACTATTTCTTCCAATATATTCTCTAACCCTTGCTCACTTTCTTCTTCTGGTACTCCTATGATGCAGATGTTGTTACGTTTTCTCTCCCACAGCTCTCTTAAACTGTCCTCCTGTTTTTTATTTTTATTTTATTTTATTTATTTATTTTTTTTATCCTCACCCGAGGACATTTTTCCATTTTTTGCTCAGGTAGAGTGGGAGAGAGAGAAAAAAACATTGATGTGAAAGAAACACATCGAGTGGCTGCCACCCGCACGACTTACTGACCAGAGCCAGGGACAAACTGCAACCGAGGTACATGCCCTTAGCGGGAACCGAACCCAGGTCTCTCAGGACCGCAAGCCGATGCTCCAACCGCTGAGCCAAACCGGCCAGGGCCCTCCTGTTTTTTAATTTTTTTTTTTTTTCTGTTTGATTCTCTGCTTGCATGGTATTTTTTGGCCCTGTGTTCTAATTCACTGATTTGGCTCTCAGCTTTCTCTAATCTACTTGTTATTCCTTCCAACATGTTGTTTATTTCTGCTATGTCATTCTTCATTTCTGCTTGGTGGTTTTTCATTTCCAATTGGTTGATTTTCATTGCTTCTGTATCTTTCCTCATGCTGTTGAGCTCTTTATTCATGCTGTTGAGCTTCCTCATAATCATACTCTGAACTCTACATCTGATAATTTGCTTAACTCCATTTCATTTAGCCTTTATGTACAATTCTCTTGT
Organism: Molossus molossus; assembly: GCF_014108415.1. Lineage (NCBI taxonomy): Eukaryota > Metazoa > Chordata > Mammalia > Chiroptera > Molossidae > Molossus > Molossus molossus. The sequence goes on from NW_023425344.1 coordinate 143,128,665, forward strand.
TCTTCCACTTGAGATTTGTTTCTGTGTTTCACCATTTTGGCTGTCTCAGCAGGAGTTGGAGCCTGCCAAATTTTCACTGTGAGTGTCGATGTTCTGCTGATTGTGGCTCTCTCTACTGGATTTGGATGAGTAGGGAAGGGGTCATATTGAACACCGATCTCTGGTCTTACTTTCCTGGGTAGAGTCACAGGCCAAGCAGGGATTCAGTTATCCCAGAGCTTTTGCCTGAAGGCTATTAGTCTCAGTTACTTAATGAGCCTCAGGTTATAGCCCTCAGCTGAATGAAAAATCCCACATGTGGGCAGGGTAGGAAAATTTCTAGTGGGTGGGGCAATTGCTTTCCCCTGGGCTAAAGTTGCTTTGAGTAGAAAATGATTTCTGCAGTGTGGGTTAAAGGCTCAGTGCAGGGACCCAGGCTTCAGCCTTCATAACCATTTAGCCATTCCCTTTAAATTTTTTTTATTTTGTTCTTTTCTTTTTCTATTACAGTTGACATTCAATAATACTTTGTATTAGTTTCAGGTGTACAGCACAGTGGTTAGACAATTATATACTTTACAAAGTGTTCCCATTATTTTCAGTACCCACCTCGTACCACACATACATTAATAGTGACTATATTCCTTATGCTGTACTTAATATTCCCATGACTGTTTTGTAACTATCAATTTGTACTTCTCAATCCCTTTACCTTTTCCACTGAGTCCCCCAACCCACCCTCCCCTCTGGCAGCAATTAGTCTGTTCTCTGTATCTATGAGTCTATTTCTGTTTTGTTTGTTCATTTATATTGTTCTTTAGATTCCACATAAGTGAAATCATATGGTATTTGTCTTTCTCTGACTTATTACAGTTCGCATAATACCCTCTAGGTCCATCTGTGCTGTGGCAAATGGTGACATTTTTTTTTTTTTTTTATTAGCTCTTCCCTTCTTGACGGGCATGAATGTTGTTTCTAGTTTTTCAGTCTCATAAACAATTCTACAGTGACCATCCTTGTTTGTCCCTATTAAGAACATCTGTGCATATTTTCCTAGATGGGTAATGAGAAGAGCGGAAAATACAACTTTTATAGGTTAAATGCAGAATGAAACATAAAATTTTATGGCTTTATTCCCTGAGTAGGAATCAGACAAAGATAGAATCAGAGTGTATAAAAGAAAAAATAATGTGCATGCAGGAAGACAGATCAGAAAAGCATATACTCTAATATTTGATGATGACAATTAAAAAATTAGCCTATAGTTTTTTATCTATTCAGAATATGTGCAGAGCTGTACTATTATTTTAAGATTATTATGGAATTCTTCTGGATTTTAAAAAAACTTTGGCTAAATTTTTTTTTTGAAAAAGAGGAATATCTTATCACATATTAAAACTAACTTAATGAAAGCCACATGGGATTAGTCTGCTAATCCCCAGCAAAACAGGAGGAGGTAGGTCCAATCAGACCTTAGTATAAGTCAGAAGTTTAGGAGGAGTTTCTATAATCTGTGGGGAAGGGATGGGTGTTTAATAAAATGTGGAGGAGTACATTGATTTGCTATTTGGAAAGAATATATATATTCTTATACCATATGCCCAAATAAATTCCAGTAAATTGAAGAAATAAATATAAAAAAATTAAACCTTAAGTTAGTATAATACTTTTAGAAAAGATTTTGGTACCATAAAGCAAAGTTTTTAGAGATTTTACTAAATCTAATTATCTAATAATTTCACTTCCAAGTGTCAACTCTAAAGAAATAATCCTGATAAAGAAGATAAGACACCAAGTTTTTCTTTAACATTATTTAGAATAGTACAACATTAACAGCCTATGTACCCAACAAAAGGTATGACTAAGTAAATTAGAGAGTAATATAATCGCAGCCATTAGAATAATGAAACCCTTGGATTGTATTTATGAAATATAAGCTTTAAACAAAATTGAATCTAGTGTACTTATAACCAGATTAAAACAATCATGCCAGTAAAGAATGAAAGTTGTTTTGGAGTGGTGAAATAATAGGTGACTTTTTATTGTTTTCTATTGTTCAGTAGTCCAGTTTTTAAAATAACTCGCACATGATCGTTTTAGAATTCATTATTTCATTCCACAGTCGCTCTTGAGTACTTAATTGTGGTAAGGCGCTCTGTTGGGCAGTAGGACAACAGCAGTGACAATGAGGGACAGTCACTGTTTTACAGTATTGTAGAATAAAGACAATTAACCATCAATAAGTAAGCCTGATGACCTGTGACTATTAGGGCCCCAAGCAGAGTGCTGACACAGAGTCATTAGGGGAGGCCACGCTCTGGGAGGTAGGGATGGATAGCTGAGAAGGTGACACAGAAAACAGGATGAGGATGAGCATGCCATGCAGCAGCATGGAACAGCATCCCAGAAAGATGGAACAGCAAATTGTTGGAGAGGTTGCTAGGAATACTTAGGTTGTTTGTATAATGGAATAAGAATTAAGGCATATTTATCACTAACAGCTAATATCCATGTTGCATTTGTCCCAGAGTCTGGTCAGAATGCTGCACTGGGTGGGATTCTGTAATCTAATGCCTTCACATGTAAACTTTGCCCTGCCCATGTTATTGAAACTTTGGAGTTTGCGAGGACTTGTGCCAGATACCAAGCCAGAAAGGACAGCCTTTGAAAGTTGGCAGAAACATGTCACTTTAGTGACTTAGTATCTGTGTGTCATCTGTGGTTTCAAAGTTTTTCAGTAATATTTTTCCCTAATAAAATATTAGCTGAGCATTGATTCTGGACATGAGGTTATTGACAGAGCCCAGCAGTATGTAAGGGTAACAGTTAACACTTAGCGGCTTTAAAGTCTGCCAGGCGAATCTGCATATTCTGAGCAAGACAACCAGTGTCGCGTCTCTGTGAAAGGAGAACGCTACAAGCCGGCAGGGGCACAGCCCGGTTCGAAGCAAGGTCCTCCTGAAGCCCTTCCCCAGCTCTTTGATTATTTTTAATTAAATGTATTGGGATAACATTGGTTAATAACATTATATAATTCCAGGTATACAATGTTATAACACATCATCTGTATATTGCATTGTGTGCTTACCATCCAAAGCCTTTCTCCCATCCCCTTCCCCTCTGGTAACCACCATACCGTTGCCTCTTTCTGTGAGTTTGTTTGTGCATTTGTAGCTTTCTGTTTTATAGCCCACATACGAGTGAAATCATATTGCTTCTTGTTGTTTTCCATCTGACTTATTTCACTTAGCACAGTACTGTCAAGGTCCATCCATCTTATCATAAACGGCAGTATTTCATCTTTCTTATGGCTACATAGTATTCCATTGTATGTGTGTACCACATTTTCTTTTTTATTTAAAAAAAATTTTTTTTATCCTTACCCAAGGACATTTTTCTATTTTTTTTGTTCAGATAGAGTGGGAGGAAGAGAGAGAGAGAGAAACATCGACGTGAAAGGGACACATCAAGTGGCTGCCACCCACATGACCAACCAGGGCTGGGGACAAACTGCAACTGAGGTACGTGCCCTTAGGGGGAATCGAACCCGGGTCTCTCTGGACCGCAGGCCGACGCTCTAACCGCTGAGCCAAGCCAGCCAGCCAGCCAGGGCTATTTTTGTTTTTTAATTTTTTATCCTCACCTGAGGACTTTTTTTTTTTTTTTTTTTGCATTTATCTTCAGATAGAGTGGGAGGGAGAGAAATATCAATGTGAGAGACACACATCGAGTGCTCACCACCACCCACACGACCCCAACCGGGGCCGGGGACAAACTGCAACCTTGGTACATGCCCTTAGCAGGAACTGAACCAGGGACTCTCTGGCCCGTGGGCTGACACTCTAACCGCTGAGCCAAACTGGCCAGGGCTGTACCACATTTTCTTTATCCATTCATCTATCAAAGGACACCTGGGTTGTTTCCATGTCTTGGCTACAGTGAACAATGCTGCAATGATCACAGAGGTACAGATAGCTTTACGAATAAGTGTTTTCAAAATTTTCAGGTAGGTACCCAGAATAGTTCTAGTCTTAATTTTTTGAGGAACATCCACAGTTTTCATTAGTGGCTGTACCAGTTTACGTTCCCACCAGCAGTCTGCGGGGGGTTCCTTTTTCTCCACATCCTTGCCATCACTTGTTATTTCCTGTGTTATTGATAATAGCCATTCTAACCCATATGAAGTGGTATCTCATTTTGATTTGCATTTCTCTTATATCTAGTGAAGTTGAACATCTTTTCATATATCTCTTGGCCATTTGTATGTCTTTCTTGGGAAAAGTGTCCATTAGGTCCTCTGCCCATTTTAAAAAAAATATTTTTCTTTATTGATTTTAGAGAGGAAGGGAGATGGAAAGAGAGATAGGGAACATTGATGAGAGAGAACATTGATTGGTCGCCTCCTGCATGCCCCCCACTGGGGATCAGGCCCACAACCTGGGCATGTGCCCTGACCAGGAATCGAACCAGCGACCTCTTGTGCATGAGTCAATGCTCAACCACTGAGCCGCATCGACCAGGCTCCTCTGCCCATTTTTTAATTGCCCTTTTTGTTGTGGTTGTTGAATTGTATGAGTTCTTTGTATATTTGAGATATTAGCCCCTTATTGGAGGTGGTATTTGCAAATGTCTTCTCTCATCCTATTGGTTGCCTTTTTGTTTTGTTGATGGTTTCTTTTGCTGTGCAGCTTTTTAGCTTGATGTAGTCCTGTTCATTTATTTTTGCTTTTACTTCTCTTGCCTTCAGGCTCAAGTTCACAAAAGCATTTCTGAGACCAAGGTCCACAAGTTTAGTGCCTATGTTTTCTTCTATGTATTTTTATTGTTTCAGGTCTTATATTTAAGCCTTCGATCCACTCTGAGTTCATTTCTGTGCATGGTGTCAAACAGTAGTCCTGTTTCAGTCGTTTGCACGTGCAGGGCCACCTGTCTTAATTCAGCAGCAGAAAAGCCAGTGTCTGGGTTTGAAAAATTCTCCCAAACAGACTTTCAGCTGAGTCAGGCGCTGGATGTGGCCTCGTGGACAAGTCATCAGTCCCTGCGAAGTAAACAGGAGCATGCTCACAGCTCGTAAATCTCCGTCACATTCCCCAGCAGGGCGGTGGCAGGAGCCCTTTGGGGTTCTCAGCCAGTGGGGACCATGCCAGGAAAACATACCAACCATCAGGAGGAAAAGCAGAGCCTGGTCCTCAGCTGCCCTTTGTAGGAGAAGGGCTGGAGACTGAACCCCAAATACCTGGAACCCATGACTGTGAAAGGCCCCAGTGAAATGGACATCAGGTCTGAGAGGGGTCAGGCCAACAGTCCTACTAGAGAGAGCAGAGGAGGAGCAGCCCAGCATTGGCTCTGGGCCACTTTTCCTCTAGGCTGCCATCCTCGGTGGACCCCAGGGGTCCGAAGTCCAGCCTTCCCAGTCTCAGCAGTCTCACTGGTGTGCACTGAGACCACCCTGGACCACGTTCAGAGGTCCACAGGGCGAGGTAGAAGCTTTGACTTGGCTTCATGGACCTACTACTGTTCCCTGAGGCTACAGCAGTGACCGAGTCATGGAGCTCAGAAAGCCAATCAGTGGCTCAGTGCATGCACCTCACTCATCAGTGGGTGGCACACCCAGGGCTGGGGCAGTAATGACCATGGCCACCCCCAGTGGTAGCACATATGTCAGTTGCTGGGTTTGACAGAGGAGGCTACATCATCAGTCCTTGGGTACTTCCTCTCTCATGGCTCAAGATACCCTGGAGGCTGGGCACACACAGCAGAAGGCCCGCGGTCAGATCTTTACAAACCCCTGGGATTCCAGTGAGCAAACACGGCAGCCTCCTCTCCTGAGGGAACTCCCACGTCAGCACGTCTGTAGTGGGCATGTTTCCTGCCTGCTGCTCTAGTGGGAGGGAATCCCAGCCCTGGCCGACACTGGCCGGCGAGGGCCTGAGATGCCCAAGGACGCTGTCCGCAAACATTCAGAGGTGTCAGAGGTGGGAAGATGTGTCCAGAGGCTGTGACTGAGGTTCGGAGAGGACCGTGACTCGGCAGTCGCACTAACTCATCAGTGGCAGGACTGGCACTAGACGGAGGCGCCCCTCTACGGTGATGCTGAGTTTCTGGGATCCTAAAAATCAATAACAGCCTCCTCATTTACCTGCAGGTCTTTTCTCCACTGCACCGGGAACGTGCTGGGCACTGAGTAGGAGCCTCAGCAGAATTTCCTCCCTCAGTAGGTCTAGGAAAGTTTGTGGGGTGGAGTCAGTATTCCACGGCGAGCGCTCCCCAGTCTTCTTTACATCGTAAACGATGGAAGTTTCTGTTTGCAGAACTCCCCGAGTAAGAGACAGAGTCACCCACAGGAAGTGTAGCACTCAGACTGAAATGCCACCGACTGGGACAAGTTCAGACCCTCAGGAAGGCCACCTGCCTACAGTTGAGTAATAATAATATACACACAGAGCAGTGGGTGCTTTGAGAAATCTTTTTTTTTTTTATCCTCACCCGAGGACATTTTCCCATTTTTTTGTTCAGGTAGAGTGGGAGGGAGAGAGAGGAACAGAGAGTGAGAGAGAGAAACATTGATGTGAAAGGGACACGTCGAGTGGCTGCCACCCACACAACCAATCAGGGCCGGGGACAAACTGCAACCGAGGTACACGCCCTTAGCGGGAACCGAACCCGGGTCTCTCAGGACCGCAGGCCGACGCTCTAACCACTGAGCTAAACCGGCCAGGGCTTTTTAATGGTGATTAAAATATCTTCAAATTAACTTATTTTAAAAGTTACTAAACTTCTAGACTCATTATGCCATTTTACTGTAACAGTAAGATTTTTGTTACAGACGTTGTAAGAAATCCCCCGCCCGTGGCCAAATGATTGGTGGGGGCTCGGAGCGCACCGGGGCCGAGGACCAAAATCTCTGCAGCCCGTGCTCCATTTCTGTTGTCTTCGGAGGCCGTGCCATGGTCAGATGAGATTTGGGGTAAAACAGAGTCACTGTGGTTTACTTAATCCAGGACCAGCGTGCAGCGGCTGAAATGTCTCCTTCTGATGTACTGCTCATTAAAGATCAAGCATTTCCAAACTTGATTTGACCCCACACACACAAAAAAAATACCCTTTGTCCCCATGCAAGCATCTCATGAGACAAGCACTGTGTAGACCCCACTTTGGGCAACACCTTATAGGGGATTTATCTGAAGAGAGAAATGTATTTCTCTGTAACCAAACTTAACCAGTAAACTTTCTTTCCACAAAGGCAGGAATTGACCCAAGGCAGTGCCGTCTTTCCTGGCTTTAATCACAGTCACGTCACGACTTACACTTTGGCTGTCTGAGACCTGTCCCTTTCCTCCTCTCTGCAGCCTCTGAAATGTCAGCGTGTCTCCTAAGTTGACCTACATTTTCTGTAATCTGGCCTCTCTCTCTGAAACGCTGTCATTCCTCATCTCCACCATGACGTGCAGCTTCTCTGGGATTCGGTACAGGGATAGCCGAACGCAGCCCGTGTGCACTAAGCGCCCCTTAAAGCCAGTTCCTGGCCTTCCCGGAACAGGCCGTCGAAAGCGACTTTCTGCTTGGACAGGACTTCACAAGGGGCATGGAGAACCCAGCACCCAGCGTGCAAGGGTAGCTCCTGCTTCTCTGTTTGTTGCCTATTTTTAAGTCACTGAATTTATTTGTTTCAATCTGCCTCCCTCCCCTCATTTATGAAGCGCTTACTGTGTGCTAGGTGCTGGATGCAAAGATGAGAAGAGGGAACCCTTGTAGGGATGGGCTTATGGACCAAGAGAGACTTGCTACCAGTGTGATGCAGTGGACTTGACAGTGGAATCAGGATAATGTGGCTCTCCCTGGAGGAATCAGGGAAGACTTCACAGAGGAGGTGACCCTTGAACTGAGACTTAGAGAATAAATAGAATTTCACGAATTGGAAAAAGTGTGAGGATTATGGGTCAGTGGACATTTTCTAAGCAGGACCTAACTACATGTATAAAGGTGCAGCCAGTTGAGAGAGCCTCTTATAGTTGGGACAGAAATTTGGTCAGGAAAGCTCAAACTTAGAATGAATAATGACAATAAAAGCTCCACTGATTGTTCACTGTATGGTAGGCGTTGGGTCAAATGCGTTACATACATGATCTGATTTCATCTTCAAAGCAAACCTATGGCGGAGGCATTATTACCTGTCATATGCACGAGGAGGCTGAGCGAAGGCAGACTCATTGACTGAAGCCAGGCCGCCCTGTCGGAGGGCGGGGGAGCCGGGATGGAACCCCCTCACCTGATTCTGGACAGTTTCCGCCCATGTTCTCACCCTGGAGGCGAGGGCTTCCCGCCTGGGCCAGGTGGTGGGAGGGGCACGCCCCCCAGCTCCCTCCTGGCTTCCTGCCCACTCTCCTGTTCTGCCGCAGCCTGTCGGGCACCTGCTTCCCCTCTGCTGGGGCCCTGGCACAGGGAGACAACTCTCTGGACTAGGGTGGAGCAGAGAACCAGCTACCAAGTCGACTGCAGTCAGGAATGTCAAGGTTTTTCTCGAGTCCTCAGTAGAACTGCCCCTCTGTCACTTCTGTGGTCTCGGGGCTTTTTCAGTAGCTCAAGGTCCATCCGGCCTGGTGGGGTCATCAGGAGCCCATTCTGCACCCCTCCACCCTCTGCCCACTCCCCACACATCGGCCTGAGGGCTGATGACGGGGCGCCATGAAGAGAACAGAGCTGCTGAGGCCCGAGAGCCCCCACCAGCCCTGGGTGCCTGGGGCACGTGAGAAGGAGGGCATCGTGGCTTCTGCCCTTGGCTGGGCCAGAAAACAGAACGAGGTTTTCAGAACTGACAGAGCGCATGTCTAGAGTGATCAATCTCCACATCGATCACCCATCTTCATGGGTCATAAACATTGGTCGGTTCTAGAAAGCTGACCTTTCCAGTGTGGCTGGGGAAGCATTTTAGGAAGAGTTGCTAGTCATTTTGGAAAGAGCTGTTTAGTTCATTTCCGTCTAGATGCAGCGGTTCTCAACTTGTGGGTCGTTCGATCCCCCAAAGGGGCCGCAGGGGTCACCTAAGATATAACAGTAGAAAAATTACAGCTATGAAGTAGCAACAAAAATAATTTTATGGTTCGGGGTGGGGGGGTCACCACAACATGAACTGTATTAAAGGGTCGTGGCATTAGGAAGGTTGACAACCACTGATAGAGGGTTGAAATTGGCAGCAGTCTGTGGAGATGGAGTCAAAGGGATCCTTGCTGACAGGGATTGTTGAGAACTTGAGCTAAGACCTGGCAGCCAAAAGCAGTAATCACAAATCAGTGTTTCATAGTGTGAACGAGGTGAGGGTCCCAGGAGACTCTGGTGCCAGGCATTTTCCTGTCCCCTGAGCCTCCTCTCTCTTTGGCTGTTTCACCCCAAACTCACCCAGGTGCCAGCTGCTGCCCTTGCTTTGAGCCCCTCTCAAGGTTAGGGTTTGAAATTTTTTATTTTTCCTGTAAAGTACCAGATAGTAAATATTTTGGGATTTTTGGACCAGACTGTGTTGCAACTACTCAGCTCTGCCACTGTGGCATGGAAGTAGCCCTGACAGCATGTAAACAAATGAACGTGGCTGTGTTCCAATAAAACTTTATTTGCAAAAGTAGGGAGTGGGCCGTGTTTGGCCATAGTTGGCTAACCCCTGCTGTAGATCTTAATTCTCTTTTCTCTCCTATTTTTCCAATCCCAAGAACAGGAACAAAGTGTTTAAAAAGGCAAGCTGTTTGTGACGTTGCTTTTGGACTCTCCTCCCCTCATTTTCAACACTTCAGAAAGCGCACATTGTCTTGTCTTTAAAGGCGGTTATTTAAGTGGAAAGCAGCTGTGAAGGCGAGAGTCCTGTCAGTGAGCATTTAGAAGGTCTTCTGTTGTGAAACAGTGACTTCTAATACAGGTTTTGTTTAGCTAGAGACAGAGCGTATTGGTGTATCGCAGAATGATTCGGGAAAGCCTGCTGCCCACACCGTGCGGACATGGAAACATAAGACTTCTTGCTGGAATGAATGAACACACGGAAGCTGGAACTGTTTAGAAGTGATTCCTTTACAAGTCATTTAGAGGTGACCGATGTGGTAACACAGGGACCATTCCTTTACTTTTCATGATCATGACGGTGGACGTTTCCACAGCACCCAAGCTCTCCGGGGAGACCAGAGAACACACAGGAAGTTTCTAGGTCAAGGTACACGTGAGATACTCTCCACGGGTTTGTCCTGTCACTGGAGACAGGTGACCCCCCCCCCCCACACACACACACAAAAGGCCACACTAAGATCACTCAGCCTTAAAGATGCAAAAACGCCCACCTCAGCATCTTCCACATCGGCTGTGGTCAGAGAGAGCGAAGGTTAACAGCTGGGATCGTCTTGCAGCTCATGGTCCTTCCAACGAAACTCTCGAGGGAAGTGGGCAAACAAACGTCTGGAAAATAGGCACGATAAAATGCCAAAGGGAACACAGTAGAACAGAAAATCGAATAATGGCATGATTTTAATTTTATTTAAAATAATTAAGAAGAGGTAGAGATAATAAGACAATCCTAGGAAGAATATATTAAAATGTCAATAGTACCTCTGTACAGTAGAATAAGGTGACTTTGTCCTTTTGCCCCATAATTTTTTCTGCAATAAACATGTTGCTTATATAGTTTTAAGAGGTGTTTTTTAAAAAAGATAAAGAAAGGTATCCCAGTCTACCTCCTGTCTTACTGAGAACAGAAGAGCAGGCTCCCCAGGGATGATCTCCTCACCTGCAGCAAGCACCACCTCTGGCACGGGAGCTTGCCAGGGAAAAACCAACCTGCTCCAGGTGCATGCTGGGGGCTCAGACACCTGCAACCTCTGCCAGGTGTGACCTGATGGGATCACCTGTGTCTCCTGGAAATGTGGCAGTGCCTGTTTCAGCTTGGCCTGGCCTTTCCCCTCCTCTTCTCAGCTTACTAAATACTACGAAGCTAAATGAGCAAATAATGTTTTGACATTTTATACACATATATATTTTTTTGCCTTGCCAAAGCAATTATATATATATATATATATATATATATACTTTTTATCCTCACCCAAGGACATTTTCTTCCATTTTTTTGTTCACATAGAGTGGGGAGAGAGAGAGAAACATCGACGTGAAAGGGACACATCGAGTGGTTGCCACCCGCACGACCCAACCAGGGCTGGGGACAAACTGCATCCGAAGTACATGCCCTTAGAGGGAACCGAACCTGGGTCTCTCTGGACCACAGGCCGACACTCTAACCGCTGAGCCAAACTGGCCAGGGCATATATATTTTTAAGAGCAGTTTTCTAACGGGATAAATGTCATTTGGAAAGTATTCCAGAGAAAGGACAGTGTTTTAAAGAAACACACATATTTGGCCCTGGCCGGTTTGGCTCAGTTGTTAGAGCATTGGGCCCACAGACCAATGAGTTGCGGGTTCGATTCTGGTCAGGGGCATGTGCCTCAGTTGCGGTTCATTCCTGGCCCTGGTCAGGGTCGTGTGGGAGGCAATCAGTTGGTGTGTCTCATTCACATTGATGTCTCTCTCTCTCTCCCTCCCTTCCACTCTATCTGAAGATTAAAAAAAAGAAAGAAACACATATTTGAAAGCACAGCTCTTGTATAGGACTTCCTTCTTTCTTGATGTAAAGGAAATGGAATTTTCTTTTGAGGTGATGGCCAGGATTTACGAGCCTCCTTGAGATACTGTTGGCAGTGGCTTCTTCATAGTATGTGGTTAGCCTCTATTTGTTGGGCCTAGGGTCTCCCTCCTTGGTGACATGGCCCACTTTTCTGCAGAGGTGAAGACTTTGTGCCTGGTTAAGGGTCCTTGGTTCACAGCTTAACGACACTGGACAAGTTACTAAGAGTCTGTGTCTTTCGGCTGCTACTCCAACCTTACCCCTATCAGAGGCTGTGGAGATTGAGAATGATACAGTTCACTAGGCTCTCTCGTCATCCCACCCAACCCAAATTAATAACCACCCCTGCCATCACCCCACCCCCACCCACACACACTTCCAGGTGTCTTGGTTTCTTCAGGCCATTGTTAAGGTGGACTTCCTCTTGCTGTAGCTTCTCGAGATCAGGGGAGGGCTGGCCCCTTGGTCTAAGGGATGCATACAAAGAGCACTGATGTCTTAGAAGTGATCACTGAAGTCCCACAAGAGTACAGATCTTGTCGCTTCCCACTGTTTGCCCTTATTGTTTTAAAATGCAGCTTTTTTATTTTTTTATTTATTTTTTTATTGATTAATTTTTGTTACAAATGATTCTCCTTTTTTCCCCCACTGATTCCCCCCTCCCCCTTCCCTCCCTGCCCCTTCCCCAGATTGTTGTCCATGTCCACTGTTCATGCATACATGCATATAAGTTCTGTGGTTCATCCCTCTCCCACCTCCCCACTCCTTAGGGGATTGTCCTCAAACTGTTATGTTCATTATATTCCACAAATCAGTGAGATCATATGAAATTTGTCTTTCTCTGTTTGGCTTGTTTCACTTAGGATGATACTTTCTAGGTCCCTCGGTGTAGTCTCAAAGGATAAGAGATCTTTCTTTCTTACATGTGTACTCCATTGTGTATATGTACCACAGCTTTTTAATCCATTCGTCTACTGATGGGCACTTGGGCTGTTTCCAGATCTTAGCGATTGTAAATAGTGCTGCTACAAAGATGGGGGTACATATATTCTTTCTGATTGGTGTTTTCTGCTTCGTAGGGTATATTCCTAGAAGTGGGATCACTGGGTCAAATGGGAGATCAATTTTTAATTTTTTGAGGTGACACCATATTGTTTTCCATAGTGGCTGCACCAGTCTGCATTCCCACCAACAGTGTACTAGAGTCCCCTTTTCTCCACACCCTCGCCAACACTTGTTGTTTGATGATTTGTTGATGGCGGCCATTCTGACAGGTGTGAGGTGATACCTCATTGTTGTTTTGATTTGCATCACTCTGATGATTAGTGATGATGAACATTTCTTCATATGTCTCTTAGCCATTTGTATGTCCTGTTTGGAGAGGTGTCTATTTAATTCCTCTGCCCATTTTTTAATTGGATTTTTGTCTTCCTTTTGTGGAGTTGTATGAGCACTCTATATGTATTGGAAATTAACCCCTTATCTGATATATCATTGGCAATTATGCTCTCCCATACAGTGGGTAGCCTTTCCATTTTGATGATTGTATCTTTCGCTGTGCAGAAGCTTTTGAGTTTGATGTAGTCCCATGTGTTCATTTTCTCCTTTGTTTCTATTGCCTTAGGTGATGTGTCAGTAAAAATTCTGCTGCGTATGATGTCTGAGATTTTGTTGCCCACAGTCTCCTCTAGGATTTTTATGGATTCATGAGTTACATTTAAGTCTTTTATCCATTTTGAGTTTATTTTGGTGTAGGGTGTAAGTTGATGGTCTAGTTTCATTTTTCGGCAAGTAGCTGTCCAATTTTCCCAGCACCATTTATTAAAGAGGCTGTCCTTACTCCACTGTATGCTCTTGCCACCTTTGTCAAATATTAATTGAGCATATTGCCTAGGGTCCATTTCTGGGTTCTCTATTCTGTTCCACTGATCTATATACCTGTTCTTGTGCCAGTACCAGGCTGTTTTGATTATGGTGGCTTTGTAGTATAACCTGAAATCTGGTATTGTGATCCCTCCAACTTTGTTCTTCCTTTTCAAGATTGCTGTGGCTATTCGAGGCCTTTTTGGTTCCATATGAACTTTTGAAGTAATTGTTCTAATTCTTTGAAGTATGCCGTTGGTATTTTGATGGGGATTGCGTTGAATCTATAGATTGCTTTGGGTAATATGGACATTTTAATGATGTTAATTCTCCCAATCCATGAACAGGGTATGTTCTTCCACTTTTTTACATCTTGCTCTATTTCTTTTTTCAAAGACCTGTAGTTTTCTGCGAATAGGTCCTTTATCTCTTTGGTTAAGTTTATTCCTAGGTATCTTAATTTTTTTGCCGCAATGGTAAATGGGATTGTTTGCTTAGTTTCTCTTTCTGTGAGTTCATCATTGGTGTATAAGAATGCCATCGATTTCTTGACGTTAAATGCAGCTTTTTAACCTTCTCTTTGGTGCTGTGTTTCAGCATACTGAATTCTATCCTTTCAAACTGAAAAAACAGCCATGAAGAACCCAGTCCTCTTGTTTTAATAGACTTTTCTTGGGACTTCATCCTGTTCTTAATTGAGGAACCTACTATAAGTCTTAGAAAGACAGTGACTTAGTGAGCGAGTGGCTATAAAGTGCTTAACCCACCCTGGCCGGTGTGGCTCAGTGGATTGAGCATTGTCCCATGGACTGAGAGGTCCTGGTTCCATTCCCAGTCAGGGCGCATGCCCAGGTTGTGGGCTGGATCCCCAGTAGGGGGCATACAGGAGGCAGTCAATCGATGTTTCTCTCTTACACTGATGTTTCTATTTCTTCCTTCCTCTCTAAAAAGTCAATAAAAACACATTTTTTTAACAAGTGCTTGGGCTGGTACTGGCCATATTAAATCCTCAGTAATATAGGTAAATGCAGTTGACCCTTGAACAACATGGGTTTGAACTGTACAGGTCCACTAACATGCAGATTTAAAAAAATAAATACCTAAGGATTCCAAAATGGTGGCAGAGTGAATGGAAGCTACACAGACCGTCTCCCAGGACCAAACTGGAATTACAACTAAAATAAAGACAAATCATCAGGAAAACAACAGAAAAGCAACTTGCAAGGACCATATAACCAGGGATACTGAACCAATCCTGGTAGGATTGTGGAGGCACGAGAGGGGGGCTGGGAGCCCATGGACAGCAGCAGCCTTAGCTATGAGCAGCGCCCTCGGGTTACACTCCCAGGAGGCTCCACAGCGCAGAGCTGGGGCAGATGCTAAAATAGCCACAGCCACTCACCTTGGGCTCCAGCAGAGGGAGGGTAGACTGGACTGGAACTGTGTGGGGACACTGGGACTTGGAGGGCACTCAGAGCTTTTGCTGAGTTGTGGCCACACCAGACTGTGGATATATCACTCCTTCCCAGGGCTCTGGGGAGAGGCAGCAGCCCCTTTCTCAGAGATTCAACCCCACCCTGTGGGCCATTGAAATGCAAATTGAGGCTCATGAAAAACCAGCATCTGCCCCACCCTTGGGAAATATCCTTATGCTGAGCACCTGAGGGAGTTTTTCATTCAACTGAGAACCCAAAGCTCTTCAAGTAACCACGACTAACAGCCCCCAGGGAAAAAGCTAGAGGATAACTAAACCATTCCTGGGCTTTTAACTCTGCCCAGGAAAGTAATACTTAAGAGTGGTGTTTAACGTGGGTCCTCCCACACTCATCCAAACCCAGGAGAGGGAGCCATAAATAACAGAACGCCAACACCCACAGGGATAATATGGCAGGCTCCAAAGTCCATTGTGATAGCCAAAATGGTGAAACAAATGCCAAATGAAAGAACAAAGATGAGATAAATGAGGTGCAGCTAAGCAAGCTAACAGAAGTAGAATTCAGAGCCATGATCTTGAGGAAGCTCAACAGCATGAGTAAGGACATCAACACCATGAGTAAAGAGATAGAAATGTTGAAAATCAACCAGCTGGAAATTAAAAATCACCAAGAAGAAATCAAGAATGACATATCAGAAATAAAGAACACATTGGAAGGTCTAAACAGCAGAGTAAAGGAAGCAGAGGAACAGATCAGTGAATTAGAAGACAGGGTAGAAAAAATCAACCAATCAGAAAAACAAAAGGAAAAAACAAAAAACAGAAAGACAGCTTAAGAGAACTGTGGGACAACTGGAAACGTAATAACATTCGCATCATAGGAGTCTCCAAAGAGGAAGAAAATGGGCAACGGTTAGAGAATATATTTGAAGAAATAGTGACAGAAAACTTCCCTAACTTGGTGAAGGAAGAAGGCATTCAAGTTCAAGAAGCACAGAGAGACCCAGGTAAGAAGAACCCAAACAGGCCCATACCATGACACATAGTAATTAAAATGCCAAAAATTAAAGACAAAAGAGAATCCTAAAGGCAGCAAGAAATAAACAACAGGTTACCTACAAAGGAACCACCATAAGACTCTCAGCTGACTTCTCAACAGAAACGCTACAGGCCAAAAGGGAATGGCATGAGGTAATCAAGGTCATGAAAAACAAGGATCTGAATCCAAGACTACTCTATCCAGCAAGGCTATCATTCAAAATAGGTCAAATAAAGAGCTTCCCAGACAAAAAAAAAAAAAGGCTAAGGGAATACTTAGCATCAAACCAGCACAGCAAGAAATGTTAAATGATTGCTGTAATTAGTAGAAGAAATAGGAAGAAAAATAGAACCACACTAAACAAAAATGGCAATAAATACATATCAATAAGTACATATCAATAATCACCTTAAATGTAAATGGATTGAATGCTTCGATATAAAGACACAGAGTAGCTGATTAGATAAGAATGCATGACTCAGCTATATGTTGTTTACAAGAGACCCACCTCACAACAAAAGACTCACATAGGTTGAAAGTAAAGGGATGGAAAAAATCTTCTGAGCAAAAAAAGATGGGGTAGCAATACTCATAACTCATAAAGCAGATTTCAAAAGGAAGGCAATAACTAGAGACAAAGAAGGCCACTACATAATATTGAAAGGATCTATCCAACAGGAAGATACAACCTTGATATACATATATGCACCCAATATAGGAACACCAAAATATATTAAAAATCTTCTAATGGACTTCAAAGGAGAAATCAACAGCAATACAATCATAGCAAGGGACTTCAGCACCCCGCTGACACCACTGGATAGATCCTCTAGACAAAAATTAACAAGGAGACACAGACTCTAAATGAAACACTAGACCAAATGGATTTAATAGATATCTACAGAGAATTACACCCCAAACTACAGAATTCACATTCTTCTCAAGTTCATATGGGACATTCTCAAAGATAGACCACATGATAGGACACAAACTAAATCTCTACAAGTTCAAAAAGATTGAAATCATATCAAGCATCTTCTCAATCACAATGTCATGAAACTAGAAATCAATTGCAACAAGAACATACAAAGACATTTGAACACATGGAGGCTAAATAGCATGTTATTAAACAATGGGTTACCATGGAGATCAAGGAAAAAATTAAAAACTTCCTGGAAACCAGTGGAAATGAACACACAACAACACAAAATCTATGGGATACAGCGAAAGCAGTTCTGAGAGGGAAGTTCATAGCACTACAAGGCTACCTCAAGAAACAAGAAAAATCTCTAATAGACTATCTAACCTCACAACTTAAAGAACTAGAAAGCAAACAAAAAGAAAACCCCAGAGCAAGTAGAAGGAAGGAAATAGTAAAGATCAGAGCAGAAATAAATGACATGGAGACTAAAAAAACAATTCAAAGGATCAATGAAACAAAGAGCTGGTTTTTCAAAAAGATAAACAAGATTGATGGACCTTAGCTAGACTCACCAAGAAACAGAGAGAGAGAGAACCCAAATACACAAAATCAGAAATGAAAGAGGAGAGGTAACAACTGACACCACAGAAATACAAAACATCGTTACCAACTACTATGAACAATTATATGGCAACAAATTCGACAATCTAAGCCCTGGCTGGTTTCGCTCAGCGGTTAGAGCGTCGGCCTAAGGTCCAGAGAGACCCGGGTTTGCTTCCTACTAAGGGCACGTACCTTGGTTGCAGTTTGCCCCCAGCCCTGGTTGGTCATGTGGGTGGCAGCCACTCGATGTGTCCCTTTCACGTCAATGTTTCTCTCTCTCTCTCTTTCTCTCTCTCCCTCCCACTCTACCTGAACAAAAAATGGAAAAATGTCCTCAGATGAGGATTAAAAAAAAAAACAAAAAACTAATTCGACAATCTAAGAAAAATGGACAAATTTCTAGAAACACGTAGTCTCCCAAAACTGGACCAGGAAGAGAGAGAAAACTTGAACAGACCAATAACAACTAAGGAGATTGAAGAGAGGTAATCAAGACTCTCCCAGCAAACAAAAGCCCAGGCCCAGATGGCTTCACGGGGGAGTTTTACCAAACTTTCAAAGAAGAACTAACACCTGTTCTCCTCAAAATATTTCAAAAAATTCAAGAAGAAGGAAGACTTCCAAACTTGTTTTATGAGGCCAGCATAATACTAATTCCAAAACCAGAAAAAGACACTACAAAGAAAAAAAACAACAGGCCAATATCCATGATGAACATAGACGCCAAAATCCTGAACAAAATACTAGCAAATTGGATCCAGCAATACATCAAAAAACTATTCACCATGACCAAGTGGGATTCATCCCAGGGATTCAAGGCTGGTACAATATTTGTAAATCAGTAAATGTGATACACCACATAAACAAAATGAAGGATAAACATCATATGATCATATCAATAGACACTGAAAAAGCATTCAACAAAATCTAGCATCCATTTCTGATAAAAACACTCAGCAATGTAGGAATAGAGGGATCATATCTCGACATAATAAAGGCCATATTTGAAAGACCTACAGCCAACATCATACTCAATGGGCAGAAACTAAAAGCATTTCCCTTAAGAACAGGAACAAGACAGAGATGCCCACTTCTGCCACTCTTATTTAACATAGTACTGGAAGTTTTAGCCACAGCAATCAGACAGGAAGAAAAAATAAAAGGGATTCAAATTGGAAAGGAGGAAGTGAAGCTGTCATTATTTGCAGATGACGTGATATTATGCATAGAAAACCCTAAAGATTCCATGAAAAAATCTAGACTTAATAAACAAATTTGGCAAAGTAGCAGGATACAAAATTAACGTCAAGAAATTGACGGCATTCTTATACACCAATGATGAACTCACAGAAAGAGAAACTGAAAAAACAATCCCATTTACCATCGCGGCTAAAATGTTAAGATACCTAGGAATAAACTTAACCAAAGAAGTAAAGGACCTATTTGCAGAAAACTACAGGAAATTGGAAAAAGAAATAGAAGAAGATATAAAAATGTGGAGGCACATACCTTGTTCATGGATTGGAAGAATTAACATCATTAAAATGTCCATATTATCCAAAGCAACCCATATATTCAATGCAATGCCCATCAACATACCAACGGCATACTTCACAGAACTAGAACAAATACTTCAAAAGTTCATATGGAAACAAAAAAGACTCCAAATAGCCACAACAATCTTGAAAAAGAAGGACAAAGTAGGTGGGATCACAATACAAGGTATCAAGTTATATTACAAAGCCACTGTAATCAAAACAGCCTGGTACTGGCACAAGAACAGGCATATAGACCAGTAGAACAGAACAGAGAACCCAGAAGTGTACCCAAGGCAATATGCTCAATTAATATTTGATAAAGGAGGCAAGAGCATACAATGGAGTAAAGACAGCCTCTTTAATAAATGGTGTTGGGAAAATTGGACAGCTACATGCAAAAAAGTAAAATTAGACCATCAACTTACACCATACAGAAGAATAAACTCAAAATGGATAAAAGACTTAAGTGTGACCCGTGAATCCATAAAAATCCTAGAAGAAAATGTAGGCAACAAAATTTCAGACATCATACGCAGCAGAATTTTCACTGATACATCACCTAAGGCAACAGAAACAAAGGAGAAAATGAACACACAGGACTACATCAAACTCAAAAGCTTCTGCACAGCAAAAGAAACAATCATTGAAATGGAAAGTGAACCCACTGCATGGAAGAGCATCATTGCCAATGATACATCAGATAAGGGGTTAATTTCCAAAATATATAGAGTGCTCATACAATTCAACAAAAGGAAGACAAAGAACCCAATTGAAAAATGGGCAGAGGAGCTGAATAGACACCTCTCCAAACAGGACATACAAATGGCCAAGAGACATATGAAGAAATGCTCAACATCACTAATCATCAGAGTGATGCAAATTAAAACAACAATGAGGTATCACCTCACACCTGTCAGAATGGCCGCCATCAACAAATCATCAAACAAGTGTTGGCGACGGTGTGGAGAAAAGGGGACTCTAGTACACTGATGGTGGGAATTCAGACTGTTGCAGCCACTATGGAAAACAACATGGTGTTACCTCAAAAAATTTAAAATTGAACTGCCATTTGACCCAGTGATCCCGCTTCTAGGAATATACCCTAAGAAGCCTGAAACACCAATCAGAAAGAATATATGTATTCCCATCTTTGTAGCAGCACTATTTACAATAGCTAAGATCTGGAAACAGCCCAAGTGTCCATCAGTAGACAAATGGATAAAAAAGCTGTGGTACATATACACAATGGAGTACTGTGCAGCTGTAAGAAAGAAAGATCTCTTATCCTTTGAGAGGACATGGAGGCACCTGGAAAGTATCATCCTACGTGAAACAAGCCAAGCAGAAAAAGACAAATACCACATGATCTCACTCATTTGTGGAATATAATAAACATAACAGTCTGAGGTATAGGGTAGACCCAGAGACGTGGAAGTAGGGTACAGACTGACTACCCTCAGAAGAAGGGGTGGTGGGGGGAGGGAAGAGATAAACTACAGAACGTATATGCATGTATGCATAAGCAACTGACATGGACAACAAAGCTGGGGACGGGATAAGGGGGATGGGGAGGAGTGTGTCAATGGGGTAAAAAAAAAAGGAGAAACGTGTAACCAAAAAAAAGAGAATGAAATACCAACATATTGTATAATTCCAACTATGTGACTTTCCAGAAAGACAAAATTGTGGAGAGAGTAAAGATATGAATGGCTGCTAGAGAGTAGGTGGTGGTAGGCGGATTACAGAGAATTATTAGGACAGTGAAAACTACTCTGTATGATACTATGATGGTGGGTACGTGTCATTATATATTTGTGAATACTCATGGAATGTATAACACTAAGAGTGAACTCTAAGGTAAACTATGGACTTTGATGTGTCAATGCAAGTTCATCAATTATAGCAAATGGACCACTCTGGTGCAGAATATCTATAGTGAGGGAGGTTGTGAGTGTGAGGAAACAGGGGTATTTAGGAACTCCCTGTATTTTGTGCTCAATTTTGCTATAAACCTAAAACTGCTCTAAACAATAAAGTCTTATTTTTAAAAAGACTAAATAAATAAGTACCTGCACTATTTTCTGTCTGTGTTTGGGAAACTGCAGAGGTGGCAGGCCCACCGCGTGCCTTGTTCTAGGCCATTTGATATGGAGGACTGGGACATCCTGGATTTTAGTGTCCGGGGGGGTCCTGGGACCAATCCTCTGTGGATACCAAAAGACAACTAAATTTTGGGGGAGTCAGAAGTTATATTCATGTTTTTGACTGCATGGGGTTTGGAACCCCTAATCCCTGCATTGTTCAAGGGGCAACTGAAATGAGTTCTCCAATTTCCTGTGGCCCTCTCTTCTTTTTGAGTGGGGCTCAATTTGGCCCAAAGTGGGCAGTGTTGTGTGTGTGGTCTCCCCCAGAACAGTGGCATCCCCAGGGGACCAAAGCCTTTATTAAGTGATAGGTTTTTTGGGAACTCTTAACTTGATTCAGATTGTGTACTGTAGCATAAAACAGCCAGGGCCACAAAGATCAAGGTGAGCCCTGGCCTGTTTGACTCAGCGGTTGGAGCATCAGCCTGCAGACTAGAGACTCATGGGTTCGGTTCCCCCCACCCCCCAAAAAAAGAGCAAGATGAGTGTATGCCCGATGCTGCTTGGCATGGGTGTATGGACAGCTGCAGGGCCACTGTGGAGCAGAACACGCGGTGTGTCACCCTGTGGAAAGTGTCTTGGAAGGGTCGCAGCACTGCCAGGCAGAGCGAGGGGGACAGGCCTTCAGGAATAAGGAAGAGCATGTGGGGGCCCAGAGATGGGAAAGAACAGGATGTACTGGGGAACATCCAGGAGATAGGTTGCTTTGGGCAGAAAGTGGATGAAAAATAAGACTGGAGATATAGGCCAGGTTTAATTGCAAAGGTTAAGGGTGTTAAAAGATGCCATAGTAATGACTAGCATTTAGTGAACATTTACTGTGTCTCAGCCCATTCGGGTTGCCATATCAAAATTCCACAGACTGGATGGCTTATAAACAGAATTGACTTTTTCATGGTGCTGAAGGCCTGAAGTCCCAGACCCAGCATGGTCGGGTAAGGGCTTTCTCCCAGGTCTCAGACTTATCCTGATGTGGCGGAAGGGGCGAGGGAGCTCTGAGGGGTCTTTTATAAGGAGATGCGTCTTCCTCCTGGGGGTTCTGCCCTCAAGACCTAATCACCTCTTGGAGGCCCCACCTTCAAATGCCATCACATTGGACATTAGGATTCCCACACATGAATTTGAGAGACAGACATTCAGACACCCGCACAGGGTACGGTTCTGAGTACTCCACAAGTTAAGCGCATTAAGTCTTTGGAACACCCCTTACCAGATGGGACCGACCCACCAGTGAGTGCTGCAGGCTGGTTCTCTGGGAAGCAGAATGAGCTGAGGCGTGTGCAGGAGGTTTTTGTGTTTTACTGAGTGTTCCTGGGATCAACACGCAAGGAAGGGGAGGGAAGGGCAGGACTGGGCGGAGGGAGCAGCTGGACTGCGGTGCAGTCTCACAAGGGCCACAGCCGACCCCGGGGGGGGGGGGGTTCTGAGCCGGGAGGGCCCTGGCTTTCACACCCAGTGTTAACCAGTCACTGGATGTGGGCATCCCGGGAAGGAGGTGTGACGGGAGTAAGGCAGCAAGTCCGGGCCAGGTTCTGGAGGGTGACTCAGCTGAGGACTGTCAGCACTCCAGGGAGCTGGGGGAACAACTCCATTAGTCCACGAGGGGGTCTGGCAGGTGCAGCAGAGATCCCACTGTCCTGGGCTTAAGAAGCTTGCAAAGGTCACACTGCTCCCCAGTGGAGGAGGCAGGACTCAAAACCAAGGCAGGTGACTGCTCCATTTTTCTGTACTGCAGGGTAGATGCTGGGGATCGGTGGGGATTTCTAAGCAGAGGTAACTTGCAGCTCAGGCTTTACTTTAGAAACCGTATTCTTGATAGTACCATGTAGAATGGGTAGGAGGAGAGAGTCCTCCTACCCATTCTACAGGATTGGAGGTGCGAATATTTTTTTAAAGATAATACTAGCATATAGTACAAAATTCAGAAATTACAAAAGGGTACACAATAAAAATAAATCTTATTCCTGTCCTTTCTGCTTTTTGGACATAGCCATCCTTCCCAGTTTTTACATATATTTTTCCAAAGACAGAATATGCACATGGAATCTACAACATCTCACAATCCATGCTGTTCTGCGCCTTGATTTCACCGTAACAGCCTGGCTTAGGTACTGCTACAGCGCCCGTCGTGGGAAACTGCCTCGTTCTTTCAAGACGGCAGATGTTTGTATTGTGTGGATTTGCTGTGATTTATCGAACCACACTTCTCTCGATGAGCCTATGTGGATTGTTTTCATTTCCCCCCTAGCTTAACTGAGATACAATTGGCACATAACCTTGTATAAGTTTGAGGTGTACAGTGTGTTGATTTGATACACCTTAGCATTAGCTAACACCTCCATCACATATGTACCATTTCTTTGTTGTGGTGAGAACATTTATGATTTACTCTTAGAAATAGTCAAGTATGTAATACGGTATTATTAACTATAATCACCATGCAGTACATTATTAGATCCCCAGAACTTTTCAACTTGTAACTCAAAGTTTATAACTTTGACCACCATCTCCCATTCCTCCACCCTCCTGGTAACCATTATTCTATTCTGTTTCTGCATTTTGCTTTTGTAGATTCTGTATATAAATGATATAATACAGTATTTGTCCTTCTGTCTGACTTATTTCACTTAGCATAATACTCTCAAGGTCCATTTGTGTTGCTGCAAACTCAAACTACTGGATTTCCCTCTTTCTCATGACTGAATACTACTACTTTGTGTTTGTGTGTGTACATGCGCACATACCACATCTTCTTTGTCCATTCATCTGCTGACAGACATTAAGATTGTTTCCATATCTTGGCTATCAAGACTAATGCAGTGAACATG
Organism: Molossus molossus; assembly: GCF_014108415.1. Classification (NCBI taxonomy): domain Eukaryota; kingdom Metazoa; phylum Chordata; class Mammalia; order Chiroptera; family Molossidae; genus Molossus; species Molossus molossus. The sequence goes on from NW_023425344.1 coordinate 143,152,664, forward strand.
AGAATGCAGATATATCTTTGTGATCTTGATTTCATTTCTTTTGGATAAGTACCCAGAAGTGAGATTACTAGATTATGGTAATTCTAGTTTTAATTTTTGAGGAACTTCCTTATGTTTTCCTTAGTGGCTGAACCAATTTACATTCCCACCAATAGTGCACAAAGGTTCTCTTTTCTCCACATCCTTGTCAATATTTGTTATCTCTTATCTGTTTTTATACTAGCCATTGCAACAGGTGTGAGGTGGTATTTCATTGTGGTTTAATTTGCACATCCCTGTTGACTAGTGATGTTGAGCATCTTTTCATGGACCTGTTGAATTTTAGTACATCTTTAGAGAAATGTCTATTCAGGTGTTGTGTGTGTGTGTAATCCTCACCTGAGGATATATTTTCCATCAATTTTCAGACAGACTAGGTGGGAGGGAGAGAGAGAAAGAGACACATTTATTGACTGCCTCCCGCATGACCCCAGCCAGGGACTGAACTGCAACTGAGGTACGTGCCCTTGGCTGTAATCTAACCCGCTGCTATTTGGTTCATGACCCCGATGTTCTAACTGCTGAGCCAAACCGGCCAGGGCACCCATCTTAATTGGATTATTTGGGGTGAGGTTTGCTGTTGAGTTGTAGTTCTTTATAGGTTTTAAATTTTAACCTTATAGCTATATGGTTTACAAAAACCTTTTTCCATTCCATATATTGTCTTGTCACTTTGCTGATGCTTTTGCTGCACAGAAACTTTTTAGTTTGATGTACTCCAAATGCTTGGTGTTTCTTTTTCCCCCCTCTGTTGTCAAATCCAAAAAATCATCACCGAGATTGATGTTAAGGAGCTTACTGCCTGTTTTATTCTAGGGTTTTGTTTCAGGTCTTAAATTCACGTCTCTAGTTCATCCTGAATTGATTGATTTTTGTGCATGGTATAAGTGGTCTAGTTTTCCCACCATTTATATTGAAGAGACTATCCTTCCCCATTGTATATTCTTGATTCTTTTGTCATAAACTGACCTTAAATGTATGGGTTTTTTTCTGGGTGTCTATTCTGTCCATTGATCTATGTCTGTTTTTTATGCCAATACCATACTGTTTGGATTACCATAGCTTTGTAATGTAGTTTGAAATTAGGGTGCATGATGCCTTCAATTTTGTTCTTAAGACTACTTTGGATATTTAGGGTCTTTTGTGGTTCCATATAAATTTTAGGATTGCTTGTTCTGTGAAAAATGCCATTGGTTTTTTGTTTGTTTGTTTTTTGTTGTTGTTGTTTTTTTAATAGGAATTGCTTTGAATCAGTAGATCACTTTGGCCATTTAAACATTAATTTTTTTTTTCAGTCCATGAAATACCCTTCCATTTATTTGTCTTCTTTGATTTCTTTAATCAGCATTTCATAGTTTTTAGTGCAGAGATCTCTCAACTCCTTGGTTTGTATTCTGCAACTTTACTGAAGCTGTTTAATTTTAACAGCTTTTTTGGATGGAATCTTTAGGGTTTTCTATATATAATATAATGTCATCGGCAGATAGTCACAGTTTTATTTCTCCTTTTGAATTTGGATGTTTTTTATTTCTTTTTCTTCCCTAACTGCTGTCTGGCTAAGACTTCCAGTCCTATATTAAATAAAAGTGGCAAGAGTGGGCATCCTTGTTCCTGATTAGAGGAAAAGCTTTCATCTTCTCAACATTGAGTATGATATTAGCTGTGGGCTTGTTATATATGGCCTTTATTATGTTGAGGTATATTCATTCCTTATATTTATTTTGTTGAGAGGTGGGTTTTTTTTAAAATCATAAATGGATGTTCAGTGTTCTCAGATGCTTATTCTATATCTATTGAGATGACCATATCATTTTTACCCTTCATTTTGTTTATGTGGTGTGTCACATTGATTGATTTGCAGATATTGAACCATTGTATTCCTGGAGTAAACCCCAGATGATCAGGATATATGATCCTTTTTATTATTGCTGAATTTAGTTTGTTAATATTTTGTGCAGGATTTTTGCATCTGTATTCATCAGGGATATTGGCCTATAATGTTTTCTTGTCATTTTTGTCTGGTGTCAGGGTAATGCTGGCCTTGTAAATGAGTCGGGAAGTGTTTTTCTTTTTCTATTTTTTTGGAAGTTTAAGGACTGGTAATGGATTTTTATTGCTTGAGAGGTTTTCCAATTTGTTGGCATGTAATTGTTCATAGTAGTCTCTTATGATCCTTTGTATTTCTGTGGTATCAATTGTAACATCTCCTTAATTTCCGATTTTATTTTTTGAGTCCTCTCTTGCTTTTGGTAACTCTAGGTAAAAACTAGTTGTCTTTTAAAAGCCAGCTCTTAGTTTTATTGATCTTTTCTATTATCTTCTAAGTCTCTATTTCATTTATTTCTGATTTGTTTGCTCTTCCCCCCCTCCTTTCTTCTAGTAACTTTGGGCTTACCCTGTTCTTCTATTTCTAGTTCTTTGAGGTGTAAAGTCAGGTTATTTATATGGGATATTTCCTGTTTCTTAATGTAGGCATGTTTCACTATGAACTTCCCTGTCAGAACTGCTTTGCTGTAGTACATAAGTGTAGGTTTGTTGTGTTTCCTCTTTCACTTTTCTCTAGTATATTTTGATTTCTCTGTTTATTCTTTGACCCATTGATTATTCATTAGCATGTTGTTTAATCACCTCATATTTGTGAATTTTCTAGTTTTATATCATTGCAGGTGGAAAAGATGTTTATGATTCCAGTCTTCTTACATTTATTAAGACTTGTTTTGTGGCCCATCATAGGATCTGTCCTACAGAATGTTCCATTTAGTCTAATGTTGCTTAAGACCAATGTTTATTTATTGATCTTTTGTCCAGGTGATCTGTACATTGATCAATGTAGAATATTAAACTCCCCTACTGTTATTGTATTTCTATCTGACCCTTTAGGTGTTAATATTTGCTTTATTCTGGGGTGGGCAAAAGTAGGTTTATAGTTATGACTACACAAAAGTTTATTCCTGTATTGTTTATTTGTATTATAACTGTAAACCTACTTTTGCCCATGGCTGTATCATTAGGTGCAAGAATATTTATAAATGTTATATCCTCTTGTTGGATTGATCCCTTTATTATTACTTAATGCCCTTCTTTGTTTTTGTTGTAGTCTATTTGTCTGATACAAATGTAGCTCCACCAGGTTGATTTTGGTTTCCACTTGCATGGAATGTCCAGTTTATGTGTATACTTAAAGGGTAAAGTGAGTTAGTTTCTTGTAGCCAGCACGTAGTTGAGTCTTTTTTTTTTTATCATCTCAGCCATCCAGTGTCTTTTGATTGGAGAATTTAATCCATTTACATTCAAAGTAATTACTGATAGGTATGTACTTATTGCCATGTTGTTGTTTTCTAGCTGTTTTGTGATTCCTCTGTTCCTTCTCTTGCTTTCTTCCTTTTTGATTTGATGATATTCTGTAGTGTATGATTAAGATGCCTTTAGCTTTTGTGTATCTAGTATAGGTTTTTGCTTTGTGGTTACCATGAGGCTTACATAAAACAACTTATATTTATACCAACTTATTTTCAAACACTCCAGGGCTCTACCTTTTCACACACCCCTACATTATATGCTTTGAAGTCACAATTTACATCTTTGCATCTTGTGCAAATTAACAAATTGCAGGTATAGTTACTACATTTATCTTTTAACCTTCATAATGGCTTTATATGTGATTAAGCTGCTACCTTACAACAGTCAGCCATCACTTAAGGACAGGGATACGTTCTGAGAAATGTCATTAGCGATTTTATCTTGTGCAAACATCATAGCACTTATGCACACCCAGGCTCCAAACCTGAACAGCATGTTATTGTATTGCGTACAATTGCCTGTGGTATTCATCTAAACATAGAAAACGTACAGTAAAAATACAGTATAAAAGATAAACAACGGTACACCTGTTATTGGGCACTTACCAGGAATTGAGTTTTCAAGACTGGAAGTTGCTCAGGTGAGTCAATGAGCGAACAGGAAGGCCCAGGACATCACTGTGTACTACTGTAGACTTAGAAAAATACTTGTTATACATTTAGTGTAGCCTTTCTTCAGTAACAAATAAACCTTAGCTTACTGTAACTTTTTTACTTTATAAACTTCAGTTTTTCTTCTTGACTCTTTTGTAATAACACAAAGACATTGTACAAAAAATATTTTTATCTTTTCTATAAGCTTTTTTTATTAAAACATATTTTTAAACTTTTTTGTTCAAAACTAAGACACAAACACACACATCAGCCTAGGCCTACACAGGGTCAGGATCACTGGCTCCGACCTCCACCTCTCGTTCCACTGAAGGCCTTCGGGGGCAGTAACACGCAGGGAGCTGTCCTCTCCTGTGGTAACAACGCCTTCTCCTGGAACACCTCCTGAAGGCCCTCTGCAGGGTGTCATTCTCTTCAGAAACGGGTCACGGTATTTGCTTAGTTTCCTTCTTTCATTATGGGTTTCATTCATAGATGATGTAACATGAACACTCCTCTGTATTAATGAAAACCTTTCAGTGTTGGGGGTGGTCCATGTTTTCAAACTTCTTAAGGAGCTTCCTGAGGTCTTCAAAAGCTTCCACTAAGCCCTCCACTGTGAATTTTCTTGGCAATTCTCCTGCAGTGCGCTCCTGTTCAACACCTCCTCATTAGTCAGCGCCTCAGGAACCATCTCTAGGAGCGCCCAGCATCATCCTCACCCGCGGCTTGTTGATTTTTGTAGGTTCCTCATCCTTGGAAAATCCTTTGAAATCATGGAAAAACACTTTTTTTTTTTTTTTAAATCCTTACCTGAGGACATTTATTTCATTTTTTGTTCAGATAGAGTGGGAGGGAGAGGAAGAGAGGGAAACATTGATGTGAAAGGGACACATCAAGTGGTTGCCACCCACATGACCCAACCAGGGCCGGGGACAAACTGCAACCGAGGTACATGCCCTTAGCGGGAACCCAACCTGGGTCTCTCTGGACTGCAGGCTGAGGCTTTAACCGCTGAGCCAAACTGGCCAGGGCCATGGACAAACCCTTTGAGTATCATCTTCCAGATGCCATTCATATCCTCTTTAGTTGTGTTATTCCAAGCCCAAGCAGGGTCTTGACCCATTCATAGAGGTTGTGACCTTCCAGAATTCATGGGTGTCTCAGTTCCAGCAGTGGCCTGGGGAGAGATCCCCCTCAGGTAATGGTTATCAAAGCTGCCACGACTCCTTGCCCCATTGTTTGGATCAAAGAGGTGCTGTGGTCAAAGGGAGAAACACAACTTTGATATTGGGATGAAGATCAGTAACAGAAGGATGTGCGGGGACATTATCGACTTGAAGCAAAATCTTGAAAGGTCTGTTACTCTCCCCCTAGTACTTCTCCATTCGCTGGCATAGCAGCTCAGGAGAGCATCTTGGAAGAAAAGCGGGGTCTTCCATGACTTCTTGGTGTGTTTATTGATCTGCTCGAAGGCCCTGGGATTCTCACTCTATCAGACCACAGTGGGTTTCAACTTGTGGCCCAGAGCCTCGCTGCCCTGCTCCGAGCGACAGCCCAGGACAAACAGTCTCGGCTTCCGGTCAAGATGGCGGCACAGATAAAGGCGGCCTCCCCTCCCCCCACGACCGCAACACAACCGCCATTCGGCCGCCTACAGAGTTAAAGCAGCAGCCACACCGAGACTGGTAGGAGGGGCAGAGGGGTGCATGGGACGGTCCTCCCTGAGAGAGGGGCCCCGTCCCACACCAGGCCCCCAGCTCAGGGCCCCAGCGCCAGGAGGACAAGTCCCCATAACTTCTCACTGTAAAACCGGCGGGAACTGAGGGAGGCGGCGGCTGTGGAAGCCCGAGGCAGCTCCTCTTAAAGGGCCCGTGCACAGACTTGCTCGCACAACTCTGAGCTCAGGGGAGGAAGGTTGAGGGAGAGCAGGGAAGAACTGAGCTGTTTGGCCTCGGGAAGAGGGCTGGAGGGGCAGCTTTCTCCTGGACAGACGGTCTGTCGGAGGCCTTTGTTCCTTTGGTGAGCCCTTCCCTGGGGTGGCAGACAGAAGCCATATCTGGGACTCCAGCAACCTGGCTCACACTGGCGGCCCCGCCCTGCTGACTCCCTGAGGCCCCGCCCCACGCCACCCAGCTTTCGGACCCAGCCAAGCTGTTTCCTAAGGGTTTACCATAGGATTGGCTAGTCTTGGATCCTGCTTCAGAGTTTCCTAAAAATCTCTCAAACAAGCAGCATCTGGTCTCAGCAACCCCCATACCTCTCGTTAATGGCCCCAGGCCTGGCACTAGAAGCAACCAGCCTTGGTTCACAACTTGGTTTTTCCTGGACACCTCCAAGCCCAGCACAAGAAGCAGCCATCTGCAGATCACTTTGTAGCTTATGCCAGGTGGCCCCGGATAGAACACAGGCAGAGCCAGCACACCCAGTGGACAGCTTCAGACCACATCAAAACACCACCACCCAAACACCTCCACAAGTGACACACTCAATGAGTAGACTCTGTGGGTACCAGAGCCCTGCTCTGTGTGGTGGGTCCCTACACAGCTGATCCTCCAAGGTGGTCAGAGGCCAGTGGGCACAGCCAGTCCTTGTAGCTGATCAGCCTGAGTAAATCCCTCCCATTGACGTGTCACAGCAATCAAGACTCAAATACAACAGAAGGGTGTACAGTCCACACTAGGGGTGCAACTCGAGGGCCCAGCTGGGGTGATCAGGGAGACTGTGCCACTGGATCCTACAGGACACCTACAACAGTAGGCCACCCTACAAAGCCTAGGAAACATAGCAACTCTACCTAATACATAGAATCACAGGGAAGTAGCCAAAATGAGGAGACAATGAAACATGTCCCAAATGAGAGAACATAACAAAACTCAAGGAAAGAAACTAAACAAAATGGAGATAAGCAATATAACAGATGCAGAGTTCAAAACACAGGTTATAACATTGCTCAAGGAACTTAAGGAGAACCCCAAGGAACTTAGAACATCAACAACATAAAAAAACTAGTCAGAAATTAAGGATGCACTAACTGAAATAAAGAGGAAATCAATAGTAGAGTAGGTAAAGCCAAGAAGCAAACCATCAAATTGGAATATAAGGAAGCAGAAAACACCCAACCAAAACAGCAAAAAGAATCCAAAAAAATGAGGATAGTGTAAGAAGCCTCTGGGACTTCAAACGTGCCAACATTCGCATCATAGGGGTGCCTGAAGGAAAAGAGAGAGAGCAAGAAATTAAAAACCTATTTGAAAAAATAATGACAGAAAACTTCCCTAACTTGGTGAAGGAAACAGACATATAAGTGCAGGAAGCACAGAGAGTCCCAAACAAGTTGAACCCAAAGAAGTTCACACCACGACACATCATCAGCAAAATGCTAAAGGTTAAAGACAAAGAGAGAATCTTAAGAGCAGCGAGAGAGAAGCAGTTTATTACCTACAAAGGAGCTCCCATAAGACTGTCAGCTGATTTCTCAAAAGAAACTTTGCAGGCCAGAAGGGAGTGGCAAGAGATATTCAAGGTGATGAAAAGCAATGACCTACAACTGAGACTACTCTATCCTGCAAATCTATCATTTAGAATCGATGGACATATCAAGCATTTCCCAGACAAGAAAAAGCTAAAGGAATTCATCACCACCAAACCAGTGTTATATGACATGTTAAAGGGTCGTCTTGAAGGCAAAGAAGAACAAAAATATGAACAATAAAATGGCAATTAATACATATCTATCAACAACTGAATCTACAAACAAAAAGAGCAAGCAGAGCAGAAACAGACTCACAGATACAGAGAACTTTTTGTTGCTTGCCAGATGGGTGGAAAAGATGAAGGAATTAAGAAGTACAAATTGGTTGTTAGACTGATGAACCTCAAAGGGAAGGGGGATGAAATAAACCAAAGAACTTCTATGCATATATGCATAACCAATGGACAACAATAGTGTGGGGAGGGCAGGAGGAGAGGGTGGGGGGAAAAGGGAGAAACATCTGTAATACACTCAACAATAAAGATGAGATTAAAAAAAAAAAAACTATTTCTCTACCTTCTCCAGTCCTGTGGGATCTGCAGCCATAAGACCCGCTCACCACCAGAACCAAGGGGTGTGCCTGGGACACCAGATGTGTGCCCAAGCTCCTTTATGGGTGGTACCCATGACCCGGAGCAAGGCTGAGTCCACGGTGTTTGGAGAAGATTGCAGTAGGCCTCTAGCTGTGTTCTTAATTAGAAGCTTCTCAGGCTGAAGCTTTAAGATAGTACAGAGGCTTCTTTCACAGAAAGACTGGGTGCTTTTCAGCTTGCTGTGGCTTTCTTTGGGGATTCTTCTCTCAGGTGCAGGTCTTAAAAAGTGGACCCCCCATCACGGGGTTCAGACACTTCAGTCCTCAGGAAGGAGCTGGGAGTTGTGAGTGCCCTCCCGCCTGTGGGCCACCCCAGCAGGGTTTATGACAAGCTTGTGTCTCAGCCTCTTTCCCATTTCAATGTGGGCTTTTTTCTCATTTGCCAGATGTGTAGGGGTCATTCATCTAGTTATCAGGTTTCTTTCATAGGAAACTGTTCTGTATGTGGCTGTAGACTCGGTGTGCCCATGGGAGGAGGCGAGTTCCATGTTACCATCACTCTCTGTTTTAGGTGACAGCCATTCTAACGGGTGAGGTGATACCTCGTGGTTAGGATGTGCATTTCCTTGATGATTGGTGATGTTGTACATCTACTGTGAGGTCCTGGGCCTGACAGAGGCTGGAGCCAGGTGGACCACTGTGGGCTCCACAGCTGGGACTGAGGCCCGTCTGATGCATGGGCCAGCGAGACTCCTCCCGGGTCCCTTTGGGGGTCCTGCACCCTGCAGCTCCCACAAAGGCACTTTTGTTCATGGATGGGTGCCAACGTTTTGTTTTTGGAAAGTAGGACAAAAACGAGGATGTCTTAGGCCACCGTGATGCTAACATCACTTCTCAAAACAAACAAGACAGCTGTGCCTGTGGCAGTTCGTGCGTGTGGGAGCTTTACTAAGAGACAAAAGCCCAGAATCTCTAGATCCAAGGGCGCAGGAAGCTCTCGCAGGTGCAGCCAGATTGCCTTTTACAGCGGTTTACACTCCATCTGCGTACCTGAGACGCCGGTTTCCCCACATCCTGACGGCTTGGTTTCACCAGTCGGTGAAAAATACAGCAATTCACTGTGGCTCTAATTTGCATTTATGTTACTCTGAGGGAGGCTGAGAGGCATTTCCTGTGCATTTTTCTGCCTTGGGTTTTGGTATTTTACCTCTTGAGTCACTGAAGCTCCTTCCTTTTTGATAGGTGTGAAAACTTCTTAGAATATATTTTTGAAACAAGATTACCCAAGGAACCCAAGTATAAAAAGCACAGGAGGGGCACCGGTGTCCTGGAGCCAGGGCTGTGCGTGGGTGATATTAGGGTCTGTGACTCTGGGCAGCACCCAGACACCGATCTGGCCGATTTCCTGAAACTCACCTGCCTCTCCCTCCCTGGCCTCCATCTCTGCAGCTCATGTGCTCCTCGGTGCAGAAGGCCCTGTTTGAGGAGGAGGACCACGTCAAGAAGCTGCAGCAGAAGGTGGCCACCCTGGAGAAACGGAACAGGCAGCTCCGGGACCGGGTGAAGAAGGTCAAACGGTCCCTGCGGCAGGCGCGCAAGAACGGCCGCCACCTGCAACTGGTGAACCAGAAGCTCAGCGAGAAGCTGGCGGCCACGGCGGGAGCCCTCCCGCACATCAACGCCCTGGGGCGGGAGCCCGCAGGCAGCACCTACCTGCGGGGATAGGGCCACGCCGCCTCACCTCCCGCCAGGGAAGGGCGGTGAGGATGCTGCTGGACGTGCCCGTTTTTCAGATCTCGTAAAAGATACTTTCACTATGCGTTGGGTAGCGTCTAGCTGGTTGGAAGGGTAAGGCTTGCTGCCCCGACCTGGCCTGGTCAGACACGGAGCTTGGCAGTCCAGAGGCAGCACCATCCGGAGGCCGTGTCCTGCCTGGGGCCTGTCCTCAGCTTCCGGGGGCAGCCTGCAAAGCGCAGATATCGGGGAAAGAACACTTTAGACGCTAGACGTAGGAGACTTCAAGGAGCGTGGCCTTTCTTTCAGGAGAGAAGGCAGTGTGGTCTCAGCTCTGAGCTGCAGAACTAACTACTAGTCCGGAGCAGTGGGGCCGTCTGGGGTCTCATTTTCCAGATCTTCGGAAGGAAGACGGTGGCCGTCCCAAACATGCTCGTTACAACATGCGGGGTGTCCCTATTCCAGCCAGCATTCTCTCACAGCCGAGGCACGTTAGACTTAATGAGCTCAGCACAGGTCATTAAGAGAGAGAAATTATACCCACTTTCCAGTCCCGGCTCCCCAGAGCTGCAGAGGACGTCTAAGGGTCACTTTCATCAACAGGGACATGGCCTTTGTGGGCCTGTCAGGTTGCATCGCACCACATTCCGAGGTTGGAAAATCCTGAGTAGCATCTCAGCTCCTTCTAAATTTTAACTTAGTTTGCTTGGTAATTTCTTCCAACTTTTCCAGATCCACGGTGAGCTGTTCCAATACTCCGTGGACTTCTGTAAAGACGCCTCCTTATGTATCTTCTCCAGGCTCCCAGCTCCTGCTTTTTTTTTTTTAAACAAATGCTTTCCCCCCCCCCCCCCAGGGCTGACCTTGCCCTGGACTCATGTTCGTGCATCAGCCCACCTGCCATGACTGCACCTGTACACAAACAAAACTCTTCATCCTTCCCAGACAGACCACAGGTGGAGTGTTCACGTACCTGCTACTTGAGCGCTCGCCGTAGGCACATCTGGTCAAGTCCCAGCTGTTAGGAAGCGGTCCGCTGAGTGTCCTCTCCTGGTCAGCCTCGATGGCTGGACTTCCAGACCCAGTTTCCCTCCCCTGCCTTTCCAGATAGAAGCTTCTGGCCCGACGCTGGGGGATGGCTGCCCGCAGACCACCCAAGATGCTCCAGGACCTGCCTTTTGTGTCTCCATCGGAAACAGCAGCTCCTGTAAGACTCCATTCCACTAGGTGGCAGGCTCCGGCCTCAGGGGAGAACGCTATGCCCTGGACTGATGACACTGGAACTTTCTGCTCAAGGGCACTTCATGTCCAAGCTTCTGCCACCACTTTATTAGTCAGCGCTATGCTTCCTCGTGGAGTACGATAGAAGGCCGTCTTCTTCCTGGGGACGTCTCCTTAGAGTGGTTCCGCGTCCACCGAAGGGAGTGACAAGCCTGAGGGTGATTTACAGTCAGTGTTCGCAGAACTGTGGAAGCTGACTCTCTCCAGCTGCACCATGTTCTCCATTTTCAATAAATATGAGCAATATTTCAGCCACAGCAGCAAAGCGGTGTGTTGTCTGGGGTCAGGGAGATGTCAAGATTCGGCCTGGAAAGGCAATTTAAACCCTCTGGGGGAGTGTGTGAGTAGCACCTGGGGCACTGAGGACACTGAGCTCAAGCCTCTCCGCTTTCTTTCCCTGTTGGGATGTGGCCAAACCCTGCCCCTCAGGGTTTCCACCTCAGCGCGGGGAAGCAGTGCTGTGCCGCTCCTCCCGCTCCTCCCGAGGCCGCCGTTTCATTCAGCAGCAGCGCACTCAGATCTGTTGCCAAAGGGAACGCCTGGGTCCCTGTCATCCTAACCAACGCCCTTGCCACCTGTTTGCTGTACCAGTAGGCACTTTTTTTTTTAATCCTCACCCGAGGACATTTTTCCATATTTTGTTTGGAGAGGAAGAGAGAGAGAAACATTGACGTGAAAGGGACACATCGAGTGGCTGCCACCCACACGACCCAACCAGGGCTGGGGACAAACTGCAACCGAGGTACATGCCCTTAGCGGGAACCGAGCCCAGATCTCTCTGGACTACAAGCTGACGCTCTAACCGCTGAGCCAAACCGGCCAGGGCAGTGGGCACTTTTTATACAAGAATGCACCAATTATAAATCCTCACCAGAACTTGATGTGTTAGCCAACCTCTCCCAGCAGTGTCTCTGAGATGCAGGCCACTGGTTATGTCCACGTTGTGGTTCAAGGAGGCCACATGACTTTTCCAAAGTCACATAAGTGAGAGGCAGACAATCTAGAATCTGTGAACAGTGCCCAGGAGTCACAAGCTGGTAGCGTGTGGGGAGAGGCTTCTTGGGCCTCCGCAGTGTGTTTGGATGTGACCCCTATTTTAGTTTTTTAGCACCAGACTGTCTCACACACTGACGGTGCCCGCCTGCCTCTGGGGAGAGAACACACTCAGGTCACGCTGACTGAAGCCACCGTCGGCTCTGCTCCAGCCGCGCTCTGCGATGGTGTAAAACAAGCACCCGGCCTCTGCTCTTTCACGCAGGTCATCTCACTCAGTATTCCTGACGGTTTTATAAAATAGGGAGCCTAATCCGCCTTCTCCAAGAGGAATCTGGGCCTTCAAGAGATTAAATTGTCCAGTGTACACAACTAGTACAGGTGGCCAATCGAGGTGCAACTCCCAATTTCATTTCTCTCTCTTTTTAAAATATTTTTTATTGATTTTTTAGAGAGAGAGGAAGGGAAAGAGGTAGAAACATCAATGAGAGAAACATCGACCGGCTGCCTCCTGCATGCCCCCACCTGAGGATCAGACCGGGACCTCTCAGTCCATGGGACGACGCTAAGCCACGGAGCCACGGAGCCACACCGGCCGGGCTCATTTCTCTTTATAGTTGCTCAGCTGTAAAATGGGGATAAAAATCACTCCTACCTCAGAGACTGTTAAGACTATTGAATAAATTATTCACATAACATGTTTAGCATGGTACCCGACACTCCGCAACCATTCAACAGATGACTTATAATAATTTTTATTATAAACGTTCAGCAGAAAGGCCCCAATACACGTCAGAAATAAAAAATATTTGGTGGGGTTCTATATAATTTTCTTGTCAGTCTTGACCATAAACTTGAGCCTCTTTCTCGTTTTCCTTATTCCTGAGTGATCTCCTTTTCACGAGCAATAGATATTCCTCCAAATTTACTGAGAAAATACAGTCCATGAGAAATGTGTCTCGACCTCCCAGCATGTCAGTCACAGTCCCTCCTCCCTCCCACCTCACAGGAAGGCTATCCCTACGGCCGCAGCCCGGGGCAGACCGCGCTGCTCCTTGGAGTTCATACTGCTCCTCTCCAAACCGGGCTCCACCAATGTTTCCCTCTTTTATCATAAATCTTGTCTTTGTTGGGACTCCTGCCAGCCATGCTCAGAACTACTCATCCCAAGGAGAAAAAAGAGAAACACAGTTTGGAAAGGATGGAGGTCGTCGTTACAGATGGTGACACGGAGGGCCCCTGACTCCCCCCCTCCCACAGACACACGGAGCAGTTTCCTCTGAAAGAAATCCAGAAACTAACTGAGTGACTCTCATTTTCCGGGGGAACCAGAAGACACCCACATGGAAACGAGTAAGAAAGGCCAAGCTGCACTCTGGCATAAGCGCCACACGATCCGGAGGGAACCCACCAACCTGTTCTCCCTGCGGAGTGAAGGCTTTGGACCCCACACCTGGCCCTGAAAGCCGACGGGTTTGCATCCATGAGACCACAAGCAGCAGTTATTAGGGGGAACAAGCACTCACTCAGCTGTGACCCAGGATCAGTGCAAAGGGAGCAGGCAAGACACCCATTTCTGTCTTTTCCTGAGTGGGGGCGATTAGCACACTTGAACAGCTGCTGCCCAAGGGCCAGGCTTCTAACTAAGCGCACACCTGGGGCTGAAATCTTCCCGGAGACCAGGGAGCACCTTCCCTGCCCTCGCCTGCTCCGAGTCTCCAGTGTCTCCCTGGGAGAAACTCACACACACATCAGTGACTCAGGTCCTCAGATCACCTGGCTGACAGCCAATGGGGCTTCCATTCAGGGCTCCCACAGACCATCCAAACAAAGAAGTTTCTAGCTGGCCATCTCCGCAGGGCCCAGTGTACAGGGCTCAGAGGGAAATGCCCATCTCCCAGGCTGTCCCTGGAAGAGATCTATTTGCATAGCTCAAAAGCTGCTGACTGCATCCTCCCCAAAGAACAAGGACACTGCAGACACCTCCTCTGCCCCCTCCTCTATCCCACTCCAGTCCCACCAGGTTCCCTCTGCAAGGAGCCCGCACACCTGTCTGGTGCCCTAGCATTTGTGGCTGCCACCTAAAGGACAGGCCCCAGACTGTCATTCATGACTTAATGAGGCTCACATTCACGAGTCCCACAGGACTGTAGCAAACGAAGAAATAGTTTTTAACAGGCTCAGGAGTACCATCTGCAACTTTCCACTGGGGCCCAGTGCAGAGGAGCAGGCAAAAATTCCACCTTCCAGTTTCTTCCTGGAAGACACCTAACTGCACACTTTCCCAGCTGGTACCTGAGGGTACAGCTTCCAGCGGGCCTGCTTGTAGCTGCTGGCTGAGGTCCTCCCCTTTGGGACATTGACAGGTCTTGGCACAGTCAACTATTGGGAGCCATGAGGAACAAAGTACGTGTTCAAGCACAAAGGTTGGAGAAATAGGAGCATAGGCTGGGATGCTGGGTGCTAGATGAGGTTTATCTTCTATACAACACCACTCTTGCCCTGGACGGTTTGGCTCAGCAGTTAGAGCGTCGGCCTGCGGTCTGGAGAGACCTGGGTTCGGTTCCCGCTAAGGGCACGTACCTCGGTTGCAAATGTCCCCAGCCCTGATTGGGTCATGTGGGTGGCGACCACTCAATGTGTCCCTTTCACGTCAATGTCTCTCTCTCTCTCTCTCTCTCTCTCTCTCCCTCCCTTCCTCCCACTCTATCTGAACAAAATATCAAAAAATGTCCTCGGGTGAGGATTAAATAAATAAATAAACAAACAAACAAACAAATACCACCACTCTGTCAAGGCCGGGAGAGGTGGCTGTTTTACCTAATGCATGGAAACCAGCACAGAGAGTCAAGAAAAATGAAGAAACAAGAATATGTTCTAAACAAACAATAAGATGAAACTCCAGAAACAGATCTTCCTAGAACAGATAGGAGTTACCTGATAGAGAGTTCAAAATAATGGACAGAGAGATGGAGAGCATGCATGAACAAACTGAGAATTTCAACCTAGAGACAGAAATACAAAAAAGTACCAAACAGTTTACAGGGCTGAAGAAAACATTAACTGAACTAAAAAATTCAATACAGGGGTTCAACATCAGACTAGATCGATCAAAATAAAGAATCAGTAACTCAGCAGGGTAGTAGAATTCATTCAACCATAGGAGCAAAAGACAGAAGACTGAAGACAGCTTAAGGGACCTATAAGACACCATCAAATAGACCAAAATATACATTTAAAGGGGTTCAGAAGGAGAAGAGAGAGAAAAAGGGAGGCAGAAAGCTAATTCAAAGAAATAATGGTTGAAAATCTTTTCTAACCTAGGGAAAAACAGACATCCAGATTTAGGAAGTTCAAATTCCCCAAAAAAGATGAATGTGAAGAGACCTACAATGAGGCACTTCATAATTAAATTGCCAAAATTAAAGACAAGGAGAGAATCTTAAAAGCAACAAGAGAAAAACTACTTTTTACATACAGGGAACCCCCATAAGAGTATCAGCAGATTTTTAGATTTTTAAACAGAAACTTTGCAGACCAGAAGGGCTGGGATGACGTCTTCAGTGTGTGAAAAGAACAAAATTACCAATCAAGAATACTCTACCCAGCAAAGATGTCCTTCAGAATTGAAGGAGAACATATTACTTAAAAAAATAAGTAAATTCAGGAAAGTTGCAGAATACAAAATCAATGTACAAATATCAGTTCCATTTAAGTTGTCATCAGAACTAAAGAAGAGAGTTTTCCAGACAAGCAAATTAATTTCAGTACCACTGCACTGGCTATACAAAAAATATTAAAGAACTTTTTTAAGTTGTAAAACAAAAAGTTGCTAATAAAAGGAAAGCATATTAAAGTATAAATCTCACCGATAAAGGTAAATATATAGATAAAATCAGAATAATCCAATGTTGAAATGGTGGTAGGTTAATCACTTATAAAGGTAGTATGATTTCTTTCTTATACTTTGTCATAGTAAGTTCTACCCATTTTCCACTGTATACAGCGTTCTGCTTTGACAAGTTAGTTTTATTCTCACACTTAAATTTCTTTTTGCCAAAAGAAGGTGTTTTACGGGGAGAAAACTTTGAAGCCAGTTATGCTATGCTTTGCACAAATGTGGTGAAATCTAGAAAAGACTGTGTGTCACCCCTCTGTTTATTCTTGAACAGAGGGCAGAGAGGGCACTGGGAACTTCTCACAAACAAAAGGTGCCTATTCTTTTAAAAAATAAAATAAAACAAATATTACTCTTCCATGTTCCTTCTGCCTATATTTAATAATTATTTTATGAAGCAGTTCTAATGAAATGTAAATTGTTTCAGCAAAATTCGGCTTTTCTTTTCATCTCTTTATGTAAACCTGCTAATAATGAGCTCATCACTAATATCCAGTGTAAAGTTTAACACAGTTTGACAGTAAATAAATATGAATATTTTCAAGTAAAGCAAAAGTAATAAAAATAAATAACTACAGTACTTTGTTAATGGATGCACAATGGAGAAAATGGATAAAAATAATGTAAATTGTGACATCAAAAACATAAAATATGGGGGGGGGGAGTAAAAATATAGAGCTTTAGAATGTGTTCAAACTGAACTTATCAGCTTAAAATAGACTGTCAGAACTCTAAGATGTTTTATATAAAACTTATGGTACTCACAAAGCAAAACCTTATACACAAAAGATAAAGAGAAAGAGAAAGGAATCTAAGTACACCACTACAGAAAGTCAAAATCCAAAAAGAAGAGAGCGAGACAAGAAGAAAGGAACAGAGGAATTACAAAACAGCCAGAAAATAAAAAATAAAATGGCAATCAGATCATACCTATCAATTTACTTTAATTATAAATGGACTAAATTCTCCAATCAAAAGACACAGAGGATCTGAATGGATTAAAAAACAAGATTCATTTATATGCTGCCTGTAAGAAACTCCCCTCAGCTTTAAGGACATACACAGACCGAAAGTGAAGGGATGGAAACGATGTTCCATTAATGGAAACCAAAGAGTGCAGGACAGCGATGCTTGTGTCAGGCAAAATAGACTTTAGGACAAAGACCGAAATGAGTCAAAGAAATGTCATTATATAGTGATAAAGGGGTCAATCCAACAAAAAGATATAACATTTGTAAATATTTGTGCACCCTACATAGGAGGACCTAATTCTATAAAACAAATTATTAACAGACCTAAAAGGAGAAATAGTAATACAATAATAATAGGGGACTTTCATACCTCATTGTCATCAATGAATACATGTCAAGAGAGAAAATCAATAAGGACACATTGAACTTAATGCATTAGACCAGCTAGACTTGACACACATTTACAAGACATTCCCGCAACAGCAGCAGAATACACACTCTTCTCAACTGCAAATGGAACACGCTCCAGGCTATATCATGTGTTAGGCCACAAAACAAGTCTTAATACATTTAAGAAGACTGAAGTTATATCACGCATCTTTCTGACCACAAAGTTATGAAACTAGAAATCAATTTTACAAGAAGAAAACTGGAAAATTCACAACTATGTAGAGATTAAACAACATGTTACTGAATAATCAATAGGTCAAACAAGATTAAGATAAATTTTAAAAAATATCTTGAGACAAATTAAAATAGAAATGTAACATACCAAAACTAAGGGGATACAGCAAAAACAGTTCTAAGAGGGAATTCCCTAGTGATAAACACTTACATTAAGAAACAAGAAAGATCTCGAACAACCTAACTTTACATTTTAAGGAACTAGAAAAAGAAGAACAAAGTTAGTGTAAGGAAACAACAAATATATAAAGCATAAATAAATGAAATAGAGACTAAGAATGCAATTGAAAAGATCAATAAAACTAAGAACTGTTTTCTTGAAAAGGTAAACATACGAACCTTCAGCTAGATGAGAGACAGACAGAAATGAAAGACCCCACAGAAATACAAAGGATCATGAGACTACTATGAACAATTATATGCCAGCAAACTAGACAACCTAGAAGAAATAAATTCCAAGACATACAAACTATAAAGACTAAATCATGAAGAAATAGAGACTCTGAAGAGACTAATTATACAAGGAGAGTGAATCAGTAATAAAAAATATCTCCCAATACAAAAATGTACTGGTAAATTCTACCAAACATTTAAAATAGAATTAATACTATTCATTTTCATCCTCTTTCAAAATAAAAAAAGGAGGGAACACTCTAAACTCATTTTATGAGGCCAGTATTACTCTGATAAAATCAGAAAATAAAACTATAAGCCAATATCCTTGATGAAAACATGCAAAAATTCTCAACAAAATATAAAATGTATTATAATAAAACCAAATATTACATTAAAAACAAAGTGAATTCAACAGTATATTAAAAGGATTAGCCATCAATATACAAAAATCAGCTGTGTTTGTATTAATAATAATGAACTATTAGAAATTATTAATCATCCACTTATGTCTTTTATTTTTACCATTTCTTCAAATAAAGTAATTTGGTACCCTCCCTGCCAAAAGAAGTAGAAATTAAGAAAATAATCCCATCTGCATTTGCACTAAATGCATAAAATACCTAGGAATAAGTTTAATCAGGAGGTGAAAGATCTGTATGCTGAAAACTTTAAGACATTGATGAATTAAATGCACATAAATGGAAAGATATGCCCTGGCCGGTTTGGTTCAGCGGTTGGAGCGTCGGCCTGCGGTCCTGAGAGACCCGGGTTCGGTTCCCGCTAAGGGCACGTGCCTCGGTTGCAGTTTGTCCCCGGCCCTGGTCGGTTGTGCGGGTGGCAGCCACTCGATGTGTTCCTTTCACATCGATGTTTCTCTCTCTCTCTGTTCCTCTCTCTCCCTCCCACTCTACCTGAACAAAAAAATGGGAAAATGTCCTCGGGTGAGGATAAAAAAAAAAAAAAAGGAAAGATATTTCATGCTCCTGAATTGGAAGGATTAAATGCCTATACTACCCAAAGCAATCCATAGATTTAATGCAATCCCCATCCAAATTCCAATGGCATTTTTCACAGAAATAGAATAAACAATCTTAACATTTGTATGGAACCACAAAAGACCCTAAATATCCAAAGTAATCTTGAGCAAGAAGAACAAAGTTTGAGGCATCATGAGCCCTTAATTTCAAACTATATTACAAAGCTATAGTAATCAAAACAGTATGATACTGACATAAAAACAGACATATAGATCAATGGAACAGAATAGAAAGCTGAGAGATAAACCCACGCATTCAAGGTCAAATAATTTATGAGAAAGGAGCCACAAATATGCAATGGAGAAAGGATAGTCTCTTCCATAAATGGTGGGGAAACTGGACAGTTATATGCAAAATAATAAAACTTGACCACTATCTTACACCATACACAAAATCAACTAAAAATGAATTAAAGACTTGAATGCAACATCTGAAACCACGAAGCTCCTGGGGGGGAAAAATATATATATATATATGTATAGGTGTGTGTATATATATATATATATATATATGGAAGTTTCTTTTAGAAAAGAATATGTTTTTACTGATTTTTTTTTTTTTTTAGAGAGACAGGAAGGGAGAGAGAAATAGAAACATTGATGTGAGAGAGAAATATCAATTGGCTGTATCCCACATGACCACTACTGGGGGTCAAGCCCACAAACCAGGCATGTGTCCTGACTGGGAATCAAACCGGGACCTCTCAGTCCATGGGAGGATGCTCAATCCACTGAGCCACACCAGCCAGGCAGGGGAAGCTTCTTGACATCGGTCTTGGCAATGTGATGTCTTGAATTTGACACTAAAAGCAGAAGTAAACAAGTGGGACTAAATAAAAGCTTCTGTAAAACCACGAACACAATGAAAAGGTACCAATGGAATGGGAGAAAATATTTGCAAACCATATATCTGATTAGGGGTTAATATCTAAAATACATAAAGCCCTGGCCGGTTTGGCTCAGCGGTTGGAGCATCGGCCTGCGGTCCAGAGAGACCTGGGTTTGGTTCCTGCTAAGGGCACGTACCTCAGTTACAGTTTGTCCCTGGCCCTGGTTGAGTCGTGCGGGTGGCAACCACTCGATATGTCCCTTTTACATCGATGTTTCTCTCTCTCTCTCTCTCTCTCTCTCTCCTTCCCACTCTATCTGAACAAAAAGTGGAAAAATGTCCTCAAGTGAGAATAAAAAAAATTTTTTTAAATACATAAAGAACTCATATAACTCAATAGCAAAACAAAAAATTCAATTAAAAAATGGACAGAGCATCCGAATAGACGTTTTTCAAAGGAAACATGCACATGGCCAACAGGTATATGAACAGATGCTCAATATCACTAATTGTCAAGAAAATGCAAATCAAAACCACGAGATATCACCTCACACCTGCCAGAATGGCTATTATCAAACAAGAAGGAATAATGAATGATAGCAAGGATAGGAAGAAATGGGAAATTGTACACTGTTAGTGGGAATGTAAATTGGTGCAGCCACGATGGAAAGCAGTATGGAGGCTCCTCAAAACATTAAAAATTAAAACACCATATGATCCAGCAATTCCACTTCTGGGTATTATCCAAAGGAAACAAAATCACTGCTTCCAAAAGATGTGTGCACATCCTTGTCCACTGCACATTATTTTCAGCAGCCCAGACATGGAAACAACCTAACTGTCCACTGACCGACGAATGGATAAAGGTGACAAAGTGGATATATATTATTCAGCCACAAAACAGAAGAAACTTCTGCCATTTGGGACAACATGGATGAACCTTGAGGCCATTATGCTAAGTGAGATACCAATTCAGATAGAGAAAGACAAGTACTGTATAATATTATTTATATGTGACATCTAAAAAAGTTAAATGTACAGAAACATGGTGGTTACCAGGGGCCGGGGAGTAAAGAAATGGGGAAATGTTGGTCAGAGCTTACAGACTTCCAGTTATAAGATGATAAGTTCTGGGGATCTGATGTACAGCATGGTGATCACAGTTAATAACATTATATTATATATATGAGAGTTGTTATAAGAGTAAATCTTTAATAAGAGTAATAAATCTTTATAAGAGTAAGCGTTCTCACCACAAAAAAAGTAACGGTATTCGTGCGCGGTGACAGAAGCGTTAGCCACGCTATGGTGGTAATCATACCGTAATATGTAAGTACATGAAATCAACACATTGTATATCTTAAACATATATAATATTACATGTCAATTATATCTCAATAAAGCTGGAAAACAATTAAAAGAGAGAATCAAGTGTCACCGTCCTTGAAAGTGGACGTGGCCTTCCTCTGAAGGTCAGAGGTGACCATGAATGACATTTCCACTGAGATATATTCCTGATTTCGTTGTGGGATGAGGACCTAGGAAAGATCACTGTAGCAATGACCAACAGAAAATATGACCAAGGAGGCTATCCAAATGACTGGTCAAAATGGATGGACCTCCTAATATAAATAGTGACCAGAGGGCCTGGCTTGAGTCTCTACTTATGGGAAAGTCACAGCCCTTCAACCTGAGGTAGTTCTTAGAGCTCCCTAATTTAAGAGATCAGGAACCCTTGAGAAATACTTTGTGGTAACTTACAGAATACTATAATCTTCCTAGTTCTCTACCAAGAACCTGTAGGTAGGTGTTCATCACTTTAAATGTGCGACAGAGAAGGGGAAATTCTAAGCCTTTCTGGGACTGGATAGTGGTGCTACACTACCCCAAGCCAGCAGCCAGAGGGGATGCTAATGTGGGTCCAACAGTAAGTGGGGTTCTGGCCCAAGTCCATCTCCCAGTAAGTCCCACGGGTCTGTGAACCCATTCTGTGGTTATTCCCAGCTCCTGAACACACAGTTGAAATAGACATTCTTGGCATCTGGCAGATGCCCACACTGGATTCCTGAACCATGGAATGAAGGCTACTATAGCAGAAAAGTCAAGAGAAAACCCTGAAGGTTCTCCTCTTTAATAAAGCTAAAGTATACAAATAGTAAACAAAATAGAATCCATGAGAACACTCTTACCAAACAGGGACTATCAATACGAACAGAAATTATGAAAGGGAACCAAATGAAAATTCTGGAGTTGGAAAGCACAATAATTGAAATGAAAAATTCACTAGAGGGGGCCAAGAGCAGATTTGAATAGGCAGAATAAATACTCAGTGAACTTCAAGATAAGACAATTGAGATGATCCAGTTTGAGAAATAGAGATAATAAAGAATGAAGAAAAAGGAACAGAGTACAAGAGGCCTGTAGGACTCTACACGCCAAACACATACACTTAATGGGATTCCAGAAGGAGGAGAGAAAAAGAAAGGGCAGGAAGCAGGTTAGTGGTTGCCAGGTGCTGGGAGTAAGTACAGGGTTTCTGTTGGGGTGATAAAATGTCTGGAATTATATAGTGGTGACGTTTGCACACCACTGTGAATATACTAAAAACCACTTGATTGTGTACCTTACAATGGTTAAACAGTGAATTTTTGTTAGACAAACTTCGTGTCAATAAAAAGGAATCACCATCTCAGTTCCTCCCGGTTTTCCTCTCTCATTGTAGCTCCTGATCCTACCGCACGGATGCCTTCAACCAGCCCCTGCCCTTTGCCTTGGTCTCTCTTTGTCCCTCCAGCTCAGAAAATCTTACTCGTTTCAAAATCCGCTCAAAGTCTATCTGATTCTCATTCCCCATAGCACCTGTTGTAATTCTTTAAAAATGTATAATCTGGATGCTAAGTAGCTATCGAAAAGCCTTGGTTTATCCAGGCTCATCTCAACTGGAAAGTTTTGCAAAGAGTCATTTTTTTAAAGTTTGGTGAAACAAACACATTTAAAACTTACTAGCTTAGCCATTTTTAGGTGTACACCTCTGTAGTGTTAGATGTATTCACACTGTGCAACAATGAAGTGTCAATTATGCCCCAATTTGTGAAGCCTTCCTTAACTGGAATCAATTACTCCTTCCTCCGTGTTCCTAGAGCACGTTGGGCACCCTCCCACTCTAGCGTTGACCATATTTCCTTCAGGTTAGTCTTGTGTCTGTCCCCATCACTAATCTGTGAGCTCCCCGAGGACAGTTTGAGGCCAACTCATCTCTGAACTCTCTGCCCAGCACAATGTGACACTATGTGCTTGCTGAGGAAGGAATGAAGGGGCGAAGGCCGTAGTGTCATGTGAGACCTGGACACACGTAAGGAGAGGAGCAAAGAATGATCCTCTTCATCATCCTCGCTTCCTTCTTTCTCTACATCCCGGCCTGACATCTTGCCTCATCCTTGGCCAAGAACAGGGGCTGGGGATATTACTCAGTGGTTCCGGGGTCCTGTCAGCTGCTGGCCTCGAGGAAAATCCTGCCCCCGTGTCTTCCGTGGCGAATGCCCTGCAGCGGCCCAACTGCCATTATCCAGGGCCACCTGTTCTGTGTCTACAGACTCAGGCCCCTTTCAGCTTCCAACTTTCCTGAGCCACGGGACCTTGAAAGATACCACCTGTGCGCCACCTTGACAATGAACGCGCAAGAAAGTATGTGGCAAAATCACTTTTTGGTTATCCAGACACTATTTCTCCAGGAAGGGTGGTTCAAACGCCCCTTGCTTTCCTCCTCCCTCCTCACGGCCGCGGCCACCCCTGGTGTCCACAGACTTGCTGGCTGGGAACACAGTCAGGGGGCAATGTTCTAAGGAATCTGTTCGCTGCTTTCTTCAACGTCTGCTAAAGGCTCAGGGAGGAGGCTCAAAAGGAACTAAAACGAAATGTTTTGATTATCTGTGTTTTTACAATCAATCCTGTTCCCATTCAAGGATCACGAGCTGGCCGCGTCACGCACCCCGTGAGATGGGCTCCGGCTGCCAGATGGCTGGCATTTGCTTCTTCCCGGCCAGTAAGAGAAAATTCAAACCAGACACTGAAATGTCCTTTTCTCTTATTAAAAATAGTTCTTAATTGTGTAGCTGGGTTCTCTGAGAGTGAACTTCAGTGTGTCTGAACCTCTGAAGGGTAGAAACGGATAAAACTGCCATTCTGAAGGGGCTAGACGGTCACACAAGGCGCCGGGTCCCAACCTGGCCGCCCATCAGGAACGTGGGGGGCTGTAGGTAAGCTGCCTGCCGGTCTCCCCCTCCTACCTGCATCACCCTGCATCACCCTGCCTCACCCTGCATCAGCACTAAGAACAAACAAAACCCCTTTCCTATGACGTTAATCAGTAGCCAGGACTGAGAAATCACAGCTCTGGGGGTAAAACAGGTCATTTATCACCCTGGCCGGTTGGGCTCAGCCGATAGAGCATCGGCCTGTGGTCCAGAGAGACCCGGGTTCAGTTCCTGCTAAGGGCACGTACCTCGGTTGTGGTTTGTCCCCGGCTCCGGTTGGGGTTGTGTGGGTGGCAGCCAGTTGATGTGTCTCTTTCACATTGATGTCTCTCTCTCTCTCTCTCTCTCTCTCTCTCTCTCTCCCCCCCCCCTTTCCTCCCACTCTATCTAAAGATAAATGAAAAAAAAAAAAAAAAGTCCGCGGGTGAGGATTAAAAAAAACCAAACAGGTCATTTATCTTCAGAATAAACATTTGAAAATAAATTATTCTGGGGAGCCCCTCAATGGGAATATATAAATCATGGTAACTGAAGGAGCCCTGAATATTGGTAAACTGATCCAAATGCAAACACTGGGCTGGTACATTAGCTATCTATTACTGTGTAACCAATGACCACACACTTAATAATAACTGGTTACTAATAACTCAGTAAAACTGTGAGATAATGAAGAGACACATCTTTATCACGGTCTACCATTTCCATGGCTGGATAATTTTATGAAAGACAGACAACTGGCAGCCTAGGAGGTAGCTGAAAATCTGTGTCCTCTCGGGAAGGAAGCAGCTCTGTGTGTTCCTTCGAAGGACACTAATCTCATTCACAAGGGCTCTGTCCTCATGACCGAATCACCTCCCAAGTGCCCCACCTCCAAAATGACCACACTGGAGTTTCAACATAGGAATTTTCAGGGGACACAAGCATTCAGTCTACAGCTCTCTCTCTCCGATGGCTCAGGACCCGTGGGGACATGTCACCGATGGAGAGAGGTTCCTGAGCCAAAGGCCATCACTGCGAGAGGCAAACACACAGGGCTGAGCTTCATCCTGGGTCCTTGGAGATGTTTTCTCTGGATGTGGAGATGATTTGGGTTCTCTGTTCTACTTTCCCACCAGTGATTTAAAGTCAACCAATCCATCTATCGACCATCTTTATGTCTATATTTGCTTTTCAACACAGCCCCTGAAAACAGGATTGATGTTCCTATCTTCCTAAAAGTCAGAAGGATTGATTTTTTTTTTTACAGTTGCTCAGGGCTGCATCTTCTGCAAGGAGCAGATTTACCTCCCCCCAATATCTGTAGGGAGTGTTCAAAAAGGATGTTCTCTGTTAAGTCTGATTTTATTCCGGATTCCACACGGTGGTCTCCGTACCTGGAGGTAATGACTCAGACCCCAGCGTTTAGTTTGGAAGAGAGGCTGCTGCAGATCTCTGGGGACCCAACCCAAGGCCAAGTGCAGTTTCCCTAAGCGTCCCCTGGAGGTTGGGGCCAGCCCAGCCCCTCCACACTCTCCTCCAGGTGACCCACTGGTGTCCCAGAGGCAAACCCTTTCAGACTCACCCAGAGAGCCACCTTGCCAAGAACCACACACCCTTAGGCTTCAGAGACAAAAGAAATACATCTGTTTGAGGTTTTTTTTTAATTCCCATAATTTTTTCTTGTTTTGATCATGAGCATCAGTGATGATGAGTAGAGTGTTAGTCCCGCCGTCACTACAGCATTTTCATCCCATCCATCACTCCCGCCAGCAGCGGTGTGCGGCTGTCCTCCCTCATCTGCACCCTAAGGGCAGCACACGGTGGTGGCAGCAAGGTCGCCGTGGGGGGTGAGGCACAGAGGGAGGGGAGGCTACCACCAGGAACAGCAGGGCAGGATGGGAGGACTGTCCCACGCTCTACCTCCCATCCCACACAAAGCCACATGTGGCTCATGGTCACACATTTCCCTTCCATGCCATTGGTCACTTGCTCACTTTACTTCTGCAATGGGATCCTCCAGGGGCGGGTTCTTGTCCATTAATGTTTGGAGGATGGTGGTGCTAGAAATGAACATTACAACACACAAAGCAGACGCACCCCAAGTACATTGCATCTCACGAAGAACTGTCCTTATATGTCTGAGGAAACGGCTCTGCTGTCAACATGTTCACCGTTTTGGCCCGGACGCCAAGCGCCAACCAGCCAGCCGGCTGTGCACAGCGCCTCCTTCCTGGCGACTCAGGCCATAGAGATTTAGGCCTCCCTTTCCCTTCCGAAATACTGTGACCGATACAGACAGATGTTTCCAGAACTTTATCACACTAACTAGTGAGGAAGAGACAGGAAGAGAGGCATAAACAACATTTCAAAAGAGAAAGTCTAACATCTCCCTGCTTACGTCACCGGTTCCCTCAGCCCGTGAACTCTGACCCTCTCCCCTAGAAGGATGAGATGCTGCCCGGCTCCCCATGGCCTTTCTGCTTCCCTAGTGGCTAATTCACGTGCATAAATGACTCCTCTGCGGAACAGTATGAGACCCACTGTTCAGAGGAACAGAGTCTTCACCATTTCGCCCTCTTTGTACTTTTTCTGCTACTTCCCTGGACCCGGTGTCCCTCTGTCTGTCCATGGAGCTGG
Organism: Molossus molossus; assembly: GCF_014108415.1. Classification (NCBI taxonomy): domain Eukaryota; kingdom Metazoa; phylum Chordata; class Mammalia; order Chiroptera; family Molossidae; genus Molossus; species Molossus molossus. The sequence continues at coordinate 143,179,411 of NW_023425344.1, forward strand.
AGGGCGGCTCCTGCTGAGACAGACCCGGGACCAGAGCCGCCCCAGAGGAGCTGGGTACGTGCTGTGTTCCCAGACTCGCCATGTGTTCCGATGGAGCATAAAAATAGCCTTCCCCCTGCAGGGGACACATCCTGATTAGAAATCTTAAAATACTTTCTCAATTTCTTTTTCCATGGAAGGGACTAGATTCTCAACCAGGCAGTTGGCAAATGGCCACACGGTTTTCCAGTTTGCTGGCTTTGACATCTCATGAGAACAACCGACAGAGCTGACAGAAACCTCTCGCTCCAGGAGCTGAGCGGGGAGGGTTAGTGGAGGCGGCTCCCGCGGCCGCGGTCCTGCTATAACCCGGTGCACACGCGCTGGTGCTCGGAGAGGGGTGTGAAGGGGCCCGGCCTGCAGTTCTTGGAAATCGCCCCAGTGTTTGTCTTTGCATTCCCTGATAATTACCCTGGTGCAGGCTTTAAAATCAGTTCCTTACACCTTATTCGTCTTGCACAACTAAAAGTTTATACTCATTGAATAGCAAACTCTCCATTTTCCCCTCACCCCATCCCGGTCACCTACCAGTCTATTCTCTGCTTCTGTGACTTGGACTATTTTGTTAAGAGGGTAGATCTCATGTTCCATGTTTTCACCACAACAAACAGAACCAAACCCATTCCCCTCTTGGGCTGAGAGCTTGGTGAGCTGGACGGAGGCTCCTCCAGCCCCCGCTCCGAGCGCCAGTGAAACCTCAGGCAGGGGCAGCTCATCCCTTCTGCGGCCAATCCTGACTGCGCCTGCTGTGCGCCAGGCACTGTGCTGGTTCTGGTGACCGAGACGCAGCTCCAACCGGGGATCTAATTCTCTCTCCAGCACAGGAAACAGAAAACATAAACGAATCATCATAAACAAATGATGTACCCTGGCCGGTTTGGCTCAGCGGTTAGAGCGTCAGCCTGCGGTCCACAGAGACCCGGGTTCCGTTCCCGCTAAGGACATGTACCTTGGCTGCAGTTTGTCCCCGGCCCTGGTTGGGTCGTGTGGGTGGCGGCCACTCAATGTGTCCCTTTCACATTGATGTTTCTCTCTCTTCCTCTCTCTCCTTCCCGCTCTCTCTGAGTAAAAAATGGAAAAATGTCTTCGGGTGAGGATAAAAAAAAAGAGAGAGAGAGACCTATTTTACAGGGATGGTTCGAGAAGGTGGCCTGTAACATGAGACCTGAAAAATGAGTGAGAAACAGTCTGCAAATATACATGATCCCTTAGGAAAGGGAAATACTTTCCGGAATGTGGTGACTGGCCATCAGTGTTTACTGAGAACCACCTTTGATCTTGTTTCCCCTTCCTTCCCCCACACGGTCGCTCTCTGTAGGCATCTAGGAGACTGAGCTGCACCTCACAGGGAGACAGCAGAGACGGCACCCCTGCAGCTGCTGGGAGCCCAGACGACACTGCACTTGACATGGCGAAAGACATCTCCTGTGTCTCTCGCCTTGGTCTTGGCCCTGAGCTCCAGACTCTCAAATCTAGTTGTATACATGACATCTCCACATTGTCTGATACACATCTCAAACTTATCAGGTCTAAAACAGAACTCTTGATTGCATGCCCGAGACACCCTTATCTCAGCAAATGGCACCAACATCCACTTAGTTATATAAGTCGAAAAGAAGCTGAGTCATTCTTGATTCTTTCCTTCTCTTATCTACTCATGCACTACATCAGCAAGACCTGCTGACTCTATCACCAAAGTATATCCCGAATTCACCTACTTCTCTCCTTCTGCTAGGCCACCACCAGGGTCCAGGCTGCCAGTGTCTGCAATGCTCCCTGCAGCGTCCAGGCTTCTGTAACTGTCTCCTCACAGCACCGCCAGTGATTGTTGTAATATAAAATCAGATCTTCTTAATCCCTTTGTAAACCTTCCAAGGCTTTTCCTTGCCTTCACAATCCCCCCAAAACCACTGATCCATGATCCCCTCAGCCTATCTCAGACCACTATCCTTGCTCCTGTCTCTCAGCTGTACTTACTATTCTCCAGACATACTGGGTTTTTTACTCCCGGATTGTCCAAACTCATTCCAGCCTCAGGGCCTTTGCACATATCATTCCTTCTGCCCAGCACCTTCGTCTTTCAATCTTTGCACGGTCTCCTCCTCTCTCCTTTATTTATTATTTATTTGTTTATTATCATTTTTTTAATCCTCACCCGAGGATATTTTTCTATTTATCTTCAGGTAGAGAGGGAGGGAGGGAGGGACGGAGGGAAGAAGGGAGGAAGGGAAGGAAGGAGGGAGGAAGGGAGGAAGGGAGGAAGGGAGGGAGGAAGGGAGGAAGGGAGGGGGAGGGAGAGAGAAAGAAAGAAACATCGATGTGAGAGGGGCACACAGACTGGTTGCCTCCTGCACGACCCTGACCAGGGCCAGGGCTGAACCACAATCAAGGTACATGCCCTTGACCAGAATCAGTTACCCTCTCAGGAGGTCTTTCCCTGAGCATGCCGCCTAATATATTCTCTAGGTAACTGCATTATTTTGTTTAAGCTCATAGCATATATTTCTATCTGAAATTATCTATTTTTTTTGTCTGTGGTATCCCCAAGCCCCATTAGAAAATTAGCTCCATGGAACCCTGTCTTGTTTGCTGCTACACTGCCCAGAATGGTGGGTTCCTCCTTCCTACCTAGAATGGTGCGTGACACAGTGTAGGTGTTCGTTGTGTATTTATTAGAAGAATGCATAAATGAACAAAATCTATTATAAAATACTTTAAAGACAGTCTTAAAATATACATTATGAAAACATTCTTATCCTCACTTTACAGATGAGGAACCGAATGGAGGTTGAGAGACCCAGAGAGATTAAGTAACTTGACCAAAATCACACAATTAATCTGGAATGAAGCTGGGATTCAGATCTTCTGGTCTGACTCCTGTCATAGTTTTTCTTTTTAATTCCAAGAATGTTTTATTTTTCTTTAAGGACTTTAAGCATCTTTCGTGAGTTATAAATTATGCGTAATAAAATGTACCCATTTTAAGTGTATAGTTCAGTAAGTTTCAACAAATATATACATCATGGAACCACGATATAAAACAAGATATAGAATTATTTCTATCACCTCCCTCAAAGTTTCCCTGCTCCCTTTTCAATCAGTTCCCATCATCCCGGCATCAAGTGAATGCTGGCCTTTCAGTGGCACCTGTGTGAGTGCTGGTGTCTGACCTACTTCTCACTAAGAAGGTGCGTGGCCTCTCCAAGCTCCAGGCTCTCACCTGCACTACGGAGATGATAACGTGGGTCCTCTTTACGTGCATACACATTAGAATAGTTGATGTATATAAAGTGCTAGTTACCGAGTTCGCCTGCTGGGGCTGACATAAAACACAGACTGGGTGACTAACACAACAGAAATTTATTTTCTCACAGTTCAGGGGGCCACAAGCCCCAGATCAAGGTGCCAAAGACTCATTTTCCGGTGTGGACGGCTGCCTTCTCCCTGTCCGCACCCGCCCCCCCCGCCCCCGCCCCCCGTGCCTGCCGGAGAGAGCTCGGCCCACCCTCCCCGGTAAGGACACCAACCCCACGGGATTACGCCCCATCCTTAGTACTCATCTGACCCGACTGCCCCCCAAAAGCCCCGTCTGGAAATATGATCGCAGTGGGAGTCAGGGCTTCAATATGTGAATTTGGGGGAAACACAATTCAGTTCATAACATTCCCCCCTTGGGCCCCCAAAATTCATGTCCTCTCACGTGCAAAATATATTCATTCCGTCCCAACAGCCCCAAAGGCCTAACTCATTCCAGCATCAATTCCAAGTCCAAAGTCTCATCTCAAACCTAAATCAGGTTTGGAGCAAATATGATGTAAGCTTCCTTCTGAGCAAAATTCCTCTCCCGTGATGAGCGTGTGAAACCGGACAAGTCATGTGCTTCCAAAATGCAACGGTGGGACAGGCATGGGACAGACATTTCTATTCCAAAATGCGGAAACTGGAAAGAAGGAAGGGGTGACAGGTCCCAAGCAAATCCAGAATCTAGCAAGACAAATCCCATTAGATCGTATGGCTCTAGAATAAGCCTCTATTACTGGATGCCCAGCTCTCCAGGCCCAGTGGGGTAGCAGTGTCACCCCTGTGACCCTAGGCATGAGCCCCCCCCCCATTTCCGTGATGGCCTTGCCCCTGTGGGGCTGGGCAGGGGCAGCCTGAGGGCGGGGAGGCTGCCCTCTGAGCCCCGAGACTGAGGAGGAAACAGCCTCGCAAGCTGGGCCTGTGGTGGGAATGGCAGCTGATGATTTCTGGATGGCCCCTGGGGTCATTCTTTCCTTTTCTGGAAAGATAAAAGCTGTTCACAGCTGATTAGCTCTACTGTCCCATTCTGTTCCCTCTGGTCCAAAAGGCAGTGTCTCTACTGGTATGAGCCCATCTCTATTCCCGGCTTCTGCTGACAGGCCGTGGTTCACATCCATGACCGCTCTATGGGGCGACCTTCCCCCCACATCCCTGGTGTTCCCTCCACAGCGCACTTTCTCCCCCTCCCCCACCCTCTCAGTATGAGCAGGATGGGAATTTTCCAAATCTTCAAGTTCTGGTTCCTTATTGCTTAACAATTCCTTCAAGTTATCTTTCTTCTCTCACATTTTCTGACGAGGGTGAGGAGAGACTAAGCGACTCCTTCGACAGCTGAAGACGCCCCTCACCTGTTTCAGTTATACCGCAGTAAACCTGAAATTAAAAAGCCCCCCAAGCTAAATGTCCGATTTCATCACTCTGAAGTTCTACCTTCCACAAAACACTAGAACACAATTCACTCAAATTCTTTGCCACCTCATCACAAGAATTGCCTTTCCTCCAGTTTTTATTTATTATTTGTAAATGTTTTTATTGATTTTAGCGAGAGAGGAAGGGAGAGAGAGGGAAATATTGATTGGTTCTCTCCCATTTGTGCCCTGATGGGGATTGAACCCACAACCTAGACATGTACCCTTACCGGGAATTGAACCAGCGACCTTTCCGTGCATGGGACAATGCCCAACCAACTGAGCCACACAGGCCTGGGCTCCTCCAGTTTTTAATGCCATGATTTTAGTTTCCATCTGAGACCTCACCAGAAGCACCATGCATGTTCATTTTTTTATCAGTGGTCTTTTCAAAGCAATCCCATTTCTACCAATTATCCAGTCCAAAGCTCCTCCCACATTTTAGGTGTCTGTTACAGCAGCACCCCACCTTACAGTAACAAAATCTCTATTAGCCTGTTGGGGCTGTCATGACCAAGCATCACAGACTGGGTGGCTTAACAGCAGAAATTCGTTTTCTCACTGTTCTAGATATCGCAAGTCCAAGACCAGGGTGCCGGGAGATTTGTTTTTTATTTTTGGTGGGAGTTCTCCTGGTTGGTAGATAGCCACCTTCATGTAGTGTCATTCCTCTGTGCATGGAGAGGGAGGGAGGGAGGGAGGGAGGGAGGGAGGGAGGGAGGGAAAGGGGGAAGAAGGGTGAAGGAAGAAAGGAGGGAAGGGGGGAGGGAGGGAGGGAGGGAGAGAGGGGGAGAGGAGGGAGGGAAGGATAGGAGGGGAAGGAGGGAGGGAAAGGGGGGAGGAAGGGAGAGAAGGGGAGGGAGGGAAGGGAGGGGAGAGAGAGAGGGAGGGAGGGAGGGGGAGAGAGAGGAACATGCTAGTGCCTTGCTGTCTCCTCCTCCTCCTCTTATAAGGACACCATTCCCATCAGATTAGGGCCCTGCCCTGAGGACCTCACTAGACTGTAATTACCTCCCAAAGGCCCCATCTCCAAATAGCATCACATTGGGGATCAAAGTTTGAACATACGAGGTTGGGGAACAAAATTCAGTCTGCATCAGCTGTTATCATGAAGTTATACAACTGGACAATTTCGAGCAGAGACTGCCCCATGGGCTGCTAGGGGCTTTCTGACTCCATGACTCCAGTCTTCCTCCCCTGTATTTTTTTTTTTTAATCTTTAATGTTGAATGTATTACAGATATTCCTCATTTTCATTTTTCCCCCATTGACCCCCTCTTCCCCATTCCCCCCCCCCCACCTTTTCCCACACTATTGTCTGTGTCCATTGGTTATACATATAAGTTCTTTGGTTTATTTCTTCCCACCCCCTTTCCCTTTGAGGTTTGTCAGTCTAGCAATGAATTTGTGCTTCTTAATCCTTCACCTTTTTCACCCATTCACCCGACCCTCCTCCCATCTGGCAACCAACAAAATGTTCTCTGTATCTATGAGAATGTTTCTGTTCTGCCTTGATCGTTTCATATAATAACAGTTTGGTGATGATGAACTCCTTTAACTTTTTCTTGTCTTGGAAAGTCTTTATATGGCCATCGGTTCTAAATGACAACTCTTCAGGTTGGAGTAATCTTGGTTGTAGGTTCTTGCTTTTCATCACTCTGAATATTTCTTGCCACTCCCTTCTGGCCTGCAAAGTTTCTTTTGAGAAATCAGCTGACAGCCTTATGGGAACTCCCTTGTAGTAACTGTAAGGAATCAGGGGCGCCGCCAAAAAATAGGGAAGAGACTGGAGAGCCAAACAGCCGAATAAACAGATCAGGCTTTATTGGGTACACTCCGGGCGGGTTCACAGACTCCAGGGGTCAAGTCCTAGAAGCCGCGCCCAATGCTGGGGTTTGTGATTTTTATATCTGCCTGTGGCAGCTGGAATTTGTTCGTTAGGGTTAGGACCTGCGGGGCTATGCATGGGAGCCTCTGGAATGTGAGTCTATTGTCCCGGGGCAAATAGTTCCTGGACTAGGGCAGGAGTTGATCTATAAGTCCGGGGCAAACAGTTCCTGAAACAGGGTGGGAGTTTAGGTTGGGTAAGCGAGGTAATGGCTGAATAATTTGCCTGGCGCCAGTCCCCAAGCTATCGGACAGTAACTAACTGCTTTTCTCTTGCTGCTTTTAAGATTCTCTCTTTGTCTTGAACCTTTTGCATTTTGATGATGATGTGTCTTGGGTGGGCCTCTTGGGGTTCATCTTGTTTGGGACTCTCTGTGCTTCCTGGACTTGTATGTCTGTTTCCTTCACCAAGTTGGGGAAGTTTTCTTCCATTATTGTTTCAAATAGTTTTTCGATTTCTTGTTCTCTCTCTTCTCCTTCTGGCACCTTCAAGATGCGAATGTTGGCACGCTTGAAGTTGTCCCAGAGGCTCCTTACACTATCCTCATTTTTTTGGATTCTTTTTTCTTTTTGCCGTTCTGATTGGGGGTCTTTTGCTTCCTTATATTCCAAATCAATGGTTTGCTTCTTGGATTTACGTACTCTACTATTGAATCTGTGTAAATTATTCTTTATTTCAGTTAATGCCTCCTTCATTTCTGACTGTGCATCCATCATTTCTGACTGGTCCTTTTTAATGCTCTTGAGGCCCTCCCTAAGTTCACTGAGGTTCTCACTAAGTTCACTGAGCATCCTTATAAGCAGTATTTTGAACTCAGTATCTGTTAGGTTGCTTATCTCCATTTCGTTTAGTTCTTTTCTTGGGGTTTTGTTCTGTTCTTTCGTTTAGGACCTGTTTCTTTGTCTCCTCATTTTGGCTGCCTCCCTGTGTTTGTTTCTATGTTTTACTTAACAAGAGGTATGGGGCTAGCTGAGACCAGATGCTGCTTGTTTGAAAGAATTTAGGAAAAACCTGAAGCAGGATCCAAGACAGGCCAATCCTACGGTTAAGCAACTAGCAACAGCTTGGGTGGGCCTGAAAGTTGGGTGGAGCGGGGCCTCAGGGAGTCACCAGGGCGGGGCTACCAGGTTGCTGGAGTCCCAGGTATGGTGACTGTCTGCCGCCCCAGGGAAGGGCTCACCAAAGGAACAAAGGCCTCTGACAGCAGATTTGTCTCGGAGAAAGCCCCCTCTCCAGCCCTCGCTCCAGTGCCAAACAGCTCAGTTCTTCCCTGTGTGTCTCTGGCGCCCCTCGAGCTGCCTCCCCTCCAAGCTTAGAGGGAGAGAGTCCGATAAGTCCATGCGCGGGCCCTTTAGGGAGCTGCCTGGGGCTCCAGCCGCCTCAGCTTCCCTGAGCCTCAGTTCCCGCTGGTTTTTCCAGCCAGAAGTTATGGAGACTTCTCTTCCTGGCACTGGAACCCTGAGTGGGGCATCTGGTGTGGGACGGGGACCCCTCAGTCCTCAGGGAGGACCTTCCCAGCTGAGGTGTCCTCTGATTTTTATCCATCACACGAGGGTGTGGGACCAGCCCGTCCACCTCCGCCCCTCCTACCAGTCTGGATGCGGCTGCTGCTTTAATTCCGTAGTTGTAGGACTTCCATTCAGCTTGATTTCAGGCGGTTCTGAATGATGGTTGTTCTGTAGTTTAGTTGTAACTTTGATGCCCCTCCCCTTTTATTAAAGCCACCAGATGACTGTACTAGGGACAATGGCAGATGTATGATCTTTCCTTGCAGAAGTGGTGACTTTCCTCCTATCCCTGCATGGTGGCTGTCTCATCTCAATTCCAGAGGGGACGCAGGCTAGAGTAGTAGAAGGGGCAAACTCTGGCGTCAGACATACCCTAGAATGAAATATATGAAATAGAAATAATGACAGCTGCCCACAGCGCTGTGTCTAGGGCCCATGGAACCATGGAGGTAAAGAACCTCTCATATCGCCCAGCAGGTGTGGTTCAGTGGTTGAGCATCAACCCGTGCACCAAGAGGTCGCCAGTCTGATTCCTGGTCAGGACACATGCCCAGGTTGTGGGCACGATCCCCAGTTTGGGGCATGCAGGAGGCGGCCAATTGATGTTCTCTCCCATTGATGTTTCTCTACCTCCCACATGCCTGCCTTTTAGTCAGTGCTCAGCTCATGATTTTAAAGTATTCAATAATACATTTTAAACATCATACAGCACAATCCAGTGTGATTTATTCCAGAGACACAGGATGGTGTAACATCTGTAAATTCATCAATGTGATACACTACACTAACAAAATGAAGGATAAAAATCATACAATCATCTCAATAGATGCAGAGAAAGTACTTGACGAAATTTAACATTTATTCACAATAAACACTCCCAACAATGTGGGGGAATGTATGTGGCTCAATATAATAAAGGTCATTTTTGACAAGCCCTGAGCTAACATTACTCTCAATGGTGAGAAGTAAAGTTTTTACTTTAAGATCAGAAACAAGACGAGGCTGCCTGCCCTCACCACCCTCATCAATGGTACTGGAAGTCCTAGGCACTAGGTGGGGAAATATAAGAGGCATTCAAACAGGAAATGATGAAGCAAAATAGTCTCTGTTGGCAGATGACATATTTCTATATAGAAAACCCTAAAGACTCCACAAAAACTGTTAAAACTCTTAATGAATTCAATAAAGTTGCAAGATAGAAAATCAACATTAAAAACCAGTTGTATTTCTATACACGAACACAGATGGTCTGGAAAAGAAATTTAAATAACAATCCCATTTATAATAGCATCAAAAATAATAAAATAGCCCTGACTGGTTTGGCTTAGCAGTTAGAGTGTCAGCCTGAGGACCAAAGAGTTGCAGGTTCGATTCCAGGTCAAGGGCACGTACCTAGGTTGTGGGTTCGATCCCTGGCCCCACTCTATCTAAATAATAATACCCAAAGCGATCTACAGACTCAGTACAATCCCTATAAAAATTCCAATGGCACTTTTCAGAGTAATAAAAAATAATCACAAAATTTGTATGGAACTACAAAAACCTTGAATCACAAAAGCAATCTTAAGAAAGAAGAACATGATTTCTCAGCAGCAACTTTACAGGCCAGAAGATACGTAAAGGGCTGAAATAAAGAAACCTACAATACAGAATAACTTACCCAGCAAGGGTATCTTTCAGAATTGAAGAAGAGATAGTTTCCTAGACAAGTAAAAGCAAAAGGAATTTATCACCATTAAACCAGTTTTACAAGAAATGGTAAAGGATCTTCTATAAGCAAAAAATAGTAAGGCCATAACCAGAAATAAGAAAATGTGAGAAAGGAAAAAAATATCACAGGTAAAGCCAAATATTTAATAAACAGAATGAATCAGACGCTTAAAAAAACTACTGCAAGGTCAAAAATGTCAAACAACGCAAGCTATAATAAGTAGTTACGAGAAATAGCACAAAAATATCTAAGACATGACCTCAATAACATAAAGCAGGGAGCAGGGAGCAAAACGTAGTCTGTATAGAATATATTCAACCTTAAAAATTTCAACTTAAAATAGACTGCTATGAGTACCCAATGATATACATAAATCTCATGGTGACCACAAACAAGAAGCTACAAAAGATACACAAAGAATAAAGAGAAACAAACCCAAACAAAACACCAAAGACAACCAGCAAACTACAAGGGAAGAGATCAAGATAAGAAGAGAGAAACAGAGGCGAACTATAAAAACCACCAAAAAACAATGAACAAAATGGCAGTAAGTACATTCTTACCAATAATTACTTTAAATGCACATGATTAAATGCTCTAATAAAAAGACACACACTAGCTGAATGGATTAAAAATCATGACCCATCTATATGCTGCTTACAAGAGACTCACTTCAAATTGAAAGAGACATACAGACTAAAAGTAAAGAGATGGAAAAATATATTCCATGCAAATAGAAATGAAAAGCAATACTTATATCAGACAAATAGACTTGAAAACAAACAAAAAGACAAAGAAAGACATTACAGAATTATAAAGGGGTCAATCCAAGAAGAGGATATAAAAATTGTAAATATATAGGTACCCAACACAGCAGCACCCAAATATATAAAGAATTTTTTAATTGACATAAAGGGAGAAATCCACGGTAATACAATAATAGTAGGGGATTTTAAGACTTCACTCACATTGATGCCTAGGTCATCCAGACAGAAAATTAATAAGGAAGTAATGCCCTTAAATGTCACATCAGACCAGGCTGGCATAAGACATTTTCAGAACATTTCATTCAAAAACTGCACAATATACATTTTTTCCCAAGTGCACATGGAGCATTCTCCGGAATAGACAACACGTTAGGCCACAAAAGAAGCCTCAATAAATTCAAGAACATTGAAATCATATCAAGCATCTTTTCTGACCTCAACAGCATGAAACTAGAAATCAACTACAGGAAGAAAAAAGAAAAGCACAAACATGTGAAGATTAAACAACATGCTACTAAACAAGCAAGGGATCAAACAGGAAATCAAAAACTATTTGAAACAAATGAAAATTAAAACACAACTTTTCAAAATTTATCAGATGCAGCAAAAACAGTTCTAAGAGGGAAGTTATTAGTTATACAGGTCTACCTTGACAAACAAAAATCCCAAATAAATACTCTAACGCTACATCTAAAAGAACTAGATAAAGAAGAATAAAACCCAAAGTAAACAGAAGAAAGGGAACAGTTAAGATCAGGGCACAAATAAACCAAATAGAAAATTTTAAAACATAGAAAGATCAATGAAACCAAGAGTTGGTTCTTTTAAAAAAATAAACAAATGTGATAAACCTTTAGTCAAACTCATCAAGGAAAAAAAAGAGAGAGCCCAAATAAATAAAATCATAAATGAAAGAGCAGTTACAACTGACACCACAAAAATACAAAGATATTTTAGTATTCATTATAGACTACTACAAACAATTATATGCCAACAGATTTGACAATGTAGAAGAAACGGATAAATTTCTAGACATATGTAATCTTTCAAGACCATTTAGGAAGAAACAAAAAACTAAATAAACAAATTACTAGCTATGAAATTGAAGCAGTAATTAAAAAAAAAAAAAAACACAACAAAAAAATTCCAACAAATAACAGTCTGGAATCAGACAGCTTCACAGGTGAATTCTTCCAAACATTTAAAGAAGTATTAATACCTATCCTTCTTAAACTATTTTAAAAAATTGAAGAGAAAGGAATGCTTTAAAACTCATTCTATGAAGCCAGTACTACCCTGATACCAAAAGTAGACAAAGACATTATAAGAAAAGAAAATGACAGGCCAATATCCTTGATGAACACAGAAGCAAAAATTCTCAACAAAATATCAGCAAACTGGATTAAACAATATACGAAAAGGATTATACACCATGATCAAGTGTAATTCATCCCAGGGATGGTTCAACATCTGTAAATCAATCAACATGACACATCACATCAATAAAATAAAGGATAAAAACCACATGATCATTTAAATCGATGCAGAAAAAGCATTTGACAAAATTCAACATTTTTATGATAAAAATTCTCAACAAAATTGATATAAAAAGAACATATCTCAAAATAATAATGGCCATATATGATAAACATATGGCTAATATACTCAAAGGTGAAAAGTTCTAATCTTTTTTTTTAAGATAAGGAATAAGAATGCCCACTATCACTGTTTCTGTTCAACATAATATTGGAAGTCATAGCCACAGTAATCAGACAGAAAAAATGAAATAGAAATAAAAGGCATCCAAATAGAAAAGTAAGAAGTAAAACTCCTCCTATTTGCAGAAATGATACTACGCATAGAAAACCCTAAGAATTCCACCAAATATCTATTAGAATTAATAAATAAATTCACTAAAGTTGCAGGATACACAATCAATATACAGAAATCTGTTGCAGTTCTATACACCAAAAACAATCAGAAAGAGAAATTAAGAAAACAATCCCATTTACAATTACACTAAAAACATAAAATATCTAGAAATAAATTTAATCAAAGATATAAAAGACCTGTACTTTGAAAGCTATAGGACATTGAAGAAAGAAATTGAACAAGATACAAATAAATGGAAGGATATACCTTGTTCATGGATTGGAAGGATTAATACTGTTAAAATATCTTTACTACCTAAAGCAAAATACAGATTTGATACAATCTCTATTAAAATACCAGTGTCAGCCCTGGCCAGTTTGGCTCAGCGGTCAGAGCGTCAGCCCACAGAACAGCAAGTCCCAGGTTCGGTTCCTGCTAAGGGCACGTACCTTGGTGGCAGTTTGGCCCTGGTTAGGGTCGTGTGGGTGGCAGCCACTCAATGTGTGTCTCTCACATCAATGTTTCTCTCTCTCTCTTCCTCCTTCTTCCCTCCCACTCAATATGAAGATAAATGAAAAAAAAAATGTCCTCAGGTGAGGATAAAAAAACAAAACAAAAAAACAATGTCATTCTTCTCAGAATTAGAACTAATCCTAAAATTCATATGGAATCACAAAGACCTCGAATAGCCAAAGAAATTTTGAGAAGAACAAAGTGGGAGGAATCATACTTCCTGATATTAAACTATACTATAAGCTACAATAATCAAAACAGTGTGGTACTGGTATAAAAACAGATATATAGATCAGTGGAATAGAATGGAGAGCCCAGAAATAAATTCTCATTTATATGTTCAATTATTCTACAACAAAGGAGGCAAGGATATACAATGTGGTACAGATAGTCTCTTCAATAAGTGCTGTTGGCAAAACTGGACAGATACGTGCAAAAAATGTAATTGGACCACTTTCTTATACCATATGCAAAAATAAACTAAAAATGGATTAAAGAGTTCAATGTAAGACCTGAAACCATAATACTCCTAGAAGAAAACATAGGTAATAAATTCTTTGACATTACTCTTAGCAATATATTTTTGGATATGTCTCCTCAGGCAAGGGAAACAAAAGAAAAATATATACAAATGAAACTACATCAAATTTAAAAGTTTTGGCACAGCAAAGGAAACATCAAGTAAATGAAAAGACAACCTACTGAATGGGAGAGGATATTTGTCAATGGTACACCTGACAAGGGAGTAATGTCCAAAATATACAAGGAACTCATACAACTTAACACTAAAAACAAACATTCCAAATAAAAAATGAGAACCTAGAAAGACATTTCTCCAAAGAAGACATATGGCCAAAAGACATATGAAAAGATGTTCAATATCACTAATAATCAGAGATATGCAAATTAAAACCACCTGTCAGAATAGCTATCATCAATAAATCAACAAATCAGTGCTGGCAGGAATGAAGAGAAAAGGGAACCCTCATGCACTGTTGGAGGGACTGTAAACAGTGTAGCCATTATGGAAAACAGTATGGAGATTTCTAAAAAAAATTGAACATAGAGCTACCACATACTCTAGCAATTCCAAGTCTGGGAATTTATCCAAAGAAAATGAAAACAATAATTTGGAAAGATACATGCACCCCTATGTTCACTGTGGCATTACTAGTAATAGCCAAGATATGGAAGCATACCCAGATGTCTCTATCTATCTATTGATATACACACACACAATGGAATATTATTCAGAAATAAAAAGGGATGAAATCCTGCCATCTGTGACAACATAAAGGGTCTTTCCTAGAGGGCATTATGCTAAATAAAATAAGTCAGAGAAAGACAAATACTAAAAATACCATATGACTTCACTTATATGTGGAATCTAAAAAAAAACAAACCCAAAAAACAAACGAATAAATAAAACGAGATGGAAACAGACACATAGATACAGAGAACAAGCTAATGGTCACCAAAGGGAGGACCCATGTACAGGATGGGAATAAAAATTTTTTTAAAAGAGAAAAAAATTAAATGTTAATATATGAACAATACGGTTAATTGAAATTTAAAAATAAATGTAATTAAAAGGATAGTGCTATACAGGCACCAGCAGACAAAGCAAGCATAGAAGAAGAGAAAAACCGTAGGGCTCTTGATTTGGGGGTCTTCCCCTCTGGAGGAAACAGAGAGACAAAAGTTAGGGCTTGGAGGCTTCCCGTGCCTCAGTCCGCTTTCACTTCCTCATACCCAAGCTATATCTTGGCCCTGGAGGTCCAGGGAGAAAAAGAAAAGAACAAAGTTGGAGGCATCACCCTTCCTGATTTCCATTACTATATTAAGACCTATAGTAATCAAAAGAGTTTGGTATTGGCATAAAGAGAGACACAAAGATCAACAGACCGGAACAGAGATCTCAGACATAAACCCACACATACACAGTCAATTAATTTACAACAAAGGAGCCAAGTGTATACAATGGTCAAAGGACAGTCTTTTCAATAAATGGTGTTGAGAAAACTGAACAGCCAAGTGTAAAAGAATGAAACCAGACCACTGTCTTACATCATCCACGAAAATCAACTCAAAATAAAAATCAAAGATTTGAACATAAAACCTGAAATCACAAAACTCCTAGAAAAAAACATAGGGAGTAAGCTCCTTGACACTGACCTCGGCAGTGATTTTTTTGGTTTTGATACCAAAAGCAAGGGCAACAAAAGTGAATATAAACCAGTGGGATTACATCAAACTAAAATGCTTAAGTACAGCTAAGGAAACCATCAACAAAATAAAAAGGCAATCTACTGAATGGGAAAAATGTTTGCAAATTATATATTTGATAATGGTTTAATATCCAAAATATATAAAGAACTTGTACAACTCAAGAGATTAAAAATAATCTGATTTTCAAATGAGCAGAGAAACCGAACAGACATTTTCCAAAAAAGACATACAAATGGTCAACAGGTACATGAAAAGGTGCTGAACATAACTAATCAAATGCAAATAAATGCAAATAAAACTACAATGAGCTATCACCTCACACCTGTCAAAATGGCTGCTATAAAAAAGACAAGAGGTAAGTGTTGGTGAGAACGTGGAGAAAAGGGAACTCCACTGTTGGTGGGCATGTAACTGGTACACTATGGAAAACGGTATGGAGATTCCTCAAAAAATTAAAAATAGAACTACATGATTCAGCAATTCCACTCTTGAGTATTTATTCAAACAGAAACCAAATCACTATCTTGAAACAACATCTGCACCCTCCCATGTTCATCACAGCTTTTTTTTTTTTACAACAGCCGAGATAAGGAAATAACCTAAGTGTCCATCGATGGACAGATGGATAAACCAAATGTGCTACACACACACTGGAATATTATTATTCAAACATAAAAAAGAAGAAAATTCTGCCATTTGCAACAATATGAGTGGACCTTGAGGGCCTTATTCTAAGTAAAATAAGTCAGTCAGAGAAAGAGAAATACAGTCATGCACCACTTAACGTTTCAGTCAGCGATGGACCTCAGATGCATTGGTGGCCCCAGAGATCATAATGGAGCTGAAAAACTATGGCCTCGAGACATCGAAGCCATTTCAACACAGCAGTGTAACGCCTCACAATTACCTACAGCAGCATGCTGTGTAGATTTATAGCCTGGGAGCAGTGGGCTGCACCATTCAGGTGTGTGCGAGTGTCCTCTATGATGTTTGCACAACGACAAAATTGTCTAATGGCATATTTCTCAGAAGATATCCTCATCATTAAGTGATACTAACTTTAGTTCTATAAGATCTCACTTATATGAAGACTCTAAAAACAATCCTAAACTCGTAGATACCAGGACAGATTGGTGGTAACCAGAGGCAGGGGTGGGGATGGGCAAAATGGGGGTCGGCGGTTGAAAGGCACAGACTTTCAGGTGTAAAGTCAGTCAGTCCGGATCGCCACGTGCAGCATGGGGCCTGCAGTTAACGACACTGTACTGCATGCGCGCCTGAAAGCTGAGAGAGTAGATCTTAAAAATTCTTACCACAACATAAAACTGTGTTCATATGTGTGATTTGAACGGTAACTAAACTTACCGTGGTTAACATTTCACAATATATACATATATCAAATAATCATGTTGTACACCTAAAACAATAGTGTTATATGTCAATTGTAGCTAAAAAAAAAAGAGCTAGAAAAGCCTTTCAAAAATATTTTATTAATCCTCACCCAAGGATTATTTTTTCTTGATTTAGAGAGAGTGGGGTGGGGGGAGAAACACCGATGTGAGAGAGACACACCAATTGGTCGCCTCCCCCAGGAGTCCCTGACCAGGGCCGGAAATTGAACCTGCAACCCTTTGGTCTGCAGGCCGCCGCTCTAACCACCGAGCAACACCACCCAAGACGAAAAAGCCCTTTTTTGCCATTGAAATAGAACCTAGATTTCAATGATTAAATCAAAAAAATGAAATGCTTCCTGATTGGCTGCCTCCTGCGTGCCCCCTGCGGGGGTTGAGCCCACAACGCAGGCGTGTGCCCTGACCCAGAATGACACCCGGACCTCTCAGGCCATGGGACGGTCCGCAATCCACTGAGCCACACCGGCTGGGCCATTTAGTTCTTTTTAATGTAGAACTAAATTAAATGTTGAATATCTTTATTTATGGCAGCTGCCCAAGTTATTTCCTTAAAAGGGCACCGTGAGCTGGAGACAGCGAAGGCTCGACTGCGCGCATGTCATTAACCCGCGCCAGCCCCTGAAGGGCTGCACTTGACCGACAGCTGCTGGATGAGGACAGAGCTCGGCCTAATGACCCGTGAGCCGCTCGGACCTCGGCCAGGCCAGGTGCTGGGATGTCATTCGTTCTGCGCCAGGCTCTGGGTTCAATGCTTTTCCTGCGTTATCTCACGGAATCCACACAGCCATCCTGGAGCAAGGAGTGTACAAATAGAACATGGAGCCCCACTTCACAGATGAAGAAAACAGGGCCAGTAAGTGACGGAACCAGGCTTGCGAGCGCTGAGCTACCTGCCCCCCTGGGATTCTCTCAGCCATCTGCTGACTGCACAGCAGGAACACGGACGAGGGTTGTATTCCGGGAGCGCTCAGCAGGTGATACAGTCCCGAGGTGGTGGACTGTCCCACTTGTTGGAAGACTGTAGGCACGAAACACTGGGGAACGGCCGGGAACTGGAATATGCCACCGAGGGTGCCCCGGAAAGGCTTCCCTTTATTGGACAGTGGGGAAAGTCATAGAACTAAGGTCCCCCCGCCCCACAATGAATTTCCATTTAATTACCCAAACCCTTTAATAAAGGGTGCCAGGGAGCAGGTAGAAACAGAGAAATTCATACAGAACTCACTAAGGAAGTGAAAAGAAGTAACATTTAGAATTTCATATGTGAGAAACAGACACTTGCCTCATTAACAGAAACTAAATATACAGAGGTGGGCAAAAGTAGGTTGATAATAATAATAAATAATACAATAAATAATAGTGCAAGAGTAAGTATTATTAAACTCTGTGTTTTGCATACTCACAACTATAATCCTGCTTTGCCCACCCGTGTCCATAGCAGTCAGGATCTCTCGGACAGGGTTCCTTGGTGGCAAATCATAGAAAACCCAACTCAAACTATGGTAAACAAACTTTTGAATTAGTTCATACATTCACATGATCCCAAAAGATAGCAAAGCACATATACTGAGAAGTCCTGCTGGAATCCCCTAGCCATTCTAGGTTCCTCTCCAGAACCAGCCAAACGATCAGTTTCTTATGTATACACACACACACACACACACGCACGCACGCACACACACATGCACGTGCGCGATTGGCTATAACGTCAGGAGAACCAGACTAGTTTTGGTTTCTTCCAGAACGCACCCTGGGATCATGGACAAGTCACCTCATTATTCTGAGCTCTACTTTCCTAATCTCAAAATGAATGAGCTGGATCTTCTCCACTTTGAGGAGTGTTTGATTTGACGTCAATTTTCACGAGAGGTGGGAATGACTTCCCCCAATCCACAGACACTTGTGTTAGAACCGAGAAGGGTGGTCTAGTTTTATAAACCATTCCAAAACACCTACCACAACAATCCAGGCCCCAGGAACAGCCCTTCCCCCACTCGAGGACAGGAGTCAATACAACCAGCCTAAAAACCTTTGGTTTGGTCCGTCAATGTCTGCCCTCAGGGCGCTGGAGCCAGATCACACAGACGTGTGATCGCCAAATCATGCCTATTTTCTCAGCACAGTGACGGCATGTTGGTAGTTTAAAATGGTCCTAGTAGGAATAGTTACACCACAGAAATCAACCACTGATCCAAAGGAGGGCTTATTTTCTTCCCCACAGAGAGCTGGTTTACCAGAACACAGTATCTCCCGCTACATTATTCATTGTGATGGTTAATGTTATGTGTCACCTTGACTGGGACATAAGTGACCAGATAGCTGGTTAAACATTGTATCTGGGTGTCTGTGGGGGTGTTTCTGGAAGAGATTAGCATTGAATTGGGGGACTCAGCGAAGCAGATGGCCCTTCACAATGCAGGTGGGCATCATCCAATCCACGAGGGCCTGGATAGATAAAAAAGGTGGGGGAAGGTTGAACTTGCTCTCTTCCTGCCTGTTGGGCTGGGACACACACTCCCCGGCCCCTCAGCGCTCCTGACTCTCAGGCCTTCAGACCTGCATTGGAATCTACACCCTTAGCTTGCTCTCTGGCCTTCGAATCAGACTGCTGGCTTTCTTGGGTCTCCAACCTGCGGATGGCAGATTGCAGGACTTCCCTGCTTCTATAATCGAATGAGCCAATACCTTATAATAAATCTCTTTATCTAGACACATAGATGTAGCTATAGCTCTGTGTCCATCCATCCATCCACCCATCCATCCATCCATCCATCCATCCATCTTACTGGTTCTATTTCTCTGGAGAACCCTGAGTAACATATCCATAAATACTACAATGCTCACTTAGTCACCCTCATCTCCCGGTGAAAGCTATATTAATAAGTTTTAAAAAGTAAGAATTTGCCTATCTGCAAGTCTCCTTCTACTAAACACAATAAAACACAAAAGAAAAAATCAGGGGGAGAAAAGGGAATGAATACCAAATTCTCAGGGCTGTAGCCTAACTCTGAGTCAACCCTGATTTCTCTAAAACTCTGGCCCAGACCTCCTTCCCAGAGATCACTTCTCTAGAACTAAACAAGGTTTGACCCCAGAACCAAATTTCTGCCTCAGATTTGCCAGAGTTTCGCCAGCCTCGAGTTCCATTGGCTTAGCTCTCTATCCCCTCTGACTGAGACATTTGACGGAGAACCACAGCTTCCTCACCACAAAGCTTATCTCGTGCTTCGTTCCCCTGGCGGACAGATTTCCGTCTGCCCTTCCAGAAGCACTGAGCACTGGCCAAGTTCAGCAGATGTTACGGTCTCGGGGTTCCTCTCCATGTTCCCAGCTCCAAGCTGGCCATGCACTCTCTCCTCCCCCCTCGCCCACTAGGCACTCAGCCGTTCCTGCCCCGCTCCTGGGCCTGCAGACTCCGCTCCCCTCCCTGCTGGGAGCCCTGGGCCACCGTGCACCTGGCTGCCTGCCTGGAGCCCGGGCACCCTCTGTGCCAGCCCCCGGTGGCCCCTGCTCGGGGCAGGTCCTGCTCCCCTCACACTGCTCCAGTAGGGAAGCCCAGACTCCCAGTCAGTGACCGGAACCAGTGGCAAACTGAGGGGGAAAGAATCAGTGTCAGGAAATGCTGATGGAGACTTCTCAGTTAAAGACCAAATCTGGGAGAAAAAACAAAAAGCTATGCTGGGCACCCCTCATCCCAGAGTGGGGTCAGCCCCTCTTCTGCTTGGGTAACTAAGGCCATGGGAGGGTGAGCCCAACGGGCAGTTGCTCAAACTGAAGCCCAAATGGAAGACAGAAATGCCAGTCTCCCCATCTTGCTGGCACCCCAATCTTTGCCACTAGGCCTCTGAGAACGGAAGGCATCCCTTTTCACCCCTACGCAGGCCGCTACCAGGATGGCATGCCCCAAGTTAATCACAATTTCTACTTCCCCCCTTTTCGGTTCTCTTGATGGCGGGGAGCCAGCGGCAAAGGGCGGGCGGTGCTCGTCATGCAGCCTCAAGCGTTGGACGCTCCCTGGCAGCTCTGTCAGAGGCGGGGACGCAGCGAGAGACTTTTGTTTTACCTTCGGACCTCAGCTGAACGCCAGAGAGAACAGACAGGCAAGTCCCAGCTCAGGATCCTGTTACACACAGTGACCTCAGGCCAACGGTGAGCTGAACTGTGGAGCAGGGGCCAGGCCTCCTCGCCCGGTGCCAGCGGCCTCGGTCCTTCTGCCCCACGAGCCGCCCGCTGCCCGGGGCTTGGACACGTGTCCGTCCTCCAACGTTGGTGCCATTCTCCCGTGCTCTGAGCCCTGGCACTGCGTGTCCCGGGGGGTGACTCTCTAAAGTAGGCATTTCCATCTTGATAGCGATCTCCCAAGATTAAGAGAAAGAATGTTAGACGTAGGTTACGGGGCAGACACATGTGTAGAGAAGTTGGACTTTACCTGCCTTCCCATGAGACCACACAGGCAGTGACTACAGTCGGGACAAACCCGCTCCTCATCTACGAAGAACACCGGTCAGGTCAGGACGAGAAGAAAGCAGCGTCCCCTTCCCCGCGGCCACGGCTCCTCACTCCGGGACGCCTCACCGCAGAAAGCAAGTCAGACGCTTGCACCCGGCGCCTCAGTGAGAACAGCACGGACAAGGCACCAGAGCTTACAAAAGAAGACAAATCAACAGATTCCATCCCTCAGGTACAAACTGTATTTCAGTTGGATGGAAAGTTTCTCTGGCCTCCTCTGAAACCACTGTGGCTGCTTATTACAAGATCTGGGGTGATGAGTGGAGGGTGAATGCAGAGAGGGCCATGCAGTGTGGGTGGGGATCACGTAGGTGACCATATAATTTACTGTCCAAACTGGGGAACACTTCTGAGAGTGAAAAGGGAACTCACTCTGACACACTTATGCTGGGACAGCAGTTATCAGCTGGGACTGTCCAGGACACAGGTCACCCCACAGCCTACGTGATGCAGCTAAAAGGCAGTAAGAACCGCATGCCATGTGGGTCACCACACCCACACCCACACCCACACCCACACACACACACCCACACCCACACCCACACCCACACCCACTGCTCTAGCAACTCTAGGGCCCACTCCAGCCCCTGGAGGGGGGCTGGCAGCTGGGAAGAGCTCTTGAAGTTCACAGTCGCACACTTGTGTGTTGTAGCAATGTCAATTGGCTAAGAACTTTCTAGATGCTCGCAATTTATTTTTTCTCTTGTTACACACCACTCTGAAGATGATGCATATAAGTTTGAGGGTCCTTACTATGCAAAGGAGAGCCAGAGGTCTCTTCCATACCCAGAAGAAGGGCCCCAAGAGGTGCGCTCAGCCCTCGGCTCTTGGGGCTGAAGCAGCTGGAAAGAGGCAGACACGTTGCTCAGCATGGAAGAGGAAAAATAAGAACAAAGTCACAGAAGCCAAAAATGGAGATGATTTTTAGTGGTCACACCAGCCAAATAAGAGATAGAGCTGGCACAGAAGAACAGATGGAAACATTGAAATGCCAAGGGAAAAGCTACGTGTTGGGAGAACGGGTGTCCAGTGGAGGCAGGGCCCACGGAGGACCCCTCTTCTCCACACGCCTATCACTCCCCAAAGATGCCCTCATACACGATTGATTACTTTTTCAAATAACTCCCTTAACGATTTCTTCTACCACTGTACATTTTTTATAATGTGGTTTTATCCTGTGTAGGAACATATCTATTATTTGAATACCTAAGTCATCTAGAGACACTATTCATTAGAAATAAAAATATATGTTTCCCTCATGAAATTCCCAGAATTGAAAATTCTGTGAAAAGCCATGAATTGGCACCTATTGCCCTAAGAATTCCCAGGGAAGATTATGCTCTGTGAGTCACTCTCACCGTCTGCTTTACTTTCGGCGGCTAAGGAACACCTGTGGGCTGCAGCTCTGTGGCCCATGTCCCCTCACTGCCAACCCAGACGCCCTCCCTGTTACACAAGGACAGGCGTGAGCCAGGATGGGTTCTCTGCCTCCTCCACTTACTCTGTCCTCTGTGTGTCGCCCATGGATCTCCCCTCTGCCCCCTGGGGTAGGGGTCTCCCAGCACAATGACGCCCAGCACTATGCTAGGTGAAGGGATCCACCTTGGTAGGTGGGAAGTCTGGGTATTGGGGGTGCTCTTGACAGAGGCCCAGCCACAGCCCCAGAAGATGGAGCCAGGTATGGAGACAGACAGAGGAACAGAGAAAGACTGGATCAGGGGTCAGGTCAGGAGGAGAGAAGCGTTGAAGGGAGGAGAATGGGAGACACCGAGAAAAAATGACTTCCTGGAGTCCATCCGAGAGGACACTGTGCTTATGGAAAGTCGCCTGGCAAGTCCTCTGAACTGCCCTGTGCCCCGTGATCAGCCTGTCCTCGTCCTGACCGGGACTCAGCTGCTAGATCACAGCAACCAGCTCTGGTTCTAGCGAACTTCGAAACACAACTTCCTGCCCTTTGCCTGCTGGTTCTGTAAGATCGGGGACACCTGAAGCAACCGGACAGGCACACAAGAGACATGATTTCGAAATGGGAACCACTCTAGGGAGCTCCCCAGTCCTTCAGGAAACCAGCCCCCGGTTCTCCGCCTGTCCTCTGTCCTTTCCTGTGGGAAACAGTAGTAGGGTGTGACATATGGCCCGGGGGATGGGAAGCGAGCAGAGGGGAAGCTGTGGCAGACATGGCAACTGACATAGGAGTCACTCACTGGTGTGCTTTTCATTCTCAGGTGGCTGGATTCTCTCACAAGAGTCGGCTTCCTGTCTCGCATCCTCAGTGGTCCTTTGGATGCACAGGCATTCGTATAAGGCTCCTAGGGCAAGGTGACTGACGTCTGAACTGCCAGAGCTGAGACACCGTGATGGGTCACTATGGCGGGTCACGGTCACCTTGTCATCCCTGTCTATAGCTGGTGCAGTCAAGTTTGCAAAATGGGGGCGTGTTCTGTTTATGATCTACACCAGGGGTTCTCTGCCTTGGCTGTACCTTGAAGCTCCCTGATTGCAATGTTGGTGGAGAACCAACCAATATTCTACACCTTCTCTTATAGGAGGGCACGTCCCATTACCTCGTCTCTCTTCCCTTCCCCCAAGCAGCTTCAAATTCCTAAGCCAAATTCAAATATCAGGAAAATGAAAATGAAAGTCCTGATTGCTCACCATAAAAACCAAAGGACTGAGGTTACAAAACACAATGGGTAGAACCCACCTCAAGAAGATCCTTTGCTCTCGTTGGTTTGCACAGAGCTTTGGGGAATCTGCAAGAAGGTAACTGAGCTACTTCTGGAAGCCTGCTAGCCCAAAGGGACAGCAGAAGCTGAAAAGGAGAAAGGAAAGAGGAAAACCTACACGAGAAAGTGAGGTCAGAGACAGAGGCAGGAGGACATCACTTCCTTAGTGATCTTTGAATATTACCACCAGATGGCCTGGCTGATGACCTGTGGAAAGGGCTGTTACTTGACTCTCAACAGACTCTTCTTCCCTTCTTCCTTCGACTACTAGAACTCCTCAATACTTAGCTCCTCAGCTAAAGACTATAATTCCCAGCCTTCCTTGCAACAAGGTGGGAGCATGTGTCTAAGTTCTGTTCAATGGGATGAGTGCAAGTGATGTATGCAGTTCTGGTTGGGCACTGACATGGAAGCTGCTTGCTTATCACTCTGTCTCTGCTCTTCTCATTGGCCAGGGTGGTGGGGTTGATCTCTTCTGATCACGCAGATAGAATGTTGGTGAGATGGTGGAGCAACAGCATGGGTACCTGTATAAAAGAGACCCTAGCCATGCTCAGTTTGGCTCAGCAGTTAGAGTGTCAGCCCAAAGACCAAAGAGTCGCAGGTTCGATTCTGGTCAAGGGCACGTACCTTAGTCGTGGTTCAGTCCTCAGCGCTCGTCAGGTCATGCGGGAGGCAACCAGTCAATGTGTCTCTCACATCGATGTCTGTCTGTCTGTCTGTCTCTCTCTCTCTTCCTCCCTGCCTCCCTTCCTCCTTCTCTCCTTCCCTCCCTCTCTATCTGAAGATAAATGGAAAAATATCCTTGGGTGAGGATTAAAAATAATAATAAAAAATAAAGAGACCCTAGAGAGCCCTCGTGCCCCTTCGGCCATGTGAGGACCCAGCAGGAGGGCAGCTGTCTATGAAGCGGGCCCTCACCACACACTGAAACTGCCGGTGCCTTCATCCTGGGCCTTCCAGCCTCCAGGACTGTAAGAGATACTGTAAATGCCTTGTTCACAAGCACCAAGCCTATGGTAGTTTGTTATAGCCTCTGGGACGAGACTAAGACCTATGTCTTAATATAGTAACCTTCTGCTTCTTTCCTCCTTTCTACCGTTCGCATTCGGTGGAACCTCAGAAGACGGAAAAAGGGTTTTTGAGAATTGTCGTCTTTCAGGACTCTGTGCTGGGTTGCAGGAAATTTCCAGAATCTAAGACAGTAAAATACACTGACTAGAAAGAGTGGCCCCAGGACGTTCGGCAGTGTCAGAAGTGGGAGAGTGCAGCCCAGCAGCCCGCACACAACCCAAGCAGCACCTCCCCCCTTCTGCCTGCCTGTGGGAGCCTCGGAGAAATGACCGAGTCTCTGCCCCCATCGCGAGATTACAGCTCAGGCTGGAGAGAAAGGAAGTGACTCCCGCAACGTTCACGCACACACGCGGCAAACAGCACGTCAGTACAAGTCGGCCCATGTTAACCACAAACAAGATGTTTATGTTTGTGGCACAGCAGCTAGGCTCACAAACCTCAGAAAAGGAATAAAAAAGAAAGAGGGAAATTTATAGCATTAGATGCCTGCATTAGAATATCCAGAATATATTAAAGAAACCTGGAAAAAAAATCAGTAACAAAAAGACAGTAAACAAAAGAGGCAAAAGATGTGAACAAGTACTTAAAGAGGAAAAATGTCAAATGGGCCAAATAACACAAGGAAAAATGCTTGAACCCATGAGTAATCAGTGAAATGCAACTTAAAACCAACTATTACTTTGGCAAAAGTTTAGAAGTCTCACAATAGCAAGAGATGGCAAGGATATTGAGTCATCGGAATTTTCAAAGCTGCTGGGGTTCTATATGGAATTGGTACAAACATTTTGGAACATTATTTGGCATTATTAACTAAATCTGAACAGATGTATACCCCATGACCTAACAATTTCCCTCCTGGGGGTATCCCACCCTTCAGAAATGTGAGTGTGTAGCCACCAGTGCACACGTAAGAGAATTTCATAGGCAAAAACTGGACACACACCAAATGCCCATTTCCTATGCATGGAGGGATATACATTGTAACACGCTCAGAAGCTCGCTGACAGATGTCTCACAACAGGGTGGAGGGAAGCCACAATTTGCAGCATCTGCTGATTTCCACGATGTAAATACTCCCACTATGGCCGATTTCTGGCTCCCAACGTGATTATCCACCAGCTTGCAAAATTCTGGAACAATCAAAATTCATAACCATCAGCTCTTCGGAGCCTACACAAGCCGGTTCCAGCACATCACTGAGTTGATTCATACACTGGTTACTTCCCAGCAATAAAAGTGAATGAACCACAGCTTCTCACACCAACATGGACACATCTCCCAACTGTCATGCCAACCAAAATAAACAAATCACAAAAGAAGACATAGAGTATGATTCCATTTATAGGAAGTTTGAAAGCCGGTCAAATTAATCAGAATGTTTACGGGTGCACACCTAGGCGGTCAAAGTGCAGCGAGCTCACCACCCCAGTGAGGATACAGTTGACGCTGCTGGGAAGATTACAAGACAGGAAGAACATGGGAAGGACTTTGGGGTGTTCTACTTCCTGGCCTTAGTGGAGTTGCAGGGGTTTGCTCTCTGCGGGTATTTGTTAAATTGCGTGCACAGGTTGCGTGCGTCCTCCTGTGCGCAGGTTGTCACCAGTGCTGCGTGCAGCCTGCTGGTCCCGGTTCCCACCAGCTTGTGAGTCAGCGCTGCTCTCTCTCCCGCACTCCACCTTCAGAGACAGGTTGGCAGCCTGAAATCAGCCCCCGTGGGCATGTTTACCCCACTGGAACTGTGCACACCACACTCAGGACTTTTTCTTTTTTGGGAGAGCTGGTTTAACAGCACACCACTGGTTCTATGTAATAACACATTTTTTAAAAATATGATCTCAGTATTGGCTCATTTGGGCAGACTTTTTCTTTGCAAGGCCGAATACGCTCAACAATTACAAAGCAAACTGCATAAAAGAAAAAAACCACCCAAACACAAAAAACGAACATGACAAGATCCCTGCAACAAAAGAAGGCATGAGTTAGACCTGTGGTTCTCAACCTTCCTAATGCCGCGACCCTTTAATACAGTTCTTCATGTTGTGGTGACCCCCAACCATAAAATTATTTTTGTTACTACTTCATAACTGTAATTTTGCTACTGTTATAAATTGTAATGTAAATATCTGATATGCAGGATATCTTAGGCGACCCCCATGAAAGGGTCATTCGACCCCCAAAGGGGTCGCGACGCACAGATTGAGAACTGCTGAGTCAGAGGAAGAGAACAGGTCGGGAGAACCATAAAAGGTTTGGGGCTCGTAATTACTTGGGGCGTAATAAAAATCATTACACCGATGGTTAAATGAAGGGCCCTATTTAAGGGCTCATAATCTTTCCTCATCGAAAATGTTCTCTGGCAGGAGTCACAGCCTGCCTTAGTAATGGACAGTCATCACTTATAAAGCAGTATGAAAAACCAAAACACTGCTATCTTTATCTACATATTTATATGAGTCTATACTGTTAAAATGTTATAACTCTTATAGAGGGTTATATGACATCACTTTCACTTTAGCTTTCCGGATAGTAAATGATTTAAAAATCTTATTTTACATTAAAATAAGCCCAGCCCTATTATGATATGAGAGAGGTCCCTTCCTGAATGCTTTGGATTCGCTTGTTTTCATTTAAGATCTATGTACTGGGACAGCAAAGAGAACCATAGGGTTTTGTTACTGTCCCACTGGTTCTTGAGAGAAGCGTTTGACCTTGAGTTGAGCAGGATGGGATGGCTGGGGGGGCAGGGTGGGCAGGGGTGGCAGGGGGGGGCTGGGGGGGCAGGGGGGGCACTGGGGTGGCAGGTGGGCAGGGGGGCAGGGTGGGCAGGGGTGGCAGGGTGGGGCTGGGGGGGCAGGGGGGGCAGGGTGGGGCTGGGGGGGCAGGTGGGCAGGGGGGCAGGGTGGGGCAGGGGTGGCAGGGTGGGCAGGGGTGGCAGGGTGGGGCTGGGGGGCAGGGTGGGCAGGGGGGGCAGGGTGGGGCAGGGGTGGCAGGGGGGGCTGGGGGGGCAGGGGGGGCTGGGGGGGCAGGGTGGGCAGGGGGGGCAGGGTGGGGCTGGGGTGGCAGGGTGGGCTGGGGGGGCAGGGTGGGCAGGGGGGCAGGGTGGGGCAGGGGTGGCAGGTGGGCAGGGGGGCAGGGTGGGGCTGGGGTGGCAGGTGGGCAGGGTGGGCAGGGGGGCAGGGTGGGGCTGGGGGTGGCAGGGGTGGGCAGGGTGGGGCAGGGCTTGCCACAGGGGGAAGCTCTATGGTTGCTGACAACAGACACTGGAATACGTTCAGAGTCCACAGGTGGAAACTACCAGACGAGTCAGAGCCTCAGGCGGTGGGTGTCTCTCCTCCAAGCGCTCAGGAACTGCTTCCCTCTCCCATCCCACCAGCCTGGCGGTCCCCATGGCCCGAATCACGGCTAGTGCTTGGCCATGTGCTACCAGCTCCCAACTGGTCTTCACCTTACTGGACAGGATTCGATTCTGATTCATTGCAGCACCAGGTAAAACAAACAGAGCTTGCGTTCATCACCATGTTTAACATCTGTGTTGCCAATGGCAGTTCCACTCCAAGACACCACGGGGATGACTGTCACCACGTTTCCCAGGAGTCAGAGGAGTGAAAAACGGGGTTCCACCCCAAGCGCTGTCCGAACTACACCTAGGCCTTCATAAGAGGAACGACCTCCTCTAATTAAGGAACCTCTTTTTCTAGAAATCTCCTTTTGATGCTTGCACGAACGTACTTCTAAATATGACTAGAATCGGTTAGTGGCATGCAACCTTAGGTTGGCTGACATTCTACTAAATTATTTCTGACACTATCATGGCATACCTAAGTGTGAGGATATGTTGAAATCAAACCACAGGCATGGTTGCTCCAGACTTAGTTCTGATATTTCAAGCAACAGAAGATAAGTATTTCAAACAACTTTTCAATCGAAGGTGGTTTGTGGGTAGAAGAGAGCCATTTTTCAGAATTATTGGTAGAGCTCATCAAAATGAAAATGTACATTTCCATCCAATCCTACATCCCAATATTCAATCAGAATTTCCTGAAGTATGAGACAGGAAACTTTGTTTTAAAAGGTTGGTTTTGATATGTATGCCCTGGTGGAGAAGTATCTTAAAAATGCTGATTTACAAGAACTGGGACAACAGAATAATGGGGCCGTGCTCCCCATTCCCCCAGGTAAAGTGAACCAGTGCACAACGCCCATGCAGCGCCCTCTGAAGGAAGACAGACTCCCTGCCTCCAAGAAGCTATGCTTCAGTGTAACAGTCGAGAGCTCAAACACGAGACACAGGAATGAGACGCAAAGCAGAATGGGGCAAGGCCCATAGACCTTAATAAATATGGAGAAAAGCCCGGCCGGTGTGGCTCAGTGGTTGAGCGCTGACCCCTGCACCAAGGGGTCGCCGGTTGGATTCCTGGTCAGGGCACGTGCCCAGGTTGTGGGCCCGATCCCCAGTGGGGGGCATGCAGGAGGCGGCCAATTGATGTTCTCTCATCAATGTTTCTATCTCTCTCTTGCTCTCCCTTTCTCTCTAAAAAGCAGTAAAGAAAAATATTTTAAAAATAAATAAATGAATAAACACGGAGGAAAGACGAGGAACGGTTCTGCAGGGCCACAGACAGAAGCATCCTACAGAATCTTTCTTCTCCCAAGCTCCCTGCTTTGTACAAACCAGAAGGCGGTTCAGGAGCCCCCGAGTCAGGCTATTTCACCCTCATCAGATCTAGAAAAGCTTCAGCGGGGCCAAGAGTCCCACTTCCCTCCTGCACTCGAGTCAGCTGAGGAAGCTTTGAAGCTTCCACGCACAGGTCACAGCCCAGACCAGTTGCCTCAGAACCAGCGAGGACGCACCCGGCAGGTTTCAAGGTGCAGCCACCGCCGAGAACTGTTGCGCTAGGAGGCTCCGAAGAAGATCCAGCAAAACTGCAGGAGTCAAACAAGAAGTGAGAAAGGTCCTCCCCAAGCAATCGCCCACCCTCCGAGCAGCTACCAGGAGTGAATAAATCACTCCCAGATGGGAATGAGCCCCCAGGCAGCAGACCGCCAGGACATCGCGGTGTTGGGCCTTCATCTCAGGCTTGCCCACGTGTGGCCACGTGGCCGGCGGTGCTTGGGCCTCAGGAAAGTGGACAGCGAGGCCCATCCCTGCTCATGGTCCGGAATAACAAGCAGCTGGCAGAGAGAGTGAGTGGTTCAGGCCTGCACATTCCCTGAGCCAAGATAAATCCCATTAGCGAGCTGAGGGGGGGATAACCGAGAACAGCCTTTCTTTCCTGCTCTCCCCAGTGCAGACAGCCCAGCCTCAGGCCTAGATCATCAGAGAGCATCCCTGCCGGCTCCAGGTCCTGTCATGGCTTTCTGCTCCCGGACCCCATTCCCAGAGCAGCGGACCTTCCTCAGCACCTCAAAATCACCAACAAGGCGTGGTTCCTCTGCCCCCACACCCCGATCAGCCTCACCCATTCTTCAGTCTGCCATCGCACTCTCTGACCCAGCACCCCCTCCTCCCTGAGGGAGGAAACCATGTCTGTTGACCAGTTTTAGGCTCACAGGAAAACGGAGGGGAAGGTACAGAGATTTCCCATATACCGTCCTGTCCCCACACATGCACAGCCTCCCCCATTATCGACATCCCCCACTAGAGTGGGACATTTATTACGAATCTACATGGACACATCATCACCCAAAGCCCATGGTTTACATTAGGGTCACTCTTGGTGTTGCATATCCTATGTATCTTGACAAATGTATAATAACAGGTGTCCCCCATTACAGTACCATGGAGTAGTGCACTGCCCCCCAATCCTGTGCTCCACTTTCCTCCCCTCCCGCAGCCCCTAGCGACCACCGTGTTACGTTCTCAGCCTGGAGCTTTCCCAGGCGTCCTGCGCACATCAGACGCGCACAATGGGCCAACTGCGAGAACACATCTGGAAGTGTCTCTGATTAAACGGACTTGGAACACGACCCCTTCCAGCTGTTAGGAATATCACCAATGGAACAGGCACGGTTAAAACTGAGGACTAGGTAATCCACAAGCCAAACCTTTATGCTGTACACCTGAAACTCATACAGTGCTGTTCTATCTCAATAAAACTGGGGGAAACACTGAAGACTGGGTGAACATCCATCCTAGCGGTGGGATCATACTAAGGGGACACTGAGGCGGGGTCCAGGGCAGGCTGGTGGACTCGTGTCCCCAGAGGCGCCACTGGGTTCTGGCCATTTCCCACTGTGGCCCTTACATGTCAGGCTGGGATGCCCAGTTCTGAACCCTCTGCCTGGACACACGAGGAGAGACAGCAAAGGGGTAAGGCGGCAGAGGGAGGGTTTTGAACCCTTTTCCAGCTGGGCTTCAAGATAAGCTGGGCAAAGCCCTACCTGCTGGGAAGCCCACCTCGCATGGCCCCACCAGCAGGTTAATGAAGACACAGTCTGGCTGGTGACTCAAGCAGAGTGAGGGCTCCCTGACAAGGCTGTCCCTTCCTGCCTCTGTGAGCGGGGACGCCCGGCAAGGGCCCAGGCTGCTCCTCGGAGGGCCAGACCTCCAGCAGGCTAAAGAATGGCAGGAAGAAGGTCAGAGCTGGGACAAAGGGCAAGTGAATGACCAACGCTTGGTGACAGTGCCCGAACGTGGGGTCAGGGGAGGCACTAAGCCATCACCCCACTTATCCAGGCAGGGAGGCTGACCTGCTAAGAGCCACCACGGCAGGTCCACTTACTGACTCAGTAGTTTAGCGATTCATTAATTAATCCAACAAATGCTGACCAGTGTAGGGAGAGAAGGGGAGCAAATTGTCATGGCGTCTGCCCTCTTCTCATCCCCTCCACCCTCTTCTACTTCCTCTTGTAACAAAAAAGCCAGGGGTGGCGAGGGGGAGGGGAAGGGGTGGTGAAGGGGAGGGGAAGGGGTGGCGAGGGGGAGGGGAGAGCCCCTGCAGCTCCTCCTAAGGGAGAAAATCAACCCAGTAGCCCCCGAACCTGATTCACCAGAAATCTGCTCGAAGTGGGAAGCTGTGGGTGGACGTTTCTAAGAGCATCACAAACGAATTCATAACCACTTTAGGAAACGTCAAAAACCATTCCCTTTGCCCTGGGAGGCACCGGCCTGCGCACGTTTACTTTGGGGGTGGGGGCGGGGAGCCGGGCTCTGCTGTAACCAAGTCTAAGCTCTCCTCTCCCCTCCTTTTGAGGGCGACAGACGCTGCATCCACGTCATAATACTGTGTGGGCCAGACGCCACCCTGGAGTCACAGAGGGCGGCTTCCCCCCGAGAAGGCGGCGTCGGGGAAGAGCCACCGTGGTCCGGAGAGAGAACCGCGGCCTGTGGGTGCAGGTGCGCAGCATCCTGCCCAGCGCTGCAGGGCCGCCCGTTCCTGCCGGAGCTTTAACACTGGAGGCTCCGGCGCGGGGCCTCTCTGTGAAGCGCTCCAGCGGAGGGGTTTGTGCTAACAGCCGGAGCAGAGACGTGACCCAACCTCACTGCCTTGAGCCCTGAACTTCACACTCAGCGGTGGCCTCTTCCTTAAAAAACGTCTCGTCTCCCGCTGGAGGTCCCCCAGCCGGCAGGGGGCGCTGTGGTGCCCACCAGCTCCGCTCCTCCTGGCTGGACTGTTCAATCCACCCCCCAGAGGGAATGGGAATTGAACTGAAAGAAGCTTGACTGAAAGGTACCATCCAATTTGGCTGGAGGTAATAGCGAGGAGTTGTGGGTTGGCTGGGCAGCCACACTCCTAACAGTTGCCACCCCAGCATCTGTGCTCTGTATGAGCTCACCGTGCCGGCCTCCACCGCCTTCCACCCCTGTCGGCTGCTGCCCGCAGATTGAAATAAGTTCAAGAAAGACTGGACTCCCCTGTTGAAGACATAAATGCTAGGGCCTTCTTGTTCAGGGTCATGGACCAGCAGCACCTGCCTCTCCTGGGAGCTTGTTAGACGCGCAGAATCTCAGATCCCATCCCAGGCCTATTGAGTCATAACCTGCAGTTTAACAAGACCCAGGTGTTTCACAGGACCTTGTACGTTTGAGAAGCTCTGCACCAGCGGATGTCCTTGCATCTCAGTTATACCTCAGATGGTTCCCATTCTGTGCAAGCATTTTATCTGTACCACTCTCCATTTTCACTCTTTATTTTACTTTTTGCTCCACAAGGTCACAGACGTCAATCAGCACACAGACTGGAACTGGAAAAGGACTACAGTGCCTATTTTCCATAGGCCCCTTGGTCAGGATGAGTTTGCCACAATGTAACATTGGGTTTCCAAGACAATCCGTAGAGGTCTGGATATTTATTCCTAAATACTGTCCCTCCCACAAGGGGTATGCTTTCCAGGCTGTGGTCAAGGACTGCAGACTGGTTGCCAGAGTTCCAAGCTTTGCCTGTAGATTGATGCAGCATGTCTTCTACATGTATGTATAGTGCTCAATAGATAGATGCCACTTTGAGTGATAAAATACAAATTCATTTTTTACAGCTTTATTGAGGTATAATTTATATAATTTTTTATTTTTAATGTGTACAATCTGATGAGTTTGGATATATGCGAGCATACTTAATACCATAACCACAATTAGGTGATAGATATATCCAACACCTCCCAAGTTTCCTTGTGTCCCTTTGGGTTGTTTTGTTTTGTTTTGCAGTTTTTAGTAAGAACACTTAACATAAGAACTATCCTCTTAACAAATTTTGAAATGCAGAAGATTAGTACTCTGTTCTACAGCAGATCCCCAGAAAGTATTCATCTAGCATGACTGAAACTGTGTATCCATTGAATAACAACCCTTCGTTTACCCCCACCCTTCAGCCCCTGACAACCACCACCACATTTTCTGCTTCTACAAGTTTTGATTTAGATACCTCATATAAGTGGAATCGTAGTATTTGGCTTATTTTGCTTAGCATAGTGTCCTCTTGGATCATCCTTGTTGTCACAAATGGCAGGATTTCCTTCTCCTTTTTTTTTTAAAGCTGAATAATATTCCATTGAATGTATATACCACATTTTCTTTACAAATTCTTTTTAAAAAGCTTTATGTGCTGTCTTTTCTTAATCAATTCTACTTGCTAGTATGCTGAGTTCCATGAAAAGGGGCCAAATTCTTCAAGAGTTTGAGGACCACTGCTCTAGTGGTCTGAAGCTCTAAGCTCTCTCTTGCGTTCTTACCCAAAAAATAAGACATTTAACATATTTCGAGGTATCACCTCACACCTGTCAGAATGGCCGCCATCAACAAATCATCAAACAACAAGTGTTGGCGAGGGTGTGGAGAAAAGGGGACACTAGTACACTGCTGGTGGGAATGCAGATTGGTGCAGCCACTATGGAAAACAATATGGTGTTACCTCAAAAAATTAAGAATTGAACTTTCATTTGACCCAGTGATCCCACTTCTAGGAATATACCCTAAGAAGCATAAAACACCAATCAGAAAGGATATATGTACCCCATGTTCATAGCAGCACTATTTACAATAGCTAAGATCTGGAAACAGCCCAAGTGTCCATCAGTAGATGAATGGATAAAAAAGCAGTGGTACATATACACAATGGAGTACTACGCAGCTGTAAGAAAGAAAGATCTCTTATCCTTTGAGACTACATGGAGGGACCGGGAAAGTATCATCCTAAGTGAAACAAGCCAAACAGAGAAAGACAAGTTTCATATGATCTCACTTATTTGTGGAATATAATGAACATAACAGTCTGAGGAATGGGGTAGTCCCAGAGACGCGGAAGTGGGGTACAGACTGACAATCCCCTAAAGAGGGAGGGGTGGGGGAGAGATAAACCACAGAACTTATATGCATGTATGCATGAACAGTGGACATGGACAACAAACTGGGGAAAGGGCAGGGAAGGAGGGGGAGGGGGGAATCAGTGGGAGAAAAAGAAGAAACATCTGTAACAAAAATTAATTAATAAAAAATAAAAATATAATAATAAGAACACATATTTCCATTCAGTTGTGAGCTTTCAAAAGAGTTAAATGTTTATTAAGAGTCAAACATTGACTTTTTGTTTTACAGAGAAACAGATTCTTTGGGGACCTATTTGTACCTGGATTGCAGTCACATGTTGTGTAACATGGTTGAGGGGGGACAAGGATCCTTGGCAGGAAGGGCAGAAAAGGCCTGTAAGGTTGCTACCTTCAGTCTTGCAGGAAGTTTACAAAATGCATTTGGTCAAGTCCCAATTACAAGCACCCAACAATAGATTGTTTCCCTTTTCATCTACATATTTTTGCATTGTAACTTTTTCAGTTTCAACAGTGCTTAGAAACCAAGAATTTAGATAAACTAGACTTGGAACCAGACATTCAAATGGCTATACTACAAAAATAACATAGTAAATCAAAAGCTTTGTTTTGTTTTGTTTGAATCCGGTCTTTTAAGTTTGCTTCCTTTGTGTATGTTTTATATGTTCATAGGTAAGTACAGCACTACATGCCTATAATTTCCAAATATATAAAAAGTCATAGAGTACGGGTGCTTGCATGTTCAAAAACATTTTATCATAAGGGTGCACAATGAAAACTGTTTAGAGATCACTGAACTAGATTAATGACCTTTTGCTGTCTTTTGTCAACAAATGGATCAGAAAATCCTTTTATTGCCATTATTTAAAGCCAGAACCATGCTAACACATTCTCTAGGCCTGAGTCATCCTTGTTAACATTCGTATTTGAGCTTGTTAATTTAACACCAGACTTGGAAAGAAACAACAGGATATGTGGGTTTCAGAACCACTTAACAATTCTACCTCATGCTCTTCCTTGTGGATTCATGTCTGGAAAAGCCCAAAAATCACAGTCTCCACTTAGACTCTCTCCTTGTTTTCCAGGAAGCAAACAATACACTTGACAAGGAGAACTTCTTCTCCAGGCAAAGAGCCACAGGAACCCAGAGCAATGGTAATACGGGGATTCAGCTCTGTCTGTGTGTCAGAGAGTTCTAGACTAAAAGCTCCCTTAGGGATCTTCTTGTCAAACTTAACACCGGATAAATGAGGACACCGAGGGCCAGAGATCAGAATGACTCATTAAGATCACACAGCTCGTTGTGGCACATCTGGGATGACGACCAAGTCTGTGGACTTCACTTGGGCTCCCAGGCCCTCTGATGTCCCCTCAGGGCTGAAGAGAGGGAGGGACACGAAGAATCGTTGGCTTACGATGAGATACGGCCAGATCATGTCTGGTGCTCAGTGATCTCAGACAGTGTTTTTAACAGAAATGTTGAAGTGCACGCCGGCTCAATGCATCTGCATGGGGGCCATCGCGAGGGGGTCGGGCAGGGCCCCTGGGGAAAGCCGCCGAGCACAGCCCTACTTCAACCTGGAAGATGGGCCGCAACCCAGCTCCGCGGAGCGTGCCCAGCCCAGCTCAGTCCAGACGCTCGGAGGAG
The DNA here is from genome assembly GCF_014108415.1 of Molossus molossus. Classification (NCBI taxonomy): domain Eukaryota; kingdom Metazoa; phylum Chordata; class Mammalia; order Chiroptera; family Molossidae; genus Molossus; species Molossus molossus. The sequence goes on from NW_023425344.1 coordinate 143,215,775, forward strand.
CCTGGCCCTCAGCAGGGCAGCTGAGTGTGTGCTGCTCACAGCCGCGTCCTTGTGCCTAGAATAGCACCTGACACATGGGAGGCACCCAGACGTTTCTGTTGAATGAAAAGGCCCCCCTAAGGAGGTGGGAGAGGACTACGTTTTCAACCCTGATCACACTGAGCTTGCGAGTGGCCACAGAGCTGAGCGCTGAGAGTCCAGCCAACGGAGTAGGTCAAGAAGGACCGAGAAACGCCCCCGACAGCCTCCTTCGCTCCACTCACCAGCTCGGGGGCTGTCACAGTCACTGCTGGCCCAGGAGGCCTCAGTGAGAACGCACATTTTTCTTCCCAAACTGTGAACTAAGGCCGCGTGTTCCCACCCACGTAGCCGGTGCCTGCTGCCCCTCCTGCTCTGCCCGTCACGGTGAGAGACTGCGGAGAGGGCTGTGCATTCCCGGCCTGCGCGGCCCCACTCTGGCCCGCACACAAGGCACGTCCTTCCTCTGAGACTCAGTTTCCTCGTGCGTGAGGCATCAACGGTGTGTGCGTTCCCCTGACCTCTCGAGCCCTGGGAGGACTAAGGGGCAATTCCTGGTCAAGTGCTTCCCACACGAAATGCCCTGCCCACGCGTGCTGGCGAGCAGGGGCCACGTCCACACCCGCTGAGGCAGGTGTTGCCTGGGAGCTTGCTGCTCCTGCTCATCTTCAGGGAGAGAGGGTCCACCAGGACTTGTCCAGGAGCAAGGTTTTCTCCGCCAGGCTGTGTGTATGTGTTTAATCTTAGTTATAGGACCGGCGGCCGCAGGGCCTGACTTCACTCCCGTCCCCACCTGCAGGGTCTGAACTGCACTGCTGGACGGGCTGCGCCTGCCGATTTGAGGCATTTGGCCAAAGCTTACTTTTTGTCTGAGGAGTTAAGATGCTCCTGCTCGGGTCACAGAAGAAGCGCTGTGTCTTGAAGCTGGAAGCTTCCTCAGGGTGGTTGGTTCGTGCTTTGGTGTTTTGTGCTAGTTTTTACAGCAAATAAAAATATTTTAAAGACATTAACTGAATGTACGGAGTTTTGAGCACAGCTTGGTTCTTCCCAGCATCCGTGGGGCGGTGCCACGCTGCCCTCCCTCCCTGCATGTCCTGGGACTGTCCAGTCAGCCTGAGCGGCCCGAGCACACTGCGGAGGATGGTGTGGTAGCCTCCTCGGGGGCTGCCAGGAATCCCCATGGGCTTCCTGGTTTTCACACCCGTGGGTAATCTTCACTTCTAACCAACAGAATCTGGCAGAAGCAGTGCCGTGTCATTTGCAAGATGAGGTTGTAAGAAGACCGTGGTTTCCACCCTGGGTTCGCTCTCTCACTGTGAGCTGACCTGTGAAGAGGCCCGCGTGTATGGCTTGGAATGAAGCCCTCCATCCCACAGTCCACAAGCAACTCAGCCTGCCAACGACCCTCGGAGTCCATTTACAGCCGACCCTGCAGCTCAGCCTAGTCCTGAGATGGCCGGGCCCGAGCGGACGGCAGCGGGGCCATCTCATGACCAACCTGGAGCCAGGGCACCCAGGGAAGCTACACCCCAATTCCTGACCCACGGAAACTGTGGGGTAGTCATTGTTGTTTGAAGTCTTAGTCTTAAGTATTTTGCTACATAGCCCACAGACAAGTAATATGAATGGGAAGAGATGAGAAAAAGTAGAAACAGTCGAGTTGGAGAAAATGAATGAGGGCGTGAAGGAAGTGAAGGAAGAAATGGAAACGGGTATGTCTGAGCAGGAGAGATGCCACCCGCACCCACCATAGAGAGTGGTGACAGCTTGGGTGCAGGCACCAGATGGCCTGGCTTTGGAGCCTGGCTCTGTCCCTGGCTTGGTCTCCGTGGGCACTGTAACAAAGTGCCCCACTGGGGGTTTCAACAACAGATTCATCCTATCACAGTTTTGGAGGAGACAAGTGTGAGACCAAGGTGTCAGCGGGCTCGGGTCCTCCTGAGGGCCGTGAGGTCGAGAACCTGCCTCATGCCTCTCCCCCAGCTCCCCGAGGTTTTCTGGTGATCTCTGCACCCTTGCCTCCTAGGTCTCTGTCTTCATCATCACATGGCTGTGTGTCTGTGTGTTCAAATTTCCTTTTTTTTTAAAAAAAGGCCCCGGGTCATATTGGATTAGGGCCTACCCTAAAAGGTTTATTTCCAAAAGACAAAGGTCATATTTTGAGGTACTGAGGGTTAGTACGTCAACATGTGAATTTGGGGGTGGGACACAATCCACCCATAGCAACCACTTACCCTGGTGTGGCTACAAGAAGACACTTAACACCTCAGCACCGCTGCTTCCTTATCTATAACACTGAGATACAATAGTACCTATGTAATAGGGTTGTTAAAAGGACTGAAAGAGTTAATATTCGAAGCGTTTGAAACAGTGGCAGGCATATAATGCTGTAGGTGTAATGTAAGTTAATCTCCTATAACGTGTCTGCCGCAGTGGTTCTAACACGTGGGCTGGGTGGGCTGGGAGGCGGGCGGGCCTGCCGTGAGTTCTGCAGTGGCCAGGGCTGTGGTCCTGCCTGCTCTGTGGGAAAGTGTCTCGCTCCCTCTCCACCCACGTGTAGAATGGAGGGGCTTCCTGATGAGAGTCAGTGAGCTCCTGAACATGCTCTGCACTCGAGAACCACCGAGGGCGGCTTTGCACACGTGACCCTGGTTCGCTGGCCTGGGCATGGCATTTCGAACCGTTCCAAGGTGCTGTGCATGTGCAGGCAGGAGGAGAACCTGCGGAAGAGGCGTCTTCGAGACCCTCACCGTTCAAAGTGCGGTCCGAGGCAGCGGCCCCCCTGCTGAATCAGAATCTGCACCTTGTCGAGCTCCCCGAGGTCAGGTGAGAAGCCCTGCTTGCAGCACTTCGAGCAGCGGCAGCCTGGGGTCTTCTGCCAGGAGCAGAGCTCAGGAGGGGCGCCTCCTCCAGGGCGGTCTGATAACGGGAACCACAGGTGATGTGAGTTCCTTTCCTGGCTGGCTCTTGAGACAGTAGTTCCCTGCAGGGATGCCGGTCCAGATACAAGAAAATTCAAGGACTTACCCCGAGTAAGCCTTCTCTTCTGCCCCGGGGGTGTGTGTGACCATGTGTGTGCTGGGGAGCAGCTGGCCCTCTCTGTCCGGGTTGGTCTGTGTGCGCCTGTGTGGTCACAGCCGGGCGGGGCTCCTGACTCAGCATCCCCAGCGAGCGTTCCTCCAGGAGTTGAAATAAACGGCCTGACCCAGCAAGGCCCACGGAAATCATTAGATCTTGACACACTCAAGAAAGAGACTGTAATTTTAAGCTAAAGTGTTATAGGGAGGGGAAGAGATGGGCAAAGAGGAAAGGGGTTAATAACTTGACCAAGAACTGCATTTTCCTGGCTGGCTACGTCTTTCGGGAAAGAGTCCCAGCTTGCCGATGGAAACATCAGGAAGATGATGAGCTCATGCTGAATGCAGTTCCTCTCAGGGGAGGCTGGACAAACACAAGAGATCTGAGATACTTTCTTGAAAATAAATCAGCTTTGAAGACGGTTTGGAGGAGAATAGCAGATGACAGGGAAGCCTGCATTGTCAGGGGTGAAACTCCGTGCGTATGAACAGAAGTTTCCAGAGATATTGATCAGAGCAAGAGCATAGACTCACTGCGAAAACAAACAAGACCCCAGCAGTGATATAATTATTGTCCACAGCTCCGATTCGAGATTAAATCCAGCTTCTGTAACTTTTCTTCTGAAAACTAGAACAGAAAACATGGGCTGGTGATATGGTAAGGCCTGGGCTTTCTGCGGTTTCTCGTTATTGGACTGGATAGTCTGGCTTGAGCTATTCAAGAAGGTAACTTTCTTAGAGAGGTAGAATGAACCCTAGTAATGCTGGTGTTCCAAAGCCTTAACTGATTTGATCGTGTCATCAAAAGCTTTGTCAGTGGCCCTGGTTACCTATCAAATAAATGAAGTAGTTTAGAATTCAGTGAGAGGCGATACGACAGAATGGCCTTTGGTGTCGGGCCCAGCTGAGTTTGGAAGTCCGCTGACCTCGAGCAATCACTGAATCTGGACCCATTTGGGCAATAAGGGCAACTTCCTTGTTGGGATACTGGTAAAATGAGGTATTGAATGAAATGCACTTAAGCACAGTATGCAGAACAGAGTAAATGGTCAACTTATTGTTGATAAAAAGGCTCCTCCAGCCCACCTTCCCCGCACGCTGTTCTCCTGCCCAGGAAATATGTTGACTCCATCCACATACACGTGTTCAGCTTCCATGCTCTCTCACTCTGTTCCTACCTAATTCTTCCCATACAAACTCCACTCTTCCTTCCAGGCCCACCTACAAGACTCCCTCTTTCAGGCAACCTTTCAGGGTAGGGGGAAGGTCAGATCTACCTTTTTGTCAGCATGAATGAAAATCGTTGATATAGGAGGTGCTCAAAAATTGTCGAATGAATGAATGAAAGAAAGCTAATGACAAGGTCCACCTGAGAGGCATCGATGGGAACCGGTAGGGGAATCGATAGGGAGGGTCTGTGGGTTCTGTGGGCCCTAAAGTCTAATTTCAGTGCCGCCAACAGCCCCACATGAAGGGCAAACCCCTTGGATTTCTTGCGTGACAAGGAAGCCAACACATTTTTCTGCCGCTGTGATACCCAGGGAGGTCTGTAAAGTGCTTTTATATGTATCAACCTTAGAGGTAGCCTCTTAAAGGCTAATACTCCTCTCCTCCTCGCATGTCCCTGAACACAGCAGGCCATACGAACTCCCCGTGGAGCCTGGGCCTTGAGCCTGACCTCTCACTGAGCAGCTTCCTCCATCCTTGAAAACCTGATAAAAGTTCCAGCTGTCTCACAGGTCACAGTCTCAAGCTGCAAGGTCTACGGAGCACACATAAGCCGGCAGGTCCCCATGTGGCACTTTGTATGAGTTAGCTGGATAAATAAGCACCCTCCCCCCGGCACCCAGGTGCAGGGCTTGGCATGGAGGGCGTGGACTGGAAAGCAGCTCCCACTACTAGGCCCCTCCGCCAGAAGCCCTGGCGTGGTGCATCCGTGTGCACACACACACACACACACACACACTCTTTCTCTTACAAAGAGAATGTAATAGGGGTGCTCTTTTGGAGATTACACATTCTAGGGGCTCAACACAGGCTTTGCAACCCAGTACATGAAGGAATGGAGCTGAGTGCTGTTCTTCCTCCTCAGTCTTTCTCAAACTGGAGGGTGCAGCACGGCCAAGTACATGCCTACCCCTGGGGACACAGCCAGTCCAGGCAAACGGCCCCGCCTGCATGACCCTTGACCATACTCTGATTTCAGAGCCTTTCTCTATGAAACACAGTTGCCATGTCCTCCTTGGGGACATGGAGGGCCGAGGAGGATTTGATCACGTGACAGGTACCCCTTCCAGCCATCAGGCTCCTGCCAGTGGTGATTAGGCCCGGCTCCCTCCTGAATAGACACTCCTGTAACTTTGCACGAAAGCTTTACTTATACTGTTGGCCCCTAAATGTATTACAGCCAATGACAAATATTCACAGGTATACGTAAGGCCAATTTTACCTGAAAAATATAGAAAATTTGGGGTGAATTTAAGTGCCACGGAGAGGCTTGAGCAGCAGGGGTGAATGTTGGGGGGACAGAGATGCTGGCTTGGTTGGTGTGATGAAAGCCAGGCAAGAAACAAGTTTGACCTTACACATTCCAACTCGAAGGCCCTGATAAGTACCCACTTTCTATTAGAATCAGGTTTATACTATACAACACAAATGTGCATTTGCTATGGCTCATTGTTGGTGAGCCCTCTCCTTAACAAATCCTTACAGTTTTCAAAGATGGCTAGGTTACCAAAGTCCTTTGCTCCATGCACCCCCTGAATGACCCCTTGGTGTTGGCATACCTCGTCATTAGTTCTGGGCTGAGAGAAAGCACAATCAACTGAAGGATAGACGTCAGGCGTGAATACTGTACAGACGTACCTTGGCGATATCACCGGTTCAGTCCCAGCCTCCACAATAAAGTGAGTATCACAATAAAAGTGAGTCACGTGAGCCCTGGCCGGTTTGGCTCAGCGGTTAGAGCGTCGGCCTGCGGTCCAGAGAGGCCCGGGTTCGGTTCCCGCTAAGGGCACGCACGTACTTCGGTTGCAGTTTGTCCCCGGCCCTGGTTGGTTGTGCGGGTGGCAGCCACTTGATGTGTCCCTGCACGTCGATGTTTCTTTCTCTCTCTCTCCCTTCCTCTCTCTCCCTCCCACTCTATCTGTACAAAAAATGGAAGAATGTCCTCGGGTGAGGATAAAAAAAAAAAAAAAAGTGAGTCACGTGAAATTTTTGGTTTCCTAGTGCACATAACAGTTAGGCTTACTGTAGCCCATTATGCATGCAGTAGTGTTATGCCTGGGGGGTGGGGAACAACAACGTACATACCTTAACTTAAAAATATTTTATTGCTAAAAATTGCTAACCATCAGCGAGTCATAACCTTTTGCTGGTGGAAGGTCTTGTAAAAGCCAGTCTCTGTGAAGTAAAGGGAGGTGTGCCTGTATCTTTGGGGCTCACTTGTTTCCATGAAGGCCCATGCTAGGTTCACTTGATGCTGTGGGACAGAGTGCGTTCTCCCTTTCCATCAGGCGTGTCAATCCATTTCTTTCTCCTGCACAAGCACCTGGAATTGACTGGACGTCAGACCCAACCCCCCCAGTGCATATGATGACCTATGAAATGTAAGTCCCCCACAATACCCACCCTCAAAAGGAAAGGATAGCAGCTAGCCTTGTGCTCAAAAAAGAATCTTTTTGGGGGCACGGAGAACTCCAAGGCTGTGCTGAGAACACGGACGTGTGTGTGCCCTCTCGCCCCAACTCGGAGAGGGCTTCCTGGAGATTAGCCTTGGCTTTCCCTCCAAACGAATGACGACTATCTACTTGGTGTGATTTGAGTTTCTGGGCTCACCTCCAGCCACCTTCTGCAGAAGGAATAGGGGGTTTTCCTGTCTAGCAGGGAGTTCAACCTGGACACCCTCCACATATCCCGAAGCCAAGATGTGCCCACCCCTCCCCCCTCCCTGGCACTTCCTGCTCATTGGACCAGAGACCTAGAATATTTAAGGACCTCATGTGTTTCCAGGGGCTCAATTCAAACCCCTTCCTTCTAATCCACAATTCAGAGAGAAGAGGAAAGGGAGCTGTTGGGACACCCACCCCCTGCTGCTGGTGGAGGAAACAAACCACATACAGCTGAAGGTGATTAATTGTCTTTATTGGAGGAAAACAAGAAGTCATCAGTCTCATTGTCATTATGATAGAAATCTTGATATGTGTACATGATTGTCAAGGCAGAGAATCATTTGCTACAAGCCCGTTCACAATTTTGCAGAGCCGCAAACCTATGAGGGCTAAACTTCTTGCAGAGTTTATTACATGCACGGAATAAATGCAGTTTCCCTTCTTTTGGACAAGCATGTTTTTATGGAAAAATGAAACTAATTGCAAGCCTGATAATAATAGACACGAGGACATTCTGGGTCTGACATCGGAAGCGTCTGGGAAACATGCTCAGCGCTGGGAGAGCTGCAAGAAGGCGACGACACTGTGTGCAGTGACCAAAGTCAATTGAGAAATTGTCCCAAATTTGATTCTGGACAGAAAGTACCTTTTATGTCTCTCGACCTGAGCGTAGGATGAAGATAAATGATCTCTGAAACCTGTGGCCCCACCTTTGAAAACCAGGCATTTCGGTTGCCATTTGGACAGCATCTCATGCCACCCTGAAGGCCAAGTGCCCCTGGGAAGGAGAGCGTGAACCTCTCCCCCTGTCCCTCCCCAGCCTGGCTGCCAGTGCTCCCCAGCACCCAGCTCCCCAACGTGCAGGCCTACCACGACAGCCAGGAACCTAACTGTCCAGATTAAGGTTTTCCTTTGAGAAGTAATTTATCTGGTGGTTGGGGCTTCTGAGCTCCTGGTGACATCTTAGCACTATGAATGAAACCTCAAACACTCCTGTTTTCTTTTTTTCGGTCCATAAGAAAATAAAATCACCTCTAAGTAAAATAATTCGGTAAATAAGCAAAAGACATAATCACCGTAGAAGTCTCCTGGAGACCGAAAGGTTAAAAATGGATGTGGCGAATGCAGAAGCAGCTCTATTACAAAGGGTGAACGCAACAGCTTGTCCTTTGGTGTAGAAAGATACAGAGAAGCCATTCCACGCTTTGTCCACAAAACTAGACCTGGAGCCACATGCGGTGGGGTTGGCTGCCACACGCACAGCCTTTAGGTTTGCAGAGGGGGGCTCCAGGGCCACAAGCCGAGCTGCTCCCGCTGCAGGTGGCAGGAGGCTGAGGGCCGACATGCTTCCGGGTGCAGGCCAGGCCTTGGCTGGGATGCTGGGCCATCCTCACAGTGAGGCTAGGCTGCTGTGCCCACAGCTGGTGGCAGATCGTGAGGCACGGGACCACATGAAGGCTTGGGTCGAAGGGGGCGTGGGCCTCTGCCTTTCTCTGTCTCCTCCCTGTCTGCTGTCTGCAGTAGCGAGCTCATCTACAGACTAGTTTTTTTTTGTTTTTGATATTTTGTTCAGATAGAGTGGGAGGGAGGGAGGGAGAGAAACATAGACGTGAAAGGGAAACATCGAGTGGTCGCCACCCACACGACCCAGTCAGGGCCGGGGACAAACTGCAACCGAGGTACGTGCCCTTAGTGGGAACCGAACCCGGGTCTCTCCGGACCGCAGGCCGAAGCTCTAACCGCTGAGCCAAACCGGCCAGGGCCAGACTAGTTTTCTTAAGTCTTCAGGAAATAAGTCTCCCTCCTTTCACCTTTTTATCTTAACATTTTCAATTTTGAAAAACAAAGTACTGGGACAATTTTGTTTTGCAAACATCAGGTGTACTTGAAGCCCCCAAGTAGGCCCAGGTGCCCCCCAGAAGCGTGGTGGATTCACAGGCATACACATTTATTCTGGAGACGAACTGGACAGTGTTTGGTCTGGAATGTGTTGAGGAAAAGGCAAACTGCAAGTGTGGGCGGACAGGACGGGTGGCATCGTCTCAGGCACATGCAAAGCTCCGGGCACTGCTGTTAGAAGACCTCCCTTTCATCCGCCAGAGGTGCCTGCGCGGCCCTGGAGGCATCTTATTTCTCTGCGGGGAAGCGGGAGGAGCTGCCCCTGCCCCGTCTCATACCCACAGGAACCCCGCAGTGTGCTGTGAAAATCACACAGTGGGGGTGTTGCTGGCAGGAGCAGAGGCAATGACCCAGCTCTCCTGTCTGCACCCTGGAGTGGTGACGGTCAGCATGGCTTCTCCCGTGTGACATCGATAGTGGCCAAGACTCAGGGGGGCCACAGGGCCAGAGTGGCCAAAGCCTTAACCATACCGAGTTATCTCCATAGTGACACGGTCTTTTCTTTCTGTTCTGAACTGCTCAGGAAACAGCAAACCCCAGAGGGTTGATCAGATTCAACTAGTCTCCTTTCAGGAAGGTCCCCTGCATTGTCTCCGGTGTCCTTGGCCTTCACTGTAAAGAGGAGCCCCCCTCTCCTACCCACAATCCATCCAGGGCATGATGGACACCACGGTAGACACGTGAGCGGGATGAGATGAGTGCTGGGCAGGTAAACTGAGTCTGAGGGCCAGGTGCCTAACCCCTTTCATCAGATGGCCCGTGCTTCCCCAGTGCCAGCGTCTGGCCTGTTTAGCCAAAGGCGTCTGTCTCCTTTCACTCCGAGCTGGACTGCCAAGTTCCCAGGACACTGCTCAGGGCTCCTGGAGAGCGGGGCCCTCTCCATGGGCACTCTGGCTCCGGGGGCAGGGGCTGCCCCACCTGTGGTGGGGTTCAGACGTGACTCGAACCACTGCCATGGTCGAGAACGCAGCCGCGCCTGCTCTTCGGGCCGCGCTTCCTGCACAGTTCGGTTAAGAGGGAACAGGAAGGGACTAGCCACTCTGTTCTCCTGTGGAGCCAGGGGCACTAGGAGGTGATGAAACGGCCACGAGCAGCCCTGGCGTCGCTGTCGCTCCAACTAGGCATCTTTTCTCCAGGGTCTTGGTGGTCACGGGCACTGCCCCTCTCAGCTCCTGCCGCTTCTACCCCACCTGACACCGGAGACCCCACTGTGCTTGTTGAGGGGACCTGAGCAGTCAGACTCCAGGGTGTGGAGAAGAGGGATGCGTGCTGGTCTGTCTGGGTGGCATGCGCTCACTTTCTGACAAAGGCCAGCTTCTCTTACGGCCTCAGGGGTGAGATGAAGGTCAGGGAAGCGAGGGAGGCACAGACAGACAACTGGGAGAAAAATCCTTCCAGGACACTGTTAAGATGTAATATTCAGGTGAGAAAAAATTCACTTGCTCTAAGAAGGTGAGAAGACCAAAGGGGGGGCTTGGGGTTGGAAGGAAGCCTGTGATGGGGTCGGTGGTCCACCCGTAGCCTCGCCGCACACTCCGGCTCGAGGGCGTGTATAAGCTGGGTGCACATATGAAGCCGGGTGCTCAGCTGCTATTGGTGAAATCTGACGTCAGTGGGGTTTCAGGACTCTGCCACCTACTCGGCAGGTCTTAACAAAAGGCACATTCTGGGTTCTCTTCCCATGTTGTAATGAAGTATAAATAATACCAAATACAGTTGAAAGAGAACCTCTAGCCTTATGCCACTCAGGCTCTCAAAAGATTAAGTTCTTCCACATGGTAGTTAATTTCTCCTCTCCTTAAAACAACAGGAAGTAATCTAACTCTGGTTCACTGAGATGGTATGGACTTGCCTGATTTCAAGTTCAGGCTTCGGATGAAACCAGCCACCAGCCCCTACACTATGTAACTGAGACCTGATGTACCACAGGCCAGGCACGGCCAGCGGCCAACCCAACTGCAAGAGTGCCCTGCGGCAGGGGCCACCTTTCCCTTGTTCTGCACTTTTCAGGTAAGACATACTTTCAAACTAATTGAATATAACATGCACCCCACATATGAACTCCAGAAAATAATGCAATCACCAATAATGGAATTTGATTTCAAATGTTGCTTTCCTAACACAACTGACTGTGTATCACACACAGTACAGGAGCTGATGACTGTGCAGGCAACATTGTAGGTACCAAATTCAGGCAAATTTTCATGCCTCATGACATCTAATGATTGTTTTCTTATACTGCAGAAACCTCAGTGTTCCATTACACTTGTTAATAAGCAACATCCTACTTAACCTTCTGGAGAGATGCCTCCATTTCCTGGATTCTCTCTACAAGATTCATGCTATTGCCCTTCTGAAGGGGGCGGGTGATGCATATTCAACTCAGGTGACACTTGTTTCTTAACTGCATCTGGTGCCATCTCATAGTTTTCCAGGCTTTTTACAGATTTTGAAGAGTGACAGCCGGATTTTATGCTGGTTGCGTGTGTGGCAGATGCCAAGTGGAATTTCTGCCCAAAGGCTGAGTGCCTATGACGTATGTGGGAACAGGGTAGATCAGCTGCCTGCCTTTCAAGCTGCTCTTACACATTCCTACACCACCATCCTACAGGAGGCAGAATGGAGCTCTGGACTGTGTGTGTGTGTGTGTGTGTGTGTGTGTACACACCATCCTACAGGAGGCAGAATGGAGCTCTGGACTGTGTGTGTGTGTGTTCACACCATCCTACAGGAGGCAGAATGGAGCTCTGGACTGTGTGTGTGTGTGTGTGTGTGTGTGTGTGTATACACACCATCCTACAGGAGGCAGAATGGAGCTCTGGACTGTGTGTGTGTGTGTGTACACACCATCCTAAAGGAGGCAGAATGGAGCTCTGGACTGTGTGTGTGTGTGTGTGTGTGTGTACACACCATCCTAAAGGAGGCAGAATGGAGCTCTGGACTGTGTGTGTGTGTGTGTGTGTGTGTACACACCATCCTAAAGGAGGCAGAATGGAGCTCTGGACTGTGTGTGTATACACACCATCCTACAGGAGGCAGAATGGAGCTCTGGACTGTGTGTGTGTGTGTGTGTGTGTGTGTGTGTACACACCATCCTAAAGGAGGCAGAATGGAGCTCTGGACTGTGTGTGTGTGTGTGTGTGTGTGTGTGTGTGTGTACACACCATCCTAAAGGAGGCAGAATGGAGCTCTGGACTGTGTGTGTGTGTGTGTGTGTGTGTGTGTACACACCATCCTACAGGAGGCAGAATGGAGCTCTGGACTGTGTGTGTGTGTGTGTGTGTGTGTGTGTACACACCATCCTAAAGGAGGCAGAATGGAGCTCTGGACTGTGTGTGTGTGTGTGTGTGTGTGTGTGTACACACCATCCTAAAGGAGGCAGAATGGAGCTCTGGACTGTGTGTGTGTGTGTGTGTGTGTGTGTACACACCATCCTACAGGAGGCAGAATGGAGCTCTGGACTGTGTGTGTGTGTGTGTGTGTGTGTACACACCATCCTAAAGGAGGCAGAATGGAGCTCTGGACTGTGTGTGTGTGTGTGTGTGTGTGTGTGTGTGTGTACACACCATCCTAAAGGAGGCAGAATGGAGCTCTGAACTGTGTGTGTGTGTTGTTGTGGAGGCTATCCCTAAACATTTGGCCTGGACACAGGCAAAGTTGTGGAAGTGATGAAGATGGCCTGACCAACAGGACCTGCCAAGCTGGCCAACTGCAGGAGTAAAGCATGAGGACAAAAGTCACTGGACCATCAGCAGACCTGCAGAGATGCAGGATGGCTGGAGCTGACTGCGCAGTGCAGACTTGGCGTTGCGTGGCCACTGGGGGAGGGCTTTTGTGAAGCTGGCCTGCTTGCCTCTACAAGACAGCATCCTTGAAAAGTGGTTTGCCCTGGATTTCACACTGCACTTGCTCTATCTTGTACACCCATCCACCACATGGGTGGACAGCACGGCCTCATTTGCCTGGTCATGGCCAGTTTTAGCACTGCAAGTCCTACACCCCAGGAAATCCTTCAGTCCCCCATCACAGGTCTTTGGTTTTCAGACAGCCCTGGTCAGAGGGACAGCTTCAGGTGCCAGCTGGGCCTGGCCACGACCGGTTCTGGCCATCACTGCAGCCTGTGTCCGGCTTGCTTGGCAGGCCACCTCTTCTCACCACCCCAGATAAACAGATTCTCTTCCAGGGCCATTTCCCTCTTGTCCTCCAGATAATATTCATACAAGAACAGAGTAAAAATGTGCAGAAACAACTTATGAGAGTTGGAGGTCAGTTTAAGATTAGAAATGCATTTTTAAAAAACAGAGAGAAAGAGTAATTTGAAAACTGCATAGCTGAGAGCAGAGCTTCCGTGGGTCCCCCCTCATGAGAAGTGAGAGCAGCAAGGACAGCTCACCTCACACAAAGTGGCATCTTGTTCCTTCTGTGAGAAAGGTCCTTGAACTCTGCTGGGTGGACACCTCCTTCATGGCAAGTCTAGCCTCTAAAGTTCAGCTTTTAGCCTTGGGGGAGCCGGCTTCTCAATTTCTGAACGCTGGTGGCAAGAGGCCCCTAGATTTCTCTGGCTGGCGGGGGTTGCTGGAGGAGTGTCCAGGGAGGTTTCTGCGGGCCCCTCCCAGGGTGGAACTCAGCTGTCTTCTTCGAGAGCTGCCCCTCCAGGAAGGGACAGAGAGGAAGGGAGGAGAAGTAAAGTGCACTCTTCACCTTGGAGACAGATTCTCAATCCTCTTATTAGAAACTTTAAAAATACCTTGAAATTCACCTTGGAGGGGAAAAAACCTCTTAACGGTTAACATAAAACTCTACTACCAACAAGCAAAAGATATAGGTCATGTGACTAAGTATAGATTGCAAGAACATATCTCTTAAAAGGAAAAAAACCTAATGCACAATATTTACCAATACTTAAATAATCCAGTTGAAACCTTTTTTTTTTTTGTCATTAATGAAAAAAATACAACATAGAAGGTTACCTATACTGAGAAGAGCAGAAATGACAGAAGTCGGGGAGAGGACAAAGAAAGTCCATTCTAGAGCTTTGCAAGATTCATATATACAGCACCAGATCCTTTAAATCAGCTCCCTTGAGTCAGTACAGTTTGTGAGAAATGAACACTTCAGAGTTGCAGTATAAAATATGGCCATAAAAAACTTCTGTCTTCCAGTCCTGTGCAGGAAGGCGCACCATGCAAGGTGGGATCGCTCTGGGTGGCTGATGGCACTGGTGGCCCCTGGGGGTCCCCTTCCCTGGCTCTGCCCGAGGCCCCGCCCCTGGGCCCCACCTCCAGAGCCAGTCACTTGCTTCCAGTGTGCACTGTCGTCACAGTGGTGGGCCTCGGTCTCCGCTCGGCTCCCACTCCTGAGACCCCTGATGAAGAGGAAATGAAACTACAGAGCGTAGAGGGTGCCAGACCTGCAGGGGACAGTGGACACAAAAATTCAGAACTTCAGAAGGAAATACTCTCCCTTCTTATTGCAAGGGTTTGTGAGGGGGCCAAACTTCTATACATTGGATTCTAAATTTTTATCTACCCATAGGAAAGCATTTGCAATGTCCAGAATGCTTTTCTTTTAGACCCAACTCTTCCCTCCTTTTTTCATTATACTTATAACTGCTTTGTATTTTAATAGGACATGATTTAGCCACCATAATATGACAGGTTCCATTAATGAGCGCTTACTACGTACTATGAATCGGGCTAGGTGCTGAATATACACTGTCATTATGAGAACAGCAGCTCCATGAAGTAGTTATTTTAAGAATGAAGAGAGAATGTGACAGCCCCTTATGGTCCCTGCTTGGTGTGTGGTCTGTGCTCTTGGCTAAGGAGCATCTTGGAGAGCATCGAGATGGGCTGTGTACCTACTCCTGTGTGTGCTGTGGCTCAGGCCTGGGCACGTTCCTCACGGACTGCAGTCCAGTGCTGCCCAAGCAGAAGTGTTGGTACCCGGAGGTCTGAATGGGGGTGAATCCACTGAGCTAAGCCAGCAGTATTTCCTCCCATAGACTCTGTAGTCTTGGAAGATCCACAAAATAAATGGTTATGATGGCTTCACTGTCACAGCCATTGTATGAATCTTCCAAGAAATGATCGACTGTGAGCTTCCTCTGAGCAGAGGGTGGAAAGGATCTGTGCTGAGCTGCAAATGTGGGTCGACGGCAGTGTGTAGTTGGGTCAGGGGACACTGGTGGAGATCTCTTGGAAAAATTGAAGGGCTGGACATTCCTGAATGAGATGGAAGGATTATTTAGTGATGAAGCAAACTTTTTCCTAAGGGCAATGGAAAGAAATGTGATGCTCAGAAGAAACCAAGCTGAAGGGTGCTCAGTGGCTCAGGAGACGAGGGCTGATGGGGAAGATCAAGGCAACTGCTCACAAGTGAAGAGGAGCCCTTGGCCTGGCCTGATACGAGATTAAGATAAACGTGCAGCGGGCGGGGGTGGGAGAGCGAGATAAGGAGAGTGTAAGTGCACCCTCAATGACCTAAATTCCATGCAAAGATGAAGGACAATGAAATACTATTACTATTACTTTGACTGTAAAGCTAATGCATTTTATATAAATCAGCTCTAATGATCATCCTCCTCATCAGAAAATAATATGAAAAGCCAATGAGAACAGGCCCCCAGGAGGCTCTGCTCTCTCTTCCTCACCCATTAGAAGTGACTCACAAGGACAAGCAAAGCATAAGGCAAGGAGACAGAGAAGAAAGTGTCTGGGCTTTTATCCAGACAGACATGACCTTGAAGCCCAGATTCCTCATCTATACATGGAAGTTAGAGTGCCTAGGGTTGTGTGAATCTTAAATAATTAATTTCTGGAATGTAAATTGGTGCGGCCACTATAAAAATCAGGATGGAGGTTCCTCAAAAAATAAAAATAGAGCAGCATATGACCCAGCAAGCCCTCGTCTAGGTATCTACCTGAAAAAATTGAGAACACTTATTTGTAAAGATGTATGCACCCCTATGTTCACTGCAGCATTGTTTACAGTGGCCAAGACACGGAAACAACCGAAGTATCCTTCGATAGATGATTGGATAAAGGTGCAGTACATACACATAATGGAATACTACTCAGCCATAAAATGAAATACTGCCATTTGTGACAACCTGGGGGATCTTGAGTGTCATTCTAAATGAAATAAGTCAAACAGAAAAGGACAAGAACCATATGATTTCACTTGTATGTGGGATATAAAACAGAAAGCCAGAAACAAACAAATAAACTCATAGACACAGATACAGCGTGATGGTTTCCAGAAGGAAAGAGAAATGAGGGGAGGATAAGGAGGATAAAGGGGTCAATTACAAGGTGAAAGAAGTAAACTAGGCTGGGGGGTGAGCACACAGTAGAGTATACAGGTGTATCATAAAGACATATACCTGAAACTTGTACAATGTTATTAACCAATGTCGCCCCATTAAATTTGATAAAGAAAGAAAATATTTTTAAAAATTAAATCATGTGCTAGGGTTGTTGGGAGTGTTAAATGGGATAAACTATTGAAAGTGCCTGACATACAGCAGGTACCCGGCTAACGACAGTGCTCTCCTCTGTACCCCAGATGTGTCTTAAATGCCAGCTAAAAAGTTCTGTTTTTGCTACATACGCACAATCATTTTGGCTGGCCAAACTGAGGCTGCTCGGAACACTTGCATTCGAACTGTCCAGGCTGCTGCCGAGATGGAGTCTTCTCATGTGTCTCACAACGGCGGTGGCGTTAAATGCTTGCTGAAATTTAAGAAAGTAAAAATCCAGACAAAATAATTCCAGTTAATGAAAAAGATGCAGACTGTCTCCTATTATTTTTCCTGTTACCCTAAGCATTTCAAACTTCTGAAAATGTTCTCATGATACTCTACAAAGTACATTGCCCCTTCTTCCAAAAGAGTACTGACGTATCTGACCCCTCTGCCAATCAAAATATATTTTGGAGAAAAACATGTTTTTCTTCTGACATAATCAACATACAGAATAAATGTAAACCAATTCTCTCTATAATCTAAGAGAAGTGACTTTTAGAACAAAAGGCACCTTATAATAATATAGTACCTTAAAATATGACATTTTAAAATAATTTAAATTTTCCTATTACTGGTGATTTTGTCCTAAATAATAGCATTTCCTCTAAATAAAAGAAATTGGTGGAATTAATTTTGTTTCTGTATGGTCTCTCACTGTTGGCACTTATACCCACGCTGGTTAGAACACAGGATTTAGGTAACTGGTCAATAATCACAAAACCTCAATGGTTTACGTCCATCACAGTATTTTTGTTGTTGTTAATCCTCACCCAAGGATATTTTTTCCACTGATTTTTAGAGAAAATGGAAAGGACAGAGGGAGTGGGGGGTAGAGTTGGGGTGGGAAGAAACAGAGAAACATGGATGTGAGAGACATCAATTGGCTGCCTCCTGCATGTGCCCCGACTTGGCCCAGGGACTGAACCTGCAACCCAGGTACATGCCCTTGACCGGGAGTCAAACCCTTGACCCTTCAGTGCGCGGGCTGATGCTCTAACCACTGAACAACACTAGCCAGGGCTACATCCATCACATTTTTATCAGAAATTATGGATGGATTCAACTCAGACTTCCCGTTCGTTTCCCCTTCACGTCATTTTATTACAAGTCGACTGCCCAAAGTTCCAGCAAAGTGGAGAAAACAAGGATCATGTTAAGCCACAGCAAATAAGTTGGACCTGGCACTATTGCTGTTTTTGACTTACAGAAGGGAAATATTAAATCATAGACTTCATTCCATCTCACACTGTGATACTCCCTTCTAGTCTTCATCGTTACTGGTTAAAATTAGCAAAATTATTTGGGTGAGATTCTGGGGATTTTCATCAAATGCAGAAAACAGAAACCCACAGAAATAAAAAATGTTCAAATGGCAAGGCAAGTTTTCATGCAAGTGTTTAAACTCACTGGGAATCTGATCAACACAAGACTTACTCTCCATTTGCTCTTGGCAAAGTTCTTCCGGATCTGGGCGCTGACGGACTCGTGGATGTTTTTGTTGAGGGCTGTGTCACCTGCGATCCTGAAACACAGGCAAAGATACTTCTTCTAAAGGGTTTCTTCGGGGCTCTGGCACTGGCCCTGCTTTCCCAGAGAAGCCCCACCCCGGCCTCTCCCGAGGTCTGCTGCGAGGCTGGCCTGCCCCTGCCCCGCCAGGCTGCTCACATCCCTCCCCGGCTCATCAGACTGCACACGATCCACTGCTGCGCTCGAAGTGCTGACGCAGATCTACACGCTGCAGCCTCTCCAGAACGGGCCAGCACCTGCGTGCTTGACCTCTGCCTGGCTCTCACTTTCCCTTTTTGACTCCCATTCCTGCAACATCCACAATGACGACACAACCTAAACCGAGTTTCCATCCTTCTCCCCCTCCCTCCACACCAGTTTTCTACCTGCAGCACTCTGCCTCCACCATCTCAACTGTGTTCTCTGCCTGGTCGGACCAGGGCCTTCTTCCTGGCTCCCTCCTCCCCGAGGCCCCTCTCTCTGCCTTCTCTGGGCCCTCCTTCCCAGGGACCAGCTCCCGTCCGTGGGCTCACATCTCCCTCCTGGTTCCATCCCAGCTGAACTAAACTCTGCAGTGTTCCACTTGCCTCTGACCTCACCCTGGCACCCAGCCCCTTCTGTGGGCTCGGGCAGAGGGTTCCTAGCCTTAGCTCAGCTCTGCTTGGCACATCTAATCTTGAATTTCCCAAATAAACTCTCATAAATGCCAGGACCATGTCCATTTTTCATTCAACTGGGTCCTTGATATTACTGGACATCAGTTCTTGCTTGTCCCTTAGCTTTCTATTAGCAAGGAAGAACGTAGGTTTACTCTTTACCTCCTGTCCTTGGAGTTTCTCCTCATCCTATGACTTCCTCCCTCTGCTCCCACCCATTTTAACCTCCCTCTTCTCTCTCAGCTTACAACCTCTCCAGTCTTAGTCATCACCTGGAGGTCACCCACAGCCCATTCTTCTCCAACACATCCCTTCTCAACCCCACACCATCCTCCTCCCGCACCCAGCCACGGCTTCCCAGGTGCAGAGGAAGCTGTATTCTGCACTCAGTCTTCCAGGCTCAGATCATTCCATCTTCCCTTTCCTTTTCAGCAATTCAGAAATTCTACATTGATAGCTGATGCCTACAAAATAATTTCTTGCATGTTGGAAAAGTTAAAACGCAGACAGATGCTGGGGACACGAACCATCCTTTCTGGCTGGAAGGTATAGGAGAAAACCTGTCATCTCCCAGACCCAGAGGGTCCTGGACACAAAACAGCTTGGACGCCAGACTATTGGGTCCACATGTTTTAGGAAGTGAAAGAAAGATGTTTAAAGTTTTTTTCAGACAAGAAATACTCCCAGGATAAAAAACATGTTCCTATCTACCCAGCCTTTCACTTTAGAACTGAAAACATGGTTGAGGGACTGGACATTAAATCTGTGCCAGGCTGGGTCTACATTTTGAATACAGTCTGATGTTCCTGCTAAAAGCAGCTCCCCATACAGACGTCTGTCTTGTTCCCAGCAGGGCTGAAAATACTTAGCCAAGAGGACACTCAGATCCTAACTGTCATGAACCAGATTTCCACTTCCAACAACTGTCAATCATCCCCTCCCCAGACACACAGAGTGAATAGAAACAGGATCTCCGAGTGGGCAAGCCATCCAAAACCACAGTAACGAGGAGCTGAGCGGGCTGTAGACATCTTTATAGGCTTTTTCTCCTAGAGAGCTAGTGCGAGTATTCCTCCTACACTGTTCATAAAAGCTACATCCTCGGAAAGGGAGTCCGCTCCCCCTTATCGGTGGCCAGCTCTTTCTTGGAAACAGCTGCACAGAAGGGGTAGGAAGTATGTGATTCGTGGAGCTGAGCACAGCCACAGTGCAGATCCACCCTCCAAACCAAACAGACCCGTGAGCAGGCAGGGAGACTCCCTTCTCTGTGGGTGAGCATGGCCCAGATGGAAGGAAAATGCACACTTCCAGTTATTTCAGGAATGTCCGTGCTCACTTCCTGTAGTCCTGGAGTAGCCTGTGCTAGGGAAGGGCAGACGGTGGTCCATAGGCGCCCTGTGGGCAGTCGTCCTGGGGGTGCAGCCACCTCGGGCCTGACAGCACAGGCTCTTCCCCCTTGAGCACCGGGATCAAAGCAGCAGCTGCTGGTCACAACGGGCTAGAAAGGTCATGATGACGAGGTGCTATGTGCACGGCACTCATTGCTACTAGGTTCAGCATTATTATCAACAAAAGGAGGCACGAAGTCTTAAACATCAAGAAGTCTTAGTTGTCATCTCAGTTGTCATAGGAATGCATGATGCCTCCGACACAGGAGAATGTCCTTATAGGTCACACACACACACTCACACACACACACTCAGGTCTCCTACTCACCCTTCTTTTCAGTTTGTATCTCTACTCCAACACTGCAGGTGGCATTTATATAAAGCACACTCTGTCCTCCTCCACACACACAGCATCAAGCTCATCTCTCCTGGCCTTCGGTGTGCTTGTGTTTTATACACAGGCTGTTCTATGTCCACGGTCTGATTTTGCATTTTTCTAGCCACTTACTCAAGATAGGCTTCGGGATGCCCATGTGTCTGTCAGGGGTCTCCCAGATTCCTGGGCTGTGTCCTAATTCCAGTGTGACTGGATGGAGACAGAAGACAGGAGGGGTCTCCATGAATAGTGAGAAGAGGGCTGCAGGTACCACCCTGGCCTGGAGGACACAGAAGGTCCCGAAGGTGGCATACTGATGATGCCATGGACACTGTGTCACAGGGGCACCGACACCCAGGATCATCACTTTGGTTTGCTTGTCACTGACACTGGAGTTTGAGGTTCACAACAATTTGAAACAGAAAAATGTACTAAGGTGCTTCCCTCATAACCAGAAACGGGTTCCTACATGCCACTTGCCATTCCCAATTCGTCAGCCATAAGCCAGCAGCCTGCTGATCCTTTCCACGCACCACTGAGAGAGAGGCAAGACCTCCAGGGAGGGCTCAGGAAACAACTGCTGACATGGGCTGACTGCCCTCTACAAGGAGACCCCTCCTGTCGGGACTGGTCTGTTTAGAGGCTAAGGGAAGGCATCTGTGACTTCCAGAGGCTTCTCTTGGCCCTAGGTGGCCTTGATTGTGCAGGAAGAGCAAGTGCAGAATACGAGAAGCCACCCTCTGAAGAGAGTTGATGCGTGTAGACCACAGCTTCCAGAATGGTGGTGCTGACAGAGCTGAGCCTCATCGGAAACCCACTCCACTCTCTGCGGGCTCTCCGCTAAATCCCTGTTCTCTGCTGGGGCTTCTGCATAAAAGAAACAGGCAGATCTTACAGGCGAGCAAGTGGGGCATTTTCAATGATGCGTGAGTCAAATGCATTCTTTTTTTTAGTCAATCATTTTCCAATGTTTGACTTCTTGGGAATTTTGAAATGAAAGTAAAATTATAAAACACGGTGGGGGAGGGAAACACCTCTGAAGAAGGCATTTATTTGTTCAGCTCACATGCTAACATCTTAATGTGATCCACTATGCTGATGACTCAGGCCTTCATCTCTTGCTCAACCTTTCTCCTGAGCTCAGACTCATTCAGCAAAGCACACACCACATGTCCATCTAGGTGACCCCAGCATCTTTCTCCTCTTTCACGCAAGCCTGCTTGCTCTCCTAGCACAATCATCCTCCCGGTCCCCTAAGGTGAAAATTCAGCAGTAACAACCTCAGACCCCTCCTTTGCCTCACCTCACCCGCCAGTGCCCTGTCCAAGACCTGCAGTTTCCCTGCCAGGGGGGTGTCTCTCGTGGTCTTCTTCATGCCTGTGCAATGGGCAGGTCACATTCACCCTTCTCTGGGCCAGCTCCTCTCTACCTCCTGTCTGCACCTTCCCGCCCCCTCCCATGCCCATCTCCACAAGCCACTTTTATTGGGCAGCCAGGTTGAGCTTTCTGAAATGCTAACCTGATCACCCTGCTAAAACCTGTAAGGGGACCCCACTGTCCAAAGGGAAAAGTACCAGTTCCTTAGTACAATACTAAAAGACTGGCAATTCACATAGATTGGAGATTTATTAGGTACTAGGTACTCTTCTTTTTTTTTTTTTTTGTACGTATTATCTCATTATATATCTGTAGGATATATACTCCTATTATTTATGATCTCAATTCTACAGGGAGGCCCAAAGGGTCAAGGAGCTTGCCCACCACTCAGGAACAGTGGTGGAACCAGGACTTGAGCTCAAGCAGGAGACGCCAAGGCTCAGGCCAGAACCCTCATTCTGCCTTCCTCTCCAGTCTCATCTTCTCCTCGCTCCTCTGTCTCTCTTACTCCAGGAACACCTAGCGCGGGGGCACGAGGGAAGATGTGCCGTGTAAGCCGCCAGGCAAGACCCTGGTCGCTCACCGGGCCCGGAACCCCTCCCCATCCTGATGACCTGGTGGGAGTTCTCACAGTGTGAGGCCCAGCCTCTCTGTGAAGTCTTCTCCACTCTGCTGAGGCCGCCCTGTCCCTCTGCCAGGCCCTTCAGTAAAAATGACCTCTCCCTTCTTTGATTTTTCAAAAATGGCTGGTGAAGGAGAAACTGGGTTTTAACTGGCCTCCTTCCTGCCTTCCAAGAAGTGAGGCTGGATGAGTGTACACGTATTTGGAAGCCAATCACTTCCCTTCTTTTGAGGTAATTTTCCCTCTTTATAAGATAATCCCCCAAAGTCTCAGACATACAAGATAAACGAGGACTGGGGATGTAATGTACATGACGACTAGGGTTAACACCACTGTATGGTAACTCCTAAAGGTCCTCATTATAAGGAAAAACAGTTCTTTTGTAACTATATAAGGTGATGGATGTTAACTTAACTTATTGTGGTAATCATTTCACAATAAATACGAATGTCAAGTCATTCTGCTGTACACCTTAAACTTTCACAGTGTTGTATGTGCATCAATTATATCACAATAAAACTGGAAAAAAAGTCCTATAGATTTAAAAGCCTATTGTTTATAAAGTAAGAAAACTTTATGGTAACATACTTTGACCTATTGTCCAAAGTGACTTACTAAAAAAAAAAGATACATAATCAAAACTGCCTCCTTATTCAGAAAAGTCTTTATTCCCCCCTCTGTGCCCCCCCCCCCAATCCCCAGCCCATTCCTTCCTTCCCCTTTATCTGCAGGGTGGTGAAGAGCATCCACGTTGGAGTCTCACAGTTCTGGCTGGAAACAGTGCTGGCTTTGCCATTACCTAATGCACTGCCTTGGCCAAGTTACTTTATCTTTCTAAATCCACTTCCTTATCTCTGACATGGAGGCAAAGCCTACCTTACAGGGTTATTGTAAAGAAATGACATGAGATGCTATTTTAATGCAATCAGTACAGTGCCTGGAACATAATAGGTGCTCTCTGGGGTTAACCAGCATACAGATCCTGGAGGAAATGCTACCAGAGATGGTGGAATACACAAGGGGACAGTCTTCTACACTGTTTCCTAGGGGGAATTTCTCCTGAACTCAAGGTTCTGTCCGTTCATTTTCACTACACTGCATACTTTACTACCCCTGGCCTTTGTTTCAAATGGATGCTCCTGGTGCTTTAGCAGTAATAACAGCTTAATGGAGTATTGTGCCAATCCCTGATTCACATGCATTATCTCAATGTTGCTTATTTCAACCCTGTAAACTAGGTATCAGTATCCTCATTCTAAAGATGAGAAAACTGGGGCTCAGAGAAGTTAAGTGTGAACCCAAAGTCACAGCTAGTTGATCGTGAAGGTGGGTTCATATCTACCAAGTGGCACAAAAACAAGGTGTCCTCAAGGGCACTACTGAAAATGTGCACAGAATGCCGTAAACATTCAACAAGTCCCTCTGAGCGAAGAAACACTAACTTGAAAAGCATCTTAAAAGGAAAAATATATATAATGCAATTCAGTTAACTACTGAGTAATAAGCTCAAGAAATAAAACTCCCATCTTAATGCCTTGTTGGCAATCACCTTCAATAAAAATGATCCTTAAAAAATTCATGCACAGTGAGAAAGCCACAGCTATCTTTCACACACCTAACTTGTCATTAGAGCATTTAGAAGATTGAGCCTGAGGGAACAAAGATTCCGAGTGCTGGCATGGGGACAAGATTGAGGCCACCGGCCAGAGTGAAATGCAAGCATTGCTGGGCTTTCCCAGGTAGTGACAGCTAGCAGGAAGTTCCCCCGGGAAGGCAGTGGACACACAGGCTCTCTTACCATGGGTGCCGAGCTGCCTGCTCACACGTGTATCTTTTATTTGGATCTTTCTCCATCAGATTCCGAATGAAGTCTTTTGCTGTTCAGAAAGAAGGCACAAGGGAAGGAATCAGTATGTAGCTTGAAATGTGATACCAGCTGGTCTCTGAGTTGGGACTTTGCTTTCCCAACTCGAAGTCTCTTCCCTCTGGCAGCCAAGACAATTTTGGTTCAGAGATGAACTATCTTTGTCACCATGGACCTTTCATTCCACTCTCTGCTGCCATAGGTAGATGATTTGTTGATGTCCTCTCCATGTTTTAGATGTCACGGGTTCAACAAAACCCCCGGAGCATCTGCAAGCCGGCCAGGTCTTGGACCAGGCGTCACAGTGAGATGTACCCTTGTGGGAAGTGGAGAGTGTTTGGAGGCCCAGGATCAGTAGGACCCGACAACAGGACACTGAGAACATGCGAGACCGGGTCATGGAATCAGAAGATGACACCTGTGGGCCAAGCTAGAAATCTGCAGCCTCATAGGGTCTGGCAGCTCACTGCCCACAGGCCTGGGCCTCTAGGGGAAGGCTGTGCCCTTCCCAGGTCAGAAATAAAATATTCCCTGTGTGACTCTTTCCTGCAAGCCTTGGAAAACTGTTCTCTAGGTTTTGGAAGATTGAGGAAGGAAGCAGATATTTCCAGTTAGGAAGAAATAGCACAAATAATAAAATGTAATATTTGAATAGCTCATCAGTGAGTACATGTTCTGTTCATTTATTATTTTATTTGATTCTTATAGCACCCTTCTTGATAGGAAGTATTACTACTGTCCTCTTCATATCAGCTTGAGAAATCTCATCAGTTTACATGGGCCTTGGTTTTTATCTTTATCCCCAAGGACAAAACACAGAACTTCCCTGGGAATGTTGTAGTGGGCCTGGTAGCTAAGACATGGACTCCAGAGTAAGGCTTGGGTTTGAGTCCCAGCTCTGTCACTTACTACCTGTGTGACTTGAGACAAGTTATTTCACCTTCCGGGCCTCAGTTTCCTCATCTGTCCAATGGGGATACTAGTAATACCATCTTATAGGTTGTCCTGAGGATTGAGTGAGGTAGAACATGTGTATAGCTTACAGGGCTCAGCACATAGTAGGCACTCAACAAATACTAGGCAATGCGGTTTCACTCCTGGGACACCCAGATCATGGCAGGCTAGGACTTAGTGGAGGAGTGAGTCCCTGTCCCCTGACTTGATTGGGGCCCCTTGTCCCAAGTCTGTCCTCCACTTTGCAAGTCAAGCCCAACTGTACGCTGTCCTGAGCCCCTCCTCCCCCACACCTGTCAGGGTCAGGTTGTCCTGAGCCCCTCCTCCCCCACACCTGTCAGGGTCAGGTGAGGGTGTACCATCCCAGGACCGCCCACCAGGAGCCAAGACTTACCAGAGTCAGAGATGTCATCCCAGTAGGGGGAGTCAAACTCATACTCTGCCTTGAGGATCTGCTCAAAGAGCTTGGAGTCATTTTCATCATAAAAAGGAGGGTAGCCACAGAGCCTGGAAGACAGGAAGAAGTTAAGGATCTGAAACACTTCATCCCCAGTACAGTGGTTAGACACCTGCCTGGAAGGAAGGGCGTTTTCACTCCAGCTGAGAAAACCCGCAGTGTGCGCTCCAGACACAATCTCAGCAAAGGGATCACGCGTTCTGTCGGCCCAGGTGGCACAGAAGTAAACATGCGATTAAATAAGTAACAAAAAGGACTAACTCAGATGATAACTGAGGTCCACCTTGACTCTGCACATTATTCAGCACAGAGTCCCATACATCCTAAAAACCAACCAGACAGCCTTCTGTGTATAAATGTTATCGATTTTATTGTCTGTGACACTGTCCCTTTATAGATAGATGATGGTTCAGTGGAAAAAAACAAAGAAAATATTAAGTTTACTATACATTTTAGGGCTCCTTCCAGGTTCATTTTGTTTTTTAATCCTCACCCGAGGATACATATTTTTTCCATTTATCTTCAGATAGAGTGGGAGGGAGAGAGAGAAGCATCGACTGGTTGCCTCCCTCATGACTCTGACCAGGGCCGGTGACCAAACCACAACCAAGGTATGTGCCTTTGACCAGAATTGAACCTGTGATTCTTTGATCCGTGGGCTGTCGCACTAACCACTGAGCCAAACCAGCCAGGGCGCAGGTTCATTTTGTTTACCAAATCATCACAGGAAAAAAGGAGATTTTATCAGCATGAGTTCCAAGTTGCCACAAATCACCCTAACCTGAACATTGTCACCCTATTATGACCAAACCAGGTCTTTGAAAGGTTATAGTTTTGCTCATTAATATGCAATAAGCATAAACAGAAGTTGGCACAAATTAGAATACCATTGCCCTTTTCCACTGAACCCTTTCAAAGATTGGGATGTTGTATAGTTCTAGAGATACCCACAGTCATCTGACAAAGCAGGAGTAGACATTTTTATTAAATACCCCAAATACAAATCATTCCATAAAATCCTAGGTTCTCACTCCAGTTCCGATGTCACCTCCAATGCAACCTTCACCATTCATAAGCCATTGACCCTTTTTCTGGACCTAAATTTTCTCATCTGAACATGAAGCAGACAGACCAGAAAATTCCCAATATTATTTCTGTCTTTAAGATACTGTGGATCTAATGATTCCCTGTCCCAATTTGTTTGGCTCATCAAGACCCAGGGGAAGATCTAGTGTGTGCTTGGGGTCCAGGCGGGGCCGAGACAGGCCCTGGTTGGGACCGCACAGTCGGGAAGAGGTAGGATTGAGGTAGGATTGAGGCAGGGGCGGTAAGTGGTAGGCAGAGCAGAAGGCAGGGCTGGATTCCGGAAGGCAAGGTGCAAGGCTGACAGCACAGAACTCCCCCTCCACAGCGCAGAGGGAGTTCTGCTCCCAAATGAGCCCTGGATCTTCCCACATAGCCAAACTTTATTCAAAACACCACTACGGCCCAGAGACCAGCTTAATGAGAACAAATTAACAGGAACCAACAGACTCCAGGCCTGCAAGGGATGAGGCTTGTCAGCAAATAAGAAATATAATAATGGTTCAGAACAGCCCTGGTACAATCCTTCCACTACTCCTGCCACAAAAAGTAGCGTCACCAGTCAGGCTGCACAGGAGCGGATGACACCTTTAAGGCTGTCTGACCTCCTTGCACTGATATGATTCTAAAGCATCTATTCCCACAAGGCTGATTTAGGGTCTAAGTGCCTGGAAAATTTCATTTGTAAAGATTGCTACTTTTGGTGAAATGAGTAAGAGCCAGTGCTTCTGAAACCACCAAGCACGTATTCACTGCCCAGGAACCTCTGGGGCTGGGATGGATATGTAAATGTTCCGTACAATGAGGACTTGGACTGAAAGAAATGTGCATATTAGGAAAAGCAGACAGAGCAAAATGTTAGTGTGTCTTGGAAAATAACTGAACTTTAGATATGTGAAGTTTCTGTTTATTAACAATGGCGTGTGTTCTACTTTACAGTCTGGCTTTCTTTTCAAGGGAAAGAAATCCTTAAGAAAACTCCAAGAAAGATTTTTTTTCTTCCTGTGCCAATGTTCTTAATGTATATCCCAATTTCTTCTGGTTTTAGCTCTTTTCTTGGGGAGGAAAAGTAACAGAATACTGTGTTAATGTGCCCGTACTGAGGATGGAAGAAAAGGGACTAGATCTAGTTTAGAGACTAAATTAAAATTTTAAAAGAGGATTTCAAAGTAAGGATTGTAGAAGAACAGGGGTTGTAAAATCTTCCTCAGATCGAGACACTTCACAGAGCTCCCTGGCCAGGCTACTTCATCAGTAGGTGCGTGTGGCAGGCCCAAACAGGAGAAACAGCAGCTTTGCCCTGTTTATCTCCACGCACAGAACACTGACACCCGTGGTCCTGGACCTGCCTATTTGCATATGTGATCTCCATGTGATTGTTTTACATACCAAGCCACTTAAATAATTTATAAATTATTTCACTATGGCTACTCAAAGACAATAAAGCCATTCTCAATGGTTCTCAGCATAAAAGTGTATGGTTCAGAATAACATCTCAACTTGCCAACCCCATGACAAGCAGCCATGCCCAATACAGGCAGCACACCTTCACAGGGCTCATCCATCCCAGAGTTCTGCTTTTCCTTAGAGCTGCTGGCACCAGAAACAGATAAAAATGGTCAGAAGGGAGCTGGTATCAGGATGGTGGCAGGCAATGAGAAGTCACCTCACACTTGTAAAAATGGGTATTATAAAAAAAATAAAAGTAACTATTGGCAAGGATGTGGAAAAAAGGGAACTCTTTCATGCTGTTGGTGGAAATAAAAAATGGTGCAGCCACTATGGAAAACAGTATGGAATTTCCTCAAAAAATTAAAAATAGGCTGTGGCCGGTTCAATTTCGGTCAAGGGCACGTACCTGAGCTGCAGTTCGTCCCAGGCCCTGGCTGGGGTCCTGTGGGAGGCTCCGAGTCGATGTGTCCCTCTCACATCGATATTTCTCTTTCTCTCCCTCTCCCACTCTCTCTCCTTCCCTCCTTCCATCCCACTCTAGCTGAAGGAAAATGGAAATATATCCTCTGGTGAGGATTTAAAAAAAATTAAAAATAGAACGACCACATGATCCAGCAATCTCACTTCTAGGTATATACCCAAAGGAAAGAAGATCAGTACCTTGAATATTCTCTCTCTCTCTCTCTCTCTCTCTCTCTCCTATGTTCATTGCAGCATAATCCATAGCCAAGAAATGAAAATATTTTTTTTATCATCACCTGAGAATATTTTTCCATTGATTTTCACATAGAGTGCATGTGTGTGTTGTTGTTGGGGGAGGGCACTGATGTGAGAGAGACACATTGATTGGTTGCCTCCCACACGACCCCAACCAGGGCCAGGTATCAAACTGCAACTGAGGCATGTGCCCTTGACCAGGAAAGAACCTGCAACTCTTTGGTCTGCCGGCCGACGCTCTAACTGCTGAGCCAAACCAGCCAGGGAAGAAATGGAAATAATTTAAGTGACCATTGATGGATGAACAGGTCAAAAAATTGTGATATGCATGTATTTATATATCATAATTTGATACATATATAGTAATATTGTTCTCGATACATATATAGTAATATTGTTCATCCTCATAAAAGAAGACGATCTAGCCATTTGCAACAACATGGAGAACCTGGAGGACATTACACTAAGTGAAATAAACCAGACACAGAAAGAAAAAACTGCATGACCTCACTTATATTTAG
Organism: Molossus molossus; assembly: GCF_014108415.1. Taxonomy (NCBI): domain Eukaryota; kingdom Metazoa; phylum Chordata; class Mammalia; order Chiroptera; family Molossidae; genus Molossus; species Molossus molossus. The sequence continues at coordinate 143,245,157 of NW_023425344.1, forward strand.
AAGCTAAAAAAGTCAGATACATAGAATGAGAGAGCTAAACAGTGATTACCAGGGGTGGGGAGGTGGGAGAAATGGGAAGATGTTGGTCAAAGGGGACTAAGTTGCAGTTATGTAGGATGAATAAGCCCAGAGATCTAATAGGCAGCATGAGGACTAAAGTTAATGACACTGCGTTATATCCCGGCAATTTGCTAAAAGTAGATTTCAGAATGCAAAATAAATAGTATACAATACAAAAAAACAGTAACAATGGAAGAAAAATGTTAATGAGCTTGACTGTTAGTAATGACTACACTAGTATATGCATATCAACTCATCATGTATACCTTAAATATACACAATTTTTTTTTAAAGAAAAAATGGTGGTAGAAAATGTACCAGCCATGTTTAATATCATGGAGTGACTTTTTAAAATAGTGTTATTGTGCCCTGGCTAGCGTTGCTCAGTGGTTAGAGCGCTGGCCTGTGCACCAAAGGGTCACAAGTTTGATTCCCGGTCAAGGGCATATACCTAGATCTCTGGCCTTAGGAGGGTACGAGCAGGAGGCAGTCAATCGATGTGTCTCTCTCACATAGATGTTTCTCTCTCTTTCTCCCCTCCCTTCCACTCTCTCTAAAAATCAATGGAAAAAAAAATATCCTCAGGTGAGGATTAAAAAAATAATAATAATAAGTAAGTTAATTAAAAAGTGTCATTGTGGTAAGAAAATTTACCATGAGATTTACCCTCTCAACAAGTGTTTAAGTGTACAATGCAGTCTTATTGACTATAGGCACAATGTTGTACAGCGATCTCCAGAGCTTATTCAACTTGACCCCACTGATTAGTAACTTCCCATGTCCTCTCCCCCAGCCCCTGGCAACTACCATTTGACTCTCTGATTCTATGAATTTCACTATTTTAGATACCTCATTTAAGTGGATCATGCTGTATTTGTCTTTCCTCAAGCTTTATCTATGTTGTCACGTATTTCAGGTTACTTTTCTTTTTAAAGGCTGAATAATATTCCATTGTGTGTATATACCATATTTTCTTTATCCATTTCATATATCAATAGATATTTAAGTTGCTTCTATATTGTGGGTATTATGAACAACACTATCATAAACATGGGAGTGCTAAAATCTCTCTGAGATCCTGATTTCAATTATTTTGGACATATACCCAGAAATGGGTTTGAGGGATCGTATAGTAGTTCTATTTTTAATGTATTGAGAAACCCCGATACTGTTTTTCATAGTTGCACCATTTTTCATTTCCAACAACACTGTCTTTTGTTCTTTTAATTTCTCCAAAGAAGACATACAGATGGCCAACAGGTATATGAAAAAAATGCTCAATATCACTAATCATCAGGGAAATGTAACTCAAAATCACAAGAAGATATCACCTCACACCTGTCAGAATAGCTATTACCAAATAGTGACCTTTAAAAAGTATTTCCACATGGATCTCAAAGTACTTCATGGTCGTTATTTTCAATCAAGCAACATATACATATTTACTTAGTGTTTTATGTGTACCTTATGCATAGCATTCATATGTTTGCCAAATATTTATTTTGCATCTATTATATACAAGGTACTGGGTCTGACACATACTGAAGATATGATGATAAATGAGAACAAGCTCCTGCCTTCGAGAGCTCAGTCCAGTGGGAGAGACACAAACAGATGACAGTAGTAGTAACAATAACAGAGATATGCAGGCATTGTTCAGAGCAGAGAGACAGTTTCTGAGGGAGGAAGTAGCAGATGCCTATGCTTTGTCTCAGGGTGAGCAGGGAGTTTTATAGGAGACGGGGGGCCCAGGTGGGAGTGGCTAACTGGGAATAAAGGAATGAAGGCATAAAAGAGCACTATTTATTCAAGAACCCAAGAGCAATGCGCTGCTGCTATAGTGTAAAATACATCAGTGCATAGTAGAGATGAGCTGGTGGAATGGACAGTGGCAAGATCAGGGAGGCTGTTTCCCGTACTAAGGCAGACAGTTATCCTTCAGGTAACAGAAAGCCCTCAAAAGGTATAGCTGGAGGAGGTGCATGGGAAAATGGCTTTGCAGGTGAGGAGAGGGTAGATTTGAGGCAGGAAGAAAGTTAGTAGCTGTACCAAGCAAAGGAAGGACAGGTGTCTGCAGGTGGTGGCAGCTGGACCCAGGGAATAGAAAGATTCCAAGGGAGTTAAGAGAACACCAGGAGGCTCTGGATCTTCCCATGTGGTAAGTGAAGGCCAGGATAATGCCAGGTCCCCAGTGAGGCGTACTGGAGCTGCCATCATCTGTGATGGAGAACACAGGAGAAAGAGCAGGCCCAGGGCTGGCCCCAATGTCACCACAGCACCTGGAAGTTCCCACTGCTCCTTTCGCTGGCCCCACGCAGGGAAGCAGCTCTAGGCAGTTTTATGTGGGTGGGGGGGTCTGACCTCCATGGGGGAGACCCATGGGGCAGCCTGACATCAGTGGTAATTAGTTCTAGTAACCACACTGGGTCTTGCCTAGGCTTGGGCTGAAGAGTAAGAAAGGCTGGGAAGAGCGGGAGCTGATGGTACAGACATGGAGAGAGAAGCAGAGATGCCAGGAGGGAAATACCAGCTCAGGGGTGAGGCTGTGAGAGAGGCCGATGCCTAGGGCTGTACCAGCGTCAGGGGCTTCTGTTCAGTCCACACAAAGCCGTGCAACAAACCCCTTTTCTTTAAGGTAACTGAAAAGAATCTGTTCCTTGCAACTAAAAGCACCAACATCTCACAGAAGATAGGTGAATAATTTCATTCAGGCTGTGGTGAGCTGGACCAGGTGCATGTGAAGGCAGCCAGCAGGCAGTGGAGACACGAGCCTGAAGCCAGGGACTGGCTCTGGCCTGGGGATGCTAAGTTAAAGCCATCCTCATTTGCATGAAAGCTGGAGAATGGTAAGATCACACAGCAAGAATTTATAGACACCGGAGTTGCAGATTGATCCTCCACAGGCTTAATCTGGCCCACAGATGTGTTTTGTGTGGCCAGCAGTGACTGAAACAAATGTGACTTTGAATGCCCATTGATAATGTTGATCCAGCCAGTTCACCACAGTCTCCACTACTCCCTATTACTCACACCCAGCTAGACACATTTACATCCTCTGCCACTGGCCCTCCATTCTCTAAGTTGGTGCCATCAAGTCAAGGGCCACAAATGGTGGTCTGCAGAAGGCAACTTTTAAGGGGAGGAGGGGCTGTAGCTTTGTGTTAGGTGCTGCTGGCTCCAAGAGCTGCATAAGAAGTGAGCCCTGCAGTCCTAGATGCCCAAAGCGTGAGTGAGTGAGTGGGTGAGTGAGTGGGTGAGTGAGTGAGTGAGTGAGTGATTTACTCCTTGGCAACTGCTGCAGGAATTCAGGTGTGAGTGAGAAGCTTGAGTGGGGTGATCAGGGAAGGCTCCTGGGAGGAGGTATGAGCTGGGTTGTTATTCCAGGCTGGTGCCCACCAGAGTTACCTGGGAAGCTAGTAAAACCTTAAGATGCCCCATATCCTCCTAAAACTGAATGCATCTCAATCTCTAAGGGCAGGACCAAGTTGTTCTTCTTTAAACAAACAAGCAAACAAACAAAAAACAAGCTTATAGAGGAATTCATGTTCATGTTAAAACGTTCAAGTATAGCCCTGGCCAGTTTGGCTCAGCAGTATAGCATCAGCCCGTGGACCAATGAGTCGCAGGTTCGATTCCGGACAAGGGCACGTACCTCAGTAGCGGTTGGTCCCCAACCCTGGTTGGGGTCCTACCGGAGGCAACCAGTCGATGTGTCCCTCTCACATCAGTTTCTCTCTCCCTTTCTCTCCCACTCAATTTGAAGATAAACAGAAAAACATCCTTGGGTGAGGATAAAAAAAAGTTCAAGTATAGAAGAGTATAGGGAACATTTCCTCCCTGATTCACATCCCCACTTCTGCTATTAATTTCCTGTGAATGCTTTTCAGAAATGTTCTTGGCATATTAACATGGATGTATGTGTATGGGGTATGAGAATGCAAATTACCTGGAAGTTTAGCATTGCCTAGAACAGCTAGTTTGTTTCTTTGCACTTTCCAGAAAGCCCCCAGTGCAAACAAAAATGATCCCACTTCAGGGGGAATATGCTTGATTTTCCCCTCTTAGGTTTTCATTGAACATCAGCTAGCTGCCCTTTCCTGCCTCTGACCCAGAAGACAGCAGAGGCCTGCTGTAGCCGGCCTGGCTCTCCTGAGCCACATCTGCCTTCTCTAAGCAGGCCCCTCAAGTCCCCACTGAGGATAGAGGACCAAAAAACGCTCGTCAGGCAGTCCTCTGGCTGTACCACTGACCAGACATTGGCTGTGTCCCAGGCCTAGGGATACAGCACTGAATGAGACTCTCATGATGATCTTTACTTTCTACTTGAAGAGAAGAGGGACACTCAACTCAAAGTTCCAAATAAACAAGAAATATAGAAATAGGTAGGAAAGATAAAGTGGAGCTGGTCATGGGAAGCCACTGCATTTCACCCTCAACAGAGAGCATTCCTCTCCGCACACGGTTGCCCGAGCCTGGAAAGCTCCCCCTCCTTGCTGCCCTCATCCTGTGAGGCCTTTCCCGACCCCCAGCCTGGCCAGGGCAGGTACTACTACTCTGTGCCCCCAGCTGCCCAGGCATGATGGCACCCATGTTGGCTGATATCTCCAACCATCATCTCTTCTGTTAGACTCTGAGCTCCTGGAGGGAGGCGACAGTATGTCATTCGTTTCTGCAATCCTGGTACTCAGCCCAGGGTGTGCTCGGCAAAAGTGTGCGGGATAAATGAGTCCGTAAATGCTTCGGTGTTTCAGCACTGCCACCCCCACCCGCTCGACCCTCCCCAAACATTTCCCATTTATCACTCTGCACCTCCATCCCATCTTTTTCTTGGGTCCTCTCAAAAAATGTAAAAAAGGATTATTTCACAGTTATTACATGTATTTTCCCACCTAGATTCTGAATTCCTGGAGGAAAAAGACTATGTCACATACTGTATTTCTTTTGTACTTCTCATTAGCACTCAATAGCATTCCATAAATATTTGTTGATTGGCTATTCTTTGATCATCAGAAAATAGTTACATTAAACACATGCATGTGTGTATGCATGCATACCCAACAGCATGTACTAAAGTTAATTTACAAAGTAGGGTTGAACACCCTGAAATGAGTATTTACTCTGGAGAAAGGACTTCAAGTAAACTTTCCCAGGTGTTATAATTTTTGCACTGAAGCCTCCTAATGGCAATAGCACTGGCTATAGGTGACATCCTTCAGAGCAGACCGGAGCGAGCACAGCATGTCTTCCATAAATCTTCTCTGTGCTCACAGCTGTCCAGGGCCCTGATGGTGTCCTCCAGGTACCCATCTCCCTGCTCTGGATCCCCTCTGGCCAGCAGATGCCTGTGTGATGACTCACAGTCCCCTTGTCCCCACCTGAATCCTCAAACCAAAAGCTGAAAAGTATATCTGAAGAAAAATTTTGCATAGTAGGGGGTGAGCAGAGAACCACAGAATTTTATTCTGGGGTCCAGAAGTCATCATTGGGTCTAAGCCCTCCTGTAGGAAACTGGGAAAGTGAGTCAGAGATAGAGATGATAGAGATAGAGATAGAGATAGAGATAGAGATAGAGATAGAGATAGAGATAGAGATAGAGATAGAGATAGAGAGAGAGATAGAGATGAGAGAGATAGAGATGAGAGAGAGAGAGAGAGAGAGAGAGAGAGAGATGAGAGAGAGAGAGAGAGAGAGAGATAGAGAGATGCCCTCAGGACCACAGCCTGTGCAGATCTGGGCATCTATTTGCCCAGGGCTCTCATGTAGAGCAACAAAAGCCACTTTGATCCAATCTCACAGATTTTTTTCACCATGTGATGCCAAATGCTAACCATACAGCAGTGAAGAAGACAGCCTATTCTTGCTCCTTGGAGTGTAGCATCCAGCATGTTTGATCAGGACAAGGGGAACAGTGACTTTTCTACAGAAACTAATTATGCTGTGCGTGCCCCACAAAAGTGACAATAATGACAATAGCCACCATCTGTGGTGCTTTCACTGGGTTACAGGCACTGGGCTACACAACTTACACATATTGTCTCACTGAATGCGTGCTTACGAGGTATTTCAATCTGCCTTTTCCAGATGAGGAAATGCATGAAAGATTAGGTAACTGCTCATATCTAAGGGGTGGAACAAAACTTTAACTTTCCTCATCTAGCTCAAGAGCCAAGTTATATTACCCTCTAAACATGACAGCCGTATATGTCACTGCAACGATGGGAAAACCCATACCTGTTCTCTTCCTAAACCTGCCTCTGTAGTCAGGGTGTCACATGTACAAATATGATAAATTTGGAAATGAAGCCAGAAACAAGGCTGTAAGACCTGCCAAAGAAATGAAGAACATCTCAGAGTCCTTGAAGTTAGAAAATCAACACCTAATATGTCTACCCAGCCCGCCTTCCAGAAAGACGGATGGGAGAGTGGCCAGGACCACAGTCTGTGGGAGAGAAGAATGGAGAAAAATGAACCCGAGTCAATACTGAACCAATTTCCAATACGATCCTGTCCCACGGCCTTCGCTGAGATCTCAGCTCCCATGCAGAGGACAGAACATCCCAGTAGATTTGTGGGCCTCCACGGACTGGGGAAAGTTCAGGCGTGCCTCACTGACCCAGTCAAGTAATACAGGTAAGCAGATTCTCTAAATACCTGTGATGTGCTTCTTAAGTACCAAGAGTATTTTTATTTTTATTTTTATTTATTTATTTATTTATTTATTTATTTTTATTAATTAATTTTTGTTACAGATGTTTCTCCTTTTCCCCCCACTGATTCCCCCTCCCCCTCCCTCCCTGCCCTTTCCCCAGATTGTTGTCCATGTCCACTGTTCATGCATACATGCATATAAGTTCTGTGGTTCATCCCTCCCCCACCACTCCCTCTTTAGGGGATTGTCAGTCTGTACCCCACTTCCGCGTCTCTGGGACTACCCCCTTCCTCAGACTGTTATGTTCATTATATTCCACAAATAAGTGAGATCATATGAAACTTGTCTTTCTCTGTTTGGCTTGTTTCACTTAGGATGATACTTTCAAGGTCCCTCCATGTAGTCTCAAAGGATAAGAGATCTTTCTTTCTTACAGCTGCATAGTACTCCATTGTGTATATGTATCACAGCTTTTTTTAAAAAATTTTATCCTCACCCGAGGATATTTTTCCTTTTTTTTTTTTTTGTACAGATAGAGTGGGAGGGAGCGAGAGGAAGGGAGAGAGAGAGAGAAACATCGATGTGAAGGGACACATCGAGTGGCTGCCACCCGCACGACCAACTAGGGCCAGGGAAAAACTGCAACCGAAGTACGTGCCCTTAGCGGGAACCGAACCCGGGTCTCTCCGGACCGCAGGCCGACGCTCTAACCGCTGAGCCAAACTGGCCAGGGCTGTACCACAGCTTTTTTATCCATTCATCTACTGATGGACACTTGGGCTGTTTCCAGATCTTAGCTATTGTAAATAGTGCTGCTACGAACATGGGGGTACATATATTCTTTCTGATTGGTGTTTTATGCTTCTTAGGATATATTCCTAGAAGTGGGATCACTGGGTCAAATGGAAGATCAATTTTTAATTTTTTGAGGTAACACCATATTGTTTTCCATAGTGGCTGCACCAGTCTGCATTCCCACCAGAAGTGCACTAGAGTCCCCTTTTCTCCACACCCTCGCCAACACTTGTTGTTTGATGATTTGTTGATGGCGGCCATTCTGACAGGTGTGAGGTGATACCTCATTGTCATTTTAATTTGCATCTCTCTGATGATTAGTGATGATGAGCATTTCTTCATATGTTTCTTAGCCATTTGTATGTCCTGTTTGGAGAGGTGTCTATTTAGTTCCTCTGCCCATTTTTTAATTGGATTCTTTGTCTCCCTTTTGTGGAGTTGTATGAGCACTCTATATGTATTGGAAATTAACCCCTTATCTGATATATCATTGGCAATTATGCTCTCCCATACAGTGGGTAGCCTTTCTGTTTTGGAGATTGTATCTTTCGCTGTGCAGAAGCTTTTTAGTTTGATGTAGTCTCATGTGTTCATTTTCTCCTTTGTTTCTATTGCCTTAGGTGATGTGTCAGTAAAAATTCTGCTGCGTATGATGTCTGAAATTTTGTTGCCCACAGTCTCTTCTAGGATTTTTATGGATTCATGAGTTACATTTAAGTCTTTTATCCATTTTGAGTTTATTATCATGTAGGGTGTAAGTTGATGGTCTACTTTCATTTTTCTGCAAGTAGCTGTCCAATTTTCCCAGCACCATTTATTAAAGAGGCTGTCCTTACTCCACTGTATGCTTTTGCCACCTTTGTCAAATATTAATTGAGCATATTGCCTTGGGTCCATTTCTGGGTTCTCTGTTCTGTTCCACTGGTCTATATACCTGTTCTTGTGCCAGTACCAGGCTGTTTTGATTATAGTGGCTTTGTAGTATAACCTGAAATCTGGTATTGTGATCCCTCCAACTTTGTTCTTCCTTTTCAAGATTGCTGTGGCTATTCGAGGCCTTTTTTGGTTCCATATGAACTTTTGAAGTAATTGTTCTAGTTCTGTGAAGTATGCCATTGGTATTTTGATGGGGATTGCGTTGAATATATATATTGCTTTGGGTAATATGGACATTTTGATGATGTTAATTCTCCCAATCCATGAATAGGGTATGTGCTTCCACTTTTTTATATTTTCCTCTATTTCTTTTTTCAATGACCTGTAGTTTTCTGCGAATAGGTCCTTTATTTCTTTGGTTAAGTTGATTCCTAGGTATCTTAATTTTTTTGCCACAATGGTAAATGGGATTGTTTTCTTAGTTTCTCTTTCTGTGAGTTCATCATTGGTGTATAAGAATGCCATCGATTTCTTGACGTTAATTTTGTATCCTGCTACTTTGCCAAATTCATTTATTAAGTCTAGTAAACTTTTGATGGAGTCTTTGGGGTTTTCTATGTACAGTATCATGTCATCTGCAAATAATGACAATTTCACTTCCTCCTTTCCAATTTGGATCCCTGTTATGTTTTCTTCCTGTCTGATTGCTGTGGCTAAGACTTCCAGTACTATGTTAAATAAGAGTGGCGAAAGTGGGCATCCTTGCCTTGTTCCTATTCTTAAGGGAAACGCTTTTCGTTTTTGCCCATTGAGTATGATGTTGGCTGTAGGCCTTTATTATGTCTAGATATGATCTCTCTATTCCCAGATTGCTGAGAGTTTTTATCAGAAATGGATGCTGGATTTTGTCGAAGGCTTTTTCAGCATCTATTGATATTATCATGTGGTTTTTATTCTTCATTTTATTTATGTGGTGTATCACATTTATGGATTTGCGAATATTGTCCCAGCCTTGCATCCCTGGGATGAATCCCACTTGGTCATGGTGGATAATTTTTTTGGTGTATTGCTGGATCCGATTTGCTAGTATTTTGTTCAGGATTTTGGCATCTATGTTCACCAGGGATATTGGCCTGTAGTTTTCTTTCTTTGTTGTGTCTTTTTCTGGTTTGGAATTAAAATTATGCTGGCTTCATAAAACGAGTTTGGAAGTCTTCCTTCTTCTTGAATTTTTTGAAATAGTTTGAGGAGAATGGGTATTAGTTCTTCTTTGAATGTTTGGTAAAACTCCCCCATGAAGCCATCCGGGCCTGGGCTTTTGTTTGCTGGGAAAGTCTTGATTACATCTTCAATTTCTTGTGTTGTTATTGGTCTGTTCAAGTTTTCTCTCTCTTCCTGATCCAGTTTTGGGAGATTATGTGTTTCTAGAAATTTGTCCATTTCCTTAGATTGTCGAATTTGTTGTCATATAATTGTTCATAGTAGTTGTTAACGATCTTTTGTATTTCTGTGGTGTCAGTTGTTATCTCTCCTCTTTCATTTCTGATTTTGTGTATTTGGGTTCTCTCTCTTTGTTTCTTGGTGAGTCTAGCTAAGGGTCCATCAATCTTGTTTATCTTTGTGAAATACCAGCTCTTTGTTTTATTCATCCTCTGAATTGTTTTTTTGGTCTCTCTGTCATTTATTTCTGCTCTGATCCTTACTATTTCCTTCCTTCTACTTGCTCTGGGGTTTTCTTTTTGTTTGGTCTCTAGTTCTTTAAGTTGTGCGGTTAGATAGTCTATTAGAGATTTTTCTTCTTTTTTGAGTTAGGCCTGTAGTGCTATGAACTTCCCTCTCAGAACTGCTTTCGCTGCATCCCATAGATTTTGTGTTGTTGTGTCTTCATTTTTATTGGTTTCCAGGAAGTTTTTGATTTCTTCCTTGATCTCCTCAGTGACCCATTCATTGTTTAATAACATGCTATTTAGCTTCCATGTGTTCAAATGTCTTTGTATGTTCTTCTTGCAACTGATTTCTTTTTTTTTTTTTTTATGAATTTTTATTTATTTTTTTGTTACAGATATTTTACCTTTTTTTGCAATTGATTTCTAGTTTCATGCCATTGTGGTCTGAGAAGATGCTTGATATAATTTCAATCTTCTTGAACTTGTAGAGACTTAGTTTGTGCCCTAACATGTGGTCTATCTTTGAGAATGTTCCATGTGCACTTGAGAAGAATGTGAATTCTGTAGTTTTGGGGTGTAGTTCTCTGTAGATATCTATTAAATCCATTTCGTCTAGTGCTTCATTTAGAGTCTCTGTTTCCTTGCTAATTTTTTGTCTAGAGGATCTATCCAGTGATGTGAGCGGGGTGTTGAAGTCCCCTGCTATGATTGTATTGCTGTCGATTTCTCCTTGGAAGTCCTCCAGAAGATTTTTAATATATTTTGGTGCTCCTATATTGGGTGCATATATGTTTACCAAGGTTATATCTTCCTGTTGGATAGATCCTTTCAAGATTATGTAGTGGCCTTCTTTGTCTCTAATTGTGGCCTTCATTCTGAAATCTATTTTTATCAGATATAAGTATTGCTACCCCATCTTTTTTTTGCTTTCTGTTTGCTTGGAAGATTTTTTTCCACCCCTTTACTTTCAACCTATGTGAGTCTTTTGTTGTGAGGTGGGTCTCTTGTAAATAACATATAGCTGAGTCATGCATTCTTATCCAATCAGCTTCTCTGTGTCTTTTTATGGGAGCATTCAGTCCATTTACATTTAAGGTGATTATTGATATGTACTTATTTATTGCCATTTTTGTTTAGTGTGGTTCTATTTTCCTTCCCATTTCTCCTGGTAATTACAGCAGTCCTTTTAACATTTCTTGCAGTGCTGGTTTGGTGCTAATGTATTCCGTTAGCCTTTTTTTTGTCTGAAAAGCTCTTTATTTGACCTTCTATTTTGAATGATAGCCTTGCTGGGTACAGTAGTCTTGGATTCAGATCCTTGTTTTTTATGACCTTGATTACTTCATGCCATTCCCTTCTAGCCTGTAGAGTTTCTTGTGAAAAGTCCGCTGAGAGCCTTATGGGGTTTCCTTTGTAGGTAACCTCTTGCTTATCTCTTGCTGCTTTTAGGATTCTCTTTGTCTTTAATTTTTGGCAGTTTTATTACTATGTGTCTTGCTGTGGGCCTGTTTGGGTTCTTCTTACTTGGGGCTCTCTGTGCTTCTTGAACTTGAATGCCTTCTTCCTTCACCAAATTAGGGAAGTTTTCTGTCACTATTTCTTTGAATATATTCTCTAGCCCTCGCTTATTTTCTTCTTCTTCAGGGACTCCTATGATGCGAATATTATTCCGTTTCCAGTTGTCCCACAGTTCTCTTAAGCTGCCTTCCTGTTTTTTAATCGTTTTTTCCTTTTGGTTTTCTGATTGGTTGATTTCTTCTAGCCTGTCTTCTAATTCACTGTTCCGGTCCTCAGCTTCCCCTACTCTGCTTTTTAGACCTTCCAATGTGTTTTTCATTTCTGATATGTCATTCTTCATTTCTTCCTGTTGTTTTTTCATTTCCAACTGGTTTATTTTCAACATTTCTATGTCTTTACTCATGGTGCTCATGTCCTTACACAGGCTGTTGAGCTTCCACAACATCATGGCTCTAAATTCTAGTTCTGTTAACTTGCTTAACTGCACCTCATTTATTTCATCTTCCATAGAGGTCTCTTGTTCTTTCATTTGGCTTTTGTTTCTGTTTTTCACCATTTTGGCTATCACAGTGGGCTTTGGAGTCTGCCAAATTTTCCCAGTGGGTGTTGGTGTTCTGCTGTTTGTGGCTCCCTCTCCTGGGTTTGGATGCACCAGGGAGGACCCACTTTAAACACCACCATCAAGTCTTAGCTTTTCTGGTTAGTGTTGCTCGCCCAGGGAATGGTAGTTAGCCTCTAGCTTTTTTTTTTTTTTTTGCCTGGAGGCTATTAGTAGAGGTCACCTGCAGACCCTTGGTTTCTGAGTTGTCTGAAAAACTCCCTCAGGTGCTCAGTGTAAGAGGATTTCCTGATAGTGAGGCAGGTGTTTGTTGTTAATGGGCCTCAATTAGCATTTCAATGGCCACCAGGTGGGGTTGAATCTCTGAGGGAGGGGCCGCTGCCTCTCCCCAGGGCCCTGCGGAGGAGTAAAATGACCACAGTCCTGTGTGGCTGCACTCAGGGAAAGCTCTTAGCACCCTCCAAACCCCGAGTTTCCCTACACAGTTCTAGTCCAGTCTGCCTTCCCTCTGTTGGAGCCCAAGGTGAGTGGCTGCTGCCAATTTAGCCTCTGTCCGCACTCTGCGTCGTGGAGCTGCCTGGGACTTTTAACCTGAGGGCACTGCTTCCAGCCAAGGGCAGCTGCGTGGCTGTGGCACCAGCCGAGGGCGTTGCACTCAGCAGAAGCCCCAGGACTGAGCTGCGGTAGCGGGACACTGCAGAGGTGGCAGTAGCGTCCAGCACAGTCCCCTGGTCCCCGTGAGTCCATGCAGCACCAGCCGAGGACTTAGCACGCAGAGTTCGCGGGAATCAGCCTTGGTAGCAGCGTCCCGCCGAGTTCCCTGGTCCCGCCGAGTTCCCTGGTCCCCGCCCAGGCCGCTGTGGACCGTGGGCTCCCGGCCCCCTCTCGCTACCAGGATTGAGTGGGTGTTTCTGGTTAAGTGGTCCTCCAAGGTGTCTTTCGGTTGCCCTTTCCTGACGATTTGCCTTTATTTTCGTTGTAAATCCAGTTTGGTCTTGGGAGATGGTCTGTGTCACTCCATTCACTTCCCCGCCATTTTCTCTCTCCCCAAGATTATTTTTAATATTTTATATGAAAATATGAGTGCAACATTTGACATTGACAATTGAACAATTATCAAAAATGGAAACCCAGAATCTGTGGTTTTAATCTGATTGGATGGAAGGGCCCTGAAGAAGAAAAGTGATTTTTCAAGGAAGGGTCTGTCCTCTGAGAGCCAATACTGATTGTGCTTTCAGAGGCTTCATGGTGTATGGTGTGCTCTCTTCAGCCTGGGCTTTACAGAAACAAGGACACAGAGTCAGATCCTGGATCCACAACACTGGTGAGTGACCAACCTTGGGGAAGCTATATGTCCTGTCTTAGACTGTTTCTGTGGTGAAATAAGGAAAGGCATGCCTACCTTATAAAGAGATATTACAATATATATAACATATGCTATATAATACTGCATATTATATGTAAGACACACATGCACAGACAGACAGATGAATGGAGAGGCATGCAGATAATAGACATAATACATGGAAGTGCCCGTCACATAGCAGTCATTACATGCCAGCTCCTCCCTCACCCTCAGCCATCCCACCAACTCCATCTAGTCCTCTTCAGGGTACTTCAGCTGAACTAGTCTGACATGGGACACTGCTCCCCATCAGGAAGAACAGTACAAGGGGGAGAGAGGAACAGAGGAGCCCCAAGGGACTTGGTCCATCCCCTATATACTAAACATGAGAATGAAGCCACATATTTTCAAATCCTATTCAAAGTCTCAGAATTACCCACTAATGACCATACACCTGACCTAAACTTAATTTCTAACTTGCTATGGAAGGAGAAAGAGCAATGCTGTGTCTGGCCATTGTTCTGTGCACTGTCATGGACTGCGAGAACAGACTGTACTGGAGACCTGCATTTAAGCTTTGATCTTTGTGTTCCAATATTTCCAAGCATTGAGCCCAGAAGCCCTCGATTCTAGGAACAGTTCCAGATCTCCTGAGAACATTTACTAAAAGGCAGATTTGTGAAGAAATAATAATTTTTATGCAATTAGACCAAGGCACCAGGGTACTGGAATAACAAATCTCTCTATACACTGCCAACTAGATAAGCCACGAAAGGCCAGCCCAGGCCCAAAGGAGTCCAAAAACGTTCACAAAGTCAATCAGATCTGGGTTTTCCTCCTTTGGAAACTAGAGTCCTATCGATACACAACTACTCTGGGCAGCACCATTTTTCCTTCCTCCTCGGCACTTGGTAGGTATTCAAGTGTTTATTTAATGAATGTCTGATGCCAGTGCTGAGGAATCTGAGTTTTACTCATGTTACTCTGGATAATAGAACAGATTTCTAAAAATAATAAAATAAAGCAGAGCCTTTTAAGCTGATCCTTGTACTTAGTTCCAAGGCCCATTTACTGAGCAGAACAGGTTTCAGCATATTACTTGGATTTATAGACCAGAGTCACCATGAGACCTGAGTCATTACAAAAATGTCATCCAATTACATCAGCATCCTATATATTTGAGTAGGTGCACTCCAGAGCTTTCTCACTGAAAACTGTGATCAGGCAGTGGTTCCCATATGAAAACTAGGTGCAGGTGGACGTCAGCTAAGTGCTGCTGATGAAAACGCAAAGGCTAAAAGTCCTGTGTCAGCCCCTGGGATCTGGACAATACCTTCAAAGCTGAGAATGAGTAAGCAGATCAAGGAAAGATGTAGGGGAGAAAGGAAAGAATATTGGAGAAAAAGGAAACGCATACCTTAGAAAGTTTATACACAACTGGAGCTGAAGACTAGGAACCGGGAAGGGAGTGGGAGATGACCAAACACTTCCCCAAGTGTGGAAAGTTAGCAGCACACCCTCTTTGGAGTAAAACAGCTAAAACCAAATTCTGCACATGGTACAGGGTTGGACTAGACAGTACACTGTGCAAACCAGCTGTATGTGATCCGTGGTCCCTCTTCCAAGTGTATAATTTTTATATTCTTGTGTTAGCCAAATGTATAGCACCTCTGGGAAGTCATGGGGAGGAGCACAGAGGTGTCCACCTCCTCCTGTGGGTGAGATACAACTGAAGGAAGTTCGGACAAGACCACTTTTACCTCTGCTTATGCCACCAGTGGCACAGAGGGCACAGCAGGGAGGAGAAGGAGGAGAGCTTCTAACCAACAGGAGTGCTGTTAGGAAAAACACAGCAAACTTCAGCAGCTAAAGTTAGTTCTGACGAACAATGTATTCTATACTGAAGCCCTGAGGGGCGCCGACACCCAGTCAGGAGGTGACTGACTTGAGCACTAACTGATGATTCCGAACTGGGAAGATTTCCAATTCTACACGTGCGTCTACACGTTGCTTTTTTGGTTGTTGGGCTCTTCCTCTCTCCCTCCCCGTCCCCCACTCCCAGAGCTTCCTTCCTTTCTTCCCTCCCTCCCTCCGTCTGTCATGACCTGATTGGTAAGCAGCTCAGAGTCTGTGCAGACTAACACCTGCATTTGGGGAACGCCTTTGTACTTCATCCCATTGGCCTTGGCCTTCAATTGTACTTTTCGCTTGTCCGTGGCTCCATTTACTGTCTCACAATGCACTTCTGAGGATCACCAGAAGACAAGCCCTTAGAGGGGCCACGCCAGCAAATCAGAAGCCAGAAGGTAGTCTCTTGTGCCACCTAGCCCCAGCTCACAGGCACTGTGCTATGGGGCACTGTATCCTTCTGGTCCACCCTTCCTAAGTCTCCTACGACCTCCAAGAGCATCTCCTGACTTGCTGGTGTGAAGTGGAACTTTCCCCCTTCCCCTCTCCATCTCTGCTCCTCTTAGTCACACACCTAGCTCAGACTAAGTGGTCTGAATTCATGACTTGCTACTGTACCTCCCAGTGAGTTGGCCATTCCCCTCTCTGTGCACTTTTGGGGTCTTTTCACTCTCTAGGCACCACCTCCCTCCTGCCTCTATGTGGTACCTTCCAGATGGTAAATATTTAAAAAATAATAAGGCCTCTTTCCGTTCTTGAGCTAGCTCAGTACGGCACTAGTGAATTAACAATCTGATAATTCAGAGAATTCTATTTTTCCCATCACCAAGTTTTAGATATCGAATGTTCAAATATGGATCTAGGTTACATTTTTAAGATCATGTTTCAGATGGATTGGAACATCTTTTCTCAAACACATCAAGTGCATCATATCCTTAGATAATTGGGTCATGAAGGATAAACCATCAATCTCTCTGCACGATGGCTGTGCAAGACAGCCCTTTGAAGACAGTCCTCCGAGACTCAGATCACTGTCAACCCCTCTAGTGCAGCCTTCCTCCAAGATGGGCAGGGTTCATGGCTCTATCCTGGGAGCTCTCCCAGCCTTCCCCTCCATATTTGTGACAACCAGCAAGCCTGGACTGAAACTTATCTATTTACCCGACTGTTGCTTCCAGCAGACAGTGAGCAACTCCAAGGCCCTAAAAAGTGATGACTCCATCTCTGCAGCTCTGTCAATTGCCCGACACATATTAGGCCCAATAAATGTTAGTTACATGAGTGACTGTCAATCCCCTGCCTTCCCTTCTCCAGGCTAAATATTCTCAAGCATTTAGCTGCTACTTAAATGACAGATTCCAGGAGATGATGCTGAGATGGACATAGGAGAGCAGAGGGGTGAAATGTTTTTCCTTTTAACCTGAAGCTCCACCATTCAGAGTATAAAAGTGATGTAGATGAGATATTTCCTTCCCACTTCTCCCTTCAGGTGCCCTCTCTACCGCAGGGTCTTTGCAAAGATGAAGTCACAGACATTCATGGATTCCATCTTCCCTGAAGTCACTGACAGGAAGTTGCTCCTACTATCATCTAAAATACAGACTTACTTTCTTTATCTCAATTGCATGGCTTGTAAAATTCCCTCCATCACCACTGCGCATAGCTCTGCACCCATTTTTTGAAACCAAAGTATTTTATGTTTCACTATTTACTAAGGGGTTAGAGGTGAACCAGCTGTCAGCAGACAACTAATAAAGTCTTTCTCCCAAAGCAGTGAAGAGAGGATCACAGGCCACGAACGAAGCTGAAATCTGGTCAAGTAGCACTTGTGTCTGAGGCTCAAGCTAAGAAAAGGCAGTTTGCCACCGCCAGGGTCCACTCAGTACCGAATGTGGAAGGGAGATTAGGCACCTCTCTGAAAACCCTTGGAAAGCACCACACTGAAATGCAGTCAGTGAAATTAAATCAGTCAACCTAGAATCATAGCAACCAAGCAATCAATGCCTGCTGACATAGAAAGGATGAAGCTGGAATAAGGAAGCAACAGGATGGCGGCTGGTCTTGAAGACAGGAGGAGAGGGGTGTGAGAATGATCAGCATGTGGCCACTCTGACGAGCCAAAAGGAAGAGCTGTGCTGCTCGACAGCAATACCCTTTGGTGAGAAGGGTGACCTGGAGACCACGCCAGGCTTCATGAAAACCGCTGAGGAGTCCACCCGACTCCACTGCTCTGGTTCCTTGTTCTTAAAGGAAACTTCTGGTTTTAATTTGCTTTCTCATGGAGCATTTCCTATTAGGCAGAGAACACACGAGGGTAATAACATGCATCTCCAATCACCTTGCAGGACACAAATCTTGTTATGATTTAGTAAAATGACACTTCAGTTGTTTTTTTCAAATCTCTGGAGTCTGGCTAGTGTGACTCAATTCACTGGGAGCACAGGAGCAAGATGAATAAACATCTAATTTAGTTTCTAAACTTCTAAAGCCGAAGTCCAGACCCCGGGCCTCTGGCAGCCGAATGAGGAAACATGTCCCACTTGGCAAAGCTTATGAATATAACATGATGATCGCTGCCTGCTGGCAATGCCAGTTCATTGTCCCTATTAGTGTTAACACTCCGCATACCGATGTAGTGACAACCATCATCACACCCCAGGCTTGGTTATATCACTGGGGCTCGGTAATCACACCACCTTCTCTCCTACTGAAGCTGGGTTCACGCTCTCCTCTGGGGACATATGTACCTATGAAGAACGCAGCTGTCCATGTGGTGAGTAATGGTGACTATCTTGGTGAAGATAATCCTTTGTCTCAGAAAATGGACATAGCATGATTAGGCATTCTCAGTTCCAATCTTAACAAAACTATTCTGTGTATACTGGCCAATCAGTATTTATGTGACCCAGTTTTAACAATTGAACAGTATAGGAGGCCAGTCAAAAAAAGAAGGGGATTACCATAGTATTTTGGCTGGAGTTTCCTCTAGGCAGAGAGGTCAGAGGTCTCAGCATGGGTAGTGCCCTCACATCCATGGCAAGTACACCCTAACCACCCTGCCTGCCCTAACACTCTAATGCCTGATCTCCTTAGGATCTTTCTCAGTTTTTATATCAGTAAAAATTCACTGCTTTTCTCCTTACCCGAGGACACTTTTCCATTTTTTGTTCAGATAGAGTGGAAGGGAGAGAGAGGAAGAGAAAGAGAGAGAGAGAAACATTGACATGAAAGGGACGCATCGAGTGGCTGCCACCTGCATGACCAACCAGGGCCAGGGACAAACTGCAACTGAGGTACGTGCCCTTAGCGGGAACCAAACCTGGGTCTCTCTGGATCACAGGCTGATGCTCTAACCACTGAGCAAAACCGGCCAGGGCTCACTGCCTTTCTCCATAGCATGTTGTATTCCAGAGCATAATTTAGGCAAGTGATCATTAAACTATCTCCTTGAAGTTGTGAGAAGAAAAGCAGCCTATGTGCAATCACAAAATCCAGTTTGGTCAATGAAATGGAAATATCATCTTGCATGGGGAAATTTACTCCTCGGAACTCTTGTCTTGGCTGAGCCAACCCCATCTGACTGGACACCTACATGCTCATCAGGGTATCTAGCACACTCCATGCTCAGTCCTTCCCAGTAGCTTAAGATATGCAGGCAAAGATGCTTTTGCAAGTTTTGATCCCCACAGGGAGATTCCTGGGGATAAAGACCCATCAAATATGCTTTAAAAAATGAGTACGCTTGCTAGGAAAAAATATTTCTCCTTCCAAATGATGGATAACAGAAATGAGCATGGAGAGCAGAGCCAATTCATCAAATCCCTGCTACGGCGAAATGAGGAATGTTTGCATGACACGTGGAGAGGAGAACCTCTGGTGCCATGACCTGTAACAGCCACCTTAGTTACAATCTAATATCTCAGTGTGACAGGTTTCTCAAATGGAAACACACTCCAGAAGACCTGCAGGGGCTTCCCCTTTTCCATTACAGGTGATATGAAGAATGAGGAGCTCTGCACAGATCCTGTGGGTATCTGGCTTCCCCAGGGTGCTGAGTGCTGGCCACTCTTCAGATGAAGTAAGGGAATGGGGACACCAGGCACAGTGGGTCAGTGGGAAGTAGCAAGAGTCTGAGAGCGATACCCACGAGTTCTACCTTCTAACACTTGTTCAAATCAGGGCCAGTTTTGTGCCAGGAATACCAATCACTGGCCTTTCACGGAACATTTACATCAGCCCTTGGACATGCCTCGGGCCCCCGTTCCTGTGCCTGCATCTCTGCCCTGGTCAGAATGCTCTCTTCTCTCCTCTTTGCTTATGTCAGTGTTCTCCAGCCTTTTAGACATACCTGGCATGGTGCCTCCTCCTTCCTGAATGTCCCTGTCCTCAATGGTGCTTCAACCCAGGAACTTCTATAGCTATACGTAAGTCTCCTTGCATTTCACTTAATCTGCTCATGAACTTTCTTGTCCCACCATATACCTTGTTAGTACTTTGATGAGAGGCATTGTGTCTTTGTCATCTTATTCCCTTTAGCACCTGGCACAGTGCCTGGAATAGAAAAGATACTCAAGAAATGCTAGTCGTTGACACTGATATATTCGAGACCAGTGGCTCTTCAAGCATAGCCATATTATGTAGCAAATAATCTCCAGGAGATGGCCTGTCACTCAGGATCTGAACATCTTGGAAGAGACAGCTGAGATGTCCAAAGTCCATTCATTCTCTACTTGAGACTCTCAGAGCTCTGGAAGGCACCAAGGGAAACAGAAGCCCAGGCTGCCATTTTTAATCCTGACACAGTCATGAAATCAACCTGAGACTAAGTCATGGGGCAAAGCTAGTAATGACTAGGTAACTATCAAGTTTACACTTAAAATAGAAATAAAGAAAGACAGTTTTTCTCTGTTTAATACTATATACTTGAATCCCATCAAACATTGTGTTGTACACCGTAACTATAAACTTTGGATGTAGTACTGTTCCCTAGGCCTCTGACCTCCGCCTGTGCATACACTAAGTCCATGGGTATCTCACAGGGGTCTCAAGTTTGACATGCCCAAGATGAAATTCTTGCTCTCACCTACCCCCCTATATTTGTTCTTCCACCAACCCCCATTCTTTTCTCTTAGCCATCTACAAAAGCTGCGCAGTTGAACGTGCGCTATAGAAAGATCATTTTCTTCTCAGGTAATGAGACACATGGATGGCTGTGGGGGTGTTTCCAGCATTCCCTGAGGATGCCACATGCTGTCAGACCTTCCTCTAATCACAGTCCCCTACCGATCACAGTCGTCACTGTGTGCTGTGGGCTCTGTCTGCTAGAAAATATTCCCTTTTGTGGGAACAATGAAGAGGAAAAATTTAATTTTCTATCAATTACAGAAGCTAGTTAGCCTAAATCCACCCTAAAAATATGTTTGATAATACGTGTTGGGAAAAAAATTGTAACTTAAACATAAGTTTACAGCCCTGGCCAGTTTGGCTACAGACGAAAGGGTTGCAGGCTCGGTCCTCGGCCCTGGTTGGGGTCATGTGGGAGGCAACCAATCAATGTGTCTCTCTCACACTGATATCTCTCTCTCTCTCCCCCTCTCTCTCCTTCCCTCCCTCCCTCCCTCCCTCCCTTCTACTCTCTCTAAAAAGTCAATGAAAAACTATCCTCAGGTGAGGATTAACAATGATAAAAAAAATAACTTTACAGTAGACTTAAGCAAAATAAAACATAGCAATAAAATCCAAAATTGATCATCCTGAGATAATTGCCACAAGCCTATGCCCTATGACTGCATTTCCCAGATAGTGGCGATAAGTGAGCTGAGAAGAAATGAGGAGTGCAAAGGCTAAATTCTGGTTTTCATCACATTTTTTCTCATTGTGACCTCTTTTGGGGACGTCCTAATATTGTCACAGTGTGTGCATCCCCAGAAAAGCCAAGGTGTGCTCACCATCATTCGCCATAAGAGAAATGCAAGCCAAACCCACAGGAGATACCACTTCATACCTATGAGGACAGCTATTATAAGAAAATGGAAAATAACAAGTGCTGACAAGGATGTGGAGAAATGAGAACCCTTGTGCATTGCTCTTGGGGTTGGAAAACTGGGGTATAAATACTGCTTTGGGAAACAGTATGGAGGTTCCTCAAAAAGGTAAACAAAGAGTTACCATATCCAGCAATCCCCCTTCTGGGTATAAACCCAAAAGCATTGAAATCAGGACTAATATAGACATTTATACACCTATGTTCATAGCAATGTTATTCCTAATAGCCAAAAAGTGGAAACCACCCAAGTGTCCATTGATTAACAAATGGATAAATAGAATGTAGCATATACACAAAATGGAATGCTATTCAGCCTCAAAAACAGAAATTCTGACTCATGCTACCACATGGACAAACCTTAAGGACATTATTCTAAGTAAAATAAGCCAAACACAAAAGGACAAATACTGTGTGATTCCACTTACATGAGGAACCTAGAGTCAGTAAAGCTCATAGACAGAAAGTAGGATGGTGGTTGCCAGGGGCCAGGGTGGGGGGAAATGGGGAGTTAGTGTTTAATGGGGACAGAGTTTTGATTTGAGAAGATGAAAAGGTTCTGGAACTGGATGGTGGTGATGGTTGCACAACAATATGAATATATTTAATACTGTACTCTTAAAAGTGGTTAAATGGTAAATTTGATGTCTATTTGCCACAATAAAAAAAAAAGGGGGGGAAAAAAGAAGCCAAGGTGGCAAGCAATACTTACAAGATATAGGCAATCACCCCGATGGACCAGCAGTCAACAGCTTTGCTGTAAGGTTTCTGGGCGAGGACCTCAGGAGCTATGAAATGACAAAGGAGAGACACAAGCCTGACAATTTAAATGTCTGTTACATAAGACATTTTTTTTCCTCTTTCAGTCTGCTACTTGGGCTAAACTATGTGTGATTCTAAAAACTGAGCAGAGATGTATGACCTGTTTTATTTGTTGGCTTTTCTAAAAGAGAAAAATGAGGGCGTGTGTGTGTGTGTGTGTGTGTGTGTGTGTAACTAGAGTTATCAATCAAACACAATGAATCAATCAACAAATACTTAATTGGTGACTATGTTATGTTAATGTTTTACTCAGACCGAACTGAGTCACAGAAAGGTATATTCTGTTTGGCGCCTGCGGTGTGGCTTCCCCTCAGATCAATTCCGTTCGAGGAGGAGTTTCTGGCCCCTGTGCAGGGGCTTCGCAGGTGCTGTGGGACACTACTGTGAAGCCCTCCCTCTGCCTTCATGCATCTTACAATCGAGTAGAGGTTAGACCTAAAATCTGGTCTTTGGGAACCCTGTATTAGGCCTGATTTTGGGTGGGTTATCTGCCAGTACTGTCATTTTATTTTCTCATTGGTGAAATAGGAAAAATGCTATTTCATTTCACGTCCTTGGTCCTAACCCACCGTTCATCAAGAGTCATCCATCCCAGGGGATGGACTTATTTTATATTATTCCCACAATTCCTGTTCCTGGCCCTGTGGTGACAGCCCAGTGTTGAACAACCACCCAGTGTCTGGCACCCAGTAATATTTGCCATAAATATTTATGCAAAGAGTAAATACAAAAAAAAAAAAACACAGTAAATCTTCTTCACAAGCAAAATCTCCTTTTTACCCAAATATATCTGATTGAGGTGTCTCTAACATAGACTTTCCAGAAAAATTAACAGGGTAGAGAAACTGAATTAGCTATGGCTTACAAGGCACTCATCATGGGCTGAATTATGTGTTCTATGTATTTGGGATGCATTACCTCACTTACTCCCAATGTCCACGGGGGTAAGAGCTTAATTATCTTTACCATCATTATCCCCATGTTACAGTGAGGGCACAGAGGGACTGAGAGGTCAACAACTTGCCCAGATCTTCCAGCAGGGAAGTGGGCAACACACCAACGTCCTCTCCAAGGGACCTAACCCAAACTAAGTGCCTGCAGTGACTGGGTCTCGGGCTAGTCATTCATACACATTTTCTACTGTGATCCTGTCAACAGCTCTGACAATTACCCTCATCTGCACCTGACAGAGAGAAAAATGAGCCTCAGAGAAGTCTGTTTTCTGACACTACACAGTAGCTATGAACCAGTCAGCCTCACCCTTTTCCCGGCTCTTTCCATGGGAATGCACTGATTGCTAAGGTCAGAGTTTCTTCAGTCTGCAGGAAAAGTCCTGTGCGGAGAAACTAACAGCAAAATCCTCTCTTTCATTCTGTTGAAGATAAATCTTCCTGAGCAAGAATAGGGAAGTAAACAAGCTATTGCAGAGTGTTTCTAGTGATGATGGCAAGAAATATAATTCACAGGTAATCCCCAAATCTAATTTTAGGTTTCAGCCCCAATTCCTCTGGACTTCCAATCAGACTGTTTTCTTTTAAACAAGAGCAACATAAATACATGTGTACATTCTTTCCTTGTAACGTTCACCCTGAACACAGTAGCAAAAGGACAGACAGGTCTATAAAGCAAGGGAACTCAAAAGCTGGAGAAGTGGCCCTTAGATCATTGGGAGCTGGCTGCATAGATACTTCCTTTTCCCTTAACTGTTAAGAGCATGTTTCTCAGACGTTTCTGTTATGGAAACAAAAGGAAGCCATTTACCACCGTAAATGTCTTGCTGATTTAGGAAGTATGCTCTCTCTGGGCTGATGTTCTGGTCTGAGTGGCCACAGTGTATTTCTGAGCCTCCAGGGCCAACCTTGTGGCCTGATGAAAAGTTCAAAAGAGTCAGAGAAGGCTCACAGAGCAATGTCTGACCCATCTTCGCCTCCCGGCAGAGCTGATGGCAGGTGTCATGAGCATAGAGCCAAGCTGATGTCTGCAGGGCTCTTGAGGGAGAGGGAGAGCCAGCCTGGCCCAGACACTCCACAGAACAAGATGTCAAAGAGCACAGAGGCCCAAGGAACTCTGCACAGGATTTCAAGCACAAACTCATGTGATGCACCATGCCACAGGCGACAGGAATGTGGAGAAGGAAGTTGTCAGCACCCCTGACAGCTGATTCCATTGTTAATGAGCAAAGGCTGGGTGCATCCTGAGCCACGATGTGAAGGGGGAAAAGAGACATGGCCCCTGCAAACCAGGCCTCGCTCCAAGGAGGAGCTAATACTGTATTCTCTCGAGTGCTCCCTCTTCACAGTTCCGTGCTGTGGATGTGGGAGGGACAGTTCTTTAAAAGAGCATCCTCCTCCTCCTTGTTGCCATCATCAGTTAGAAAGAGGAAAGTACTGGCTACCATCTATTGTTCAGAGACCCACAGGAAAAAGGACACGGCTTCTTCCAGAAGCCCGCATGCCCAGGGGGCACACGTCAAGCATTTCACCTTCACTTTGGCAAACTCATCATTTTAGAGAATCGTGCAAGGCACTGCACAGACTTAGAAAGCAAGTTTATGCAACCTGGACCTTGAATGTCACTTGAGAAGTTAACATTCTTGAAGCCACAGAAGACACTTATATAATTTTTTAAATATGGGATTTTGTTTAAATGGGAAAGTTTATAACATCAAGTATGTGGTTTAAAAAAAAGATTTCTGGATCTTTCTCAGACACTTCTATTATGGCAAGTGACGAAATGATGCCAGGGTCAGCACATGGATATTAGGGGATTACCAAATATCAGGGTCACATATCAGGGTCACATATTGGGGGTGGAAGCCTGTGTGCACCTGCCAAACATTTCTTACTCTTTTTGGTATTATGTCTTATCTGGGTTATATCGACAATAAAATATAAACATTCTTTAATTAATTAGAGGCAGGTAAACCATTTTCCTTCTCGTGGGGTCTTAATTGTACTGGAAATGCAGAGGATGAAGCAGGAAGTATAATATAATAACAATAAAGACAAAGCCAATTGATTTGGAAATATTATTCTCACCAACCTGAAATGTTTTAAAAATCACACCATGGCACACATACTAATGGTCTTAAGTCTGATTTCACTTGTGATTCCTGGAACCAAATTTTCTTTGGGACATTGTTTGAACAAGCCTACCTACGTTACTTTAAATAGCTACTTTTCATCTCATAGTAATTCTTGAAAAAAAATTTTTTTTCAGGCAACTCTTAAAACCCTTATAACAGTCTGATATGGTGGCCAAATTATCATGAACCCCTGAGATCAGCTGGGCTATTTTCTCTCCTAATCTGTGTTCTGCAGTTGGTCCCATTGTGTTTCCCCAGATGTTTAATTCACCAAGTTTTTTGGCCCATCTCCTATTATTTTTTTGATCCCTTTCCATAGCATGTCCCACTGGGAGAGTCCACTGCTCACTCGGGTCTTTTTAGAGACCAGTTTCCACTTTAAGAACTGGCCAAACTCCCTTGTATTGTGTTATCCATCTTACACCACTGGCTAGACTTCTGCTGTAATTCTCAAAAGTCATAGCGTCCAATTTACACACTTTCAGAAGACAAATGAGCTTCTAGGCTAAGAAGGTCCAGAGCACAATCCATCTGGAGCCTTGTGAAGTGATAAGGGTTCTCTGAGGCATACCACAATTCCACCTCTGCCCCAACACGGTCTGCATGTGCCAAAGAACTTCGTAATCAAGGGGAAATAATTTTCTCTTCTAATTGTACCCAGCACAACTCCTGTGTAGTGGGCAGTTGGCAAGGACTCTCACCACCACCACACCTTCTAATAGAGGGAGGCTTTTAATTGAAATAACTTAATTGGAGCTACTGGCAAAGAGAGTAGTCAGTAAAAGGCACTGTGGCTGGTTTATGATGCCCTAAGCCTCCAGGCAGAGCAGGAAAGGACTTAGTCTCCTGGTACATCCATGGCAGAAGGAAAAGACTCAACTAGAGAAGGCACACACACATTCCTCGAGTGCATGTCAAGGCACAATCCCGGGGGGGCTGTCAGTGGCCATCAGAGGAAGCAGAGAAACCCACCTGGAGGTACTAAAAGGACACATGAAGATAGGTAGCAGGTCCAACCTTCTGACTATCCCTTAGGCTTGGCCAAGGGCAGTCTTTCAGAGGTGGAGAAAGTAGGGTTGGGGTGAAGGCAGCTCTACCGGGGCTGTCATATGTTGGGCATGACAACTGGGTTCCCAGGGCCACGCAGCAAAATCCTATAAAACACTAGCTCTCTCGTATGCTCCTACAGTACCTCATGCATCCATTCATTGCTGTGTGAATCTCACTGTCAAATTCAGGTTTTAGCGCATTCTGGTTGTTCAACTGAACCAAACTTACTCAACACACACACACACACCACTATTTATTTATATATATATATACATATATACATATATATATATATAAAATATATAAATCCATTAAAATATGTTTTTATTGATTTTTAGAGAGAGAGGGAGAGAGACAGAAACATTGATGAGAGAGACATATCAATTGGCTACCTCCTGCACCCCACTCCTCACACTGGGGATCGAGCCCACAACCTGGGCACATGCCCACCGGGAACTGAACTCGAAACCTCTTGGTCCATGGTTGATGCTCAACCACTGAGCCACACCGGCTGGGTCACCACCACTACTATAAGAAACATTTTCTAAACTCCATACAAGTGACTCACAAATAAACTTAGCTGCCTCAAATACTTTTGGTGAGTAGATACAAGGGGAGGGGAAATGGGAATAAAATGAGACAGAGAGGGTGACAAATGAATTTTAGAATTCAACTGTTAATTGGGAAGTACCTGCTAGGCCAAGACAAGATCAATTACTAAATACCTGTCCTTAAGCAAATGATTTCTGACATGAACTTTGGGAATCAAAGAGGCAGGTTTAGTCTCAGTTTTCTGTGTGCAGGTGTTTGTCACTCATGCTGCCCTCCATTTAAAACCTTTCAAAGGGACTTCAGAATTTCTAGTTTTAGGGTTAACGGGAAGAAAAGATATTCTGTTAACTGATCTCTCAGAACCTCCTTCCTAATCAAATCTTGAGGGCCATTAATTCCATTTTCTTGGCCATTCCTGACAGAAAAAGCACCCTGTTGACTTGTTTTGTTTACACCAGTAAATATGTTAATCTCCACAGAAACCCTGCAGCCTCAGAAGACCATCTCCGAGCTGCTGAAGTTCTGCACAGACAGATGGTCCATGGACAGGGGCGGCCTTTCTCAGCCCCAGGCTCCACTCACACTCCTCCGTGAAATGGCAGGTTTAAAATGTAAAATAATTGAATTTACTGCTGTGAGGTTCACTCATAACCCATGGTGGAAAATTCCGCTTGGTAGGAAACATCTTCCATAAACCAAGCTGTATTATATTGATTTAGAGCAAGGATTCCTGGTAAAGGGAAGGACTCCAGAAATTGCAAAAAGAAAATAGAAAATTTAAGAAACTTTTCATCTTGTTTTTTAAAACAATGAAATGGCCCATTTCCTTTACTGAAAAAGAGAGAGGAAACAGCTTAACCAAGTGGAACTGGAAACAAGGAGAGTGTCTTGTGGGGGTGAAGGTGGGGGCCATAATAATAAATCCTAAGGCTCTTATAAAGTAGAAAAAGAAATTCCCCTTTTCCTGCACTCTCAAGGTGTGCTGAAGAGGAGTTTCTGCAGAGAGACAAGAAAATTGAGACCTCACCCTGTCATCAAGCTCACAAGCTCATGTTCAAGGCAATTTGTTCTCCTCTATGGATGTTTGAGTACCTCTCTTCTCAGTATTTCTAAGATAACCACTTCTAGTTGGCAAAGCACGGGGACACAATTAGGAGGGGGCAGCCCTCCATGAGAGAAAATGAAAACCCCTGGTCCAGAACAACAGCACTCAGGTAGTGTTTCTCCCTTTATGCAATCATTTAATGGGTTGGATCCCGTTTCAGGCACAGGGATTATGGGGTGAAGAAGGCAGACCTGACCCCTGCACCAATGGCACTGATGTTCTGAGCACTGAGTGTAGAAACAAGCCACAGAAGTAATACAGCCTCAGCTGCCTTCCCGAGGACAATGATCAGGCCAAGACAAGATTGTGGCAAGATGGGAGAGGTATTTTTTTCTTTTTTAAATTTTTTTTTTCTTTTTTGATTTTTAGCAAGGAAGGGAGGGAGAGAGAGAGAGAGAGACAGAAACATCGATGAGAGAGATCATCGATTGGCCACCTCCTGCATGCCCCCACTGAGGATTGGGCCCACAACCTGGGCATGTACCCTGACTGGGAATTGAAATGGTAACCTCTTGGTGCATGGGTCGACACTCAACCACTGAGCCACAATGGCCGGGCAGGAGAGGTGTTAATTTTTTTTTTCTTTTACCCTCACTCGAGGACATTTTTCCATATTTTGTTCAGATAGAAACATCGATGCGAAAGGGACACATCAAGTGGTTGCCACCCACATGACCAAACCAGGGCCAGGGACAAACTGCAACTGAGGTACGTGCCCTTAGCGGGAACCGAACCTGGGTCTCTCTGGACCACAGGCCGACGTTCTAACTGCTGAGCCAAACCGGCCAGGGCAAGAGAGGTGTTAATTAATTTTTGAGTTTAACTCACTCTAAATAAAACTCTGAAAATACTAAACTTTCTCTAAATAAAATTCTAAAGATATTCAGGGAAAGAATATATTACCTCCAATAGTCAAATGATATAGATGATGCAAACAGAAAGAATGGGAAAGATGTAGAGGGCGGGGGGGCGGGGAGGATTGCTGAGGTTAGTGGTGCTGTGAAAATGTGCCTCAGGTATTCTAAGAAAGTAACAGGTGTAAAGATAAGTAGTAGGAGAGGTAGAAGAATCATTGTAGAATTCAGTGAGAGGTGAAGATGTGAAATGGTTGTCTGGATTTAGGCTATTTTAACTTAAAACAACTTTAGTTGCCTGAATTTTAGAAGTTTTAAATAGTGAGGCACATTGACTTTTCAGTGAAGGAAACGAAACCTAGGATCCACCACTTACTATATTTGTGAGATTGGCCAAGTCATTTAATCCCTCTTCTAAACTTCCAGTTTGCTCATCTGTAAAATGGGAACATTAATAGAGTCTAACTTTTAGAATTTTTATGTGGCTTACAGGAAATAAGCACACAAAAAGTCATAGATATAATTAGTGGTAGTTATTATGTGAGAAAAAAAAGCAAAAGCAGAATTTAGGTTGTATTATTTTCTAGAAATAAGGATGCAGAGATCCTTGATATAATTTGGTATTTTCTCCTGATTCTACCTTAACATAATGGAAGTGGTTCACAAATGAAGATTTTCACCCTTTTGATTAAAACCTTCGAAGTCAGGATCGACCTGGCCCAGTGGAAGGGCATGGCGTGAGAACTTGAATCGTAAACCTCCCACCCAGCTGGTTCCTTTGTTCATTTAGTTACTGACATTTTTCTCACTTAATCACCAACCTGTCTTCATAGTCCCCACTCTATCCTGGCAGCATTCTAGACACTGCAACCCAGGAATCGCCTGTTCATCACTGTGGGCAGACAATGCTATGAAAACAAGGACAATTTGTCATAAAATTAGAGATTCCCTTGATGGCTGTAGAACTCTAGCTTACCATGGCACTTTTATGGACCTGCATTTACTAAGGCAACAGGGAGGATGTATTACTTCCAAATTCTCTCTCCTGGGCTCTCTGCCACCCTCAACCCCCCATCCTACCCTCTCGTACCTCCAGGCCAGGAGTCATCAAGATTACCCTCTCCATTACCCTGTGTTCTCTTCTATCCTTTAAGTAGTTATAAGGATGCAATGCCCAGCTCTAACCAATCTTGTTTTCATTGGCCTCAGTTATAATTATTTTTTAAAGGGAGGTTAGAAAAAATTGTTCCAGAAGACTACTTATAAAAATGGGCATATTCTAATTTTTTCCCTAAGTCTTCTTTGGAGTGTGTGAAACTCCTGCCATCTCCCCTACCTGCTGAGATAGAGCTGACCAAACACTAATATTAACAGCAGCTCTACCTGTTCTGCCTTCGAAAATGGGCTTAAAATGCCCAACTTGCCACATATCCTATGATGTCAGCAAGAAGAGGCTGGCACGCAGGCGACTTGCCGGCCCATGGCTTAGGTGAAGGTTCATCTGTTTCTCTTGCTAGCTGGCCTCACCTCCCAGCAGAGGCCAAGGAGAAAGGCATTTGACTGGAACTTCATGCATATCACAGTGGGGAGGAAAAGGCCCTAAGCGATGAGTCAGTCATGGGCCAGAGGTCCTAAAGGCTTCTTTTAATACCATGGCTCTTCCCAAGTGGCCCGTAAAAGCACACCACAAAACCTGGGGCGGGGGGTCTGGATTCAAACTCTCTGCAGACAGGCTAGGCAATGTGATGGGGTCTTTACAGGAAGGAGCCTGGCAGAGAAGCAGGTGGCATGAACTCTATGGGAGTGCCTTAAAAACAGTAAGACTGTGCACAGAGTGGCACCATCAGATCTCTGTCACCTCAGAATCAGCACTGACTCAGAGGACAGAATCATGGCCTGGCTCTGTGCCAGTATTATCTCGGAGAACTCTCTATCTTTCCACCCTTCAGTTTCTTTTCTTGGAGTTAGGCCTTTATGGAAAAGATCTCAGCTGAGAGCTGTATGTGGTCCCTGTGTTAAGGAATGCCACCAGGGATTTGTGTCCAGGACTAGGCACTTGGATCCTAGACAGTCTTGCTGCCCCTGAGGAACTTCTACAGGTGGTGAGAAGGAACACAGCTCTGCCCAGCTGTAGCCTGTTCAGAGAGGGTAAATACAATTCTTAAGATCAAGGAAAATAAAATTCAGGCAGACATTTTAGAGGAGAATTGGACCTCGGTAAGAACTGCATTATAACAAGAAGGTAATACTGAATGTGCTCAGTCAGATCTGCTTCCTGTCAATAGTAAAATTTTCAGCAGCAGGGGTATTAAAAGAGAAAAAAACAGATTAGTAAGGGGTTTTACCCTGAGTATCTTAAAAAGGTGTTGCATCACCTGGGTTAAGGGTATTGAAATTCATATTACTGGCAAACAAAAATACAACTGAAATACAGAATAACTCCTGGCCTGTGGTCTGTCTTCAACCCAAAGTTAAGAGAGCAGAAGTTTCTTGACACCTGTGTTCTCTTTCTATCCTTCCCGTAGAGTTGTAATGTACTCAAAACCCATCGCAAAAGAGCACCTCACTCTGATTCCTAGTAGCCTCATAAATTTTACCACAGGCATAAAAAAGTCCCCATTAAAGCACCATCCTTTATAATTACCATTCTGATCCGACCTGGATTACTATTCAAATGCTACCAAAGTCAAAATGTGGCTAGTGGGGGGGAGTGAGGCAAAGGAACGGAAAGGGAGTGGAAAACGAGAGGGTGGTGGCAGTTAAAGTGTGGGGGACCTAGAATCTAGTGGGATGAGGAAGGTGTTTCAGAGCAGTGTGTCAACAAAGAACCCTGAGATATGTCCCTTACTGGTTTTCCCAAGATTCAGCCTCCGCCTAAACTGCCGGAACTGCAATGGGATGTCTGCTTTGCACTTAAGCCTATCCTATCTTCTGAAAACCAATAAGAAGTGACACTTCAAAACAAAGAACCCTAGCCGGTTTGGCTCAGCGGTTAAAGCGTCGGTCGGCCTGTGGTCCAGAAAGAACCGGGATCGGTTCCCGCTAAGAACACGTACTTCGGTTGCAGTTTGTCCCCGGCCCTGGTTGGTCGTGCAGGTGGCAGCCACTCGATGTGTCCCTTTCACATCGATGTTTCTCTCTCTCTCTCTCTCTGTTACTTTCTCTCCCTCCCACTCTATCTGAACAAAAAATGGAAAGATGTCCTCGGGTGAGGATAAAAAAATAAAATAAAATGAAAAAACAAAGACAGGTAGAGCATTCCAATGTTTTGGCTTTTAGTCACTAATAGAAAAAAAAGATTACTAAGTTACAAAAAATACTGTTTTCCCTTCTCCTCTCCATCATAACAGAATGGTACCAGTTTAGAAACTATGAGACTCCATCCGGATATCAAAGATCGAGAGGAGCATTAATGAATTCCAAAAGGATGTGAAATGCTTTAAAAGTGTTAGGAGCTAGCTCTGGCTAGTTTGGCTCAGCAGTTAGAGCATGGGCCCTCTGACTGAAGGGTCACAGGTTCAATTCCCAGTCAAGGGCACGTACCTGGGTTGCAGGTTCAACTCCAACCCCAGCTGGGGTCGTGCGGGAGACAGCCAATCAATGTCTCTCTCTCACATTGATGTTTCTCTCTCCCACCCTTCCTTCTACTCTAAAAATCAATGGAAAAATACCCTCAAGTGAGGACTAACAACAAAAGTGTTAGGAGCAAGCTAGTGGGGCTGGACATGTGTGGAGTGGGGACTCCTCCAAGGCAGGACTGGGCTTACTTTGCCCACGTTCTGATAGTGAGCTTCTGTACCCATCCATGTTCACATGTCAAGGGTAATAAAAGGAGCAGGCTCTACACGTCCCCCCACTTAGGGGGCCCTGTCCTCTCCAACAAATGAGATTTGGTCACAGCACCCAGTGTGATAAAATGCTTCAGGCCGGCTGTCACTGAGTAGCTGCTGAGAGAGAAGGAAAGAGAAAAGTCCTTATCTGAGTCCTCCGCCCACCTGTGTGTGCCCAGTATGCCAATTTGTCAGTTATATAAAATCCTGTTTCAACACTAATGGTCTGAGAGAATGAGAACAATGACGTGATGCTTACAGATGGGTACAAAAAAGTAATATTTAAATGAACAAATAAAAATCAAGTTCTGTGGGGGAAAACAGCTACACAGAAGAGTGAGGATTAAAGGGAACAGATTAACCATGAAAAAAGAGGAAAGGAATGGCCCCGACTTAGGTTGCTGCAGAGGACAGAAAGGGGTGATGTCAATCAATTCAATCCCATTGTTCTTTTCTGTTCTGGGTGAAGATGGGAAAAATGACAGGCAATATACCTAAAGGATGCCAAGTCACACAGCTATAGAAATACCTAATGGTAGAAGCAGGAAAAGTCATGGAGGTTATATACGAGAAACTGAGAAGGGCCCAAGAGTTTACATGAAGGGCCCAGGACTCCCTCATATTAACTGATAGCAGAGATACTTGTATTCAAGTCCCACTGCTATGAATGCCCCCAACCATAGGCTGGGTGGCTTTGAGAACAGAGGTCCTCATCCCAACACCGGGCTGGCAGGAAGCACTGGTTTCCAAGCTCTCACATAACCAGAGCTAGACCAAAGCCCTCTGCAATGTCTGTGCAGGCTAGAAGGACTCCCTCCCCACAGCTTTAGGAACATACAATTAGCCCCCATCTACAGAACCATGACAGGGTTCTGTTTATGTACATGATGGGCCAGCCAGAAATCTCTTTCCTGTTTCTGAGTAGAACCCTGTAATGAAAGAGTGTGGCTGCTGGTGTGTACTCCAAATGAAATACAGCAAAGGGATGGATCATCACTCGACAAGGCTCGATGAAAAAAGAAGCACCATGTAATTCAAACACATCACAAAGCAGTGACAGCCTCCACCGCCCCAGCAATATCAAGAAATAAAACAGCCCTGGCCAGTTTTGCTCAGTGGTTAGAGCGTCGGCCTGCGGTCCAGAGAGACCTGAGTTCGATTCCTGCTAAGGGCATATACCTTGGTTGCGGTTTGTCCCCGGCCCTGGTTGGGTCGTGTGGGAGGCAGCCATTCAATGTGTCCCTTTCACGTCGATGTTTTTTTCTCTCTCTTTCTCTTCCTCTCTCTCCCTCCTGCTCTATCTGAACAAAAAATGGAAAAATGTCCTCAGGTAAAAATAAGTAAATAAATAAATAAATAAATAAATAAAGACAATAGGTTTTCCTTTACCAAACAGAAATAGGTTCGTCGTCTTTAGCCTCATCAATTTCATGACTGAAATGGGTGCTTTCTGTGATTTACTGTTTCTATTCAGTGATTCAGGAGATCCCATTTGGATGTTTTAATAAATGTTTGCAGGGCAGTAATTTTCCTAACCTTCTTAGCTCTGATTCATTCTCTCTCTTTTTTTCTTTTTATCCTCAACCGAGGACATTTTTCCATTTTTTATTCAGATAGAGCGGGAGGGAGAGAGAGGAAGAAAGAGAGAAACATTGACGTGAAAGGGACACATTGAGTGGCTGCCACCTGCACAACCCAACCAGGGCCAGGGACAAACCGCAACCAAAGTACACGCCCTTAGCAGGAACCAAACCCGGGTCTCTCTGGACTGCAGGCCGACGCTCTAACCGCTGAGCCAAACTGGCCATGGCTGATTCTCTCTCTTATTGGTGATGCCAAGGGGAATGTTCTACCCAACTCAATTAAATGGATCTAAATCCAGGTCAATATCATATTGATGGTCACCATGTTATCCTGATGAGCTGATTTTCACCAGATGGTCCCATCATTTCTCCTAAATTCTCTCCAAGTATTTATGCATGTCCTCCCTCCATGCTACATGAGCCTGCTCATTTCTCTCAGACCATACAAGAATCACTTCGTGACTCTGGGCCTTCATTCTCCTGCTTGCCTGCATCTGTAACTCTCATCTACCCCTGAGTTCTTCTCTTCCTTCAAATCCTGCCTCCTTCAAATCCTTGCTGATCTATTTCACCTGTAGTTGTGCTGTTGCTTCTGAACTTTGCCAGGGACTTGATACAGGAAACATGCTTGTGTGCATCTGTGCTGCCCACCTGCCATCCTGCACTAGAGGGGCTCTCTGTGCTGCCTGTAGCGGGAACTCAACACACGTGGATGGAGAGAGGCCCACATCTCCTGTTATTGGTGCTGTGACAATCTGCAAGGGGCATGGCTCCTTATAAAAGGCGTGTAAGATCTGGGCAGCTGCTATGGGTGAAGGGTAAAGTTCGAGTGCTAGGATTCCTTTGCCTTCTTCTATGGCACCATGTGCACAGGGATACTTTGGATAAACAGCCCTTTTCTCATGGTTTCCTCATTATTAGAGAGCTCATTTAAATTGAAGCAATAATCTTGATGTTGGCAAGATTAACTATTCAGTTGAATAGTCATTTAGGCAATAATGACAACAAAACAACAGGGCTCACAAATTAAAACCAACACTTTTACCCAGAAGGAGCCTGTATTAAATCTAAAAGCAGCCAGCAACCCTCTGCTCCTGGCTTGACAGCACTCTCTCCCTTCTCTCACAGATGCCAGACAGGGCTGGGCTCTGCCCTGTTCAAATGGAAAACTGCTCAGCAGAAATGAGGCCGTGGCTTCTTTGTCCAAGATCCCAGTGTCCCAACCTTGCAGCCACTGCCGGGGGGGGGGGGGGGGGGTGCGCGGTTGGCTATGTCCAACCTCAGGGTTGACATGCTGGGGTCATCTTACAAAGACCTGTCTCATCTTCTCCTGGCTTTACTCTGACAGCCAGGCTCTCACAGACCTAATGAATTGTAATTAAGTCATCATTCAAGGTCCCCAATCCAATGATCAATTCTCACTCAGTCTTTGTCTTACTTGACTTACTAACAACAACTGACACACGGTACTTTCTCCAACTTAAAGCACTTTCCAGATGCCACACTCCCCTGGTTCTCTCCTTACTTCACCTGCTGCTGACTCCATGGACCCCAGAGTCCCCATGACTCAGCCCTGGGGCCCTTCCTCTCCTCCATCTAGCAGCAGTGGGAAATGTCCAGCCATTCCAGCCCAAGGGCCACAGAAGGTCCTCGAAATCAATACCAGCTGACATCACACGCCTCACCAAATTAGCCTGACCAAATATAGCAGGCTGATTTTGAAGCTGATAATTTTGTATGGCCTACAAATTATGTTCTAAATATCCACTGGCCCTTGGCAGAAAAAAGGTTCCCCGCCCCTGAATAGTCAACCAGCTGGCGATCTTATCCAGGTTCATGGCTTTAAAATGCCTCCAGAGACTATCAGCCCCAGAATACAGCCTATCCTTACTCACGGATTCCATATTTTTTTAATTTGCCTACTTGCTAAAATTTATTTGTAGCCTCCAAATCCATACTCATGATGCTTCTGCAGTCATTTGTGAATGTGAGCAGAGTGGCCAAAACGAGTCACCCAAGGTGCGCATTCCCAGGTGAGGTCACACACGGCAACGCTCAGCCCTCTCATTTTGGCTCTGTAAACACGTATTGCTTTCCTGGTCTAGCTAGTGCCACATTCTTCACATTGTTGTGTGTCTTGTTGATTTCACTGTTTCAAAGGGCTCCAAAAGTAGTGCTGAGTTGCTGTCTAGGGTTCCTAAGCATCGGAAGGCTGGGACGTGCCTTATGAAGAAAATGCATGTGTTTGACAAGTTTTGTTCAGGCATGAGTCTTGTGCTGCTGACCATGAGTTCGATGTAAATAATATTATGTAAGGTGTCCTTGAACAGAAACACACATAAAACAAGGTTACATATTGCTCATTTGCTGAAAACGTGATCATAGGCCTGCAGGAACTTAACCCTGCCTTTCCCCAGGAGCAGGAGCTCAGTGCTCACTAGCTCAGTGTTCACAGCGACTTCACAGAGCAGAACTAGCGTGTGGAATGAGAACAGACTGTACAGTTCCAGACTAGATTTCCCTCCAGAACTCCGGACTCGTATTCCAGCTGCCTCCTGGACCTTACAAACTTTAACAAACCAAAACCCAAGCCCCTGATAACTTCTGCAACTTGCTCCTCCCACAGGCATCTCAATTAAAGGCAGCTACGCCATTCCAGGTGCTCACCCCAAAAATCCTTGGAATTACTCTGGATTTCTCTTTCAATTTTCAAATCTTGGTGACACTATGTTCAAGTTATGTGTAGAATCTGACAACTTCTCACCACTTCCACTCTGCCAGCCTGCTCCTCAGAGGGATCCTGGTAAAAGTCAGATCATGTCATGCCTTACCTCAGAACCTTCTAATGGTTTCCTGCCACCCTGAGTGAAAGCAACAATTTTGACAATGACCTATAGTCCTGGTCTGCACATGCCTCGCCCATTACTTCTCTGACTTTTTCTGCCCTATTTTCCCCTCTGCTCACCCCACTCTCCTGCCCACTCTCTTTGCACCATCCTTGGAACACTCCTTCCTCCAAATAACAGCACGTCCAGCTCCTTCAGTCTGTCAAGTCTTTACCGCATCACCATCTTCTTACTAACAGCTGTCCTCATCACCATGTCTAAAACTACAACCACACACACACACACACACAAACTTGCTAATCTCTTGCCTGCTTTATTTTTCCCAGAGCACTTACCATCTAAGGTACTAATTAACATACATAACTGTTTACTTATCATGTCTCCCTCTCACTCAAATGTAAGTACCATGAGAATGGGGCCCTTTATCTGTTGGTTTTCTTTTTCCTAATGTATCCCCACTGCCTAGAACAGAAAGTAGGCACTAAATAAATAGTTCTTGAATGGTTGAATAATGTAGTACTTACCATACATTATTCAATGTACCTGTTTGCCCTCTGTCTCTCACAGTAATACTGACTGTGCACATTTTGAGGTCAGAGATACTGTCTTATTCATATTTGTATTCCTAACACCAAACCACTGTGCAGGGTGCATAACAGGAATTCAATAAATGCAGGCTGAATGAATAGAAGGGGAGAAGAGAAGAGAAAAATTGCTAATTTTCTGAACCTTGGGCTTCTGAATAAGACACAGTCTCTACTCCAGAAAAACCCACAGCATGGTGGGGAAGAGACACAAATAAATATGGACCCTGAGGTCGTGAAATCAGAGCCATGATGAGACAAGGGTCAGGAAAAGAACTAGGATGACAAAGGAGAAGATGGGTGCTGGGTAACATGTAAGCAGGGCTCTGAATAGGAGTTTGCCATGTAGCCTGCAGGGGAGGAAATAGCCCACTGCCTGAGGTACGCCCACATAGACACGAGCTTCCCACTGTGTCCCCTTCCTTGTTCTAAAAGGTCTTCCAGGAGTCTCAGTGCTGAAACAGGAAGAAACAGAATCACTCTACTCCCACAATTCTCCTCTTCCCCTCCTCACTCACAGAAAACTTGGTGTCTGATGAGAAAATTACCGGATGGCTCCACTTGCCTCCATTTAGGGCAGTAAGAACATGGGCCACGTCTAAACACTGTTCCCAGTTTCCAGCTCATCAGCATCTGACATCTAAACAGAATCAGACCAAATGATGGAAGCCACTTAGAAACCCAGAGAAACTGCCATTCCATGGGTTCTGCCAAGATGCAAAGGAGCAAAATCAATTTAGAAAGCGCTAGAGCTTTCCAACATCAGAGCCAAATATGAAGCAGCATGATGCATATGTAAATATGGACATCTTTTGTTCGAACACTGAATCGTAGCCCCAGAGCTGATGTCCCAAAAGGGGATGCTGGGCAGCCACCACAGCTTCTTCAGCTGCTTAGCTCAGAGTGGCCTGGACACCAGACTGCTGAAGAAGCAGAGCCACCCTGGCAAGGACCCTGGACACCATGACATCGTAGACCTTCTCATTTCCTAACGTCTATGGTTGGAACAGGCTTTCTCCCTCTCCATCTTCTAAGAGAAATGAGACTAAGCTTGTCCGTTGTTTTTTTTTCCTTTAATCCTCACCCACAAATATTTTTCCATTAATTTTTTCTTTTTTTAGAGAGAGAGTGGAAGGGAGGGAGGAGAGAGAGAGAAACATTGATGTGAGAGACACACTGATTGGCTGCCTCCTGCACAACCCCAAAGACCAAACCTGCAACCAAGATACATGCCCTTGACCAGGAATCAAACCCGCAACCCTTTGGTTCATAGGCCAATGCTCTAACCACTGCTGGCCAAGGTTTATCCATTTCTTATTTGCTGCTTGCCTGATGGCCTGGACTGAGCTGGAGAAATCCCACATGCACACCACACACACCCACATTTCCATCCACCGTCCCCACCCCTCAGACATACATCTACACATGTGATGCAGCCACAATTTCAAGTGTCCCACTAGGGCCCAACCTATTGCTGCATCCATCACTTTATTCTCCTAGAACAGAGACGGCTTGCTATGCCACTATCTTCATCAAGGCCTGTGCTGGCCTTTCAAACAGAATCAGAACAATCTGTTCTCTGCCTGATGCACACACACAACCAGGGACACAATCCCACCTGCCACAGTCTAGAGCTAAGCAGCACTGAGCACACCTTCAAGTCCCCTGCCACATTTCCACCACCTCTACCTCTTCCTCTAAACCTCCTTGCCTCTCAGGTTATTCCCTCAGCCTGATATTTTCTCCTCTCCTGTGAATTCCTTTAGAAATGTGACAGCTGTGCCCTGACAGGTTTGGCTCAGCAGTTAGAGCATCAAGCAGCAGATTGAAGAGTTTCGATTCAATTCCCTGTCAAGGGCACAAATCTCAGTTGTAGGTTTGATCCTGGCCTCGGCTGGGGTCATGCAGGAGACAACCAAACGATGTCTTTCTCATACAGATGTTTCTCTTTCTCTCTCTCTCTCCCTCTTTCCCTCCCATTCTATCTATAAATCAATGGAAAAATATCCTCAGGTGAGGATTAAAAAACAAAAAAAATGCAACAGCTGTGACATAAGAGCATTATCATGCAAACACCTGTAGGGCTGTGCTGTGGTTTCCCACTGTGCTTTGGGCCCTCAGGCCCACGTGAGGCCTGCTTTCCTCGGCCTTCCAGGAAAGGCAGTGTGGTCTACGATCGACCACAGGAACGATGCTGGTCGTATAACATTCCCTTCCTCTCCTCTGGGCAGGCATTCTGTTCTCATTAAGAAAGGCAGCATTGCCCCAGCCGGTTTTGCTCAGTGGTTAGAGCATCAGCCTGTGGACCAAAGAGTCGCAGGTTCGAGTCCAGTCAAGGACATGGGCCTCAGTTATGGTTCTGTCTCTGGCCCTGGTCTTGGTAGTGCAAGAGGCAACCAATCGACGTGTCTCTCTCATATTGATGTTTCTCTCTCTCTTTCTCTCTCCCCCTCCCTCCCTCCTTCTCTCCTACTCTATCTGAAGATAAATGGAAAAATATTCTCAGGTGAGGATTAAAAAAAAGAAAGACCAGCATGGTTTACATGATGAAAATTCAGCCTTAATGTCCATTCTCTAAGTCTTTTCCAACCTCAATTTTAACCCTATTCTCAGACATTCTAGCCGGTGCCCTCTCCCTGTTTTTCCCCCCACTCAGGGTTTTGTACAAGCTGATGCCTTACCTTGAATGTTATGTTCCCTAAATTCCCACGGCTGGCTGCCCAAGTCTCCTCCCTGTCCCCTTAGCCCAGTCCCAATCCCTCTGTGTCCTTATTACTCTATCACATGCTCCCGTTTTATTTTTGTATTTGTAGCCCTTATCATGATCTGAAACAACCCTATTCATGTATCTGTTTCTCTGTTTAGTCTCTGTTGCTCCCAATTAAACTGTAAGCTCCATAATGGGAGGGACCCCATCTGTCTTATTCACTGCCATCTCCTCAGGGCCTAGAACGGCATCTGGTACATAGCAGGCACTTTAATATACATTTGCTGGATGCATGAATATATTCGTGCAATGAAAGTCTCACAAAGAGTTCCCATGGCCTTTCTCCAGGTCTAGGAGGACAGAAAGTGCATCTCAGGATCCATGTGCTCAGATCTGTCAGCCGCCTTCTCAGCAGTCTCTATGTTTAGTACGAAAAATCTGGGCTTCTGATTTTAAGGAAAACTTTCATTCTTGGCTTCTCTAGTACAGATCAAGACTGGCTAATTCAAGAGAGTGACTTCATTGAGGTTTGAACCAGAGTCCTCCTATCAACATTTTCTTTCTAGTAGTTTCTAACTCAACATTTTAAATGTTTTATTTGTGTCTGTACCTTATCGTTATCCCAGGGTCCCACTGTAAAGCATTTCAAAACATGTATAGATGCAACGTTTCTGGTATCAGAACCTGGGATTTCACCTAATCTACTCCTGGCCTCCAGTCAGGCCCACACCGAAATCAAACCAGATTTCTGTCCAACTCTTGATAGGTGTCAAGGGGAGGCACTTCCCTCCTAATTCGTTCCAGAGTCTCTCACTCTCTTTACTTTCCTCTCAAGGGAAATGAAGGCAGCTGTGATCATGTGCCAGCCTCAAATTCTTAAGAGGACCAATGAAGGTGACATGCAGGGACACACACACACTGTCCTCACCAACGTAGCCAGGGGTCCCACAGGCCGTGGACATCACATCTCCTTTGCCCTCCATTTTTGACAATCCAAAGTCACTGATCATTATTTTGGACTCTTCATCTTGACTGTAGTACAACAGATTTTCAGGCTAAAAAGAAAATAAGGGGAAAAAAATTACAAATTGTGTTCAGAGCTGGTTAACTGTGGCAGACACACCAAACCACAAAATCTATTCACTATTTAAGAATGTACCTGACCTTTACACATAGTAAATGCATTAAGAAAAGGAGTCTTTAATGAAGCACTATAGAGGGAGGGCCCTGCATAGCAGAGGGCACTTATTGGTTTTCAATAAATGTTACTCCCTGTCCCATTATTAGTAGCTTCCCTACTTAAAAAAATGAACCATATTTTGAGGCAGTCCAGGGTAAACAATAATGTAAATGAAGCCACTTTGAAATGGAGCCCGAGCTGCCATGCCAGAGGACCTGCCTTGAAGGTCTTATGTCTTAAAACTTGGAATGTCACAAACAGGGCCAAAATAACCGTTGGACTGGACCTAGGGAAACGTTTCCCCAGAAAAACTGTTTGCAAAGATAACAAGAAAGCAGTTATTATGATAGCTGGACTGAAAATTAAAAACATTATTTAGAATTAACATCACTGTGTTACGTTACCTGCACCAACAGAAACACATTCCGTCTATTGATATAGCTGTTCCCCTTGCCTTTCTCATAAACACCCCTAGCCTTTGTCTCCTAATCAGAACACTATCTGGACTTCTGCCTGAATTAATGATACCCAAATAATTCTTGTTAGTCTCAAATAAACATTTGTTGCCTCTCACTTTGAAAGGCCTTTTTATTTTTAGATTAGCACTAGAAAGCTGATGCTTCTCATACTTGTTGATTCGTTTCCTAGGTCAGGAGAAAGGGGAGAATTAGAAATAAAATTACTTTTGCTTTTAATCAGACCCTTGTTAGCAACCTTTCTCTAACCCAAGGGTCCCTCCCGTGCCCTCAGTAACACCCATCCTGCAGTTCTGGCAGAGGCCCTCACTCTCCCCTTTCCCTGAGCCAGCTGACACTGCCTTTTCAGATCCCTGAGAGATGTCATCAGGGAATGAATGGGGGCTGGCTGATCCAGCACTTTCCAGCCACGTGTCCTTAAGTACCCTGAGCTTCTGTTTGCTTCGCTGTAAAATAGGAGTTGCCTCCATGAACAGAATGTGGCAGACTCAGGCAGCTATAAATCACCTCACCCAGCCACAGTCAAAGCACAGCTCCTGTCCCCAGGAGGGCTCTGCTCTTCAGTGGCCCCCTGTCTAGTGCCTAGGGTGAGCAAAGGGGCCTCAGTCCTGGGGTTGAGGGGGAGACAATGAAGCCTCATTTGCATAGCACTTGCTTTTTTTTAAATCTTCACCCAAGGATATTTTTCTATTGATTTTTAGATAGAGTGGGAAGAGGAAGAGAGAGATAGAAACATCTATGTGAGACAGACACATCAGACACATCGACTAGTTGCCTCCCACATGACCTGACTGGGGCCACGGATTAAACCTGCAACCCAGGTACCTACCACCCTTGACCAGAAATCAAACCCACAACTCTTCGGTCCACAGGCCAATACTCTAACCGCTGAGCCAAACTGGCCAGGGACATTTTATGTGAAAATGGGAAATCTCAGGGTTCCTGGCAAAGAATGGGGGCAGGACTTACGGAAACTGAGGGTGTCAGCCTCAAATTTCTCCCGCAACTGCCAGGTTGAGAACCTGAACCCAGGGCACTCATATCTTTTTTTTTTTCTTTTGGTCTATTTTTGAGGAGTTGCTCAATAAATGATGTTGTCACTGAAAAACAATGTCAAGAACTGACACCTCTGCTGTCATCCAGTTACGTCCCCCGACCCAGAAGACTCTGAAGATGTACCCAGTGAAAAGTAATTATGTCCCTCATTTGTACCAAACCTTAAGGGAACGAAACAGGAAGAGTCTGCACTGAGGAACCCACCTGCCCCACCATCTCAGGTTGGCCCTCCTCCCGAACCCAAAAGTGAGGTAATACTCTCTCTGGTCAGTGCTTTGCGGTGAATCTTTGGTTCCTACGTATTACATTTCAAGAACTATTCTTTTGTAGAGTGACCTGACTTATTTAGAAAAGTGGTTCTCAGCCTAGTTGCAAAGCAGAATCAGCTGTGAGGGTTCTAAATGGCTGGAGATACCGTTCTTCAGTGGGTGTGAGGTTGGCCCAGGACTCTGGAGTTTAGAACTCCATGGCAGGGGTGGGATCCTAAGGTGCAACCGCTGCTACAGAAAAATTCTGAGAACTGACCAAGACTCTTTTCTCGGCCAAACCTTAGTCAGGCTCCTCTGAGCCCTCTTCTTGACCAGACTTCAGCCTTGGCCTTCTGTGTCTCTCCTGTCCTTGCTGGGCCTGCACAGCCCAGTCTTTGCAGGAATCCTGCTAAGTCGGTTTAGAGAGAACCTCTCACTCTTGATATCTGGTCAAGTTCTTCATCCCCCACCTTTAATGTTGTCAAAAAAATTATTCAGACACTTGTTAAAGATGGTTAGGAAGACTTTGTTCAGGGGGAATACTGAAATGGGATTTGTAGTAGGGGCAAGAGACTGGCCTAAACTCTGAATACACTCTGAATACAATAAGGACAAGAATAGTTTTATAGCCAAGGGACAGGGTAGGGTGTCATGGAAGGAAAATGACTAGGAGGGAACATCAAGAATAAGGGCTACACTGACG
Source organism: Molossus molossus (assembly GCF_014108415.1). Taxonomy (NCBI): domain Eukaryota; kingdom Metazoa; phylum Chordata; class Mammalia; order Chiroptera; family Molossidae; genus Molossus; species Molossus molossus. The sequence continues at coordinate 143,289,258 of NW_023425344.1, forward strand.
TGACAGGAGCTCTGCTGGAGGCGGGCCAGGTGGCCGAACATGGATGGTGAGGGACAAGGTATCTGATCAGATATCAAGGGTGGGGATTTCTACTAAATCACCAGGATTCTTACTAAGACTGAACAAATGGACTCAGGATAGGCCCAAGGTTAAGGCCTAGTCAGAAGGAAGGCTCAGGGGTATCTAACTCAAGTTTGGTCAAAGTCTCCTTTGTTTGTCAGTGTGTAAGTGTTAGCCTGCCTTTAGCAAGAATCCCCCTACCCTTGATGTCTCCTCTCAGTAACTTTCCATCCGTGACCCCTAACTCTGCTTAATGGCTTTAAGTATTCCTGCCTTGCTGAATTCAGAGTTTAGTTGGACTCTCTTTCCTATTGCAATACTGTAATACCCTCTTGTAGCAGTCTTAAATGAAGTCTTCCTTACCATTTAACAAGGGTCTGAATAATTTTTTTCTTTAGCAGGACCCATTTTTTTTCCCTCTATCCTTTACCCAAATTAACAACAAAAAGAAATGGCATTGGACAGTCCCTGTGACATTAATTTTGTGGACAAAGTATGAGATCAGAAGAAAAGCAATGTATGCCTGTGATGAGTTTTAAAAGAGAATAAAATGGGCCAATCACTAGTTGAAATAAGAATAATGCTAGAAAGCAGGGGGAATGATCTAATCAAAAGTGCATGTGGTTCTCTCCGAATGTTTAGGGGTTACCCTTCGATGAACAGTGAGCATCCATCAAGGGTGCAGAGAAAAGAGTTCAGTTTTTAATTCCTGAGCTAGAGTATTCCTTATCCCTGCACTTCTGCAACTGTTAAGTCAGTGAGCTCCTGCTCCTGAACAAGGCTTCATCCAGGTGGGAGACTGCCAAAGGGCCCAAATCCCTTCTTAAACATTCCTCCTACAGAAGATTTATTTGGGTCAATAAAGTGCTCTTTTGGAGGACAATTATCCCTAAGGAGGATTCAATGGACTGATCATTTACTGTTAAGATCAATACCTTAATTGGCTCAAGACTAGTAAAGACAGCAGGGCTTTTGTTGGGGGAAGAGGGACAGGGAAGAAAGTGGGAGCAAGGACAGGCTCAGGGACAATCTGGAGGGAGGCCCCGTGGCCGGAGGAGGGAGGTGGGAGGGAGAGAGGGAGTGGGGATGGGGAGATCTCACAATTCTTCCTGCGGTCCCAGGAGGCTCAGGACTCACCTGAAAAATTAAGTTTACTGTGTTTTATGGCATCTTTGCAAGACAGTCATGGCCAACATGAGTTGGAAGGTCAAGACCAACCCTTTAATATTTACATGACAAGTTTTTAAAGATATGAATCATCATTTCCTATAAAGTTAATGTTACACATAATCAATTATCCCCCTAATCTCATGATTCTCAACTGGAGCGACATTGTGCCCCCGAGGGGACAGTTAGTTGGCAATGCTTAGAGGCATTTTTGGTTGTCACAACTCCAGGAGTGGTACTGGCATCTGGTGGGTAGAGGTTGAGAGTGCTGCTAAACATCCTACAATGCACAGGACAGCCTCCACCACAAAGAATAATCCAGGTCCATGTGTCACATGTGCAGTGCTGAGAAACCCTCCCTAATCTTAGGAGTCAGTATGGGCATTTCCTGTCTCAGTAGTTTGTTTTGATTGTATCTAGTAGTGTCCTGGGGCAAGAAAACACAAGAATACCTTTCTGGAGGAAGAAGGAAATATATTCAAATGTGGGGGTGGGGCCATATGCCAGATTGTGCCTTAGTTTTTTTGTTTTGGTTTTAAATCCTCACCACAGATTTCTAAATTGATTTCAGAAAGGTAGGGAGGGAGGGGGGGGGAGGAGAGAGGGAGAGAGAAACACTGATTGGTTGCCTCCTAGATGGGCTCCGACTGGGGGATTGAACCTGCAGTCTAGGTTATGTGCCCTGACCTTTCTGGCATATGGGATGATCCTCCAACCGAGTCAACTGTCCAGGGCTGTGCTTTACTTTTATTTTTAATTTTTTTATTTTTAAATCCTCATCTGAGGATATTTTTCCATTTATTTTCAACAGTGTGGGGGGGTGGGGGGAGAGAGAGAGAGAAACACACACTGATTTGTTGCCTCCCGCATAACCCCGACCAGGGCCGAGGACTGAACCACAACCAAGGTACGTGCCCCTGACAGGATTTAAACCCGCAACTCTTTGGTCCACAGGCCGACACTAACCACTAAGCCAAACCAGCCAGGGCCTACTGTGCTTTACTTTTTTTTTAATCCTTACCCGAGGACATTTTTGCATTTGTCTTCAGATAGAGTGGGAGGGAGAGAAGGAAGAAGAGAGAGAAACACTGATGACTGTTTGCCACCCATAGGACCCCAACCAGGGCCGAGGACAAACTGCAACCAAGGCACGTGCCCTTAGCAGGAACCAAACCCGGGTCCCTCTGGTATGCGGGCCGATGCTCTAACCGCTGAGCCAAACCGGCTGGGCATACTGTGCTTTACTTTTAAATTAACCTGATCATTTTCCCCATTTCTCTGGCCTAGATAATATAGTTTGTTTTAATTTTCTCAGATGTTTATGAAAATTCAACATCAACTTCCTCCACATACATCAAACTCCTTTGTGCCACTGAAAAGAGATCATAAAAAGGTCTTTTCAAAAATGGCAATGTTCTTTCCACAATTATAAGCCTGGTGGGTGATCTTAAAGCTCCATAGGCTGGAAGCTGCAAGTATTTCACCAAAAGTGTTACATGGGAGTGAAAAGTAATTACCTTCCATGCAGCCAATATGCCTTTCTATATAACCTACCTCTTGGTGGCCATTTGACAGCATAATGATTATAAAAGCTCCCAGACAATGGTCAGCCCCATTGATCTTCATTTTCTTTCAAGCTACTTCTTAGTCACAAAGGCCCAGACTACTAACAATACAGAAACGCCCACCATTCATTCCACCCATATCTACATCAAGGCAACCCCATCTCTCCTCTGGTGCCAATCCTCCTGGTTGGTGTATTATGGGTTGGAGAGTAGCTGGAGGATGTTGCTAAATGATGGCCTCACCTTGAGGTCCCTGTGGACAATGCCCATTCTATGGAGATAGTAGACAGCATCCAACACCTGGCGGATCAAAGTGCTGGCATCTTTCTCCGTGTAAAATCCCTTCTCCACTATCCGATCAAACAATTCTCCACCGGATACCCTGTTAAAAAAAGAACAAATGAGAAGTTTGAGAGGATCTGTTGAAGTGTTCAGAGAAAACCATCAATAACAATTTTCAATATGATAAAAGACTCAAAATTTCAAAAATGAATTCATTTTCAAACTTAAATTTTGCCCAACCTATTCCCCAGAAGCTCTACCAAGGAAGTGTTTCTGTGTTATGGTTTATGTTCAGAATGAAATAAAGAGAATAAAAATAAGCCAGATTCATAGACCAGCCAGACTTGACAGGTTTCTCCTGGCTTTTGCCTCCTTGCTGCTGTGACAATGTGAAATCTGAATAAACTTCAGAAATGTCAGCACCATCAGATATAGGAAAATGATGCTGGCTAAGATGTCTTCTTTGCACAGAGAGTATCCTTCAAAGGCCCAGGTTGTGGGTAGGGGGTGCTGGGGCAAAGCATTGAGCAGCCAATAGGATATCTGGGGTTTTGACTGAGTTATGCTCCTAATATGCTGTGTGCATGCGCATTCCTTGAGTTTTTAAACCTCAGTCTTTTTATATGTAAAATGAGAGGGTTAATCTAGTCAACTATTTCCAACAGAGGTTGGGGGATACTCTTGGAGGCCATCAGATCCCAAAAGCTACATGTAATTTACCAAAAAAGTAAAGAAAATCATATTCTATTACATTGCCTTGTTTTGTTTTTTAGTGACAATATTAAATTTTAATTTGCTTTAAATTTCAGTTTGCATTAAATTTATTTTTTCATATTTATCAAAAAGGGGCCGAGACAAAGAAAGGCCTTTTTGAAAAAGGTGAGAAAGCCTGGTGAACAACTTCTATAGACCATTTCATTTTGATATTTGGTGCTACTCTGAGTTTAACAAAGTAATAAAATGTACAATTCAGAGTCTAAACAATTCAACTAACACCATAGCCTTCCAACTCTTAGAATATATACTTCTCTAAGAAAACAGTGCTTCTTTCAAATAATTAAGCCATCTTGGGAATTAGCTTCAAAGGATATATTAACACTATTTTTTTCTATAAAAAAAAATAAACACATTTTCCAAAAATAAAATAAAAAAGACAGTTTCATAAACAACTTTTATAGCTTTAACAGAGTAAAGCATGCCCTGGCTGTACCACACACACATTCACAAAAATGCTCAAGACTGATTCATTTTCTGCAAGTCATGACAATTAATGTGCAATAATTAAACCACCAATACCTTATTTAAAAAAAAAAAAAAAACTAATAAAGAAAACACAATTGCAGCTATAAAAGGACTATGTGTTACCTACGGTCATTCCAAACGATATTGCACTTGGATAATGTCTTGTTTCCAAAGCAAACTGAGCAATATAGATAAGAAAGAAAGATGCTCAGGAGAAATCAAAAGCAATTCAAAGAGTGAAAAGAAATTGAAAACAACCAGGAAAAGACTACATTTTGATGACCAAGTTGTCTAAATGATCCCACCTTAGATAAATCAAAATTTCCAAACATCCGCTCTTAGCAACTGATACCAAGTCCTCACCAATCTTCATTTTTCTAGAACCTTCTTTCAATGAGTTACAATGTCTGAAACTTGGCAGAGTTTGAGGAAGTAGGACAGGAGATGTACTGCTGCCAGGGGCAGGGTGACTGGATACATTCACTTGACTCAATCATTTATTTGACCATTCATTCAACATTTACTGTATGCCAGCTAATGTGCATGGTTGGTACCAATCAAGGCACATTAGCTATAAAGGAAGAAAGTCTGTTTTGACTGTGCCCCTCCTCATCCTCTAACATCAGCCCACCCTCCAACAATGGCATGGCATATTAGTGTTCCAGTGCTTTCTTACCACTAGTCTGCCTGCTACTCACATCCACTGCTCTGAAGACTGATGGAGGACGTCGGGGAAGATTGCTCACCCTTCCCCCATCCCCACCCTCAGTACTGCATGACCTACAATGCCAGTCCTCTCCCTCCCTCAAAACTGATCTTTTCTGCTTCCTATTCTCTCAAAGTTCCCTTTTCTGCTATGTGACATATAAAGTCTTAACAGATTCTATTGAACCATAACATCTGCACTACAACAGGACAGCAATGCAGTAAGAACTGAAGTTTCAGAGCTGAAGTGTAAGATACTGCTGTAGTATGTATTGTCACAGAGCCCCAATTCTTTGCACATTTGGTATTTCCCTTGTTAAATCTCAAATTCCACCAGGTCTTTATTTTTCTGAACATTGCTCAGAAAGAATTTGGTTTCCTTAGAAACCAAGGCACAGGAGAAATGTTTAAAAACTTGCCAATAAAAAAATGTAACAAGTACTAATAAAAATACCTTAAATTTGCAAATCACTTTATGTTTTTCAAAAATCTCCTTAAGCATACATTTCAAAGGCCTGAATGTTTACACCCCCCACCCCCAATTAATGTGTTAAAGCCCTAACTCCTAAAATGATGGTATTTGGAGGTGGGGTTCTTTGGAAGGTGATTAGGTTTAGATGAAGTCATTCAGGTGGGTCCCAGGATGGGATTAGTGACCTTATAAGAAGAGGAAAAGAGACCAGTCCTCTCTCTCTACTATGTGAGGACACAGTGAAAGGGTGGCTGATTGAAAGCCAGGAAGAAAGCCTTTAACAGAGACCTGTGCGACCCAGAAAGGACTGTGCAATCCAGTTACCCACGGGACCTGCGGGGTGCTGAAGCACCAGAGAGGCCTGTGTGACCCAGCAGAGACTGTGCAATCCAGTTAACCTTGGGACTTGCAGGGAGTGGGGGCACCAGAGTAGCCTGTGCAACCCAGCTGCACATGAGATAGGCATAGAGGATCTGAAGATGGAGGTGGAGTGAATGGAAGCTACACAGACGATTTGCGAGGACCAAACGAGAATTACAATTAAAATAAAGACAAATCCTCAGAAAAAAGCAACAAAAAAGCAGCAGGACAGGACCATATAACCAGGGACACTGGTAGGATCTGCAGAGGTGCAAGAAGGTGATGGGCTGGAGCCCACGGACAGCAGCAATCTTAGCTGTGAGCAGTGCCCTTGGGGAATAAAGACCAAGTCCGCTCCACAGTGCAGAGAGCTGGGACAGAGCATTAAAATAGCCACAGGCACTCACCTGGGGTATAAGGTAGAGGGAGGGCAGACTGGGCTGGAGCTCTGTGGGGACACCCGGGATTTGGAGGGCACTCAGAGTTTTTGCTGAGTTGCTGACACAAAGGATGGTGGCCAGTGTGCTCCTTCCCAGAGCTATGGAGAAAAGTAGCAGCCCCACCCCCACCCCACCCAGATTCAGCCTTTCCCAGGTGAGACAAAGAAATGCAAATTGAGACTGACTAACAACCAGCATCTATCCCACCCTCTGGAAATCCTCTTAGGGCCAGAAAACCAGGGCTACATTCCAAGGCACTGAGTAACTGAAACTACTAGCCACCAGGAAAAAGCTAGAGGATAACTGAACCTTTCCTGGGCTTGCAAATCTACCCAGGAAAGTTAGACTTGACAGTGGTGTTTAACATGGGCCCACCCAGGCTCATCAAAACCCAGGAGAGGGACCTGGCCGGTTTGGCTCAGTGGTTAGAGCGTCGGCCTGCGGTCCGGAGAGACCCGGGTTCGGTTCCCGCTAAGGGCATGTACCTCGGTTGCAGTTTGTCCCCAGCCCTGGTTGGTCATGCGGGTGGCAGCCACTCAATGTGTCCCTTTCACATCGATGTTTCTCTCTCTCTCCCTCCTGCTCTATCTGAACAAAGAATGAAAAAGTGTCCTCGGGTGAGGATAAAAAAAAAAAAAAAAAAAAAAACCCAGGAGAGGAAGCCACAAACAGCAGAACACCAGCACCCACAGGAAAAATTTGGCAGGCTCCAAACTCAATGAGATGGCCAAAATGGTGAAACAAAGAAACAAATCCCAAATGAAAGAACAAGAGAACTCTATTGAAGATGAGATCAATGAAATGCAGTTAAGCAAATTATCAGAGGTAGAGCTCAGAGTCATGATCTTGAGGAAGCTCAACAGCATGAGTAAGGACATCAGCACCATGAGTCAAGATATACAAACACTGAAAACCAACCAAGTGGAAATGAAGAATGACATAGGAGAAATTAAGACATTGGAAGGACTAACCAGCAGAGTAGAGGAAGCTGAGGATCTGATCAGTGAATTAGAAGACAGGGTAGAAAAAAATCAACCAATCAGAAAACCAAAAGGAAAAAAACAATTAAAAAACAGGAAGACAGCTTAAGAGAACTGTGGGACAACTGGAAACGTAATAACATTCGCATCATAGGAGTCCCCAAAGAGGAATAAAATGGGCAAGGGTTAGAGAATATATTTGAAGAAATAGTGACAGAAAACTTTCCTAACTTGGTGAAGGAAGAACGCATTCAAGTTCAAGAAGCACAGAGAGCCCCAAATAAGAAGAACCCAAAAAGGCCCACACCAAGACACATAGTAATTAAAATGTCAAAAATTAAAGACAAAGAGAATCCTAAAGGCAGCAAGAGTTAAGCAAGAGGTTACCTACAAAGGAAACCCCATAAGGTTCTCAGCTGACTTCTCAACAGAAACACTACAGGCCAGAAGGGGTGTCATGAAGTAATCAAGGTCATGAAAAACAAGGATCTGAATCCAAGACTACTTTACCCAGCAAGGCTAACATTCAAAATGGAAGGTCAAATAAAGAGCTTCCCAGACAAAAAAAAAAGGCAAAGGGAATATATTAACACCAAACCAGCACTGTAAGATATGCTAAAAAAAAAAAAGAAACTGCTGTAATTAATAGAAGAAATAGGAAGAAAAATAGAACGACACTAAACAAAAATGGCAATAAATAAGTACGTATCAATTATCATCTTAAACGTGAATGGTTTGAATGCTCCGATAAAAAGACACAGAGTAGCTGACTGGATAAGAAAGCATGACTCACATATATGTTGTTACAAGAAACCCACCTCACAACAAAAGACTCACATAGGTTGAAAGTGAAGGGATGGAAAAAAAATCTTTCAAGTAAACGGAAAACAAAAAAAAGATGGGGTAGCAATACTCATATCTGATAAAGCAGATTTCGAAATGAAGGCCATAACTAGAGACAAAGAAGGTCACTACATAATATTGAAAGGATCTACCCAATAGGAAGATATAACGTTGGTAAACATATATGCACCCAATATAGGAGCACCAAAATATATTAAAAATCTTCTGGAGGACTTCAAAGGAGAAATCAACAGCAATACAATCATAGCAAGGGACTTCAGCTGACACCACTGGATAGATCCTCTAGACAAAAAATTAACAAGGAGACACAGATTCTAAATGAAAACATTAGACCGAATGATTTTAATAGATATATACAGAGAATTACACCCCAAAACTACAGAATTCACATTTTCTCAAGTGCACATGGGACATTCTCAAAGATAGACCACATGTTAGGACACAAACTATCTACAAGTTCAAGAAGACTGAAATCATATCAAGCATCTTCTCAGACCACAATGGCATGAAACTAGAAATCAATTGCAACAAGAACATGCAAAGACATTTGAACACATGGAGGCTAAATAGCATGTTATTAAACAATGAATGGGTTATTGAGGAGATCAAGGAAGAAATTAAAAACTTCCTGGAAACCAATGAAAATGAACACACAACAGCACAAAATCTATGGGATGCAGTGAAAGCAGTTCTGAGAGGGAAGTTCATAGCACTACAGGCCTACCTCAAGAAACAAGAAAAATTTCTAATAGCCTATCTAACCTCACAACTTAAAGAACTAGAAAGCAAATGAAAAGAAAACCCCAGAGCAAGTACAAGGAAAGAAATAGTAAAGATCAGAGCAGAAATAAATAAAATGGAGACCAAAAAAAAAAAAAAAAACAATTCAAAGGATTAATGAAACAAAGAGCTGGTTCTTTGAAAAGATAAACAAGATTGATGGACCCTTAGCTAGACTCACCAAGAAACAAAGAGAGAGAACCCAAATACACAAAATCAGAAATGAAAGAGGAGAAATAATAAATGACACCACAGAAATACAAAGGATTGTTAACTAATATTATGAACAATTTTACGGCAACAAATTCGACAATCTAAGGGAAATGGACAAATTTCTAGAAACACAGTCTCCCAAAACTGAACCGGGAAGAGATAGAAAACTTGAACAGACCAACAACAAAAGAGATTGTGGATGTAATCAAGACTGTCCCAGCAAACAAAAGCCCAGGCCCGGACGGCTTCACAGGGGAATTTTACCGAACATTCAAAGAAAAACTAATACCCATTCTCCTCAAACTATTTCAAAAAATTCATGAAGAAGGAAGACTTCCAAACTCGTTTTATGAGGCCAGCATAATTCTAATTCCAAAACCAGAAACAGACACTACAAAGAAAGAAAACTGCAGACCGATATCTCTGATGAACATAGATGCCAAAATCCTGAACAAAATACTAGCAAATCGGACCCAGCAATACATCCAAAAAATTATTCACCATGGCCAAGTGGGATTCATCCCAGGGATGCAAGGCTGGTACAATATTCACAAATCAATAAATGTGATACACCACATAAACAAAATGAAAGATAAAAATCATATGATCATATCAATAGATGCTGAAAAAGCATTCGACAAAATCCAGCATCAATTTCTGATGGTAATGCTCAGCAATCTGGGAATATGGGATCATATCTCGACATAATAAAGGCCATATATGAAAGACCTACAGCCAACATCACACTCAATGGGCAAAAACAAAAAGCATTTCCCTTAAGAACAGGAACAAGACAAGGATGCCCACTTTAGCCACTCTTATTTAACACAGTACTGGAAGTCTTAGCCACAGCAATCAGACAGGAAGAAAAAATAAAAGGGATCCAAATTGGAAAAAAGGAAGTGAAACAGTCATTATTCACAGATGATATGATACTATACGTAGAAAACCCCCAAAGACTCCATCAAAAATTTACTAGACTTAATAAATGAGTTTGACAAAGTAGCAGGATACAAAATTAACATCAAGAAATCGATGGCATTCTTATACACCAATGATGAACTCAAAGAAAGAAAAACTCAAATAACAATCCCATTTACCATCACGGCAAAAAAATTAAGATACCTAGGAATAAACTTAACCAAAGAATAAAGGACCTATTTGCAGAAAACTACAGGTCATTGAAAAAAGAAATAGAGGAAGATATTAAAAAGTGGAAGCACATACCTTGTTCATGGATTGGAAGAATTAAGATCATTAAAATGTCCATACTACCCAAAGCAATCTATAGATTCAATGCAATCCCCATCAAAATACCAATAACATACTTCACAGAACTAGAACAAATACTTCAAAAGTTTATATGGAACCAAAAAAAAAAAAAACCCCAAATAGCCACAGCAATCTTGAAAAAGAAAAACAAAGTTGGAGGGATCACATTATCAGATTTCAGGTTATACTACAAAGCCACTGTAATCAAAACAGCCTGGTACTGGCACAAGAACAGGCAGATAGATCAATGGAACAGAATAGAGAACCCAGAAATGGGCCCAAGACAATACGCTCGATTAATATTTGACAAAGGTGGCAAGAGCATACACTGGAGTAAAGACAGCCTCTTTTATAAATGGTGTTGGGAAAATTGGACAGCTACATGCAAAATATGAAACTAGACCATCGACTTACACCATACACAAGAATAAACTCAAAATGGATAAAAGACTTAAATATGACCCGTGAATCCATAAAAATCCAGAAGAAAATGTAGGCAACAAAATTTCAGACATCATACGCAGCAGAATTTTCACTGACATATCACTTAAGGCAATAGAAACAAAGGAGAAAATGAACACATGGGACTACATCAAACTAACAAGCTTCTGCACAGCAAAAGAAACAATCATCAAAATGGAAAGGCAACCCACTCTATGGGAGAGCATAATTGCCAATGATATATCAGATAAGGGTTTAATTTCCAATATATATAGAGTTTTCGTACAACTTAACAAAAGGAAGACAAAGAACCCAATTAAAAAATGGGCAGAGGAACTAAATAGACACCTCTCCAAACAGGACATACAAATGTCCAAGAGACATATGAAGAAATGCTCAACATCACTAATCATCAGAGAGATGCAAATTAAAACAACAATGAGGTATCACCTCACACCTGTCAGAATGGCCGTCATTAACAAATCAGCAAACAACAAGTGTTGGTGAGGGTGTGGAGAAAAGGGGACTCTAGTCCACTGCTGGTGGGAATGCAGACTGGTGCAGCCACTATGGAAAACAATATGGTGTTTCCTCAGAAAATTAAAAATTGAACTTCCATTTGACCCAGTGATCCCACTTCTAGGAATATACCCTAAGAAGCCTGAAACACCAATCAGAAAGAATATATGTACCCCCATGTTTGTAGCAGCACTATTTACAATAGCTAAGATCTGGATACAGCCCAAGTGTCCATCAGTAGACAGATGGATAAAAAGGCCATGGTACATATACACAATGGAGCACTATGCAGCTATAGGAATGAAAGATCTCTTATCCTTTGAGACTACATGGAGGGACATGGAAAATATTATCCTAAGTGAAACAAGCCAAACAGGGAAAGACAAGTATCACATGATCTCACTTATTTGTGGAATATAATGAACATAACAGACTGAGTAATGGGGTAGTCCCAGAGATGTGGTAGTGGGGTACAGACTGACAATCCCCAGAGGGGGGGTGGGGAGAGATAAACTACAGAACTTATATGCATGTGTGCATGAACAATGGACATGGACAACAAAGCTGGGGACAGAATGGGGAGGGTACGGGAGGGGGGGATCAGGGGAGGAAAAAGGAGAAACATCTGTAACAAAAATAATTAATTTAAAAAAAAAAGAAAAAGAAAGAAAGCCTTTAACAGGAACCAAATCTGCCACCGCCTTGATCTTGGACTTCCCAAACTCCAGAAATACATTTCCATTGCTTAAGGCACCCAGTCTCTGTTATTTTGTTATGGCCTAAGCTAACAAGACAACCACTCATTTTCAAAACCACTTGTGAACAACCAGAATCCCAGAATCACTAATGAGGAAATACGTTTGGAATTGTGGCAAGGGGCATGTCTCATTTTTAGGCCTAGAGAGAGAGACCAGGTAGGTTGTTTGGTTGGCTGCTGATCCGACAGACAGGTTGCTCTCTAGGCAATATTCTCCTATGGCAAGCTTCTGGTGCATGGAGCTCCCCGATTAAAAAATGCAAAGCATCAGAATATGGTTAGAAGGATCAGGAGTCTGGTGATTGGGAAAAAGAAGTAGAACCATAATAGATCAATAAATGAAATGAATGCATGTAGCTACTGGGAGAGGAGCTCAGCAGTGGGGGATGCAGATGTGGAAAGATAAACTAGCTACCAAACATGAAGGGAGAAGACAGATGACGCAAAAATTCTCTATTCTTTTCAATTCAAACTCTGACATTGGTTTAGAACAACCTGCCTTTGCATGGAACTTGGGTTTGCTCAGTCTCTGATTATCCTTGCCTATTACAGTGTACTGCCATCATATTGTAGTAAATTTCAAATATGCAAATATAAAATAGTTTAATGTAATAATCTCAGTAACATTTCAGTTTATTTGAAAAATTTTAATTAATTCAAATTATTTTAAATTAAAGAATAATTGTCAAGAAATGATTTCAAAATTTCTGGATCTAGTAAAATGTAAGTTCTGATTCCACTATGTATACTATTTTGCCCTGTAACTCTTGTCAGTATACCATGCACACTTTGTTACTAGGGGCACACTGTCTTGGCTTTTACATGCACTTGAACTTCTCCATCCAATTTTGGTAGGTATCATCCTTTTTAAAATTACTGCCAATTATAAATTAAAATGTTTTATGTCTTAATAACAATATCATCCACACATTCACTACAAGATAGTCCTGTGTTAATAATGAAAACTGGTCTCCCAAAATCTATTTCTCTAGAAGTTAGATATCATAAAATAAATTGAAGAAGGCTGAAGGAAGCCAGCATACGTTACCCAAAAATATGCCTCTTTGACATAAAAATTATTCTGAGCTGAAGGCAATTAAGAAGCAGAAAAAGCTCCTCGCATCTTTGTCTAAAAGCAAGAAATAAATTCCCTTTGTATTGGGAGACAGACTTTTATCAGTCCAGAAACACCACCAGAGAAATTTACAAACCTTTTAAACTCACCCTTATCTTCCTAGTTACTTCATCATTTACTACCCCTGCTCCAAATCCCTTTGTCTTGTCAATTCTTCACAAATATATTAATTGTCTATAAAAGCTTCCTGCTCTAGTCACTTCTTCGGGTCTTTATTCTCTTGGGAAGGCTCCCAAGAACATGTAAAAACTCAATATAACGTAGGTATTTTTCTCCTGTTAATCTGTTTTTGTCAGTGTAATTTTCAGACCCAACCAGGGACCCTAAAAGGGTTTAGAAAAATGTTTTCCTCCCCTACAAGGCAAAATATACTGTGCTGTACTATTAATTTCAGACAAACAGTCTGAGAATAATTAGCAGTGATGCTGGGATAATAAAAAAGCAGTGTTATAGCAAATATGCCTTGAAATTCACAAAGGCTGTCACACAACTAGGCAGAGAAAGACTAATAGAACCTGAATACAAGAGCAATGTGGTTTTAATGTGCCCCAGAGCTAGGCTGGTTATAAATGAGTGTTTACTAAGAACCATCTCCCCTATTTACATTTATTTAGTCCTAAAGGAAGGTACTCTTGAAGTATGCAGGTTGTGATTAAGAGAAGTTACAATGCAAAGCATTTTTCAAGTCTGAAACCCCAAGGCCCAGATGATAGATATGTGCATTTTTTCACCCAGCCCGTGAAGAGAAATCATCTATCTCCTCAGTCTTTCCCTCAATCAAGTCCCAACTTGGCAGCCCCTGGGATCTCCCTCATCGCAGTCAGTTGCCTGCCTGTCTCCAAGGTCCCCACCCTTAATCCTCACTACTTCATTTGGCTTTGGTACCCACACACTCTGCTCCTGGGGGGACTCCCCCATCCGCTCTGGGGAGATTAAAGCTTTATTTCATGCAATCTCTGCCTTCAATATTTTCCTCCTTCAATAAATCCTACTTTAATAATAAATATATCTTTATTCTTAGAATTCAGTTTCACAATATCTTCCAGGCCTCAATCTGTTCAGAAATTTCCAAAACACAAACACATGCCTCTCCCTTTAATGGGCCAGATCAATTTAACTTCCTGTGTTCCATTATGCTTTGATTCTGGCTATTTTGCCTTCTCCATATCTGGGGTGTTAGAGACTGAATTGTGTTACCCCAATTTCCTATGTTGAAATCATAGCCCGCAGTAAACCTCAAAATGTGACTGTATTTGGAGATAGAGCCTTTAAAGGGGTAATTAAGGTTAAATGAGGTCATATGGCTCCAATATGATTAGTGTCTTTCTGAGAGAGAGACACCAGGGATGCACGCACACGGGAAAAACCATGTAAAGACCCAGTGAGAAGTCAGCTATCTACCAGCCAACGAAAGAGGCCTCAGAAGAAACCAAATCTGCTGAAACCTTGGTCTTGGACTTCTAGCTTCCAGAACGGTGAGAAAATAAATTTCTGTTGTTTACGCCCTCCAGTGTGTGGTATTTTATTATGGCAGCCCCAGCAAATGAACGCACTGGGCAACATAAAGGACCTTCCGTATTTGTGCAGCAGGTCTTTGAGTGTACGTTCTCTTCCAATATATTTTTTTAGGTTTATGGGGTCAAAACTTTTTTGCAGTGTATGCTTTATTAATTTACCAAATCATCAAATAATATTCTATCAAGCCAGACAATATGTTGTCCCTGTTTCCAAGAGGCCAACAGCTTCTGTTCCAACATTGGGAGTGGGGACGTGAAGGTGATTTGGGAGACCAAAGAAAGACACCTTGAAGGGGACAAGAGGATAGGGCAGGAAAAAGTATGAGCTATCTTTAATTTATTTTTTATCCTCACCCGAGGACATTTTTCCATTTTTTGTTCAGATAGAGTGGGAGAGAGAAAAAGGAAGAGAGAGAGAGAGAGAGAGAGAGAGAGAGAAACACTGACACAAAAGGGACACATCGAGCGGCTGCCACCCGCACAACCAACCAGGGCCGGGGACAAACTGCAACCGAGGTACATGCCCTTAGCGGGAACCGAACCTGGGTCTCTCTGGACTGCAGGCTGACGCTCTAACCGCTGAGCCAAACCAGCCAGGGCTAATTTTTTATTTATTAGGTCTAGTAAGGTCTAGTAATGTGAATGATCATAAAAGGAGTTTTTGTTGAACTAACTAACTCTTCGGAGAAATGCAGTCAATGAATGAGACCAGTGATCACCTGCTTTCTGTAAACCCACTGCTTGGCATGCAGTGTTAG
Organism: Molossus molossus; assembly: GCF_014108415.1. Lineage (NCBI taxonomy): Eukaryota > Metazoa > Chordata > Mammalia > Chiroptera > Molossidae > Molossus > Molossus molossus. Next base: position 143,304,787 of record NW_023425344.1, read on the forward strand.
TCTGCATTTGGGGACTACAGAAGAAGCTCAGGTCAACAATCAAGGCCACCAGTGACTAATGACTTGCCAAACTGTGACCAAAGATGTATGATCATATGACACTGAAGGAAGAAATCAGTGGTTAGAGGAGGCTTCCTGAAGGAGTGTCTTAACTTCCTTTGTGTCTCTGGAGTCCAGTACAGTCCTCACTGGATTACAGAAAAATGTCAGCTGAGTCCTGAAAGAAGTCGGCTATGAGACAGGAGTTAGGAGGAAGAACATGACAGGCAGGGAGAAGAGGTAAAAAGCAGAAATGAACAAGGTAGGCAGAGAAGCTGCCTTATCTGGAAAATGCAACTGGTTAAGTAAGATCCTGAAAGATGAAAACCAAGCAGTGGAGCCTGAATGGGCTGCATCAGATGATAGTAAATTCTGAGCTGCTTGATATCTAAGGTAACCCATTTCTGAAAGAACGGCTACTGAGAGTATTGCCATTGGTGTATGTGAGTGTGGGGTGAGGAAAATCTAGGAACAAGGTCATTTCCACAGTATATATGCTGTTTTCCAATGAATATCTGTAGTTGCCATCCTGGAGGCCCACTGCTTTTATATTCTCGGTCCTGCTGACTTCCTGATGCCCTTAGGTGTGCTCAGAAAAGCAAATTCATTCCAACAAAACCATGTTGGCTAGCTCTGCAGTTTGCATAGATTTCCATCCACCCACGCAACAACTTTCATTGCTTTTGGTGGGGCCTCAGTGATTCCTTAGAATCATCTTCTCTTCCTGCTTTCCAGCTACACCCCTTCAGTTCCAAGCCAGCTGCCCCTCCAGACTGGCCAGGAAATGTGTGGTTATAGCCAAAATGATGGATAAGAAAGAATTAAAGTCTTTAATTTTGTTTGGGAAACTTGCTTGCTGAGAATCTGAAAAGGAAATTTTACTCATGAGAAAAGGGCTAAAGGGATTGTGAAGAAATGATTAACATGATCAAGATTTCAAGAGAAAACAGCTACTCTCTTCCAACTCAAAGTACCTGTTCACATTCAAAGAAACAAAAAAAGATAATTACAAATTATTTTTAGTTTTTGTTTTTGTTTTCCAAGAGGGCAAAACATATCTTGTTCATATAGAATTCCCAATATCTATAACTTACATTCTAGTGGGGAAGGAAAAGAGAGAAACAAACAAATAGATAAATGTGGAACTCTCGAGGAGTTTTACGTGCTGTGCAGAGAACTTAAACCTGAGGTGAGTACCTGGTGCAGCTACTCAGAATGGGCTCCAGGCGGTCCCTCAGGATGACAGGAAAGAATCAGCCAAGTAACAACTGTGGGGAAGAGCTTCTGGGAAAAGGAGTGAGTCTGTCCTAAGACCCTGAGGACAGCACAGAACTTAGGGTATTTGGGGACAAAAAAGTCAGAATGACTGGAGTTTGCTGGACAATGAATGGGTAGAATAATTGACAGAAAGCAAGGCCCAGATCAAGCAATGCCATGTGCTAAGGACTGAATGTTTGTGTATCCCCAAAATTTGTATGTTGAAAGTGTAACCCTCAATGTGATGGTACTGGGAGATGGAGGCTTGGTACATAGTTAGGTAATAAGGGTGGAGCCCTCGTGAGTGAGATTAGTGCCCTTATAAGAAGAGGACAAATGCCCTGGCTGGTCTGGCTCAGTGGTTAAAGTATCAGCCCATGGACCAGAGAATCACAGGTTTGATTCCAGTCAAGGGCACATACCTCAGTTGTTGTATGGTCCCAGGCCCTAGTTGATGTGTCTCTCTCACACTGATGTCTCTGTCTCTCTTCCTCCCTTCCTCTCTATCTGAAGATAAATAGAAAAATATCCTCGAGTGAGGATTTAAAAAAAAAAAAAGAAGAGAACAGAGAGCTAGCTTGCCCTATTTCTGCCATGTGAGGATACAAGAAGTTGGCAGTATACAACCTGGAAGAAAGCTCTCAGAACCCAACCATGCTCACACCCTGATCTTGCACTTGTAGTTTCCAGAATGGTGAAAGATAAATTTCTGTTGTTTATAAGCACCCTAATTTATGGTACTTTGTTATGGCAGCCCACAGAAATGCAGATGTCATAGAAACTAAGATTCAAACAGGATATGTTTATTCTACATTTGATAAGAAATCATTGGAGTGTTTTTTTCAGCCAAAGGACAGGTGAACTGATTTTCATTTTTTAGAGATCGCTCTGGCTGCTGTGTGGAGAATGTGTTATAGAGGCGAGAGTGGAAACAGGCAGCTTGTTGAGGAGATACTGCAGTGATCCAGGTGACAGAGGATGGTGTCTCAGCTTGGGACACTGGAGTAGGAGAGAAGTGGACAGACATGGGGTATGTTTTGGAGATTCAGTAGACAAGGTGAAGCTGATATGGGGCACACAGGAAGGAGAGGAATCAATCAAAATTGTCTCCTAGATTTTGGATTTGAGAAACAAGTAGATGGTGGTGCCATTATCTGAAAGGGGACCATGGTGAAAGAACAGGTTTGGAGAGATCAAAACAACTAGGCCAGTGGTGACCACCAGAACTTCCTGTAATGATGAAAATGTTCTTTACCTACAATGTCTGATATGGTAGCCACAAGTCACAGAGGCTACAGTGCATTTAAAATGTGGCCAGTGCTTCTGAAGAATCGAGTTTTACATTTTATTTAATCATGATTACTGTAAGTAGCCACATGGCACTACCTTATTGGATAGCATAGATCTAGAGTCTTGGGTAGAACATATGAAGTCTGAGATGCCTATTAGATGGAGACATCAAGCAGTTAGCCCATATAAAGTCTGAAGTACAGGAGAAAAGATCAGGGCTAGAGTTCAAAATGAGCAAGTCATCAGCATGTAGATGGTCTTCAAAACCTAGATGTGACCAAGCAGTGAGAGAGTATAGCTGGATAAGAAAAAGGTGTCTGAATAGTAGAATGCCAATGATCAGACAGTCATCACAGGACCAGATAGAGATAGGAAGGAAGCAAAGGAGAATGTGGTACCATGGAAATAAAGAAGGAAGCCTTGGTCAACCCTGAAAAATGCTGCTAAGAGATCAAATAAAATGAGGACAGAGAAATGTCCATTGCATTTGCCAAGATGAAAGCTAGGGCTGGAGGCAGAGATTTGAGGATCACTGGCATATGAGATGACGTCTAGACCTTGAAACTGGACAAGGTGTCTGAGCACACAGAGAAGAGAAGGGTACCCAGGACTGAGGTCTCTGAGCCTATTTTTCTCATCTGTAAAAGGTAAAATTATACCTGCTTTAAGAACATGAGACAAACAAATACTTCATAAGTTCATATGGAAACAAAAAAGACCCCGAATAGCCACAACAATCTTGAAAAAGAAGAACAAAGTTGGAGAGATCACATTATCAGATTTCAGGTTATACTACAAAGCCACTGTAATCAAAACAGCCTGGTACTGGCACAAGAACAGGCAGACAGATCAATGAAATAGAATAGAGAACCCAGAAATGGACCCAAGACAATACGCTCAATTAATATTTGACAAAGGTGGCAAGAGCATACAGTGGAGTAAAGACAGCCTCTTTAATAAATGGTGTTGGGAAAATTGAACAGCTACATGCAAAATATGAAACTAGACCATCAACTTACACCATACACAAGAATAAACTCAAAATGGATAAAAGACTTAAATGTGACCCGTGAATCCATAAAAATCCTAGAAGAAAATGTAGGCAACAAAATTTCAGACATCATAACGCAGCAGAATTTTCACTGATACATCACCTAAGGCAACAGAAACAAAGGAGAAAATGAACACATGGGACTACATCAAACTCAAAAACTTCTGCACAGCAAAAGAAACAATCATCAAAATGGAAAGGCAACCCACTCTATGGGAGATCATAACTGCTAATGATATATCAGATAAGGGGTTAATTTCCAAAATATATAGAGTGCTCATACAGCTCAACAAAAGGAAGACAAAGAACCCAATTAAAAAATGGGCAGAGAACTGAATAGACACCTCTCCAAAAAAGAGACATATGAAGAAATGCTCAACATCACTAATCATCAGAGAGATGCAAATTAAAACAACAATGAGGTGTCACCTCACACCTGTCAGAATGGCTGTCATCAACAAATCAGCAAACAACAAGTGTTGGCAAGGGTATGGAGAAAAGGGGACTCTAGTCCACTGCTGGTGGGAATGCAGACCGGTGCAGCCACTATGGAAAACAATACGGTGTTTCCTCAAAAAATTAAAAATTGAACTTCCATTTGACCCAGTGATCCCACTTCTAGGAATATACCCTAAGAAGCCTGAAACAACAATCAGAAAGAATATATGTACCCCCATGTTCGTAGCAGCACTATTTACAATAGCTAAGATCTGGAAACAGCCCAAATGTCCATCAGTAGACGAATGGATAAAAAAAGCTGTGTTACATATACACAATGGAGTACTATGCAGCTGTAAGAAAGAAAGATCTCTTAGCCTTTGAGATGACATGGAGGAACCTGGAAAGTATTATCCTAAGCGAAACAAGCCAAACAGAGAAAGACAAGTATCACATGATCTCACTTATTTGTGGAATATAATGAATATAACAGTCTGAAGAACAGGGTAGTCCCTGAGACGTGGAAGTAGGGTACAGACTGACAAGCCTCAGAAGAGGGGGTGGTAGGGGAGAGATAAACCACAGAACTTATATACATGTATGCATGACCAATGGACGTGGACAACAAAGCTGGGGTAGGGTGGGGAGGGAGGAAGAGGAGGGTGTCAATGGGGGAAAAAGGAGAAACATCTGTAACAAAAATAAATTAATTAATAAAAAACATTAAATAAATAAAAGTGTAAAAAAAAAAAAAGTCCCCTCCTCTTCTCTCTGCTCCCTATAGACATGCTGGGGTTTTGTGCAACTATCCATGCACTTGATTAGAATGGGACTTGGTGAAAATTTTAGCCATGTTACATAATTGTTCAATTCAGTATTGTGACTTTTACATTAAATAGACATCTTCCTATAACCTTATAAAATGATGGCTTGCAAGGCGGGGGATCAGAATGCTTTTGACATAGTACAGCACATTTCCTGAGCTGTTCCAGATCAATGAAGTACTAATTGACATGCCTTCGCTCCAGAGACCTACTGGTAGAACACAGATAGCACGAGCTGTATAATAACCAATGTTCTCGAATGTATTAAGTACAGTATTGGGAAATACTCTGTAATAAACTGTTTAACTAGATCCACTCTCACAATTAGATCCAATTAGAAAGATTTTACTTGGCAATATATTTTTCTACTTTAAGTTTCCTAATATTAAAATAAATTTGCATTCTTTGAGTAGGTGACACTGAAAGAGATTAGAGATGGCTCTGGAATGGGTCTAGGAACACAGCTGGGTTACAGATAAGCCACAAAATTGGTGGCTCCCACGTAGGGAACTGCCAGTTGTCTGTAAGCACATATTCATCTATCTTGGATAAGTGACTATGTTCAAAACTAATGAGGACAATTATGCAATCTCACATATGCTCAGAAACTCAGTATCTGAAGACAATTTGATAGGGCCCAGTTTTATGACAAGTCAACAAAGCACTTTTGAATTCTTTTTGTTTGTACAGCTTTAATGGAAGTTCATTACATGTATTTACATTCATTCTAGTGTTTCTCAGTCAGGGGATCTTTACTGAAAATCACACAGCAGATGAGTGGAGGAGGGTGATCATTTAGGTAAAATGCCTTTAAAAAGCAAGAGCAAAATAAAAATTGCCTGCTTTTTGTCAGCCCTGAAAAATGCTCAATGCCTCTGTTGATTAAGTCTTTGGAGTTCCTGGTTTACCTTCTATCAATAGCAGTGATAAAGATGCATGACTACAGCTGACCAGTGCACGGTTCCCTGGCTCTGGGACACCTTTGTACCTGTTGAACTCTCACATCTAATTCCTATTTATCATTTAGATCTTAGTTTGAATTACCACTTCAGAGAAGCCTTTCCTGACCCCCTAGACAATTTTAGCACCCCCCTCCCTCACATTCTGTGTTGGCATCTGTATTTCTGCACAGCACTCACCAGTTAGAATTAATTACTGGCATATTTGTCTGTGTAATGCTTGTCCTCCTACTCTGCTCCTGCCTATATCAGATTGTGAACTCCAGGAAGGCAGAGGTAATGTTAGTCTCTTTGCTGAAATTGGTTTACCTAGGGTTTAGCATAGTACCTGGCACAGATGAAAAGCTAATACAATGTGTGATGAATAAAGAAAGATGCTACACAAAAAAATGCTCAGTGAGTGGGGTCTGGGTCTAGCTGGGCATGGCATCCTTAAGCATCATGCAAATCCTCAAAGCATGGGCCATGGAGTGTACCACAGACATGTTCTGAAGCCCACCCTTTTTACCAGACTAGTAGTTGATTCAATTTTCTCTCTATCTTCACCTTACTCCATCCATCCATCCACCCACCCACACCCCACCCATCCATCCATTCTACTCTCCCAGTCACTTAAACTTGCTAATGGCTTGCATGCTATACCTGTCTTACTAATCATATATTTCATTGGTCTCTTCTGCTCTGAGTTTTGCTTTTTTTTTTTTTTTTTGCTAGGAATAGGCACTATATACTCTGAAGAAGGTTCTAGGGCCCCTGGCCAGCTCTATGAGTAGCTGTTCCACCTGGGTGGTCCTGGCTTTGCCCAGGGACACTGAGTAGATAACACCTGTAGCTTCCTCTCAATAGAGGGTTAAACCTAAAAGTATCTAAATAAGAGAAACCTTCAGTGTATTTATATAATCATCCATTTAAAAAATCATGTCAAAAAACATTTAACATGATCTGCTAAAGGGTGAGTTAGTGAGTGATACGGAGTGGTGTGTTGGGACAGACTGACCCTCAGGGTGTGAGTAACTACCTGGCAATACATGGCTCAATTCATGCCACATGAACTGAATGGGGCAGACCAAAATAGACCAAAGCAGTCTGCAGAACCAAAGCAGCTGGGCCACGGTAGTTTGTTGTCATTCGTGCATTTCGATAAATAACTGTTTTAAAGCATTCCCCTGTAACTATACAAATATCCATTATGCACTGAAATGTCTTCTTCAATTAATATCTTCTTTTAGAATGAAAATAACAAAACAGACCAGGCACCATACATTCCAGGTAAGTAGCTACCTGCCTGCTCTTTCTCCCTCAGCTCAGATTGCTGCATGTGTGAGGGTATAACAATATGCCCTCTCATGGCTACACTCAGGCAGCCTCTAGGACACATTTCTATGTGTGACAGTCCTCATATTGGGCAAGAGTAATTCTTGCTGATGAAGTTCCAGTTTTGTCCTTTCTAGCATCCACACATTCACCTTCCACATTTAGCACAGAGGGAAGTAAGACAACATGACACTGAATGTGATCATTGCAACATGTTCACAAATGACATTTAACAATCTGTATACATAAAAGCAAGGAAGAACATGAATAGGAACTAGAAAAGAGTAGAAGAGACACACTGAGAAAAACAAGAGGGAGGATGTTTTTAGAGCTGTCTGTCTACGCAGAGACTGCCTCAGACATCTCCTGAAAGGGGGTAGGAAGGTACAGCATGGAAAATTCACATTTATAAGCAATTCAACCACTGTTGCAACTTCCTCCTTAATTTACAGCAGCTTTTCTAACATTCCTGAGCTGCCAGTGGACAGATCAGAGATCAGTAATTTGTTTTTTCACTTTTATAGGTAACAATAGGCACCAAGCCAAATACTAAATGTTTCATTGATAATAAAACATTACAAGGACAGTCAAGTTTAAAATGCCACATAAGTGCTGAAGAGGCCCAGGGACATCCTTTCAACAAAACTGCTGTCCTTGATTCATAGTTTTCTGGAAGAAAGTGCTTTCTCAGACTATCCTTTCTTGTATTTGAAGAAACAAAAACACAAACAAAATCCATATGCAGCAACACTTAAAAAACCCACAGAAATCACCTTAGGAAGAGACACATTTTCTTTAGTGCCACCAGAATTATTTACTTTTCTGTTTCTCTTCAGCACACTGTTTCTACTGTTTTTGTTTGGGGGGGGGGTGTGCACGCACGTACATGTTTATGTTTTTTTTTTTTTTTATTGATATGAGAGAGAGAGAGAAGGGAAGGAAGAGGGAAAGAAAGATAGACATATTAATGAGAGAGAACATCGATTGGCCGCCTCTTGCATGCCCTCCACTGGGGATCAGGCCCACAGGGCATGTGCCCTGACGGGGAATCAAACTTGCGGCCTCTTGGTGCCTGGGTTGATGCTCAACCACTGAGCCACACTGGGTGGGCTTTTTAATAAAATTTTTGTTTGTTTGTTTTTATGTGTGTGTTGCTGTTGTTTATTTAAAAATAACTACAAGCTTCGGTCCACCTCAGTCTTACAGAAAGAGCAGGCCCTGTTGCATGAGTCAGGCCAGCATGGGCATCCTCAAGCCTGTGAGTGATGGCCCTCAGCAGCAATGGCCACTCACTGAGCACAAAGAATGGAGTTTTGTGGGCACAGAACTGAGAGCCCCAAGCATAGAACTTGACTTTTGTTTGTAATTTTCACCTTTCTTTGCTGCCAGTGTAGTGTCTTTTACAATGTGCTTTCCTTTCTGCTTCACAGACACAGGATAGCTATCATTTAAAAACAAGCAGAACAAAACAAAACAGCCCGGAAGTAACCAGTGCTGATGAGAATGTGAAGAAATGGGAGCCCTCATACGTTGCTGGTGGGAACGTAAACTGGTGCAGCTGCTGTGGCGAACTAAAAACATATGTTCATATAAAAACTTGTACATGAATGTTCACAGTAAAATCATTTATAATACCCCGAAGCAGAAACAATGCCATTGGATATCATTTGATGAATGGATAAATAACATCTGTCCTACCCATATAATTCACACATGGAATATTACTTGGCCTTAAAAAGGAATGCAGACCTAGTACAGGCTACAACATTGCAAAGACACTGAAAGCATCATGCTAAGGGAAAGAAACCAGACTAAAGGCCACATGTTGTATGATTCCATTTATATAAATGTCCAAAATAGGCAGATCTATAGAGACAGTAAGTAGATTAGTGGTTGCCAAAGGCTGGAAGGAAGATGGAATAGGGAGTGACTGTTAATGGGTACAGTTTATTTTTGGGATGATGAATATGTTCTGGAATTAAACAGTGGTGATGGTTGCATAATCTTGTGACTATACTAAAAACTACTGAATTGTATATATATCTTAAAAGGGTGAATTTATGGTAATGTGAATGATATCTCATTTTTTAAAATTCCCTTTTCTTTGTCTAGACTCATTATTTTTATCAACAGAATGACAGATGTGCAAAAGGCATTTATACCAACTCTAAAAATAGCCTAGTTTTTTCCCCTGACCATGTAACAAATGGAATTTTACCCTTTGTTTTGGTTTTTCTTAGTTCAAGAGATGTACTGGCAGAACATCTCCATCTCCTCCATGTCTGTTCTTTCTCTCCTTTTTAATGACATACAGAGAGGGCCCCTCACTGGAGCCCCGGGTCCTGTTTCAGACGGCCCTCCTCCTTCACTGCCTGCATCGGGCTCACACCTAGACATACTTAAACAGCCCTGACTCTAATGCAGGTTCTTCTCTTGAGGAATAAAGCAGAAGAACTATAAAGTACAGAGCCTTTGTCAGATGTGATATTCTTAGATGGCCTCTGACAATAAACTACTTAAGAGAGTTGGAGTCATTTCCTCTGGAAACAGCTTTAGTTAGTTACCTCTCCCAAAGTCTTAGATTGTGTGACCTCAAGTAACTGTTCAATGGTACCTCACTCACTCATATGAATGTGAGTCTTTTTCATTCCTATCAGTAGATCCCTGCAGCTAAAAACTAAATTGCATTAAAATCTCACCGAAGTGATTTGCTTCGAAAAATAATCTTTAAAAGGAGGATAGGGTGATAAAATGTTCTAAAACTGAATTAGGGTGATGGTTTCAAAGCCTGGTAAATTTACTAAAAATCATTGTATAGTTAAAATGAGTGAAATTTATGGTATACAAATTATACTTCAATAAAGCTGTCAAAAAAATCAATAAAATAAATACACCAGGGGGTAGAAGGGGGAGAAGTAGGTGGAGGTGGAGAGAAGGCAAGATAAGCCTTAGGTTGACAAGAGTGGAACTGGGGGATGGGTAGATGTAATGGACACCGTCGTGCAGTGCCCAGCACTTCCCTCAGGCCACCCTAGATGAAGGGAGTGGTGGCTGATGAAGGCTCTCAGGCGAGTCCCTCTAAGGTTCTCCCTTAGCATAAGTGTGCTACTTGTCCAAGGTCATACCCCCCACTATGATGACAACCCACATCCAATGACCAGATAATGAGAGGATGGAGATGTCCATCTCCCCACACTTGTTTCAAGGCAGGAGAAATCCTGGGCAACCCCCAGCTCCTGAGCTCCGGTAATTGGCTGAAGCTTTTGTTGAAAATGCATGATAGCTCACCTCCTCCCTCAGCCCTGCCAGCTTCCTTCACTTCCAGCAGTCCGATCCCCACAGCTCTCCTCAGAAAACCACCTGCACTCAAACTGACTCTTCAGAGACTGCTTCCAGGGAACCAGACCTAAGGCAGAGGCTCACCAAATAGTCTCTCTGTGTTCATAATTGTCTAACATTTTTCAAAATAAGAAAAAAAATTCTAAAAGTTTCCCAAACCGAAGTAGCACAACTCTGATGTGTACAGACCGTAGCTAATACTCAATGTGTTGTGCAATGATTTCTAAGCCAGAAACCTGTCTCCTCATTAGCAGTGTTTTCCCTGCTCTTTTATAAGGACTCTGAAGTGCATTTGCGTGTCTGTTTAGATTGATTTGTTGAACTCAACAGGTCCCCTCTCACCCTGTCTGCAATAGTTTCAAGGCTGTGTGGTCCCTGTCAAGCATGAAGAAAGGAAGATAAGGAAATCTGAGAGTAATGAGACCCTCAGAAAGGCAGTGAGACTCAAGAAAGTCTGTATCCACACTTCAATTTAAAGTCCATTTCTTTCCTACATTTAATATAATTGCACACTCTGCTAGAATGTCTGCAGGCACGAGGATAACACGATTTCAGTGATTAAATTATTTAAAGCCACTGATACTGGAGCATTTTAGAGGGCCTTCCACTTATTTTGTCTGTTATTTGAAAAGGATGATCTGGAAAGTCCCCTTTCCTTAGGGATTCCAGGAGCCACCAATTATCTGAAATTGCTTTGCTTTAAAACATCCCAAATCATATTAGAAATCTCTGGTTATCTTACCATTATTAACTCCCACTGGCCCATTACATAAATGCTGGAACTACACAAAATGTCCGCAACCAAAGAGATGCACACTACTGATTTTTTAATGGTAGGTCCTAGCACTATGGAGTGTGCTGTCCTGTGCAAAAAATAAATCCCTCCAAAGAAGGCACTGCCTTTCCAAACTCTTCCAATATCTCCAAAACTGCCTTGGTTTACCTGTTTGTGCCTTGTACAATGTTTTAGCTTCTCCAGTTGCAAGCCTACCTATCTTCATCCATCTGTCCTGGGACCCTTTCTGGTTCTACTTCCTATTTCTGACCTTGTCTCTTCCCCTTGACATGGTACCTCCATAAATGGATCATTCACATAAACACAAAGTCCTCTCCTACTTGTGAGCTTTCCCCACAGCTGGCCCCTGTGCATGCCTTCCCATGGGCCAGCCCACACCTGGAGTGTGTCAGGGAGTGCTGCCCACATGGAGAACAAGGGAGGGGCCTGGGGTTGTTGTTAGGCCCAGGCCAAGAAAGGCACAATGAGAAGTCAGGAATATTGAACCCCAAATAATGAGAGGAAATAGCAAAAGCACTAGTCCATTACCACACTATTATATAATATTTTTACAAGTTATGAAAAATATTTGGCATAAATAATATCACGTTTCAACTCATAACTGTTATCAATCTTTTACTTTTCAAAAGCAATTGTGTCATCAAAATGGCAATACCGGGGTTCTGTACAGTCTTCCCCTAAACAAACAAAATTTGACAGTTATCCTCAAAGAGAGTGCCTTTGGGAAGTCCAAGTGTCCAGAGATGCTCCAACACACCACTAGAGAAGAATAAAATCTGAGACTGGACCCTCTGTAAAGGTTTGTGAAAGGAAGAATTCACTCTACCTGTGTCAACCTCCCCCATGACACAGTTCAGGGCCAAGAGAGACCTCAGCCTGTGATTTCTCCCACAGGGAAAAGTGAGAGCGTGTAAGACTGAGCACTCAGCTCCCCAGCTGTGCAGGACACCGCCAAAGAGATCCATGTCTCTTACCCTGTGGAGAAAACTATACTGTGCTGTATGGCCGTAGGACGTGGAGAGGCTGAAAGAATAATAGCCAGGGCCCTCTGAAGGCATCAAAGAGACACAGATCCTACCATCTGCTTCACTGACTCCATCAAAAAGTGCACCCACGAGCCGCTAGGAACACCATGCCTGCAGACAACCCCAACTTGCTCCATCAACCCTTTATGTACCCCACCTAAACACCTCGACCCTGCAACCAGCAGTCTGTGCATGTCCCCAGTGGTGGTGACACCTACTGGGCATGTGCAGAAAGCTGGCCCAACACCGTGAGACTGGCAGACAGCACACAAACTTGAGATGCACCACCCTAGGGAAATCAAGCTAAAAGGAGGTGTCAGCACCTGACATGGCTTTTCAGGATCGAGTGGAGGCATGCAATCTTAAGAATTCCCCCTCTAAAGAGGGAGCCAGACGTGTAGAGAAGGCATATCCATAGAAAAGGTCTGAGAATGTCTCAAATCCCCAAAAGGTGTTTCTCACTTGAAGCCAGTCAGTATATTTAACCATTTCCAATTACTATACACAGTATTCAATACTATACAAATAAACATTTACAATATAAAGGGCTGACAACAGAAGTATTATCAGGGAGAGTGACAGTAGGGAGAAGTGGGTACTGTTAATAGCCAGAAGTAAGAGGTCAGACCAAGGAGGGTTTTAGCTGAGACCCCAGGAATGTGAGCAAGTGCTTTGCAAAATTGAAAGAACAGCAGGTTCAAAGCTCAGATGAAAGAAATAGGGCAGAGGTTTGGGGAACAACAAAGAGTTTGGATGGGCAGGTTGTGAAGCTCTGGGGTGGTGGGAGATAAAACAGAACAGCGGAGAGGCCAGACCATGGAGGGAGGGCCCTGACTTGAGGCCTATTCTACTAGTGGCTGAGACACAGTGTTCTGAGCAGAGAAATTCCATGTTTGAGGTTACATTTTAGGATGAGCAATGCTGCAGAGACCAGACTAGGGGAACAGTAACGGAGGCATGGAAACCATCCAAAGGCTACCACAGCAGACTGGCAGAAGAGTAGCACTGCCCAAAGAAGCAAGAGGAGAGGAGGAGGAGTAGAACCTGAGAGATCATTAGGAAAGAGGACTGTCAGAACTTGGCACTTGATTGGGTGCTGGGGAGAGGGGAGGAAACTGGATGGAGAGAATGTTTTAGAGAGTAATGTGTCTCTCTAGCACCCTTTCCACCACTAAGGAGACATTATCACATCATGTAATTAGAAACAAGGGATATAAAGAGTAAAAAAGATGATCTCAAAATGACTAACACACATTTAAAATGTTTATTAGAAAAATGCAAATTTAAGCTGTGTGTTTGTGTCCCGATGTAACTTAGGCTAGGCCAATGCAAGTTCTTCCTGCTGGTTCATCTTCTGAAGATGGCCAAGGCATGATTGCTGTTCTTCTGGGTCAGTAAGATAGAGTGACTCAAACTTGGAGTGACCTGTGGCTATGGTCCCCACTGTAGGAAGAGAGCTCTTTTGTGGCTGCAGAAAATAAACCAACATACAGAAAGAACATAACAGAAGAGATCCCCAGAGTGAACAGAAGAGAGAATGAATGAATACAGGAGAGAAACCACAGTTCCTGGAGCTCAGTTCTGCTGAGTTGCTCTTATTTGCAACCATAGGAGTCTTGACTAAATAGAAATGCTGTGCTTGCTTCTTGCATGGGCAACCAGGGAGGCGAATCAGGAGAAGCAACAGAAGAGGAAGAACATGTTTTGGGAGGGAAAAGAAAGAGTTTGGTATTAGAATGTGTGGATATATCTAAGTTAATGCATAAGCATATTGAATTGTCTTTTTTTGTTATTGATGTTTCATATGTTCTTTGTTAGGTTTTATATTGAAATATTTCTCAAAATGGTAAAATACAAATCCTTATTTAGGAACTACTAGAACACTTTTAATGATCTAAGTTGCCCTGTGGCCTGGCCGGTGTAGCTCAGTGGTTAAGTATCAATCCATGCACCAAGAGGTCGCCAGTTTGATTCCCGGTCGGAGCACATGCCCAGGCTGTGGACCCGATCCCCAGTGGGGGGCATGCAGGAGGCAATCAATGTTCTCTCTCATCAATGTTTTTATCTCTCTAAAATCAATAAAGGAAAAAAGAATTTTTTAAAGTTGCTTTGTGTTTCTAAAAATGAACTGCTTGAAAAAAAATCAAGTAATTATCAGTATAACTTTCATAAGAATTTGGAAGTTAAATGAATAAATAAAACTATCCAATTTAACGCAATACTTAGTTATTCAACAGACACAGGTCTCTCGGGTCAAGGCTATTTGCAGCAGCTGCTCTTCTTGTAACTGCTCCATGGGGCACAGGGGAAGGCAGTGGCCCAAGAAAGGGCACAGGGGCAGGGCTGGGGCTGCAACAGGGGTGAGGGGAAGGAGGAGAGGAGAAAAGTGGCAGGATGGTTCTCCCCATTGGGGCAGAAATTCACTGGCTGCTTGAAGCAATAGAAGCTCCACAGAAGCCCTGGCATTTGGTGCCAGGACTGAAATTTGGGGACGAAAAAGGTCACAGCTCAGGACTTGCAGCAGACCTGGCTGTCCTCATATTAGCTCCCTCTGGCGGCAAAGCCTTCCCCCAGTGCCAACTCTAAACAAAAGGGACCCACAGCACTTTCTGGCTCAGCACTTATTTAAAATTCCTCAATGTGCCCACAGTGGAATTTCAATCAAAATCAGCTTATCCTTCTTTTCCCCTGGCAATCTTAGCACCCTCCCACAGCAAAGGAGTATGTGGTGGGGAGGGAGGGTGCAGCTTATTTTTCAAATGGACTTTATTTTTTAAAGAAGTTTTAAGTTCACCCCAAAATTGAGTGGATGGTACAGAGACTTCCCATATACATACTACCCCCACACATGCACAGCCTTCTTCATTATCAACATCTCCCACCAGAGTGGTGCATTTGTCACAATAATGAACCTACAATGACACATCAGCACCCAAGGTGATGGTTTACATTAAGGTCACTATCGGTGTTGTACATCTGAAAATCCTCTGTGCTCCACCCGTCCGTCCTTCCCTCACCACAACACTAGGAAACCACTGATCTTTTCACTGCCTCCATTGTTTTGTCTTTTCCAGAATGTCGTAACATTAGAATCATACAGTGTATAGCATCTCAGATTGGCTTCTTTCACTTAATAATATGTATTTCAGTTTCCTCCATGTCTTTTCATGGCAAGTACAGCTTTTTCATTTGTTTCTTTTTTAAAAAAAACACACCAACCCTGACAGATTGTAGCACTCCATAATTCTGTTGGGATTAGAATTTGCCAGGCTGCCAGCACCACATCTCAGCCACTGCTCCCAGCTCCAAGGTCAGAGCAGGGCATTTGACACAGCGTTTGGTGACCTGGACCAAAGGGTGCCACAGATGTTTGAGAATATCCAGCTCTACAATATGTTTTTTCCATACTGCCAAGCAATTCTCAGATGCCAGCTGGATATCCTACAATTTAACTCAATTCTGACACTATCTACCTGCAGACCGTGTCAGGTCCACCAGGTTAAGGACTCAGTCCTACAAGACTGCCTGTCCCATTTCAGATGCCAAATGCAAGTTCAGGTTGTCATCTGTGCTTGTGACCAAATGGCTATAAATCAGAGGTTCCCAAACCTCCTCGCTGGTTTAATTTATTAGAGTGGCTCACAGAACTCAGGAAACATTTTACTTATTAAATCACTGGTTTATTATGAAAGGATATAACTCAGAAACAGCCAGATGGAAGAGCTGCATAGGGCAAGGTATGTGGAAAGGACACAGAGCTTCCATGTCCTCTCCAGGGGCACCGCCCTCCTAGCACCTCCACGTGTTCACCAACCCAGAAGCTCTCCAAACCTCTTCCTTTAAAGTTTTTATGAAGACTTCATTACTTAGGCATGATTGATTAATTCACTGGCCATTGGTGATAGAACTCAATTTCCAGCCCTGCCCTCTTCCAGCGAGGTCTATGGGTTGGAACTGAAAGTTCCAATCTTCTAATCTCCTGGTGGAGTCCTCTGGGAACCAGACCTATTCTTAGGTACCTAGGAGCTTTCCATTAACATAACAAAAACACCTTTGTGACTGCTCTCATCACTGAGAAAATTCCAATGGTATTAGGAGCACTGTGCCAGGACTGGGGCCAAATATATATTTCCTATTTCCTATTGTAAATTACAATATCACAAGCTCCTCCTAGGGAGATATATTTCTGCCAGTTTATCACATTGATGGTACATTGCAAGACTGATAAACATTCTAGGTGCTGGAGGTTGAATCTTTGCACCTCTGCTTCTAGCTTCCTGAATTTCGATAAGGTACTTTCCTCTCTAAGAGCTCACGTCAGTAAAATGGGAATAATAGTTGCACTTATCTCACAGGATCATCAGGAAGGTTAAGAAAGATGTATGAAAAATAATTAGACATAGAGCAAGCACTCTCTATATAGTAGCCATTATTATTATTATTAATAATAATAATAGTTATTACTCTAAGGTACTTCAAGCTAGGTAAACGTTTGGGATCATATGCCCAGATGTTATCGCGTGAACTCTTACTGTTGTAACAAATGTTTCCCGAGTGCGTGTTTTGTGACAGACACTCTGCTAAGTGTAGGGAGGGACCTGTCCAAATGCTCAAAATCTATCAAAAGAATCTACTTCTTATGCCCAACCCTGTTCCACAGAGCAGGCTTGAGAAGATGCAGCCAATGCAGAAAAAAAAAAAAGCATATTTAATACTGGTAAGAAAAATAAACCTAAGAAACAAAATAAAGCTAAAATGGGACAGGGAAGTGGCTAGCAAGCAAAGGCATGAAGTTCCCTGTACGTTGTAGAAGAGGTCAAAATGTGGCGCTAACGTTTTTCTACAGCCAAGTCCAAGAGGTTCATGTGTCTAATTGAACATGAGCCAGTTGCTCATGGGTAGCACAACAGACAGAGATGATCTGAATGAAGCCACTGCAGGAGCTTAATCACAGAGTCTTGGAAGGCTGAAGCTTTGATCTGCTCACCTTGGAACCTCTAGCCTACCAAAATCTTTAAAATAATTTAGAAATTGAGCATACATGCAATGAGTATATTTATAATAGATATGTATGCTTTTGAAAATCATAATACAATGAGTGCCAAATGACTCAAAGAAATACTCACACATATGAGCATTATAAGCAAACAAACTGGATTGGGGTCTATGGCAAACATAATGAAATGCACTGAGTGAAGATACACTGGCTGGCATTGTAATTTGATGTTTCTAAAATACTACCTGTGCCCTGGCTGGTTTGGTTCAGTCGTTAGAGCTTCGGCCCGCAGACTAAAGAGTCTTGAGTTCGATTCCCAGTCAAGGGCACGTACCTTGGTTGCAGGTTAGATCCCCAGCCCCACTGGGGCCGTGCAGGAGGCATCCACTGGGTGTCTCTCTCTCACATAGATGTTTCTCTCTCTCTCTCCCTCCCTCCATCCCACACTACCAAAAATAATCTGAGTGAGGATTACAATAAATAAATAAACAAAAAAACAAACACTACCTGTGTTAGAATTCTTCTATAGCTGTAGACAGAGAAGAATGGTTAATTCTAAATGCATCGAGGATTGAGGAAATGGGCCCATTCCCTGGCAATTGCCACGCCTGATGAAAATTTATTAATGAAGCAGCTATTTGCCATGAAGTGCTAAAAACTCCCTTCCCCGCTTTTCTTCTCATCTGCATGGTCACCAAAGCCAGAAACCCGAGGGGACTATCTATGACTCTCCACCAATTATTAATTCATGTCTTTGCTCTTAACATATTTCTAATCTCTCCTCTCATTTCCATCACCATTTCTACCCCTACTAAGGAAGATGGCTTCTTTGTCTCTCTCAGATGTTAGAACAGCTTTCTAGCTGCACTCCTTCCCAGTTGATCCTCTTCAAATTGACCCTCCACACTACTATAGAGAAAGGAGACCAGCAAATGAACCTTCTGTAGCAAACAACTGCTGCTATATAATAGAGAGATAAACTCTTCTGTGGTCCAACCTGGAGGCACAGGGTCTTGTATAAAGATTCGGAACAGGGAAATGACATCATAATGCTATTTTGAGAGGAATTACTATATGCCAGGCATGATGCTTAACATATTATATATAGTATCTTATTTAACCCTCATGACTGCCCAGTCTTTGGGGTAGTATACTATTATTGTCTCTATTCAAAAGATGAGGAAAGTGAGAATGAGAAGTGTTAGTACCTGCAAGACAGTAAATGGTGGAGCTAAGATGTGAAATGAAGTCCATTTTGGTACCAATGCAAACACTTGTCAATCCTAAGACACAGATGATCCTGCCAGATGCTAGCACTCTATCTGTCCGATAGCCTGGGAACTGGCACTAGGCAAACTGCTCAACCATTGTTTCGCTTGCTCAGCCTTGCCTCCCACCCTGTTCCGGGAACAGCCTGCCCCAAGCTTGTAGACTAACTCCCATCCTGCTCTTATTGACTCACATTCCAGAGGCTCCCATGCATAGCCCCCACAAGGTCAAACCCTAACAGACAAATCTCAGCTGCAACGGGCAGATATAAAAAAGCACAAACCCCAGCATCGGGCGCGGCTTCTAGGACTCGACCCCCCTGGAGTCTGCGAATCCGCCTGGAGTGTACCCAATAAAGCCTGATCCCTGTTTATTCGGCTGATTGGCTCTCCAGTCTCTTCTCTGTTTTTCGGCGGCGCCCCCGATTCCTTACACTATCCCTCAATGTTGCTGTTAACCATTTACTCCAGATCATTTGCCCTTATTAATGATTTGAGCTCCTTGCTTACTGTCATAGTCACTATATATGGAGATTATACTGCCCCTGACTGAATCACTCAGGTATTTATTTATTTATTTATTTAATCCTCACCCAAGGACATTTTTGCATTTATCTTCAAATAGAGTGGGAGGAAGAGAGGGAGGAATAGAGAGAGAGAAACATCGACATGAGAGAGACACATTGACTGGTGCCACCCACACGACCCCAACCGGGGCCAGAGATGAACTGCAACTGAGGTACATACCCTTAGTGGGAACCAAACCCGGGACTCTCTGGACTGCGGGCTGACGCTCTAACCGCTGAGCCAAACCAGCCAGGGCCACTCAGGTCTTTAAATGGAGGTCCTCTCAGATCCTCCAATGACTTAGTCCTCCACCCTACCGCATCATCCATTCACACTCCTGGTCATACCCAAGACCTTGTCATTACCAGTAACTGCAGCCCCTCCATAATCTTAACATCAGGCATCCTCCTCTTTGATCCCCACATTCAATCTTTCCAGCCCACTCCTAGTACTCAAGACTCCAATAATCCTTCAACCCCATTGAAACCTTTAATCCACCTTTTCCACTGACCATCTTTACACTGTGTATGGACAACTCCATGCTCTCTTTTGCTCCCTTAACTAGCTTAAATTCCACAGCCAATCATTAGAATCCCTCTTCCCCATATGCCCTTGCTCCTTACCCTGTCGTATTTACTTGGCAAAGCCATCACCCTGGTTATAGCCAACTGTTCACCTACTCAGTGTTTGCACCCATGTAGTTTAACACAGTGGTAGAAAAACATACGAACCTGCTGACTGGCCCACTTTAAATTCCTGATCATGCTGACCCCTTTATGTGCTGTCATGCAATTGTATTCTGTTTTTCTAGTCCATTCACTTCCTGACTCTTTCCAACAAAAAAACATTTCACAACTTCTCTTCTCCTCCAATCTCTATTTTCCAGGATTCTCAGCAGATGGTTTGGTTTTCTCTTCCCTGAGAAAACTGAAATAATCAGAAGAGAACTTCCACAGATACTCATCACTTAGAGCACCTACACCAAGTCACTCTGCCTCCTTCCCCTTTCATAGACAACCACTCCTGATCCTGCTGGAGCTCATCCTTCTGCCCATTCACCAGGTCTCACCCCCTCTTCTCCATTACTCAAGGACCCCATTTGAACAGTTCTCCCTTCTTTCCCCCATAGTTTCAACTTCCCTTCCCTCTGCTACACCATTCTCATTAGAACACAAATATACTGTACTTTTTCTCATTTAAACAAACAAAACAAAAGCTTTATCTGACCTCACTTCCCTTGCCACAATGACATGGAGGCCCCAAGGATGGAGTCAGTCAGAATACTGATTACTTCAGTGAGAAAGTAAGAATGATTTTAATCCCTTTTCAGTTTTTTATGTGTTACAGCATCTTTTAAATTTTTTCCCCTTATTACAGAATTTGTAGTAGTTATAATCACTCATTTTAGAAAGAGATAATGAAAATGATCATCTCTAATACTTCTTCTCTTCTATAGTTTTCTGTAGACAGAGTAAAAGAAGGCAAAAACATGCATGCACACATATACATGTAGACACAAATACATACCAAATGCCAAACAAAAGCAGCAACCTCTCTGGAAATCACCAACTTTGGTGGCCAAAGCATGCAGCTGTACAGAATGAAAAAGCTGGAGGGAAGGTGAGTGAGTGGAGTTTAAAGGGTGGAGACAGAATTCAGTCTGCCTCCTCTCATGCAGCCACCAAGAGCACAAAGATAGCATATGCCCTTATAATGATTTTAAAAGCAAAGTCTCTGGCTCGTATTATCACGGCAATAATGCAACACTGGAGTGCTTTTCCCAACAGACTGTAATTCATAGGCTATGGTTCCTAAAGATGGATAAAAACAATGCCAGGCCACTGAACACTGTTCTCATGCCAATTCACAACACAGCCTGTCTCAGCCTTAGAGTGGCCTACTACCCTCAGACAGTGGCTCTGCTAATGGACAGATATTATAACATAATTCAAATGCTTGTACAGGTGAAACCAGTCCTGCCCAAGGATGTGTGCAAGCAGCCAACTGAGATCGCAAAGCTGATGGGGCTATCCCTGTACAATATAGTGACACACCATAATCTGATGTTGGTAGTTGTTTTTAAGGCCATGATGTATTTGGAAAGGGGGATACCACATGGTATGGAAAAGCATGTCCAAAAGATACCCTCCCCTTCCAGTGTGTGTAATTTATGATTCTGAATGTTCATTTATCATCATAACAACGTTTGTTCTATAAAATATAATGGGCCAGTACACATTGTATACAACCACATTACAAGTGTCAAAACAGATCACTTAGGCATTTACATACTCTATCAGTAAAACTGCAACTTGAAGCAAGATATCAAGAAATATTGTAAATAAGCACAGACTTAGGATAGCTGTGTTGTCCTCAATGTGTCACAAACACATTCTGGCTTGATAGTATTTTAGAGTCATAACCTTTCTAACATTCCTGGGCTTATTTCAAAAAGTCTGCAGAAGGCTTTATGTTGTAGCCTATTGTAATCACAATGAACCTTATTTTTGCTTCCTTTACTTAGTTAATGAGTTTTTACAAAACAGCAAAGTCCCAGATGTTGGCTCTTTGGCCCCACTTCCCACACGCCACATGCACACCACAGAACACCCGGGCAGAGCAACCTGAGGATTGTGTAGACGGTGGATCCGGATATGGTTACAAGTACGGCTGTCAGAAGCACGGATTTCAGACAGCCACTCCTCACCATGGCCTTGGGTGCATGGAGTACAGCACAGAGGAAACTTGGTTTCAATGAACTTTTACCCAGATACACAAACAAGTGCAAAGAATTAAAACAGAGAGAGAGGTAGAGAGCGCGCTACGCTGGTAGACTGCCCCATGTTAAAAAACCACAGTTGTCATAGGTAAAACTTAGGAACTGGCAGATTTGAGAACAAATTCAACCTCCATCATTTAGGCAAGTCACTTACCTCTCTAAGTCTCAGCATCTCAACCATCACAGAATAGGTACAAGAACTTAACAAATAATATAGTGTTTGGTACAGTCTTGCTCTATACACTGGAGGTCTAAAAGTAATTACTAATAATAACAGTAACGTGTTCTGATTGTGGCTTCTTTAAAATCGTTTTCTAGAAATGTGGCCCTCAATTCTGCCACAGAACTGGATCTAATTAAAGTTCACAATATGCAATCTGTTTCCTATTTGACTTCAGTATTCCCTTTAAAACACTAAATGTCATCGATTCTATTTTATAGGCTTAGTAAAAATTCTGATGAGCTATTTATTAGCTAGAAAAGCATATGGCATGTGCATAAGAACGAAATAATGAGAAGTTCTGCTGTGAGACTTCAACGTGTGTTTGTAACGTGTGGGGAGAGTAGAAAGTTACTTATTTTATTTACAAAAATTTAAGTGCTGTCTGTAAATACATTTTGTAAACAATGGGATTTAAAGGAAAACAAATGATAAAATGTTCTTTGTGGCGGGGGCCACAGGGGAGGGGGACATACATTTTAAATATATGCAACATCCAATACCAAAGCTTTCCTCTGCTATGGTCCTTGACTGTGAAAAAAAAAACGGCAAATCCTCCAGAGCAAATGTTATTTTGAGCATATGTCTGATATTGAAAGTTCTCAGAAGTACATGAAAGCTGCTTTGACCTTGGACAAGTGTGAATTATGAATATTCCCTAAAAAGAGAATTAGCCTATCCAATCAAACACCTTACTATGCAGCAGCATCTAGTCTGCTAGGAGAATATGACCCTTTTGGAATCCTTTCCACTCCTTCCCCCTCAGGAACATGTCTATGACATGGATCCTACCTGCCAGAATCCAAGAAAGGAGAAGGCAAACGTTGAGAAAATGAACGGCATCAACTGACACTGCCAGTGGGTACTGATGACTTTTTAAGGGAGTTGTTCAAGACTGACTCATTACTAACTATTGTGGCTGAATATTCTTTGAAAAAAATTAAAAATCATGTTTGGATGAATATATCTGAATTGAGCTTACATTTTACTTTCTCTTTAAAATGCTTGCTTTTATGTTCTCTTTGTTTGGGAAGGAAACACCCTATTTTTTCATTTAGATGTAAAGGAACTTTGATTTTCACAAATAGGAAAGTACTAATGCCTGACAGTGTTAAGGATTTGCATAGTCATGATAATAAAATGCTTTCACATACATTGTCTTTTTAAAATATATATATTTTTATTGATTTTTAGAGAGAGAGGAAGGGATACCAAAAGAGAGGAGGAGAAACATTGGTTGCCTCCTGCATGCATCCTGATCGGGGACTGAACCTGCAACCTGGGCATGTGCCCTGCCTGGGAATCAAACCAGTGACCATTCAAGTGCATGGGATGATGCCCAACCAACTGAGCCACACAGGCCAGGGCTCACATACATTGTCTTATTCTGGCCTGTGGCAATATGGTGAGGAGTCAGGCAGGGTTCTGCAAGCTGATTTCACAGACAAATGATGGCAGATCAGAAAGGTATCCCAACTGCCCCCAAAACGCATAGCTAAAGAGAAACTAGGCAGGGATGTTGTTCTGCTGCAAACTACTAGACAAATGTGCTTAGTTATTATCTGAGATGTTTACATTTTTAAAAAAGTTGTGAAAGGAAATGTACCTTTAATACTTCCACGATTATATCAAACATCTAGGTGGCAGAAGCTGGGACACAGATGGAGCATATTATATTACCTGGTGAGACCTGTGTGAAGGCCCACAGAAAGACGGCTGGGAGGGTAAGGGATCCTTTCAAGGTAGAAAAGTGTCTCCTTACATTTAAATCCCAGGCAGCAGGTTGCCTGGCATCAAGCTCTTTAAAATATTAATACTTCTCCAAATAGCCTTTAAGCACAAGGACTTCTCAATGTCTATGACAACAGGGATGTACTCAACTGTCTTGTTTTTTGTTCTGTTTATTATCCTCACCCGAGGACATTTTCCATTTTTGTTCAGATAGAGTGGGAGAGAGAGAGAGAGAGAAACATTGGCGTGAAAGGGACACATTGAATGGCCGCCTTCCACACAACCCCAATCAGGGCCAAGGACGAATCACAACGGAGGTACGTGCCCTTGACCAGAATCAAATCCGTGACTCATTGGTCCACAGGCTGACACTCTAACCATGGAGCCAAACCAGCCAGGGCTCAACTGTCTTGTTTAAGTGAATTTACAAAATTTGTTTCTGGCCAGCAATCAGATTCCATTCTCACACCAGAAGATAGTGAATTGCAGGTGTACAACATCTAATGCAGATGAGAATTTGGAGGAAGCACTAGCTCCTGGAAGTGAAGTGACTCCCACCCTGCGTTACTCCAGAACACTCAGGGACGCTGAAAGCCCCAGAATGCAAACGCTGAACCACACAGTCCCTTCTTTGTATATATTGATGCCATTTTCCCTAAACTTTCAAAGATAAAAGGCAGCCAAAGGTCAAAAGATACCAATATAAAAATACATTTTAAAAGCTTGCTCGTGTATATTGAAACTACCATTCAGATGTGAAAAGCATTCTTGCAACTTTTCTATAGGTTTGAAATTTTCGAAAATAAAATAATAGAAAAGTTAACTTAATCTGGGTGGAGGTTATAGGGGCATTGAAATATGCAAATAAATAAATAAATAAATCACTCAGCTCTATGTACGCTTAAGGTTTGTGCATTTTAAAAATATTTTAATTGGCCCTGGCCAGTTTGGCTCAGTGGTTAGAACATCAGCCTGTGGTCCAGAGATGGACCAGGGTTTGGTTCCCGCTAAGGGCACGTACCTAGGTTGCAGTTGGTCCTTGGCCCTGCTTGGGCCGTGCAGGTGGCAGCCATCCAATGTGACCCTATCACATTGATGTTTCTCTCTCTCTCTCCCTCCCACTCTATATGAACAAAAAATGGAAAAATGTCCTTGGATGAGGATAAAAAATAAAATAAATAAATAAATTTTAATTGATATGGGGAAAATGGCGGCGGAGTGAATGAAAGCTACACAAACAATCTCCCAGAACTAAACTGAAATTACAATGAAAATAAAGACAACTCATTGGGAAAAGCCAACAGAAAAGCAGCTGGAGAGAACTCATATAACTAGGGACAGAAAGAGGACACCAAATCAAACCTGGTAGAAACTGCAGAGGCATAAGAGGGTGGGCTAGGAGACCACGGACAGCAGCGTAGGGCTATTTTAGCTGTGAGCAGTTTCCTCAGGGTAAAAACCCCAAGCCAGCTCCCCAGTGCAGAGTGCTGGGACAGGGAAAGGCACCTACATAACACCTGGCTGAGATCATCAGAGCTGAGGCTTGGTCCAACAAGGAGAGGCAAGGGACAAAAAAGGGCAAAACATTAAATTAGCTACAGCCACTCACTTTGGGCTTTGGCAGAGAGAGGACGGACTAGACTGGAACTGCATGGAGATACTCAGGAGTTCAGAGAGCTGGGAGGGAGGACATTGGGAGTTTAATGCTGAATGGCTCCCTTATAGAACAGTAACCATCTTAGTCAAAGAGCCCTTCCCAGAGCCCTGGGGAGAAGCAACAACCCCTCCCTCAGGAATTTAACACCACCAGGCCAGGCCAGAGAAATGTAATTGAGGCTCATTAACAGCTAGAGTCCGCCAGCAAGCAAATGCCCCACCCACTGGAAAACCTCTTACACCTGAGGGATTTTCCATTCAGCTGAGGCCTACAACCCAGGGCTTGTCAAGTAACTGAGACTAATAGCCTGCGGCCAAAGCTAGAGGATAACTGAACCTTTGATTGACCTGCAAATCTGCCCAGGAAAGTAAGTGGTGTTTAACGTGAGTCCTCCTACACTCACCCAAGCCCAGTACAGGAAGCCCCAAGCAGCAGAGCACCAAAACCCATAGGTAAAATCTGGCAGCTCCAAAAGCCACTGAGACAGTCAAAATGATGAAACAAAGAAACAAATCTCAAATGAAAGAACAAGAGAATTCTACAGAAGAAGAGATAAATGAAATGCAATTAAGTAGTTACTAGAGGTAGAGTTCAGAGTAATGATAATGAGGAAGTTCAGCAGCATAAGAGCTCAACAGCATGTATAAAAACATAGAAACATTAAAAATCAACTAACTCGAAATGAAAAACCACCAAGCAGAAATGAAGAATGACACAGCAGAAAGAAAGAAAAGAGTGAAAGGAATAACCAGCAGAGTAGAGGAAGCCAAGGATCAGATCAGTGAATTAGAAGTCAGGGTAGAAAAAAACACCTATTCAGAGAACCAAAAAGAAAACACACACACACACACACAAATGGCGGTGGAGTAAATGGAAGCTACAAAGACCACCTCCCAGGACCAAACTGGAATTACAACTAAAATAAAGACAAATCATCGGGAAAAAGCAACAGAAAAGTAGCATACGAGGACCATATAACCAGGGACACTGACTCAATCCTGGTAGAATTGCAGAGGCGTGAGAAAGGGGCTGGGAGCCCACGAACGGCAGCAGTCTTAGCTGTGAGCAGCACCCTTGGGGTTAAACTCCCAAGCGGCTCCACAGTGCAGAGACCCGGGACAGATGCTAAATAGCCACAGCCACTCACCTTGGGCTCCGGCAGAGGGAGGGCGACTGGACTGAAACTGTGTGGGGACACTCAGGATTTGGAGGGTGCTCAGAGCTTTTGCTGAGTTGTGGCCACACAGGACAGTGGCCATCTTACTCCTTCCCAGGGCTCTGGGGAGGGGCAGTAGCCCCTTCCTCAGAGATTCAACCCCACCCAGATGGGCCACTGAAATGCAAATTGTGGCTCATTAACAACTAGCATCTGCCCCCACTCGGGAAATCCCCTTACCCTAAACACCTGAGGAAGTTTTTCATTCAACTGAGAACCCACGGCTCTTCAAGTAGCCAAGACTGATAGCCTCCAGGCAAAAAGCTAGAAAATAAGTGAACCATTCCTGGGTTTGCAACTCTGCCCAGGAAAGTAAGACTTGACAGTGGTGGTAAACGTGGGTCCTCCCACGCTCATCCAAACCCAGGAGAGAAAGCCACAAATAACAGAACATCAACACCCACAAGGAAAATATGGAGGCTCCAAAGCCCACTGTGATAGCCAAAATGGTGAAACAAAGAAACAAATGCCAAATGAAAGAACAAGAGATCTCTACTAAAGATGAGATAAATGAGGTGCAGTTAAACAAGTTAACAGAGCTAGAATTCAGAGCCATGATCTTGAGGAAGCTCAACAGCATGAGTAAGAACATCAACACCATGAGAAAAGACACAGAAATGTTGAAAATCAACCAACTGGAAATTAAAAACCACCAAGAAGAAATGAACAAAGACATATCAGAAATAAAGAACACATTGGAAGATCTAAAGAGCAGAGTAGAGGAAGTGGAGGACCGGATCAGTGAATTAGAAGACAGGGTAGAAAAAAATAAACCAATCAGAAAAGCAAAAAACAAACAAACAAAAAATAAATAAAAAACAGGAAGACAGCTTAAGAGAACTATAGGAAAACTGGAAACATAATAATATTTGCATGATAGGAGTCCCCGA
This sequence comes from Molossus molossus, assembly GCF_014108415.1. NCBI lineage: Eukaryota > Metazoa > Chordata > Mammalia > Chiroptera > Molossidae > Molossus > Molossus molossus. Next base: position 143,332,443 of record NW_023425344.1, read on the forward strand.
AGAAGAAAATGAGCAAGGGTTAGAGAATATATTTGAAGAAATAGTGACAGAAAACTTTCCTAACTTGGTGAAGGAAGAAGGCATTCAAGTTCAAGAAGCACAGAGAGCCCCAAGTAAGAAGAACCCAAAAAGGCCCACACCAAGACACATAGTAATCAAAATGCCACAAATTAAAGACAAAGAGAGAATCCTAAAAGCAGCAAGAGATAAGCAAGAGGTTACCTACCAAGGAAACCACATAAGACTCTAACTGTTTCTCAACAGAAACACTACAGGCCAGAAGGAAATGGAACGAAGTAATCAACGTTATGAAAAACAAGGATCTGAATCCAAGACTACTTTACCCAGCAAGGCTATCATTCAAAATAGAAGGTCAAATAAAGAGCTTCCCAGACACAAAAAGGCTAAGGGAATGCATTAGCACCAAACCAGCACTGTAAAAAATGTTAAAAGGACTGTTGTACTTAGGAGAAGAAATAGGAAGAAAAATATAAGCACACTAAACAAAAATAGAATAAATAAGCACATATCAATAATCACCTTAAATGTAAATAAAATGAATGCTCCGATAAAAAGACACAGAGTAATTGATTGGATAAGAAAGCATGACACATATATATGTTATTTACAAGAGACCCACCTCACAACAAAAGACTCACACAGGTTGAAAGTAAAGAGATGGAAAAAAATCTTCCAAGAAAATAGAAAGGAAAAACAGCTGGGGTAGCAATACTCATATCTGATTAAATAGACTTCAAAATGAAGGCCATAACTAGAGACAAAGAACGCCACCACATAATATGGAAAGGATCTATCCAACAGGAAGATATAACCTTGGTAAACATATATACACCCAACATAGGAGTACCAAAATACATTTAAAAACTTCTGGAGGAGTTCAAAGGAGAAATCAACAGCAATACAATCACAGCAGGGGACTTCAAAACCCAGCTAACATCACTGGATAGTTCCTCTAGACAAAAAATGAGCAAGGAAACAGAGACTCTAAGTGATGCACTAGATCAAATGGATTTAATAAATATCTACAGAGAATTATACCCCAAAACTGCAGAATTCACATTCTTCTCAAGTGCACGAGACATTCTCAAAGTTAGACCACATGTTAGGACCACAAAGATAGACAACACGTTAGAACCAAGTCTCTACAAGTTCAAGAAGACTGAAATTGTATCAAGCATCTTCTCAGATCACAATGGCATCAAACTAGAAACCAATTACAATAAAAGCATACAAAAACATTCAAACATGTGGAGGCTAAATAGCATGTTATTAAACAATGAATGGGTTATGAAGGCGATCAAGGAAGAAATTAAAAAATTCCTGGAAACCAATGAAAATGAACACACAACAACACAAAATCTATGGGATGCAGTGAAAACAGTCCTGAGAGGGAAGTTCCTAGCACTACAGGCCACCTCAAGAAACAGGAAAAATTCGTAATTTACTATCTAACCCTACGATTTAAAGAACTAGAAAGTAAACAAAAAGAAAAACCCAGACCAAGTAAGAGGAAAGAAATAGTAAAGATCAGAGCAGAAATAAATGACAGACAGACTAAAAAACAATTCAAAAGATCAATGAAACCAAGAGCTGGTTCTTTGAAAAGATAAACAAGACTGATGGACCCTTAGCCAGACTCACCAAGGAACAAAAAGAGAGAAAGAAAATAAACAAAATCAGAAACAAAAGAGCAGAAGTAACAACTGACCACAGAAATACAAAGGATTGTTAAAAATTACTATGAACAATTATATGCCAACAAATTGGACAATCTAGGCAAAATAGACACATTTCTAGAATCACAATCTCCCAAAACTGAACCGGGAGGAGACAGAAAACTTGAACAGACCAATAATAACTAAAAAAAAACTGAATATGTAGTCAAAAAACTCCCAGCAAACAAAAGCCCAGGCCCAGGCGGCTTCATGGGAGAGTTTTACCAAACATTCAAAAAAGATTTAATACCCATTCTCCTCAAACTATTCCAAAAATTTCAAGAAGAAGGAAGACTTCCAAACTCGTTTTATAAGGCCAGCATAATTCTAATTCCAAAACCAGATAAAGACACTACAAAGAAAGAAAATTATAGGCCAATATCCCTGAAGAACATAGATGCCAAAATCCTTAACAAAATATTAGCAAATCGAATCCAGCAATACATTAAAAAAATTATTCATTATGACCAAGTGAGATTCATCCCCAGGGATGCAAGGATTGTACAATATTCACAAATCAATAAATGTGATATACCACATAAACAAAATGAAAGATAAAAACCTTATGATCATATCAATAGAAGCTGAAAAAGCATTCAACAAAATCCAGCACCCATTTCTAATAAAAATGCTCAGCAATGTGGGAATAGAGAGATCATATTTTGACATAATAAAGGCCATATATGAAAAAACTATAGCCAACATCACATTCATGGGCAAAAACTAAAAGCATTTCCCTTAAGAACAGGAACAAGACAGGGATGCCTACATGCACCACTTTAAAAAAAAAAAAATTTTTTTTATTCTTTTAAATTTATCTTTATTGTTGAATGTATTACAGATGTTCCTCATTTTTTCCCTACTGACCTCCTCCTCCCAACTCCTACCCCCCTCCTGCCTTTCCCCACACTGTTGTCTGTGTCCACTGGTTATGCATATATACATATAAGTTCTTTGGTTTATCTCTTTCAACCCAACCCCCCCTTCCCTTTGAGGTTTGTCAGTCTAACAACCAATTTGTACTTCTTAATCCCTTCACTGTTTTCACCCATTCCCCCAACCCCCCTGCCCATAATACAACCAAAAATTTGTTCTCTGTATCTATGAGAATGCTTCTGTTCTGCTAGTTCATTTTGTTTGTAGATTCAGTTGTCAATATGTATTCATTACCATTTTGTTTGTTCATATTTTTTCATCTTTTTCTTCAAGAAGACCCTTCAACATTTCATATAATAATGGTTTGATGGTGATGAACTCCTTTAGCTTTTTCTTGTCTGGGAAACTCTTTACATGGCCATTGATTCTAAATGACAGGTTTGCAGGACAGAGTAATCTTGGTTGTAGGTTCTTGCTTTTCATCACTCTGAATATTTCTTGCCACTCCCTTCTGCAAAGTTTCTTTTGAGAAATCTCAGTCTTATGGGAACTCCCTTGTAAGTAACAGACTGCTTTTCTCTTGCTTCTTTTAAGATTGTCTTTAACCTTTTGCATTTTGATGATGATGTGTCTGGTGTGGGCCTCTTGGGGTTCATCTTGTTTGGGACTCTCTGTGCTTCCTGGACTTGTATGTCTGTTTCCTTCACCAAGTTGGGGAAGTTTTCTTCCATTATTGTTTCAAATAGGTTTTCGATTTCTTGTTCTCTCTCTTCTCTTTCTGGCACCCTCAAGATGCAAATGTTGGCATGTTTGAAGTTGTCCCAGAGGCTCCTTACACTATCCTCATTTTTTTAAATTCTTTTTTCTTTTTGCTGTTCTGATTGGGTGTTTTTGCTTCCTTATATTCCAAATCAATGGTTTGCTTCTTGGCTTTACCTACTCTGCTATTGAATCTGTGTAAATTATTCTTTATTTCAGTTAGTGCCTCCTTCATTTCTGACTACTCCTTTTTCATGCACTTGAGGCCCTCCCTAAGTTCACTGAGGTTCTCACTAAATTCATTAAGCATCCTTATAAGCAGTGTTTTGAACTCTGTTTAGGTTACTTATCTCCATTTCACTTAGTTCTTTTCCTGGAGTTTTGTTCTGTTCTTTCATTTGGAACCTGTTTCTTTCTCCTCATTTTGGCTGTCTCCCTGTGTTTGTTTCTATGTATTATTTAACAAGAGGTATGGGGCTAGCTGAGACCAAATGCTGCTTGTTTGAAAGAATTTAGGAAAACCTGAAGCAGGATCCAAGACAGGTCAATCCTATGGTAAAGCCACTGGAAACAGCTTGGGTGGGCCTGAAAGTTGGGTAGGGCGGGGCCTCAGGGAATCACCAGGGTGAGGCAAACAGTGTGAGCCAGGTTGCTAGAGTCCCAGATATGGCAGCTATCTGCTGTCCCAGGGAAGGGCTCACCAAAGGAACAAAGGCCTCTGACAACACGTCTGTCCTGGAGAAGGCCGCCTCTCCAGCCCTCGCTCCAATGCCAAACAACTCAGTTCTTTCCCCAAATGTCTCTGGTGCCTTTCAAGCTGCCTCCCCAACGTTGGAGTCCAGAAGGAGTGAGTCCAAGTAAGTCTGTGCGCGGGCCCTTTAAGAGGAGCTGCCTGGGGCTCCAGCTGCCTCACTCTCCCTCAGCCTCAGTTCCCGCTGGTTTCTTCAGCCAGAAGTTATAGGGACTTCTCTTCCTGGCACTGAAACCCTGAGCTGGGTGCCTGGCATGGAACGGAGATCCCTCAGTCCTCAGGGAGAACCTTCCCAGCAGAGGATTCCTTCTAATATTTTTCTGCCACACAGAAGTGTGGGACCAGCCTGTCACACCTGCGCCCTTCCCACCAGTCTCAATATGGCTGCTCCTTTAATCCCGTAGTTGTAGGACTTCCATTCAGCTTGATTTCAGGCATTTTTGAATGATGGTTGTTCTGTAGTTTAGTTGTAACTCTGATGTGGTTGTGGGAGGACATGATACTGCAATTACCTACCCACCATCTTGACCCCATTCGCCACTCTTATTCAACATAGTACTGGAAGTCTTAGCCACAGCAATTAGACATGAAGAAAACATAAAAGGGATCCAAATTGGAAAGGAGGAAGTGAAAATGTCATTATTTGCAGATGACACAATATTGTACATAGAAAACCCTAAAAGCTCCATCACAAAAATCTACTAGATTTAATAAATGAATTTGGCAAAGTAGCAGGATTCAAAATCAACATCAGGAAATTGACAGCATTCTTATACACCAATGATGAACTCACTGAAAGAGAAACTGAAAAAACAATCCCATTTACCTTTGCAGTAAAAACATTAGGATACCAATGAATAAACTTAACCAAAGAAGTAAAGGACCTATTCACAGAAAACAATAGGACATTGAAAAAAGAAATAGAGGAAGATATTAAAAAGTGGAAGCATATACCTTGTTCAGGATTTGAGGAATCAACATCATTAAAATGTCCATACTACCCAAAGCAATCTATAGATTCAATACAATCCCCACTGAGATTCCAACGACATATTTCACGAAACTAGAACAAATACTCCAAAAGTTTGTATGGAACCAAAAAAGACCTCAAATAGCCACAGCAATCTTGAAAAAGAAGAACAAAGTAAGAGGGATCACAGTATCAGATATTGGGTTATACTACAAAGCCATTGTAATCAAAACAGCATGATACTGGCACAAGAAGAGGCATATGGATCAATGGAACAGAACAGAGAACCCAGAATTAACCCAAGACATTATGCTCAATATTTGACAAAGGTGGCAAGACCATACCGTGGAGTAAAGACAGCTTCTTTAATAAATGAAGTTGGGAAAATTAGACAACTACATGCAAAAAATGAAACTAGACCACCAACTTACACCATATACAAGAATAAACTCAAAATGGATAAAACACGTAAATGTGACTCATGAATCCATAAAAATCCTATAAGAAAATATTACCAACAAAATTTCAGACAGCAGAATTTTCACTGACACAACACCTAAGGCAAAAGAAACAAAGGAAGAAATTAATACATGGGACTACATCAAACTAAAAAGCTTCTGCACAGCAAAAGAAACAAGCATCAAAATGTAAAGGGAACCCACTATATGGAGAGCATAATTGCCAATGACACATCAGATAAGGGGTTAATTTTCAAAATATATAGAGTACTCACACAACTCAACAAAAGGAAGACAAAGAATCCAATTAAAAAATGGGCACAGGGCCTAAATAGACACTTCTCCAAACAGGACATACAAATGGCCAAGAGACATGAAAAAATGCTCAATGTAACTAATCCTCAGAGAGATGCATATTAAAATGACTATGAGGTATCACCTCACACCTGCCAGAATGGTGCCTGGGAGAGGTTGAGTGAGGGAGGACTTCTAAGCAAGACAGAGCTGCCTTGTGAGGATTCGCTTCTCCCTGTTGTCTGTGCAGAGTGAGAAGTGAGCTCCCTCTGTGTTTCCTTAAAAACCTTAGCAGAGTCTACATTGCTCATTCATGCTTTTCTGCAGCTGGGCTCTTTTTGGCCAATTCAATAAAGCGCTAGGATAGGGAATAAAAACGTCTGATAAAGGGACACGGAAACTGTGTGCTGGTTGTAGGGTGTGGTAAGGGTGTGGAGAAAAGGGGACTCTAGTACACCGCTGGTGGGAATGCAGACTGGTGCAGCCACTATGGAAAACAATATGGTGTTACCTCAAAAAATTAAAAATTGAACTGCCATCTGACCCAGTGATCTCACTTCTCGGAATATATCCTAAGAAGCCTGAAACACCAATCAAAAAGAATATATGTACCCCCATGTTCATAGCAGCACTATTTACAATTGCTATGATCTGGAAATTGCCCAAGTGTCCATCAATAGATGAGTGAATAAAAAAGCTGTGGTACATATACACAATGGAACACTATGCAGCTGTAAGAAAGTGAGATCTCTTATCCTTTGAGACAACATGGAGGGTCCTGGAGAGTGTTATGCTAAGTGAAATAAGCAATCAGAGAAACAAATACCACATGATCTCACTTATTTGTGGAATATAATGAACAAAATAAGTTGAACATAATAGACCCAGAGACATAGAAAGAAGTAGGGTTCAGACTGACAAACCTCAGACAAGTGGGGTAGGGAGGAGGGACGAGATAAACCAAAGAACATATATGCATGTATGCATAACCAATGGACATAGACAACAATTCGGGGGGGGGGGGGGGATCAGGAGGAGGGTGTCCATGGGGGAAGAAGGAGAATGAATCATCTGTAACAAAAATAAATTAATTAATAAAAAAATTTTAAAAATAATAAAAATGAAAACATTTTATTGATTTTTTAGAGAAATCGAGGGATAAACATCAATCGGTTGCTTCCTGTATACACCCTGACAGGGGATTGACCCCACAACCTGGGTATGTGCCCTGACCAGGTATTGTACCCACCTTACCACCTTTTGGTGTATGGGATGATGCTCCAACCAACAGAGCCACACCAGCCAGGGCAGGTTTGTGCATTTTTTGTATTTTACTGTATGTATATTGTAGTTTAAAAATAAGTTTGAGAAAAAACAAAACTTAAAAAAAAATACTGCAAGAACATAAACCTGGTAATTTTTGGTATATTTTAATAGAAAAAAACTTTCAGTTTACATAGTAACTGTGCTGCCTATGAAGGTCTTGCTTTAAATAATGGCTAATTGGTAATGACCTTAGAGAAATAGCAAAAGATGCATGTTCCCCTATGCCACATTGCAATTATAGCATGCTTTTATGCAATTAAACTCTGTGCTATTTTTAATAATTTGCTTCCTTAAGTAGACAACCTTTCCCTTTTGTCTAAAATAAGATGAGAAGCTATGAGAATGATGCCAGGAAATGTGGACTTTAATTAATTCTGGGTCTGTCACTGACCAGCTGTGTGAGGTTAGGAAAGCTACTTAACCTCTCTGAGCTCTAGGTACCTCACCTTTCCCTTTTTGAGCTAAAAGTATACAATTTTCCTACTTAGATTGTTTAAACATGTAATAAATCTCTGTTCTCCTGAACTGTAGGCTGTCTCTTTCCAATTACAAATTCTAAATTAGTTAAGTATAACTCCTTGAGATTGCATGATAAGATGTGTGGGTTCAAATGTGTGCAAACCCACAGCACGATGCCATGGAAGCTGTAGTCTTTGGGTGAACACATTTACTCTTGTCTCCATGCCTGTGTTTAGGTTTTTTTTCTCCCACTACAGACTAGAACACCCTCCTTTCTGCTTTTTCTCCATCCATACTCTACTCAAGTTCTAGGCCACAGGGCTTCCCACTGGCCCCAAGGGCCCCTATTGTACTGCCATCAGAGAAATGCTAACAAAGACTTTCAATGTTGTCATTTATTTATTAAGTAACATTTGTGAACTGTTTATTCTTTATAATTTTTCATTCTTATTTCCAGTAGTCCCCAATAGATTGCATTCATTTCAATAATGACTTTCACTTCTGCCAGAATACTAGAAGCTCAGTGAGAACAGGGATTTTTATGTTATAGTTTCAACGATTTTAAACAGTAAGGCCCTTAGAGTTCACCTGGTTCCAATCCCATGGTAGGCAGTGGAGGAAGAAACCAACATTTCTCAAATAGAATGGCTACTATTTTAGTCAGTTCCCGCTGCTATAACAAGATACCATAGATCAGTTGGCTTAAACAACACACACTCATTTCTCACAGTTCTAGAAGTCCCAGATTGCGGTGCCAGCAGAACTGGTGTCTAGCAAGAGCCTGTTTCCTGGTTTTCAGACAACCGTCTCCTCACTGTGTCCTCACATGATGGAGAGCAGAGACAGGAAGCAAGCTCTTACATCTCTCTTCCTATAAGGATACCAATCCCATGATGGGGCTCCACCTTCGTGACTACTAATTACCTTGAAAAAGGCCCACCTCCTAATGCTATCACATCAGGGGTTAGGACTTGAACATGAATTTAGGGGAGACACATTCAGTCTTAACAGCTACAGTGTGCCAAGAGCTCAGCTACATATTCCTCCCCACATCTCTATCAAGAAAAATTTTCTCCACTTTCCAGATGATACTGAAGGATACATTTCTATTACTCCTAGAGGATGGCTTTACAATTTGTGCTAATTATCAAACCTCTGTGGGATTATTTTAACGTGAAACCCAGCTGTCAACTTCTTGTGCTGACCCAGTTTCCATGTTCCCTTATCAGATGTTTTTATTCCCTATCCCAGCGCTTCATTGAATTGGCCAAAAAGAGCCCAGCCGCAGAAAAGCATGAATGAGCAATGTAGACTCTGCTGAGGTTTTTAAGGAAACACAAAGGAAGGAGCTCACTTCTCACTATGCACAGACAACAGGGAGAAGCAAATCCTCACAAGACAGCTCTGTCTTGCTTAGAAGTCCTCCCTCACTCAATCTATTACCAAAGTTTTTAGCTTTTCCCCAGCTCCTCCTGCTCTCAGCCCCACTGGCTACAGGTTTCTTTCCTCGGGATCTCTCCCATTTCTTACTCCCTGTTGTACAGAGCTGTTTGCTCACCCTGCAACTGCTTCTCTACTCACATTTCCTGATGCGCCTCAGAGATCAGTAAATCAGAGGTCCCTCCAGTGAGGACATTAAAGAACTCCTAAAAAAAACTTCAGTTACAGAATGTCAGGTCTACACTGGTAATTCTGACATAGTCTAGCACTGGGCCCAGACCTAAAAGTTCTTATCTTTTAGACTGGGAGGGCTCTGAACCACCCAACCCTACCATCTCCCACCAGTCATTTCCCATCAGCTTCGTCACTATGCTATCACTTTCTGGAAGTACCTTCATCGTTGATGTGTTTACCTGTTATCATGGGTTCTCCTTCACTAGATAATGAGCTCTGTGAGTGCAGGGTTCTTGACTGTCCTCTTCACTCTGTATTCCTGATGCCTAGAAAGGCCTGTCACCTGGTAGATGCTCAGTAAATATTTTTTTTTTTGATGTATGAATGCACAAATATATGAATAGTGGCCAGAGAAAGCGACACTGAACTCTGAAGCTCTGAGCCATCCGACACCATGGATCCCAGATTCTGACTTGTCAACAGAGCAAAACTGAGTAATAAAGTATCTCCCTAATACATCTCTTCTGATGAAAAATTTTTCTTTCCTATATGGCATTTCTAGAAGGTGCTTTCATAGCTTAGATGTGGAGGGAGCCAGAAGCAGAGAAATTGCTCCCTCTTATCAAGGATGAGAAAAGGTAAGCAGAAAAAATGTATTGTTATTAATCTCAAATTACTTACTGACTTAAATGTGCCAGAAACTGGGGTAGGCAATGAGACTATATGAGATGCAACATGGTCCCTATCCCTGGTCCATAAGCCCATGCTTGCCCAGACACTAGTCCCTTGACCTTGAAGATCCCTGTTATGCCTAGCAAATTCATCCTCCTTCCTCCAGGCTGTATACTCTACCTGCACCTCCTCTGGCAGTACCAGTCCCTCCATTATTGATGCTTCCTAAGCATAGTAAGGATGGATCTGTGTCTGCTCCTCACATGGCATAATTGAAGCAGTCTGTAATCATCAGTGCACACACACCTACACCTCACCCAAAGACAGTGAGCCCATGAGTCATGGCCTATGTTATATCATCTCATACAGTCTCGCCAAAGGTATCTGTCAAATGAATTAATAAATTCCAGATGATAGGTATGCTGTTCTTGCCTTCTGAGAACTACTCACACACATCGTTCTATGTATGTCCTTGGGCTGCAATTAATTCTAAGGCTGAAAAGACTAAAGGATGCTAGCACACATAGTAGGCTTAACCTGCCAGAACAACCCTTCTGTGTATTTGAAAAACCTCAGATATGAATCCTTATTGATTTTTCAGAGCCATTCACGAGAAAAATGTTTTTTGTTTTTCTCCACTGTAGCAGTTTCATTCTCAAATAGGCTTGAAAGAAAGACCCCTGTTTCCATCTCAAACCTCTTAAGAAAATCAGGGCTTTGTGTCGGCCACTGACTTCAGACAATGGGTCTGTGTTTACTTTAGCTGAGATTCGAGAATTTGTCAGCAGTCATCTTATTTAAGATGTCACCTTTGGGTCTCATTGCCCTTACGCAATGGTTGGGTTGAAAGATTAGTAAGAATGCCTTGAAGTGACTTGTTGGAGGAAGCTGGTCACAGACTTGTCACATTTCCCATCACTCATCACATCTCTCCATGTTCAACAACAGGGATCTGTTCTTCTGTGTTATTAATGGGATGATGTCTTGAGATATGTCTCACACATCTACTTCAATATAAGGAGCATTCTCTCCTTTTAATTCTCTCACTGATATTCCAAAAGTCACTCTTTGCTAGGGTATCTTTACACCCTAATTGAAGTCGTAGTCGTAAGTCTCTGGTCACATAAAACCATGTGTGATTCAGATGGCAAATGGTTTGACATGGCATCACTCTGCTGTTCAAAGGCATTTCTCCCTAGAAGTGACAACTATCAGAAACATGTTCTGGAAGGTCTTGCTACTCAAAAAATAGTTCTTGCATCGTCATCACCAGCAGCACCCGGAATCTTATGGAAATAAACATTCATGTCCCTTTTCCCAACCAGGGCTACTAAATCACTCTCTAAAGGTGAGGCCCAGGAATGTTTCTTTACAAAGCTCTCTAACTGATCCTTATGTACACTAAATTTGAGATCTGCTCTAAATCTCTCTCCCATGTAGATTTCCAAACCACTCTTCTCAGGGAATGGGAATCTAAACGCTGGGATGAGCAATTACTTTCTGGCTCCTACAACTACTAATAGAAACTTATACACAGGTTTTGCCCTAGACTACCTGCAAAGGAGACTTCCTGATAAACTTCACTGAAGAAAAAATAGTAGGATAGCAGAGGAGGCCGAGGTTCAAAGCTGGCTGTGTTCATGCATTGGAGGACAATGCTGTTAAAATACTCAAAGGCATCTACAGATACAATGCAATTCCCATAAAAATCTCAATGGCAATTTTTTATAGAAACAGAAACAACAATCCTAGAATTAACACAAAACCACAATAGACCCCAATTAGCAAAAGCAATCTTGAGGAAGAACAACAAAATGGATCCACATTTCTTGATTTCAAAATATATTATATTACATATTATATAAACCCACACATACAGGTCAATTGATCTCCCACAAGGGTGCCAATACGGAGAAAGGACAGTCTCTTTAACAAATGGTGTTAGGAAAACTGGTCCCATGTAGGGCCACCATCATTGTAGCAAAAACATATAAAAATCAACTCAAAATGAATAAAAGACTTAAAATGATGGCCTGAAACTATAAAATTCCCCATAGAAAACACTGGGGGGAAGCTCTTTGACATTGATCTTGGCAATATTTCTTGAATCTGACACCAAAGCTCAGATGACAAAAGCAAAAATAAATAAGTGGAACTGCATCAAACTAAAATTCTACGTGGCAAAGGAAACCATCAACAGAATGAAAAGGCAACTTACAGAATGGAAAACAGTATTTGCAACCATCTATCTGATAAGGGGTTAACATCCAAATTATATAAGGAACTCCTACAACTAAAAAAAAACCAGATTAAAAATGGACAAAAGACTTGAAAAGACTTTTCTTCAAAGAAGACATTCAAACAATAGCCAAGGTAGATAAAAAGAGTCTCAACTGACTAATCACCAGGGAAATGAAAGTCAAAACCAAAATAATGTATCATCTCACTCCTATTAGATGGCTATTATCAAAAAAGCTAGAACTCATTCAGCTGAAGATCTGCCTATAGTTAGCAAAACTTACTGTGCACTTAAAAATTTAAGAGGGTAATAATGAACATAACAGTCTGAGGAAGGGGGTAGTCCCAGAGACGCAGAAGTGGGATACAGACTGACAATCCCCTAAATAGGGGGGGTGGGGGTGGGGAAGGGATAAACCACAGAACTTATATGCATGTATGCATGAACAGTGGACATGGACAACAAACTGGGGAAAGGGCAGGGAGGGAGGGGAAGGGGGGAATCAGTGGGGGAAAAAGGAGAAACATCTGTAACAAAAATTAATTAATAAAAAAAAAGAACAAAAAAAATTTAAGAGGGTAAATCCTATGTTAAATGTTCTCACCACAATGAAAAAACACCCCCATCATTTCTTTCCTGTGTCCTTTCAATTAAAGAGTCTATCCCAGCGGGTTTCGGAGTACTTTGCAGATGTGAAAGTGCCCAATGGTGAGACTATGGGCAGCGAGTGGGCAAGGTGGGCAGGGGAGCACACTGTACGTTCTGCTCTGGTGTGAACCCTTAAGGCTGTCATTGGGAGGATTAGGCCCAGTATGAGACTCCTAAGGCATCATATATTCAGTAGAGAAAAGCTAGAAGGGAGAAAAGGAAACAAGATTTGAGTCATTTCAACTTTGACTGAAAAAACAATGGGGGGAAAAACCAACAAAGATGCACATAGTGAAACCATCTTGAGGATCTCGTATAAGAATCTCCGACAGCTCTAAACCTGTAAATTCAGCTTCAAACTATGAGGACTTGTTCATATTATGAATCTAGGGCATTATTCAAACTTTACGCAAGTTATTTTTTTCAGGGAAAGTCAATTTATTTATCCAAGTGGAGATTTAAAAACCTAAGAGAGCCATCTGGTGGCTTATGTGCCTATTAATTAAAATCCTTCTCCTGGGCACAAAATTGCTGCCCTGTGGGCACCGTCATTGGAGTAAATGGCACAAGACAAACCAGAGCTGACAAAACACATGCCTGTGCTATATAAAATCCAAATAGTGTAATTTGGACACAACCAAACCAAAATTAAGTGGGTGAGGATGCTTAAGAGTAATCCTGATATTATTTTCTCTATCTGCTCTGAAAAAGAACACAAATACTGTTTATAAATAATAAAAATTGTGTTTTGAACTCTGTTTCATGATTGCATTTTTCATTCAGAACAGGAAGACAATTAATTCAATAATTACAAAACAAGAAGCCAAACCAAAAAACATGACTCAGTGGCTATCTGAAGTGACGTGTAAGGTTCAGTTAGCTTTCTGTCCTCCCTCTACTTTGTAACAGAAGTAGCAGAGTAGGTGGAAGATTCAGTTCCTGCTCAGTGGTGAATGCCACATTACATTACAAATGCTTTCTCCTAGTCTGTGGCTCATCTATTAAGTCTGTTTATGCTATTTTATAGTGTACAGACGTATTCAGTTTTGATGCAAAATAAATTAATCTTTTCTTAGGTCTGTTTTGTGTGTATGTGCACGCGCGTGTGTGTGTGTGTGCATGTGTGTGTGTTTTAAGAAATTATTTTCTACAGCGAGGTTATAAAACTATTCTATATTTTCTTCCAAAAGGCTGACGTTTTTCTTTGTATGTTTAGATTTAGAAACATGTAAGTAAGTCACTGCTTAAGTTTTGCACATAAGTGCATGTTTTTGGGAACACACTGTGTATGAAGGCCATCTGTATTAATATTCTAAAGAGAGAAGACAGCAAGGGTAGGAGGGTGGGAGTCGATCAGCAAGAGAAACCTAGAAAAGAGGGTCAGAAAGGCCCTCTGAAGCCGCCAGGGTCAGCCTTGCCTCGTATCTGCAGCAGAGATGAAGATGTCAGACTATGTATCACAATTTGATGGCAGCAATCATTAAAATAATCCCCCTCTGCCTCTTGCTCTGATTCCCTACATCCAAGCAATCTTCTGATTGTCTAAACCAGCAATTTTCAACCTTTTACATCTCATGGCACACATAAGACTAATTACTAAAATTCTGCAGCACACCAAAAAATATTTTTGCCAATCTGACAAAAAAAAAGTATAATTTTGATTCACTCACGCTGGATGGCTATTGTTCTGTTGGCTGTTGTCACTTTTTTATTTGACATTCTAATGGAAAAGAGGTCAGTGCCCCTGACTAAATAGTCAGGTATTGCATGTTTTAGAAAAGAGGCTTCCCAGTGGCCTATTTGTGTGTGTGTGTGTGGTACATGCCCCTGGCGGGAACCGAACCTGGGACTCTCTGGTGAGCAGGCTGACACTCAACCACTGAGCCAAACTGGCCAGGGAAGGTAATGCATGTTTTAAATACTCTTGAGGCACACCAGTGCCCCATGGAACACTGGTTGAAAAATCACTGGCCTAAAGCGAAAGAATATGCTGCTTAGAAAACATGAACAAATATCATATTAATTTAAATATAAATAAAATTTATATTTCATTATAAATTAATACAACTGGCATTCTCCATCCACTGATTAATGGAATTCTGTTCCAACTAAAAAATGGACTCTTAGTGTATTGAGAAATCAGCTGAGGTCTGTCTAGACCATAGACGGTGAGGCGTTAATTCATTTTTCCAGGTCAACACCATTCCTTGGAGGCTGCTTGTGTGCTCTGATCTTCTCCAGGTCTTCCTTAATCCTAATGAAATCTGTGGCTGAATGAATTTCAAGCATGGGGATGGCCCAACCAACCATCCTCTCTTCCTTTCTCTCTACTTTGATTTCCACAAAAGTTGATCAAAGTCTATACTCCTTCCCTGGTTGTTATTTTTGAACAACAAGCACCAGGTACACATGTATCTGCTGTGCTAACACAGAACACTCAGCCCTTAAATGTCACTGCTGTAAAAAGCGGTTAGCCGTGGGCACCCCTGGAATTCTTGAGAATAAAATTAACCTAATGCCACATTCCAACCAACCTCTGGGTAAAAAGCAATGCATGGAAACCCTCAAAGCCAAAACAAGATCCACAGGAAACCTGTGGTGTCTCCCACAAGTCCCCTGCCATTGGATTTCTTAAAGAAGGCACCCATTTAACAGATGCCCTAAGGAGATGTGAAATAGGTTCAGTGACTCCAGAAATTTCAAAAAGATCTTTTCCATATGGAAATGTATTTTTTCCACATAATTATGTTTTGCTCCTTTCACAGAGAGTGTTCTTTGAAGCTCCTCAAAGCATCAAGGTACAATGTCGCCTGCTGCTCATAAGTTGTGTCCTTCTCTGCTCTAGTCTTGTCATCAGTAAAGGTGTGTATGTGTGCACTGAGGGGCGGGGAGGAGATATTACATTTGAATTCTCTTGGTCAAATAATCCCACAACTAAACTGTGCCTTCCTTTGCTTCCTGGACCTCTGTTCATGGCATTTCTTTGTTGCGCTGGGGTTGAATTAGATTATGTGTGTGCCTATCCTAGCCCCTATCCTCCACTGACTCTTTGTACTTTACAAACAAAACCTACACCTTAACATCCCTGAATCTGCCAGAATGACTGCTACCCTGTGATGCTTCAAGAAACAGTAGTTCCTATTGGCTCTGAACAGCTTCAGGTGTAGATTAGGGTGTTCCTTAGAATGCAACTAAACTCTGGCCCCCGACCTTCTTGGTGAAATTCTTAAAAGTAACTTACACATCTGCTAGGTCCCTAGTTCCTGGCACAGTAGATATTCAACAGATAGGTACTGACAAAATGCATAAATGAGCAACCAAACCCCACTTTGCCCCTTGAAAGCAACAATAGGCAAAGCTAACAGAAGAGCCAATATGTGGCTGAGCATATCAGGAACATGATCAGATGGCATGGTACACAGAATATTTTAAATCAGGTCTGTCCAAGAAAATTGTGTTACCTTTATGGAAAGCATACATTCAAACAGAAGAATTCTGATAGAACTTTATTCTGGACCAACTTCTGATGGCACATAGGAAAACTAATGTTTGATAATATGCATCGTCAATATTCCCTTAATAGTAGACTAGCAATATTGTTTCTGCAGGAGCAGGTGGGTTATCTGCTATAAAAGAGAAGACCCCAAATGGTATGAAGACTATGGGTCGAAGCTGGAATGTCCTTCCCTACCTCATATTAACAGTTTGCTGTGACATTCACTTCCCCTTATCAAAGCAAAGAATAATTCACATGGCATTGCTTTTTATTAAAAGATTAGCCATCAGTAGCATTAAACAGCAAGAGGTTTGGGGGAAGTTTTTAGGCTCTCCACACTTTGAAAAAACAAACAACCTTTCTGAAACTCCAAAAGGCAGCAGGAATAAAGTGAATTTGTCAGAACTATTGCAAAAATGTGTTCTCATGCTTATGTATCTACAAGTGATTCTGCTGAGTTCTTTGCTCTCTATTATGTAGGGATTGCCTTTTCTCCTTTTTCTTTTCCTGTCTTTCCTATAAAGCAGGGTTTGAGTTTTCTCACTGTGTATTCTTCCTCAGCCCTGCAGGTGGCGCCTCTGTTCCAGTGCCCTCTGACTGCCCAGCTGTCAAAACACAGTGATTCCTCAGAGGCAAGCACTCGCCACATCACCTTATGTGACTAAAGCACGCAGTTTTGCTTTTAGCCAGAAACCAACTGTTCCTGGAATTATAAGACCATTAGACTGTATTAAGCTGAATTTTTTTTTTTTAATCCTCACCCAAGGACATTTTTCCACTTTTTGTTCAGATAGAGTAGGAGGGAGAGAGAGGAAGAGAGAGAGAGAGAGAGAGAGAGAGAGAGAGAGAGAGAGAGAAATCGATGTGAAAGAGACACATCAAGTGGCTGCCACCCACACAACCCAACCAGGGCCAGGGACAAACTGCAACCAAGGTACATGCCCTCAGCGGGAACCAAACCTGGGTCTACCTGGACCGCAGTCTGACACTCTAACCACTGAGCAAAACCGGCCAGGGCTTAAGCTAAAATTAATACAAAGAGGCAGAGAATAAAAAGAGAAGAGGCTTTCATGATTGGGAGGTCTAGCCAACAGGTTTACGTGGGAGATGGATTTTTATTTCACGATGAATCAGATAAGCAATGCATACAAAAACATAGTCTACCAAATAAAAATCCATGTTATAGTCTGAAGAAGTTGATGGACACTCCAATTGCTCAAATGTCAAACACACATGGACTGGTATAATTTTTGTACGCTGAATGTGCTCATGGGTGTTTTGGTGGGTCTCTCTGTTGTACTATAGGACTTCTGGTATGACTGTTATTTGTTCTTTGTGAAAGTGTTGTTCTTTCCAAGTTCTCCCTCTGCCTGGGTCCTGACTCCCAAAGCACTGCCTTTTCACTGGCTAAGGTTGGGTAGTGTTCATATTTTGCAGCAGTGCACCCTGGGTTCTAAGGGGGAAAACTAAAAAGGAATTTAAGTGTTCTGAATCAGTTAGCTACAAATGTATTTTTTTAAACTTATCTTTATTGTTGAAAGTATTACAGATGTCTCCCCCACCTTTTCCCCCATTGACACCCTCCTACCTGCCCCCACCTCCCTCCTGCCTCCCCCACACTATTATCTGTGTCCATTGGTTATGCATATATGCATATAAGTTCTTCGGGTTAGCGCTTCCCACCCCTACCCCTTCCCTTTGAGGTTCATCAGTCTAACAACCAATTTGTGCTTTATTATTTTCCTTTTCAGGGAGGCATTCTATGTTTTTTATTTAATTAATCTATTTTTGTTACAGATGTTTCTTCTTTTTCCCCCACTGACACCCTCCTTCCATTCCTGCCCCCCACCCAATCTCCACCCCCAGCATTATTGTCTATGTCCATTGGTTATGCTTATATGTATAAGTTCTCTTTGGTTTATCTCTTCCCTCCTCCCTGCCCCCTCCTCTGAAGTTTGTCAGTATGAACCCTATTTCTATGTCTCTGGGTCTATTTTGTTCATCACCTTATTTTGTTCATTCTATTCCACAAATAAGAGAAATCATGTGATACTTGTCTTTCTCTGACTGGCTTATTTTGCTTAGCATAATACTCTCCAGGTCCCTCCATGTCATCTCAAAGAATAAGAGATCTCTCTTTCTTACAGCTGCGTAGTACTCCATTGTGTATATGTACCACAGCTTTTTTATCCACTCATCTACTGATGGACACTTGGGCTGTTTCCAGATCTTAGCAATTGTAAATAGTGCTGCTATGAACATGGGGGACATATATTTTTTCTGATTGGTATTTCAGGCTTCTTAGGATATATTCCGAGAAGTGGGATCACTGGGTCAAATGGCAGTTCAATTCTTAATATTTTGAGGAAACAACACCATATTGTTTTCCATAGTACAATGTTGAAAGTTAGTATTTCTCTGAAAAATTATGATGCTGTTCTAAGCACTTTATATAGTATGTCCTTTAATTCTCACAACAATCTGTGAGATGAGTACTATTAGGATCACATTTTAAAAAGCAGAAACTGAGGTACAGAGAAATTAAGTGATTTGTTCAAAGTCATGCAGTAAGTTGCAGAGTCAGAGTATAAAACCCATGCAGTCTGACTCAGAGCTGGTTCTCTGAGTCACCTCTGTCCCACCTCCCTGTACAGTGTGGGTGTCTCTTAATGGAAAACTTGAAGCACCACCCACACCCATATCAGTAACACCTTGGTGGGAGGTAGCAGGTGGAGGAAGAAAGACTTTGCAAATGTGTCCTTACGAAACCTCATCAGTAGCTGATCCATGATGCTCCTACACATACATCATTGTGTACCATGAGAAGTTTCCAGCCCTTCAGCTCAGAACTTCTGCTATTCTTGAAATTTTCAAGTGCTTCTTGGAGATCTTATTCTCTAAGTAGGATGACAAGCCCTATCGAGGCAAACAAACCCCAAAATGTACAATGGATCCAATGTAGTAGAAATTTATTTCTTGTACACACAATCTCATGCATTCACAATCATTGCTTTCCTCCCAGAAGTCACTCCTGGACTGAAATCTTTCCTTCCCATTGTTCCATCTCCTTCAACAGGAAGGGTGCACACCTCCATCAATCCAGTGGAAGGAGAAAGAGCACAAAAGATACTACACAAAAGATTTTGATGGATGGACCTTGGAAGGGGCATCTGTCACTTCCACAGTACAACTTAGTACTGTGACCAGGAAGAAAAGGAAATGGGATTGATGAATAGCTAGTCAGCCTCTACCACACAGGCTAATCTTAGAATTCACAGAAGATACAATCAATAAAAGAATTTCAAATTCTATTTCAGTACATCACATAATCTTTTTTTCTTTCCCTTTTTAAAGGGAGAGAACCTTGGCATTGGAGCTTTTAGGTTCTTCAGTTTATGTAAGTAGATCAATGTTGGTTTTCACCATCCCTCTCCAGACAGGATAAATGCAGCCCATGAGGGGCCTATACAAAATAAAACAAAGCAAGAACTTGAGGCTTCTTAATTTCTAATATGTTTTCTTCCACACAAGAAGACCACTGCTTATCTCCTTCAACTGCTTTTTCAGTTATGGCTGGGCTGGCATGAGGATGGTGGGCACAGCAGTTACTGACTTCTGTGTCCACATTATCATTATAGTGAACATGACCAGTGTTTCATACCATCATTGATAGACCTGTAACCACAGTGACAGATGGCACAGAGGCAAAACTGCTGATGGTGTCAGAAATCACAACAAGGTGAGCAGTTTTGGTGGTAGCAGAGATGGAGGAGGGTGCTCATCCACTGGGCTCCTCCCTTATTCCTCCTCTCCACCCAGACTTCTGGCATACCTTAGGACACTGGGGACAAGTCTGAAAACTACTGTTCAGAAGTCATGCCAGCAACTGAAAAGAGCTATGGACAGACTGCTATCCCAGGAGTATTTCCACAATTACCTCTACAGCTGTATTTTTCTAATTAATAGCAACTTCGTGACACTGAGTCCTTTTTCTAAGGATAAATGCATGTTGAATAAAAAATGATGGGCAAATCTATCTGATTCTATCATCAGATCACCCTTCTATTTAACACTGGAGTCTTCTGGGGTCTTCCATTCAGAGACGCTCACAAGCCTGAGGACCAAGCACCAGATGCAATCTCTATGCTACCCTCCACTGTAGAAAAAGGATGATTTCACACCACCTCTACCAGAGATCCTGAGGCTGAGATTATATCTCTGTCCCTGCTCTACCCCTTTCTAACTGGCCAAATCAAATGATAAAGAAGTAGGGTCCCAAATTAGTCCACGTCTAACATTAGATAGGTTGATTAGTAACATAAGGTAGCAAAGAAATCTGACTAAGGCACTCTAATTTTTGTAAGTCTTTTTAATGAGTTAGCTACATTAAAGGATTCATCTTTTAGAGGATCCATGTATCTTAATTCCAGAAGACAGAAAGTCATTGTGCTAATTAGTTTCTATTTCCCCCCTTTTGAACTATTAGAAAGGCAATGATAGTATCATGCTCATATATACTTTTTTTTTTTAATCCTCACCTGAGGATTTGTTCTGTTTATTTTCAGAGTGGGAGGTAGAGCTAGAGAAAGAGAGAGAAACATCGATGTGAGAGAGACACATCCATTGGTTGACTCCTGTACAACCCTGACCAGGGCCGAGGACCAAACTGCAACTTGCCCTTGGAATCGAACGCAAGAATCTTGGTCTGCAGGCTGATGCTCTAACCACTGGGCAAACCAGCCAGGGCACTCATATATATACCTTTGATCTTCAGCACTTTTGGCCTAGACATTTAACAAACAGTTGTGGAAGGAAGGGAGGAACTAAGAAATGAATGAACAAATGAAGGAAGAGGGAGAGGAAGGAGGCCATTTAGTGACACAGCCTGAAATACTCTTAAAGCTATGTTGGATTTTCACAGGAAGATGCTGAAATCAGATGAGGAGATATCCCCTTGTCCTTGAGCCATTGATAAAATGAAAGTAAACCCAAATCCTGGAGACAGATAGTAGGTTCCCCAGCCCAGGCTTAATGGCATAAATCCTTGATTCAGAACCAAGAGGTCTGGGGACTGGAATTTGTCTTTTGGCTAAACAGCTAAAAGTTATAGGCCTTGAATAATTCATATTTTAAAATGAGAATGATACTTCCTGGTCTATCTGGCAGAGAGGGAGTGGAGAGTCAGGGCAGGGGATAGGCTGTAAACAGGCGACAGGATAACCAAAGAGCATCTAACCTATTTGGGAAAATAAGAGGACTCCACTAATGCAAAGGATTGCTGCCAATTCAAAATCTAGAAGACTCTGCCTGTGACATTGTCATTTGCAATTTTCCAAGTGCATTATCTTGGTGCTCCAAGTTTTATAAAATCAAATAATAAAGGTGTCTGCTTTTGCTTTGAGGGTGAGATCTCAAAGAGATGTTCATCAGTGTCCCTGTAATAGGGGCTGATGGCTTCACAGATGGGGAAACAAAAGCAACAAAAATGACTAAGACAGTTTGGGAGCCTCACAAATGATCATGTGATCTTGTAAACAGATAGAAAACACTGAAAATCCCAGCCACCATGTGAGTGGTATCAACAGGAGGCTTTTTTTCCCCATTAGGTAATAAGAAGAAATCCTCAGTATGTACAAATTCTTCATTAATCCGCAGACTCAGAAAAGAGCACGGTGCCAGCCAGCTCGTACTTGACACCTGAGTCAGTGAAAGGTGTTCCCCTTATTTCTTCCCCACAAACTACCAGTGCTTTTCTTTTATTTTTTTGAAAGTGGTCTAAGTGGTCTCTATAAGTGGTTTGATAAGCTTAAAACTAAAATTTCAAAATAAATGCAAATATGGTCATCAGAACTTTAAAAAGTCTGGGCATCTAGTACACTTCCTTTCCTACTGGCTTCCTAATATAAATAATCTTTCTTTCAAAATGTCCTGTTAGCCCTGGCCAGTTTGGTTCAGTGGATGGAGCGTTGGCCTGTGGACCAGAGAGTCCTCGGTTTGGTTCCTGCTAGGGGCATGTACCAAAAAAAAAAAAAAAAAAAAAAAGTCCTGTTAAATATGCCTAAAGTCCACCAGCTACTAAAAATATTTAATTACATATGAAAAAGTGACAACACTATGCAGAAATATTTCAAAACTGATTAAATCATAAATTCTCGAAATGTCTTCCCAAGGCACTGAGCAAACAGATATTTTCACAGATGCTGCTACAGGGAAGAAAGAAATCACCTAGTCCTGCCGTTAGGGAAGAAAATGCTCTCGCTGTTCTGAGTTGGAAGACTCTTAGCTTTGGGCTAAGCCTCCATTCTAGATAGTTTTATCCCCCTAAGATTTGAGAATGCGTTCAATTCCTTATTTTCCTCATATTTTACTTTCCCTCCCCAGACTCTTAATTGCATGACAAAGTTTTCTTTTCAATTTGTCTGTTTTCACACTGTAAAGGGGTTGGGACAATTGGTGCCTTCCTTGTCCCCATCTCCTTTTACCAAAACAAAAAACAAAAAAGTCCCCTCCAACAAAGGCCTTAGCACTCTCCCCACGTTTTCTCAGCTACACTGTATTTCATCTTTACAAACCCTCTGTTTTTTGTTTGTTTGTTTGTTTGTTTGTTTGTTTTTAACTTCCATTTATACCATTGTGGAGGCTACAGCTTCACGTAGGCTTTCCCTGGAGCTCCACCATCAGGTTCTCACCACCCCCCAGACAGGGTGACTCACCCAAAAGGAAGGTCTAACAGTGAGCAAGACTTGCGGTGGGCTGCCACCCTCCCCTCCCTCTCTCCCCAGAGTCCGGACAGCTCTCTTGGCAGTGCCACCAATAGGGATGCTGCTAAGAGCCGCACCTCCTCTCTGGCTCCTATCCCACAGTTCCCAGTTTCACACCTCAGGTCAAGCAGCTTCCAGCAGCCATTTCAACAGCTCTCCTTAACCCTTGGGTTTCAGTTCTCTAAGGCTCCTTCTGGCTTTCAAATCTCTTAATGACATACAGACCTGGATTTGCATTCACCACAGCAGTCCCCTCTCCCCACCAGAACAGTGAGTTAGGCAGTGCTGGCAAGGAAATTCATCCCAGTCCTCAATGCAGCTCCGCGTGTGTGTAGCCTCCATTCCCACCTGATCTTATCCTGTCCTTTTGTTATGTCTGGTATACACAAGACTGGGATTGCTGGCTGACTCGAGTGCCCAACTATTCAACTTTATACTGTGAAGCACTGTGCTTGTTATTTCTTTTCATTCTAGGACACTTGAGCAAGGCAAAGCAGGCACTAGCCTGTGTGAGAGCAGTGGAATCTTCCACTCAGAAGCTGAGTCAGCTGCTCAAGGGACCACAGCTTTACTTTCCTAAAAAGTAAAGATTTGATTTTTACTCCTCAAGTTCTGTATTATTTTCATATTGTCTATGGTTTCTGATGATCCCTTCAAAATTGCAAATAAGTCTCAAAATTAATCATCCCCAGGTTTTCTAATTAGCTGACCATGCTCATAAATGGAAACAAAGGAAATGCAACAGATTAGCCAGAGAGGTCACTGAAAGGCTTCAGTTTGTGCAGTCACTGGGTGGCCTGGGTGAGGCCACAGGAAGAAGCTCAGAGACCTGGTCAGCTCTGGCCTTCAAACATTTTTTTGATAGAAATATTTTGAACTATTTATTACTAACCATCTGCCTATGGATGTTGAGTTTGCTTCAGAACTTAAGAGGAGAGAAGAATTCACTCTAAGAATTTCACAGAATCCTAGAGCCATGCACCAGTGACTTCTCCCCATGCAATCAGACAAGCCTTTCCCACAGTCATCATCTTGACTGGATATCAAGGCCCGGCTCACTTTAGTTTGACAACGTAAGCTTTAAAGAATGTGCATCTGCATGTAGTGGTATGTAGAATGTAGCTGGCTGTGTCATATATTTACAAAAATCACATGTTTGGCAGGTTGATGCTGCATAAGAAACTCCCACAGGAATGGAAAGGGACAGGAGAAAATTCACTTTGAAGTATGGAGAGTGGATTCCCACTCAGCTTCTTAATGTGCGCCCTGAGAATTTCAGAACCTTAACATATAACTGAGGACACTTAAAATAAGCTTTTTAGTACATCAAACAAGCCATCCAGATCTGATACCTAATAATACCCTAGATTAGTAAAATCCTAGGTAAACTCACAACATAACAAAGATGAAAAAAAGTAAACAGCCCACCTGTCTGCAAGGCTGTTATTATAACACTGTCTTGGAAGTTAATATCTATGAAATGACTTTAGGAAATTGGTGCTATTAGAGAGTATAGAGACATGCAAATTCATTCAAATTATGGGCAAAGGAAAAGGTCACCAACCCTTTTGCCAAGCTCATCTAAAGATGTGAGAGAAACGAGTATCAAAAGTATACTAGAGAGTTTAACAAAAAAACAAATTGTATTTATGCTACTTTGGTCACAGTTTCATTATTCTAAGTTGAGATCTAACTGGGATCAGAAATAGGGCAGAAGAAAAGGAAAGTAAGTATACAGAGCATAACTGTCATCCTTCCTGTACTTCCTGTATTTTTTGATGTCCAGATGGACTTAAATTGCTTCATCCTACTCCTTACCTCCCTGCCATCCAGTCTGTATCTTCGACAACGGAGCTTGAAAACACACCCAACACCCCTAGAACTTGAAGGACGTCCAGGCTCAACTGGGAGTACACTATCAGCTTGTGATGTCAGCCATGTAAAGAGGTGGCAGAAGGAGGTGGCACACACATGGAACTGTGGGTGGGCCATTAAGATCATAGCTAAAACGGTGTCCACACAATTTGTGCTACACTGAAATTTACTCTGTGGTAAAATCATATTCTGAATTTTAGGGCGAAAAGAACAGTACAATGTGTGCCCTAAACTCTGCAATGACAATGTCACCTTGATAATTCCTAGTGAAAGACTCGCATAGGATTATATATGGAGTGAGATGGGAGGAGAGAAGAAAACCATTCACTGGGCATATCCTGTGCTCTAGACTTTGTGCTAATCAGATATAAATCCTCAGGAATCCTTACAAAAAATGATTTGAAAGGAATCTTTTTATGGCTTATTTTACCGCTAAAGAAGGAGGCTCAAAGAGGTTCTAGAACTGGATTTTGAAGGCAGGTGAGCAGGAACCTTGCCCTTTGTGCTATGCCATACTTCCTCAGACCCTCTACCTGTGCTCATCATTCTCAAGAGAGAGACGTTAGAGGCAGGTGGCTGTAATGCCGAATAAACTGTACTGACCTTTGGCCTCTACCTTCTAGAATTACTGATGCTGGTCACGTCACTCTTCATCCTCGCTCTATTTTCTGACTGCGTTCCATTCTCCTTCCACAGAGTAACACATGCCAGCAGACACTTTCTGTCTTCCTCCACAGGCTTTGGCCACCTACCCATGCTTTATTTGACCCCCTATAAACACTTTATGTTTTTGTTGTTGTTAATCCTCACCCAAGGATATTTTTTCCATTGGTTTTTAGAGAGAGGGTGGAAGGAAGGGAGGGAGAGAGAGATACAGATAGATATATATACATATATCAAGAGAGAGAGAGAGTGAAACATCAATGTGAGCGAGACTCACATTGACTAGCTGCCTCCTGCACGTGCCCAGTTGGCCAGGGATTGAACCTGAAACCCAGGTACATGCCCTTGACTGGGAATCAAACCTGAGACCCTTCTGTTCAAGGGCCGACGCTCAAACCAGTGAGTCACACCAGCCAGGGCGCCCTATAAACACTTTAAATTCTTGTTGGGAAGAGAATATGAGATGTCACATTGGATTTCTAAGGGAGAACTCAAAATAAAAATTACACAGATAAATTATCTACCCTAGAAAAAACAAAAACCTTTCTCAATATAATTAAAACAAAAACAAATACAAATTGTTATAATTCTGTTTTTTGATGCACTGGTGTAAAGTTATACTGTAACCTTAGTTAGCCATACCTCCATTAATTGGTACTCTGAATAACTAGAGTTGTTTTTTTCTGACTCAATTATGAAGGGAAAGAAACAACTGATACTCACCCATTAGGGGCTGACTAAACAAAACATTCCAGGCTGTGCTCTAGTGTCAGGGTACGTCCCCTACCCATGTCTAACTCTTATCTTTCTCCAGCTGGAAAACTCTGATTTGTCTGTCAAGTTTTATTTTAAAGATTTGAGGATGTGTAATGTCTTCCCAAACTGCACAGTTAGTCCTTCCTCCTTTAAATCCCAGATAACTTTATAAATCTCTCTCTCTAATCTAGCACACCATCTTGGATTACCACTGTATAACTACCTATCTGGACCAACGCTGTCATATTTGAGTTCTCAGAGCACAGCACATGCTCCAAAAAATGCTCATGTGATAGGGTAACATAAAATGCTTGTCTTAAAGAATAAATGAGAAATGAATGAGAAATAGATCTTTCCACCTTCTATATCCACAGCTACATTGCCACACTGTGGATCTTCATTTCAGAAGGATGATGCTACAATTTCCTAAACTGATAATGATTCAATGACTTGCATATAACTAAGTGCTAAAAAAGGATGCTGAAGTATTACATGTGTTTCATAAAGATGTTCAGCTACTGCTGAAATCATAACATCAGGAATTTCTGGTTAACATTCCTTGTAGTTACTTCTGACTATCCTGTAGGCTCACCACCCAAGGGAGATACTGCTATTCTTAGAGCACCATGGATCACACATCACATTTTGATGAGAGACAGACAGAAAGTATGTCTCAACCCTTGGCAAGAAAGCTAAACAAATGAATTCTGGCCTATGTCCCCGTTACACACAATGACCTTTGTCTGTTTGTTTGTTTGTTTTTATCCTCACCCGAGGACATTTTTCCATTTTTTGTTCAGGTAGAGTGGGAGGGAGAGAGAGGAACAGAGAGAGAGAGAGAAACATCGATGTGAAAGGAACACATCGAGTGGCTGCCACCCGCACAACCGACCAGGGCCGGGGACAAACTGCAACCAAGGCACGCGCCCTTAGCAGGAACCGACGGGTCTCTCAGGACTGTAGGCCGATGCTCTAACCGCTGAACCAAACCGGCCAGGGCCAATGACCTTTGTTTGTTTACCTTGAATAGAGGTAGCTGTCCAAATGGAAATAGACAGCCATACTCATAACCAAAGACCAGGCTGGTCTTCCTAAACCAGCATATATTATACACACTCATGTTCATGTAAGTAAAACAAAAGTTGCACAAAACAATTTTTTCTTACCCTGACACATATGATACACTATTATTTTCTATTTAATTCTCTCTCTTTCAAGACAGTTACAATCCACCAAATTGATGCATAAACTGATGGTGGGTCAAGACCTGAGTATGAAAAAACAAATCTATAGTCCAACCACAAACAATTAAGCAATGTATTAGTTGGCTGCCCTAACTTACCCCTGACCCCTATTGATCAGAAATAATGGTCAATAGAGATGGCATCTCCAGGGTCTCTATATTTTATACTGACCAACAACATTTAATAGATCTTACTTAATACTTCTAGAACCAATATTACTATCAACACCAACACCATGAGGGAGTAATTTACTGGAACAAGAAGAAAAATAAGTGATATTTAACTCATAAATATGCACTTAAAAAGACTTCCAATGGGAGATGTGTAAAATGAATGCCATCAAACATTTAAAGGAATTACACCAAGAATACTTACCTTCTGATGATGCCCATGTCCTATCCCATCCCCACCTCCAAAGTTTTACAGCTCCCACTATATTCCCAGTTGTCACATTACAAATTGTCAATCATCCAGAATATGTACTTCACCTGAGTTTCAACACTTGATGACTCATTCCTGGAGAAATCTCTCTTCTTTTATGTGTTATCACCTAAGATACAGAAAGTAAGACCTCTTCTGGGAGGACTGGTAATGTAGACAAGGTCTCAACCCAAAACACCAATGGCCAGATAAAGGGTGTGAGAACAGCGCCACATGCACATTTCCATTTGTCCCTGATCAAGTTCACTCAATGATTCACACAAAACTAAGGTAATAATATAAATGTTATAATGAACTCATATTTCTATTCCAGCAATGATGGGGCACTGCTTCCTTTACATGAAATACTGATAACAGCAAGGAGTTGTACATAAATAATGTTCTATTTCTCAATCTTGCCTAATGATGCTACTTCTTGAAATCATATTTAAAAGGCTGAAAAAGAGGATGAAGATAGCACAGCTGTGGACACACCTGCAGAAGAGTTACCTAATACCACTAATGGGAGGGGCAGCTGAGTCACTTATCCATCTGCATGCACGTGTGTGCGCGCGCACACACACACACACACACGTTTCAAAAACGCTAGGAAATAATTCAGCCTAGTTTTGGCTGGCCAAAAAAGAGTGAATCAAACCCTGGATGATTCATCTATGAAATTTAGACCTTTGAATAAATATGAGAGTTTACTTTGTGACAGCATCTCACTTCTTTATTGAATCAAACTATCTTAAACTATATCTGGGCAACATCTGAAAGGCTGCTGTTTGACAAGGCAATTAAATGTGGGTCATTTCTGGGGTGGCACCATGGGAGTGCCTTTCCTTCCAGTGTTATCAGCTGACTTAAGTCACCAGGAGACAAGACAACTGAGGGACTGGACTCCCACAACCGTGAGTCTGGTGGCTTTCACATAGGCTGTCCTGAGCCCTAAGCCACATGCCACTTGCAGCCTGTTAAAGGGCAACTGCAGTCACTATGTCTCGCACCTGCCTTATTGTGTTAGCACACTTGTGTTATAATTCTAGAGAGATGGAGGCACCAGTAATGACTGAAATTGCTTATTATGCAGCTATTTGACAAACGACAGATTTATCCAAAAAATAATACTAAACTTCAGGAAAATTACAGATTCATTTGTCAACTACTTATCTTCTTCAAGGTGACCAGCTATTGCTTGGAAGAAATACCAAAAAAACAGATGAACTCTTTTGGAAACAACTCTGACCTACTATGTAACCTTGGGGAAGCCATTTACTTACTGAGCTTCAGTTTCTCTGTCTGTAAAGTCGGAATTATATGACTGTGGCATCCCCATTAGCCCTAGTTTCTGGCATCAAGACCTAGAGCAGTGGTTCTCATCCTTCCTAATGCCGCAACTCTTTAATACAGTTCCTCATGTCGTGGTGACCTCCAACCATAAAATTATTTTCACTGTTACTTCATAACTGTAATTTTGCTACTGTTATGTCTTAGGTGACCCCTGTGAAAGGGTTGTTCAACCCCCAAAGGGGTTGCCACCCACAGGTTGAGAACTGCTGACCTAGAGGGAACAATCATGCCTCTCTGGTACGGATCTAAAAGAATAAAGTTCGATGCCCTTCAACCACTATGGTGCACACTATGTGAAACCCTCAGGAAGCACCAGAATGGGACAGTATATCACTCTCATGCATCCCTGGTGCTACACATGTTCTTTACCCATCCTCCTCCACGCCACAGATGGTCTGGCCTCATATCCTAGTTCTGCTGTTCCTGAGCTACCTGCCATAAGCAAGTTGTGTGTCTTTGCACTTCTTTAGCTATAAAACTGAGATCATAATAATAATAGAACCTGCCCTGTAATGGTGATTTAGAGATGAAACGAGATGCCAAGCACTCAACACAGGTCCAGCCCACAAGAGTTCAAGGTAAAAGCAAGCTATTGCTACACTTGTTCAATTTGCATGTATTGAGTGTCTTCTCAGCATGAGGCTCAGCTGGATCCTGTCTCCAAGTAGCTCCAGTGAGCATTAAAAACATATTTCCACACCACATACTGTATTTGCCTACAACCTAAATGGAGAGAACAAGTCTTTTAGACCTTGGAGGTGTGACACTAACAGGGGTTTGGCTTGGACATAGGGCCTATTTGATGGAAATATTGCCAACAACCTTGTCTCCTCAATGTTGACATCAGCTCTGATATCATTCACTACCTGGCATGAAGGGCAACATCCCACACCATCTTTGGCTATGTGCCAGGGATGCTAGCTGTCTGTGAACAACTCATGCTCCCCTTTCATGGATAGAGCACTGCTGCTGGGAGGCAGTTGCCTGGCCAGGGCACACATTTCCAGCCCTCTATCCCCATATCTAAGAGCTAAGGAATGTGGGGGAAGGATTATACTGCTTCTGGGGTCCTCAACAAAACCTCCTGCCTGATTCTCTCCTCGTTTTCTTTCTCTTTTGCTGGATGGATATCCAAACTGACATGTGGAATACAGCAGAGTCTCTGCCTGGAAGTCTGAATGACGGCTGGAGGAGAACCTCTGGCCCCCAGCCAGGCTCCCAAATGGATATCACATGAATGAGAAATAACCTTCTATCACGTGAAGCCCCTAAGATCTGGGATATATCTGCTCTAGCAGGCAAGAACTCCAGATCTGCCCGGCAGGTGTGACTCAGTGGTTGAGTGTCAACCCATGCACCAAGAGGTCACGGGTTCGATTTCCAGTCAGGACACATGTCCAGGTTGTGGGCCCGATCCCCAGTGGGGGGCATGCAGCAGGCGGCCAATCGATGTTCTCTCTCATTAATGTTTCTGTCACTCTCTCTCCCTCTCTCTTCCTCTGTCTGTAAAAATCAATAAAGAAAAAAAAAATTAAAAAAAAAAAAAAGAACTCCAGATTTCCTTTCTAGGAGAAGGTGAGTATTGCACCCTGTGTTTGGAGAAAAATCAAACTGCCTTGATTTATACCACACACCTACAGTGAATCCTGGCAAATGACCTGAAGTTCATGGGAACATGCAGATTCAAGAAACACATTGCAGTGAAAAGAACAGGATGGCTTGTCACAGAGATGTCATTTAAACCACACTACTTTAAACAAAATTGAACTAAGAGATGAGGCAATTTGGCCAGTCAGAGAGAACTGGCATAGGCCTTTCTTTTCCTCATTCCGGGCCCAACTCTTATTGGAGAAAATCTGAATTCTGTTCAGAGGTATACTTAAAAACACAGAAATGATGACAACTAATTGCAATTAATTTATTAAAACCTTTGCAATCTTTTATGAAGATTTTTTGCTTAGGGTTCCTTTCTTTTGCAAATTGGAAGGGGAAATTCACTGGACACCAAAAAAAATAAGCTATAGGCAACTAAAAGTGGAAATGTCAACTACTAAAAAGCAATATATTTTTAATCATACCCAAGAGGAAGGGGAAAATGATACTGAACTCAGTATCATTTACAGCGAAACACAGGCTATCTTAGGGGTAAAGCTTGAAGCTGGAACAATGCACAGATTCACCCAGAATTGAAAGAAATTGATGGAATCAGATTTGAGTTAAATAGTCTTAAAATCTCTCAAAATGATTCTACTTTATTAAATCCTCACCAGAGGATATTTTTCTGTTTATCATCAGATATAGTGGGAGGATGGGAGAGAGAGAGAGGGGTGGGGGTGGGTGGGGGAGAGAAACATCCATGTAAGAGAGACACATCGACTGGTTGCCTCCCACATGACCCCAACCAGGACCAGGAACAAACTGCAACCCAGGTACATGCCCTTGACCAGAATCGAACCCACAATTCATTGGTCCACAGGCCTATGCTCTAACTGTTGAGCCAAACCCACCTGGGCTGATTCTACTTTTTATATGTCCAAGATTGAGTACTAGAACCAGAACTAGAATGTGGGCTTCTTCAGGGACCATATGATGTTTCTATACTTTTAACTCCAGGGGTGCTGCTTTGTTGCTCAGTGTAAAACAAGGCACATGAAGAATAGGAATCCGGTTCAACTTCAGCAGTGTTGCTAAGTTTGTTAAGATTGCAACAGTGGTTTTAAAAATCAAGATCAAGGGAAAGACACAGGTGCACTTCCTGCATTTCCACTGATGTTACTGAGCCTCTGGCTCTGGTCTGGATTTGGGAGGAAAATACCTAATTTTTGTGCTTAATTCATTGGAAGAAAAATATATTCAGTAAAACAACTTAAAATACAAGTACAGCCAATTCTCATATTGGTGAAAATTCCATATTTGCAAATTCGCCTCCTTGCTAAAATTTCTTTGTAACCCCTAATTAATACGATGGCTCTTTTGTGTTCATTGGTGAACACAAACAAAGGGGAGAAAATGAGTCCCAACTCAAGGAGGTTGACCGAGGTGACAAGGTGATGCTCTGCCTTCTTGTTTCAGTTCTCATACTATAAGCAGGTGTCCTTTTTGCTGTCTGTTTAGTGCCTATTGTTGGTGATTTAGCTGTTTAAATGACCCTCAAGCATAGTGTTGAAGTGCTGTCTAGTGTTCCTAAGCATAGGAAGGCTGAGATGTGCTTTTTGGAGAAAATACATGTGTTTGGCAAGTTTTGTTCAAGCATGAGTCAAGTGCTATTGGCCATGAGTTCAATGTTAATGAGTCAACCATATATATTAAATGAGGTGTCTTTAAAGAGAAACACACATAAACCAAGGAGATGTACTGATGGGCCGATGAAAAAGTTGTGACCAGAGGCTCGCAGGCAGCTAACCCTATTTTCCCCAGGAGCAGTGGCTCAGTATTCGTTCATTCTGTGTTTGTGGTGACTTTATATATCTAAGAATTCCAGGAGCATTATGTACCAGACATCATGCTAAACATTTTCACCAACATGTTTCAGCACATTAGGCATACTTAAAACTGTAAAAAGCCTGACAACAGAGTAGTATTTACAAAGTCATTACCTTGAGAAAATTGGTATCACTATTTCAGTAAATAGTAGCCAGGCCAAGGCCATAGAAGCTTTCCTGTCAAACAGAAAATTCTTGCTAAGTAAACTGAATGGACCTCATGAGAATAGTTTTGGAAATGACCAGAGCCATTTCCTTTGGACTACTTGCAAAGCCTACTGACCTTTCATACCACTTGGTTACCGAAATGAACACAGCCCACTGCCTCTGCACTGAACCTCCAGCGAGGCCTGGCCAAAATCCAGACCAGAGCCAGAGGCTCAGTAACGTCAGTGGCAACGCAGGAAGTGCGCCTGTGTCAAGGGTCTTTTCCTTGACCTTGATTTTTAAAACTGCCATTGCATTCTCAACAAATTTAGCAACACTGTTGAAGTTGAACCCGGTTTCTATTATTAATCTTTACTGTTCTACATTTAGTAACAGGAGGTTAAAAGAAGAGAAACATTTTTTGGTCCCTAGAGAATCCCAAATTCTAGTCTAGTTCTTGAAAGGTAAAAACATTTCAACAGATTTCAGGACTATTTAACCCAAATCTAACTGCATCAATTCCTCTCAAATCTGGGTGGATCTGTGAATTATACCTACACCCTGTTTTGGGTTGTATTTTATGTTGCACCTAAGGTAGCCTGTGTTTTACTGTAAATTACATTGAATTCGCTATCATTTTTTTTCTTTCTCGATTCAATGAAAACATTAGAGTGACAGCAAACAAAGTGGTTATCTGGGAACTCAGATCCACTTTGAAAGGATCCAGACAGATAAATATCCCAGCATATTAACCCAGTCTGCCAAGATGGAGCCGTTTCTAACGCTGAGCTTAGAAGTGACACAGCTAGCTTTACAAGCCACT
This sequence comes from Molossus molossus, assembly GCF_014108415.1. NCBI lineage: Eukaryota > Metazoa > Chordata > Mammalia > Chiroptera > Molossidae > Molossus > Molossus molossus. The sequence continues at coordinate 143,366,265 of NW_023425344.1, forward strand.
GTCTTCAAAAGCTCTATTTTCCTATGAAAGCAAGAATTTGAAATGTATTACTAGAACTTACTTTTCCTACTGAGGGGAACGTTCTTATGTTTCCAAATATAATGAAGAACATCAGGAATTACAAGTAGAATGTAGTCAGTAAATGACAGCTTTTAGAGAATGACATTTTCATCTCTTAAGATAATTATTGTTGAACGTGAATATGAATATATGACTTAAGTAGATGGATATTTCTTCAGGCATCCAGACTCCTGGGATAAATTTATAGCAATTTTCAAACTTTTCACCCCAGGACAATTATTGAAAAAATGTGGGAAACATTCAAGCTCCATATGTCACTTTTATAAGTCAAAAGTATGGCAGGATTTCCAGAGAGATGAGTCATTCCACTGTTTTTTAATCAACTACGGTGTTACATGGATGTTAAGGCACTCCATTTAGTAGGCCCCCCACTAAAGCAGTGGACCCTCTGATCTGATGTGAAATATCACCGTTTACCTAAAAGAATTAACAGTGTCATTGTCACAACACAGTGTCCACAGGGCCATGGAGGAGAGGGGGGAGAGCTGGGAATGGGAAGGGCTGAAGTAAAAGGAATCAGGGCTGAGAGGGGCAGGCCCTGAGGACAGGAGCTAGGCTATCAAACAGTGGCTCCCGAAGGTGTCCACATCCTCATCTCCACAACCTGTGAGTCTGTTAGTGTACAACACAAAAGAGTCTTTGCAGATGTGGTTAAATCAAGAATATGGAGATAGAAAGAGAGCCTAGTTTATCCAAGTGGGACCAAGGCAATCACACCAGTCCTTAAAAGAGCCAGAGAAGACAATACAATGACAGAGGAGAAAGGGAGAGAGAGGGGAGGATATTATTATACTGATGACTTCGATGGAGGAAGAGTCTAGGAACTCCTAGCAGGCAGTCGCTAGGAGTTGGGGAAGGCAAGGGAACAGATTCTTCCCTAGAAGCTCCAGGAGGTACACGGCCCTGCTGACAACTTCAGTCTACCCAGTGAGCCCCATGATAAACTTCTAACCTCTAGAACTATAAGATAATATATTTGTATTGTTTTAGACCACCAATTCTGTGGTCATTTGTTAGAGCAGCAACAGGAGACTAATACAGAAGCCAATGGTCTGAATGTCAGTGTCTAAGGGAGGGAGTCGGTGGGGCAGGAGGTTGTTGCTGGTACCTAAGAAGTCCAGTCTGGGACAGTCAGGGAACCCACCCCCTTGGAAACAGAACCTTGGCTAGTTACTGGGGTAGAGTTATGGCTGAGTCTCTCTCTAGGAAGAGAGGTCTGGCAAAGGCAAGGCAAGTTTGGGCCCGGACTGTAGTCCCACAGGGACACCACAGTACCAGTGGAAACCATGGCAGCGGCCCTATCCCAGTGCCCGGGCATTTCAGAGGGCGGCTAAGGAAATCCAGGCAGTGAGTTTCTACCCTGCTTTCTGCTGTGACATTTTTGGGGGAAAAGAGCTCTTTCTGCAGGGTGAGGGGGTGAGCCTAGGGCTGTCAGCCAGAAAACCTGCCTAAAAATAAAACCCCAAGAGGAAACAGAACTACAAGATGGAAACAGACTGGGGCCAGGATCAACCATGACAGGAGCCAGTTTTACCCTTATGACTTTCAGTTTTGAAGCAATAGTTTTTGCTTTAGTTAGTGTGAGTTGTGTCATGAGCATCATACCTGAGTGAATCCTGAAGAATATAGTCATGACAAGACTTCTCTCTCTTTTTCAAATAGAAAACATTAGCCCTCTGGTACTCTGAAGAAGGCAAATAAATTCAGGGGAGTGGGGCAGGGAGAGGAGAGTCAAGTCTGGAATACACTAGCTACGTCTTTAGTTCAGCCAGCCCAACACTTAAAAACTCTTAACTATATTAAAACTTAACCATCAGATGGTGATTGTATACAAATATAGATAAATACATAAAAAAAGAAAATAATCACCTATTATCCCACTATCATAAGCTAAGTTGTGTCGATGCTTTAATTTATATAAAATTTGAAGTACAGATGTTTTTTAAATACACTTTTTATTTTAAAAGAATTTTAGATTTCCATGATAGATAGTATAGCAGACTCCAATTTATCCCACACTCAGGTTCCCCTATTAATATCTTACATTAATATGGTATACTTGTCATTAATAAACCAATATTGTTAAATTAGTAAGTAAAGCCCATTCTTCACTGATATCCCCCCCCCCTTTTTTTTAACTTAGTATCCTTTTTTCTGTTCCAGGATTGTGTTCAGGTTAGCATATTACATTTAGTGGTTATGTCTCTTTAGGCTCCTTTTGGCTGTGACAGCTTCTCAGACATTCCCCGTTTTGGATGACCTTAACAGTTTTGAGATTACATCAAAATGTCCCTCAACTGGAATTTGTCTGATCCTTTTCTCTTTATTAGACTGTGGTTATGGGTTTTGGGAAGTAAGACCACATAAATAAAGTTGTTTATTATTATCATCATCATCATCATCATCATCATCACATAATATGAAGGACAGGTGCCATCAGCATGGTTCGTCACCTTTGACATTGACATTGATCATCTGGCTGAGGCAGTATCTGTCAGCTCTCCCCCACTACACAGCTATTCTTTTTTCTCTCCATACTATTCTTCAGAAGGAAGTCAATGTACACAGACCAAACTTGAGGAGTGGGGATACATGTGTCCCCTTCTAGAGGGTGGGGTATCGACATAAATTACGTGGAATTCTTCTACACTGAGAATTGCCTATTCTTGTTTATTTATTTATCTACTTTTTAATTTATTCATTCATTTTTATCAGTATGAACCCATTAATATTTATTTTATACTTTGAGTTATATAGTCATCCCTTGTTTATCGTGGTTAATCCGTTCCAGACTCTAGCGGTTGCACCTGGCGTTGAAGGATTCCTGGGGTACTCGAATACATAGGCCGACAGTCCATATGTACAGTAATTTTAATTTTAATACAGGGGTGTGTAATTAACTCAGACAACCGAGCGTGTGCTGTATCATTTTCACTGTGTCGATCAACTTTTTAATGAATATATTTGAAAAAACCACGATTGAGCGAAGCTGTGAAAGTAGAAGCGCAAAGTGGCGAGGGACGACTGTAATTCAATATGACTTTATTTAGCTGTTCAAATTGTTCCAGGTTTGGCCATTGGGAGCTCTTTCAGTTGGCTTCTGTGTCCTTTGATCTACCCCCAGCACTGTGCTCTTTGAGCACTTTCTGGCACTAAAAGACACTCCAGGTTCACTTTGTATATTTCCTGCTATAGTCTTTTAATCAGCCACGGTTCCTAGGAGCCATGTCTCCATTTTGTTGAAGAAAGGTATTACAAACAAGGATCTGGGCACTAGGTAGGCTCGTTACTACAGGGGTGTTGTTGCTTTTAGGCTCTTAGCCAGCAGAGCAAGGAAATGCACGGTGTCTTTCATGTATCTACATTAGAGCATCACACAGTATCATAGCTTCACTGTTCTAAAAAACATCAGGTTTCACCTATTCAGCCACACCCCTGTCAACCACTGATCTGTTTACCACCTCCACAGTTTTGCCTTTTCGAGAATGTCATATAATAGAATCGTACAATACGTAACCTTTTCAGACTGGCTTTTTCTTTTTTATCCTCACCCGAGGACATTTTTTCATTTTTTGTTCAGATAGAGTGGGAGGGAGAGAGAGGAAGAGAGAGAGAAACATCGATGTGAAAGGGACACATCGAGTGGTTGCCACCTGCACGACCTAACCAGGGCCGGGACAAACTGCAACCGAGGTACATGCCCTTAGCGGACACTGAACCTGGGTCTCTCTGGACCACAGGCCAATGCTCTAACCGCTGAGCCAAACCGACCAGGGCTCAGACTGGTTTCTTTCAAGTAGTAATATACATTAAAGATTGCCCAATGTTTTGATAACTTGCACTCATTCCATTCTGTTGCTGAATACTATTCCACTGTACAGATGTACCACAGTCTGTTTATCCATTTGCTCACCAAAGGACATCTTGTTGCTTGGGTTCTGGCAATTATGAATTAAGCTTCTATAAACATTCATGCACAAGTTTCTATAATGTCTTCAATCCCTTTTGGTAAAGACTTAGGAACATGCCCTGGCTGGTGTTGCTAAGTGGTTAGAGCATTGGCCTGCAGACCAATGGGTTGAGGGTTCAATTCCTGGTCGAGGGCATGTACCTCAGTTGCAGGTTTGATCCCCAGCCCTGGTCAGGGCACACACAGGAGGCAACTAATCAATGTGTCTCTCTCACACTGATGTTTCTCTTTCTCTCTCTGCCTGTATCCCCCTTCTACTCTCTCTAAAAATCAATGGAAAAAATATCCTTGGGTGAGGATTAAAAAAAAAAGGACTTAGGAACATGACTGCTGGATCATATAGTAAGACTATGTTTAGCTTTCTTTTGCTGTTGTTACAGATGTTTCTCCTTTTTTCCCCCAATGACATCCTCCTTCCAACCTCCTCCCCAGCACTGTTGTCTATGTCCATGGTTACGCATACATGCATATAAGTTCTGTGGTTTATCTCAGAAACCACCAAACTCATGCCTATCAGCAATGAATTAGAGTTCCTGTTGCTCTACATCCTTGCCAGCAACTGTTAGTTTTTCGGATTACAGGCATTCTAATAGGTGTGTATCTCACTGTTGTTTCAAGGGAGATCTTTTTGTAAATTGTGAAAACAATTTATCCTGTTGCTTCAAAATGAAAACATTATAGAAGGGAACTAAATGAAAAAAAGCTACTTTTCCTCCATCCCCCACCACCTCCTTATAATTAACCAAAGATGTTTCTTATATGTCTGTTCTAAAATGTACTGAGTCCATTCTGAAAATGATTATGAAACTTAGAACATACATGATATGTTCCCCCCTTCTTCTACATAGGGCATATATATGTGTGTGAATAATAAATAAATATTACATGTGAATAATAAGCTAATTTCTCAAATCAGCACATATCAATCTATCTGTGTAGTGCCATACTGTATTAATGCACTATAATTCATGTAACCAGTCTTTCCTATTAATAGTTTGTTTCCACTTTCATTTGTTTTATTTTTCCATCACAAATTATAATTCAATAAACCTATTTTAAATGCAAATATTCTTTGACCCAGCACTTCTAAGTTCTGGGTCAATCCCTCTAATAGTTCACAAGAATAGGATATAAATGCTGGTTTGGTTATAGAAGGCCCTTTCTTCTCCTCCTCTCCATATTCATAAAATAGATTACTGCATATAGTGCATAGTAAAATACACACAAATTGAACCCTATGCCAGATATCTAACCTCTTTTGTCCATAGTCTTTGCATCTCTGCACATAAGTGCTCATTCATACTGTTGCTAGTCTGCCTTCCTATTTGTTCACCTTCTCTGCTTCGTATACTCTGCTATTTCATGTACCAGCCCAATTCCTGGAAGGCCCTACCTACCTTGGCCCTTATTCTGTTTCAAGTATCACGTTAAAGACAGTCTTCAAGAATTTGAGGAAAAGGAAGTAAAACTTTCCAGACACCCTCTTTGTTGTTCCAGAGCTCAGTGGTTCAGCAATACATGTCTGATCACTTGCATTATAAAACAATGGTGTCCTCCCTAACTCTCATCAAGGCTGTAGTGATGTGATGCATGTGGTCATTGCAAAGCTTGAGTGAAGCTAGCAGGATCATGTGGGGATCAAAGAGAACAGGCCAGTCTCAGTGCACAGGACCAGCACTCAGGTGATGGGATGATGCCACTGTCAAGACCAGATCATAAAACAATATAAATATGTCAGCACCCATGATCTCTGTACATTGGAGATTCTGTATGTTAATGTCTTTTTTTACTTTGTACAAACCTGCAATGAAACTGTGAACCCCAAATCAGAATGAACCATGAAAATAAACTGACCGAAAGTAAGCCTCGTTTTGTTTGCTACGAATAATAAACTGAATATAAGGATGTTTTATGTTGTAAAAAGTAGGTTTGGTTCAAAACAATTTCTAATAGCCACACTCTTGTGAGAAAACCACTCTATATGTTCTTTTAACTGAATTTTCTGTTCAAGTGTATTTTAAATGTTGGACGAGGGGTGAGAGAGAAGCAAAACCCTTTTATGAAGCAAGTTGTCAACTGCCAAAAGGAGAAACAGGTTTTGAAAGAGTATACTTTGTTAGTTAATGAGAGCCTCAACCAATTAATAGAGATTAAGCTTGGTAAGAAAGGATAGAGGTGGATAGAAGGAGAGAATTCAGTGAGTTATTAAAGCTGGTTGCTAGGGAAACCTCCTAAATGAAAAAATATAGCTACCCCATAACATGGTCATAATCTCTCTTCTTTCAGTTTAATCCAGTTGTATGAAGCAGGAAGGCAATGGCGTGGAAAGCCAATCTCCCTCTTCTAAAGCATTTTATGGGGCTGCTGGGAAGGGAACTTCATGCTTCCTTTCTCAGAAGCATAAACAGCCTTCTAAAAAAATCTGAGAGACTATAACTCATTACAGAGACATCTGAGGACAAGCTAAAGCTGTAAGCGTTTTGGAAATTAAAAGGAATTCTGGGCAGTTGAAGGATGTACACTGCCTTGCTGACTTGTGGATCTAGGGATCCAGGCTGAGTTTTCTACCCAAAGACTGCTGGGAAAAACTGCAAGTATTAAAATGAAAGTGTAGTATTAAGGTAGCAAACTCTATTGAGCTGTTTGTAATTCTTTAAATATTTCTCTTCATTACTGATCTTCTTTGAGAAGCTAAACAGGTTAGTAATTAGCGACTGGTTTCTATTTATTCTTATTTAAGTAAACAGTTTTGTTAAAGATGAAAGCAGACCTGTGTTGCCATTATGATTCAGTCCTTCATACCAAATACAGTTCTGCCAATGCCAATCAACTCACACAGGTGTAACCATAAGCCACTTTCACCTGGTGGCAGGAGAGATGTCAGGTCTGAAAGGAATGAAACAGCCCCCTAAGGGCTACTCTGGAAAATGAGAGGATACGTCAAAATGGTATTTCCTAACCATACAAAATGAAATTAGAGCATGAAAAGATACTTTCTGAGCAGAGCCTGAAATTAAATGATATTTCATGCACCTTTATTCCCTGCTGTTTCCTGTCATGTCCATTTCTGGCGAGCCAGGGTTATTTGTTTTTAATTAATTCTAACAGTTAGCTCAGAGACCTGCATATCTAGGTCATTAATCAATTGCATTTATGGCCATGCTCAGAGTCTGTCAATCTCACAAATGGAAACAAACTGTCCCTGGGCTTATAAACCAAGATGTCCCTGAGATGTTGTGAGGGAAGAACATGGGGATAATTGGTAGAGAAGCACAATTTATTCAAGCCACAGAATTTTTCAACAGGAAAGCCCAACTTTCCTGCCATTCCAGCCCAGAGGAGCTGATAAAACCAACGTCCCCCTCTTTTTTATTTATCCCAGAATTGAGAGAAGTGGTCTTTATTTCAGCCAAGGGCTGTCTTGCTTGCACTGTGGCAAGTGTCGCTTCCTGCTCAAGCCTGATGTCTGTGCCCTCTGGTTTGGACACCCCTATGCTGTACACACACACATAGCCTTTGGCTTAGTTTCGGGACTTGATCATAACAAAATGTAATTTTGTTACAATTCAGCCACCATTCATGATTCTCCTTCAGTCTTTTCACTCTACAACAAAATTAGAAGGAGCTCATAAATTCACAAAGACTCCACAGTCTTACACTAAAGTTGTAATAAAAATTAAACAACAATTTTAATCTACTCCAAATGTAAAACCCTGTAGGGAGAGAACAGATATAAAAACTCCTGGCCCACAATTTTGGGGGGCCCAAAACAGGAGGCATTGTGTGAAAAGGCTCTTTGTCAAAACAAACCATGTGATTTTTTTTTTTTCCTGAGCATAGGGTCAATAAATCAAAGAGAACAGCTGATCTTGAATCAGCATTAATTGCTCAGTGAAATCATTAAAGACTCAACTCATTAAGGGCTCGGTATGAAGGCTGATATTAAAAATGAATCTGTGCTGAAAATGTACCACACTAGATCTTTCCCAGTTAGACCTGATATTACCTATCAGTGTAACTACCTCCCTTTCTTAATCATATTTTCACAGATGAAGATTTAGGCTCTGATTGTGGCAGCAAAATGAATTTTTTTGTCATGCTGACAACTGATGCTCACTGCTGTGAGAATTTCATTGGTAGTAGCAAAATAATTACTATTCGAGATTGGCAATGAAAGATCCAGTCTGCTGAAGAAACCAAAGATTCTTAAAGATCTGCTAAATGATTTTTACAAATCTAAGAGCCATGGGAATAAATACAAATAGAGCCTCTTAGATTTTATTTTTTAATATGGCAAAAAAAAAAAAATTCAAATAGTACAACAAAGGGATATATAATTAAAAAATAAGTATTCTTCTTACTCTAAACACCCAATCTTTCCTCCAAGAATCAACCCCTAGTAGTTTTCTAAATATCCTTCCAGATGCTCCCTGTACAGAAAAACATGTACGCATCTACATAACTTGTTTTAAAACAGAAGTAACAGTACTCACTACACAATGCTATACATGGTGCTTATTCATGCCCAGGATGTCTTCCCAACCATCCCATATCAGCGCGTACAAAGCAGCCTCAAGCAGGGGATAATACTTCCATGTATATATATGGAATAATTGATAGACCTTTCAATGTGTCAACAATGTTAACTTTTAAATAGGCTGAACAGGGCATCTAGAACCTTAAAAACACACTACCCTTCTGGAACTACTGCTGCCCCAAGTTGCAGTTGTCATTTCCTGGCTGTCACTGTTGCCTCTGTTACGCTAATCCACAAAACGGTATTGCTTTCTCTGCACAGTGACTATACCAGCTCCCTGGGCCATCTGCAGACACAGATGGAACAAAATAAGAGGCATTTGAAGGGCAGAAGCAGGCAAGGCAGAGTCCCACCCAGCCCTCATAATCTTTTGCAAAACTCTCCTGGAGTCTAAAATTCCTGTTATTGGCCACTCCTCTGTCTTCAGGGTAAGAGTCTATCCATCTCTGTGCACTCTACAGTACTACATCTTTCATGACTTTGTTTCTGCTACTCAAAACTGTCATTCCCTCTCTTTCGATCAAGCCCAGGATGACTGAGAACAGGGAGACGGTGGAGATGGTGAGTCACCGATGAGAGGGGGTCTGGGGTAACCCTTCTGAATAGAAATATGCATAAGTCAGTGGCTGGAGAACTATTCCTGGAAACAGATGATCAACAACCCAGGCTGTGAGGGGCCTGGGTCAACTTATTATCAGTCAAGCAAGTGGCACTTCTTGGCAAGGCAGATATTTGAGCAAAGTTAATACTGTAGTTATTACTAATTTCAGGTGCTCCTCCAAATGTGAGAGGGACAGTACCTCAGTGCTGAGTCCTTGTAAAAGATGCTAAAACTCAGGCATGCCTGGGGTTTTTTAACAGTTCTAACAGATGTCTATACTAAAGTGCACAGTCCTGGGATGGTGGAGTTGGTAATGACTACTTTTATACAACCTTTGGAAGACAAGGCTTAACTCTTTAGCAGCCCTTGAAAGCACTATTCAGTTACAGATCTGGCTGGAATCTCAGGAGGCAGCTATGTTGCTCCCATTTCTATCTGGAGTGTTATAGATTAATCACCCTAGATAAAGGTTTGCTCATTTTATATAGGAAAAGATAACTTATTCAAGGTTAACTATATTGTCAGAGTTTGAAGATCTTGGCACCAAAAAAGATAAAATAGCCTTGGCCAGTTTGGCTCAGCAGTTAGAGTGTCAGCCTAAGAATTGAAGGGTCTTGGGTTCAATTCCTGGTCAAGGACATGTACCTCAGTTGCAGGTCCAATACCCCCATCCCCGGTTGTGCAGGAGGCAGCCAATCAATGTGTCTCTCTCGCATCGATGTTTCTTTCTCTCCCTCCCTCCCTTTCACTCTATCTAAAAATCAATAAAAATATATATATATCCTCAGGTGAGGATTTAAAAAAAAGAGAGAGAAAATAAATAATTAAAAAGCACAATGATTGGAAAACATTTTGACCAACTCCCAAATTCTTCTGAATATATTCTCTTAATTTTTTCTTTTCACTGTAAGGATCACCAATGGGAATATATTATATATATTTAGACAAGAAGCTGATAGATCACATTGTTTTTATACACTGTGGCTACAGAAACTTGTTCAATATATACCATGATGTGATTTTTTTTTTTTATTCTCACCCAAGGATATTTTTTCTTTTTTTGTTCAGATAGAGTGGGAGGGAGAGAGAGAGAGAGAAACATCGACATGAAAGGGACACATCGAGTGGCTGACACCCGCACAACCCAACCAGGGCCAGGGACAAACTGCAACCAAGGTACGTACCCTTAGCGGGACCGAACCCAGGTCTCTCTGGACCGCATGCCGATGCTCTAACCGCTGAGCCAAACCAGCCAGGGCCATGATGTGATTTTTAAAATAAGCACTCATTTAAATATTATTTTAGAAAAATCCCATTATTTACATGGTTTTTAAGCATTTAGACACATGAATCAATAGTCTCTTACTATACTCAGGAAAGTCTTTTTTTTTAATGTTTTTCTTTATTGATTTCTTTTTTAGGGAGAGGAAGGAAGAGGGAGAGAGAGATAGAAACATCCATGAGAGACAGAGAAAGAACATCGATTGGCCGCCTCCTGCATGCCCCCACTGGGGATTGGGCCCACAACCTGGGCATGTGCCCTGACTGGGAATCAAACCGGTGACCTCTTGGTGCAGGGTTGATGCTCAACCACTGAGCCAAACCGGCTGGGTGTATACTCAGGAAAGTCTTTTAAAAATTCAGCTACTTCCTTTGAGGACCTTTTCCAAAGTCTTGTTACCTAAAATAGCTAGAGTCTTTTCTTCCAAAGAACTTAGCATAAATCAGGAGGAAATACCCTGGATGGGACTGCTTCTGAGAAACTCACTTCCTTATCCCATGCCTGACCCAACAGCTTCTCCTCTTACCCTCATCCCATCTGAACCTCCAGAGATGCAGTCAGATGTCGCTGATCTAACTCAAGAAACTCCACTCTTTCAGGGATAATGACTGCTTTTTACCAGGATGTTAGAAAGCATTTCCTGCTGTGGCCGAGTCCCTGCACAGGAGCCTCAGTGACTTGTCATAAGCTGTAGAAACTGGCCGATGGGCTCTGGTATGTGTTTATCAGTGACTTCTATGCACATCACACTCCCAGATAAAAAAATTATCTGTCTTTAATGTTGTGTGTTCCTTCTGGCTTAATTTGTTGGTTTTAAAGGCATGAGATGCCACATCTGTGTGCAATGCAACCTCATACTTTTTAAAGTGTGCTTGTGCATCCATTACGTGTGAAAATGCCACGTGTAGCTGCCCTGAGATGTTTTTGTTCTCATTTGCTTAGTTACTAGGGGTCTGAATAAATGGCTGTCAGATGGGTGATTAAAAAAAAAAAAGGTATTGTGTTGAATACAAATGTTTAATAATAAGGTTAGTTTATTAGGTGTTCTTAAAAACACAAAAACAAAACTCTAGAGTTCTAAATTGATTAGCTTAATAATCATTATGGACCTATTATATTCCAGGCATTAGGGCAGACCTTGAGGTTGCCAAAATAATAAGACAATGATCCTGTTCTCAAGTAGCTTACTGTTAGAAGAGAGATGTGTAAGCAAATAAGACCAAAAAGAACATGATAAAAATATGCATGAAACAGTGAAACGAAAGAAAGGAATGGTTTAATTCCTTGAAAGACAGGTTAGAAAGAGTATCATAGATAAAACTACTGTGTAAGTTAGTAGGCAACCAGTCCACTTTTGGAGTAAAAGGAGACATTTTTATTTATACTGTGTTGTTTATCACATTGGTGGGCCTATAAAAATGTTTGTTTAATAACTATTTTTAAAATGGTTATTTTCAAAAAATTAAATAACATATCCATATGTTAAAAAAATTTTAACTTCTTTTTGTGGATTGTTTAAATATCAGAAAATACTGTAGGCAAAATACTTACTCTTGGCACATATTCACAGAGTTTAATAAATTTGTATGCATATCTATCTCTAAATCCATATCTAAAGAATTCATTTTTTTCCAATGTGGGATTATTATTATTTTAATCCTCACTGCTTTGAGGATATTTTTGCATTGATTTTTTTTTTAGATAGAGTAGGGTGGTGGTGGTGGGGGGGAACATCAGTGCAATGCGAGAGAGACACACTGATTGGTTGCCTCCCGAGCGATCCTGACCCAGAGCCTAGGATCAAATCTGCAACCCAGGTACGTGCCCTTGACCAGGAATCGAACCTGTGACTCTTCAGTCCTCAGGCTGACACTCTAACTGCTGAGCCAAACTGGCCAGGGCTGTGGGTGAATTTATTTATTTATTTTTCATAAAATTGCTTACAATCTTCTTCTATGTTGCATTTTATGATCACTAAGTTTGAAATTGTCAACACCTTCAATTTTTTTTTTTAAATTAAACTTATTGGGGTGACACTGGTTAACAAAATTATACGTTTCAGGTGCACACTTCTACAACACATCTATACATTGTATTGTGTGTTTACCACCCAAAGTCTCCATCCACTACCATTTATTCCCCCTACACTCTCCTCCACCTCCCCCCAGCAATCACCATACTTTAGTCTGTATCCATGAGTTTTTTCTTTTTTTTCCCTTTTTTGCTCAATTCCTCCAACATTTCCCCAGCCTCTGCCCCCACCCCCGATAGTTGTCAGCCTGTTCTCTGAGTCTGTCTCTATTTTGCTTGTTAGTTCATTTTTGTTCATTAGATTCCACATGTGAGTGAAACAGCATTAGGGCAATCCTTGAGGATGCCAAAATAATAAGACAATAATCCTTATGGTGCTTGTCTTTCTCTGACTGGCTTATTTCACTTAGCACAATGTTCTCTAGGTCCATCCATGCTGTCGCAAAGGGTAAGATTTCCTTCTTTTTTATGGCTGAGTAGCAGTATTCTGTTGTGTAAATGTACCACAGTTTTTTTATACACTCACCTACTGATGGACATTTGGGCTGCTTCCAAATCTTGACTATTGTAAATAACACTACAATGAACAGTGGTGCATATATTCTTTCGAATTTAATATTTCAGGTTTCTTCGCATAAATTCCAAAAGAAGAATCGCTGGGTCATAAGACAATTTCATTGATTCTTCATTGACCATAATATTTTTAACTTGGAAAATATTTTTAACTCTCTACATGCTACAATGCCTAATAAATTCAGGGCAAATCATGCTAAACAGAAATTCTAACTGTAAGTTATTAATCAAAATGTGTGTGTGTGTGTGTGTGTGTGTGTGTGTGTTTCAGCCTAAACATTTTCTTACAGGTACTGACATTTTGCCACCTTTCTTTAACAAATACTGCCTTTCTTCAGTGAGTACTTTTAATACATAAACCTTGTCAAATGAATTCAATGTATTAATGATTTTTAATGTTTCTCCAAATATATATGCTATGACATAATAAGCCTTCCTGATCTCGTTTTATTGCACCACAGATATAAAATTATCCAATTAAAAATAGGAGCTCCACCCAGACACTTCCCACAGATTGAATTATCCCAAAGCACAGTTACAGAATTTCAAAACTCACTCATATACCTTATTTGAGCTCTCATCACTTAATTTGTTCAGTTTCTTTCTCTTCTGTAGGGTATGTTTCAAGTTTTGTTTCCAATAACTGCAATTTTCTAAAAACTTCAAAAGCTGCTGAATACTTTAAGATTTACAAGTGTGTGTGTGTGTGTGTTTTAAACCAATGCAACCAAAATATCTGGGATTTGTTTACAAAGAGGTTTGATGCCATTTAGGATACTTATGTTGATTTACAAAGTACCTCCCTTAAAGTCTCATATAGTTCTAACTGATTAAACTCTAATACCCAACTGGTGAAACAGGTAGCTTAGAAAGAATGGTAAATGTCTGGAATAAATAGACACAAGAACAGAAAAATCATCTAACTAGATCACGTGAGAGGAGAGCTGAGCAGCGCTGGGGACTGGGCTGAGACTAGAGACTATTTAGTTTTCAGTAGTTCCTAGTTGGCTGACTGTGCGCTATCTTCCAGCAGGACCCAGCAGCCCTGGGGTAGGGGTAGAGAGGATGCACTAAGGTCAAGTCTTTTGTTTTGTTTTGTTTTGTTTTTCTTAATCCTCACTGGAGGATATGTTTTTCACTGATTGTAAAGAGAAAGGAAGGGAGAGGGGAAGAGAGAGAGAAATGTCTATGTGAGAGAGAAACATCCATTAGTTACCTCCCGTTTGTGCCCTGACCTGGGATGGAACCCACAACCTGGGTTTGTGCCCTGACTGGGAATCAATCCCATGACCCTTTGGTGCACAGAATGATGCTCTAACCAACTGAGCCATACCAACCAAGGCATGAGGTCAAGTTCTGCATCTGCAAAGTAGATGCAGCAGGCAAAGCAGGCAGGATGCTGGCAGGGCAATGATAGTGGGGATACTCAGAAGGGTTAGGTTGAATAGGAAACTCAAAGAGTGAGGCATTGGGGATTCTCACTAATGTCAAAGAACAGACAAAAAATAAAAAACTGAGAGACTGAGCTAGGCTGAAGACAGACACGAAGTATTGGAAATTAAGATTATAGAGCTCTGGCCCTGGCCGGTTTGGGTCAGCAGCTAGAGCGCTGGCCCACAGACCAATGAATCATGGGTTCGATTCCGGCCAAGGGCATATACCTCGGTTGCAGTTCGCTCCCGGTCCTGGTCAGGGTTGTGTGGGAAGCAACCTGTCAATGTGTCCCTCTCACGTCGATATTTTTTTTTTTTCTCTCTCTCTCTCTCCCTCCTCCCACTTTATCTGAAGATAAATAGAAAATTATCTTCTGGTGAGGATTTAAAAAAAAGATTATTGAACTCTGGGGAACACTATTCTAGAGAGTAGCCATGTGGTTAAAGCTGGTAGAAAAATATTGCAGGTTATCATGTGGGTTGTCCAGAGGGATACTGAGATACCATACTGATCATCCTGGTCACGGAAACTGGGGGATGAGTCAGACACCAAATTCTTCAATGAACAAAGAAGATCGGGAACTGGTAGAAACAAGGAAGGCTAGGAGAAATAAGCTTGAGAGCCTGAGCAAGGATTTTTACTTCGAGGTGTAAAATTAATCATCCAGATGTGGCAATAGGGATCTGTCAGAATTCTAAATGTCTTCTTCAAAACAGGAACCAGAGAACTTCTCTCTAATCTTAGCCATTATCATACCCCTCTGTGTGAAAAATCAAATTTCATACATTTATCAGGGCTGCCAGGCCAGCGTCATTACCAACGTGCCTTATTTAGAAAGCCCCATGAATTAAAAGAGATAAGGCATGGTTTGAGAAAAAATCTTCTCAGGAAACGGAGAGGCTTAGCTGGCAAACGCAGAAAGCCAAACACCTGGATTTCTATTGTCTGCACTGGTTTCACAGAGACTGACACTAAGAAAATAGGGACAGCAAGAGACAAGAACATGGAATTTTAGACCTGAGACTGCAGGCTGGTCTAAAACGAAACCAACGACAATAAGAACCCTCTAGGTTACAAACAGATCCAGACAGGCCAGCACTGAGCTATCCCAGAATCTCCAGAGGCCGAAGGAGCCTGGAATCTGCACTCCCTGACTTGAGTCCAGCGATCACTCCACTTCACAGCATTCCTAAATGAATTGTCAAATAAACCCTGTGAGACTCCCCTACATCTTCCAGATGCCTGACAAAATCTCCCAGATGGGAACATGAGGAACTTTATACCTAATAGCCTCAATTTTCCCCATGAAATCGTTTGAAAAACAATTTGGATGTCTATGATTCTAATGAAGGGGCAGTGATTCCCTCTAAAGGACAAAAGTTGAGGTTGGATTAGATTATGTCCAAGATCACCTTAGGCTATATCCTGTGACTCAATGGTCCCTGCCCTCTGGAAACTCAAATTTAAGTGGCTAAACCAGGATATAATCCCTGAAAAGTAACTGTACCCAGATATGAGTATGTTTCAGAGGTTCTAGAGATCCTTCAGATCTCTCCCCTGTGACCCCTATTCTTCCTCCCGAACCCAGGCCCACTACATTCAACTCGCTCACTCCGCTGGAATCCTTTCTGCTGTGCCAACTCACCTGCTCACTCTGTCTCCCTCCCCGCTCCCAGGCCCCTGATCTTCCTCTACCACGAGGGGGGGGGGGGCTCCTGCTAGCAGGTCCTGCACCTGCTGTTCCACTGCCAGGATGCTCTTTTTCTAACAGCCACATGTTGGGCCCAGTGAAAAATAACAATGTATGTTTCTTGTTCAAAATGCCAGGAAAAAAATTTCCCCTTTCTTCTACTGTCTCTCACTAAAACTGTCATGGTTTTTACCTGTTATTTAACACTGCACTCCCTCAGTCATGGGGATATGCACCCGTGGCACCTGGGGTCCCAACCCACATCGGTGTGCTGGGTGTATGCATTTGAACCAAACACCCCCATACTCGTGCCCAGGTCCCCACTAAGTGGGAACAGAGGAGTGAGCAATCAAGAATCTGTCCTGGGGAGGTGGCAGGAGGTGGAACCTGGCGTTAGCCGGGGCTCTAATCCCCTTGGACCTCATTTATAAAACATACATTCAAAGATTAAACTATTAAACTGTTTAGATGGCAAATGCAAAGCATTAAACCCTAAGCATGAGGCCCTTTTGAGCTCAGGGCTCTGCGTGCCTACGCTGGTCACACACCCGTGAAGGCAGGTCTGGCCATGTTGCTCATTACCTCACTTCTTTCAAGTCTCCGCTCAAATGTCTCCTTATCAGAAAGATCTCCCCTGACCATTTTGTATAAAGTAGCAATCCACTCACCCACCTACCAGCCTCTGGTATTCCCACCTCACTTTCTTTTAATGTTTCTCAATAGACTATCACTACCTGATACATAGTTACTTTGTTAATAATATTAAGTTCATTGTTTGTCTGTGGTCTCTTTCTTCTGTTGTGATGTAAGCTCTATAGGGGAAGGGAATCCATTATATTCAATGCTGTATCCCCACTGGCATTAATGCCATACATGTTAGGAGCTCCATAAACATTTGTTGGGTAAATGAATATCATGATGCATAATGATCACTACAAACAAAAATATCACAGAATTTCAGAAAAGAGTGAATTCTCTGTGGCCTAGGGCCTGTGGGATCATAGAGGGTATGCAGCTCAAATATTCGAGAGGAGCAATTATAACCCACAACAATTGCTTTCTTTGAGGTTTGTGCAAGGAGCTCTGGGTCACATGGTAGGCCCTAAGAGGAGACATTCTTGGGTGGAGGGTGATTAGGATTTAGCCAGATGGATGTGCTGGGTGTGGGGTGGGATGGGGCTATGCTCCAGGCTGAAGAACTGGTATAAAGAGTGGCATTAAGTAGCCTGGGTGGGATGTCAGGAGTTTAATCTGGTGCTTTAAAGGAAAAGAGAGGGCGTAGATGACTGACAAGAATAGAAAGAGCATCACAAAAAGAAACTGGGAAGCCATGAGAGAAAACCTGAGGGAGGAACATCCACATCCTATTTACAAGGCATGAGGAAATTGGTTTGGCTGAAGCAGAGAGCCTGTTTCTTTTTCAAAATAAGTTATCAGATAGAACTGCAACTCAGGAGCATCTCAAACCAGAATGTCTAATATAATATAGTCAAGATTTATGACTGCAAAGGCACACTTTTTACAAGCTCTAAGGATCTAAAAGCAACAAAGTCAATGGTGATATTGTCACTGTTTTTTTTACAAGCCTCAGCTTGCTGACTTTATGGTATTACATGTACCCTTAAATCAAATAAATATTTGTACAACATGTAAGTTAATAAGTAAATAATTTCTGAAATTGATGTTTTATATTCTAAGCATGACTCTAATGTTTTTTAAAAAATATCTTTTTTATTGATTTTTTTTTTTAAGAGAGTAGAAGGGAGAGGGAGAGAGAAATAAAAACATCGATGAGAGAGAGAAACATCTATAGCCTGCCTCCTGCATGTCCCCTCCTGGGGATCAAGCCAGTAGCCCAGGCTTGTGCCCTGTCCAGGAATCGAACTGGGACCTCTCAGTGGACAATACTCAATCCACTGAGTCACACTGGCTAGGCTGACTCTACTCTTTATATGTATTTTATGATTTCTCAAATTTAAGTATAATGACCAGATGTTACTTATCAAAAATTTTACAATTATTCATATAATGTGTGGGACTTTAAAATTGTGCATAGTTTAAAGAACTTACCTAAAATTTAGTTAAGATGTTAACTTTTATTCAAATTGAATAAAACGGGTAAGGTGATGTTTAGAAAAATACTGTAAAAATATTTTAGTAAAAAATGATTGTATATTGCCCTGGTCTTTTTGGCTCAGCAGTTAGAGAGTCGGCCCGCGGACCAATGAGTCATGGGTTCGACTCCAGTCAACGGCACACACCTCTGTTGCGATTCATCCCCGGTCCTGGTTGGGGTTGTGCGGGAGGCAGCCACTAGATGTGTCCCTTTCACGTCAATGTTTCTCTCTCTCCCCCTCTCTTTCCCTCCCACTCTATCAGAACAAAAATAGAAAAAAGAAAAAAAATGATTGTATTAAAAACATGGTTATAAAGAGTCAAACTGTTACAAAAGACAAAGAAGGGCACTAATAAAAGGGTCAATTCACCAATAAGATACGTGCCCCAAACGTACCAAATATCAGAGCTCCTAAATAGATAAAGCAGCCCTGGCTGGTTTGACTCAGTAGTTAGAGCGTCAGCCCAAGGACCAATGAGTCACGGGTTTGATTCTGGTTTGAACCTCGATTGCAGTTTGTCCCTGGCCCTGGTTGGAGTCACGGAGGAGGCAACCAGTTGATGTGTCCCTCTCACGTCAATGTTTCTCTCCCTCCCTCCCACTCTATCTGAAGATAAACAGAAAAAAATATCCTCAGGTAAGGATTAAAAAAAAAAAAAATAGATGAAGCAAACACTGACAAAATTGAAGGGAGAAATAGATAGCTCTATAAAAATAGCAGGAGAGCCCTGGCCGGTTTGGCTCAGCGGTTAGAGTGTCGGCCTGCGGTCCAGAGAGACCCGGGTTCGGTTCCCACTAAGGGCACGTACTTCGGTTGCAGTTTGTCCCCGGCCCTGGTTGGGTCATGCGGGTGTCAGCCACTTGATGTGTCCCTTTCACGTCGATGTTTCTCTCTCTCTCTCTTCCTCTCTCTCCCTCCCCCTCTAGCTCTGCCTGAATAAAAAAATGAAAAAATGTCCTCGAGTGAGGATAAAAAATAAAAAAAAAATAGCAGGAGACTTCAGTACCCAACTTTCCATAATAGATAGAACAACCAAACAAGATGGGTAGGGAATCAGAGGACTTCAACAACACTATAGACAAATTAGACCTAACAAACATACAGAGAATATATCACCCAACAAAAGTACAATATATATTTTTCTCCAGCTCACATGGAATATTCTCCAGCATATGGTAGGCAACAAAATAAGGCTTAATAAATTTTAAAAGACTGAAATAATTAATACAAAGTATCTTTTCCAATCCCAATGGAAGGGAACTGGAAATCAACAACGAAAGAAAAACTGGAAAATATCACATAAACATAGAAATTAAACAATATACTCATAAACAGCCAATGGATCAAAGAAGAAATCATAAGGTAAATAAGAAAATAGCTTGAGGAAAATGAAAATACAACATACCAAAACATATGAGATGCAGCAAAAAAAGAGCAAAGAGGAAAATTTATAGTTGTAAAAGCTTACATTAAAAGAGAAGATTTCAAAAACTACAATTATGGCATATTGGCAGTTTTATATGGTTGAACCTAGTAAAATTGGTTCATGATTATATTGGACATTGGCTTTTCTTCTTACTTTACCTTCTTAACTCTCTCAGCTCTTTATATCTCAGTAGGTTTCCCAGTGGCAGGAGGGGCGAAAAGGGTGTACTACCTAATTAGCATGGAGGGTGGCAAAGTAGCTGCTGCAACTGGAAGTAATGAGCTTGCCTCTGCCAGCATCTTTAGTCCAACTCCTGCCGAGATGTCACAGAGTCCTCTATCCCAGCCAAATCTGTCCCCAAAGAAAAAAACTCTATGCACACTTAATCCCCAAAGATGAATGCCAACATATTGGGTCCCTTGCAAATGGAACCACAAACAGATAGAATCTCCCCAAGATTGAAACCCTTACAGATTAGATACCCTACAAACCAAAACCCTCACAGATGGAACTGCCCACAGACTGACCCTCCAACAGGCTAAAATCCTCACAGACTGAAACCTCAAAGACTGAACCCCTCACAGACTGAAATCCTCACAGATTGAACCCTTCATAAACTAAATCTTCACAGATGGAAGCCCCCACTTACTGGAACCTTCACACCCTGATCTCCCCACAGTCTGAGCCCCTCACATCCCACCCAGGCACATAATGCCTCTCTTTGTTCCAGCCCTTCAGCCTGGAGCACAGCCCCCACCACACCCCACACCCAGCACATCCATCTGCCTAAGTCCTAAACACTCTCCACCCACGGCTGTCTTCCTCCATCGGGCAATCCCTTAACCACAGCACCCTACACAGACAGTGGCGTACATGGTGGCTGTGGGTTACAATGGTTCCTCCACAGAGAGAGCCCCACTGGAAACCACTCACTATGCCTTGTGTGTGTCCCCCAAACCCCTTCCACTCACCCAACACTGAATAAAAGTCACAGACCTTCTAGGTTTCAATTAGTGTCTACTGTGAACAAGATGTTGGTAATTTATATGTAAATGTATTAAGGTGTCATAGTCAAGAACACTTTTTTCCTCATTATTTATGCTTGGCTACTTACAAAAAACTTTGCATTAGGAGTAATAATTTGTGTTCTAATTAAAATTGTTCTGGGAACACATTGTATGAATTATGAATACAATATCCATATGAAGCTAACATTGGCAACCCCCATAAACAGGAAAATGTTAAACAGCTTCGTGCATAAGCCAATGGAGTAAATAAACAGTATTTTCTCTTGGAAGCTGTGTATATTTTCATATCTTAGATTACTCAGAAGTCAAATTAATACTTTTTTTTTTTCTTAATCCTCACCTGAGGACATTTTTCCATTTTTTGTTCAGGCAGAGTGGGAGGGAGAGAGAGGAAGAGTGAGAGAAACATCGATGTGAAAGGGGCACATTGAGTGGCTGCCACCCACACGACCAACCAGGGCAGCGGACAAACTGCAACCAAGGTACATGCCCTTAGCGGGAACCGAACCCGGGTCTCTCCGGACCACAGGCCGATGCTCTAACTGCTGAGCCAAATCGACCAGGACAAATTAATATTCTTAAAAGAAAGTATGTTTAGTCGTTAGTTTTTCAAGCTCAACAGGTGGCTACATATCTTAATACTATCATGGAATGAAGGGAATATCATATGGAATGATTTGTATCTCATATGGAATATGTACAAGGTAACAAATCACAATATTGGTAAAACATACTAGTCCACACTTGTCCATTCCTTCATTAATTGAAAAAACTAAGAAACATGATCATTGCTGTGATAAATTTAGATTGCTTTAATGATTTCCTGTAATATAATTTAGTTTAGGTTTTTTCCCTCCTCACAAACCACTAAAAAGTACAGGCATTTTCTAGTTTCTGCTTTTAAAATACTCACTGAATCAAAAGTGATCATTTTTTTTCCAGGTAAACTGAACTATTCACATTAATATTCCCTACAAGATTTTTCCTAGAACAATTAGTGTCTACTCTATATTATATTACACTGGTTTAGCACAACCACTAGGTCACTAGTTGGCATGGATAAATAATCCAACCTTTCTGCCAGGTCCTTCATGTAAAATTGAAATAACAATCGCTCCTAAGTTTGTTGTGAGAATTAATGCTAACCAGTATCTGTGTTATAATTAAAATTGCTTCTGTAATCATATTAACTGAACAAATATTAAGTGTCTATTATAATGTACAGGCACTGTTCTAGCAGAGAACAAAGCAGACATAAATTTTATGATGGTGACAAGTCTTCCAGACAAAATCGAAGTTGGAAAAGGAGACAAGGAATGAATGAGTATGGTGGAAGGTGTTGGTAGGGATGGAATCTCTTATAGGGAAAATGGGGAATATCTCAATGAAAAGGTGACATTTGGCAGAAATTCTAATATTTCTTTCATTCCATGATAGCATTAAGCTATCTAAGGGAAAGTGTTCCAGGCAGAGAGATGAACAAGAACAAATGCCCATGGAGTACAAAGCTATGTGTGTTTGAGGACCAGCAAGAAGGCTAGTCTGGCTGCAGGAGAAGGAAATGAGAGAGGGGTAGGGATGACGTCAGAGAGGTTACCTGGGGCCTTGTCATACATAGAATGCCCTGGAGAACCCTGTAAGGACCTGGTCCTTTACTCTGAGATGGAAAGCCAATAGAAGTTTTCAACAGAGGCACAAGATCTGGCTAGTATACTGAGAAAGAATAGTGCAGGAGGGGAAGGTTGGGGAAGAAAGATAAGCCTTACATATGAAAATATCTTGGACCAGAGTGGTAGCTGTGCAGATGATGAGAAAATGGTTGGATTCTCAGCATAGTATCAATTTGGTGACCACAGAATTTGCCAATGAATGGGATTGTAGGGCACAAGAGAAAAAGATGAGTTAAGGGTGACTGTGGGGTTTTTACCTCAGGAGCTGGAAGAATGGAATTGCCATTTGTTAAGAGAGACCGACAGCAGGAGAAGCAGATTTTGTGGGAAATTCAGAAGTTTACTTTGGATCTGGTAAGTGAGCGATGCTTATTACACAGTCAGGTGAAGCTACTGAGCAGACAGATATAAAGCGGGATTTGAGGGAGGGGGTTCAGCCTAATTATATAAATTCAGGAGTTACCACATACAGAAATGTCTTACTGAAAATATAAGTCAACAGGAAATATAATATCTTTCTTAAAAAAAAATTAATTCTAACGTGTCCTTTGAATTTTATCAGCCTGAAGTATATGCAAAAGGGGATGCATTGAGGGCATGTTCTTTATCATCTCCAAATATATGGGCTGATATCCCACAAGTAAAGTTAAATGAGAAATAAACTCTAAACAAATTGGCTCTTCATTTGTAATTTATCCCAATGTCATACTGACCTCACACTATCTAAAGAAGAATATTCCAAAATTAGCATTCTGGAAAAAAATGCATTTGCCCAAAAACCCAAATAAAATTTAAACATAGAACCCTTTAAGCAATCAAGTTTCTTTTGCTGCAGAAGCACAGGAAAAAAATATGCTACAGTATTCAGAATCAAAACAACTAGCTAAGTAATAAAATCAGGGTGCTGAGCATCCCCTTTTACATCTGAGCATCACTGCCCAAGGTGATGTTTCCCAGGACAAAAAAATCTCCCAGGCACAAATATTGTGAAATATAGCCCCAACAAATGTGCTCAAGATCTTCCCAAAGTATCTGGAAATCAAATCCTTTCTAAACTCTTCCAAAAAAACCCAAACCCACTTTCCACTGACCAGACAGAAACGATATATAGGTCTCAAGAACAAACACTATTAATTAAGACTTATCTTAATTAAAACACAACAACAGCCCTGGCTGGTTTGGCTCAGCAATTAGAGCGTCGGCCCACGGACCAAAGAGTTGCGGGTTCGATTCCAGTCAAGGGCATGTACCTGGGTTGTGGTTTGGTCCCTGGCCCTGCCCTGGTTGGGGTTGTGCAGGAGACAACCAGTCGATGTCTCTCTCTCTCTCTCTCACCTTCCTCCCCCTCACCACCACCACCACTCTGTCTGAAGATAAATGGAAAAAATATCCTTGGGTGAGGATTTTAAAAACAACAACAAAAATAACAATAAAGTCCATGAAATCTCCCAACCAAACCAACTATTTTCCCAGCATTATATTCTGCTACATCAAAAGTTTTCTGTCATTGCTTCTTCCCCACCCCTCTTTTTATTGCTATTCTTTTAAAGAATCTCACTGATATAGATAACCAATGAAGAAGAGGAAGGAAGGAATAAGAGCAAAGCCAATGTGAATTTTCAAAATATCTGACATGAAATATTTTAAATAAATATATTACCTTAAAATACTCTTAATATTGAGAGCTAAATTATCAAAGTTTTAACAAATAGAATTCCTTTGGGGACCAATCGGAATCCAATTGGAATTAATGTAAATTGTAGATGGCATGACTATTTAATATAAAATGCTAAGAAATCCACAAAACAACTCCTACAACTAATACGTATAAAATTTAGTAAGGGTGTAGGTTAATGCACACAAAAACAAACCACATTTTTACATAATAGCAGCAAGCCACTGGAAAATGCTATAAAAACCCATTTTTTAGCCCTGGTCGGTTTGGCTCAGCAGTTAGAGCATCAAACCAAAGGGTCGCAGGTTCCATCCTGACCTCAGGTGGGAGGCAACCAATGGATGTGTCTCTCTCACATCATGTTTTTCTCTCTCTCTCCCCACCCCTTCCATTCTATCTAAAAATCAATGGAAAAAATATCCTCAGGTGAGGATTACTCAGAGAATCTAAAATACCCAAAGCAATTTTAAGAAAAGAATAACAAAGTTAGAGACACAAGTTGATTTCAAGACTTACAAGAAAGCTGCAGTGTAGTACTGACAAAAGGACACACATATAGAGTACTGTAATAAAATAATGAGTCCAGAAATTAATCTAGCCATATATGGTCAACTGATTTTTGACAAAGGTGCCAAAGCAATTAATTGGGGGGAAAAAGTCTTCCCAACAAATGATGCTGAAAATTGGATATATCACTATGGTGAAAACAAACACACAAAATGAATATCGTCCTTATCTCACACCACACATAAAAATTAATTTAAACTTGATTTTGAAATAGATCTAAATGGAAATACTAAAACTTTAAAGCTTATAGAAGAAGAAAAAACAAAAGCAAACATGGGGTAGGCAAACACTTCTCAGACAAGACACAAAACGCACAAACCAGAAGAGAAACCAAATTAATAAGTTGGAATTTTTTACCATTAAAACATTTCCTGTTCAAAACTTTCCATTAAGAATTAGGTGGTGGTTTCTTAGATATGACACCAAAAGCATAAGTGACAAAAGAAAAAAATAAACTGTATTACATCAACATTAAAGACTGGTGCTGCAAATGATACCATCAAGAGTGAAAGGACAGCCCTGGCTGGTTTGCTCAGTGGTTAGAGCATCAGCACGCGGACCAGAGAGGCCTGGGTTTGGTTCCCACTAAGGGCACGTAGCCTGGTTGCAGTTTGTCCCCGGACCCAGTTGGGGTCGCGTGGGTGACAACCACTCAATGTGTCTCTCTTGCATTGATGTTTCTCTATCTCTCTTCCTCCCTCTCTCCCTCCCCTGCTCTACCTGAAATAAATGCAAAAATGTCCTCGGGTGAGAATTAAAAAAAAAAAGTGAAAGGACAACCAACAGACTAGGAAAAAATATTTGCCAATCATATGTCTAATAAAGGACCTATACATAGAATATAAAAAGAGTCATACGGCTCAAAAATAAAAGTCAAATATCCCAATTTTAAAATATATATGTTATTTGAATAGCTATTTCTCCAAAGATGATCTGTAAGTGGCCAAGAAGCACATGAAAAGATGTGCAACATCATTAGTCATCAAGAAAATGCAAATCAAACCACAATGAGATAACACTTCACATACAAGAATGGCTATCAACAAAAAGACAGATAAGACAAGTACTAGATAAGATGTAGAGACATTGGAATCCTTATATGCTGTTCTTGGCATTGTAAATGGTGTGGTCACTGTGAAACAGTTTGGGAGTTCCTGAAAATGTTAAACATGGAGTTACCATTTGACCCAGAAATTCCACTCCTAAGTATACATACCCAAGGGAAATGAAAACATAAGTCCACCCAAGAATTTGCACATGAATATGCCTAGCATCATTATTTATTATAGTCAAAAAGTAAAAATGCCCTAAATGCCCATCAACTGATGAATGGATAAATAAAATGTGATATAGCCACATAATAAAATATTATTTGGCAAGCCAGAATGACTACTATCAATAAATCAACTAAGAACAAGTACTGGCAAGGATGTAGAGAAAAGGGAACCCTAGTACACTGCTGGGGGAATGCAGACTGGTGCAGCCACTGTGGAAAACAATATGATGTTTCCTCAAAAAATTAAAAATGGAACTGCCACTTGACCCAGCAATCCCACTTCTGGGAATATAGCCAAAGAATCCTGAAACATCATCAGAAAGAATATATGTGCCCCTATGTTCATAGCAGCATTATTTACAATAGCCAAGATCTGGAAACAGCTCAAGTTGCCCATCAGTAGATGATGAGTGGACAAAAAAGCTGTGGTACATTTACACAATGGAATCCTATGTAGCTGTAAAAAGGAAGTATCTCTTACCTTTTTTGACAGCACGAATGGACCCAGAGATTATTATGCTAAACAAAATAAACTAGTCAGAGAAAGACAAATATCACATGATCTCACTTATATGTGGAATCTAATGAACAAAATAACCGACAAACAAAACAGGATTAGAGGCATGAAAGCATGGACTGAACTGACAGATCTCAGAGGGGTAGGGTGTGGAGTGGGGACTAGAAAAGATTAACCAAAGAACATACATGCATAACTCATGGATACAGATAATAATGTGGCAAAGGCCTGGGTGGGGGCTGGGGTTGGGTGGAGGGGGGCAAATTAAGATATCTGTAACAGTGTCAACAATACAAATAATTTTTCAGAAAGGAATGAAATACTGATATGTGCTCTAACATGGATAAACCTGGAAGACATTATGCTAAGTAAAAGAAGCCAGTCTCACAAAAAACATATACATTGTATGATTCCACTGAAACATCTAGAAGAGACAAATCCATGAAGACAGAAAGTAAATGGCTGACAGGGCTGGGGAGGAAAGAACTGAGGGACTGTTAATGGCTATAGGGTTTCTTTTAGGGGGACAAAAATGTTCTAAAATTAGATTGTGTGATCATTTAAAATGCTGTGACTAATGAAAACCACTTTATTGTACATTTTAAATGGGTAAATTGTATGGTGTGTGAATTATATATCAATAAAGCTTTTTTTTAAAGGGCATCATTAAGAAAACAAAAAAAAGCCTGGCCGGTGTGGGTCAGTGGTTGAGCTGTCAACCCATGCACCAAGAGGTTGCCAGTTTGATTCTCAGTCGGGGCACATGCCCAGGTTGTGGGCCCAATCCCCAGTGAGGGGCATGCAGGAGGAGGTCAATCGATGTTCTCTCTCATCGATGTTTCTACCTCTCTCTCTCCCTCTCCCTTCCTCTCTCTTTAAAATCAATAAAGAAAAAAAAATTTTTTTTAAAGTAAGCTATAGAATGGAAGCAAATATTCATACTACATACATCTGACAAAAAAACCAGAATATATCGGGAAAATGCAAATTTAAACCACTAAGAGATACTACTGCACTCCCAATAAAATGGCTAAAATTGAAAAAACTGGAAGTGTCAAGTGTTGGCAAGAACGGGAAGAACAGGAATTTACACTGCAGGTGAAAATGTAAAATGGTAAAACCACTTTGGAAAACTGTCTGGCAGTTTCTTTAAAAAATTCAAAATAAGACCTCATATACAGCCCACTCATTCTACTCCTAGGTCTTCACCCAGATATACACCCACAGCAAGGCTTGTACATGAAGGTTCATAGCAACTTTATTCATAATAACCCCCAAACTGGAAACAACCCAAATGCCTACCAACAGGTAAGTGGATGACATGAGAACTATCCAGAACAAAGGAATACTGCTCAGCAATAAGAGAGAATGAACTACTGATCCACACCACTACATGGATGAATGTCAATAATCTTGATGAGTGAAATAAACCAGACACAGAAGTGTGCATGCTACCCATATATACACTATAGAAAATGCAAAAGAATCTCTACTGAGTGAAAGTGGACCACTGGTTGGCTGGGATCAGAGGTGAGGAAGGACAACTTCAAATGGCCACAATGAATCTTTTGAAGTGATGGAAATTTCCTGTTCTTTATTGTGGAGGTGGCTTCCTGGGCATGATTCTCTCACATTCATCACTGAATTGTTCAGTTTAAATGGGTATAGTTAATTGCATGCAAATTATAACTCAATAAATCTGATTTTACAAAGTAATGAGAACCAATGAAAAGAGGATTCACACAAGTTAAGTGTATAATTAGCATATCCAGGGTTTATGTAAATAGTGCCTCTAAAATGTTTAACAATGGCCCTGGCTGGTTTGGCTCAGAGCTTAAGAGTGTTGGTCCACAGACCAGAGTCCCGGATTCGGTTCCCACTAAGGGCATGTACTTCGGTTGTTGTTTGTTCCCGGCCCCATGGGGTTGTGTGGGTGGCAGCAAGTCAATGTGTCTCTCTCACATCGATGTTTCTCTCTCACTTCCTCTCTCTCTCCTTCCCGCTCTATCTGAAGATAAATGCAAAAATGTCTTCGGGTGAGGATAAAAAAATAAAATGAAACTAAAATGTTTAACAACGCACTTAGTTTTTTCCTTAGGTACTTCATTTTCTCTAGATATGAATTTGTGATTAATTTGCCTGACAAACCTCACCCAGTGTCCCCCAAGAGTTCATTCTAGCCCCATTCCTCTCTGCATGAATACAGATTCTGAATGTGTGTGGCCTATATTAAGGATAATTGCTAAAGAGTCGAAAATATGATAGCAAAGCTCAGTGAGGGGTGAGGACAGTTGTGCTGACAGAGTGATATCCAAACTTTGTTCTAAGGTTCATTCTGTTCCAAACTCTTCTATGCTCTCACAAAAACCAACCTTTTACATAAACTTCTGCTGGTAAGTGCACAGATGGCCTACAATAGTTCAACTTACAACTTTATCTGCAGAGATATACTGATGAAATTATATGGATGTCCATAACATGGATGTCTGCACTGAGGACCTACTATTTTTGGCAGACCATTTCCCACACATTCCTCTCATTCAATACTCACTATAGCCTGCTAATGTAAATATTATTGTGATCTCCACTTTTTTTCCAATTAAGGAAACTGATATTCAGAGTACAGTTATTTGCCCAAATTCACCTAGCTAGTAAGAGGTAGGACTGAGATTTACATAACTGGGGTGTTTTTTAACTGATGTAAGTGACAGTTCAACAGAGAATTAAAAGTATTAATTTTTTTTTTTTGCATCACCAACAAAAAAGCACACATTTGAATGCATTACTAACACTTTGTGGGGCTCTTTCTTGTCACCAGAAGGTCATTCTTCCTATTAGGCAGTCAGTATTTGGTGGGAAATTGATTCACTTGCTTCTTTAAGAGCAGATTCTATACAAAAGGAAGTCACACAAGCTTCCAGAGAATATCTTCCAGGGAATAGCTCTTCCTACAGAGAGCTACCAACCTGTAGGAAGAACCAGAAAGGTGGCAAACTATAAAACAAACAGGATATGAAAGAACTAGGAAAGAGCGCACTTAGGCAGTTGGGAGTTGGCATGAAACCAGCAGTTAAAACCGCTTCACTGCCAGGCTCAGGGCTGACAATAACACACAAATCTGTAGAACTGCTGGTTACCACCATGATCCCCCATTAAGGTGTTGTTTAAACATTCATAAGGGAAAGAAGAGAAAAGGTAAAAAGTAAATTGTCAGACTAACCCTCAATTCTTCTAAATACCTTTGGCAATCCAAAGCCTGAAAATCATGAATATAATAATAAAATTTAAGCATATATTCTGATCTTCCACAAAAATCCTCTTCAGTCACTCAGCTCAATAATATGGTATTTCAGAATTTATTTTCTCAGGTCATGGTTCAAGTATAACATTCTTGCACAGTTTTCATCACTTAATTCTAATAAATCTAGTCCTGAACTACTCCTAGGAATTCTATCACTTAGAGTGAAGCATCTGTGTAAGGAAGGAGGCTAATTTCATCTTACATTTAAAGAATACCTGTTCAAGTACAGTCGCTACCTGACTATTCAGCTTTCTCATTTCCTCCCTCTTCTGGTAATCCCCAGTGTTACTTGAATGCAGAAATCCTATATTGGGGGTGATAATGTCAAGGTCTAACTCCAGTCATACTTTTCTTATTCTGGCATGAGCTCCAGTTCAGTCACAAGTGTGTGTATCTGCCATTAGAGGAGCAGAGGGAAGGGACAGAACACACAGCTGCCCTCGGCTGCTTCTTCCCCTAGCCACCCCAGAAATGAAGATGAGGGTGAAACTTCCTCCTAGAGACAAGAGCAGAGTGTACTTCACAGTGGGCCCACAGAAGTGTTTTCAGGAAGCAACATTTGAATATTACACATTAAAAAGCAAAACAGTCATCCTGAGGGTAGGTGCACCCTACAATGGTACCATTGAATCCCACTGTGGAAAATTCAGATTTTCAGTCTAACCCAGCAGCTACAGGCTAGACCAAGTGAGGCCTGCAGCCTCCTATGTTCGGCAAGCTGTCTTTAGCTGTGTACCAACATCTCCAATGTCCCACAGCCCTCACCACTCCCTACTGTCTTACCTGGCCCACTACATTAGTTAATTTTATCACCTGGCCCTTTAGGCATTTGAGTTTGCAACCCCTGGTCCACACTCATCAATTTAAAAGGGTACTTACAGCTGCATGACCAAGTACAAGTGATTTGGGCTTTCATAAATGTCTTCTAGGGCAACAATGTTTTCATGCTTAATCCTGAAAGAAAAAAAATGAAACACACACACATAATAAGTATGAGACATGAAAACATTAAAAACAGATGTCATTATAGCAAAAAGTTCTAAACCTTAAAAAAGAACAACAGGCTCAAAATGGAGTCACTTGTGCTAAGCCCCACATCAGCAAAACAAGACTTAATATCTGATCTAATTGCAGTTACAACCCCCAGGAATATGTCACCTTAACTGGTCAGTATGGAATTTTCTGGCTGACATAAGAGGTAATCTGCTACAGAGCCCCCTTCTGTCCTCCATAAATAGATTACCTAAACCTGAAACAATCCATTATTTCCCCTTCTGCCTATAAAATATTTCCATTTTGGTACAGCTCTTCAGATATATTTGCTAGATGGGATGCTGCCTGATTCCTGAATGGATCAATAAAGCCAATTAGATCTTTAAAATTTACTCAACTGAATTTCTGTTATTTAACATAATCCAAACTCCTTAATGTGACATTTAAGACTTCACAATCTTGTCCCTGAACTTGTTTCCAGACCTATTTCTCATTATTTTCCCCCTACTCTCTGCTCCCCTTCATTCCTTCCCAAGGCTTTCTACCCTCCAATGTAGCAATACTGAATTAACTACTGTTGCTTCACATGTATCCCAGTCTTCTTGCATTTATTCATATGAATCTCAAAGATGGGCCAAACCTGTCAAAATCCCATTAACTCATATGGAGAATTTTGTTGTTGTTGATATTCCTCACTCGAGGATTTTTTCCCCCAATGATTTTAGATGAAGTGGAAAGGGAGGGAGAAAGTAAAACATTGATGTGAGCCCTGGCCGGTTTGGCTCAGCGGTTAGAGCGTCGGCCTGCGGTCCAGAGAGACCCGGGTTCGGTTCCCGCTAAGGGTATGTACCTCGGTTGCAGTTTGTCCCCGGTCCTGATCGGTTGTGCGGGTGGCAGCCGCTCAATGTGTTCCTTTCACATTGATGTTTCTCTCTCTCTCTCTCTGTTCCTCTCTCTCCCTCCCACTCTACCTGAACAAAAAATGGAAGAATGTCCTCTGGTGAGGATAAAAAATAAAAATAAAAAATAAAAAAAACATTGATGTGAGAGAGACACATCGATTGGTTGCCTCCAATACTCAGGGTAGGGATCAAACCTGCAACCCCGGTATGTGTCCTTGACTAGAATTAGACCCAAGACCCTTCAGTCCACCAGCTGCTGAGCCAAACCAGCCAGAGCTTGCAGGAAGAATTTAATTCTCCCTCTTCTACAGTTTCTCAATGGTGTCACACACTGGCCTGAATAGTTCACTTTATGCAAATGCATCCCCACACAGGTGAGATGTTCCAGGGGACAGTTTCATTGTCAAGTTCAATTCTCTAGTGTAGGCAAAGGAAAACAGACTGACCCCTCATTGGGACTCTAGTCACCACCACCACCTCTGTCAATTCAGTACCCCAAGCAAAATAGTCAGATGCTGCTCAGTGTGGTTGCCAAACAGGCGGTACTAGCATCTCCTAGGAGCTGGTTAGAAATGCAAATTCTCAGGCCC
Source organism: Molossus molossus (assembly GCF_014108415.1). Classification (NCBI taxonomy): domain Eukaryota; kingdom Metazoa; phylum Chordata; class Mammalia; order Chiroptera; family Molossidae; genus Molossus; species Molossus molossus. Next base: position 143,398,526 of record NW_023425344.1, read on the forward strand.
TCCCCCTCAGACAGAATCAGAATCCGCAAGGGCAGGCCCAGGAATCTGTTTTAATAAAATCCTCAGATGATCTGTATGCCCCAAGTTAAGCTAGAGAAATTCTGTATTAGGCCAGTGCTTCTCAAAGAAAGTGTGCACAGGAAAAACCTGAGGTTCTGACTGCACATCCTGATTGAGCAGGTCTGGGGCAGGGACCTGAGAGTCTGCACCTCTAACATGCTCTCTGGAGATGCCCATGTTGTTGGCCTGCAGACCACACTCTGACAGCAGAGACCTAACTACATAATAAAGGGAGGAAAACAACAGCCTAATGCTAGTACCTGGAACTCCCTTCTAAGAGCTGTTTCCACTAAGAATGTAAGGTCTGATATTTATTTAAAGCATTTGAGAGGAGAATCATTTTATTACTCTATGAGCTAATTAGCTCTTACCACAAGCATTTCACTGAAATGATTGCTGAGCCACCTAAAAGCCAGCATTTAATGAACAAATTCTTGTGAACCCTTTTAAGTAGGAACTACATCTTACTCATTTTGTTTTTCCCTTGCATGTACATCAATCTGCTAAATAAATGTTTCCTGGATAAATGAGATTTAAAGGTTGCTGTTATTAAACAGAAAAAAATCATTATTTAGTTAGGGAAAACAGAGGCAATTTTCCTAAGTGTGAGTGTCTATCCCTCAAAAAGAAATTTACAAGGTGGAACAAACCAAAATATTATCTTGCCTTTGAGTAGATGAAAGAAGTAAACAAAATAGTTAACTGAGAGTGGTGATGCTTTGATTCTACCAGCTTTTATTAGTCAATGCAGTTCTTAGCAAGAGTCGAAATGATAGATTATACTAAATTCACTTTTCACCTGATTTGAATAAGCTTAATTATTTGTTAGCAGTTACTGTGATACCTGAGCAATATCAGCAATATGCTATGTGAACCAAGTAAACTATGCCACCAAGGAAACTGAGACAGATTAATTTGGGACTGCTCAGATCCCACATGTTCATGGAATTATTATTATTGGCTATAACTGAAAGAGTGTCACCACAGAAAATATAAGCATATGGATTTTTCCTTTCATTAATTATTTAAAATTTGCCATTAGAATCAATCACATGGGCACAAATATTTTCTTTCAGTTATTTGAGTTCATTTGAGGGTTAATTAAGAGCTCAGTCTTATGGGAAAATGAAAGGAATGTGGTTTATATGTGGGGCTATCAGGTAAATGCAGGGCACCCAGTTAGGTTTAATTCTGGATAAACAATGAATACATTTTAGTATAAGTATGTCCCAAATATTGCATTGTTGTTTATCTGAAATTCAAATATGACTGAGAGCCCTGCATTTTCATGTACTAACTCTGGCCAACCTACTTACATGAATCACAGTCGATGAGCCTCTACAGCAGGCTTAGAGATTTGTCCCTACAGTGCCAGCTGCCCTTGGAGGATGAGCCAAGAAGGCAGTTTGAGCTTTGGACTCCAGCAATTAGTACAGATTCAACTATACAAAGAATCAGCTACGTACAAAGCACTTGCCCAGCCAAAGCAGGAGGCTTGAATAAATTAAGAATATAACCCCTTCTTCAGAAGCAGGGTTTGGAGAAATTAGTCTATTTACCCTGCCATGTCTTACATGAGTTCTTATAGTGGCTGGAATGACTATTCCTAACTCTACTAACTATTCCTCTTATTCTAATAACTATTCCTCTTAACTAGTGAATCAAGTAATCAAGCAATTGTCATTTACTGACTTTCTATTATGTTTGGGAGAACACAAGAAAAATTCAGTTTTGCCCTCAAAAAAGCTCATCGCCTAGATGGAGAGATCCACAAGGCAAGTAGGAATGAAGTAAATGCTAAGCTGTAGAACTGGTGCTAAGTTCAGAGAAAGCAAGGCCCTGTCTGGGTCAGAATTACAGCAAAGACCTCAAGAAAATAATGGGAGTTGAGCTGGGTTGAGTAATGTTTGAATAAGCACACTTCAGAAATTTTAAAGAAATCCTAAAATACTTAAGAAAAGTATTTTAATTAACTTGTATATGTTAGAACGTGATAGAAAACATTCTGGCCTCCCACAGCTGTTTTCAGGTACTTTATTACACCCTTAGATTCCCTAAGACATACACAAACACTGAACTTCAGATTTTATCATTATTTTAGTACCTACGTTAAATTAATCTTTACAAAAGGTCATATGAATATCCATAAACATGTCTGTGGGTGCCCACCACGTACCAGGGTGCTCACCATGCACCAGGGCACCCACCAAATACCTGTCACAGTACTAGGCATCACGAGAGACATATCTCAGCCTTGTGAAGTTCACACAGGTGGGTATCCAGCTGCAGCTAGGATGCTTCAAAGGCGGTCTTTTCCTATATTTACCAGAATAAACAGTTTCTGTATAATGAGCAGTGACTCCTGGGAGCAACACAGACAAGCTTGCACCCTCTTCTCATATGGCCTGCAAATATTTGACCGATACAATATCTCTGCTTAGCCTTCTCAGCACCAACCAATTCTCCTCCCATATGATTTATATGCCTCCCACATTATGTCACGCTTGTTTGTCCAGACTATAATACTCAAAACTAAAAGTAATAATCGCAGTATAAAATACAAGAATGGGTATTAGCCCTGGCCGGTGTGGCTCAGTTCGTTGAAGTGTCGTCCTGTGCACCAGAAAGTCACTGGTTTGATTCCTGGTCAGGGCACATACCTAGGTTGCAGGTTCAATCCCTGGTCAGGGTGTGTATGGAAGGTAACTAATTGATGTCTCTCTCTCTCATATCAATATTTCTCTCTCCCTCCCCCTTCCTCTCTCACTAAAATCAATAAAAAATAATAAGAATGGGGTATTAACAGAGTAGAACTATTAACCATTATGATGCAGATATTACATTTTTGCAAATAAAGCCTAACATTAGATACTTTTTTTTTTCAAGGTAGCTGAACAACTACTGGCATATAAAGAATATAAGCTCGCCCTGGCCGGTTTGGCTCAGTGGTTAGAGCGTTGACCTGCGGTCCTGAGAGACCCGGGTTCAGTTCCCGCTAGGGGCATGTACCTCGGTTGTGCGGGTGGCAGCCACTCGATGTGTTCCTTTCACATCGATGTTTCTCTCTCTCTCTCTGTTCCTCTCTCCCTCCCACTCTACCTGAACAAAAAAATGGGAAAATGTCCTCGGGTGAGGATAAAAAAAATAATAATAATAAAATAAAGAATATAAACTCTATGGAAGTGCGGATTTTTTACTATTTTGTCCCCTACTGTCTCCCCAGAGTCAAGAAAAGTGTATGGCTGGCAGTATTTTCAATACATATTTGTTGAATGAATGAATGAATGAATGATGAATGAGTAAAAAAATATTAAGCTTAGGATCAATTAAATGACCAGATCATTTTTACCTAAACTCCTACCAAACAAGATCTCCTTTCTTACTCAAACTTGATCTGTTTTTTTAAATTCTCACCCAAGGACACATCTTTCATTGATTTTAGAGAGCGAGGAAGGCATAGGGGGAAGGAGAGGAAGGGAAAGAAGAAGGGAGAAGGAAGGAGGGAGAAGCGGAGAGAGAGATCAATGTGAGAGAGAAGTATCAATCAACTGCCACCTGTATGCACCCCCACCAGATGCTCCAAACAACCGAGCCACACTGGTCAGGGTACTCAACACTTAATCTTGTGAGTTTACAGTCTTCACCTTGAGCTTCATTAAATTCAATCTTTGGGGGTTCCATGCAATGGTTCACATGATCAGAAATATTCTGAATTTTTATTCTCTCATCTATTTATCATCCCTCTCAACTCAGGGCCATCTGCATATTTGGTTGGTACATATCCATCTAATATGTCTTTATTCAAATTCCTAAAGTCTTCAGTGGGAAGGTTTTATGTCAGAGCTCCATAGTGTTCTACCAGAGGCCTCATCAACATAACTGAGACATTAATCAGCTGGATTCAATTGCTGTCAAGTTGCTAACCCAGCAATAGTATCATCTAGCCCATATTTAACCATTCTCTCTATGAGACAATTAGATCCTTTGCTAAAAAGGTGTTCCTTAGTTTTATATACCACACAATACTATTTAAAAGGGAAATGGATGCTTGAAAAGATTTGTTCTTAGTAAAACCATGGTGGCTCCTAGCAACCACTATAGTCTTTACTAAATGATCACTAACCATTTGTTTGATCAACTGTTCTAGGATTTTACTGTGCATTGAAATCAACTTCCCAATCTATACATCTCATATTCTTATTCTTTTTGGTTGTTGTTAGTCCTCATCTGGATATTTTTTCCATTGATTTTTACAGAGCATGGAAGGGAAGGAATAAGGGAAAAGGGCGGGGGAGGGAAACATCAGTGTGAGAGAGACACAGCGATTGGTTGCCTCTTGCACACACCTTGACCGAGGCTGGAGATTGAACCTGCAACCCATAGTGTTCTACCAGAGGCCTCATCAACATAAGGTATATGCCCTTGACAGGTATATGCAACCCAGGTATATGCCCTTGACAGGGAATCAAACCTGTGGTCTGCTCTAACCACTGAGCAACACCAGCCAGGGCTCCACATCTCATATTTTTAAACTTTTTTATGTTTGGAAAATTTACCAACATCCCTTATATTGTGTTCTCCAACATTTCAGCTGTGACTCTTTTGTGGTAAGTGCAACTGCCTCAGTCCCCTGGGATGTAACATCTAAATCTAGTGATGAATTAATTTTATAGTTTCTTTAGGTCCTACTCACATAACTGTTTTATATATGCTATTATTGAGTGTTAACTATGTGTCAAGATGGTACTAAGTATTTTTAATGATTTCATTTAATACAACGATCCTACCAAGTAGATACTATTCTCCCCACTTTCAAAAGAGGACAACTAAGATGCCAAGAGGTTAATAAGTATTCTAAGGTCATACAACTAATAATTGAAATTGTTGAGATTCTAACTTCCAAGCCCATCATTAAGTGCTTACACTATACCTTCATATAAACTAAGTTATAATAAGAACACAGAAGAGCTCATATAAAGTCAGAGTTATTTGTATAAAATTGTAACACCTAAAGTCAAGATATTAAATTTCACAACTAACAATACAATATCCACTTCCAGGGGTGCAGAGATTCGTAGAACTATCTTGAAATTTAGTGGAAGCTCTTAAGGTATTTTGGTTGTAAACATTCTGACAGATGAAATCCAGTGGGTCAAAGTGAACCAGAGGAAGAGGCATTCAGATGAAGAAGGAACAGTTAGGAGTCCAGAAATTAAAATTAGAAAGAGCCTTCATCAGCCCAGATCTGCTGGTGTCATTAAGAGACAGAATAAAGTGGGCAGAAAAAAACAGGCAGGAGATGTCAGCTACAAGCAAATGGAAAACCAAGGTTTTGTTCTTACATAGCTTGATAGCTGAATCCCTGTAGATCATTATTCAGTCTTTCCAAAATATGGCCAAGAGGACTATCATAAACGAGGAATGTTCACCCCCCCAAAAAAAGCAATGTGCAAAAATTCAAAAGAATAATGTCACTAAAAGCCAACTTAAAGCCACTTAATTTTTACCACTTACCATCTACCAGGCCCAAAGTAAACACTAGCTGATACATCTATGTCCAGAGGGTAAATGGGTTATATGTCAATCTACACCAAAGTCTCTATAATCCCCTAAACATACAGAAGTGGATAGAGGGAAGTAGGACCAGGCAGAGAGTGAGAAAAGTTGAACGGAAAAACAGTATATGGGTACCCTTGCAGACTCCAGTCTGCATGGTAACTGACAACCAAGTTAGAAAACCACAGCGAGCCAGGAAAACATTTTAAAGTTAATTTCATAAAGAAGAAGAAAAAAATCAGTGCCAAATGCACAAGTAGGCCCCATTCCAATCCCCCAAGCTGGAGGGAACATCAGGACCCAGACGACAGGCTTTCTATCGAACGCACATGCTTCTATGAAACGACAGCCACATCATTTCTCCCTCCAGTCTCATTCTCCACAGTTCAAGGATTCACAAATTCTGAACTCCACGTAAAATGAGAAAAGTTAGAAAAACACAAAAGAGAAGAGAAAGGAAAGTTCAGAATGTTTTACTTTTTGTCATCTAGTCACGGTTCATTGACCTGGAGGGGGAAAACCATGGCAGCAATGTCGAGAATTATCAGGAGAAAAAGGCAACAAGATGCCTTTCCTTTGTGTTGGCATTCTTTGGAAATGGTCACTTATCTACTCAGGTTAAAGAAGCCATTGGAGGAGATGGAAGAAAATATAATCAGACAGGAGACAAGGTGATTATTAGTGAGGGCAAAACTAGGATGGTGGAGGAACAGATCTCCCCACAGGAGTGCAAGACGGAAGTTACATCCATGAGCCAAGACCAGCTTCCTGTCTTCCTCTCTGGCATTTCCCTGTTAACCGTCCATTCAAGGAAAGGCCTCTCTCAGCGGAAAAGCAGATGGTTCTCAGGCAAAGACTCTAAATGAGTTGGTCTTTCACCACCCACCACCCTTTTTTCCTAAATGGCCCAGAAACTTTTAATTCACAGATGTTATCTCATTTCATTCTCATAACAACTCTATAAAGTAGGCATTGTTATTCCATTTTCCAGATGATCATTCACAGTTTATAACCACTTAATTGTTTTCCCTATTTCCTTCTGGGGTTGCTCTCTTGCTAACCATTCTCCATACTGTCTTCTGAGCCATCATTTCATAATATAGAACTAATCAAACTTCTTAGCTTGAAATCCTCCAATGGATCCCTGTAGTCTAGAATGAAGTTCCAACAACTTGGCATGACACACCAGGTCCCTTGTTGCTAAGTCTTCACCTGTCCTTCCATCTCATCTTCTACCGCTGCCCCACACCAAAACTTCATTGGGCCTGGGCAGCTCTCACACACCTGTGCTCACCTTCTCTGGCCATACAGGTGTGTTCATCTTTCTCATATCTTCTTATTAAACTACTCTTTTTCCAAGACTCATTCTGTATCACCTCCACTGAGAACCCTTTGCTATTCCTTACCTCTCACAGGGCTGAAACCCTCTCCTCTGGGCCACCTCACTTCTTTTATCAGCATGTTATTGTACATATGCACTGCATCCCAAGTATCTGTGTGTAGGCATATGTGTGTATGTATTTAAATGATTTCATGTTCAGATTTAAGTCTGTAAGGTTACATATCAAACTGGTAACTGGTTACCTAGGAAAGTGTGCTAGGGTAGAAGGAGATTTTTCAGTTGTTCTGAAGCAGGGTTCTACATCTGAACCACAGAAAATAGAAAACTTATTCAAGTGACTATTTTCTCATTTTCCCAAGGATGCACCATTCTAGCTGTGTAGGAGAGAAAGTTAATTCAGCGTGTTCAGTGAATGCCTTAGGGCATTAGGGCTTGATTCTCTCACTGAGCCCAATTAGAGAAAGGTTACTAGACTGTTGTATTGCCAAACTTTTACAAAGGGGCGATTTTTTAAAGTTCTTGATCAAAATCATTAACACCTGGTTCACCAAAAGATATCCATAATGCTGGACACAAAAAATACATACAGATTCATTTAACTGCTCAAGCAATCAGATTAGGCTGGGTCTCAGCTCTAACACACCTAACTGCAAGGAGTTGGGCAAGTCATTAAATACTTTCTGGCTACATTTCCTCATTAGTTAAAATATGTGGTCTCATTATCTATTTAAATTCATACACATATTTTACTTCTACAAATGTGTACATATAGATATAGATATAGATAGATACACAGTTGTAGAGATAAAATATATTACATATACACATATATGCATCATACTACAGATAAAGAGAGATCTTGTCTATTAAGAATATAGGCCATGGCCTTGGCCATTGTGACTCAGTTGGTTGAGCATCATCCCATGCACCAAGAGGTCACCTGTGCAATTCCTAGTCAGGGCACATGCCCAGTTGTGGGCTTGATCCCCAGTAGGGGGCATGCAGAAGGCAGTTAATAGATGTTTCATTCTCACATCGATGTTTCCCTCTCCCTCTCCTTTTTTCTCTCTCTCTGTAAAAAAAAAAAAAAAAAAATCAATAAAAACATTTTTTAAAAGAAGAAGAATGTAGGCCATGGACACAGTAGTGTGGGGAAAGCCAGGGTGGGGGAGGTGGGTAAAGTGGGGGAGTGAAAGACATCTGTAATAGTGTCAAAAATAAAAAAATAAAAAAAAATTAAACGAAAAAAGACTAGAGGCCACCCCAGGAATGACTAGAATTCAAAATCCAAAACTTCAAATCATCTCTTTTTGCTCCCAGCAGATGGGGCTATAATCAATGTTAGACTAAGGAGCAGACCAGGGCACTGGAAATCAACTAAATCTTAAGTATTAGGATTAAGTACTTCATGTGATACTCTCTCATTGTGAAATGAGTTTTGCTTTGAATCCTTAAAAACAAACAAGCAACAAGCAAAACCCTTGTGTGCAGCTGACCATATTTTCAAAAAAGTATCTCAAGCATCTTTAGTACCATTTAGGGCACACAGCCTGGCCAGAACTTGTATATAGGGAAGCCAGACTAGAACCTGTAACGACACCAGGTGAGGGGCACCAACTAGGCTGGCCCTGTCTCTATGGGACTATGTACTGGTCATATCACTTTCCAGGGTCTGTCTCCTCATCTAAAAGTTAACTAGTCAAACAGGATACTCTCTGAGGTCCTTTCCAGCTCTTGCAATCAATGAACCTAAAATTATAATGAGGCAAAGGGTACACAAAGCTTGATTCTGAGCCAATATTCAGTGTTCTCTAGGATAGTGCTTGTTGCACAGAAGCCTGGATTATTGCTCAGACTTCAACGATCTCTCTTTCTGCATGGGTAAATCTGTCAGGCATGGAACAGGCTTTCTTAAGACATGAGCTACTTACACAAGAAGATTTTATTTCGCCTCTCCTCTCTTATAGCCCTGGACCAATAGATAAATAACCAAGTGATTTGTTCACGTCTAGAATAGTTCCAGAAGATCCAGCTGGGGACTGGTTGTCTTTAGTCCAAAAGAGAAGTAAGTTAGATCCAAATAAGAGTTTAAAATGTTGTGGAAGAATGAATAAATAAATGAACCTTTAATTCTGGTGCTCCCAAAGACTTACAGACCAAAGACACTCAAAAGCTGGATACCTGAATCAAAAAAGATTGGAAGATTTGACTCTGTATAATTTCTTTCCTATTCCTATTACCACCCATGATAAATTACCAGTAAGTCTCAAACTCGGCTATATATTAGAATTACCAGAGGAGTTTTAAAATATACAGATACCTGGGCCAACCCTTGGAGATTGTGATTTAATTGGTTTGGGGTATAGTGTAGCTATGCATTAGGATTTTTAAAAAAAAACTTCCCAAGTGATTCAAATGCAAAGTTTAAGAATCCCTGTTAAGTTACTAGGTTCATTAATACCTTAGATGCTGAGAAAGGATTCACCTTTAGATACTTGGGAGTTGGTATTTTCATAGTTTTAGTTCAATTTTAAATTTATTTTAACTGAATACATTTAATTCATAATGATTTCAAGGTAAGACTCAGGGTGTCCAAAGAACTTATATGCATGTATGCGTAACCAATGGACATAGACAACAAAGCTGGGGGGGGAGGGGGGTTCGGGAGAAGGGCGTCTGGAGGGAAAAAGGAGAAACATCTGTAATAAAAATTAATTAATTAATTTTTTAAAAAGAATTCAAATGCAATAAAAAGATTCAGGGAGTCCTGAGACTGAAGGATTAAGGCTACTTGGCCAACACATTAATTGGTCCTCTCAGGAAAACAGTATGAAATAGTAACAAATGTCAACAGGTTAATTGTAGCTTCTAATATTCTTTAGTAAGGCTTTGAAACACTAACACATTTAAGAAAATGTTGTCACTTCCTTCTCTGGATTTCTTGGTAAGTTTCTGTAGAAGGGTAATATATATTTCTCCAAATGTTTTCACATGAGAATAGATGCCTAGAACATCAAGGTACTCACTTGCCTTGGACTAGAGATGAGGTCTTGTAACTCTGACTTACTAGTTCCACTGATTTGAAAATCCAGTGCCCAGGCCACCTTAGAAGAAGAATCTCAGAAAATGTGTTCCAAGTCCACCGCAGATCATTACAGTGTGAACTAAGAAACCATGCCTGTGTGAAACACTGCTGATGATGTAGAACCACCTGGCCCGCATCCTTCATTCTACAGCTTCAGCATACAGTGATCCTCAGATTGAAGACACTGGGCTTGATTTCAGGGAGCATCTCAAAGGATTCTAGCTCTGAACACTTGCGTTTAGGTGAACATAAAAGAAAGGGGAAAATGCACTGGAATCTGGGGGAAAGATATTATTTCCTCTCTTTCCTACTACAAAAGCTTTCTCCATGCTGATACCCACAATGAGGATCCTGTGCTGCACAACTCAAACCCAGGACTACGCCGAGTTAATAGGTGCCCTGAAAGGCAGGCTCAGCAGCACAGCCCTGGCACAGGCAGAGCCTTCACATCAATAGAGACCAGGAGTACTGGCCGGAAAAAAGAGGCACAAGCCTGCTGCCAATGCTCCTTCCAGATAAGGAAGCATCTGGGGCAGGTGGGCACCATTCTGGGCGGCTCACTAAATCTGGAACATTGTGCCATTCATGTATAAGGTGGGAAGCCAGTTGTAAAAGAAAAAAATGGGGTGAAGAAAGAACAAGGAGAAAGATAGAGGAAGAGGGAAATCTGCTTTAAAGGACTAGTATCAGTTCATTTTCAGCCTTAAGAGAGTTGAATCTGTGCTATAAAACTTTCCTCACTATTCTAGGAAAGTGTCCACAGCAGAGATAACGGTGCAGAATCGAGTGTTCTTCAGTTTTTGCACATCAGTAATTAATGCCGTCTCAGTCTGTTCAGGTCAGATCCAGGCTTCAGAAAACCAGGCACATTCACATCAAAGGAAATAGTTTTCAAGCATCTACATGTTGGGAATTCATTAGAGTGTTTGTGGGTGGTCTTGTGCCATATATGTTGAACATACACGGTGGGGGGGGGGGCGCAAAAATAGGTTTGCAGTTGTGAATATGTGAAGTAGTTTATTCTTGTATTATTTATTTTCCTTATGAACTGTAAACCTACCTTTGCCCCACCCTGTATGTGTGTGCATGCGTGCGTGTATGTGTGTGTATAGAGAGAGAATTTCTCCATGTGTATAATAAAAGCAACTCTATTTTCTTGAGAAAGCAGGAGGGAGTTTCTTCATAACTGAGATTAGAGTCATGAATAGGAAGAACATCAATGTTTTGCTTTGTCAATGACATTTTAATAGGAGCCGTGTGATATACACATCACCTCTGCAAGTTTTATGTAGATCAGGTTTAAATGCTGAAGGAGTTCTGAGTTTATAGTTTTATCATGTTCTGGTAATAAATTATGATTATAATAACCTAAGAAATGTCAACTCTTAAGAAACTTCCCAGGGCTATGTGCTAATTCTCAGAAATTATACTACTAATAGATTGTATCTAATAAACTACTTGCTATTCAGTTTTCTGTTCCAGAATTTAAAAGAAAATTAGGAAACCAACTGTGCCACGAGGGATGAGAAGACAGAAGAAATCCAGCCACCTGGATGGTTTCTGACAACTACACCAGGATAGCCAGGGCAGGGAGGGTGGCAGTGGCTTTGTCCCTTTGCTCAAGCAAAACAGCTAATGTGCTCAGGTGGTGGCCATGGTCTGCAAGCCAATTCCAGGAAGGCCTGGCCAGGCTGAGGTCATACACAGGCCACCGTGTGCATTTTAGGCAACTCTGAGAGGTACAGAGAGTTTTTTATTCCTCCAAGCATCAAAGCATATTGTCTAGACTTCACTGAGGTCACTTTTGACCAGAGCTTTGCAATCTGGTTTTCCCAAAATCCTCCAGGTTCTCAATAAATATTTTAGAAACTGTCATGAAACACAACTAAACAGCAACAATAGATAGGAAATGTGAACTCACAGTGGAGACCACCAACATGTCCACTGGTGTTTACTCATTGACAGGATTTCTAATGAAGTTAAAAAATTGAATTCAAAAATTCTCTCTGATAAAATACTACATTTCCTACCTGTACTGGGGTTCTATGTAAGAATTTATTTTTACAAGGGTTCTGCTACTCAAAAAGAAAAAAAAAAGAACACAAAAGAAAAGGGAGAAAAAAAGGAAACTAGTGCAAAAAATAATACAGAACTGAATAATACACAACTTCTCCACCTAGAGAAGACTAGTATTATTAATATATTTTCAGATACAAAGGGAAAACCTGTCCTCAGAAAGTTATTCCCAAAGATGCTAATGTACTTCTTCCTGAATCTATGGCCTCTTTAGACTCTTTTGTTTTGTTTTTTTATTATGTTACAATCAGGAAGAAGCCAACACTGAAACATCAGAGATAAGTAGGGGAGAGGAGATATATACATACACACACACGCACACATACACACATATACTTTCACATACATATATACATGAATGCATATGTATATACAGGGTTAGGCAAAAGCAGATTTACAGCTGTTCCTATGAAAAATAATACAATAATAAATAACTAATAATACAAGAATAAACTTTCAAATACTCACAACTGTAAACCTACTTTTGCCACACCCTGTACATACACACATGCTTGAATGCACCCACATACATACACATATTCAAATACATATGTACATAGGTATGCATGTATATACCCATACATACATACAATTTGGGGGGCCACTCTCCTTAAGCCCAGTCTATAGTTACACAGTTGCTGGGTCCCCAGCATTGGAGCTGCTATTTCACAAGAGGCTGGGACAGCCAAAACTGTGTAACACACACTGCAGGCAGAAAAATTTGCAGAATAATTTATCTCGGGAAAGGGATGCCAAGAACATTTGAGAGGTAAAGAAACAGCGCAAAGGCCTGGGTGGAGAAAGAAGCAAAGTAGGGTGCCAAAGAATGCACAAACCTGAGTCAGGATTATTTTCCAGTCTCATGATGCAAAATCAGAAGGTAGCTGAAGCCCCTATGTGGACATGTGCTGGGTAATTTGGGAGCCTTAGAGGAAAGAAAACTCTAATGTGGGAATGAAAACTGCTAGTTCTAGGATCTTGCAGTAACAGTGTGGCATTAGATGAACCATCTGGTGATTTTTCCTTTTTTATCTTTTTTTCTTGAGAGGTGAGAAATGGGGTTGGTGGTGGACCTAGCATCTGAAGGTCTGATGTGGTTTGATGAGAAATAAACATGGAGCAGTTCTTCTAAATAAGACAGCCCACTGGACGTCACAATGGAAAGCTGTGGGAGACTTTTTGCATGGCATCCATCCTGTTGCAGTCTGCTCTGCCGTCTCCTGCCCCAAGGCAGGGTCTCTCTGCGTACAGTGTCTCTGCATTCCTCTAGATAATTGTTTACTCTGCTAGCCATTCTTTGCTTATCATTTGTTCCACCTGGGGTATTTACTGGAATTTGCTTCAGGTGGGATACTCATTAACTGTTTCACCTGTTTTTCCCCTATATATTGCGTGAACTCCCCCTGAATAAACGAGACTTGATCAGAACCCTGTCTTGTCTCCATTTCTCGTATCTCTTGTCCCTCCTCATCCTCACTCCCCCTCTAGAGTCCTCGTTGCTCGACCTGCGGGATGGGTCAGAAGGCTGCACAAGAAGACCACCAACTGCACTGCAGATGGAAACAGGTGTGGGGAGAAGGGGAAGGGGAGGGGAAAGCACAACATCTTATGTCACCGTTGCACTTTCTTAAAGTTTACTATATCCAGAGCCCTTGGAAAAAATCATGGTACCTTATTTGAAGAGAACTTGCATAAAACTCATAGACCTAGACTTCATAAAACAGTGAGAGAGTATCTATGAGTGTCTGACATGAGGCCAAGTAGTGGGATATAAAGATAGATAAAAAACAGTCCCAGCCCTGGCCGGTTTGGCTCAGCGGTTAGAGTGTCGGCCTGCAGTTCAGAGAGACCCAGGTTCGGTTCCCGCTAAGGGCACGTACCTTGGTTGCAGTTTGTCCCCGGCCCTGGTTGGGTCATGCGGGAGGCCACTCAATGTGTCCCTTTCATGTCAATGTTTCTTTCTCTCTCTCTCTCTCTCTCTCTCTCTCTCTCTCTCTCTCTCTCTTCTTCTCTTTCCCTCCCACTCTATCTGAACAAAAAATAGAAAAATGTCCTCGGGTAAGGATAAAAAAAAAAAAAAAAACAGTCCCAGAGCACTGGCTGGTTTGGCTCAGTGGTTAGAGCATTGGCCCATGGACTAAAGGATCGAGGGTTCAATTCCCGGTCAAGAGCACGTACCTGGGTTGCAGGTTCGGCCCCCAGCCTCAGTCAGGGTCGTGCAGGAGGCACCAAGCGATGTGTCTCTCTCACATCTCTCTCTCTCTCTCTCCCTCTCTCCCTCCCTCCCTCCCTCCCTTCTACTCTATCTAAAAATCAATGGGAAAATATCCTTGGGTGAGGATTAACAAAAAAATAAAAATAAAAAGACAGTCCCTGAAACCAAGCGGCTCCCTGGCCATTGTGGGAAGACAGCTCTGGACATAAACATCATGATATAGCACAACCAACAACCAACATCCTATCAAGGAGCAGGACACGGGCTCTGGGAGCACAGCCTGCTCCAAGACTTGCTCTGCCCAGGTACTCAGGCAGGACTGCATTCCAGGGGTGACATATACTCTGGGTGTTGGCACGTCTGCCAGGCATAGAAAGACAAGGAAAAGAGCTGGCCAGAGAGAGGAAACAGCATTTGCAAAAACAGATGAGTGAGGTGTGTTGTGTTGGGACACAGAATACTCAGTGGATGGGACGCGTGGGAGACAAATTAATGAAGGTAAATTGGGGAGTATTATGAGAGGCTCCGTTGCCAAGTTCAACAGTGTGGGTTTTATGCTAAAGGAAATAAGCAGTATGCAAGTGTAAAAATCCAGCTCTAAAAAAAGTAAATGTAGTGTTTTGTTTTGCAGGGATATTTACATTGGGTGATGTGAAGTACTTGCCTACACTGTGCTTGAGGTCCTAACTCCCTCTCTCCTATTAGCAATGTAACTTTAAACATTTACTACCCTTTTAATTTCCCCAAGTGTAAAGTTCATATGCACTTTTCTCTTATGTCAGTGATTTTCAACACTTTTCATCTCATCGCACACATATACTAATTACTAAAATTCTGCAGCACACTGAAAAATATATATTTTTGTTAACCTGACAAAAAATAATAGGTATAATTGTGACTCATTCATACTAGACAGCTCTAGTTGTGTTGGCTGTTGTCATTTTTTTTATTTGACAATCCATAATAAAATAAGTCAGTACCCTTGACTGAATAGGTATTGCATGTTTTAAAAATTCTTGTCGCACATTGGTTGAAAATCACTAACTTACGTCATGAACAAGTAGAAAAACTCAATTTGACCATAGTGCAAATGTCTAGATTTCCTTGGGGATTATGACTAATGCAGGAGCTCTTAATAGGTAGTGATGGAAATATATCAAGTTCATTAACTCTTTTCACCAATAGTTTATTTCCTCCAAAGGAAAGGGGACTTGTGAGAAGGAAAACAGTATCACTCATTGTGTGGAGCTTTATTCTTCAGAGTTTTCCTATATCTCCAGAATTGAAATGCCACTGACTGAATATTTCTTGCTGTCTTCAGAAAACACATTGTACAAATTAGAAAGATTTTTTTCATTTTCATCAACCACAAGCACTTTGAGTAGAGAAAAGTGCCAGCTACTTGGTGGAATTTCTGACAATGCAGAAACCTGCCCAGGTTTCCATGGGCTTCTAGCACACAGCCTCTGGCCATTTGTCAGTCCAGCCTTTCTTTCCTTTCAGAAACATATCTATCTGCTCTCTCTTTTCTCCTTAACTATCATTCAAACTTGGTACTTAATAATAATACAGAACGAAAATCAAGGCAGTGGACTTCATGGCTGCCTCTCTGTATTGGTGTGTGTTCAAACTTGTCAAAGCACAGAACTTAAGAGATACTGAATAGACAAAGTATCTCCCAGTGAACATTAACTAGATCCTCATCTCCAGATATATTGGGAAAGAATCTTTGAAGTAAAGATTAAATGGAACAACACTAAAATCCATTTTGTGGAGAGGCACTGAATGCCAACTGATCATCAAGATCCCCCAATGTCATATATAAAGCATATACATTGCCAGCTCTTCCCCAGTCCTACTAAAACACCATTACTAGGTGGTGGAACCTGGGAACCAAGCATATTTTTAAGTTTCTGGTAATTCTGATGATTAGTCAAATTTGGGAACCAATGTTCTAGCCAGCCCTCCATTTACAGATGGGAAAATTAATTAAAATTAACTCTCGGCTGGTTATAACAGTATGTTGTAGAATACAATTTCTTTATATTCTATGAAGAAACAAGTTTGTATAGATGAAGTTATAAATCTGTAAAAATTAATACACAGAAACTTTATTTAAAAGAGACTTGGAAGGCTAAAAGAGAGAACCCTCACTACATGTCAGTGCAAACTACTGACCCCAATAGGAAGAGAGGTACCTGCATCTCTGATAGGAAGTGACACTACTTGACTACAACACCAGGAAGAAGAAAAGATTTCTCCTTCCCAGTAACAGCTCAGCCAATGGGAGGCAGCCAGTGAGAAGCCTCTCTACTTCAAACTGTCAGTTTCCTCCAATGGACTCTGTGTTTACAACAGCCCTTCCCAAGTATATAAAACAGCCTTCCTGCCTTTGTTTCTCTGGACTTGTTCATGGTTTGCTCTCAGGCCATATGCCCTTAATTGCAATTGTTCTTCCTGAATAGACCCATTTAGCTGGAGAAACATCTATTAATTAGATTGTCTATTTGTTAAATGTCAACACATTAAAACAAGACTCTTAAGTAAAATATGTTCTACCACTTACCAGGTTTGAATTTTGAATTCTTGGACTCCTCTCAAGGTGGTATCATGGGGAGGATTTCTGGGGTCAAAGTGAAGGACACACACGATGGGTGGGAACATTTCTTTGGCCTTGTGTCCTTTGCCCTGCAGACACCTACCTCCCCCACCACAAGAAGGGCACAGGGCTAGAATGGAATACAGTGAACCAGGGGCTCCTTGTGCCCAGGTTCAGAATGCAACTGCCTGTAGAAGACAGAACCTGCCATGATGAAAATCAGTCTCCCTGGCTCTCATATACATTCTTATGCAAAGATATGTACATATATTTTTACAGAGATAGCTTTTCTACTAAGCATTGGCATACAGAAATTTTTAAAGAAAACTGTTAATATGTTTTCAAAGTAAAAGAATTCAACATGACAAAGGAGAGAGACTTTCTAAAGTTTTAAAGTAATAATTTCCCACCTTTCCGTTAGATTTTGATATTTCTTTTCTTGATCAGTCCCATATATTTTGTAATAACTATCATTTACTTAAAACTTTTTATGTCCAGGCACTGAGCTAATCACATTTAATTTCAGTACCTTATTTGAATAACTGAAAAATTTTATAGGATATCCTTATTTTACAAGAAGAAAACTGAGACTCAAGGGGGTTAGGTAATTGGACCAAAATTAGTTACATGGTACATCCAGGATTCAAACACACAAATGTATCATTCCTACGCTCACTTCTTTCTACTATAGTAACTGCCTTTGAAATGAAAGCATAGGTATATTTCCCTAATTTATTTAAGATTAATAAATTTTTCCAAAGAGAATTTTATTATTCTATAACATTATGACAACATTTGTTACATAAGATTTTATTTCAAATTTCTAGTACTTTATCTGTAACTGTGGCCAGAGACAGTTCTTTAGAGCTATGCAAGTCATACAGGGAGAAGCTGTGAACTGTTAAAATGAAAGAATATTAAATATCTCACTGATATTTCAGGAAATTACTATCTTTACAGCCTTGAAAAAGATCTTGTAAAGTCAATTCCAAAAATGCTTTACACTACAGAAACCATCTCCCATACTGACTTGAGATTTTTGTCCAGTTTCTAGATAAAAATAATTAATAGAATGGGCAAAAGAGTAAGTAATTCTCACAGAAATTTATTTTCTGTTAGTGGAAGACACTAAACAGAAGTTATTTATAACCAAACTTTCAATTAGTCTTTTAAAAACTAGGCATGCATGAGAAATTACAGAAAAATTTTAAATAGTATAAAATAATTTAAATAAAGTCAGACAGCCTCATGATTTAAAAAAAAAAAAAAAAGCACAAATTAACTTTAACATATCCTTACATTTACAACATAGGCAGCATTTTTAGATGAACTGCTCATAAATTATTTTTTAGACCCTCAGTGTGGTGGATACAAGAATGTCTCTTATGAGCCATAAAAACCTCTTCCTTATTAAGTTCACTTGGTCCACACATCACTCACACACAGCTCGTGCTTTGGGAAAATTAACTCTACCCCTGGCAGTCAGACTAGGGCTTTTGGCTCAGGCCTTGAACACGTAAGCAATTGTCCTGGATGTTGCTGGTGGCCACCTTATGATCAGAAGAAAAAACTAACTATAGAAGGAAGCTGTGGAGAGGAAAAAAACAACAACCAATGTCTTGATTTCAGTACTGTTTTGCTGAATCAAAACAAATGGAAACCTACCTATCTTCAGAGGATAAGGCATAAAAATCAATTTCCCCCTTGGTTTGTAAGTCAATTTGAGCTTTGTTTTCTGTTGCTTACAATCAGATGCATCCTAATTAATACAGATGGTCTGACAAGCGAAGTTACGATGTTTCTATGTTGTTTCTAAGTTGTTTCATAAGTGTATACAAAAATAGAGGTGTACTTCATATCTAGGGTTAGAAGTAAATTTGAAAATGAATACGTCATTATTATTAACCCTGACTAAAAATAGTAGGGGACAGATGATTGTTCCTATCAAACAGAGAGTGTTCAACCACTTAAAATGTGAAAAGATCACAAAAGACAGGAAGCAGGTACGAACTATGGAATGATTCTGAGATACCGAAGACACATGGTAAAGATCAGATGCTAAGAAAATGATAGCTTTGTGGAAGAAAAGGAATATATTTAAACCATTTGTGAAGATTATCTAAACTTCAAACAATCCCACTTGAATTTATGCATATTGAAAATCTAATCCTAACATATGAAATTTCTATGCAAGCAATCTGACACATATTTCCACTTTCTTCAGAGATAAAGATGAGATCCACTGAATGCAGCCTTATAGGAATATTAACATGAAATTAATATTAACTTGTCATAACTTAGGAAAAAATAATGTAGGAAACCATTTCTTTGAGGAGTTACACAAGACAGGAATCAGAGCTTGTACTGCCAGTAACAGAAACGTATAATTTAGTACAAAAGGCCAAGAGCCCCTTCAGAGTCAAAGGGAAACCTCCACAGTTGAGGTTACTGAAATTCTAGGGAAAGTTCCAAAGTCCAGATGGCTGAGAAGAGCCAGGGACCCTGAGGAAAAGGTAAAGGAAACTAAGCCCTGAGTGGGAGCCACCTCCAAGGAGGGTAATAAGACAAGCCAACTTCTGAGGAGAAAGGTCATGGAGGTTTCCAGTAATGGTACAAAGCTTTGGCTAAGGAAATAATAAATATGAAGGCATATTAAGATGCTGAGTTTTCTGATTTGTCACAAACATAAAAGAAATTGAATTTTGATGTCAAGGTTTGATGTCACTTGGAACAATCCTCAGGTTTGGCTTGTATTTATTTTTTGACTCACACTAAGGAAAAGACATTTATTTTCATCGGGAAATTCAAAGAGGTAACTCTGTCCTGTTTAACTCAGGCAGCTCTAGGGGAAGGGACAACTGGATGAGAGGGGGAACTTTTACACCTCAAAGAAGACAAACATAGACTGCATTAGAAGAATATGTAGTCTGTCCAGGAGAATAAATAAGTTATTCATAGCTTTTATAGTCATTTGGAAAAAAAAGAAAAGTTACTCTTCCAAAACTAATTTTGACTCCTCAATTTTTTGTATATCTTACCCTCAAATATACTAGGAAATACTCTTGGTAAGTTTCTTCAAAGAATATTCCCCTATAGTCACTGGAAATGCCATAAAACATTCTTCTGTATTGTCAAGATACAATAACTAGAAATCCTAAAATAAAGACAGTGGGTGGTAAATTAAGTTAAAGGCATAAAAACATGGGGGAGGGTAGAGAAACCAATGTTAGGGTTAATTTAATTTAGCATGTCCCTTATTACTAGTAGAATTATTTTGCTTTTAGCTTATGGCCATATTTAAATTTAATAGCATGACTTCCGTGTCTTCTTTCAAGCTATTTTTCTTTGTCATTATTATAAAGAATATGTTCTGAGCTTGTCCTGGGGAAAATCCCTAGAAATTGCCTTTCAGGTTTATATTGATATACTGCCTCTGGTCATGGCCACTCAACCAATCATCTACCAGTTAATTGTGGTATTATGAAGTTCATACTTTTTCTCTCTTTCCTTTTTTTATTGATTTTCAGAGAGAGAGAAAGTGGGGGGAGACATTGACATGAGAGTGAAACATTGATTGATCAGCTGCCTCCTGCACGCTCCCTACCCGGGATGGAGCCTAAAACCCAGGCATGTGCCCTGACTGGGAATCAAGCTGGCAACCTTCTCGTGCGTGGGACAACGCCCAACCAACAGAGCCACACCAGCCAGGGTAGAGTTCATACTTTTCTATCTCACCTACAAGGTGAGACAACCATTTATTAAGCACTTACTGTATGCCAGGCCCTGTAAGTGCTGAACTAAAGGAGTCTCAGTCCTGGCCTCAAGGAAATCACAATCTAGTCCATCAGTGGGCCAGTAAATAATTACAACACACTGTGATAGGTATAGCATCTCAAAGCACATGAAATTTCATCAGTGTCAAATTTTCACTTACAATTTGCTCAAAATTTCCCCGGTTCAAAGTGATTCCTGCTTCCTTTTCTAACGGTGTTCCTAACCTATCTCCTCTTCCATGTTTTAGAAACTTTCCAGGATCAAGTGATTTGTCACAATCACAGGTTTACATGTTTCTATTATTTAACTATTCACTTGCTTTTTTTTTTTCATCCTCACCCGAGGACATTTTTCCATTTTTTGTTCAGATAGAGTGGGAGGAAGAGAGAGGAAAAGAGAGACAGAGAAACATCAACGTGAAAGGTACACATCAAGCGGCTGCCTCACGCACAACCCAGACAGGGCCAGGGACAAACTGCAACCGAGATATGTGCCCTTAGTGGGAACCGAACCCGGGTCTCTCTGGACCGCAGGCCGATGCTCTAACCGCTGAACCAAACCGGCCAGGGCGAAAAAACTGTATTTTAAACCAAAGGCTCTCTGTAATGACTGATGAATTATTCCTTAATGTCAAGTTGAAAGAATTTATCTAGAATATGCTGTTTAGAGCAGATTATGATCCTTTTCCACATCAGCACACACTGAAAAAATGATTGTATCTACACAGTGTGCTGGAATAAAGACTAATAGACCACCTTCAGCAAACTCAGTTGCAACGTGCCATACAGCACACAGCTCACGGAAAGCTTGAGTCAGGAATATTATCTGAGAATGTGTAAAAAATGTGCTCGGTGTTCTTTTTACCAATTACAGAGAGATGCAAATAGCCTGATTACATCTCACACACAGGGATGTTTTAAATCTGTTTATTAATTTCTCAAATCTCATGGTTTCCACAGAAAAAATAAAGTACCACTTGTTTCTGAAATTTCATAGCTGATTTGTCCAATAGGCTTGCAAATAAGATCCCCAAATGAGGCTCAATGCCATGGGTATAACATACATTTACTGAGAATCTAACATGTGCAAAGCTCTGTGCTAGCATATGTGAGACATGTACAGTTTCATTTCTACAGTGAGGGGAACAGGGAAGCTCATTAACCTGCAGAATACCATGGAGGTAGGATTTTCCTGATTCTGAAATCCTTTCACTTTCCATCACCTTGCTGGCAAAATCTGTAATGCAGACAAAGCCTTGCCTAATTAAATGGGTGAGGCAAGCTGAAAGCAAACAAAATCCCAAATTGGAAGAAACGTTCTCAGGAGCAAAGCAGAGTTTTCTAGGAGTAGAAATTGCTGGGTCTAGGAACACAGATTCTTCTCAGTGAGAGGAAGGAGCTGTTCTGTGGAATAATAAGGACATCTGTGGGTTTCTATCATCCAAAAGGGGAGTTTCACAGAACATATATTACGGGGTTTTTTCCTCTCATTAAAGTCACAGAGTTTGAGGTACCAGTGCTATCAGAAATCATCAGTTATTCCAGTATATCTACCAGAAGAATTTTCACGTAAAAGTTCAAGTGCACAGAAGTCTCCAATTGAACACCAGGAATATGGATAGAATCTCCAAATAAGGAATACACATCTACAAGTCCTTTGACTGTTAAATGATAATCCTTTTCTGGGTATAACTGTAATGAAAAATACCTTGGGACTTAAATGATCTGGTAATGAAGCGACTGTATGCATGTCAGTGTAACTAAGCAAATAATAAACAGATGGACTCAAACCCAAAATGTTAATTAAAAAGTCAATAAACATTAGATCTCCTTTAAAACAAATTTCACGTCGTGTGTCCTAGAGAAAATGGAAATGAAAATTCTCCTGAAGTTTCATTAGAGTGGGGGAATGTGCTGCATGAACTAACCCTTAAAGTACTTTCTGGTACTGATCTGACCTTTTAAAAAGCTTTTTTTCATATTTGTAAGGCAAAAAAGAGAGAAAGAGGTCATTCTCTTTCTGGTGCTGAAAGTCCTGTATATCTCTGTCATCTGCATGAATTAAACCTCTGTCATCTGCATGAATTAAATTATACATTCAGCAGACAGAGACTGAACACCTTGTATGTCCCATGAAGGAGCTCCATGTTAGAGCTAGACGAAACCAGAGGGGTACGGTCTCTAACCTGGTGAAGAGAATGGTCCAGAGAGGATGAAGAAAGACAACAGAGGTAAGATAATTTCTGATTATAATAAACACACGAAATGAAGTAGAGAGACAGTAATGGAGATGATAGTGGCCACAGAAAGTGTCTCCAAGGAGGTTTTTTTTACCGTAGCAGACAGAAGATTGAGAGTCTCACCTTTCTCCTGCCCACATTCTTCTTCCATGTTCACAGATCTGATGATACAAAATGAGGCAAGGCAGGGAGGACTGTGCAGCCAAGTGCGAGGTGGAGTCTACCCATTCCTCTGGCACACATTTACTGGGTTCTGAGGATGTAACTATGACTAGACACCTCAGGTTGTCTGAGAAGGCTCCAGGAAGCAGGCTATTCTGTCATTGTGTGTTATGTGTTAAAATGAGGGTCATGGGATCACTTTGGAGGGGAGCCTCACTAGGGTTAGTGACTCAGAGGAGATTTCCTGAAGGAAATGAATGAGGCAGACAAAGAACAAGTAGGATTTATACAAACAAAGTGGGGTGAGGATGGGGTCAAGGGGGAAGGCGCCTTCCAGGCAGGGAAGAGCCTTTGCAAAAGGCCTGAGGTGGCAGAGAACAGCAGTAGGAACAGCATGGGGTTTGGCACTATGGGATTATAAAGGGCTTGGAGTGGGGACTAGGACTAGGATGGCTGGGAGGATTGGAAGGGGTAAAGGCAAGACCAAGGCTTAGATCGTGGAGATGGAGCACAAGCAGACCAGGAGCTGGGACTTTACCCAGATGGCAATGCAGAGCCATTAAAAGTCTGAGGAGGGTCATGTGATGAAAACTTTGGATCTGTGATTGAGAAAAACTGAATTGGCTGGGAGCTTAGCCTTCATCAATCCCCACCACTTGACAGTGAACTTCCAGTCAAGCAATGAGGGAAGTGCTAGAGAGAGAGAGAGAGTGAGAGAGTGAGAGAGAGTGAGAGAGAGAGAGTGTAGAGGTGGAGAGGGGGAGAAAAGAGATGGGAAGGAGAGATGGAGAGAAAGAAGAAAAAAGGGGGTGGCTCCTGCAAATCCAGAGACCCTTCTCACCACAAGGACCTCAGCAACCCCACATACCTCTCCCACCAATCTGCTGCTTCTGGTCACTGGGGCACAGGCCAGGAAGGCCAGCAGTAAGGAGGTGGGGGGATAGTATATGGATACCAGGTTGGGGTCCTGGGGTGGCCTTCCTAAGATTAGAAGTCAGCTGGCACCTTTGCAATGTTTTCCCTCTTATTTGCATGTCAATCTAGAGAAAAAACATGTTTCCTTCCCTCTTCTACCATATGTTTGGTGTTACCATCTGAGTGATAAGTCTTAATATAGCACCACAGCTCAGAAAGGGGAAAGAAGTAAGGATGCTTTACTGCTAATTCCTAATGTTCTCTAGCAGATTGTTTCTTCCAAGAACAAAAAAGATTGCTAACATTTGCATGATTTTATGCAACTGACTTACTCTTCCCCTGCCCCCCAAATTAGGGCATCTGTATATCAGCAAGTCCAGTTGCATCAACTCTTGGGCCTTCCCTGAACCTTCTATGGTATTAGCATTTCCACTACCTACCTCTATATCCAGGCTGGCCAATGTGCCACTAAGAAGGAAACTATCGTCCTATGTCTAGGTGTTTTCATAAAAGAGAGATGCAAATGCCATCATTAAAGGTCAGGAAGGGACATATGACAATGAGGAGATTGACTTCCTCCTTTTAGAAATAAAACCAACACATCACATTGTAGAGGGGAGAATATTCTAAACAGAGGCATATACAGTTGTTGAATTTTAGTTATGTAAATCTCCAAAGTCCTCTTCAAAAATAAATTATGGTTTTCATATTTAGCTGCTTTTCTGATGCCTACTAGATTGGTACTCATATGTACTGATTACGAAAATTTGAGCACAGAGGAAATTCTCCCAGTATCCTCAGAAAATGTGATCTGTGCTCTGACTGGTGTTGAAAGCAGTGACTGACAAAAGGTAAGATTCTAGAATTAAAATTTTGAACTGAACATCACTGTGGAACAAAAGAAAGAGACTTAGCATTCGAGGAAGCTGGGTTCAAATTCTTGCTCCAACATCTATTGGCTGCATAACTTTAAATAAGAGCCCCTCTCAGCCTGGTTTCTCATGGGTATCAACAGTGCATACAGCATATGTAAAATACCTAGTGTAGCACCTTGGCTAAATAAAATAACACCTGTTAGCTAGAGAAGCTCTAAAAATTACAAGGTCTTTACACAAGATGGAAAGAGTTCTGGGGATGGATAATTGTGGCGGTTGCACCACAATGTGAAGTACTTAATGCCACTGAATTTTACACATAAAAATGGTTAAGGTGGCAAATTTTTGTCATGTGTGTTTTACCACAATGTAAAAAAGGAACTCCAAGTAATATTTTGAAAGTTAATATTTGAAAGTTAACAATATTTTAAATGTCTGAATGGAGAAATTCAAAGTAATCAAGAGGGAGATTTCTTCTACTTTAAATGGGTTGGTTTCTTTCAAGCCTAATAGATTGTTTCTCATTACTAAAATATGCATTTTCAATACTGAATTGTTACTAATGAATGTTGAATGGAGCATCCTTTAAATATAAAATGAAATACTGGGTTTTATCAGGAATCACAAATTTTAGAAGAGAAGGAAGAAAAGAATAAATCATTATAAGATAAAAGCTTTAGTTCTACAGATCATTGCTCCTGCTTTTAACTTAGATTTAAGATTTATAAATAAAATCAGTTAGCTGCAGAAATACTAGGCCCCATTTCTATTGATGATGGATGTGTGCAGGACCACATACCAAGAGATGTGAAATAGGCCTCTTCCAGCCTGGAAAAGCCCCCTGGCTCTCCTCTCCTTTAGCAAAGTATTTCTTCCTTCCCTCACCCACACACTGGAATTCGTGAGGGCAGGATCTCCTCCCCAGGCTCCTGCATGATGCCATGGGCTCAGAGGACACTCAACATATGACTAGTGAGTGAATACAACGTAATATTTGATCTACTCCAAATGGTGAAGCCCAGTTTTGAACTAACTCGGATGTTTCACCAATTATATTTACTAAAACAAACAACCTGGGAGGGGCAAAGAGAAAAGTAGAAAGTGAACACTTCAGTTGGGCTGGAAGTCACAGGAGATCATGGTTCTCAGAGCTGCTACCCACCACAGCTAGATCAGGCCATGCCTGAGCATTCAGGAGCTAGGGCGTGAGCGGGCTCTCAGTATATAATCCATAGAGAGGCCTCCTCAGCTTCCAAAATCTAACTTCACCACTCACCCTCACGCCATCCTATCCTATCTTATATTCTTCACAACGCCTATCAATTTCTGAAATTATATGGGCTATTGTCTACTTCCCCCATCCTTCCCCTCCTATGTAAAAATCCACCAAAATAATCCATCTTGGTTATTACTATATCCTATCTCCTAGTACAGGCATGTGGCATATACAGAATGAATGAATGCATAAGTGAATGAATTAAATAAACATCTGAACAAAACAAATCCTATTCTCTTGCATATGCTGTCATCAGAGCAAGCCCCACTGTACGTGGCCAGAATCTTGGCCATCATCATGAACTTGAAATGTCTGGCTCAACCCGGCTGGTGTGGCTCAGTGCTTGAGAGTCAACCCATGCACCAAGAGGTCACCAGTTCGATTCCCAGTCAGGGCACATGCCCAGGTTGTGGACCAAATCCCCAGTGGGGGGCATGCAGAAGGCAGCCAATTGATGTTCTCTCTCATCAATGTGTCTATCTCTCTCTCCCTCCTCTCCCTTCTCTCTCTAAAATCAATAAAAAAAAAAAAATTTAAAAAAAAAGAAAAGAAAGAAAGAAATGTCTGGTTCATGTTATGGTGAGGTTCCCCCCAGGGAACCCTGAGATATTGCCTCTCAGAGGCAGGGGAAGTGACAGGGAATGGGCTGATAGGAAGAACAACTACACCAGACCCTAGGTATAAGGATGTAAAACAACATTGCAAGCAAGTCAAGAATCACAGTGACTCTCAATGGGAAGGTTGATCAGGTGGCTCAGAGGGCTGGGCAGAGTGTTTCGTGTACAGAATCTACAGAAGAAAAAGAATGAGCTACACCAGCTCAACAGGGGACCCTAGTTCCATGGTCCCCACGACACTGAAGCAGGTGATGAGCCTCAAAATTTCCCATCCCATGTTCTGTCCCTGTAGAACCAATGCCTGAAGGACAATTGGTGGGACAATAGGATGATCACTTGGGGGCTTTCTCATGGCTGAAAGTAGCTGTTGAAGAGGTACATGCGGGCATCTGTCTGTTGGAGGTGTCTCCTGACAAAGTAGATAGGTTTTTTGGTTATGTTTTAGTTTTTTCTTTTCCAAATAAATCACTGCACATTCTGTGCTGTGCAGCTTGAGGAGAATAAGGTACAGGGGATAAAGGAGGATACTATTGCACAAGGACTTGTCATGGAATTGCTCCAGTAACATGGAAAACAACTGTTTCCAACCATGATGGGGTTGAAAGTCATTCCTCAAGAAACAACCACAGAAAGCTCTTCTGAGCAGATACCAAAGCTTCCTGATACACTCACCAGTGTGCTGCACCCTGTCTTAGTTCCTTCCCACAGTGCCACTGAGAGGCTAGGACAGACTTCCCTTGTCCAAGGTCAGGTTTTGCCAAACCTAAGAAATAGTCTTTCTTTGCAGATTTCAAACTACCCAGATCACGGTATAAAAGATTAAGTGTAAAAGATCAGAGCATCCCCAGTGAAAGCCTGTGCCTAACCTTGTCAGAATAACACTTTGATTTTACACAGTCCTTGGGACCAAATTTCTACAATCATCCTGAGTGGTCTACTTAGGTATCTAATAATGCTTATTGTTCATGATCTCATTATGCCGATTATTCTACGTATATCACTACCCTTGAAGTTGACCTTCTCCAGTTCAATCCTCGGTAGAGATGAAAGTCACTAGCTAGCAACCTCAATTACTTGAGGATCAATTGCTATCTCTCACTGTTGTTTCTCATGGAAAAAAAATTAGAAACTCCTCAAATCCATTAACCTCTCATAAGACCACTAATGCACCCTTTTAACTATTTTCTTTTTCTTCTTTGGCACCTCTCCATGTTCCCTCCCATTCTCCCCAAGTGTGGCAGCCAAAACTGAATATGCGACTCTAGGGATGGAACCAATCACAAAAAAATAAATGAATTCTTAGCTCATGTTCAGCTCCTAACACATTTGTTACTGCTTTTTTTACTTATCAGAGCAGGATACAACTGACTCTCTGTGGGTCAGCCTCCTGGGGCCTCACTGGGGGAGACCCACAAATTGGGAGACACTTCACTCTTTAGGCCAAGCATAAGACAGCCCAATGAACCATCAGAAGGTCTGGGTTCCAGCTTCCAACCCTCTCAGAGTTTCATTTCCTTCGTCTCTAAAATAATAACAACTATATCCAACTGACTTACTGCAGACTGTTGTGAGGTTTGACTATATGGTGAAGCACTAAGTCAGATACTAGCCCTCAATAGCCTGCATGTACAATTAGGATGCAATCCAGTCTGCTTAGAATGACCTGCAAGGCCCACCTGATCTGGTCCTATCAACCTTTCTGGCCACGCTACTCACTCTGCTCCAGCCACATATGTTTTCCCGTTCTTCTCCAACAATCCAAGGTTATCCCCTCCTTAGAGCTTTCACATTCCTATTTCCCCTGCCTGGAAGTTTCATACCCAGATTCTGTATGGCTGGCTCCTCACACTTCCTGTTTCCACTCAAAAACACGACATTCTCGGCCCTGGCCAGTTTGGCTCAGCGGTTAGAGCGTCGGCCTGCAGTCCGGAGAGACCCGGGTTCGGTTCCCGCTAAGGGCACGTACTTCGGTTGCAGTTTGTCCCCGGCCCTGGTTGGGTCATGCGGGTGGCAGCCACTCGATGTGTCCCTTCACGTCGATGTTTCTCTCTCTCTCCCTTCCTCTCTCTCCCTCCCACTCTATCTGTACAAAAAATGGAAGAATATCCTCGGGTGAGGATAAAAAAAAAAAAAAACGACATTCTCGGATCCCCTAAAATAGTCATGTGTAAAAGGGGCAGGGGAAAGGTTAATCATAGCTAAAATTCTTCAAACCATAGAGAAGCCTGAAATAGAGTTCAGTATGGCCTTGTCCAAATAGAGAGATCTCCATCCATCAGCCAGAAGGTCCGGGCATCACCCAGGACAGGGAAGGACAGTTTAGCTATACTGGCAACAACCAATTTGGACATAGTGCTTTAGAGTTTTTCTTCATTTACTCATTCACTGCACAAATATTTGCTAAGCATCTTCTGCATACTGGGGATGGGGACAGAGACTGAAACAGTTTCTAATCTCATGGTATTTGTATTCTCCTGGATAAACTTTCAGAGTGGCAAATGCACATCCTCAAGCCATTCTATCCTGTCATATTGTTTTATTTTCTTCATGGCCCACATCTGAATTGTTCCCAATTCTGAATGATCGTCCCTGAACAATGATGAACAATGTCTTCACTTTTCAAGACCACAATCCATAGATTGAAACCTTTTTAACTAAGATGCAATTTTAATATTAGCTATCTCAGAGGGAAGGAATTAAAGATTATAGAGGTGGTAGTGTAATAAATTATTAACTTTTTCCATATACATTTCTGTGTCACTCGACATGTTAAATAATGAATGTGTATTAATTGTCCTATTAAAAAATCAACACAACAGCAAAAATTGAACACAGGGAATTAAACTGGGTGATCGCTAAGGTTCCTACAGGTCTAATATTGTATGAATGCATGACTTCTGCCTAACTTCTACAGAAGTCCAGGCTTCCACGATTTACTATAATGGGACATTTATTCCAGACATGCCCACATGTCATCTTGACAAACTTTAAAAAACCTCAATTGAAGACATGTATGGATTGTACTATAATTTGATTGACTATATACAAGCATTTAAAAAGGCCCCTTTGAAAGTTAAGACTTTAACCCTGGCCAGTTTGGCTCAGCAGTTAGAGAGCTGCCCCAAGGACCAAGGGGTCATAGGTTCTATTCCCAGTCAAGGGCATGTGCCTGGGTTGAAGATTTGATCCCCAACCCCAGCTGGGGTCATGTAGGAGGCAGCCACTCAATGTTTCTCTCTTTCTCCCTCCCTTCCTTCCACTCCATTTAAATATCATTGCACCTTGGCCAGTTTGGCTCAGTGGTTAGAGCATCAGCCTGCGGTCCAGAGAGACCTGGGTTCGGTTCCTGCTAAGGGCATGTACCTCAGTTGCAGTTTGTCCCCGGTACTGGTTGGTCATGCAGGTGGCAGCCACTCAATGTGTCCTTTTCACGTTGATGTTTCTCTCTCTCTCTCTCTCTCCCTCCCACTCTATCTGAACAAAAAATGTAAAAGTATCCTTGGGTGAGGATAAAAAAAAAGAAAAATATCCTTCTGTGAGGATTAACAAAAAAAAGAAAAGAAAGTTAAGACTTGCCCCTCTGGCTAGTATTAAGGCATTAAAGCCTGCTGCCCTGTGACATACGTACGCAAACACACACTCCCTGCATTGTTGGTGGAGACCACACAGGGAGGCTACACATCTCCGCCAACTGGGCAATAAGTGCAGTCACCCTCAGATGTCAATGGAAGCCTAGTGGGGAATGATAACTTTTATCTACACCTGGCAGTAAGTGGGCAGCACTCACTCCCTTCTCCTGCTACAGCACTGTTAGCAAAGACATCTAACAGATTTAAGTGAGATCCAGGTATAAGATATGTAATATAAGATATTACAAAATGTCCAGTTTAAAAACAACAACAAAAAACAAGTTCTGGAACTAATAAGTGAGATCAGCATATAAGAAAACTTTCAAAAATCAACTGTAGTCCTATATACTTGCAATGAACATATGGATACCAATATTTAAAATACACCACCATTTAAAATTCCTCAAAAACAGAAATACTTGGGTATAAATCTGACAAAATATGTGCAGGATTTGTATAATGAAATCTACACAATTCTGATTAAAGGAATGGAGAGACACACCATGTCCACTGATTGGCAAACAACATAGTAATGATGTCACTTAGTCCCAAATTGATATACAAGTTAATACAGGGTCTATCCAAATCACAGCAAGATTTTTTGTAGGAGTAAACAAGATTATTCTAAAATGTACATATAAGACAGCATAGAAACTAGGATCTAGCTAAAATAATTCTGAAAAAGAAGAGTAAGCTGGGAGGAATAATACTACTTGATTTTAAAATTTACCATGTAGCTATAGTAATTAAAACAGTATCGAGGTATTTGGCAGGTCGATAGACACATATATCAATGGAACAGAAGAGAGAATACAGAAATAAATCCACACATATATGCCCAACTGATTTCTGATAAAGGTGCAAAGGCAATTCAGTGGAGAAAGGTAGCCTTCTAAATACAGTGCTAGAGCAATTGGAGCAAAAAGGCAAAACATTGAAGCAATAGGCAACAACAGCAACAACAAAAAACCTTGCCATAAGTCTCAACCCTATATAAAAAATTAACTCAATATGGACCATAGGGTTAAATGTGAAAGTTAAAATTATGGAACTTAAAGGGAAAAAGAGGAGAAAAATCTTTAGGATCTAAGGCTAGGCAAAGAGTTCTTAGACTTGATACCAAAGCAAGATCTATTAATAATAAAAAGATATATTAGACTTGATCAAAATTTAAAACTTATGCTTGGTAAAAGATCCTTTGAGAAAATATTTGCAAACCATATATCCAACAAAGGACTACTATATTCAGACTATATAAAGAACTTTCAAAAGTCAACAGTAAAAAAAAAAAAAAAAAAATCCAAATAAAGCATGGGCATGAAGAAACATTTCACTAAAGAAGATAAAAAGATAGCAAATAGGCACATGAAAAGGTAGTCAACATTTGGTCATTAGGGAAATGCAAATTAAAACTACAATAAGTTACCACTGCACACTTACCCAAATAGCTAAAATTAAAAATAGTGACAATAGCCCTGGCCGGTTTGGCTCAGCAGTTAGAGTGTCGGCCTGCGGTCCCGAGAGACCCGGGTTCGATTCCCGCTAAGGGCACGTACCTCAGTTGCAGTTTGTTCCCGGCCCTGGTTGGTCGTGCGGGTGGCAGCCACTCGATGTGTCCCTTTCACATCGATGTTTCTCTCTCTCTCTCTCTCTCTTCCTCTCTCTCCCTCCCACTCTATCTGAACAAAAAATGGAAAAATGTCCTCAGGAGAGGATTAAAAAAAAAAAATAGTGACAATAACAAATGCTGACAATGATGCAGAGAAACTGGATCACTCATACATTGCTGGTAAGAAAGTAAAATGTTACAGCTACTCTGGGAAATAGTTGGCAGTTTCTTAAAAACAAAACAAAAAACTAAACATGAAACCACCATAAAATCCAGCCACTGAACTCCTGGGCATTTAGCCCAGAGAAATAAAATTTTATGTTCACTCAAAAACCTATACACGGATGTTTATAGCAGCTTTATTTTTAATAGTTAAAAACGGAAAGGAACCCAGTTGTCCCTTCAACTGGTGAATGGTTAAACAAACAGTGGTACACCCATCCTGTGGAATAAAATGTCATGAATTATTGATGCATGTGACAAGCTGGAAGAACTCACAGAGAATGTTGAATGACAAAGAAAATGAGGTATGCCTGCAGTTTAAATGTTCTAAAACAGAGGGTGATGCGGTGCAGGGAAGTGAGCAACCTGGTAGTCCTGTCCATGATTCAAATCCCCAATGGTTACATATGTATATAACATTATAATAGTAATTCATATGTATGGATACATGTCCGTTACATGTATAATTAATATAACATTCCTGACATAATAAAACTACCAAATGGAGAAGAGATTACATGTTGCCAGGGATTAAGGTGGGGATGGGAGCAGAGAGAAGTGGATATGCTACAAAAGGGCAACTGAAACCTTCTGTATTTTGACTGTATCAATGTCAGTATCCTGGTTGTGGTATTGCACTGGCAGTTTTGCAATATGGTAAGATTGGGTAAAACTGGGTGAGGAGTTCATTGGATCTCTCTGTATTATTTCTTACAAAATATGTGCAGGATTTATATAATACATATGAATCTATAATCATCTCAAAATACAATGCTACAATGCTTAATTTTTTTTAATGCTGCTCTTTGTGGATTAGGTCAAATTATCCCTTCTATGTCTTAGCTCAGGAGCAAAACAGAGGTAACAGTAATAACACCAACCTCATAAGATTATTGTGAGATTAAAGAGTTAACTAGCCCTCGCTGGTTTGGCTCAGAATTAGAGCGTTGGCCAATGAACCAGAGTCACAGGTTAGATTCCGGCCAAGGGCAGGTACCTCAGTTGCGGTTCGGTTCATCTCTTGTCCTGGTTGGGGTCATGTGGGAGTCAACCAATCGATGTGTCTCTCTCACATCAATGTCTGTCTCTGTCCCTGTCTCTGTCTCTCTGTCTCTCTCTCCCCCCCCCCTTCCCTTCCTCCCACTCTATCCGAAGATAAAGGGAAAAATATTCTCGGACCCTGGCTGGTTTGGTTCAGCAGTTAGATCAGTGGCCTGTGGACCAGAGAGTCCTGGGTTCGGTTCCTGCTGGGGGGCATGTACCTCTATTGCAGTTTGTCCTTGGCTCTGGTTGAGGTCGTGTGGGTGGCGGCCACTCGATGTATCTCTCTCACATCGATGTTTCTCTCTCTCTCTTACTCCCTCTCTCCTTCCCGCTCTACCTGAAGATAAACGCAAAAGTGTCCTTGGGTGAGGATAAAAAAGAAAAAGAAAAATATCCTTGGGTGAGGATTAAAAAAAAAAAGTTGGCCCTGGCCAGTTTGGTTCAGCGGTTGGAGCGTAGGCCTGCAGTCTAGAGAGACCCAGATTTGGTTCCCCCTAAGAGCACATACCTTGGTTGCAGTTTGTCCCCGGCCATGGTTGGTCGTGTGGGTGGCAGCCACTTGATGTGTCCCTTTCACATCGATGTTTCTCTCTCTCTCTCTCTCTCTCTTCCTCTCTCTCCCTCCCACTCTATCTGAACAAAAAATGGAAAAATGTCCTCGGGTGAGGATGAAAAAAAAAAAAAGTTAACTAGACATTAAGTATTTAAACAGAGCTTAATGGATATTACTCAAAAATATTAGCCATCATTATTTCAATCAATAATTCAAAAGCCTTTATTGAATACCTGCTATATGCCAAGACTCAATGGCTTCTTTAAAACAAAATCTCATCTTAGGAGGTAGTACTCCACAGTAATGAGAGAACAGACTGCAGTAAAAGACCCAGATTTAAAACTCTGCACAGCTATCATTCTTGGTGTGCATCCTTGGACAATTTACTTAACCACTCAGCAGTGCTTTTTTCAAACAGCGCAATAGAGTGTATAATACACCTTCATAGGATTATGAGGCATGTCAGTACCTGGCACAGAGCAAATAATCAGTAAATGATAACTAATCTTATTTCTACTCATGTATCCGTTTTATTACTACTTTCTTCCCACATGAACTTGACACTTCTTGAGAACAGTCTTTTGTTTTTCCTCAAGAATCTGTCTCAACACCAAGCAAAATGTGATGTACAGAGAAAGCACTCAATAAATACTTACTAAGAAATAAAATAATCTGGCAATACTTAATGACATTAAGTATATGCATGCCATTCACATAAATTAAAAACATAAATACACACACACACACTGACAATTTTTATGGGGGTACCCCTGAATGCAAAGAGATACATAAAATCCATTAGAGTCAGGAATTCCACTCTAGACCATGTTGGAGAGGTAGGCATTAAAGAGAAATGTTCGAATTATCATTTCAACATAAATATAAATGAATATAATCCAATTACTGGTATTATCCAACAAAATGAATGGTTTGAAAACATTATTTTGTGTTCCATTTGAAAAGACACTATATACAGGTATTCTTCAATAGATTCCATTCTGTTTCTTGCCATTTTCAGTTAACACTGAAAATGTTTCTAACATCTGGCCATGCTACTATGTTTCATTCTAGTTCATTGTTTTTAGTTGCTTCCACCCATTTTACTCTCCATCCTCTAGTGATGGATGTCTGGGGGCCCTGCCTGCTGTCCTACCTGCTCCCCTGCCTTCAGAGTATCATAATGAACACCCTGGTACAAGCCCCTTCATGAACTTGGGAAGAATTTATTGGGGTCTTATATTCAGGAGAAGGCATATGTATGCGGAGAATGAAGAGGACAAAGAGAGTGGGTGTAAAGGGGGAGCAGGAGAAACTAGAAGCCCAGCATTCTGGCAGATTCTAGAATAAAGCTTCCACACTTACTAGGCAAGTTACATTCTCCTTTTTACCTTTCAGTTTTCTTCTCTGTAAAAGGGGGATATTACTTCTTACCTTGAAAAGTTTTTGCAAAGATCAAATGGGGTGATATATTAAGTCCTAAACATAGTGCTTGACCTATAAGAATGACTCAGTAAAATTATCCATCACAATCAGCATTGTTACATAGAACGAATGGGAGAAGTTTACAAAGCAAGAGATTCAAACATAAGAAAGAATTTCCTAAGACAGGCACACCTCTGAAAAACTGCAAGTTTGGTTCCAGGCCACCACAATAAAGCGAGCATTTTCTAGTGGAGGGTCTTGACTTCAATTTGTAAAAAAGCACAAAACATCTGTAAAGCACAATAAAATAAAAGTGCAATAAAGTGAGGTGTGCCTGTAGTTAAAATGTTCTAAAATAGAGGGTACTGCCATGTAAAGCAGGGAGCGACCTTGTAGTCCTGTCCATAATTCAACAGATAATATCCCTCCATCGGAGGGTGTTGCCCAGTTGGTGGCCTAGGACCCTTTCATTTGATGTTTTTATGAACTGATGATTCCACAGCATTGCAAGGAGGGGCACAGAAATAACAAAGGAATAAAATAAGTAAAATTTATGCCTTCAGCTTCAGTTTAGTTCAAGTAAGATGTCCTTAAATCTTACCATCCCTTTAGTGTCTTTTCACTTTATTTGATTTTATTCTTTTTCTAAAAATCAAGACATAGCCAGTCAATTTAAAAGAATAAGAGCTGCCCTGGCCGGTTTGGCTCAGCGATTAGAGCATTGGCCTACAGACCAGAGAATCCCAAGTTTGGTTTCTGCTAAGGTCACGTACCTCGGTTGTGGTTTGTCCCCGGCCCCAGTTGGGGTCAGGGTTGTGTGGGTGGCAGCCACTCTATCTTGATATGTCTCTTTCATGTCAATGTTTCTCTCTCTCTCTCTCCCTCCCTTTCTCCTTCCCACTCTCTCTGAAGATAAATGCAAAAAATGCCCTCAGGTGAGGAAGGGAGGGAGGGAGGGAGGGAGGGAGGGAGGAAGGGAGGGAGCTAACAAAGCTACCTGTCAATATTTACAAGAAAAAATTCCCTCTGACCCTCAACAATCAGAGGGTCGAAAAGGGCTAAAATGGATTCCAAAGTTTCAAAATTGAAAAGGGTTGCCACTTCACACATTTTACATGGTGAAAATGCAAGCAGCACTCTGAACAGCACTGCCTTGTGTCCTTTATGGCTCTTCACAGTCTCACATCATGGTAATGGCTGTGACATTACTACCGAGGGGGTTGTCATGAGCACCAGCCACCCATGTTATCTATCACATTTAAACACCAATTCCCAAACTCTTGTTTGTGGAAAGAGCTTTTTTAAGTTTCCTGAAGCCTTGAGAATGTTGGAAGAATGGCTTAAGGATGCTGTATATTGAGTCCTTAGAGAAGGTTGGGGTTCTTTATCCATAAACCTCAGGGAAAAGTGGATGTTCAGCTGTTGGTGTTACCCATCTTTATTGCTACCAACCATCAAGGACAGAGGTAGCCATGCCTCACATCATCTAGTTGGGTCTTGAGACAGAAATGGGGACACTCCTTCTATTTAGTAATCATGTCCTCTAAAGATACCCTCTCCAAAAATGAATTACTATCATGTATCTGACTCATGTGTCAAGACTGAACGACACAATTTGAGGGGTTTTTTTTAATCCTCACCTTAGGACATTTTTGCATTTATCTTCAGATAGAGCGGGAGGGAGAGAGGGAGGAAGAAAGAGAACCATTGACGTGAGAGAGACACATCGAGTGGTTGCCACCCACACAACCCCAACCAGGGCCAGGGACAAACTGCAACCGATGTACGTGCCCTTGGTGGGAACCAAACCCGGGTCTCTCTGGTCGGTGGGCCAATGCTCTAACTGCTGAGCCAAACTGGCTAGGGCAAGGGTGTTTTTTAATGCAATACTAACAACAAAATCTCTCTAATAATTTTCTACCATCAACAAAATCATGGACATTTTAGGTGCTCTGGAAATCATACATAACATAGCCTTTCACAGTAGAGGTGATGACACTATTGTTCAAAGAACTAGACTGAGCTGCACCAGGACAGGAATATGCTACTTCCATGCCCTTAGCAGAAAAACCACCTTTCCCTCTCTTCAAATGCCTTCTTCTTCCCCACCTGAACAATTGGGGGAAATCCAACTGTCTCTTGTCCCTGATCTAGTGAACTTCCCGGCACAACCAGGGCACTATTAAACCCCCAGTATTGAAACTCAACCTGAGACAACAAACACGAACATCCCAGGGGACATCAAACCTTCACTATGCCTCGGAAGTTCTTTTTGTTCTTCGATGAGACTTCTTTGTAACCCTCGAAGGTGTACTGTCATCTTTTTTCCAGCTCAGAGTTTGGAAGTAGAAGCTCCCTGAGAGCAGATCACAGGGCCATCCCTTTGAGGACCAAAGACAAGGGAACACAGAAGCCTGTCGTCTTCTCATAAAGTACTGAAAAGCTGAGGAGGGGAATCTTAAGAGGAATAACTTTTTATTTTAGCTAGTACCTCCAAAGAATTCAATTTTTATTAGCCTTTTAATGGTCTAATAAAGCCTTTTAATACATCAGATAAGATGTATCCAATGAAGTGGAGAAATACAGTATTTTCAGAATAACCTGGGGCAAAAAAACTCAAATGACACTCTCCTGAAGTATCCATGAAGGGTCCATTAGTTGGGCAGGTAGCTAGACAAGTGCTCCTAGGGCTCAGGCTGAGCCTCTTTATCTGGGGTCATAATAATCACAGATAGCCTCCAGACCAGCAAAACTAGGTGAGGGCAGAGGAGCTACAGGTGTGGGAATGGCAGAACTTCAAAGTTGGAAGGAGGCTCTTCAAGGCCTCTGTTACATCCCTGCCAGGGATGGGCAGAAAGCCTGTGCTTAGTTTAGATGGAATCTTCCAGGCTCTCTGCACTTACTTGGGTTCAAGCATCCAGGGTCTCATTCTCAGATCTAAAACTCACCAGTTAGGAACCAGCACATGGTAGTGTTTAGGACACTGAGAACCAAATGCCAACATTAAACCCCTGGTTCTGATACTCACTTTTTGTGATGCTGGACAAATTACTAAATATCTCTGTGCCTCAGTTTCCCCTTCAGTAAAATGGAGACCTCATAGGGTTGTCATTTGGATTAATATATAAAGTACTTATAAGAGTACCTTGCATATATTAAGTGCTATATAAGCATTTACTCTTATAATTTCCTTTAAGGGTTCTCAGGTCTTGATTCCTATTAACCAAACTCACGGGAAAACTGATGACTTAGCCATCAAGACAATGCATAATTTTGAATTGAGACTTATAACCAGCAAGTAGATGGGGAAAGTCAGGTCTGTTGAATAGTGTATGTTCATTCAAGTAAGAGTATACTTAAGAAACCAGATTAAAATCAAAAGATTGCTTTTGAACTCAAAGTCATACCAACCACCTGGATGGTCAAGCAAAGAAAGACTGAGTCATCTTTCCACCTCCAAGATTATCTCTGCCCAGTGGACCTGAATATCTGTGTTGGCTGGTCAGGACACGTTCTATTTTGAAATGTGTTAGAGACAGATCCAATTCTTTATGCTTAAATGCTTCCTTTTTGATATTCCATTATCATGTTCAGTATTAGGAAAGGCTGGCTTCAGCTTATTCACAATAAAGTAGCAGGTGTTCTGAGAGGCAGATGACAGAAGAGGAGTCTGCTGAAAATGGGGAGGAGAATGCTTTTAGAATCAGGGGTATGCCCCAAGAGAAGAGGTCAGGACCAAATGTCAGCATCAAGATTTGCTGAGGGCAGCTACACTGAGGACAGCATATATGTTACCACATAGTTTATATCAATGCTAGAGAAAGTTTAAGAACTTAAGACTTGAAGCCACCTGCCCATCTCTGCTTTGTCACCTGACCATTCTGCCATGACTGCTAAGGTCAGGCTTGTGGGCATCTCCCCCCAGTCTGAATTCAGTGACTGCTAGTCAGTGGCTTTAAATCAGCTGTGTTGGTAGTATTTGCACCATGGAAATGGGTAAATGCCACAAGAGAGCCAGTTGTTAAATATTTACCAGCACATCACTGAGCTGCTTCCCCACCACCTAAATGAAATGGCCCTTTTGGAAGTACAAATGGCTTCACTCTTGCTAAATCTAGTGAATGCTGTCTGGGCTTTTTTTTTTTTCTTCAACTCTCTAGAGTGCTGACACTTGGTCATTTCCTCCCTAATGAACCTTCTTATCCTAGCTTCTAGGCCTTCCTGTGGACTTTTCTGTTTCCAGCACATTTTCTCAGGCTCTAAAGCTTCCCTTTCTATTTCCTACAAGGCCCTGAAACATTGGTGTTCTCTATGGTTCTCTCCCTGATCACTGCAACACGTCCTTTAAGACACAGCCGGGGCACTGCTTCCTCCTGGAAGACATCCCTCCCCTGCCTGGTCTGGGTTGTGCCCCTGTCCTCATTTCCATCACAGATGCATGTCTATCTACATGTGTGATCCTCTACTAAAGGGCAAGACCCGAAAGACAAGGACTTGGAATTACAGCAACAACAATAAGAACAATGGCAAACAGCTGTTACCAGCACTTGCTCTACCAGGTACTGTCCCAAGTGCTTTGCAAAGCTTATTCCATTTACATTTTACACCAACCTATGCCTTCTCCCACGAGACACTCGACATGTGCAGAGTTGAAACAACTCGCCCAAGATTACATAGACCTATATGGACCCTGAGGGGCAAGTGGTGGAGCCAGTGTACTTAACCATTTTTCTGGTTAGTATACCCTGAGAATTTGATGCGACATATTTGAAGAAAAATGAGAGGTGAGGAGAGCCAGGGAGGTCTTGTAAAAGAAGGTGTTCTTCAATCTCCATATAAATTCTTGTTTATTACATTTGTTGAATAAATGAAATAGCTCCCAACTCCAATTGACTCTAAAAATCCCTCTGATTCGTATAGTGGTGGTTCTTCACAAATGCCATTTTTCAGGCCTATGGGCTGGATTTTGTGTTATGAAACACCCCGTGGTTCCTCCCTGTCACTGCCTTGGTGAAAGCACTGATGTCATAAGGAAGAAAAACTGCTACTTAAAACATGCCCATCTTAAATCTCTCCACATAAACAGCAAAACCCTTTAAACCATAAAAATCTGTTATTAGTTCCATTGGTCTCTATATATTTTCTCTAGGGAATCGGTTTTATTTTGTTATTGAAGCTCACATTCCTAAACTATAAAATAACAAGTGCCCTCTGGATTTGGGATCCTGTTAGTTTTAAGAGAAAAGTATCTGTGTTTGGGCAGAAAGGTGACATGACCCACTGGAGCAATCTGCCAAGTTGCTTGCTTTGGATCCATCCTCAGGGTAATTAAGAGTGCCAGGTGTTTGCTTGAAGGTTATACTCTGTCTAGCGGAGGCTGCGTGTGTTCAGGGATGTTGAGAGAACATGAATAGTGCAGGGGAGATATTCCTGGGAAATTAACCATCACTAAAAATGGCCTAGGAGGTTTTCTGAATTACTCTCATTACAAACCCACAGCACTTCTCAAGAGTAATGTATTCTTTCGGGTGATGCTGTGGGATAGTTTATTAGAAGATTCTTTTATAGGCAGCCCTCGATTACCCTCACTAGTGAGAGAATAAGATATGTGGGAGATAAATGTGTACTTGGAGAGCTGAGGGAAAGGGGAGAGAGGGAAGGAAGGGAAAGGAAGGGGAGGGAAGATACTGGAAACATTTATTTTTCCCAGTTTGAAGACCTTCCCACATCAGCCTTGCAATGGGAGCCCAGGAATAAAGCCCCTGATATGACCCCCAAAGTGTAATTCACCAGGGATTTGATTATACTCCCTTTTTAAAGCAGACAATAACTGCATACACATTTTCTCATTCAATATCACTGTGTTTCAGTCCAGTCAATTCTTTCACTGCACATTCCCGGAGATTCGAGGCTTGTCTGTTCTCCTGTCTGATTAGGAAGATGCAGTTCACGGGCTGTTCTAATTCTTGCAATATACAACAGATGAGGACTCTTGAGTCTCAGATGTCATGTTGGTGACATAATCGAGGATGTGTCTGGTGGGAATGGCAGATCTAAGACTCAGATTCTCTGGTTCCAAGTTCACTCTTCTGTCACCATTGCCACCTGAGCGTTCATCACTACATGCCAAGTGCTCCCTCTGCCCTCCTAGGTTTTAGGGAGCCAATACACAAGGTCCCTTTCTTCTCCTGCTGAGCTTAGAAACAA
The DNA here is from genome assembly GCF_014108415.1 of Molossus molossus. NCBI lineage: Eukaryota > Metazoa > Chordata > Mammalia > Chiroptera > Molossidae > Molossus > Molossus molossus. The sequence goes on from NW_023425344.1 coordinate 143,440,003, forward strand.
CAGAAAAATGAGTCAGACACACTGAGGATGGAGATGAAAATGTACACTGTATTCCTGATAGGCACTGGGGACTTGGCTTTAGACCTGTTCTACACCCCTGGCCCCGAAGGCCAGCTGTGGGTCTCCACTGCTGAAGCATCAGAATGTATCTCCCCGGCAGGCAGCTGTCCCTGAGGAAGCAGGAGGCCCATTCAGGGCTAAGCGCAGGCCATTCTCCCAGCTCTCCATCATGGAACAGCTCCTCCTCACATGAGGAAGGGCTATGGTTCTAGTTCAAATACATTTTCCCATGTCATCTTCACAGACTCTAGGAGGTAGGCCTTCCAGATCCCCATTCTATCACTGACAGGAAACTGAGGTTTAGAGAGGCAGGGACCAGGTCCAAGGTCACCCAGGCAAGAACGGAAGTGGGATTAGCACTATCCCCCCAAGGTGTCCAAGCCTATACTGCCAGCACTGCCCCAGAAGCCAGAAGGGGGCCCCAGCAACTGGATGATTTGGCCAAACACTGCTGCATGTTGGCGGCAGAAGGAAAAGACTAAATATGGCATTTTCTGATCAACCACAAAGATTTTTTCCTTGATTAAATAGCATTATTTTTCTAACCTTCTATCATCCAAAGAGAAAAATAAATCTTGATTGTATCATTAAAGATTTCTTTTGCAAAATGGTTCTGCTGACATTAGAAACCATTCCAAACAACTGTCTATGACCTCTATGTATATTCTATACCACAGAGGTCAGAGGTCAGAGTTATCTGGGCCCTAAAATAGTGGAAGAGGTCTAACTACATTATAGAGCCTTCAAATCCCTCATTTTTTTTTTTATCCTCACCCAAGGATATTTTTCCATTTTTTGTTCAGATAGAGTGAGAGGGAGAGAGAGAGAAACATCAATGTGAAAGGGACACATCAAGTGGTCGCCACCCATATGACCCAATCAGGGCCAGGGACAAACTGCAACCGAGGTTCGTGCCCTTAGCGGGAACCGAACCCGGGTCTCTCCAGACCGCAGGCCAACGCTCTAACCGCTGAGCCAAACCGGCCAGGGCAAATCCCTCATTTTAAACTCCCCCTGCCCTCCCTAAGATCAGATCACAAGATTTCACATGGCTGGCCCTGTAGGCATATGAGGTTAGCAGAACTAGTTATTTTCTAGAATTACTGGAGAAAATTTTGGTGGTGGAAACATGGAAGGAGGAAACAAACAAGAATGCACAGAAAACATCAACTGTTACAAACAGGTAACATTTACTAAGCACATACCATGAGTCAAGCCCTGTTGCTGTTTAATGAGCATTAATTCATTTATCCTCACACTAACCTTCAAGACAAGCACTAGTATTAGCCTCTTTGCACAGATGGAGAAACTGAGGCACAGAGATGTGAACTAATCTTATCACTCAGTTTGTAGTTGAAGCTTGAATGTGCACCCAGTAGGCCTCAGACCCACACCCCTCACCACCATGTTACATAGCCCAACTACTCAACATGGGCATACATGCCTTCTAAAGAGGAAGACAACCTCTTCCTTGAATGCTTCCTCCCATTCTTCTTTCAGGAACGGAGTGGAGGTGAAATGTAAATTCATTTCTTCTAGTCAGAAGTGAAAAGCAAGATTCTACATTATTGTTAAGTTTCAGATATGTCTTCTCCCCTTTGTCAGTGGTCAGCTGGAAAAGCAAGAACTGGCCCAGCCACCAAGTACCTGAGAAGGTGCTCAGCATCACTAATCACAGGGAAGTGCAAATCAAACCACAATGAGATATCACCTCACACCTATTAGAATAGTTATTATCAAAATGATAAGATAACAAATGCTGCTGAGGATGTGAAGAAAAGGGAACCCTCATACACTGTTGGTGGGAATGAAAACTGGTGCAGCCTCTATGAAAAATGGCATGAAAATTGCTCAAAAAATTAAAAATAGAACTACCATATGACCCAGAAGTTTCTGGGTATTTACCCAAAGGAACAAAATGAAATCTGGATCTGGAGGGATATTTGCACCCCATGTTCACTGCAGCATTATTCACAATAGCCAAGACAGAGAAACAATCTAAGTGTCTGCCAGTGGATGAATGGAGAAAGAAGAGGTGGTGTATGAACACAATGGAATATTATTCAGTCATAAACCTGAAGGAAATCCTGACATTTGCAATAACATGGATAAACCTTAAGGCCATTATGCTAAGTGAAATTAGTCAGTCAGAGAAACACAAATATTGTGTGATCACTTATATGTGGAATCTAAAACAGCTGAATTCATAGAAACAGAGACTAGAATGATGTTTGCCACCAGCATGGGGTGAAAAGGGAAGATGTTAGTCAAAGGATACAAAATTTCACTTATAAGATGAAATTTTATCTAATGTACAGCAGGGTGACTATAGTTAATAATACTGTATTTATACTTGAAAGTCACTAAGAGAGTAGATCATTAATGTTATCGTCACCACAACAACAAACTGTAAACTATGTGAGGTAAAGTATGTATTTGCCTTACTGTTGTAATCATTTCACAATACATACGTGTATCAAATCATTATGTTGTATACTTTCGATTCAAACAATGTTATATGTCCATTACTAACTCAATAAAGTTGGAAAAGATCACCAGGATGCCACCAGCTAAAGTCCCTGCCTTCCATTTGGAGCCTTGCCTTTATGAGGACAGTCCATGATTCCCACAACTATCCAGCAGACCTGGGAGCTGAAGGCCTTATCTGCTGAGTTTTCTGTCTTAGGAACCCCAGTGCCAGCTTAGCCGAGCATGCTGAGGGGCATGGACAGGGTAGAACAGTGTAGAGAAGAGCTGGGCCTGTTCTCCATGAATTATCCAGCGTCCTGGTCTCTCTGAGACATTGGTTTTCTGCCTCTGGCTGTGGTTCTGTGAGGGGCCGTACAGTAGAAAGAAAGCAGTGTGTGGGGCAGAGGACCTGGGTCTGAGATCTAGTGGCCCCTTCCCCGCAAGACCTTGGTCAGCTGTGATATGAGGATATAGCACTTGTTTTGGCTCAAAGGAAAGAGCTATTCTGGTTGCTTTCCACTCCAAGCTGGGTGGCTGAGACACAGACAGGGAGTACATTTCCGCTTGCCCTTTTCTCCGACCTCAGTCCACCCCCAGCAATCAGGTCACCAGTGACACGTGTAATGCCCAGTTCTGCCCTGTGGCCCCCAGCTCCCTGCACCCACCCAGAGCCCGACAGACTGAGCATAGCTGCTGGCACCAGCCCTTCCAGACCGGGACCCTGGGGAGAGGCTGGGCTGTTTACTTTGGTTTCCCTGTTAACTCCTGTTTCCAAGAGTTCCCTGCCAAAGGGGGAGGGAGGGAGGCCGCCACAAATGGCCACATCCAAGGGTAGCCAAGGGTGGCTAATGAACTTTGGGCCACACAGGCTGTGGGCCCTGAGGGCTGGCCATGGCACATCTGCCATCCTCTCCCTCGTGCCCTACCTTCACCAGCACAATCCTGAGAACTTCCCTCTTTTGAATAGGCCCTCTGAAGGCAGTGAAAAAGAACTATAGTGTAAAAGTTCTGCCTGGAACACAGAATAGGGGATGGAGAAGAGCCCTGGGGGGTGGGGTCAAGTAGACCCCTGAATGGCCTGAAATTACCAGGTGCTAGGAAGGGTTGACAAGTGGACAGGGTGAGCAGACACTGATACAAACACATTCTGCCCAAGATGTGTGTCTGTCTGCCTTTCTCACACAGACAGACACAGACACACACAGTTTCTTCCTGCCCTCTCACCTTGCATTAAAAGCCATGTGAGTCACAGGAAGGGACCCTGACCTAGGAGTTGGGAGACCTGGGTTCTAGTTCCAGCTCTATCACCTCCTACTCTTATGCCCTTCATTCAACAATTCTGTCCAGCCCTCAGTTTTTTACTCTGTAAAGTAAAATACTGCACTGGATCGGTATTTCCCAAAGTGTGGTTCTATGGTACTCTAGAGTCCAGGAAAAAGGATTCAGTGATCAACTGAGTTTGAAAACATCTGGCACTACCAGCACAGGCACACACCTCCCCCCTTCCTGAAGATCCATATTGCAACTTAGAATCACACCCTTCACTTTTTCTGTACCCCAGACACAATAGATTAACAATACTTACATCCCAACAGTTAACTGGAACCTGAAACATTTAAAGCAATCCCTAGAAATGCTCAGAGTATCACTTGCAAGTTTGAGGTGACAAATTATTATTCTCAGCAGACAGCTGGAGATAAGTGAACCTGACCCTCAAATTCCTGAAACTTTGAATAGCATCAAATAAGCGCTTCTGGAAAGTTTCCCAGAGAAGCTAAGCACACTGATTATGTCTTGGGCGAGGCAGAAATTCCGTTTCCTGTGTGCCAACACTGCTCACAAGCCAAAGATTTGCTATGGTATATATTTCATGTGACTACTTATTAATGCCTATCATCTTCAAAGATGCTGGCACTTATACTACCTCCTGTACCCAATTTCCACCAACCTCAGGATTTTTACCCGAATTGTTTGCACAACACCTGTCTCATCACATTGCCTGCATTGCCACATTTGTTTACCCTGAACAACAATTCTGTACAGACACCTGGCTTGGTTGGGTGCTAAGAAATCAAAGATACATGAGAAATCATCCCAGACCTTAGGAGGTGAACCTTCAAGCTGAGAAAGCAGATGGGTAAATAAGTATTTATGATGGAAAGGAATTGGCAATACCATGATAAAGACACTTACAAACGCACGGGGGAGTCCAGGGAAGGACAGCGGCTCTGCCTGCAGATCTGGGGCCAGCTGCACCAAATGGCCACGTGCGGCTGGCTGTGAAGTGGGAATGAATGTTTCAGGTGGGTGAGAGCGTGGTAGGCGACGTCCTGGAGACCTCCCAGTGCCTCATGCTTTCAGGGAATGGTAAGTAGGAGTAAGTCACAGGGAGAATGTGCTCAAGGGCTGGAGGGGGTGAAAGATGAGACTGGAAAGATAGTTTCAGGCCACATTCTTACTGGGTTGGTGTGTGAAGTTAAGGAGTTTGGTCTTTATCCTGGACCCAAAGGAGGAGCAAGCAAAGACTTGTGCAGAAGGGAGTGGCGTGATCAGGTGTGTGTTTGAGAAAAGAATCAAGTGGAAAAGACATGAGAATGAGCTCAGACAGGTGCTAACCCATCCATCAGGTGCTCTTGGAGAAAGTTCCACATGGGTGAAAACAGGAAGGATAAATTAGAAGAAGGGAGGCAAGAAGGCCAGTTAGGGGAGCTATTTCAATCAATCAATCAATAAGATGACGGTGGCAAAGGACGTGAAGAGCTAGATGGCCGATTTAAGACACAATTCAGAAGCACAATGATCTAATGTGAAGTAAAGACGTGCAATGATGAGATGGGTGGCAGAGGAGTGACTTTTCCACTTGAAAGTGGCAAATGAGACCCCTAGGTTTCTGGCTTCAAGAGCTGCACATGGTATCCCCAATAAATGAGATGAGGTTATAACAGGAAAAGCCTGGATGGGTGGGGGATAAGGAATTTGAACATGTTGAGCTTAACATAACTGCAAGAAATTTGGAGAAAATAACAAGCGAGCAGTTGGACATGAATGTGTGCATTTTCCAGGAGAGATCTGGGCTGGAGCGACAGCACTGGTCTGTGTGCTCATGTTCTCCACTCCCAGGTGTGGGCGCAGAGGGAGCAATGCACAGTCTCCACACGTGCTTGCAGGCCCAGTGCCTGTCACAGAGCCCAAGACAGGCCATGCAGGTACTCCACAGCAAATATTTACTAAGTATTTAAAAAACAGGCATTAGAGAAAGGTGTTTCTGTTGTTCCAGGAATTCATCACATAAAATGGACCTACTAACCGGGAGTGGGGCACTGCCATGCTCATCTCCTACTCAGAGCTGCCATGGCCCTGTGACCTTCAAAAGTTCATCCTCTCCTGAATAATAGAAAGAGTTTCTGTCACCCAGGAATCTTTCTTTCATTGGGGTTGTTTTCATGCCTTTTCTGGGTCAGAAAAATAACTGGTTTAAGAGATTCCCATTATCAGTGAACTGCCTATAGAAGTAAATATGAAAGAAATTGTGGACGAAGATGACAAATGACCTCATAATGACTTACCATAAATTATTTTACTGTAATCAGACTTTGCTTTGGATAAAGAACTGATCATATATATTTTTTTAAAAGTCACTGCAAGGGAGTATGGGAATGCAGACAGAAACATCAGAGGAAGTTCTGCCAATCATGAGATAGGCATTCCCCTAGTTCTGGAAGATTCTGAAGACCTACCTCCTATGAGTTAACTCAGAATGGGAGCCTTACCACGGAATTCCACTCCCTGGGCAGGATTCGTGGGTAGGGGACTTCTTCCTGTTCTCTCCCAAGGGCTGAGCCCCTGGTCCATAGGTACTTGATGCCCAGCCAGGAGTGAAAGTGGTTCTGTAAGTGAGAAGAGATTGTGTGTGCAACCTGCATCTTCAAGGACCGAACTGAGACTCCCGTGTAAGAATCCACGTCACTCCACACACCTGCCAAGTCAGGGACTACCATGAGATTTAGGGCATGTCAGAGCAGGTGTCCTTCCATGTCTGTTCAGATAGGGAATGGTCACAACTGGAGGAAACAAAATTTGTCATAACAGAAACTTGCTCACACTATTTACAGGATATAAAATGTTTGTGGGTAGAAGTTCATACCACAAAAGGCTGATAAAAGATTTAAAGATCTCTAAGCAAACAGTTTGTATGGTTAAGTAAATTAGAAGGAAATTATTTTCTAATGGTACATTTTGGTTGCTGAAAGAAAGAGACAACCATATTTCACCAAACCAACGTTTGCTAAACATAGAAACTTGGCATTTCCTTGGAATCAAAATATAGGTTCCTTGACCCCTTTATATTTTGTTGTTGTTTTTTAAAAATGTGAGTGGATTACAGAGTGAGGACTATTTCTAAGACTTGCCTTGAGTTACATAAAGCACTTGAGTTAAAACACAGGGTCCATCGTTTCTGAAATCCCCTTTAGCTGAGGTCTCAAAAGGAATATTTAATCAGAACTAGAGGCACCTACCCAGCTTCCCATTTAAGCAGCAGGGAAATGGAGTCAAATCTACTTTAATAAGTATCCCCCCCCCTTTTTTTTCCTGGATTGAGTATTTTCACAACCTTCTATTGTTATATATTTTCTTATGAATTAAAGCCTCTTGTTTATAACAGGCTTTTGTTGTTGTTGTTAATCCTCACTCAAGGATATTTTTCCATTGATTTTTAGATAAAGTGGAAGGGACGGAGAGAGAGAGAAACATCAATGTGAGAGAGACACATCGACTGGTCACCCCCTCTGCACAGGGCCAGGGATCGAACCTGTAATCCAGGTACATGCCCTTGCCCAAAAATCAAACCCTTGACTCTTTGGTCTGAGGGCCAGTGTTCTAACTGTTGAACCAAACCGGCCAGGGCTATAACAGGCTTTTTTTTTTTTTTTTTTTTTAACTTAATGTGTGTGTGTTCACCCATCCTCTAGTTAATAATAAGGAACTGATACAATGTTGGCAATGGTTTCACTCTAGTTGCTGACACTGGGGAAGGCCCAAGCCCTCCTCCAAAGCCCATCTGGAAAATGTATTAATAGTTATGGGCACTATATCTCAAATATCAAGAGCTCGCATGTGCTCATAAAAACACTAGCATCTCTTATTGGCGACAAAGCCAAAGTGGCAGGCTTGCTCCCCACCTCTTCTGATTCTGTTTTGTCTTTACAATATAATGGGCTTGTCAGGAAAGGGAAACAGTAGGGAGGGATCACTGAAGTGTTATAGAGCAAAAAGGTTGGTCTCTTATTCTTATTTTGCATATGCCTTGGTCGAGATGAGTTCACCTTTGAGGCAATGCATAACCTACTGCTGTGATGCCATTCGGGTACAATGAAGTCATGAAATCTCCCAGGATTTAGTAAGCCAAATGCTTATGTCTTCTCTACATCCCCACACCAACCCTGTAGGCTCTAGAAGACCTTAATTATTACACAAGAACCTAGAGGCAACAGAACCTTACCTGAGAATAGGGCAGGGGTAGGCAGTCCTCCTGTTTCCAATACTCTAACCCAAAACCTGACCCATAATTTTACAACTCAAGAAAACAATGACTGATATAAGTAATCCAAAAAAGATACTAAGTCACCATTACTGCCCAATAAATAATGTAATAAACACTTATTATCGGCCATAGACCATATGGACCTAGACAATCCCCAGATATACCTATCACCTTCCCTCATTTATGGGGAGAATACATCCCCTTTCTCAATTATATCAATATCTGTGCATTCATTTGAATTACTAAACAGTAACTGTGTGAGTTTTTGCTAATTCTGAAGTAATTGTTTTCTCTGTTCTCTCCTTACTCAACTTCCACCTCAAATAGAGAGATTGCATCACATCACACATATTGAGATATTTTGGTCTTTGTAGACCTAATAAAACTAGATTTGCTATATCCAGGTATCATATATATAGAAGATAGCATGTCATTTACCAGCCACTCATTAAATTATTAATCTGTCTTAGTTTAATTCTGCTACCAAATGGACTGGGCCAGTCTCCAGACTGCAGAGGTTCAATAGACAATCTAAAGCAAAGACAGTTGTAGGAACTCCTCAGCACAGATCCTTTCCTTTCAGACCTCCCATCCTGCCTTCATCCCTACAACCCAGAATAGACAGATCATGTATGTTGAGGGTTGCTCTATGACAATAAGCATTTATCAGCATTTATGGCAAATTCAAAAAGAGCACTCAGGGATTTAATTCCTCAATGGGGTGTACTAACTCCGCAGGAAGTAGACTAGTCCAAAACATATTCCATTTCTTTGAAAACATGTTTGCTTCCTGAGAAATGTAAAAGGGCCTCCTGGCACAGAGCAGGTACTAAGTAAATTTTGGTTAAAACTACTCTGCATCTCTCAGTCCTTTGTTCTCTTTGGTACCCTGCTTGGACAAAGCACAAACTGGTTGCACCTTGGGGACTCTTTATGGGCAAAGTATCTGCATCATTCATGTTTTACCACACCGGAGAGGGAATGAAACTATCTGAGGCTGAAGTAGGAGCTCACATATAATCACACAAGTTGAGCAGATGCTCTACCATGATGGACTACCACTGATGCACATGAATAATGGAAAAGCAATCGAATATCCTTAAGCATTTTCATTTTCACAGCAGGGACTTGGGTCAGCTACTGCTTTCATGTGGTGAAACTGAAAATCAAGGCATGAACGAGCTCTTTCTGAAACTAATAAATGATTATCTTTCACCAAAGAAATGTGACTAGAGTGTTTGTATAGAAAGATGCTCCAAAACTTACAAATCCGTGTGTTTTGTAGCATCATCTATCTTAGTGTAAACTCTTCAATGATTGGACTGTGAGTGCAGTGTCTCCTCCACAGCACATAGCACAGTAACATGTGCACTTGGTGCAAGCACATTTTGGTGCTGTTGTTTGATAATAATACCAATGCCAATATTATAAGTTCAGGTGTGTTCATAGTAGACTACACCTCCCAGAGATCTGGTTAGAGCACCAATAAAGCTGCCCAGCTTGCATGAGCAAATAAAAAACTTCATCTTTGCATAGAGAGCAAACAACTGATGGCAGATGGGCAGCCCAGAAGAACTAGCAAGGTGGTACAGAAGAACTCACCAGGGGTATGAATGAGGCAAGAACCTAGGGTTGAAATGGCTACAATTTACAGGAAGGAGCTGGCTCTCTCCACACATCATCCATTAGAGAACACCTGGGCCACAGATGTGTCCCTCTGTCATGCTTGGGATTTAGGACATAAATCTCCCCCTCCCGTGGAAGCTACAGAGCCACCCCCTCATTTACTGGAGTACCTCCCAGAAAGGGAAATCCTGTTCCCTCCAGATGGAAAACCCATCTGTGGGAGGAGACTTCTAACCCAGAAGGCCAACAACCATGAGTTAACAGAGCTGTGAACAGGCACACATCTCCTAGAGCAGTGGTTCTCAACCTTCCTAATGCCACAACCCTGTAATACAGCTCCTCATGTTGTATGTGGGCGTATCTGCATGTGGGCGGACCCACCTGGAGACGGATAGAGGAGCGGTGTCTCGGTTCCTAAGACCATCAGAAATATGTGTTTTCCAATGGTCTTAGGCGGCCCCTATGAAAGGGTCGTTCGATGCCCCAAAAGGGGTGGCGACCCACAGGTTGAGAACCGCTGTCCTAGAGAATGCCCCGGCCTCAATTCCCGGATGTTCAAAGTGAATTTTTTCTGAACTGGAACGCCACAGCTGAGTTCAGTTCTCAAGGGGGTGACAGATGTTCGTTCCACCAATCAAGAAGAGCATTACAGACTCAGCTCAACACCCTGCATTCAGGAAATTAAGAGCAGTGACCACAGAACCCAAGTGTGATCTGTAAATGTGGTTTTTTTTCTTTCTCCCCCCAACCCCCCAAATAGATACCATTCTTCTCACTGCTTGAACCTAGCAAGGGGAGAAGTACTAAGCTTCCCTGGGAGCCTAAGAATTCCTACAGGGCAGAAGCTGTGTATTTATAACTCAATATCCCCACTGATAGAGACACTGTAGGGGCCTAATGAATGTTGAAAAAATTCAACCCGAACTCCTCAAATAACTTCATAGCCCCATCTAAGCATTTACCTCCAACATCTTAGGTTTACCAGAGTACTCCTAGGAAAGACAATACTCTGCTTTCCTCTACAATGAGGAAGTGAATACAGATAAAGCAGCCACACAAAAAAATGCAAAAATGGAAAACAAAAATGCCAGGTCTAAAAAAAATGTGGGTGGAAAAGGTGGCCTGGAGGGCATGGAGGAAGGCTCAATCTGAACTGTGTCTTAGAGTCTGCAGAGCGCCCAATTTAAATTCTGGACATTACCACAGGATTTCAGCATCAGAATCTCTGAGGTAAGGATCCATACCCCTTCATGGGTGTTTTTGTTTTTGTTTTTTTATCTTTATTGTTGAGAGTATTATAGATGTCCCCCCTTCTCATCCCCCATGTTTCCTGTCCAGCCGCAGGTCTTCACCACCCGCATGGGCAATGCATAGATGCATGTAAATTCTTTGGCTAATCTTCCCTCTCCCCTTCTCCCTTCCCTCTGAGATTCCTCAGTCTGCTCCATGTTTCCATGACTCTGGTTCTATTTTATTCATCAGTTTATTTTGTTCATTAGAATCCACATATAAGTGAGATCATGTGATATTTCTCTTTCTCTGACTGGCTTATTTTGCTTAGCATAATCATCTCCAGGTCTCTCCATACTATCTCAAAGGGTAAGAAATCCTTCTTTTTTACAGCTGCATAGCATTCCATTGTGTAGCACAGCTTTTCTATCCACTCATCTACTGATGGGCACTTGGGCTGTTTCCAAACCTTGGCAATTGTACATAGCATTGCTACGAACATAAGGTACATATATTCTTTCTGATTGGTGTACCTTCATTTTTAAACACACTCCTCCCCCTCTTGCTTCCTAAGTTTGCAACATTCATCCCCAGGCTACAGAGGGAAGCTATACCTAGAAGCAGCTCAAACTGGGAGCTTTGGGGATAAATTCAATCCTTCCCCCAAATTTCCCCACACTCTCCTCACTCCTTGTTCTCCTATTCCTTGGTCTTAATAGGTCATCTCCCTTTTTAAGACTGCTGGCTCCTCGTCTCCAGCCCTTCACAAGGTCTTATGCCATGTGTAAGGATAGAGCTCTAACAGACTACATTTTCCAGACTCCCTGTGATTCTCCTCAAGAGGCGCTGAGCCTTGGAAGAACAGAGAAGGCAGAAGTGAGACTACACCCTATCATGGAGGTATTAAATTTATCCAGGGGTGGCTACATAATTTACAGAGTCCAGTGCAAAATAAAAATGTCCTTGTTCATACAGCAGAGATATTTGGAGGTGGGGCCTTTGAGGGGAGGAAGGGGTAAATAGGTTTAGATAAGGTAATGAAGGGGGGGGCCCTGGGATGAGATTAGTGTCTTATAAGAAGAGGAAGAAACGAAAGCTCTCTCTTCATCATGTGGGGACACAATGAGAACGCTGCTATCTGCAAGCCAGGAAGAGTTAGGCACCAGACACCACAGAATCTGCTGGCACCTTGACCTTAGACTTCCCAGCCTCCAGAACCATGTGAAATAAGTGTCTACAGTATTTTGCTACAGAAGCCCCAACTGACTAAGACACCCTATTCCTCACTTTGTGCTTAAACAGGAGCCTCTGCTTTCTGCAACTGAATCCTGACCAGTACACAGTAAGTCCTCACTTAATGTTGTCAGTAGGTTCTTGGAAACTGCAACTTTAAGCAAAACAAAATATAATGAAACCAATTCATAGACTGATAGAAACAAGAGTTAAGTTCCTATAAAGTATTTCTGGTTACAAAAACATCACCAAACTTCTAAATAAAGACCCAAAACACTTCTAATATTAAACACTGAAATAAGTGTGAGCTATACAGACATTTAAGAAAGATGAACAAAAACAAGTAAGATAATGATTTTCCAAGCCACTGATTCCAGTTCAGGGCTGCAGGTGGCCAGAGCCTATCCCATCCTGGCAGCTCAAAGGGCAAGGTAGGATCCCACCCTAGACAGGTTGCCCTTCCATCAGAGGGCCACTCACACACACCCCACACTCATACAGGGACACTGGAGACACACCAATTCACCTCGCATGCACAACTCTGAGATGTGGGAGGAAACTGGAGTCCCCAGAGAAATGCCACGCAGATATGAAGAGAATGTGCCAGCTACACATAGAAAGTGGCTCTGCTAGAAACAGATTTCTTTTTCTCATCAATGATAATGAAACAACATTGAACAAAACACTATTATTCGAGGGCCTACTATTCTATATTTTCCTCCCACTGCCCTTGTTCCTGGGCCGCCAGGCACGGCTGTAATGTGGCTGCCCTGCCTAAACCAATCACATCCTGGGACCTCTTGAACACCAGCATGCTAGAGAAGATTTTTTACTAGGAAAGCAAGTGGACAAACTGCTAACAACCTAAACTAGCCTTTAACTTCCTGGTCATAAGAAACATTTTTACATCTGAGACTTTGGGAAATGCCTGAGGTCACTGACTCCCTGAAAATGAGACGGGCAAAAAGCCTACTGTCACTGACTCCATTGCTGGGTGGTTCCATATCCCCTCCAGCTCCTGCCTCTGTGGACCCTGAGGAGTGTTGGCAGCCTCAACTGCAAGGAAGTGATAAGGCAAGAAAAATACAAGTGGGATTAGCATGTCCCAAAATGTCTCTGAAATTAGTTGCTTATAAAAATAAGGATCACACCTACAGACTTAAGTGTAGTTAAGCAAACCAAACTTGTTTGGTTATAAAATAAATTATTACATCTTGAAATACTTGGTGTAGAATTGCTAGTTGATGGCTGGTGCTTGGGGGTTCTTTTGTTTTGTTTTGTTTTGTTTTCCTTCCCTCAAATCACCTTAATGACAATTTGACATGGCCAAGTGTTTCTCCCTGTAATATGAATGCCATCAGACTCATAGCATGAGTTCATCTTTCATAATAGCACGTACAAAGCTCCACTCCCATGTTTTAATTAGAGAACAGGGAATCACAAATTCTCATCCGGCACAACTGTCTGACCAAAGTAATTACCGGTTGAGTGGCCCAAGCTTGGGAAGACAGATAAATCCTGAGGATCTAGATTTGGGGGAAGAAGGGAATAAAGGCTAAACACCACTGAAGATTTTAAAGCAATATTCTGAGCTAGGAGGAAAAGTGTTGGTAAACAGACTAAGGACAGTGATAGAAGGCAGACCTCAATGCCTATGGCATTTCCCCCTTATTCATTCATTCATTTATTCAATAAATGTTTATTAAGTGCCTGCTTTGCACCTAGTACTATGTTCGTACTAGGACACCAGTCAGGTCTTGTATTTAACAAGCTTCAGTTTAAAGGGAGAGAAATCATAAACAAATAATCACAAAATCATATTGTATAAATACTACACAGTAATCTAAAATGGGTTGGGAAACTGCAGCCAGAGGCCCACCACTTATTTTTGCAAATAAAGTTTTATTGGGATATAGCCCACCCACTCATTTACATATTGTCTACTGCTACCTTGCATTATACCAGCAGACTTGAGTAGTCACCTGTATGACCTGCAGAGTTTAACACATTATTAATGGGCACTTGACAGAAAATGATTACTGACCTCCAGTCTAAGATAATAAAATGGGGGACCTAATTTAGACTGGAGTTTTAGAAGACTTCCTGGAGGAAATGATGTTTAACAGGCAACTGAAAGATGAGGAAAAATGAGCCAGGCAGAAAGAAGAGAAAGATGTCTCTAGCAGAAGGACTTGTGTGGGTGAATACCAGACGTGGAAAATAGCTTGACATCGTCAAGGTTTGTAAGGAGTGAAGCAAACATGATGGGGAGACAGTAGCAATTTCAGGATTTCCATCTATAACAGTAGCAGTAGCTGCAGGAGTAATAGCAGCAGCCAGCAGACAGAGTGACTGCTAGGGACCAGGTTATATTCTAAGTACCTTACATACATTAACACTTTATTCCTTAATGGGTTCAATATGTTTAGAAACAAGGGGCTTACAATTACATTTGCATAGCACTCACTTAATGTTGAGAAAATGTCGATTGGTCACATCAAGAAATTCAGGGCTGGGGCCAAGCTGATACACACTTGGGAGGACCAAATTCCTATTCCCTCACCTCATCAAGGTATCACCTTACCAATGTCACTGTGCAGAGGAAATTGACATACAAGATGGTCCCTAAAACAAGGTAATTTCATCCCTTTAGGTTAATTACATATTGGCATTCAAAAGAAAGATATACCTTGGCTGGTAAATTATGAACCTTATTTGTGATTTCAGACCTTAAATCTATACTGAGAAATACTGAAGAATAAGAAAATCCTGCTTTTTAAAATAAGAGAAAAGGATGGATTCCAGAAAAGAATAGATGACACCTGACATTATCCCCTTGCCAAATTCTAGAGAGATTATTAAATGGAAGTTTTATGAACAATCAGAAAACGTTAAGGTGATGATGGAGCCATGCCAACTTCTTATCCTGTCTTGGCAGGGTTACCTGGACTGGTCAGAAGAACACACTGAAAGAGTGTATGTTAATTTCAGCCAAGATATCGACCAAGACTTTTTCATATATTCTTTTGATAGGGAGAGACAAAGGGGCTTTTAAAAATGCCACAATGCAGATGTATAGCTGTCTGCACAATCATAACCAGAGAGAACAGTGAAGTCGGCAGGGCTGGTCTTTGTGGCTCTTCCTCCGTGGAAGGGAAGCCACCCAAATGAGAACAAGCAAAGGCTATTTACTCAGAACTGGCTAGAGCCAGGGAGTCAGCCACCATCACCTGCATTTGGCAGAGGCTCAAAAACAGGCAGAGGTGTGAGAAAGCCTTGTAGTGAAAAACGGGAGGGCTTCAGAGATGCCCTGATTGGATGTCCCTGTTGGCATAGGGAAAGCTGTAGGTGGGCTTACTAGAAGTGAGCATCCTCTGTAGTTGGTTTGGGGAGCATACTGGGCTTTATCAGGCTGCTTCTAAGTTGGAAAAAAAGACAAAAATTAGCAAAGTGTCAGTAATTGTCAAGTCCTGGCTATTAAGGGCCAACTGCCACAGGGGTTACTGTTTGGCTCGCTGGATTGGTTACTGAAATTAGGGGGGTCAGAGTTTTAGTGTTATATATGGTCAAGCCACTGTCTGTTTGTATAATCAGTCTCTTACCCACTACAATTCTGTGTCCAACATGGGAGAACAAACAGACTGTTCAGGTCAGCTTCCTTAAAAGTGGCATGAAGAAATCTTGGAAAGTAGACAGAGAAAAACAGAGCAATTAATTAGCCCTACATTCAGAGGTGATGACATTAAAAATCACTTGAATATCCTCCCCGAGGAAAATTAGGGGCATAAAGATTAATGAAATTTTAATGTACTATAATAGATAGTTAAAACAATTGTCAACAATTTCAGTTTATCTGTGGCTAATCAATGTATTAGCAAGGTGGATGGTTGATTCATCTACTGCTAGCTCTGGGACTTTGGGAAAGTCACTTGATTTCTATCAGCTGTAATTGCTCATCTGTAAAATAAACAGGTTGAACTGAAATCTCTCAGGTCCTTTATGGTTGTAAAATTTTACGGTTCTATGATTCTGGAGTTTTATTCTCCATGTGGCAGCTTTATGTCCGCCCAGCTAGATATATTAATTCATTAGGAGCTGAATTTGAAAAACAAAGCAACCACACCCATGTTTTGTGGAGGTGCATTCATTCAACAATAATTATGTAACAGTTAACTATGAATAAAGCACTCTCCTAGGAGAAAAGACATCCAGATCTAAAGGACCATAGTTGAGGATTAACAATATGCACACAATTAAACAAGAAACAAAGTATTCAGTGACCTAAAATGATACAGAAAGTGCTACAAAAAACGACACTGAATATTATGAAAAACTTCCCTAAAGGTTGTAAAAAGAATGATCAGCTAATGGTTGTATTTTTTAGCAGATTGTAATTAGCAAAGAATTTTCATTTGTTTTAAGTCTCATGTGCTCCCATTCCTTTTTCCCTCAGCTTTGGGGTTTTGCAGGAGGTATCTACTGCAAAGGACATTTAAGAGGAGGGCTATGCCAGCATACTGGCAATTCTAAATTTTACAGGATGTTCTGGCCAGAGAAAACTCAGTCTCAGAAATTACTAAATAACTTCAATGGCGGGGCCCAAATGTTCCATGAGGCCTGATTTTCTTTAAAGTCCCTGCTCCTAGGATGTGGTAAATGCCGAAAATTGTCATTTCCTGCTGCCCTCCACCCCTCTCTAAAGCCACTAGCAGTGTTGAAGGAGCAGATGTTAAAAGATATAGTCTCATAACACTAGAATGCCTTAATTTTCACTGACAAGAAAAGGGCTAGGAGAGAAATTTCACTTGCCCCTTCCTGGCTGGGAAGCCTCATTTTAAATGTTTGTAGCTCTGTGGCTGTCATTTGAACAGGCTTCCATTTGCTCCAATTTAAGAGAAACATGCAAATCATAAAGCAAAGTGCTTTTTGCCCAGGAAGCACAGCCAGTGCCTGAAGTAAACAAGTCACTTCTCTTAAAGACCAAACAATTCTGGCCTACATTGTAGTCTGTTCCCTATGAAAAACACAGATACAGAAAGACATTTTAAATTGACGTAACTCTCTCAAGTTTACTGCAGAGCATAAAGTCACTTCTTGATCAGCAGTTGAAAATGGCAAATTGGTCGTCTTTTGGGGGGGATGCCCAGCTCAATGGAAATGTTTTTTTTCTCTATTACTTCAACTACAGGGTGAGAAAAGGTAGAGCAGGTGCATGGGGGTGGAAAGGAAGAGAACCTGCGTGCAGGAAACAGGAAGTTCTGGGAGATCAATGGTCCCTGGTTTGTCAATTACTAAAAACAAGCACTCAAATACTGACTCAATATTTACTAACTCTGATGAGGGATTTGGAGGTCTCACCTGATATTTACTGTAATTATTGTAAAACCCCAAACAATTAGCAAGCACTTTTTGAGGGCAGGGTTTCTCTTTGTTTTCCCCACAAACTATCATGGGTGTGTCTCCTATTTCAATGCTCTGACTAAAAGCCCTTGGGGATGATGCTAAGTATGCAGTTAGGGTGTCTAATCATTATTCTTAACACATTCAAAATCTTCAGGTGGCCAAACCAGCTATGGGATTCTCCCCACCCAGTCACTATGGTAACATCAGGCAGAGAGCTCTGTGCCTTGTAAGTTGCCACCCATATATGAGATACAAAGGGACAAAGGGTAGCCGAAGTCCCCTATTTCCTCGACAATTGCAGTTAAGTACTAAACTACCCACATTTTTTTCATTCCCCTTTAAATATTCATATACTTTATCCTATAAAACTAACTCATTTCAACACTACTTAGATGAGAGCTCCTTTTCTTAATATTCGTGTTCTCCTGCAAAGTTATGTGTAAATATAGCCTTTTAAGAAACAACTAAGCTGCTGTTTACAAGAGCTTGATGGTGCCCTGGCCGGTTTAGCTCAGCAGTTAGAGCATTGGCCCGCGGACCGAAGAGTCCCAGGTTCGGTTCCCACTGGGGACGCATACCTCAGCTGAGGTTTGTCCCCAGCCCAATGGGGTTGTGTGGGTGGTGGCCAGTCAGTATGTCTCTCTCGCATCGATGTTTCTCTCTCTCTCTTCCTCCCTCTCTCCTTCCTGCTCTACCTGAAGATAAATGCAAAAATGTCCTCAGGTGAGGATAAAAAAAAAAAGAGCTTGATGGCAAAATCTTCAATAACTCAGTACGGATGACCCTTTAACAACACAAGTTTGAACTGTGTGGGTCCACTTACATGATCATTTTTCAATAAATAATGCTAATACATTTTCTTTTCCTTATGATTTTCTCAACATTTTCTTTTCTCTAGCTAACTTTATTGTAAGAATACTGTATATAATATATATAATACACAATGTGTTAATCGACTCTTTATGTTATCAGTAAGGCTTCCAGTCAATAGTAGGTTATTAGTAGTGATGTTATGGGGGAGTCAAAAGTTACATGCATATTTGCGATGGCATGGGGGTCAGTGTCCCTAACCCATGTGTTATTCAAGGGTCAATTGTACATCCTTTCTACAGCACAGCCATTCCTCATTTAACCTGGGTTTACTTATGATAAGGTCATATAAAAAAATCTATACAGATGCTAAGGCAAACCCAAATACTCTCTCTTGAGCATCAAGTAAGAAAAGGAGGGTGAAAATATTTTTCTAAAATCATATGCAAAGGTGAATTGCTATATTACAAGAAGAGAATGAATTCCATAGCAGACTACACAAGGCACGCCCCCTGCACATTCCTTTGGGGCCCTTGCTGCTCTTATCCTTCCCTCTGTGTCTGTGAGCCTGGTCCAAGGATTCTCACACCTGACTCCACATCAGAGCCACCTAGGAGATTTTTTTAAAAAAATACTCAAGTCTGGACTCCAGTCCCAGAGATTTTGATTTAATTGATCTGGACTAGGCCCTGGCGGTTTTAATATGCAGCCAGAGTCCAGAACCACAGGCTGTAATCCAAGCCAATACATTACAGTTATCCATCACCTAGCCCTGTGCGCATGTAGATGACTAGAAAGCCAATATGCTGCTGGCTCCGAATATCCCAGAATTCTGTATGTAGCAGGGGTTCCACAGTGCCGTTTGTTCCTGCTTATTTTGGAAGTCAGAGTGCATGTTAGGAAAGTGGTTGTGGGCTGGCTACTCTTTAAGTTGGTGCTTATTAATTTTAGGTTATTTACCATAACAACCTCTCTCAGCACTGCAGAGCAGTCTGTTTCCCTTTAAAAGGAAAGGAAACCATAAAATCTGAGCATGGTACTCAGAGATCATATCCAACTTGATAATTTACAGAAAAGGAAACGGAAGCCAGGAGTGAATAAAATGAAAACTGCTAATGGTAAGATGCTCCGAATGAGAAGGAACCAAGAAAACGTAACCACGGTCCACATTTTCTTGACAGAGATAGGGTTAAGACCAGTCTGCACTAGTAGGTAGCTAGCCAGCCAGCAGGCTGTCACATGATCCTTATCGAACTAACTGAAAGGAGCAGTTCTCAAAAGCTGCTCTTAGTACAGTGTCAGGCAAGTTCTCACCTGCCAGGGATGGAAATCAGAAAATGAAGTACTATGGGAAAGGGAGAGTTTGGGGGTTGTGTTTTTATTTTTTTAAAATTTTTACTAAAAGACTGTGCTTTTTCTGAGATTCCATCTTTCCTGTATTTTTTTATGATATTAAGTTTATTTTTTGAGTGAAATGACTTTCCCAATAGATTTAGTTGGTTCAGATGAGTGTATACAGAATAGCTACTCCATAAACATTACTGAACTGAACTGAAAGCTCTTGTGTACATAAGCACCTGTGAGAGACACTGAGTACATCTGTTAACCAGGAGAAGGTTAGATAATGCCCTTTGACAACCAGCAATTGATGAGTACTTCAAAGAAGAGGGGTACCTTTGTTTTATCCACAATACACAGAGTGAGGCAAAAGTAGGTTTATAGTTGTGAATATGCAAAACAGCTGTAAACCTACCTTTGCCCCACCCTGTATTTCAATGGGCATGTTGGATCAGTAAGTCAACCTTAGGTAGTTGTGAAGATGAGCGAAGGAGAAAAAACACTTTTTCCACATTTGTGTATATCTCATCATTCCCCTTCTGTATCCTGACACTGATACATCCTATGAGAAAAAGGGCAGAGGTAAAGGTGAGATCTTGCCTGAAAAGTGAGGTTACCTTTGGTGCCCATCACCTGGTGCATAGGATGGGGCCCTCCAGAGACAGGAAGGTAAGAGTATGGAAGTGAGCAAGAGAAAGCAGGAGAGGAAACTGGACTTTTCTTCCTTGGCCTGGATGTTAAGGAGTCTGTATGACAGACCCCTGGGCTATCAACAGCGAAACATATCCCTTGAAAAACTGAGATATCTTGATTTATGAAACTCTGTGTTTAATTTTTCCTTTGTATTATCTTAGCTTTGGTATTTTCAGAAGTACCACAGGTGGTAACCAAAGGTGGACATGTCCCTCAGCATGGGACACTGTTTCGAGGTTCCTCTTGGGGCTGCTGGGAGGCTGTGGTCAGGCTCCTCTCTTTAATAGGCTCTTCTCTTAGAATTAACTTTGGAGAGCAGCTGTTTCCTTTAATAAGAGTCAGACTTCCTAATCACGTGAAGTGAATTTTTACTGCATTTCTTCTTTTGCAGACTTCACTTGCTCTCTTTTTTTTAAATCCTCACCGGAGGATATTTTTCTATTTACCATCAGATAGAGTGGGAGGGAGGGGAAGAGGAAAACATCGATGTGAGAGAGACACCTCAACTGGTTGCCTCCAGCACAAACCCGACTGGGGCCAGGGACCAAACCGCAACCAAGGTACATATCCTTGACCAAAATCGAACCCGCAACTCATTGGTCCATGGGCCGACACTCTAACTGCTGAGCCAAACCGGCCAGGGTCATCGCTCTCTTATATAAACATCCCAAGTTCTCAAATACATAGTTGGTCTTAATTTCATCATCTTGGGCTCTTTTCTCTAGCACTTGGCGTCCCTGAAGATGGCACCACCCTCAGGGAGACTCCAGTTTCTCCTGTCCCTGGCCCATCATTTATCCTCCCATGGAGCATAAGAACCTAGATGGTGGCTTTCTCAAATGGAGACCAGTCTCTGGCCTTGAGGAGGCCTCTAGCTCTGAGAACAGTCTAAGGGAGTTTAGAATCCAGTGGAAAGAGAGCACTCTAAGACAAGAGGGCAGAAAGAGAGCCACTGGAGCCCTGATCCTTGCTGCAGCCCCTGCAAAGCTCAGCACCAGACTACTCAGGTAAGACCAGGCTTCAGGAGGACATGTCAAGGCCAGAGTGTTCAGGCCATTCAACTGTCACATGTTTATGTGTGCAGTTAACACCACTGGACTCATAACTATCTGAGAATTTCACAAATGGTTTAAAACACACCCAAAAGTAAATCTTTCTTGTTAAAAGGCAACCATCAGGATGCTCTGCACCTCTGAGGAGGGCTGAGCCCCTCTTTATAGGTCACTCTGTTGGGATTAAGTGAGTTGAGAACTTAAATTTTAAGCAGGACAAGTTCTGTACACCTCTGCTGTGGTAACAGAAATGTTCCTCTTCAGAGGGATAAAACTATGCACTTTTAACTCCCTGATTTCACTGAAGTGGGAACACACCTTTGAAAACCACATACAGCAGGCAACTGTTGGTGGAATGCTGGGTTCACAAGGATGCCCTCTGTTCTGGGCCCAGCTCCTGAAACACCAACATGGGTCCCCCAAGGGCCACAGTTACACCATGTGAGCCTGACCATATCTGCCTGATCCAAGGATAACTCTTGACCCAACACAAGTCTATGCTGTTCTAGGAATCTGAACTTTGAAAAATCAGGAAGGAAGGAAGAAAGGAGGGACGAAGGGAGGGAGAGGTATGAAAGAAGTAAGACTTGAGGATGAGAGAAGGAAAAAGATATGAAGAGCCTTGGCCGGTTTGGCTCAGCGGTTAGAGCGTCGGCCTGCGGTCCTGAGAGACCCAGGTTCGGTTCCCACTAAGGGCACGTACCTTGGTTGCAGTTTGTCCCCGGCCCTGGTTGGGTCGTGTGGGTGGCAACCACTCGATGTGTCCCTTTCACGTCGATGTTTCTCTCTCTCTCTCTCCCTCCCACACTCTATCTGAACAAAAAATAGAAAAAATGTCCTCGGGTGAGGATAAAAAAAAGAAAAGAAAAGAGAAGAAAAGAAAAAGATATGAAGAGGGGAAGACTTGATGTTGAGTTACACTAATGGCTACACCCTAGAAAGAAGATCACGAATTCTAAGAGACATTCTAGGAACAGACAGGATTGCCTCTCCAGGAAAATCTTGTTCATTCTTCCATTTGATTAACTAAGATAAACCAGTATTCTCCTAATAAACACCTTTTACTTATGCTAATTGGAGTTGATTTTCTTAAACACAAAAATGCTATAGGTCTGTGTTGGGCTGCTACTACTAAAAATTGGAGTAGAAACAATTTTAAAGATATTTAAAATATTTCTCAAAATGTTGTGAAATACTTCATATAGGTTTGGTAGGAGAAAGCCATTGTGTCACTCATCACAATGGACCTTCCATGAGTGTCGGAGTCTATGACTACTCGTGAATGCTCATGTTCTGAAGTGTTACATCCAGGACACCACTTGTCAGAGCAATGAACCTGGAAGAAAACCCCTCATTTCAAAAGGCTGAAAGAAGCTGATGATGTTGGTTGTCCACCTGACACAATTGACCCTCAGTTAAAATGCATGCCAGGCATGGCTCGGAGCACTCCACTCTATGAGGAGGAAATGTTCTTTTGAGCAGGACAGAGGCTGCATGGTGAAGCCTTCAGCAGGCTTCAGAATGACCCAGAAGGCAGGTCACTGAAGACCAGCCATCAAGGTCCAGGTTTGCCTTCAGGGTCCTGACAGGCTCTATCTACACTTGGTCACCACATTTGAGAAACAACTGTAGAAATTGTTTCTCAGGAAAACTGTTTTCGAGTGCTGACAGCCACAATGCCATCCTAATGTTCTGATTACTCTGAATCTGGTTAGTACAATCACATTCATTTAGTCCTTGAAAAGATAAAAACTCAATGTGGAAATGCTACTTGAATAAAAAAGCCCAAATCATGGAGTATATTAGAAACTCAGAGATATTCCATCATTCCATTGTTGACAATGTCAGATAAAATCTAAGGGTCCAGATAAAATTGGGGAACTGTACCTTCTTTGCTATTTATTTTAAAACATATCTGATTGGAAATGGGATAAGCCATTTTAACAATGCCAATTATCAAACTGTATGCTTGACAGAACAATTTATCTTATATTACATGCAAAGGAAAAAGCAACTGATATAACTGGAGAAATGAGATTAAAGAGCCATTGAAAAGTCAGTGCATCCATTCTAGGTAGCGCTATAACTGTCCCAGTATGGACTGCATGTTCTAACCTCTCCAGACAAGATATTACATTCCCTCATTCCAATATTAGATCATCTTCCCCTGATAAGAAATTATGTTTCTCCTACTTAAATTTCATCTATGACATCTGAAGGAGTTCAGAACATCCCAAAACATGCCAGTCTAGCATATTGAATACTTTGAGTTAAAGATATATTAATATTTTGAGTTAAAAACAGCAAAGACAAGAAAAACACTCTAACCTTCTCCCTTTTTCTTAAAAGCATATGAAATTCCCACGTGAAAGATATCCTCCTGATAGGAAAGTAGCATTCTTATCATCAAGACAAGAAGATGCAACCAAGAGAATACTATGCAAACAGACCTGTGCCTCTCTTTGTTCAACCTAATACACAAGAAAGTAGAGTTCACCGTTTTCGGGGGGTCTTCATTCCTTATTAAGGCTTCCATATCACATAAAACTTGTACTAGCTAAATCTGTATGCTTGTCTCCTGTTGATCCACCTTACATCAATTTAATTCTCTGGTCCAGTCCAAAAGAATCCTAAAATAAAGTAAAAGTTAACCCCCTACACTACTATGCCCTCAAGCTCCACGTCCTGATCCTCATCCAGCCAATGACAAGTGGTGAGCTGTGGTTGTTTAATTTCTTTGGGACTCATTACCCTCACTATAAAAGAGATGGATTATTATGCCCACATGTTATGATTCTACATCTTCACGGACTTAAAGAGAAAAAGCACAGTGCCCCAACACAATGCTGGCCACTCTAATACAATAATAAATATATGTTAATAAATGCCAGTGGTCAAATTTGTCCAGGTAAAATAATACCAGTCACTTCTGGCTCTCTTCCCAGAACCTAATTTCCAACCTGTGGCCATTCCGGGCTCCTCATGGAACCCCAAGCACTCTTGCCTTCTTCTCAGGCTGGTACCTGAACAGCAGGACACAGGATTCTATGACTCGCTTTCTGGTGAGACTTAAGTGATTTACATTCTATTTTTCAAGTACAAAGTGAAACTTGAACTGGTTAACAAGCCCTGTTTGAACAGTAAGGCTTCTGCATACGAAGTACAACTCCCACTGTCATATGAAACCGCGTTCTCAGAGGAGTTGATCTGTAGCTAACTCAAGGCTTTCATTATAATTTTTAAAATCCTCACACGAGGACATTTCCCCATTTATCTTCAGGTAGAGTGGGAGGGAAGAAGAGAGGGAGAGAGAGAGAAACACTGATGTGAGAGAGACCATATCAATTGGTTGCCCGACCAGGGCCAGGGACTGAACTGCAACCAAGGTACGTTCCCTTGACCAGAATCAAACCTGAGACTCTTTGGTCTATGGGCCGACGCTCAAACCGCTCAGCCAAACCAGCCAGGGCTAATTCAACACTTTCAAAGTCACCAGCTTTGTACAACCAATACTGTGACCTGGCAGACAAGCTGCCAGCCCCAAAAGAGTCCAGTCTTTCATTGTTTAAATGTATATTAAATGTATATTTTAGCTTGACTGCATTGGTACAGCCTAGATTTCCAATTGAGAAATGTCTGTTAGTCAAATTACTTACAGATCATGTTGATAAGACAATTGTAGCCATAAGAGTTATCTAGAGACAGGAGAGGTCTGGCTCACCCAGCCAGGTTTGGATGACTAAACCTTTAAGATATCCCTTACTGGGGAATCATGGCTTTGCCCAAAGACCCTATGAGGTTTCACAGAGCAATCTTTGCCTTCAGAAGAGATAGGATCATTAAATAGTTTGCTCAAGGAGAAAACATCCAAGGAGACACAGAGGAAGAGCTCAGAGAAGGCACCTTTTGAATGATTCCACCAGAGCAAGGGCAGCAAGGAGGATTTGGGAGCCCTCTGAAATTCAAAGCCATTCCCTGAACTTCTTACTTTCATCGGCGGGAACTATAGGAATGCATCTGAACAACAGGACCCAGCCACTGCCTTATAGAGTATAAACAATGACAAAAGGTGAGGCAGGCCAGAGTCCCTGTGATGACGACAGCAATTTAGAGAATAAAGAGAGAATTATGGCTGGTCAGGAAAGGCTTTATGTTTGAGTAACTAGAGATAGCTTTGAAAGATGAGTAAGATTTTTGACAAGTAGAGAGAGAAATGGGGGAAGGATATTATAAAACTACCAAAATGAAGGATGGAGAGAGCAGACAAGAGTTCTTGTTTGCTCCAATGCTAATTGGACATGTCATCAAAGACACAACAGGAAACAGACTGGCTACCAATATGGAGATCTCGAATGCGGACTAAATGGTTTGACCAGTGGACAGCCATTCTTTAATTGGGAGAGGGAGTTTATCAAAGGGCACTATAAGGTTAGTTGGCATTAGTGACACAGGATAGATCAGAAGAGGTAGAGAGTGAAGGCTGCTGCAATTGTCCAGATACAAGGTGACGAGGGCCCAGTACAGGAATGCACAGAAGAGAAAGACACAGAGACATTATGCAGAGACTTACAGACCCAGGAGGTGGACCCAGGAAAAGAGTGCTTCAACTTCTTTCATCTTCCCTTCAGCCATTATGCTGTGCCCTGTTCATATCATGTCCTTCCAACCCCCAGGCTGTTCTTCTATCTTCCAAGAACTCCTCTCTCTACCATACCCACCAGGGCTTGGTTCACAAAATAGTTCCTTAGTGAAAGTCCCTTTCCCTAGATTGGTGTCCCCTTCCTGGGCTCTCAGAGCATCCAGCATTTATCCAAGGACTGTGGTCTTCTGCTTAAGTTTCTTGTCTCATTCTACACTGCAAATGCAAGGCTCATGTCTCATTCATCTTTGTATCCCCCAGATGCACACTGTACATATGTATAAAAAAAAAATCATCAATAGAGTGCAGTGGTTTGGATTCTGATCTTTAGAGTTGGACCCAACTGGTTCAAATCCAATCTTTGCCACCTTCTACCTGGGTGGCCTTGGAGAAGTTACCTCATCTCTGTGATGTTTAGGTTCCTTGTCTGTTAACTGTGGGTAATCACTGTACCTTCCTCAGAGTAACTGTGAGGATGTAGGACAACGAACATATAGGGACTGGCCATAGGAGTTGTTCAATAAGCCCTGACTAATACTGTTATTAGCATCCAATAAAGACTTGTTAAATGAATAGAGAGGACAGATGGAAAGTCCATCTTTCTTTCCATCAAAGGGAATTTGTACTTTGAAAAGGCTATGATGTCTGGCAACTCAAAATCAATTCATGATCTTTGAGATAACAGCATCAGTACTATGGCTGGGCAGAAGCCAATTTGTAAAGGGGTTGGTTAGTGAGTCAATAAGGAAGTACAGCAGTAGATGTAAAAACACTGCTTAAAGTTTAGTAGTAAAAGAAGGCAAGAGGGAGAAAAGGAGGGAAGAGAAAAGGAAGGAAGGAGAAAACAAGGGCATTCTGAAATCATTGAAAATCTGCAAGGTAAAAACTAGTGTTCTAGAAGTCGGAACCTCAGAGGATGAACCGCCCCCCCCCCCATATGTACTGCCAATAATATTAAGTATTTGCTTAAATTGGTCCATTTTAAAAATCCAGTCTATAACTAGGACCTAACTCAGAAGCCAGAATTTTTGTCCTAATGAGTGTAATGCATCTATACACTGCTAACCACAACACACCATCACAATATTCATTCTCTTCATCTGTGTCTATGTAAACGAGACTTACATAATGGTAAAAACTGTCTGCTTCCATCATGCCTTTTCCACCACCTTGCCCGACATTCAGGCCCCAGCACACTGCTCACCCGTAGGCATCACTAATTGAAACGAGTACTGTTTGCTATTGCAGTGCTAAGAGGCCTGTGGCCTGATTGCTGTCAGGCCTAGCCTCCTTCCTATCAGGCCTCTGGGGTCATTAATTCATTCTGTCATTAGATATCCCGTTGGAAGGAAAGAAAGATATCCAAACATATGGCCCACGTGTCCTGCCATGTTCTTCACTGCTCTGTTTCTGTTAATGGTCCCAGAACTTTCCCGGTCATTCAGACGGGAAATCTCACTTTCCTCACTCCTTACCTCCCAGTACTTGCAGAGTTTCACTGAGTCTCCTTCCTTGGTGTCTTAAGCAAGGTTCACAGGGTTGTCTAGTGCCCCTCTCTTTGGCCAGGAATTTCAGTCAGGTCTCTATTTCGACTTGGCTCTAATCTGCCTTCACCCTGCACCCACCCAGCAGTCATCTTTAATTTACCTAACATTCTTTCCAAACTCTCCTCTACACAACGTTCTTCGGTGGTCACCCCACCGCCTCACAGATGAGTACAAGCCCTTTAGTCTCACAGGTAAGCACCTCTGCTCTGACCCATTCTGCTCCTTCTCACTCACATCTTCCCAAACACTCCAGCCAGGCCAAACTCAGCCCCCACTTTTCATCTCTTTCTCTCCACAGTTATTCCAGTTGTTCTGTCCACTGAGGTATTTCCCCTTCCCCCTGCCTCCATCCCAGAAATGCCTACCCACCCTTCAAGGTCACTCCAATGCCACCTTCTTCTGACTGGCCAAGTGGCAATATTTGGCTCCTCTTCCTAACCTCTCTGCCAACCTCTGCACAGTCCTAAGGTGTGCAGGCAACTTTTACACACATTTGTTGGGTGTTCTGGGAAGGCTCTCTGTCCATACGATCAGCTCCTTAAGGTGTAAACAGGGTTTTGTTCATTTTGAAAGTGTGAATACAGTGATAAATAAGGTTCAAGAAATAAATGAATCTATTAATTCAGCTCAAAATACTGCCAGTTTCTTTCTAGAAAGCAGTTTAGTCATTGAAACTTTAGAGCCATTAGTAAATATTGTCTTTTCATATTTGAAATTCTGGAGAAGCTGGAGATATGAGAGGCAAACCTTAACCAGAATTACTTTAAACAATAGGGGTTTGTCTGTGGTTTGCAATTCACACGTTTCCTGATGCAGTCTACAGCTTAAAAGAGAGCATTACATGTCCCATCCAAGAAGAACTGCCAACAAAACTGGAAATTCTGGGCCAATTCTGATAGGGATTTAACATATTATATTGAAACTAGTTTTTAAAGTTGTTAGTTTTTTAATGCCAATTTCCATCTTTGAAATGAGTACAAATTGGCCACTCTCAAACATTTTATTAGGATACATGTACTTGTGTTTTTAAAATACTTCAAGATTTTATTCACTTAGTAAATAAAGTATTCTGATTGTTTAAAGAGGGCATACATATTGTGCTCCTCATTCTTTCCTCCTATGAACCTGGTATAATTCAATTCAACAAAAACATATGAAGCACCTACTATGCAGCAGGGACTTTGCCAGGCACTAGAAATACATTCTCAGCTCAGCTATAATCCATCTCTTCAAGAAACTTTCAATGCAGTAGGAAAGAAAGACAGGAAATGGGCAATTACTCTCTACTGTGACAAGTGTTACTAGGGAGAAAAATACCACCTGCTGCTGTAGCACATAGAAGGGGCAATTAAACCATCTTGGTTTCCAAAGGAAAGTCTCCTGGAACAGTGCTTCTCAAGGGTAAGTGAACACAGGAATCACCTGGAATTCTGGTTGCACATCCTGATTCAGAAGGTCCAGGGTGGGGTCCTAGAGTCAGTATTTCTAACATGCTCCCTGGAGATACTGATGCTGCTTGTCTGAGGACCACACTCTAAGCAGCAAAGGGCCCAGAAGACAGGACCCCAAATGAGAACAGACCAGTGCAGAGAAAGTGCACTCCAAGCCAGAGGGAGACCACATGCAACCACTCCTTTCTTCATACATCTTAAAGAGGGAGAGAAACAAGAAATAAAGGCTAGGAAAATATCAACAATCTTGGAAGTGTGATGCATCCCTCTTAAGCAGATTTGAGAGCTCTCCAATTCGGAGTAATTAGAAAAAAAAACACAAAACTAAATTATTTAGAAGTCTGAGCTATAAAATATTTTTAAAGGGAGTTGACTTATTTCAAGTACTTATAGACTGTTGAACCTACAACTACCCAGATTACTGCCACATCTATTTAGATGAAAAGGTAATTACTGCTGACATTTAGCACACAGTTTCAAGAACTTAAAATATGCATTTTCCTAGGTAGGTTTTCGAAATACCTTCATAGTGTTTTTTATTCTATCATATGCTCACCACACATTTTTTCAGTGTATCAGGAAAAATAAATTTCAACTAAATCTGTATCCTAAGTAAACCGAGTTCAAAATAACAGGATTCTATATAATAAATGTAGTAGATAATACCATTCAAAAAAGATACAATGAAAAAATCTAAATGATACACTGATATTACAGGTTATATCATTTGAAAAATTATGCTTTATGCAAGTAAGTGAATGCAGCTCATTACTGCAAAAGGAGATTAAATGTCCACACTAACTCAACTCTTGAGTAGAGAATACAGGAATCTGAAATACTATACACTCTGAAGTCTTGTTGCTATCTATTCATCTGACTCTGCAATGATACTGTGAATATTTCAGGTATATATCTTGTGTAAGTACTTTCTTCAGAACACAGTTTCACTCAGAAATTTGTATTCTACTGCTTGACATTGGTCATTATAAAGAGAAAAACACCTGTCCAAAATTATTTTTTTTAAAAGGATATTATCTTTTTGGAAAAGTTATATTGACTGAATACTACTATTAATAATAATAACAGACTTAATAATAACTTAGTAAGGATTGTCCCCAAACTGCCTAAATGAGCTATAGGATCCATATCTGCATAAGGAAATACTGTGTCACTTAATTAAATGACTATGAAATAAAACCTATTTGCCATATTTCTCAAGGAAATTTGATCAATGAGCAACTTTTAATCTGTGACAATAAGCAACTTATTCATGATACTGTTGGTGATTCAAATTTAGCTTACTGGCCTATTCCTACTATTATTTCTACAATCTTCTACAAGGTTTTAAGAAATAAGCAGTGCAAGAAAAAAGAAAAAAAAGGCAACTCACTCTGGGCCCAAGAACAAGTCAATCAAAGTTTCAATCATTCTATTGACACCTTTAAAAAAAAACCTGAGCAAAAGCAGGTGGAAAGTTTCCAGGGCCCACCTACAATTTGCTATGTTCTGAATCCAACAGAAACTGGGTCCTTTATGCAGTTTAACAGAAAGATGCACCCACAAACCAATTTCCCTCCCAAATTTTAATGATATACAAGGTATCACTAACATTGGACCCATGACCTGAGGCCACTACACTACATCTGTACTCTGCCACCCTTTGGGCCACCCTCCGAGTGATTGTATCATGTTGCTTTGTCTTGGAGGGATTCCTACTAGGATTAAACAAACAACAAACAAACAAATGAACACAACAACACACCGAGCTTCAAAGCTAGGGAATCCAGGTTTGGATTTGTGGAAATACAATTCAAACAAACCAATTTAACTTTACCCAGGAAAGTGTTCATTTTAAAGACACTGCTACATTATCCCTTTGTTCCCCAGCAAGGAGACACACTAGAAAGACTACCTAATGCTTGAATGAAAACTTTTTTCTGTAAGTTTTCATTTTTATACCCAGAAAAAGTTACATAGTACATGTATAAAAATTTACCTTTGAGGATAATTCCATGGCTTCTTGAACAGGTGGGTTTATTCTTCAAATAGTATCTTTTCTCAGTAGTCACCTCAAGCTCTGCCCAGTGGCTTCCCCACCCTGGCCACCCTCAGGATGACTCAATGTCCCTCAAGCCCACTCTGATGTCCCTGGGAGTATGAGAGAAGGCAGCCCTCCTTTGTTTCTAGACTAGCCCAGGAAGGTGCAGAGAAGACAGAGGATCAAATGGAGCCAAGGAGGAACAAAAACAGCACTTGCATGTCCAGCAACCTCCCTAGTCAGCAACCAGTGTGGAGAGTGGAAAATATCTTCCTGGATTATAACCTCTCCCGAGTGGCACTTTCCATATTTTCCAAATTATTCCACAGTCTGTAGCTGGCTTTTTCCTACTGCATCTCAGAGAAGTGATATCTCCATTCTATTGACAGGAAACTGGCACAAGGACCAGCATTATCAAATGTACCTGAAAAAGGAACAAGCATTCCCAGTGTTTTCTTTAGCACAGACTCTGAGTGAGGCTGGCCTCTGAGCTCCTTTCTAGTGAATTCCAGAGAACCTGAGACATGATAGCAATCACAGCCCACAGCAACACTACACCCCCAGGACGACTAGGGGGGAAAGAACAACACATCTAATTGAAATCGCCAGGGGAATTTTGGAAACCAGATTCAATATCCCATCCCGGAATCTGGTCAACCTACCCAGGCAGCATCTTTTCTCCCTGCCACACATATACCAAAGGGTCTTGTAAACATGAGGAAGAGTCATTTTCTTGCATCCTCCTGAGGGAAGCTATACAAGAGAGCCAATATGGTTATGCAAAAAGAGTCCTGAATTAAGAGGCCAGGAACCATCATCATTCTGGCTGCATGTCTGCCAGAGCTGGTTTTGTGACCTTGGGCCAGTCACTTAATCTCTCTGCACCTGTTTCTTCACCTGGAAGTCAAGAGAGCTGGACCAAGATTTCTAAGCTCCATCTGTTCTAATGCTCTGTGACTCTAGTGTTAGGAGATGCAGATAGGCAAACAAGAAGAGCAGAAGTTGTCACAGTTTTTTTTCAGCAAGAAAAACAGTAAAGCTGACAGATTCTTGACAATTCTGCAGCTACACTGGGCATTATCACTGCAGATCTCTCTCCACTGAATGAAGGCCAGCCCCCTCACTGCTGCCAGCACTGTATACTCTGTCAGAAGGGTTTCCCTGGGCCCCAACAGGGCACCCTACAAGAAGGCATTATTTCTGTGACGACTTTCAGGAAGGCAGCTTCTCCCTTTGCGCACTGTCTGACAGATGTCCCCGGTACACATAACAATATAAACAGAAAACATTTGGAGAGCACATGCTATGTGCCAGGCACTGTTTAAGTGCCTTCCATACATGAATTCTTTAATCCTTACAACAACTATGTGATACAGGTACTAGTATCCCTATCTCCCTGAAAATGGAAGCACAACGTTGAAATAATTTGTCCAAGGTCGCACAGCTTCTAAGTGGTGCAGGCAGATGAAAACGTAGGCAGGCTCATTCTCAGGTCTTCACCAATATTTTACACTGCCTCTCTAATACAACAGACAATTAGAGATTTATTCTTTCACCATGAATGAGCACCCTGACATGCAGCGGGCTGTTGCCTACATCAAGACCATGTGGCCCTGTCTGAAAGGGACAACATACAGACATCAGAGGGAACAATCATAATGGAAAAGACAGACCTCGGTCTGACTTCCTGCTCTACCTGTTACTACTCATGTGGCCTTTGAAAATTTCTTACATAAGTCAGTTCCACATATGTAAAATGTGGATAATAATATCTACTTCATAGCTTTTGTGGGTGTGTGTGTATGTGTGTGTGAAGATTACATAAAACAATGCTTGCAGAAGTCCCAGTTAGTTTCTAAATTATGACAAAGTGAGAATATCTCTACTTAAAATCTCAAAGGTTGGATAAAAATTGCTGTCGATTTCTGGTGACTGAGTTGGGACAAAAGCCTGAATTCTGATTTTAGAGTTTATGTCTATCAATTTACTTAACTGACATCTATTTCAATTAATCTATTAACATCTACTGACATCTATTGGAATATACTGACATCCAAAGTTCCAACACCGTTTCCTAACAGAAGGGAAGGCTGGGCACCCTAAAGAACACAGCTCTGCAACTGAGCAGCTCTCTGCTGCCTCCCCAGCTCCATCACTCACGCAAACACCACACTCTGTGACTCAGTTTCACCTCCCATAAAATGGAGACCAGTTTCTATTCTTACCTCTCCCAGAGGCAGAGTTATGATGAGAGTTGGACCTGCCATTCTCTGGGTTGTAACATTTGCAGAACCCCAAACACGTGAACATTTTAAAGGTTTTGCATATGCCTTATTATTTTATTTAGATAATTAAACCACAGGATTTTGACAATCGTGAGGACATATTTAGTAAATTAAGCAAAAAGAATTTTTCACTCTTCAGTGGAAAGATCTTAAAAAAACTGAAGTGTATTTAAAATGTGTATATATATACACATGTATGTACATATATATATCTGTATGATGCATACAGTGTGTATAATATATACACATATATATGTGTGTATTTAGCACGTCAGTTCTATAACCTTCACAAGAACAAAAACACACCTATCACACCACTGTACTTGTTTACAAATATCTTTACATGTATTTGCATTCCCCAATGACACCTACCACATTTCTGAATCATACAGTCAACACCATTTTTTAAAGATTTATGAAAGAAAAAAATGCAAATGCCTAAAAATGGATCTCATTTATCAAATTCCATGCCAACTACTGTTTTAGAAATGATCCCTTTAAAGGTATATTCCCTAAAAACTTCAAACCAGTCACCTGAGACTCTGGCCTCAATTTTAAGCTGACTTTTGGGGGGTGAGGTAGAGGGAGTCGGTTAAAAATAAGTGTTTAAACCACCCAAATGATAATCCTGGAATTCAAGTTTGTAAAATAAAATTTATTCATCAAATTACATATAGTTTAAACTAGATAATGAGTCATAAATAAGACTGCTACAAAATCATTTATCTACCTATATATAAATAATGTCAAAACCATGTAGAAAATAGAACTGACACAACCTAGTTTAACTGAAAGGAAACAAACATTTGATGTATATTTCCTTCTTTTCCGGTATTTCCCAACTTAGTCGATCTCAGGACTCTCTATACTTAATCTTTCATGTGTGATCCTCCAATCTAAGCTATGCTGGCTTTTTAGGAATTATTAGGCTATAAGATATAGATAGATAGATAGATAGATAGATAGATAGATAGACAGACAGACAGACAGAACTTCTGTTGGAGTCATTTAAGTGAAATTTGTATAAATCATTAGCTAAGAAAGTTGATGGAAGGGGAAAACTTTTGCCAAGATATATTATTAGAGGAATTTAAACCACCAACTAAGCCACATGAGGGCTGAATTCCCCAAAGACATAAGCAGATTAGATGACAGAGAGATAGCACATGGAAATAAGCATGCAAATGACTGACACTCTTTCTAGAAGTGTGATAAAATACAGTTTCTCCAACAGCTCTAAATATCTACAGAGGCATATATATATATATATATATATATATATATATATATAGCATAAAAGGTGGTAGAACAGCCAGACTAGATTTAAGTCTGCTCTGTTGCCATAGGAGAATCATCTTCCCCTCACACACACCTCCTCTTCTAGAACACCCCGTGCTGGCTGATGGACTGCCATCCTCTGAGTCACAAAAGCCAGAGAGAACTGGAAGTCAGAATAGATTTCTTCTTTATCTTAACACCTCTTTGCTTAGCCAGTGCCCTCGCCCAATGCTTCTTACCTCCTTACTATCACTTGATCCCTCACCCACCCCTGGCCTCCATCCTCATCATCGTGCCCTTTAGTTCAGTCATGACTGGATTCAGGAAACCCAGTCTCAGGATGTAGACCTCGCAGCAGAGTCAGGAGAGACAGAGGTAAACTTGTTGCCATGGAGTCTCACCTAGGCAGGGACAATCAAGAGGGGAATCCTGAAGGAGGGGGTATCTCAAACTGAAGCAGGAAGGAGAGGGTGGGAGAAGCAGAGGCCTGAATCATCTGCTCAGGAATCATCTGTTCCTTCTGTGGGGACAAAACTGAAACATGAAGTGTGAGGGGTGGGAAGATGAACACTAGACGGCAAGATCACAAACTGGGGCTGCTTTACGAAGGAGTTTGAATTCCATCAAGCAGATGACTTTCTGCAATGAAGTTGAGAGAGTCAACATCAGACATACATTTACACTCTCATTTCTATCACATTGTGGGAGCCAGGACTGAAGACAGGAGACACACCAAATTGTTCCACACTTTCCACAAGAGGCTACAGAGGTTTGTGGTCACCAGACAGATAAACCCACATTCCTGCTCAGACTAATCTGAACATCCCCATTTTGTAGGAAGGGATACCACCAATTCTATTTTCCTCCCACTCCTTTTGTTCTGTAAACAACGCCCAAGCAATTGACAGAACAAATAAAAATGCACTGATTCTGAATCTCAAACCAAATTAAAAATATTCCTGGATTATCTGCTGTAGACAAAGTAGTATATGAAGGCCTCTTGGAAACAACAAGTATATTCTCTCTGGCTGTAAATCTGCGTTGGCATCAAACCAATTTTATTTCTTATGTACACGCACATTGTTAGGATGAAATAAACAGAACCACCTAATGGTGGGCTGAACAAAGTTGTTTACTGTCTGCCTGGCAGAGAGAGTTTCCTTACTTGGGGGTCAGATCCACAGGACTCCCAGAAATAGAGAGGCCAAGGTACAGAGCTGAAGAGGGGAAGTACACCAAATCAGGCAAGACTCTGAGGTCAGGTCTCTGGGAGGGCCACA
The DNA here is from genome assembly GCF_014108415.1 of Molossus molossus. NCBI lineage: Eukaryota > Metazoa > Chordata > Mammalia > Chiroptera > Molossidae > Molossus > Molossus molossus. Next base: position 143,475,977 of record NW_023425344.1, read on the forward strand.
GAGAAGTGTTCCGGCCTTTCTCTGTGGTTTGAGGCTTTCGTATTACAGTGTGGTTTGAATAGGTCCACGAGGGGTTGTGGCAACATTCCAGGGGACCTGGGTCCCTTCAACAGATACTCCCCCATGTGCATGCTCCAAGTGTGGCAAGACTGTGACTTCAATCACACACAAAGTGATAAAAATAATCATCATCATTTCTGTTTTATTCGAATTGCATTTTTTCCTCAAAATGAAGGGAACTTGCAGCAAGGGTTCTAGAATTATAAAATATAAACCTGCCTCCTTATTTGTGATTTTATGGCCTTTAATCATTATTCTTCATACTTCCTGCCTGTGTCCTTAATTCCAAAACCAGCTTTCTATTAGAATGCCATCTTCTAGGCAGGTCAGATAGACCCTTAAAAAGCTGTATTGGGCCCAGCCAGTGTGGCTCAGTGGTTGAGCTTTGACCCATGTACCAAGAGGTCACTGGTTTGATTTCAGTCAGGGCACATGCCCAGGTTGTGGGCCCGATCACTAGTGGGGGCATGTGGGAGGCATCCAATCGATGTTCTCTCTCATCGATGTTTCTATCTCTCTCTCCCTCTCCCTTCATCTCTCTCTAAAAATCAATAAAGAAAAAAATTAAAGAAAACTGTATTGGTGGCTGAGAAACTCAAGTATCAGCTTTACCAGCTCGGCCATTTTCAGTCATTAAAAAGTGGTTTTGTTCACCCTGAATCAATGCATTGCTATTGAAGCGTATGTTTCTCTAACACACACAATAAACTGGCACTTGGCAGGAATTTCAACAAGTGAGCAGGGCCAGCCTGCCATCAGAACAAAGCTGAGGGAACTGAAGCAAGCCAGATTTAAATGAGTTAATTTACAGAGAAGTCTTTCTCTAAAGGCTGTTACTTAATACAAAACCAGCTGTCCTCCCCTTTGGGTGCTAAAACTGCCTCCCCCCTGGCTGGTATGCACTCAGAGAAGCATGTCTGGTCTAAGAGAACCAGAGAACCAACTTACAACTGCAATAAATGTTGCGGTCTCTGAAGTACTGCTCTTACCTGGATAAGGTGTTCAATTCACCCTCCCTCTAGAAGGCTCAGCCCCACCACAGTTCCTGCCATCCATGCTGACACTGGCCACAGGGAATTCCAGGCTTTGAATTCAGCTACCTTCAGCAGCTCTGATCCCCTTCTGATAGTGGGCTCAGCACCTAGTCATGCTGACTTGACCAACCCCAACACCAGCCTCAAAGAGCCAGGTTCTAGCTCTTGACCCAGCCAGTGGCTAGTGCCTGCTCCTCTGATGGAATGGTGGGCTCAAGCCCATCTTCCTCTCTGATAATGAAATCCAGCTCCTCTAAATGGAACTTCTCACCTAAAAGAAGAAACACGGCGAGTGTTTGTGTACGTACATGTCTTTCCACACTCCTGGACACGTGAAGAGCATCACTCCTTGGGAGGTGAGACCAAGAGACAAGAGCCCTACAGAGCTGTTCTCAACACTGATTGGGCCATTTGTTATAATCACTGGGAGTGATGGGTAGGTAGGTTGCTTTATAAAATTTCCAATGCCCACAAGAACTTTCAATTCTACCTCAATTGGTCTAGAATGGAGCCTGAGCATCAGAATGTTTTGAAAAGCATCCCAGATAGTTTTAATATGCAACTAGGGCTGAGAAGCACTGATTTAGAGAGAAAAAGGCAGAGACCATCAGCTGAGACTCCCCTGTATACCAAGATGGAGGAGAACATACAATTTAAAGCAGTTCCTACTCAGGCCCCTTTCCTGGGTAAGATAATCTCTGTGGCCTACAAGGTAACCATTAGAAAAGCATGTTGAATTCTGGTACCATGTTTCATGCAGACAGTGCCTCTTTAACCAGTCTGAGCCTCTGTTTCCCCAACTATTAGGAAAAGAGCTACTCTAGATTCACTTGGGTTACTTCTCTCATCTCCCATTTTCCAGCACTATGCATCTTTCTTCATCTTTCACTTAAATGCAGACTGTTTGTTTATATATTCGACTTTCTAGGTCTCCAAAAATGCTGTACGTGTTGCCTTAAAATTAGATTTGGATGGTGTCTGCCCTCTCAGTAAATAATAGCACAGAAACTATAAGCTCTGTAATTTAACTAGGGTACATGACACTGATAAGTGTGACAGTCCCTAACACATAAAATACTCTATTGCTGGGACCAGAGCTAACCATTCCACTGGGGAATGCTTGTGCTGAAATATATAGATCCTGCCCCTTGAATTCAAAAGTCAGACCAGCAGCTCTCTGCTGCACTCCACGATGCTTTCCATTTTTTATTCTCTCTGAGCTTAGTTTAATATCTACTTATCAAGAAGAAGATTCATTTTGGAACTATTTTCAGAACAAGTATAAAGACATCCTTAAGGATATATTAGCTACATTACTTAATCCAATGAAATACATAAATCTCTCACCCTGCAATAAATTCAGCACATAAGAAGGCAAGCAGTCTCTCAGATAAGCCAACTTGGATAAAAAATAGCATGGAAATATACAAATGGCCAGGGTATATGGCAGAATTTGGAACAAAGCAAGTCTCTGGAAACCTATCTACAATGATTTAGTTATGGAAAGTACCAAATAATTTTGTGTGTGTTATTTCAGAAAACTTAAACATCTAGCAAGCCTAGATCACAGCTGAGTTCAAGACCTCCATAGTCAACTGGTCATCTCCACCTGGCCATCTTAAAAACCCTCAAACTCAGCATGTCTACATCAGAATTCATCACCTGCCCTTCTGTTTTTGTATGTTTTATCTCAATTAATAAGGCCTTTATCCACCCAGTTATCCAGTCAGACACCTACTAGTTATTCTAGTATCCTATCTCCCTTCAACCATCTCCCCAACTCCTTCCAAATCCCTAAGTCCTAAGATTTGATTTTGTGCACACACTCTTATTTGTCTCTTCTATCACAAACCATAGCTCCCATTTAAACATGTTGCTTCCCAGACTCCTCCAGTGGCCTCCTAACTGCTCCCCCTGTGTTAAGTCTTGCCCTCTCCAATCCGTCCTTTTATGTTCTGCCACAGTAACCTTTATGAAACAATCCTGGTCACATTGCCCCTCTCATTAAATCCTTTCACTGGCTCCCGATTGTCTACAAATAACATTCAAGGTCAAAATCAGGGCATACAACCCCTACAATCTGATCTCTCCAACCTCAGGTCTCCAGGGCCTCACTTTGAACCCTCTGCTCCTGTCTGATGAGTTAGCTACTTGTAGTTCCAAGCACAACAGCCTGCCTCCAATCTCCTTACATCTATTTGGGATGTTCTTTCTGGTGGAATGTCCCTCTACCTTTCTGCTCTCAGCAAAATATTCTCATTTCCTGGGCCCACCTCCTCCATAAAACCTTTCCCCACTCCCCATCCCAAAGAAAGAACTGGGTAGCCCTGTCCTTGAGCCCCTGATCAAACTTCTCTCTCAGCATCTACATTATTACACTTATTTAGTAACAACTGTGAGTTCCTAGAAGACAAGAATTATATCTTATCTTTTAAACCTCAGTGACTAACTAGCAAGGCTGCTGATGCACAGGAATTTAATAAATATTGGTTAAATGAATGAATGTTTCAATGATGGCATTCTAACAACTCAGATCCTTTGCTTTCGGCTACTTAGGAACTGAACGGCCTCTTTTTCCATTTGTGAGTCATTTGTAGAGGACCAAAAATTAAATCAGTCCAGGCAACACATCATCTTCTTATCGCCTGGGAAATCATTTCTTTGTCTGTATTCCCAAAAGAAGGGTCATGTTTCAAGATATTCCAAAAGCTGATAGTGTGAAACTATCAAAATGAGTTACTCCCAGTCCCTGGCCCTCGCTGTTTTAAGTGCCCTCTCCCTGGCAGTGATGATTATTTAGTGAGGCACAGATGGAGACACTAATTAAAGCAGAATGACTGTGGCATAAACCAACATAACGTATGAAATCTATCTCCAAGTCCCCTGCTCATGTAGATGAAAAACAACACTGGGCATGAAAACTGACTTCCCTGGATTTGTGGCTTCTAAGATAATGAAGGAGTCACATAAAAATAAAGGCAGCATCCTTGATTCAGCAGCGGGCAGCCCCTGTACCCAAAATAGAACTTCTGGAAGGCTCTGGGCCCACCTAGAATTTCATCTAAGATGTCAAATATCTGCAACAGTGGCAGCAACTTAATACCTAGCAAATACTCTCTCCTCCAAGTGTTGATTTCTTATTAGAAAATGAGCAATTTAAATAAATGTTTCATTAACATAGTGTTTTCCTGCTTGATGCTAATGCAATTTGTTTTCCCCAATTCTCTTCCATGGAATTATTTCCATGCAGTCCTCCACAGGACAATCTGAAACTCCTTTGGTCCCTAATAGACAATCCAGGAATCCTAGAAACCATCCAAACAACCAAACAAATAAATGAAAACCCTTACACTAAAAGAGCTATTCAAACCCATCTGTTCTGGACCACACATCACACATGATACAGAACAGGACGAACTCTCCTGACCACCTCAGTGGTGCTGGATTTGTACTGATGGTAGCAAAGCATCATTCAAAGGGCACTGTTGGTTCGAGACAGAAGTGGGAGGGGTGGCTTATTCAGGAAGAATGTGTTGGTGTGACATTTTGTTTTAAGGCCCTACAAGGCTTGTTCTCTTTCTGTTTTGCTTATCTGACAGGATTCTTGCTCTATGCTAGTTCCAAACCCCAAAAATTTCAAGGATATTGCTAACATCTTTTATTAATAGAAGTTCTTAAAATTTTTCATAGCACAATGCTCAGAAACACTCTAAACAGGCAAAAGCAGGTACCATATAAGGGTTTGTTCCCCCAAACCTGGTGAGACATAGGGACTAGCTTGATCATGATGCATACCACATTAATGAAAGGTCATCTTTTGGAATAGTTCTGTGTGTGCCATTATACTAAAGGTAAGGTTCTGATTTGGTTCTGTTACACATGGGGAGAAAAAATAAAACTCAATGAAGAGGTGAAGTGCTTAAAAAGTGAATTGTATGGAACTTTCTGGGTGCCAGGTGCCATGTGTGTGGCAGAAAATGGAAGTCCCATCAAAGAGTATAGAAATAACACTGGTGGGGTTGACATTCTAGGCTCTGCAAGATATTGAACAAGTGACTCTATTCTCTGAGCTTCATCTCCTTATTATAAAATAAAGCAACAACAATAACAATACCAGCGGCAGTGATGGCAGCTACCCTTTACTGAGCATTTACTAGGTAGCAGGTACTGTTAGAAGCTCTTTACAAACACTTGTGAAAGCACCATCTCACTTAATCCTGAGGCCATATGTAGGGAGCTATTATTAGCTTCATTTCACAGAAGAGGCTCAGAGCCCAGTAACTGGCCCAAGGTCACCACTATAGTGGCAGGATCTCAGTTCAAAACCAAGTCTACTTGACTGCTGTGATCGTAGGAAAAAAAAACTACCTCAAATGACTGCTGCAAATGTTCTAAGACAATACGCACAGTTGAAAATTGTTCTCAAAGAACACTACATCAATGTCAGTCGTCAATGACAGAGCCCACTGCTCCCTCTGGCCAGTTTTGATCACTTTCTTCGAACTCTGGGAGGCCAGCACCCACAGCCTTCTCTCTCCCTTGGATTAGGAATGGATGATCCCAAGGCACCTGGGGAAGAAGGCCATGACTCTGGGACTTACTTTCTGAGAACGGCTATCTCATTCTCTATGCTGCTTTCTTTGCCCTTCAGCGCCTTCTTAGGAATGCATTTCACCGCAAAGAGCTTTCCAGTTGCCTTCTCTTCTGCTAAAACCACTTCAGAAAAGGCCCCGCTGTGAAGAAAGAGGAAGAAAAAGAGCAGTTTAGATTCAAAAGTTAGGGGTTCCAAAGGTTCCTCTAATTCCACTGCCAAAGTTTGAGCAATAAGAGCGATATGAATGACCCCTAGCATCACTGTTCCTTTATTACCAGCAATACTCCCAACCAAACTTCTTTATGCAAAGAAGTACACACACACAAATGTGCCCTCATGCAAAGGACATGTGGATGTCCACATGGGTTTGGCTGCCCTCCCAGTGCCACTTGTCACCCTGTAGAACAATGTGGTATCCACTTGGGAGCAAACAGAGATGCTCCCAGCAAGGTTCCTACAGAGAAACATTATATCCATCTGAAGTTGTCAGTAACCGCCCTCCCCCCCCAAGGAGATCAGAAGTCATATATTTTTTTTTTTAATTCATTTTATTTTATTTTTATCCTCACCCGAGGACATTTTTCCATTTTTTGTACAGACAGAGTGGGAGGGAGAGAGAGGAAGAGAGAGAGAGAGAGAGAGAAACATCGACGTGAAAGGGACACATCGAGTGGCTGCCACCCGCACGACCAACCAGGGCCGGGGACAAACTGCAACCAAGGTACATGCCCTTAGCGGGAACCGAACCCGGGTCTCTCCGGGCCGCAGGCGGGCGCTCTAACCACTGAGCCAAACCGGCTAGGGCCAGAAGTCATATTTAAATGTCTAGATTCCTCCCCAGCTCTTTCATCCCAAGAAAATTTCAGAGCACTTCACAAATATTTAATTAATTCTTGCAGATAGGTTAAGAATGTGACTAAAATCTGAGTTAGTGCAACATCGGGTATTGCCATGGAGTTAATTAATTGGGGGGGGGGGGGGCATGCAAGACTTCAATAAGCAGCTTGTTTCTTTATTGAACCAACCAAACAAAGGCACAAATGATGTCCTGAGTGGGAGACTTTCCTGCCTGAATATATAAATTTAACTCTGCAAGGGCAGAGCAACAAGCTGAAAATGTAACCAGGACTTGAAGCCAGACAGCCCATTTCTCCAGAGAGGTCCCCTGTGGTCAGTGAGACCCAGAGCCAGTGCCTCAATGGACACTTTATCTCCCCTCCAAACCCCCACCCAGCCACCTCCTGTATTTGTTGCCTGAGTGCCATGCTCGGACTGGGGACAGAACATCCCCAGTGACTGTGAAACAAAAACAGGCTCCTCCACAGTCCACTCCAGATCTCAGCAACTTGGATCTATGCACACAGGTCAAGGAAAACCACAAGCCACTGAGTCAGTCTTTGTCCCTAGACTTTCTCTTATAGCCTCAGAGAGATACCACTAAACATGGCTTCTACACAGTTATCATGAGAGACAACCCCTCCTGCGTCAAAAAAAAAAACAGTGGAAGGACCAAGGTCATCCTTATACACATGCCTCAGGAGTCTTTGTTCTTTAGTCAACATCAAAGAGATGCCTAAACAAGGAGAATATAATTTTCTCTCCTTCCTCTTTCCCATCTGAAGGGATACACATCTGCCATGGACCAAAGGAGGACACGTGGATATTTTTTAAATCCTTTTTAGTGAGAAGGATTCATTCTACTTAGTACAATTAACTGAGTGTCTGGAACAGCATTCCTACTGGAACATTAACTCCCATGAGAGAAGTCTGTCTATCTCCAAGGTCTATATCTAATTACATAAACCTGAGGGGCAGAAGATTCCTCAACAGAATCAAGTGGAAAATGTCAGAACTGAGGTGTTCCACCCAAATCCACAATAATCAGCCAAGTAAGATTCTCCCCTTCCAGTACCACATGCCTCACATGGAACCAGCCAGAAAAGCAACTATGAATATACATGAATTATACGTGAAAATCCACAATAGATTTATCAGAGTGATATATGGAATAGGACATTCCCAGTAATACTTGGTCACTGTGGATGACTTCTGCCCAAAATGACCAACTTCAGGGAGCCCCCCAACCCAGGGGCTGTCCCTCCCCCTGGCTTCTTTCTCAGGGACGAACCCAAAGGATTCATCTCAAAGTGAGTGAGGATTCTCAGATGAAAGAAACTGTGGACCACTACATACATACTCCCTCTTGCTATCCTCCAGGAGGCAGAACAAGAAATATATTGGACAGAAGAAAGATCAGTGAGGAAACACCAGGATCTTAAAACCATGGGTGATGAAACCCATGCATTCATTCTGTTTCCCTATTTGCCATTCAGGTTCCTGATGCTGACGACACCACAGTGGTTTCTCTCCTGAGTCTGTTGGATTTACTATGTCCATTTTCCAGGAGGTGAAGAAGCCCTTCAGCAGCAGCAAACAAGCTGTCAGAGCTCTGACGGAGAACTGCTGTAACCAGGAAGCTACGGGTTCACACAGTCCAGGAGACAGCTGCATTGCCCTGCAAAGGGGATTAACAACCCTCCCTCCCCTCACGTAAGGAGCAGCCCACACTCTAGTACCAGATCGTTGGAAGAGGGAGAGAGGAGAGGTAAGCACACGCTCAGTAGAAGTCAAGATAGCATAGGGGGAGGTGCTTCTATGAGGCATGAGCAATAGAAGCCAAGAGGATGACTACAGAGGCCTGTCGGTCTGGCATGGAAAAAGAATAGATTGGTTAGGAGGTGGACCCATCAGAAGCCCACGAAAGCTTGGGAAGTTGATTGGTTAGTTTGAAAATAGCACCTGGTCCTTCCCAAACAAAATATTATAATCCCAGGTAACAAAGCTCTTCTTTCTCTCTCTTACCCAATAACACAAGTTCACCCTGTTAATTGGCACATTCTCTCCATAGCAACCATCCAGGTCTAGTAGCCGCCTGGGGCCCATAGCTGACTGCATGGGTTCCAAAGGACTAAGCTTTAATATGACACACAAACTCTTGGCACTGGCCTTTGTTTTGGCCTTGGTGAAGAAGAAAAGATTGGATTTTTTTTTTTCCTGTGATGGGATGGAAGGAGATGGGACATTGGAAACCCACGGGCAGCCTTCTACTTCCACCCAAATAAATCTTACCCTGCCACAATCTCCTAACATGGGTCCATGGAATGCTTTCCTTGTGATCCTGGGAAAGAACATGATTTTCACCAGAAGCAGTAACAGACTACAGCCAACAGAAGAGGTCTTGTGCTTAGCTGTAGCTATCAGGAGCCCACATGGGAAAAGCACCTCTTGTTCTGTGGATCATTCTGTCCCTGAGTGGGAAGTGAAGTTTTTGTGTGAAACTACCCCTTGACCACAACATAATGGGGAGGGAACTAGAGGTCACCATCAGATCCAGTACTGGTGGCTGCTGCAGGAAGGTAAGGTCACTTGGTAAGACAGCTCCTGGATCAAGAGCTTCTCTTTTTGGCCCTGACTTCAGGAGGCATGGACTATCTGTGGTAGTCCCCCATGGTAACACAGGACAGTGGGGCATAGATCCATAAAGGGCTTCATGAGCCAAACATCTGGAGGGGTTTGACAATGAGGCACCTGTGAAAGGGCACAGGGCAGACCCCAGAGGGCCTAGGGTGCCCCTCGTGACTCCAGGAGTCTCCATCAACAGGTACTGGGTAGTCACAAAGCCAGGGTTATACTATATAGTCCTATAATCTCAGACTGAAAGTCATCCTGCAATTTCACTTTTGGATATAACCCAACAAAACTGGAAGCAGGGACTCAAACAGATATTTGTACACCCATGTTCCCATTGGCATTATTCACCACAGCTAAAAGGTAGAAACAACCCAAATATCCATTAATGGATGAAAGGATAAATACATGTGTACAGACATACCATGGAATATTCAGCCATAAAAAGGAATGGAATTCTGACACAGACTGGAACATGAATGAACCTTGAAGACCTTATACTAATGAAATAGACCAGAATCAAAAGGACAAATAGTATATAATCCCACGTATATGAGGTACATAGAGTAGTCAAATTCATAGACAAAAAGTAGAATGGTGGTTGCCCAGAGCTGGGGAAGGAGAAAGGGGAGTTATTGTTTAATGGATATAAAGTCTCTGTTTGGGAAGATAACGTTTTAGAGATAGATGGAGGGGATGGTTACACAACAATGTGAATGTACTCAATGCCACTAAACTGTATACTCAAAAATGGCTAAAATGGCACATGTTATGTTTTTAGACATATATTAACACAATAAAAACATTAAAAGTCTGCCTGGTTCTACTACATGGCATTACCTGGAATAGACACATTGGAAAAATCTTATAATCCCTTTTACTCATTACCTCCCTAAAGAAGAAAGAAATTCTATGAATAACTATAGGGTACCAGATGTTGTATACCACTAGATATTTACAAAGGGCTCTGGCATATATCAACTAATTCAACAACCTCAAGAAGTGTATAAGAAGTTACCATCACTCCATTATACAGATGAAGACACTGAGGCTCAATCATACAGACAGTAATAATACACAAAAGAATATTTAAATTTCATACCAAAACCCCAGGTCCTTTTCAGTACAGTACACTGAGCTGGACTGATGCACATGGCTGGCTGGGAGGCTATGTCACAATGTTGAAAGGGGACAGCAATGGAGGAGGGTCAGATCCTACGTTTGGGGAAGCTGCCAACCTCCCTGGGGGTGCAAATCCACCTGCTTCCTCCTTTAGCCAAACACAATATTCATTTACCTTCTTCAAGCTTTCCAAAGACAAAGCTCTCTGTTCTTCTTAAGGGATATAAGATTAGCATAAATTGTTATTGTTCTTGCAATAAGTAGAAACCACTTGAAGATACTTCCCTGTTCCAGGAAAGCTAATTAAAAACATCAGAAGCAGAAACTCATGAATGAAGAGTTTGGGCACTTTCAATGTAATTACACAACAAAATGATATTTGTGTCCATGTGTCTCTGTGGGAGGCAGGAAGAGATAGGGAGCCAGAGGCAGGCTGGGAGGGGGCCTGTGGCAGGAAGGAAGACAGCAAGAAAAATGATTTGAGAGCCTATAAAACCTTCAGACAACCCAAAGAAAATAAATTCCCTGGGAACATAAACTGGGACAGAGAATTACAAAGTTTTAAAATACAAAGAGGTCAAAGCAAGTTACACTCTATCCTCTGTGAAATACAAGCACGGTGCATTTAAAACTGAATGCTACAGCCTGAATTATGCTTGTATCTTGAAATGGCAGACTGTGGGCAGCCCTCTCCACCTGGCCCCCAGGCTGCATGCTCTCTGCACTCTGACTTCTCCCCACCACCACTTGACTGGAATCAGGAGCTCTGGGCCCCTGGCAGTGGGGTCTCCCAACTGCTCATTCCAATGGCTTCTTGTGCTCATCCTACTGGTCTTTTGTGTGGCATCTGAGGGTCCTGGCCTCCTTCCTAAAACTCTTTCTTGGTTCTATGATATAGTTCTCTCCTTCCACCATTTTCGCTCCATCTCCACCGCTCCTCTTCCTCCCATCAAACATCAGTGATGCCCAGCACTGCACCCTCAGCCCTTCATGCTATTCTACAACCTCCCCCTAGAAAATAGGTTGTTTCCAGTTTCCATCTATGTCCCCATGGCCCCCTAACCTTTCCTGAACTTTTAATCTCTCTCATGTGCAAATCTCATCTTTCACGCCACCTTTCTTTCATGGGTCTTTCTAGATAAATCTCAAGAGCACTACAACCAAGGTAAAGGACAGTATCTTCATTTCAAAACTTCTCTGTCCTCTGTCATTTCAACCTATAACCCTATTTCACTCCTCTATCTCATTTCCATCATCAAGTATATTCAAGTCTTCTGTTACAAAGATTCTCGAATGCCTGTCTGTTCCATCCCTATACCACTGTTCTGGCTTAAGTTTCAGTTATTTCACTCTGGACTACTTCGAGGACTCTCCTGGCTCCTCTGCCCACAGCAAGCCCACCTCTCACTTACTATCTCCTACCTGCTACTGTAAAGATCTGATTATATTACTACCCTCCTTAAAACTTTGAGGTTTCACATCTACATGGGGAAAAGTTTTAACTCCTTTGCAAGTTTCCACGGCTCTCAAAGTTGTTCCCAACCTGATCCCAACTTTGTGAGCTCATCTACCACTGGCCCCATCTTCCCCAACACAAGTACATCCCGCCATATACATATCCCCTCCACCCACCCACATCAGTCAGCTGATGGTTTCCTTAACACTCCCATGCCCTGTCATACCATTGGCCTTGGTTCAAATTCTGCTACCTCCCCCTTCTTGGAACACTATTCCCATTTCTTTCTGTTTGGTAAAATTCCATTTATATTTTAAAGGGCCCAGTTGGTATATTTCCTTCTCTTTGAAGGTTTTCTCAACCACCTCCCAACCGGACAGAATGAGGTCCTGATTCTGAGGCCCGCAAACCTGGCTTACACCAACCACCGGAACTGACTTACATGTTCCACTGTGATTCTTTATGTGCTTGTCTGTATAAGAGTGGGAGTCCTAAATCATTATTCTCTGTACCTCCACTTGCACCACCTGGTGCCCAAGGCAGTTTTGATGATCACCATTATCTGGGGCTCTCCTCTGATTCTCCATCTAGCCTTCCACATTTCTCCTGAGCTAGAGATCAGCAAAAGAAATTATATATAGTGTTACCCCACACCCATGGTTTTGCTTTCCATGGTTTCAGTTACTCACTGTCAACTGGTCTTGACAGTAAAAATATTAAATTTATGATATGACATTTTCCTCCTTAAATAAGTAATCATCCTCCTTAAATAAGTAAAATTCATTGGGAAAAAGAAGAGGTCAATTTCTTTAAAAAAATAGTCTTTCTTTACTGATTTTAGAGAGAGAGGAAGGAGAAGAGAGTGAGAGAAAGAGACATCAATGAGAGAGAACATTGACTGGTCGCCTCCTGCATGCCCCCCGACCCCCCCCCCCCTTCCCCCAGGGATCAGGCCCACAACCTAGGCATGTGCCCTGACCGGGAATCAAACCAGAGAGCTTTTGGTGCATTGGTCAACGCTCAACCACTGAGCCACACTGGTCGGGTGAGAGGTCAGATTTTTATATAGACTTTAGAAAATATATACTCATGAGAGAAATAAAATTCCAGTGTTTTGAAAATTGTATTTTTCAAGTTGTGACATTTAATTTTTTTTTAAATATTATTGTTTAAAAAAAAAACATACCTAGTTTCCATCTAAATTAAGTCTCTATGACAAATTACTGAAAAGGTCAAACAAAAAGCTATTCTTGAAATGCTAAGTATGTATTTTTGGCTCCTAAAGAGAAGCTGTACAAATTACAAAAGTTGAATCCTTCCCCTTTATCTTCCACATTTCAAAGAAAATCAAATCACCACCTGGAGGCAGCTCAGTCTGAGGCAGCTTCCTCCAGGTACCCAGGAGGAAATAAACAATCTTTTTTTTTTTTAATCCTCACCCGAGGATATTTTTTCCATTTTTTTGTACAGATAGAGTGGGAGGGAGGGAGAGGAAGGGAGAGAGAGAGAGAAACATCGACGTGAAGGGACACATCGAGTGGCTGTCACCCGCACGACCAACCAAGGCCGGGGACAAACTGCAACCAAAGTACGTGCCCTTAGCGGGAACCGAACCCGGGTCTCTCCGGACCGCAGGCTGACGCTCTAACCGCTGAGCCAAACTGGCCAGGGCGGAAATAAACAATCTTTTGAGAGCTGAATTTTCAAGATTCAAGGAAAATAGTCACATTTTCTATATTGACTAAAGAATTCTAGACAGCTACTTTTTATTTTAACTTCATAAGTGATAGCTCTAAGAAATAAAAGCTGCTTTGTTTTGTTTTGTTTTGTTTTGTTTCACCTAGTTGATTTGGTTTTAAGACTGGAATCCTGGAGTTGCAATGGTAGGCTGTCTATGCCACAAAGCCCACCGACAGTGCCACTGTCCTATCTGAGGGAAATGATCCAGCTCCACCTGACTATTGGGAGACAAAGAAGAGCACTAGTGGGGCTGAGCTCTGGGGATTCCTTATATCCTCAAGTTCCTTGATAAAGCAGCACAAAATCCATGTGCCCTGAGGATGCCTTGGTTAAAAACAGACATTTAAGGATTTGGAAACTAAAGATAGACATTTACCTTCTAGTTGTTAAAAATTCCTAGAGCTATTCTGAGCACCTTACCTCCAGATCTGTTGCTATATATTGAGATCAAAACCCAGAGCTAAGCTGAGCCTAGAGATGTGCTGGCTAACCACCTACTCACTACCAATTATTATCATAAAAAGCAAAAACAAGAATCTATGGATTCTGTCTTCCCCATTTCTAATGATCTTTAACCTGAAGTTGTTAAGAAAAATATCAGATAGCATCTAAAATGAATAGTACATGGGTTGCCGCCTCTAAGTGTACATAAATAAAAAATAAATTATTTTCTCATAGAGGAGCAATGCAATCACAAAATGAACATTTAGCCTCTGACAACCTACTATGATGTGCACATTTTAGGTGCTCCATAAATGTCCATCCAATTGCACTGGTAAATCCTTAAAAAGATACCCCTGATTTTTAACAAGAATCAGGAATTCCAAAGCTGTCTTTTTGATTCACAACAGTACAATAAATCGATGGCTCAGTAAAATTATATCCATCCCAAATTAGACCAAGAAATAATCAAATGGTGCTGAATGATCTGTCCTATTAGCCTAGAGTCAGCTATTACTGAATCATTGCCTTTTTGAGCTTTTTAGTCATTCTTCATACAAATCAGATTAATTGTGTTATTAACTTTATAAATGGCATTGCCTCTAACCTATTACCATTACTGAGCTGGGCAATTGGGCTGACAGACCCCAGTTTTTGGACCTTAAATTAAAATGTTCTTTTCCACTAAACATACTATTTTATCCAGTGTCATGCCAGGACAATATTAAGGGCTGGTAGGGGAAAAAACCTAAAGAGTAAAAAATGAAGTTGGTAATATTTGGCTTTAGACAATAAAGAAATAGACAGGTGCCTTTTAGACCTATTGTTCCAGAGCAGAATCAATCCTTAAAATAGGAGAGCCTGTCTGCTAACCCAAGCAATAGTCTTACAGACCCCAGAGAATCTAAACAGATAACAGGTGTGAAGTCAGATGGTCAGATGGTCTCAATTTAAGCAACTCTCTAGGCAGAAATTAGGCAATTTTAGAAGTGATATCAACTATTTCTGGTGGAATCTTCAGTTTAAAATCTTCACTAATTCACACACCACTAATGACACTTTTTAGGGCTAATTCAGCCCACTGACCTAAAGAAAGCCATACCCAATCTGAAAAATAATGTTCTGCCAAGCAAGCAAAGCAAAGCAAAGTCTTGCTTCAACATGCTTCAAGAACAAATATGTGTGCATGAAAATTGGTATCCTATTTAAATATAACATCTATTCATTAGAGTGTGTCTTCTAAAACCCTCTACTTGGCAGTTATACAGTAAGCACATATTCACTGAAAGTATTAAAATTCCATTTCTTAAAAATAACCTGTAACTGAAACTGTTATTAATTTGGACCCATGCCTCACCAACCAGTTCAAATTAGAGACATATTCTTAACTTCAGTAGGCTATGCATTGGAATAAGGAGAGTCCTACTAAAAATAGCTATTCTTTCTCACTCAAAAAAATCCCATCTTCTTCAGCTGGTAAATTCCACAATGACTAGCAACCTTTGATAAAAGCTTCCAGAAACATGATGAGATGTTCTTAAATAGTCACATGGATAGCCTGATTTTTGCCCAGATCAATCTAATTGTGTGTAGATCCCTGTGTCTAAAACCACTGGAGAAGGTTTGGGTATGACAGTGCTTGTCACAGGGGAAGGCTTCAAAACATCAGCATAGTCAATGCATGTGACATCTTTGGTTTCTTAATTTTTTTCTGTGGTGCTGAATCTTTACTGTTTATTGTGTCACTGATCCAAACACAGAAGGCAAATAAATTCCAAATGAGTGCATACTGCCACCTTTTAAAGAACATGCTTCATTTAATAGCGCAACTTTCCCCCTTCACTTCTCTGACAGAGTCCCATATTTTATTTCTGCTCCTCTCCAGTCACCTGTGAAAGATTGATATGGAATCCGAGTGAGTCAGTCGTTTTTTTCTTAGCACACCAATAGGGAGCACTAATAAAAGCCTGGTTTGGGGAGGTAGTGGCAGGATAAAAGATTCCATTCTCTTGGGACAAAATCTCCTTGTAGCCACAAGTAAAAGGCTAGTAACTCTAAAAGGCACATAAAGTGTCTGTGTGGGTTATATATACACTTGTGCAAGGGTATAGTTGACTTGGATGACGTCTGTGTGGGTTATATATACACTTGTGCAAGGGTATAGTTGACTTGGATGACGGGGGTAAGGACCTGGATGAAATTGGGACTCCCAGTATATTCTCCAGCTTTCTTTGTCAATTGTGCAGACCACCTTAGTGGTTACTTCTCACTGTGGTCTTCATAGATCTCCTGTTTGACAAAGATTCTCTCCCTACATGGGTAGCTCTTCAGAATGACCTTCCCCTTTCTCACTCTTATCCCTTATGGCAGGGACCAGATCTAGCAGACCCTCATGTTCCTTTCTCCTGTGACTGCTATGAAGATCCAGTGTCCTCCTAACGCCAAACACACAGTCTTCAGAGGAGCTGGTGTACATCATTGCCACATAGTGAATAAGCCCATGACCCTGAAGCTGGGTGAATATTTATTACTAATTCTAGCTGACCACATGGCCGTGCCCACTCACTGAGAGCCTCTGGAAGGTTCTTATTTTAAGCATTCTTTTAAGCTTATTCTAACTCTTATTCAGGGCAGATATATCAACAGGTAATTTGAAAAAAAAATGCTTTTGAGCTTCATGCCAACATCAATGTACTCTAACCAGTTTTTCAAGCTCTCTCTTTATAAAAAAAAAAAAGAAAGAAAGAAAGAAAATAAAAAGAATCATTATTGTTATAATAATTACTACATTAAAGAAACATAAGGAGCCCTGGCCGGTTTGGCTCAGCGGTTGGAGCGTTGGCCTGCGGTCCACAGAGGCCCGGGTTCAGTTGCCGCTAAGGCAACTGTACCTCGGTTGCAGTTGGTCCCCGGCCCTGGTTGGGTTGTGCGGGTGGCAGCCACTCGATGTGTCCCTTTCACGTCAATGTTTCTCTCTCTCTCTCTTCCTCTCTCTCCCTTCCACTCTATCTGAATAAAAAAAGTGGAAAAATGTCCTCAGGTGAGGATAAAAAAAAAGAAACTTAAGGCTGTATCTACATAAAGAAAATAGGTCTATCATAATCAGGTAAAAAAAAAATCAATAAAAGTTTGAAATAGCAAAACACTGAAAATACTCTAAATATCCATCAATAGAGAACAATTTAAGTAAATTACAATCGAAATTACAATGAAGAACTATGTAGCCATTTAAACTAATTAAGTATGGCCTGGCTGGTGTGGCTCAGTGATTGAGCATCGACCCATGCACCAAGAGGTCACTGGTTGGATTCCTAATCAGGGCATATGCCCAGGTTGTGGGCCCGATCCCCGGGGGGGTGGGGGGGTGCAGGAAGCAGCCAATCAATGTTCTCTCTCATCAATGTTTCTATCTCTCTCTCCCTCTCCCTTCCTCTCTCTAATATCAATAAAGAAAAAAAAAATTTATAATTAAGTATGAACCTAAGAGGTGGGTAGGAAGAGATAAACCAAAGGACTTGTATGCATACATGCACAACAAATGAACACAGACATTAGTTTGGGGAAAGCAGGAGGGTGGTGGGAGCAGGGAAGCTGGGGTCAATGTGGGGAAAATTGGGGAACATATGTAATACTTTTAAGAATTAAAAAATATATATTTGCAAACCACAAAATATAAATAATAAAATAAGTAGATTTATGTGTGCTAATATGGAATTATTCCCAAGATATATTGTTAAGTGAAAAAATAAAGGTGCAGAGCAAAGTGCTTATTATGCTCCCACTTGAATAACAGAGAGAGAGAGAGAGAGTGAGAGACATACACACACACTCTGGAAAGACAGAAAAGAGACAATACTATTATCTCCAAGGAGAAGCCTGGAGGAAGGCTAGTTGGGAGATTTAATTTTTACCCATTTTACTATGTACATGCACTGTTTTTTCCAAAGTTATTTAATAAGATGGAGAAATTCTTGGGAGAAATAGAGAATAATCAATAAACATCTATGCAAAATCACTCTCTGGCTAATTTAAGCCTTGTACTAGATGTTCTAGCTAGATTAACATCCTACTGATGAAATATCAGTAACATTCCTACTATAAAGCCAAGTTCATCCCATGTGCTGTCTAGAACACCTATCTAAATAGGATTGGTGTGCACCGGTGACCAAGGTGTCTCGACTTGGTTCCCAAATTAGCCTGGACACCTTCCCCAATGATGAAATTCAAGTTTTTTTAAGAAAAGGTTTTTTTCAGAGATTATTCCTAAATAATAGCTTTCAGGGAGAAGTGGGAATTTGAAATGGAAGAATGAATAGGTGTCAACAGACAAAAACATCAGGGAAGGTGGAGGGAAATAAAAAAAAAAACCAAGTCAACAAAGCAGAACCCATTCCAGAGCCAGGCCCTGTCTGAATCTATACACAAGGGGAATGTGGGAGGATGGGGAGGGTTTATTGTGTACAACACATGCTAGGGACATATTTTGTGTGTGTGTGTGTGTGTGTGTGTGTGTGTAAAACACATTGTTTACATTCACAGCACTACAGAATATTATGGCAGACAGAATAATGACCCCCTACAAAATGTCCATGTCTTAATCCTCAGAACCTGTGACTGTTAGTTTGTCAGGCCCCCTTCTTATTGCCTCTATGTCTTGCAGCTGTGATTAGATTAAGGGTTTTAGTGTGGGGAGAGTCGAGTATCCTGGATTACTCAAGTGGGCCCAAAGTAATCATGAGGGGCCTTATAAGAGGGAGGCAGGAGGGCCAGAGTCAGAGGAGATGGGTCACCGGAAGCAGCCAGAGTGATGCCATTGCCAGAGGGGTCACAAGCTAAGGAAGGCAGAAGGCCTCTAGAAGCTTGCAAAGGCCAAGAATGGTTCTCTCCTGGAGTTTCCAGAAGAAACACAGCCCTGCAAACTCCTGATTTTGGCCCTGTAAGACCCACTTCTGAACTTCTGACCAGAGCTGTAAGATATTAAATGTGTGTTGTCTTAATCCACCAACTGTATGGTCATTTGTTACTGAGGCAATAGGAAACTAATACAAACACAACTCTGTATTATTAGTATTTACCTCTCTCTTACAGATGAGGAAACTGACCTCATCAAGGTTCCAGAACTCATTCAAATCTCAAAGCCAGTGCCTGGAGGTGCTGGGATCCAAACCCTGGTGTGACGGGTTGATGGCATGCTGCCACTGGAAAGGTAGCCCAGGATCACTGTGGCCATTGTACATATTGGATATAAGACTGTCAGAGCAGCAGGCAGTGAGAAGGGATGAGGGTTTGAACAAATCAGGGAAATAAACAAAACTGATTACTATGTGGGATTCTCAATCCAGTCAAATATGTGGTAGGTTCTACATTATTTTGAACAGAAACAGGTAAGTGTGCTCTCTGACAAAGTGATATAGCTTTGCCAGGCAGGAAACTCATTTATGGCAAATGTTCTTCCCACTGGATGATACAAAAGATATTTTCTATATGTTCATCTTGAAACTTGCCTTCGTTCTTTTTACGTGATTGCTTTGTAACTGGCTGAGTCTCTGGACACTAAAAGGGTGGAATGCCCTACACATCTCTTCCTCACTGAGCTGCATTCTAGATAGTTCCATTCACAAGGCTCGAGACAGAACTTGATCAAGATGCAATTATCCTGTGCTTCCTTGTATATGCAGAGAACAATAATCAAGAAGGCAGATTACTGGCAAAGAATGAAGCTTCCCTAACCTAATCATCACCACCATCATCTAAACTGCCTAGTAAAGCCTTATTAGAAGCTTATTTTTAGAATATTTGCCAATCATTTTCTTTTTTTTAAATCCTCACTGGAGGACATTTTTGCATTTATCTTCAGATAGAGCAGGAGGGAGAGAGGGAGAAAGACAGAGAGAGAAACATCAATGTGAGAGAGACACATCAACTGGCTGCCACCTACACAACCCCAACCAGGGCCTGTAAGCGCCCCCAGCGGGAACCAAACCCGAGTCTCTGCAGTCCGGGGGGACAATGCTCTAACCGCTGAGCCAAACTGGCCAGGGCATTGCCAATCATTTTCTAATTCTGCCAATAACCCTGCATAATAACATTAATCCCATTTTACAACTGAGAAAACTGAAGTTCAAAGAGATTTAAAATTTTGCTAACAAGATGATAAACTGATATTGTGACCATAGTTTGATGCCAAACTCATGTCTTTCCATTTTAAATGATGCCACCTCTCCAGGTGTAGTTAAATCCATAATTCAGGAAAAGTAAGAAGAGTGAGTAGGATACATAGGTTTTTTTCAGTGTATCCTCCCCCAAAAAATATCCAAATCTGTGTTAATGACAATCTAGGCTATTATGGGTAAATCCACGGAAACTTTCTTAACCAGAAAACCTACAAATGGAGCCCCAATAACTTGGGCTTCCTTCTAAGTTTCTGAAACTGTGCCTGCCCACTTCAATCCCAAGGGCTGAAGATAGAAGGTTCTCTTCCCTCCTACTTTAAGAATCCACACCCTCCATTCAAGGAGAGTGAAGAATTTTTAATTTGGACCTTTGTTCATGTTTATTAGGCATTCCTATTATGCACTCTAATTAGGCCCCCTCTTTATTGCCTTTATATCTTAAATTTCTACATAATAATTTTCATTCTTTTCAAAATTATAAAAATTCAGTAGAATCAAGACTGACCCGTCTGTTGCCCCACCTACTAATTGCTTCTCTTTCTATACTGCCCACCTGTCTCATTATTCATTTCCTGATTAACACAAGTGACATAATCTTCCAGCACAACTGACAAGTCCTCCCATTTCCTACAGCATAATCACATTAACACTGTGAAAGTTCATGTGTCTCTGGGTATTAGTGTCTTGGAGTAAGGTATAAAGCTTTATGCACCTTTCAAATTATGCACCTTTCAAATTATGCACACACAAACTACTAATCAATTTGTTGTGAAGTACTGATTACAACATTATTTCTGGGAGAAAATAAGAATAAGTCAGCTACCCACAAACACAAAAGGTCATTGACTAAGCTACCACTACCTGCAAAATGAAGGCCAGGAGTGCGGGGATGTCATTCATTGAGCTTCCCTCAATTACTTGGCCATGAAAGTTTTAACCCATCACAGAGACGATGGAAATGAATGTAGGCGCTACTCTGCCTATGCCAGCCCACGCCAGTCTCAAATGACAGGAATGGTGACCTGATGCTCTGATCCCCACAGAGGCCTCCAGGCACCAGCTCCTGGCTTCCTCCCATCAGGGCAGAGAAACGCACTGTTGGCTCAGCAGCACACCTGTTTTTCTCTCCATGCAAGGCAGACTGCATCCATTAGAAACTCCACGGTTCTTTCCTTGACACTGCAGTGTTCAGGGACAGGCTGCTGAGATTTATGAAAAGTAAACCACAGTCAACCCCCAAATGGTGGTATTTCCCAGGGCGGGTTGACTGGAGACTTTCCAAAAGGCTTGCCTGCCCAGAAATATCTCCCCAAATCAGCCCATTAAGGTGCTTGTGCCACTTCTTTGGGTTAAGGAACACACTGACATCTCCTCTAAAACCCAAGTGTATTTCCCGGGAGCAGGCCACATGGTAACATGAGCACCTGCTCAGCTTGAAGTCCTTAATGACACTGGAAATTATCCATATTTTAAACCTCAGCTCTGGCCCTGTGAAGATGAACTTTACTTTCAAAGAAATCTGAACTACAAGCTGTTGCTGACCCCTGTCCATGGTACATTCAACTTTGCACTGCTTCCTGGAGGTGGTGAGAGACACTGGCCAATGCCCCCTGCCTTGCTGCTGCCTCAGTGAGCAGGTCACACATCTATGAGCTGGCAGTGGGGAATGAACCCAGGCTGCTCAGTCAACAAAGGTGCCGTGAGCACGCTCTCATGCCAGGCCCTAAGGATACTGAGGTGATGGGAACAAGCTTTCTGCCCAGGAAGCTCCCATGTCAGTGAGAAGAAAGGAAGACTATAAGCCAGTGGTTCTCAACCTTCCTAATGCCACGACCCTTTAATACAGTTCCTCATGTTGTGTGTGGGCGTATCTGCATGTGGGTGGTGTCTCGGTTCCTAAGACCATCAGAAATATGTGTTTTCCAATGGTCTTAGGCAATCCCTGTGAAAGGGTCGTTTGACCCCTAAAGGGGTCACAACCCATAGGTTGAAAACCTCTGCTATAAGCAAATACATATGTAGGGGTCAGTAAACAAGGATAAGGCAGGGGGAAATAGCATATACAGTTGTAGATGGGAGGCCAGGGCAGGCCTCTTTGCTGACAATTGAATGGAACAAGGAAGAAAGTCATAAGCATGTCTGGAAGAATTTTCCAGGAAGAAAAAAAAAAACATAAATGAAAGGCCTTGGGCTGGTGAGGGCCCTGGCTTGTAAGAGAAAAACAGGCAGCCAGGGTGCCTGGAGCTAAGTGAAGGAAGGAAAAGATAAAGTCCAGGAAATCCAGAGAGAGCATTAGTGCCCCTCTGCCATGGCCAGGGTCTGAAAGGTTTGGGGTGAGGATGGGGGAACAGTTTCTAAGAGATGTGAAAATACACTAGTTATAGAACACATTTTTTTCTTCTGTGTAAGAGTTTTGTATAAAAAAAAAAAAAGCATAAAGAATCAAGCCCAGCTTTGGCTTCACAAATACCATCAACTCTAACTAAATAACGAATCATTCTCATGCCCCCTAAAAAGTAGACCTGATACTGAAGTTCCTCACAAAGCAGTAAGACAGCCTTTCATTCTTCCTTGAATAATCTCATGAAGCTGCTGAGACTCAGCCTCCTTTTGCCTCAGTTTTACCACCTGCAAGATGGAGATGGTGCTCCAGGTTCTGCCTCAGGTGCCGGGGTGAGAGCTCCAGGCCTGCTCTCAGACCCCAATGAGGACAGACTCGAACTCAGGCACCAGCCAGCTCCATCTACTTCCCTCACTCTGTCACAAGCACGTCTTCTGCATCTCATCACTAATCTGCTGGACACCTAGCAGCTGGTCTGCACCGCTTCAGACTCAGCCTGGAACTGGCATTTCACCCTCATCATGGCAAAAGTCACTTCATAGAGCAACCAAAGGTGGTTATGGAAACATATCTAAACCACACAACATACAAAAATGTACCACTAAAATTATTTAACTTTTTTTTCATTTGCCACATACTTTGATGCTTCTAAAAGTACACTTAAAAACAGCAACTGGGCCCTGGCCAGTTTGGCTCAACAGTTAGAGCGTCAGCCTGCGGTCCAGAGAGACCCGGGTTCAGTTCCCGCTAAGGGCACGTACCTCGGTTGCAGTTTGTCCCCGGCCCTGGTTGGGTCGTGCGGGTGGCAACCACTCGATGTGTCCCTTTCACATAGATGCTTCTCTCTCTTTCTCTCCCTCCCACTCTATCTGAACAAAAAATGAAAAAATGTCCTTGGGTGAGGATAAAAAAAAATAGTAACTGGTCCTGGCCAGTTTGGCTCAGCGGTTAGAGCTTTGGCCTGCAGTCCAGAAAGACCCAGGTTCGGTTCCCGCTAAGGGCACGCACCTTGGTTCCCACTAAGGGCACACAGTTTGTCCCCAGCCCTGGTTGGGTCATGTGGGAGGCAGCCACTCGTTGTGTCCCTTTCACGTCGATGTTTTTCTCTCTCTCTCTCTCCCTCCCACTCTATCTGAACAAAAAAATGGAAGAATGTCCTCGGATGAGAATAAAAAAAAAAAAGCAACTGGATCCACACACTGTTTTCATCATTAAATCAGATCTACCTCACAAGCAGCAGCAAATGAACTCCTCTTTCTTTCTTATCACTGTTGCCTTCCTTTCTCCCCCAGAAACAAATCACTATGTCTCAACTCTCATAAATGACAGCACTGCAGAACTAAACAGATCAGCTGTCAGTCTCCAGGATGCTTCAGGGCTGGCATCTTTCCTGAGGATAAACATCAGGGACAATTATAATGACCTTGTTTCTTCACTTGATTTTTAAATAAAAACACTAGTTCAGGTCTCCCTTCCAAGAGTGAGCAGACATCAGCTGGACACGCCTGTTTTATTTTGTAAGCTTCATATTATTTGAACAGAAAAGATAAAAGTGTAAATTTTAAAAAGGAAAAGATGATAATACATGTCACGTCACTGTATGTCAGCAGAGAATCTGATACAACATCCATGCAAATGATATTTACTAACTGAGTTCCAATGCCTTAGCCATGCTGTAATAACAGATAAAGAAAACCTGGGTTCGTTGAAGATGTTGCTTAAATTTCCAGGTAAAAAAATATAAAAGAAGTGTTGGAAACATTTCAGGAAGAAAAGAATTAGAAGGCAGCCCTGGCCAGTTTGGCTCAGCGGTTAGAGCATCAGCCGGTGGTCCAGAGAGACCCAGGTACAGTTCCTGCTAAGGGCGCGTACCTCAGTTGCAGTTTGTCCCCGGCCCTGAATGGGTCGTTCGGGTGGCAACCACTCGATGTGTCCCTTTCACATCAATGTTTCTCTCTCTCTCTCTTCCTCTCTCTCCCTCCCACTCTATCTGAACAATAAATGGAAAAATGTCCTCAGGTAAAGATAAAAAAAATAAAAAGGAAAAAAAAAATTAGAAGGCATGCATAAGTTAACCTTCTGAAACAAGACACAAAACCCTAAGATCATACTGGAAAAGAGAAAATATTCAAGTCTTACAAATAAACAATAATAAGGCATAGTAACAGATACTATAAGCAAAGTAAAAAGAAAAAAAAAATGATAGGCTGGGGTAGGGGTGGAGAAATAATTGTGAAACATAAGACAAAGAGTTAATATCCTGTGACACCAAGGACTTCCCACCAAGGCTGCCACAAGCATAACTCCAGGGTGCTCTGTTCACAGCAGCCATGCCCAGTAGAGACACTGCAGTCCTGCAAGATGATGTGGGCAAGGATGCAAACACACAGTTCACAGAATGGCCAATGAACATAGTCACTGATACTCCACCTTACTAGTCAACCAGAAAATGTAAAATAAAACCTCAACAGGACAGCTCTCTTCTCATCAGGTTGGGAAAAGGTCAATTTATGTGGCAAAGTTGCTGCCTATAAATTGCCACAGTACTTTTGGGAATGAATCTGGCTATCCCTGTTAAATTTCATTTTAGGATAGGTATGTGTATAAAGATACTTATTGCATAACTATAAAAAATGGAAACATGAATTTCCAGTAATGATGGAATGATACATCTATACCATAAACTATTATATGGCTATTGAAAAGAATGAGTTAGAGATAAATGTACTTATCTAGAAGGATGTAATATTCTAGCTTATCTAGAGGATATAAATATCCCAAACAAGAAAGGTAAGCTATGATAGTCACTCAGTGTAATACTTTGTATTAAATTTAATAATGAGATGTACATGAATTAACAGGGATAAATCTTGAAAATATAATAATGGGTGAGAAAAAGCAGGTTACTAAAAGACACCTACAGTATTGATTCCACTGATGTCAGTCTATAAAACACATACACACCAAGAATAGTAAGCCCTACCCTGTTGGGACATGCAGTACATACACACACATGCAATACAAGTATATAGACACACAAAAAGAATGCACACCAGCTTCAGGCACTGGTTGACTCTGGGAAGGGAAAGGAATCGGAATATGTATCCATAACTATATCCTGTACCCATAACTTTTTTTTTTTTTTAGAAATCTGAAGCAAATATGACAAAATGTGAATTAACATTTGGTCAGTCTGGGTGGTTGGTATATGATAGTCTGTTCATGTATTTTTCTGTACTTTTTGGTAAAGTTGAAATATTGCATGCTTTTTAAAAATTTAACCAAAGGCAGAATAGACAATGGTGCCTCCAGGAAACTTCAGAGGTGGGTGCATATAAGGAAGGAGGTCCTAGTTCCTTGTTTCATTAGGACAGTTCCAGATCATGCATACCATCCAGCATAATTAACAGGCCCAACTTTTACTCCCAGTAGCACCTGGGGCACACTGCTTAACCTCTATGAGCCTGTGTCCTCATCAGTATAATGGTGACAGCAACACTACATAGCTCGTGGGGTTGTTACGAGGATTAGATGAAAAAGATAGAAATTATACACTCACTTTTTAATGTGATCAGTAAATATTAATTATTTTTATGAGGTGATAGACTCTAAAGTAAAACATTCACAAAACACTAGAAGAACTCAGAGGAAATAGAACAAACCTTGCCCGGCCAAAACTGAGCACTGAATCTTTGCAAAGCAGAGGCATTTGAGTAACCTTTGAGGAATGGGAATTGTCCAGAGTAAACTTGGACCTAGAGAAAGAAGGGCCTTGTCTTGGTTCAGACTAACCAACAGTGTAAGAACAAAACTAAAGAGGCCTGGCCAGGCCAGTGTGGCTCAGTGGTTGAGCATTGACCCGTGCACTAAGAGGTCGCCAGTTCAATTCCCGATCAGGGCACATGCCTAGGTTGTGGGCCTGATCCCCAGTGGGGGGCAAGCAGGAGGTGGCCTGCATCGATATTTCCCTCTCTACCTCTCCCTTTTTCTCTCTCTAAAATCAATAAAGGAAAAAAAAAAAAAAAAAAGAGGCCTGGCAGCCCTCAGAATAACTTCTGGATATTGGCCAAAATGTTTTAACTTTAATTCCTGGCCTGATTAGTTCTTTGAACTGATTTCACGGAGGACTTCTTGGCCACTCTCATGAGGAGGACATATCACTCACCAGGGTACATCCAACCACTAATGATGGAAGAAGAGAATAAAGTCTCTGATTTCATGTGTTTAAAGAAACTAGATCTACAAATTATTATATCCACAAAACCCAAGACCCAGGAAATACTGAACAAATGAAAACAAGTCCCTGTAGAAGTTTGAGACTGGAGAAAACAAGTGTAGCTGAAATTCTTACTGGTTTCATGTGGCTCGACATGTCTTAACATCTTTCCCAATAACAGGATCCTGACATTATGGAGTAGCAATGTGTCCAGTGGCTAGCTGTCCACTGAACCCAGCTAGACTCTAGTTCCTAGCCTTACAGGTACATATGGCCATGTGATTGAGCTCTGGCCAATGGAGAATAAGCAGATGATGTGCACCCTTCCAGATTGGCCCAGAAACACCTCCCACATGACTCCATTCTTGTTCACCAAGTGCCTACTCAATGCAGAGGATTCTGAGGTCCCAGAGGTCTCTCAGTCCCTGTGTGAAAGACCTACTGCCAACCAGGGACATCTATACTAGACTCTAATGAGAAAAAAATAAAAGTTATTATGTTAAGCCACTATAATGTAGAGGTTTATTCATTACCACAGCTAACATTAATTTAACAAGCTGCAAAGTTACGATTCCCAACTTCTCTTTCAGCTAGAAGTGGCCAATGAGATTTAAGCCAAAGTAATCATGTGCCGTTTAAAGAGAGGCTCTTTAAGGGGGATTGATTTGGCACAAGGCATATTCTTTTGTCCCTTGTCCTTCCATTTCTTCTAGAATAAGACATAACAGCTGGATTTCCAGTAGTCAACTTGTGACCTTGAAGATAGTTGTTCTTGCTAATGATGATGGAATAAAAAAATACAAAGAACCTAGATTCCTTATGCCTTTATAGTGTCACCATGCTAGCCCTGGATTCCCTATTTTTTACTTTATTTTACATGAGATAATAAACCCACAATCTGTTTGCACCATGTTAGTAGAAACTGTTACCATCTTACAGTTCACTTATTTACTAGTAAATGCTGTAAGAGCTACTCAATGAGTGTGGAGGGTCTGTGTCATATTGAAAAGTAGTAGTAGGAAAGTGGATCATAGTGAAAATACAAAGCCATTAAAATCATGGCAACAAAGACTAAAGAAGCATGGAAAACTCTATCTAAACAGTAAACAAGAAGGAAGAAAAAAGACAACGTGCTCTATCGAATTAAGAAAAAAAGAAACTAAGATTTTTTTCTATTCTATGAATGATTTAATTGTTCAATAACCTACCCAGGAAGAGCATTATCAAGTGAAAATGATCAGCTAGCCTGTCCAAAGCTCCTTACTATGTACTGTTTGAAATATCCTTTACTGGGAAGAGCTAGATTAGGGACTTGTTAGAAATGAACTATGATCCTTGGGTGAGGACAAAAAGAAAAAAAAAAATCAACTATGAGAGAGTTCCTTGAATCCTACATTATAAATCTTTGTAATTAAGAGAGAAGCAATCTTCTTGCCTTTATTATTAATTCCCTGGCCTCAGTTACTATACTCAAACTCATCATTTAGTAGTTATTGGCCACATCAACCACCCTATGAGGAAAGCCAGCAAAATCACGTTTCAGTTTGTGATTGACCCAGATAGACCATTATGAGGATGCTACTTCTAGGAGCCAGAGAAAGAGAAAGCAATGTCAGGTGATAGTAATTTTAAGTATTGTTTCTCAGTTGTAATTATTCTACATTCTATAATTTATCATTTGAACACAGAAGATTTGTCTTGAAAGAATGCCCCACTGTGCTATTCTGTGAAAAATGTGTTTAGTTTTGTTTTGTTCTCTCAATTCTAACAATTCCATGTAGTCTCCCAGGCTCCACCGCAGTTCACAATGGTAGACACTGCAGTCATTATATTTATCATTAGTAACTTGGTTCCAGACAATTGGATTTTGCCTGCAGACAAAATGTTTAAACAAATGTGATGCATACAGATGAGGAAGGGCCAGGGCACAGGAACCCTCTGATGTTGGTAATTTTCTTGCATCCCTTGCAACTATTATCTTACTTCAGCACTAGGCAGCAAGGAAAATGAATGCACTCTGGGCATGTTGCTGGGGGGAACCAGCTTTTTTGTCTGTCTGGGTCCCTAACTAATATACACCATATACTTCTGAAGAATAACCAGTATCAGCAGTTCATCAAATTGTGATAGTCTCACCACTAATGTCCAAAGAAAGAATACTAATGTCAATGTCAACTTCATGTAGCTTCCACACTCTATTTTATTTGCCACAGGGGAAGCCTCACATTTTAGGGTCCTTTGAGTTAGTGCTCTATTTATTTTATCCTGGACAATCTCAGACTTCTGATCACCTCGGTCTCCAGACTAATGATGGAACTGCAAGGTAGAAAGGTGGAAGGGGTTCACAAAAGTGATTCTTGGCAGAAAGCACATGGGAATTCTCCCAAGAACCCAATAAACTCTCCCAAGTTCCACAGAAATTACAATAGAATTTTTGTGCTTCTCCATTTGTTAAACCTAAACTATAAGCATGCAAACTAGTGAGTAGTATTTTCCCACCAGAATGTCTACCACGCTGAATGGGGCTCCCAATCAATTTTGGATCACAAACTCTTAGACCTGGATGAGCCACAGAGATCAAGTTCAATCCCCTCATTTCCCAGAAAAGGAATCTGAGGTCAAGAAAGGTAGAGTGACTTTCTCAAGGTCCAGACACTTACAACAATGGGATGACATTCAGTCCAGCGCTTTCTTCAAACAAGATGTTCATGTTCACCTGGGAGCATAAAGGGAGCAGCTTAACCTTGTTCCTTGTACGGATGCCAATAGCCTCTCAGTTCATTATGCAGCAGTGCTCAGAAGCACGCAGCCTCTGGAGCCAGCCAGACCTTGATCTAAGTCCTATACCAGCAATAATCACCTGAGAAAGCTGGGGGCAGTAACTTAACCACCCTGAGCCTCATTTTCCCCCTACATAGAAGTGGCATATAATTCCCTTCCTTATAATTGCAAAAAGCATTATTATTTTTTTTTTTTTATAATTTAGGCACATTATCCATCTTGATACATCATGAGCAGTTGGCTAAATCTCGTCTTCCTGAGAATGTAAGAAAAAATTTATATTTACGTTGTTTGCATTTCCAAAGCCTTAGCTCCCACATGACAATGGAACACATGACAATGGCTGTTCCTTCATCTCAGTGTAATATAGGGGAACAGATAACTTATCTATTCTCTTCCATATTTAATCTTATTCTTCCTGAAAGGCTCACGAGTACCTAGCTCTAGAGAAAAACCTTTAAAATATAAATTGGTTTAAGGACATTCTTCATCACTTTTCACAACACTCTCATTTTAAAGTTGCATTTCCAGGGTGGCCCTTCTTGCTCAATGAGCAAATAATGAGCAAAATCTGTAAGTGACCTGTGTCCACTGCATAAAAGAACACTCAGCTCTGTGTGGTTCACCAATAAAGACCCTGGAAAACAGACCAACAGATCCATTAATACACCTTATGAACGCTGGGCTTCTATAGCATTTTATATCATCTAAATCAAACAAACTATGGCAAATATAAATTATGCAATCCGGGAATAAAGGCTCATAGATAGGGCAACCCTGTGACAAATTTGTCCAGGACAGTCCCAGTATAAATACTGCTAGTACCCCCTTTCACTCAGAAAAAGTGTTCCAATTAGGCAACACACTACATGGTAATTACATAAAGGATTATTATCAGGCAAACACTCATAGGTAGAAAGTACTCGGTTAAGAGGTATGAAATAATCTTGACCTAAGTATGTTACCTTGGTTGGGCAAGTGATCTATCATCTCTGAGCATTTCTTCCCTCATATAAAAAATAGCCCTGGCCAGTTTGGCTCAGTGGTTAGAGCGTCGGCCCGCGGACCGGAGAGTCCTGGGTTCGGTTCCCACTAAGGGCATGCATGTACCTCGGTTGCAGTTTGTCCCCAGCCCCGGTTGGGGTCGTGTGGTTGGCAACCAGTCAATGTGTCTCTCTCATGTCAATGTTTCTCTCTCTCTCTTCCTCCCTTTCTCCCCCCTGCTCTATCTGAAGATAAATGCAAAAAAGTCCTCAGGTGAAACATAAATAAATAAACAAACAAACAAACAGACTATGATACATATTTTACAAGGTTACTTAAAACATCAGAGATATGCCCTGCAAAGTGTCTGGGACACTGATGTCCTACAAAAATGTAGCTATGATGTTAGTGAAGATAAGAATTTCATCCCTTTAGTTCTCTAGAACTGTGTCATTATCTATAACTAACATTCATATATCATTTTAACTTTTACATGATGTTTTCTGATACATCATGTTGTGTGATTTATAAAATCAGGAGGTAAACTTAGACCTTGTGTCTCTTCCAGCTCTAAATTCCTTTGATTCTATTATCCCAAGATTCACTGGCTGGAAAAGTACTATCCCTTCAAGAGGAGACAGCAATAGTCACACCTTGCATCTGTACTAGAGACTCCTATTGCTTTCTCTCTGCCAAGTCACCTGACTTTCCTCAGGTTTCCTACATGCAAAATGAATATACTTGTCACCTTAGAATATAATGTGCTAACAAAGATGCTTCATTCTGAAGGAGATTTGTACATTTATCTCTGTAAGTTTTCTAGCTGGCATGTGCTAGTCTGTGATAGTGCTAGGTATTATCATTGTCATTAATATGTAATAGTTGGTTGGGACTTTTGAACCAGACAACCTAGGTAGCTCCTCCATTGACTAGCTATGTTACCTTGGGCAAGTTACTTAATATCGCCAATGATGTACCATCATCTGTAAAATGTGAACATTACCTACTTAATAGGGTTGTTGCAAGGGTTACATGAGTTGATATGTGGATGGTGCTTAGAACAGTGCCTGGCACTTAAGGCATTCAATAACTATTGTTTTAGTGCCACTATTAACAGCATTTCTATTATCTCCAAGATATATTATTGGGTTAAAAAAAATCAAACAAATAGTGTGCTACTGTTTTTGTAAACAGGAGATGTAAGACTTGCAGGAATGGCCAAGGAGGACTAAGCCCACAAAAGTATCTCTCTCCCACTGATTACAAGCAAAATCTCTGCACAGAATACAATATCCAACTTTTTGGGGACTATAAAAAGCAAACAATGTCAGAGAGATTGAGAAGGATATTGAAACATAAAGAAACATACATTGGTAAATTTCCTGGATTAAATTTTCCTTCTTTAATTCTTGGCTTTGATCCACAGGTGGGTCAAATCAAGGAATTGTACAATGAGAGAAGATTATAAAAACTTCAAGAAAAATCTCCTCTTTCTGCCCAGATGACTGGGAAATGAGGTCCCTGAAAACCGAAGGGTGTAATGGGGTATCCAGGGTACTTTATCCCTTTTTCCTCCCTGCCCTGATGTAAAGCCAACTCTAATCACGGATTGCCCTGCTGCTAGGCAAAATGAGCACCTAAAACCCCAAGAAATAATTCATCTCTCTGACCAAAAGAAATGGGAATCAGGGCATGGGGCAGGCAGAGGGCGAGGGATCCTGTGTCTGAAGAGTATAAAGAGATGCTGGTTATTTTTGTTCTCTTTGTTTTCTCTCGATGCTGTGCCATGAGGGCAGCTCCAGTCCCACGGAACTGCGCAATAGCCTGTGGGGTGACAGGGTAAAACTCTGAGACACGCCAACCTCTCTGACAAGAAAAGCTGGGAAAAGGGGGCCCCTCAGAGTGAGGGGGTAAAAAAAAAAAACTCAGAGAAAGGAAAATTAGAGAAGTAAACCTATGTATCAGTTAACACAAGTTCAAGGAAATCCATGAGACACACATGTGTGAAACACACCCAAAGAAGCGATGGCTCTGCCAAGTAAATTATGGCATAAAGAACCACATAAGCCCTAGACTAACTTCTGAATAGTACTTATATGGGGCAGAGCCAAACAGAATAGCAAAGGTTCTGAACAATGAACTAACATTGTTGCCACCAACCATCAAAGGTGAGAGTGATTTGCCATCTGAGCCTAACCTGGCTGACTTCTTTTTTTCACTTTGGGTATCAATGTTTTTTGTTTTTTTGGTTTTGTTTTATTATGATTATTATTATTATTTTATCCTCACCCAAGGACATTTTTCCATTTTTTGTTCAGGTAGAGTGGGAGGAAAAGAGAGGAAGAGAAAGAGAGAGAGAAACATCGATGTGAAAGGGACACATCGAGTGGCTGCCTCCCGCACCACCAACCAGGGCCGGGGACAAACTGCAACCAAGGTACACGCTCTTAGTGGGAACCGAACCCAGGTCTCTCTGGACCACAGGCTGACATTCTAACCGCTGAGCCAAACCGGCCAGGGCCATTTTTCCATTTTTGGTTCAGATAGAGTGGGAGGGAGAGAAAGGAAAAGAGAGAAACATCAATGTGAAAGGGACACATCAAGTGGCTGCCTTCCGCACGACCCAACCAGGGCGGGGGAACCGAACCCAGGTCTCTCTGGACCACAGGCTGACACTCTAACCGCTGAGCCAATCCAGCCAGAGCTATTTTATTTTATTTCTTTTATCTTTATTGTTGAGAGTATTACAGATGACCCCCTTTTGTTCTTCATTGCCCTCCTCCTCCCGGTTACCACCCCGCCCCAGGCCTTCACCACCCTGTTTATTATCTGTTTCCATGGGCAATGCATATATGCATATAAGTTCTTTGATTTATCTCTCCCCCCCCCCCCAACTCCTGTCTTGAGATTCATCAGTCTGTTACATGTTTCCATGCCTCTGGTTCTATTTTATTCATCAACTTATTTTGTTCTTAAAAAAAGAAATCATGCCCGGATGGTTTGGCTCAGTGGTTGGAGCATTAGCCCACAGACCAAAGAGCTGCAGGTTTAAATCTGATCAAGGGCACATACCTCAGTTGTGGTTCAGTCTCTGGCCCTGGTCAGGGTTGTGCAGAAGGTATCCCTCTCACATCGATGTTTCTCTCCCCCCCCCATCTCTCTCTCTTTCTCCCTCTCTCTCTACCTGAAGATAAATGCCCTCCCCCCACTCTAACTGAAGATAAATGGAAAAATAATCTCAGGAGGGGGAGGGGAAAGGAGGGGAAAGAAATCATTCCCCTGCAGATTTTAATAGGACCTAGTCTCACAACATAATATTGAGAATATCCAGGATACAATCCAAAGTTATTCAATGTACGAAAACAAATGGAAACCACAATCAATAGATGCCAACCCCAAGATGGTTCAGATGTTGAAATTATCAGACAAAAACTTTAACAGTTATTATGGCCCTGACCGGTTTGGCTCAGCGGTTAGAGCGTCGGCCTGCGGTCTGGAGAGACCCGGGTTCGGTTCCCGCTAAGGGCATGTACCTTGGCTGCAGTTTGTCCTCGGCCCTGGTTGGTTCGTGTGGGTGGCGGCCACTCGATGTGTCCCTTTCACGTCGATGTTTCTCTCTCTTCCTCTCTCTCCTTCCCGCTCTATCTGTGTAAAAAATGGAAAAATGTCCTCGGGTGAGGATAAAAAAAAAAAAAAAAACAGTTATTATGACCATGCTTCATGAGTAAGTGTGAACACTGTTGAAATTAATAGAAGTTATCAGAGAAAAGTAAAAATTACTCAAAAGAAAGAAAAGAAAGAAAATTTAGACTTAAAGGATACAATAATTAAAATATTTTTTTAAAATTCACTAGATGCATTAAATACCAGAATGTATATAACAGAGAAAAGAGTCAATAATATAATGACAAAAGTGAGCAAAACTACTGAATCTGAAGAACAGAGAAAAAAATGAACAAGAGCCTTAGGAGCTTATGGGACAATATCAAAAGGTCTAATATTTATTATCACTACAGTCCCAAAATGAGAGAAGAGAGAAATTAGTTCACGGAAAAAGTATTAAGAAAGAATGGCTGAAGACTTGCCAAAGATGGTTGAAGACATAAATTAACAGATTCAAGAAGCTCATTATACCCCAAATAAAATAAATTCAAAGACTACCCAGATAATAATCAAATTGCTGAAAACCAAAGATAAGGCAAAAATTTTAGAAGCAGCCAGAGAAAATCAACACATCACATATAAAGGAAACAGCAATTAAAATGAATACAAATGTCTCAATAGAAATGATGGAAGTTGGAAGACAGTGAGGAAAAAACCTTTAAAAATTTTTAAATTCTGTATCCAGTGAAAGTCTATATATAGTAAAACACCATTCAAGAATAAAGGAAAAAAGAAAGCAATTCTCAGTGAAAGAAAAAAGAGAGAGAATTCATCATCAGAAGATGTGCTCTAAGTTGGAACATAAAGAATGAATGGAGCCCTGGCCAGTTTGGATCAGTGGTTAGAGCATCACCCTTTCTCCCCTCTACCAGAGACTCCCAGATTCAGTCCCCACTAAGGGCACGTACCTCAGATGCAGTTTGTCCCCGGCCCCAGTTGGGGTTGTGTGGGTGGCAACCACCCAATATGTCTCTCTCACACCAATGTTTCTCTCTCTCACTTCCTCCTTCTCTATCTGAAGATAAATGCAAAAAAATAAAGAGTTCTCGAGTGAGGATAAAAATAATAAAAAAAATCATTAAAAAAAAAAAAATGGCCCTGGCTGGTTTGGCTCAGCGGTTAGAGCATCAGCCTGCAGACCAGAGAGTCCCAGGTTCGGTTCCCGCTAAGGGTATGTACCTCGGTTGCAGTTTGTCCCTGCCCTGGTTGGAGTCATGTGGGTAGCAACTAGTTGATGTATCTCTCTCACATCAACGTTTCTCTTTCTCTCTCCGCCACCTTCTGCTCTATCTGAAAATAAATGCAAAAAGAATGAACAGAAAACTAAATAAATGGTAAATATCTGCATAAATATGATAGATTATTTATTTGTCTCTGCTTAAGTTCTTTATAATTCGAATGACTATTGGAAGCAAAAATTAAATAGGGCTTTTAATGTATGCAGATGTAATACATATACTTAGAATATAAAGAGGAGACAGTAAAGGAATCTATTCGGTTGTAAGGCTTTTAAATTGTAGTCCTGGCTGGGTAGCTCAGCTGGTTAGAGCTTTGTCCAGATAACCAAGGTTGCAGGTTCAATCCCCAGTCAGGGTACATACAAGAATTAACCAATTAATGCATTAATAAGTGGAACAATAAATCGATGTTTCACTCTCTCGCTTCCCCTCTTCCTCTCTAAAATCAATAAATTTAAAATGTTTAAATTGTATTCATAAATACAATTTATGTGATAAAATACTATAAAAAATATGAACAAACACTCCACCAAAGATGTATGAATAGCAAATAAGCACATGAAAAGATGCTCAAAATCATTTGTTACTAGGGAATTGAAAACCAAAACTATAGTGAGACATGTGTATGGCTAAAAAAAAATTTTTAACCTGACAATACCAAGAGTTAGCAAGAATGTAGAGCAATTAGAACCATCACACTGCTGATGGGAATATAAAATAGTACAGATACTTTGGAGAACAATTTAGCAGTTTCTGATAAAGTTAAACATATACTTACCATAGCACCCAGCAATCCCACTTTCGGGCATTTACCCAAGATAAATGAAATACATGTTTATGTGAAAAACCTACATGCAAATGCTTATAACAGTTATATTCATAACTGCCCAAACTGGAAACAACCCAAAAGCCATTCAACGGGTGTATGCCTCAAATAGTTGGACATCATATGGCAGCACAATTCTCAGAAATAAACAGGAACAAATCACTGACACGTGCGAGGACGTGGATGTACCTCAAATGCACTGTGCTGAGAGCAATAAGATAAGCCAGACTCAAAAGACTACATATTTACATTTGCATTACATTCTAAAAAGAAGCATAGGGAAAGTGAACTACAGGAAAAGGTTGCCAAGGATTAGGGCTAAGGGGGCTGGGGGGTCTGACTCCAAAGGGGTGGTAATGGAAATGTCTGTATTTGACTGTGCTACTGGTTACATGATTCTAGGGGTGTGTCAAAATTCATACAAGAGAGTGTACACCAAAAGAGTGATTTTTTTCTGTACATAAACTTAAAAGCATTTTTTAAAGAGGAATATATAAACACACACCAATAAATACATGGCACTAGCTCAGTACCAGGCAGTGTATCAGGCACTTCTTACTTGATGGGAAAAGTGAATAATATTGTTTCTCCTCTCAAGTTGAAGTCAAATCCATGCCAGGGAGCCAAATGAACTATATTATTACATTATTATTAATAATATAGACTTTCAAGCAAGGCAGACCTATCAGATGAAATCCTGCCTGCCCCACATACTTCCTATGTAACGTAAGACAAGTAACTTTAGTTTTCTTATCTGCAAAAAGAAAATAACACTTGTACATCGCTATGCTGTGTGGGAATTAAGTTAGATAACAGGAACCACAGTGCAGCATCTAGCATATGGTAGACTAGAATTGAATGGAAGTTATTACTTTTTTATCATAATTTTTATTTATTGATGCAAACACTCCAAATGTGGTCCAAAGTAGACCTAAATTGTTACAAAATCTGCATAATAATGAATAGTGCGTTAAATATAAGCAACATATGTGTGTGCAGGATTCCCCTGTGCTAATAATCCACAATGTGTCATATCGCCCCCTTGCCTTATAATGACAACAGTCTGATGAAATAACTAATTATGATTAGTATTAGCATTAATGAAACCTTAATGTTTCCATACTGCTCTCTAGCTGAAAAGCACTTTTGGATCCATTATGTCATTATCTCATCATAACAACCCAGGGAAATTCTGTTCTCTCCAGGACAGCACAGTGACAAATGCCTGTGTGGAGAAGGCATAAATTACCATGCTATTAGCATCAGGTACAGCCCACCACCGCAGTCTAGCAGACTAAGAGATGAACAAATGTTTGATGTAAACACGGAAGACAAATGTAGAGATACAACCACATCCATCACTTGAGCTTTCACTACTTTGAGGTTTCACTTTAAATAGAGGATAATGCGTCATGGGTTCAGCAAACACTTATTAAGCACTTTTCACAAAGAAGTCAGGGAGAGGCCCTGCCCTCAGGAAGCTCACATACTTCCTTTGTGGGACTGCCACACATCTTATGACTTGATTAGCAGGTTAGCACTGAAAGCCAGGATGCTCACATTTGCAATAACCTTCCCTTGTTCTGCAGACACTCTCATGACTTATTATGTCTTGTCCCAAGAACTCAAAAGCCTGACCTGATGACTTCCCCAAGGCTGCTGAGTCCAGGTACTCCACCTACTGTTCTAGCACCTCTCTGAAGAGCAGTCACAAGAAAAAGACTTTCAAGAGACAGAAAAATAAAAGGCCAGCAATAAAGCCAGCAACACCCTCAACGAGGTAGCTGCAACCAGAACCACTTGCTTGGGGAACTGACAATCATGAGTTCCCATCAGAATTTCCCCTTCAGGGTATAAACTGGGCAGTAAATCCAAACCTTTGATACTCATGATGGGCTGACACACATCCTGACTGTATTCTTTGAGATCTGTGCTGTTGATCTGTTCAGGAAAGAAAAATGGCCAAAGCATAGTTAAACAAAGAGTGTTCACGTTGGTCGTCCTATTACGGGAACTGTCAACATGAGCCCCACATGGTCTGCTTGTTTTTCCCCTTGAGCTCTCTGAACACACCTAAGTCACCTGGACCAGGGTACTTTGGTACTTTTTTCCCTAGGAAATAAGCAAATGTCCATATGAGCTTTATTGAGCTTTTATGAGCACAACCTTGTTTCTGGATTTAATAAAACCCACAGGTGGTCTGTCTTCTGCATCACACCCACTTCTAGGCTCAAAGACATCTATAAGGGACAACAGGAAATGAGAAAACAATACGTCAGTCAACCAAGGGGTCTAAATCCTGGAAACCAAAAAGAAGCCTTATTTACTAAAATAAAGACATACTATATTTATTAACAGCTCCAGTAAGGAGCCCTGAATCCCTCTATGGTCCGATGCAAAAAAAAAAGTGGGCTTTTGATGGAGCAGGTGGTGGAATCTTCAAGGTATCTGAAACCAGAGGCAGCTTAAGGCAATGCATCCCAACTGAATCATAGATGTATCCAGCTTCATTCATCTGTGTGCCTCTTTTGGAAAGGGTTTTATATTTTGAAGAGTTGAGACATTTTGATACTTAACTGCATACTCAAGCCACATGCTAAGGCTTTGACTGGAGTTACAATGTACTGGGCTTTTTATTACACCTCACTATACCAGGGAATAATGACAGCTTTCTTTACTATAGCACTTTGTTGTATTTTCCAATGTGTTTCTCATACAGGTAGAAGTTCATAAGCTCCTGTCCAAAAGCCCAGTGAGAAACACAGGGTAGATATCATTATCCCCATTTCACAGAGAAGGAAACTGAGAAACAAAACACACCTTGAATGAATCCATGCAGTTCATTAATAACCCAGTGCCAGGATCTCCACACTCATAGGTTGGATGTGCTCTTCTCCGCACAGCTCTGTCCATTCTTATGTTCCACATGGTGGAAACAAATCTCTGTGTCCATTCAGGAGTGTGGATCAGTCTGTGTAGCCCTAGGGTTCTCTGTACTATTGCACATTTGAATCACCCAACATCGCCTTGGCCAGGTGGTTCAATTTGTTGGAGCAGTGTCCCTTACACCAAAAGACTGCAGGTTCAATTCCCAGTCAGGGCACATACCTAGGCTGTGGGTTTGATCCACCGTTAGGGGCGCATACAGGTGGCTGCAATCAATATTTTTCTCTCACACTGATGTTTCTCTTTCTCTCCCTCTCCTTTCCCCTCTCTCTAAAATCAATAAACAGATCCTCATGTGAGGATTTAAAAAAAACAATATCTGGGCACCACTCAGAGATTCTGATCAAACTGGATTGGAATAGAACCCAGGTAGATGTAATTTTTAAAAGTTCCCCCACAAGATTCTAATTTGATAAAAACAACTAGCCTCTAGGCCCTAGCAGGTATTACTATCTAAGCTAACTACAGCATTTGAGTGAAAATCCATGAAGGCTCAGGAAAGGAGATGCTCAATTCCAAAACCTAGATTCACTGCTACCAACAGATATATAGTCACCCCTTATCCACAGGGGATATGTTCCAAGACCCCCAATGGATGCCTGAAACCACAAATAGTACTGAATACTACATATGTTTTTTCTTATACACAACATACCTTTCACTCTAAAAATGCACTTTATAGCTTCTCTTTGGCCTATCTGAGTTGCCAACATCACTACTCTTGCACTTTGGGGCCATTGTTAAGTAAAATAAAGATGACTTGAACACAAACACTGTGATACCACAACAGTCCATCTGATAACTGAGGCACCTACTAACGGGTGAGAGCTTCTAAAGCAGTGGTTCTCAATCTTCCTAATGCCATGACCCTTTAATACATACAGTTCCTCATGTTGTGGTGACCCCCAACCATAAAATTATTTTCGTTGCTACTTCATTACTGTAATTTTGCTACTGTTATATCTTAGGCGACCCCTGAGAAAGGGTCATTCGACCCCCAAAGGGGTTGCAGCCAATAGGTTGAGAACCACTAAAGCATGGAGGTGCTCGACAAAGGGATGATTCAGCCCCTCAGCACTTATACTTGTGCACATTTCTAGTGCGTGTGATTTTAATGTGCAGTCTGTGATATGTTGGGGTGGTGTGGGAAAGTGCCAGATTTCATCATGCTACTGAGAATAGCACGCAATTTAAAACATGAATTGTTTATTTCTGGAATTTTCATTTAATGTTTTCAGACCATGGATGACCAGGAGTAACTGACATGACAGAAAATGAAACCACAGATAAGGGGGACTACTGTACCAATGACGAAAAACCTAAGCATGTTTGTGACAAAGCAGACCACAGACTGCACATTAAAATCACGCGCACTAGCAATGTGCACAAGTGCTGAGGGGCTGAAACGTGAAGGTCAAACCATCCTGCTTCAGAATCCAGGTCTCTTGCAAAGTGTAACTGTCAAATCCTTTCCCTCCTCCAGGCCCCATTTCTTATCAGAGAGCAGGAGCTGCCTCTAAGGGACAAGAAGTCAGTTGTGCACAGGCTGTTGAATTAAGGCTTGTTGCAGCTCATCAGGACTGCCAGTCTGCATTCATTTGCATTCATTTCCATCCCTGCAGAATGGATGTATAAAGACCCAGAAAATGCCAAGTGTGTACATTTATGTCCCCACTGCATCCTGCAGAAGGTACTCCTCTGATTCATTCAGGAGTGGCCAGAATGCAGTCTCACGTGTTGATGACTCAGGGGAAGGATTGAATTACTGGGTGGTCCCAGAAGCTGCACTGGCAGCTGGTGTAAAAACCAAGACCACACTCCTCTTGGCAAGAGATCCAATTCTGTTTCACTCATGTGAAAATGCACTCAATCCTCTCTGTCAATGAAGGAGCACTTTTACAGTGGATAATAGGGGAAAAAATTAAATGAGATCTTAAG
Organism: Molossus molossus; assembly: GCF_014108415.1. Taxonomy (NCBI): domain Eukaryota; kingdom Metazoa; phylum Chordata; class Mammalia; order Chiroptera; family Molossidae; genus Molossus; species Molossus molossus. Next base: position 143,516,998 of record NW_023425344.1, read on the forward strand.
ACAAATTTGGAGATGGCTTCAGAAAGTGCTCACAGCTTCCTAAACCATCCTGAACTTAGCAGTGTGGCTCTTTGAGCTCAAGCCTATGAGACACTTACGCTGAAGGCTGGAGTTTGAGTTCATATTCAGGTTTTATTTACCCACATGATTTATGTTTTAAAGTCTAAGGGCATTTCCTCCCTACTATGATGGAAACAGGCAGGCAACAACACAATGTTATTTTCAGTGATCCCAGCCCCCAAGATGGAAACAGGCATCCAGCCAGGGAGTCTGGAAGGAATGGACTGTGTATCCTAGGCCTTTGGGAAATTCACCTGGCGCCCAGTGGCTACTTCTGAACATAATCACTGACAAAGTCCCAGTGAATGGAGAAAAAACTACGGTGTGATTAAGTGCAGTAGTGGAGATTTGCTACAGCCTGCTTTTAGACATGGATCACTGAGACGTCACATTCTAAAACCTCAAAGTTCTGGAAGAACAGAGTGCCATTGCTCTATCCACGTCAAGACATACAAATTCACATCTAAAAGGAAGCTGACAATCCATGTCACTTGTATAACGATAAAAATAACGTGGGTTTGGTCAAACACTGGTCTCTGATCCTTTTTCCTTCAAAAGCGGGATTCCGGGTCAGGAAAGGGCTGTGTTGTGCGCAGGGAGCAGCTTGGCAATCGGCTCCCTCTCCAAAGGCAGGTGATGTCCCCGCCCGGGTCCCTCCCATTAGCAGCTGCTGAATGAAAAACTAGCAATTACTCAAGAGAAGGCTCTCTCCAGCCTCTGAATTTTGGCACATGTGCCTTCCTGCACCTCAAAAAGTTTAATAAGACGTTAATGGTCACAGCCTCGGTGCCCACACCCCCTTCTCAAAGATCATTTAGTCGCAGAATTGCCAACCCAATCGCCCAGGTTGGGAAGAAGACAATTTTCCAGAAATGTTGATATTGCTTAAGAGCTCGTTTTCCTTTAACATTCTTAGAGTCTAAAAACAAAGGACCTTCCTTTTTATGATACTTTGGCTTACGTGTAGAAACTAAGGTAGATAGATGGGTTCTTCCCAGCTTTATCAGGGTCATTTCAACTAAATACAGACCTCAAGAGAAGACGTGTAGTTGAGATAAATGCTTGGTTTTTTTTGGGTTTTTTTTTAAACTGTGGTAAAACACATACAAAATTTACCATCATAACCATTTTTTTTTTTTTTTGGTAAATCCTCACGCAAGCGTATTTTTTGCCACTGACTTTTTTTTGGAGGGAGTGGAAGGGAGGGAGGGAAAGAAGGAGGGGGGGGGGAGAAACACTGACGTGAGAGAGGCACGTGGGCGGCTGCCCCCGCCAGCGCCCCGAGCTGGTGGGGATGGAATCTGCAACCCAGGCACCGCCCGTGACCGGGGGTCGCGGGAGACCCTTGCGTGGGAGGACCACGCTCCACTTGGCGCATCACAGCCAGGGCCCTCACCACGTGCACGTGCACAGGGCGGTGTCATAAGCACAGGCACACGGCTGCACCACCCTCCCCACCATCCGTCGCCAGAACTTCCGCCGTCTCGGCCCCCACTACACCCTAACTCCCCATTTCCCTCCCCCCAGCCAAGGGACCTCTGAGTTGTTTCCACCTTTTGACCAGTGTAACAGATGACATAATGTACATGACATAATTTACCTATGGGAAGGTCCCAGACAAATACACCAAGTGAAACAGCACAGCGTCGGAATGGAGTGCTCACTGCGCACAGGCAGCAAGCTGGGGCTGGGGTTTCGGAAATGACCATCCTAGAGCTTATGAATATTAATAATCAAAAACCTCATTTAAAATGGAGTCAGGAGCTAGAAGAGAGAGCGCTCACACAGGTCTGCCACTCAGCACATACCTCTGACCCATCGGGAAGACACCCCACCAGGAAGAGACGCACGTGCATCTCCGACAGGAAGTGACCCTACTACCTCAGCAGGAAGAGTCCTCTCGCCCAGTAATAGCCCAGCCAATGGGAGACCGCCATGCCTCAGCCAATGAGAAGCCTGCATACTTCGAACTTCCAGTTTCCTCCAATGGACTCTTCATTTACAACAGCCCCTCCTAAATGCATGAAAGAACCTTGTTCTCCTGTTTCTGGACTTGTGCACAGTTCGCCATTAGACCTCAATACTTGAACTACAATTCTTTGCAGTTCTGGAATAAACCCATCTTGTTACAAGTCAACAGACTGTTTCTTCAAGTTGGGATGCTTGTTAAAAGCGCAAGTGTCTCCATTCTACCTACCCCAAGTTTTACTGCATCAGACCTGCTGGAAACAGGACCCAGAACTCTGCCTTTTACACGCTCCCTATTAGATTATGACGTTTGGCCTCAACATAAAGGTGCGGCCTGGCACATAAATGAGGTGAGTGGGGAAGACTGTATATTGAGAAAAGAGGGGCATCTCTAGAACACAATCTTGAGAAGCAAAATGAGCCACCACTGGAGAAGACAGGAAAGCTAAATGAGTTATGCAGCAGGGAATCAATAAAAGAATCTGGAATGGCAACAAGAGCCCAGCTAGGGATAAACAGCATGAGTCAAGGGGGACCTGGCGGGCAGTTTTCTAGAAACTGCAATCTCAGGTGGCACCAGCTCATGCACAGTGCCTCTGTGCAATTTTGGAAAAAAGCTTCCTTTCCTCTGTGTGCCCCCTGGCCAGCAACCTACAGAAATCAGAGCAGCTGCTGAGCTTAATCTCCCACACCACCTACTTCCCAGCATTCCTGGAAAAGGAGCAAAAGGATTTCCTGCTTTAGTGGGAAATCACTCTATCTGTGGAAACCAGGAGTTGAGGTCCCTTTAAGGCACAATGAGATTCATCTCAGTGAGCTTAAGCCTTCCCCTATCTGGATGAACAGAGATGCAAAAGAGAAAGGGCACATCACGATTACTGGGTGTCCCTCTTTTCTAAGGACAGAATCCTCAAATGCAGGCCGACACCATCTGAGTTGACATAGGAAATGCTGTTTCCACTGGTCCAGGGTTTCCAGGGTTTCCTTAGCCTCTTAGATTTTCCCTACTGTGCTTATCAGCATGAGGGGTGTACTAGACACACCACCCATAAGAACAAAGAATCGTGAGGAAATAGAGCTGCAAGAAAAGTCCAAGTTGTACCTTACTGGAGACATTAAGGCACATTCAAACAGTAGCTGTAAAGCGTTCAGAATCATTCAGAAATTCGTTAACTATCCTTAAAAGTTGTTTTTATTTTGTAAACAATTTTTTTTTTTTTTTTTACAAATAATTCAAGCAGTATTTAGTATCACATTATTGGGTCAGGTTGGTATGATAGGAAAACTCTTTTCCCCTTATGCCTTTGGAGGGTTGTCTGCTTATTTTTTGTTCTTTTGGTCAGCAGACTTAATAAGAGATCTGTTCTCTGCACACATTTTAAAGTGCACTGTACCATATGGTTAACCAGGGGGACTGAGCTGTACAGCAGATCTCCAGAACTGATTTATCTTGCATAACTAAAACTTTCTATCCATTGAAAAACAGCTCCCTAACTCCTCCTCTCTCTAGCCTCTGGCAACCACTATTCTATTCTCTGCATCTATGCGTTTGACTATTTTCGATACTTCATATAAGTAGAAACATGCAATTATGTCCTCTTCTGTGACTGGCGTATTTCACTTAACATAATGTCCTCCTGGTTCATCATCCATGTTATTGAAAATGGCAGTATTTCCTTCTTTTTTAAGGCTCCATTATATAATATCCCATTACATAAATATGCCATACTCTTTATTCACACATCTGTCAATGGACATTTGTACTATTTCCATATCATGACTATTGTGAATAATGATGCAGTGAACATGAGGGTACAGATATCTCTTCAAGATTCTGATTTCAGCCCTGGCCGGTTTGGCTCAGCGGTTGGAGCGTCGGCCTGCGGTACAGAGAGACCCGGGTTCGGTTCCCGCTAAGGGCACGTACCTCGGTTGCGGTTTGTCCCCGGCCCTGGTTGGTCGTGCGGGTGGCAACCACTCGATGTGTCCCTTCACATTGATGTTTCTCTCTCTCTCTCTTCCTCTCTCTCCCTCCCGCTCTATCTGAACAAAAAATAGAAAAATGTCCTCGGGTGAGGATGAAAAAAAAAAAAAAAAGATTCTGATTTCAATTATTTTGCTATCCTTACATTTTTTAATGAGGCACTCAGAACAGTAACAAATAACCCAAAAAATAATTTCCTCTATTAATTAGTGCAGTTACTTTGAAAAACATGTTCTCCGCTTTGCAGTTATATGGGGGAATATTAAAAGACTGTTTTCTTATCCCGTTTCATTAATTCCACAGACATTTATTGAGCACTGTGCAAGGAACTAAGAATACAATGTGACCCAAAGCAGATAGGGTCCCAACTTAGTGCTCAGTGGTACCAAGCATGGAGTGAGCATGAGAGGGCCCGTCTCCTTCCATTGATTCCTTTACAGTGTGCAGAGAATCTGAAACTTCCCAACCACTCATACATTATCTTTTCTGATCTTCATAGCAATCCCAGGAAGCAAGCTAGACAGGCATAATACATCCATTATACAGATGAGAAGATAAAGTCTTGAGAAGTTGTGACTTGCCAATCCTTACACATTTAGTATGTGGTGGAGCCTGGAATCAACCTAGATTCTCCTTTCTTCCAATCTATGACTCGTGTACAAAAGAATTCTAGGGTGCCCCTTCTTTGGGGGAAATGGTAGGGTTTCATGTACATGTGATGGGATGGAAGAGGGAAGGAGGAGGAAGGTCACTGTCTGAAATCACTTGTTCTATTGAATCAGCCCTTCTTCGCTCTATTTTGTTAGTATCTGGTACATGCCAGAGCACGCAGTCCTGGCCTTAATGAAAACCAAACAGTGATAAAGCCACAACACAAAGAAGAGATCCAACTTTGCCATGAGAAGCGTAATTAAATTCTCATAAAACACACACTAGTGCTGGCCCATTTGCTTTCAACTCTTTTTATTCTTTGTTGTGCAACAGTGCTGAATAAGCAACAAAGGACAGATACTGCCTATGATGAGCACAACTTAAGCTCCTTCTAAAGCTCCTTCTAAAGCTCCTTCTGTGGGCCAGGGAAGTAGCCAGATGGACCGCTCGGCCAGGAAAAGTTCCCTCCAGCATTCCTGACACTGCAAGATTTGGAAGCCTTTGATCCACCTTTGAGAAGCTTTCTACACCACAGTTTTATTGTCTTTCAAATTACAGAGCCAACGTAATGATCCTTGTATTCTTCTCCCACCATGGGTTTTACAGAAGAATGTTCGTTTCCTTGGCACCCATAAGAGAAAGATGGTCCAGAAGTTCTGTGCTTACAAGTTCAGTTTTTGAAGACTTGGCAATTCATCTGCTCTCCTGCCCAAAGTGATGCCATGCCAGTGGGCAACCTCACCACCAAGTTCCACTTCAGCTCCACTACTATCACACACCTCTTTTCACGAAGACTTCCCACACTCTCACTGCTTTTGCACTGATCAGGATACAATGGGAGTAATAATAACCATAAAGTAGCTAAAAAATAAACAGCAATCCAGGAAAAAAAAAAATGACTAAGAAACAAGGTGACAGTGGTCCATGACTGCTCTGACTTCACTTGGAAGCAAAAGAAGATTCGGGCCCTAGCCAGTTTGGCTCAGCAGTTCGAGCGTCAGCCTGCAGACCGGAGAGTCCCCGGTTGGGTTCCCACTAAGGGCATGTACCTAAGTTGCAGTTTGTCCCCATTCCCGGTTGGAGTCATGTGGAGGGCAACCACTCGATGTGTCTCTCTCACATTGATGTTTCTCTCTCTTCTTCCCTCTCTCCCTCCTGCTCTATCTGAGGATAAATGCAAAAATGTCCTCAGGTGAGGATTTAAAAAAAGATTTGGGCCCTGGACGGTTTGGCTTAGCAGTTAGAGCATTGGCCTGGTCCAGAGAGACCCAGGTTCAGTTCCCGCTAAGGGCACAAACCTCAGTTGCAGTTTGTCCCTGGCCCTGGCTGGTCGTGCGGGTGGCAGCCACTCGATGTGTCCCTTTCACATCGATGTTTCTCTCTCTCTCTCTCTCTCTCTCTCTCTCTCTCTCTCTCTCTCTCTCTTCCTCTTTCTCCTTCCCATTCTATCTTAACAAAAAAGTGGAAAAATGTTCTCGGGTGAGGATAAAAAAAAAAAAAAAGATTTGGGCCCAGCCCTCAAGAAAGGTCAGAGGGCATGTGCCACAAGGCAGAGTCAGGTAGCTCAAGGCGTGCACTGCAGAACTCAGAGAAACTCTGGGGGAGCAGCTACCTCCAGAGGGGGTGGAGGGAGAGTTAAGAGAAAGGGACAAAGTGGCCGTCAGGGTCTTTGACAGGACATGTTCCCAGAGGATCACAAATCCAGCCTTTCTGGTTAATATGCTCGAGGTCTCTCCAGAGAGGCACACACTGGCTAATGCAGGAAAACAGGGACAAGTGCGGTCTTCTGCCGTGTCAGAGCTAGCAGATGTCCGCACACAGGAACTCCGAGTCTCCCTGAATAATACTTACTATCCTGAGGCCAGTACTGCCTGCTTAGGAATCTGGACTTTTAAACATTGTGACTTGAATATCACTACAAAGCAGGATGCCAAGAGAAAGCATTCCAATATGATCTTCCATCCGACAGACTACTCTGCAGGGCCCGCAGCCCCAACTTGGAAAGATTGGCCCAACAACAGAAGAAAGGAGGAGAGAGTAATTTGTTAGGAAAACACAAAACACACATATCAGGGTAAGTCACCATTGTCAGTTAATCCTCCATCAGATCTATTTATTCATCTCAGGTGGAGCCAGCCCAGCTAAATTGGGCCTTACTTGCATTTTATGTCTTGTGATAAGATCTCTACTCCCCCAAACATTCCCCCTTCTCCCCATCAGCCCACTCTTTCTCTCTTTCTTTTGCTCTTGCCAATGTCCTGCTTTCTCTCCTTCCCTCCTTTCTGACCGACCCCTATTCCTTGTAAAAAGTGGCTTAGGTTGCCAGACAGCTGTGACACGTGCCTGAGGAGGGACCTGGTACTCAGCTGTAACTCGGCTCCCAGGAGTTGTTTTTGGTTCACCCATCTCATTGAATGTATTTAAATATGTTATATGCAGCCACCTGGCTGAATGGGCAGGGAGAGCAGCAAGCACTCCTCCCTCAGTCCCAGCAGCACACACATGTACAGAGAGAGACTTGCACCCACATATACACTTGCACACACACACACACACAAACACTAATGCACTGAATGGGCAGCAGCACAGCACTGATGCAGCTGTGCCAAGTGGGAGAGTACCGAGGTGCCGGCATCGTGAAAGCACATGGAGCCAGCAAAGCCAATTCCCTCTTGCCAGGAAGATGGGCTCCAAGGAGAAAAGGATGAAAATGGCACATGAACAGTCCTCACAGGACCTCAGGCACACTCAGACCTCCAGATGGCAGCCAGGCAGCGAATCCTCTGCATCCTCCTCCATGCTGCCCTCCAAATCACCCCTCTCCATTGCTCCTGCCAGCACCCTGTCGGGCTGGTCGGCCTCATGGAACATGAGCCACCACCTGGGAGCAAGGCCAAGTCTACCACTTAAGAGCAAGCATCCTAATGGCAACCTGCTCAGATCAAAGCCTGTTCTGCCACTGCTTTGATGGGACCTTGGGCAGGTTACTGAACTTCTCTGTTTCCATTTCTTCCTCTATAAAATGCAAGTAATGACAGCACCTACCCAGTGGGGTATCAAGAGGACAAAATACAACTCCCCAGGTGTGCTTAACACAATAAAGGTTGGGTTCTGTTACCCAGATCCTGCCTCACCTCCACTAAGCCTGTGAACAAGACACGATTCTGCCTGCACCCAAATTCTCTTACGGATAAACTGAGACCAGATCAGTGATCACCCATGTTCCCCCCAGCATACACAGTGTGTTATTCTCTGATTTTCCATCTTCTGTAACACACCCTCTCTTCTCTCTTTTAGTCTCCTTACTTCTGACCAGTCTCACCCACCTCTGTCAGAGTGGCTTTCCTAAAACCCCGTGTCCATCATGGCATTACCCTGCCCCAGAGTCACACTGCATCTCTTACCTGGTAGTCCAAACTCCCGGCAGAGCCACTGCCCCGCCGCCCCCCAGGGGGACTCCACCACCCTGCAGACTCCACACTCACCCCTCTCTAAGCCTTGATCTACTCCTACTGTTGTGCCAGCACCCACCAGGGGTCTTGGAATGTACCCACTGTGGGCAAGGGGGAACTACTGTAGTCCATTACTAAGTCCCTCACAAAGAATCCATACCTTGGTGTCTTCTAAAGGAAAGACTGACTAGATGACAAATTGGCAGAATGTCCCAAGCCACTTTTGATAGGAAATCCTCTCTGAATGGAGGTCCTGAAAGTCAAGTAACTTGCCCAAAGTCACAAGAACAGGATGGTGGCCAGGCCTCAAAGCCTAGTCTTTTCTGCTTTGTACTAAATAGATTCTCAATCACTAGGAAGGCAGGTCACTAGCACTAGCAGTGACAGCAAGGACTCCTCCAATCCCACAAGGATAAGGCTCCTGCCGCTGATGGCCTGTCCCTGCCAGAGTGTATTCACACTGGGTGATGCTGGGCCTCCGCCTCTGACCTCAGTGAGGTTGAAAAGCAGGTCAGCCCAGCCTTGGACAGATGCACACAGTGAATGACTCTGCTCCAGGAGAGAAAGGAAGAAGTTACTCAGCTTTCTTTCCCTGCCCCATCCCCCCTCATCCTCCATGGAGCCAAACACCACACCCTCTCTGGGCATTCCTGGCTTTGCTGTGGTTTCTCTAAATGACCCGTGGAGGGTTCTTGTTAATTCCTTCTCCTCAAGTAGACTATGGACAGTGTCAGTATGTCCCGGAGTGTCTGGTGAGGGTTCTGGAACTGCACCCAAGGCCTCAGCAGACACACCCTGTTATGTAATGGGACAGCTAATGCCCATCAGTGCTCCCTGAGTATCCTCAGATCTGAACAGCTAACAGGCAGACAGCCTGCCCACAATTCTATGCTCTGCTCTCCTGAGTCTTCTCTAAGGCACACCCCAACCCCAATTTCAAAGCCATCTGTTGTAAAGAATGGGAAAATAGCCCTTCTTTATGTTTTTTCCAGCCAAATCCTATCACAAGCCCCTCTGTGTGCCACCCCCTAGGCACAGAGTTGCTTGGTGAGAGATTCAGATTGGGGGGTGGAGAGGCAGGGGTGGAATCAATGCCAATGACTCATGGCCAGCTACATGAAGCTGGTTATTTCTGCTTTTAGTTCTGATGTGTCTTTCTTTTTTCCAGAAGCACCTGGAAGGTAAGAAAATCATGAAATATGCATGCAGATATGGATTGTGGGCAGCAAAGATAAAGTAGAACAGTTCTTATCAGAATGAGAAAAGAGATATAGGCTCCTGGTAGTGAACAAGACCCAGAATTGTCCATCCACATCTTAGCCAAGGTCACCCTAAATGACCTCATCAGTTCAGCTCTAAATACTAAGATTGATGAAAAGCCAGTATGTGGAAGAACTGCCTGGGAAGCTTTTGTTTATCTAATTCCCTTTCCATCTCTCTTGCAATCAGCCCAGTAATCAACAAATAACATAAATGATAATAAAGCATGATGTTTGACATGGATGTAAAAATGAAGGCAGTAACCTAGAAGCTAAAAAAGTAGATTCAGAAATGAGCCAAGGTAAGTCATTTAGATCCAATGCCTTAATCTACCTACTTAATCTACGAATGTGCATGATGACTCAGCAATTCTGCTTCTGGGTGCATACCCAAAGAAAATGAAGATACTATTTCAAATAGATATCTGCACCCCCTATTTTCACTGCAGCATTATTTACAATAGCCAAGATATGAAAGCAACCAAAGTGTCAACTCAATAGATGAATGAATAAAGATGTGGTACATATATACAATGGAATATTACTCAGCCATAAAAAAGAATGAAATCTTGTCATTTGTGACAACATGAATGGATGTAGAGGGTATTACTCTAAGTGAAATAAGTCAGAGAATGACAAATACCATATGATTTCACTTATATGTGTAATCTAAAAAAAACTCCAAAAAACAAAACAGCCCTGACCGGTCTGGCTCAGCGGTTAGAGCATCGGCCCACGGACCAATTAGTCCTGGGTTCAATTCCAGTCAAGGGCACATACCTCGGTTGTGGTTTGTCCCCTGCCCTGGTTGGGTTGTGCAGGAGGCAACCAGTCGATGTGGCTCTATCACATCCATGTTTCTCTCTGTTTCTCTCTCCCTCCCTCCCACTCTATCTGGTAATAAGTAGAAAAATATCCTCAGGTGAGGAATCAAAACAAAACAAAACAGAAACAGACTCATAGAGAATAAACTGATGGTTGCCAAAAGGGGAATGTGGTAGGGGGAAAGGTAAAAAAGGTTGAAGGGATTAAGAAGTACTATTTCCAGTTATGTCAAAAATACTGTTACTAGACTTATGGTGGTCACTTTGTTCGTATATAAATGTTAAATAACTATGTTACGTGCCTGAAACTAATTTAATATAGTATATTAACAATATTTCAACTAAAAAAGATATGGTAAAATTGTGCATGAATATCTGCTACCTAAATTCTATTGTGAAAACTGACAGAAATCCTTAATTTAGATGACATACTATGAAAGGCAATATCATTCTTGTTTCTCTTTACTACTTTTTGATCACTGCATTGCAGAGAACTGAATTGCACCCCAACAAACTTTAATGTAATAAAGGATGGTGGTCAATAGCAACAATGATTTTGCTATTTTCTTGGAACCCCAAGATCAGCTTGGGGTCTTAACATCAGCTGGTTTCCCATCCCCTCTCAATCTCAGAGCTCATCTTCCCCACCACTCACCACTCCCCATCACCAATGTGGAAGCCAGAATCTCTTCTGTTTCATCTCCACTTACCCAGCAACTGTCTCCCACCCTCTCCCTGAAGACATCCAGTAATGAGAATGAACCCAGCGCTATCCAGCTTTTATACAAGTTGGAAATTGGGCACATCATAGATATAGAGTTTAGCCTGATCCCAGGCAAAGAGTTCCTGGATACCTCTCTCTGTTACCAAAACCCACCTATCCTGGCCTAAGGCTTCTCTTCTTGGATAACCCAGAAGTTGTGTGCTCTGTTGTTCTGTTGGTACCAGATACTCACTCTAAGACCTTGGCCACAGGGCAAATCAGGTCCTTCAGTATGGCTCAGGTTATAGTTTTGGAACTCGGGTGTAGGGTTCCCAATCATCACAAAAGTCTCCACTGCTTTGGCTTCTAACCATCCTCACGTTCTCCCCTTACCCCCGTTTTCCCTTTCCTCCTATCCTTCCCCATCCCTCTCAAATAAATATATTTCTGCACCAGCCTTCATCTTTTGTTCCAGCCTAGGTACTTTCCAGTCTAATCACCTTTCTACACTTTCTTGCCACTTTCTAGACTTAGGTTTAGTCAATTTTCATAAACCAGGCTGTTGTGAAATTGTGTACTATTCATACCCAGTCATTTGGGAAACAGATATGAAAATTTAATAAAATTTATTAGAGTTCAAATGAGTACATGTTATGACTTTATTTTTTTTTATTTGTTTAAAAATTTTTTCTTTATTAATTTGAGAGAGAGAGGAAGGTAAAGGGAGAGAAAGATAGAAACATCAGTGAGAGAGAACATTGATTGGCCGCCTCCTGCATGTTCCCCACTGGGGACTGGGCCCACAACCTGGGCATGTGCCCTGACTGGGAATCGAACTGGCGACCTCTTGGTGCATGGGTTGACGCTCAACCACTGAGCCACACCAGCCAGGCATCATGTCACGATTTTAAACAAACAATGTGTATTTCAGGTCTGGGTATATGGGGGTATTTCAAATCTTAAAAGCTAATAGAATTTAAATCCATGACCATAAAAAGAAACTCAACTAGTTTTTAAATGCTATTAATGGACCATTTCTCTTGTATCTATAGCTAAAGTTTGTCATTGTAGCAAACTGCTAGCTGTTCACCTCTGGTTATTTGCTCTTTCTTCTCTAGGGAGAAAGCCCCTGATTTCCAGCTAGACCCTTACACCTCACAATGGAGACTATCTCCAATCTTCCCTTGCAGTTAGGCATGACTGTCTAAGCTCTAACTAGTCACATGTGCCCTTTGCCCCTTTTTCTCTGTTCCTCCATTCTGCTAGGATATGGATGCCCCCATTTTGCACCAAGAAATCAAGGCCATACAAGGCAGAGAAACAAGGGAGAAGGAGCCTGGGTCCCTGCCACCACCTATCAAGACTTGTCAAGAGAGAACCAACCCCGATCCTGCTTTACTCAGCTATCTGTGGTTTTCTGCAGTCAATCTTCATCCTAACTAATACAGTCATTCTAAAGTTGGAAGTTTTCAAACCGAACATGAACTTCATAAAGACACTAACAACCAAGGTAATTTACTAAGACACTTGTCCACATCCTTTGGGGAACAAAGGAACATGTAAGAAAACATATATTTAAAAGAACATTCTTTAAAGAAAGAAGCTTTTTCTGACAGTAGGTGAATGTATATTTCCAGGTTTTTCAATCTTTCACATCGTTAAACCCTTCACAACAATAAATCATCTTGTACATTCTTTCTAAATTCTACTAGAGTAACTCAATGGAGAGTTTGCGTCCTTTCAACATTGCCTAATTGTGTATTTCTTCACTTTCTGAAGGACACAAACCTTAAAGGAGCAATAAATCCAAATGAACTACTCTGACATTCTGCATTTCTTGGAGAACTAAACATTTTACTTCCTTAACTGGAAAAACAAACACATCTTTGATTTTAAAAATTAATCATTAAAAATGGAAATAAAAACCCATTAAGAGTGAAGTACCTTGAATAATTGGAAAAGGTATATCATTATTTAAACTAACTGGAAATATTCCTTAATGGTGTTTAATATTTAGCTCAGTCTAAGCAGTAACTAAAATTAATGTTGTTGTTATGCCCTGCACTATTATAAGGTCATAGGTACATAAGGCAGTTAAAAGAAATATTTGTATCTAGGAACTTTTTAGGAAATAAAAAGGTTGAAGGCATTTTTCTTTTTTCAGAAACAGCTTTAACTGGGGCAGTACATTTTTGTGTGAGAAATTCACAAGAGTGAAACAATGTGCTTGCTGTCAATGTAACCAGAATTGAAGTTTCAGCCCACAAATTCACAGTTTACATTTTTTAATTGAAGGATTTTGACAATGGTGCTTTTAATTCTAACTGAGAAGACTTTCACCCAACACAGAAATTCCATCCCTAAGCTGCTCTTACCCCACTGGTTTCTAGTTTACATTTAGAATCAGTTTCATTACTAGATCTCAAATTCAAAACAATGACATAATCAGCTCTTAACCCACCGAACCAATTAAGGTGAAAAGTGACAAGAAAAACCCCAAACCACAGTGAATATGAGAATGAATTAAAAAATAACAGGCTTCGTGGCACCAGGCTGGAATGGTGGGGGTGCGAGGGGAAGCAAGGAGGCAGCAGGTTTGCCTTCCCATGTATAACTTTCTACTATAGTGTGTGTGTGTGTGTGTGTGTGTGTGTGTGTGTGTGTGAAATTAATGTGAAAAATTAGCAAGCATTTCCTAAGCACACACCAGCTGAGAAGGAAAAAATGACTCAAAACTAAGCTATAAGCCAAAAATACACAGAGTGAACCTAGCCTGGGATTCAACGTTTTCCATAGATAATCCACCCTAGATAATCTGGTTCTACTGCTGAATTTAAGCTTCTTTACATATGTAGCTTCATCTGATGTACTGTAAGTGTACTATAAATGGCTGAGACTCTTCTTGTGGGTACTGACATGACCCCTGCCAGTCCTAAGACACCCTGTCTTGCTCTACAGTTCATAGCTCCCCTCAGAAACTACAAGCAGGGCCAGTATTTCCCCCTCCACAAGCATTGTGTTGAAGAGATATTTATTATGTTAACTCTAGTCTCAAGCCCAAAGATGAATCTCCTTCTACCGTATTCCTTTAATGACTCTTACATAGGATTTCCCCTTGGCATCTCCACATTGCAATTCCCACATTTTAAAGCGACATGCATCTCCACTTGTCCTTCTAAAGCTCAGGTGAGGGGAGGCCTTCCACAGAAAACAAGTGTGGCCTCGCGGTGGCAGTTCATCATTAGCCCACTTGATCCCATCCCACATAAAATGACTTAAAACAGATATGCAAACAGGTTGGTGTCATAGGCAGTACTCTAGCCTAATAGGCATAATTAATCCTTTCTCTGTGAACAAATAAACATACTTCTGAATTACTCATCTATTTATGTTGGCAGCAGGGTCTTTAATCTGCTTCTGCATTCTTTCTTTGAGAGTGATTTCTCCACGTCCAAAGAAACATAATTGATGCATTTATAAAAACGTAATTCCAGTGGAAAGTTCATTCACAATGACCACAACACATCTGGAATTGGGTCTGAGCAATGAGGCACTTAAAAACAAAGATGTGAGATTCTAGAACCCAGCTCTGCTGACTCAAGCATGCAAATCATAACCGCCAATGAATGTGTTTACTTCCCTCCACCCAACCTCAAGCACATTTTATTGGCTCAGGTAGGTGCTCAGTATACTTGCCAAGTGTTCCAGTAAAATCAAGACTTTTCTCCAACATTCCAAAGATTTGTCTTGTCACTTTTTACAGGAAATGTATGCAACGGCGTCTCAAGGTGCCAGGTGGCAGGGTTGGGGTGCACAATGACTGTGTGGGGGCAGGCATCCAGCTCCCTGCATAGAGAAGGTCCCCTCTCTCCCTTTGATCCTTGCCTGACCAGTTATGGTTGTAAACGACAGTAGCTTCCTGTGTGTTTCTGTAACTCCAGCTTCCTAGTGGGGGCACCCACCACAACAGTGGTCTAGGCTGTATGCTACAAACCCCCCACCTTGGAGACCAGCCCCAGAGGAGGGGACATGGCCTCGAGGCCTGCAGGCACGAAATCCACAGTCAATGCTGTCCACAATGATCCTTCTCAAAGAGGACATGTTTTTTCAAAACAAAAACAACAAAAAAACACCAAGCCTCCAGTTAGAAATGCACTAAATTGAAGATGACTGAGAATCATCACTACAGGGCGCTTAATGATTTGTAACAATTAACAATGAGCGGGTGTCCTCTCTGCACATGATCTCAATGAATCCTCTCACAGTGCTTTACAGCTGGGGAAGCGAGCATGCTTTGCCCGGTTCTTAGGACTGGTGATGGCAGGGGACTCAAAGTCAGAACTGCCTCACTCAGAAGTCAGAGCCCTTCTGCTACTCAGGCTCCAGCAGTGGACTCTGGGGAACTTTTATTCTGGTGGAATTTTCTTTTAGACAAAGAAATATTCCCTCCAGGCAGAAAAAATATATATATCTCCTTGTCTTTGCATCACTTTAAAGAGTAAATTTAAAGTAACCTTTCCCCTTGAGGCTGCATGACTTTTTATAATAAATACAAGTTAATAAAATAAATAAAAAGTATTCCTGACAGAAGCCATATCACCTCTGCCCTTATTTTGGTGACTACTTTGTCCAACCTGATGAACTCAAGTAACCACCACCGTTACAGACCAGAACAGCACAGCCCAGGCATTCCCAGATATATTCAATCAAACTTTGAGATTCTGGTCCTGGCTGAGTAGCTCAGTTGGTTAGAGCATCGTCCTGATATGGTATGTTTGCAGGTTCGATCCCAGGTCAGGGCATATGCAAGAAGCAACCAATGAATGCTTAAATAAGTGAAACAACAAATCAATGCTCTCTCTCAAATCAATAAACAAAATTTTTATAAGCTTGAGATTCTGTCTTCAGAGAGCTGGCACACTGTCTTAGTCCATTTGGGCTGCCACAACAGAATACCATATACTAGGTGGCTTATACACAACAGATACTTGTTTTTCGGTCTAGAGGCTGGAAGTCGAAGGTCAAGGCACCAACAGATTCATTGTCTGGTGAGACCTACTTCCTGGTTCATAACGTCTTCTCACTGTATCCTCATGTGGTGGAAGGGGCGAGGGAGCTCTCGGGGGTCTTTTTATAAGGGCACTAATCCCGTTCACGAGAGTTCCACCCTCATGACATAATCATTTCCTAGAGGCCCCACTTCCTGACACCATTACATTGTGGGTTAGCTGTCAATATATAAATTTGAGGGGAACACATTCTGTCCACAGCACACACAGACTCACCCTCCAGTGACCCCATAGTTACAGCTGAATGTACATGGGCAGGATTATTCTGTGACAGGCATGGAAATGGGCCATGGAAATCGGAATGTGTACAACCCAGTAAGATCAAATCCCCAGAATCTGCACAGCATTTTCTCCTTTCCTTTCCTTTCCTTTTTTTTTAAGTCTTCACCTGAGGATATTTTTCTATTTATCTTCAGATAGAGTAGGAAGGAGGGAGGGATGGAGGGGGGTGGAGAGAGAGAGACAGACAGACAGACTTCGACTGGTTGCCTCCCGAACAACCCCAACCAGGGTCAGGGCCAAACTGCAACTGAGGTATGTGCCCTTGACAGAATCAAACCCGCGACTCATTGGTCGGCGGGCCCGTGCTCTAACCATTGATCAAACTGGCCATAGCTGTTTTCCTTTTCAATCAATACACAGCAAACAAAGCAGGTGAGCCTGGCTACCTCCGTTATGCTAAGAAAGTAACAACCGAGGGACAGAAGGGCTGAGATCCTGATCTTTTTCTTCAACCTCCATCCTGCTTCCTCCTCTGTCTTAAAATCTCCTTTCCCCATCCCACCCCCAATCACTTCCCTGTCTTCTTCTGATAAAGCTGGGACAGACCCCCAAATTCCTTTTGCACACCACAGGAACCTAACAGCCCTGGGTGGTAGAAAAATATAGCAAATCAGAGTGTCCCAGCGCCCTGCGCAGCAGCTGGCTTTGATGACAGTTCCAAGGGCAGTATTGCTATTTCACAATACTTATCGCGCTGTAATTAATTTCAGAACAATGTCTCTTAAGTCCTTAGGCAGGGATGGGACAACCCTCGAGTGGTTTCCCGGGCCCAATTAAGGCTTAACAGCAGAGGCGACGGCTGTGGTATAGGGGAGCGCTGCTCTCATAGGGGCTGTGAAAGACTGCACCCAGAAAAACTGGGAGACATTCCAGCCTGGTGCTGGCCTACTTCTCACCTTTAGTGCCTGGACTTGCAAGTGTGGCTGCCCCTCTCACAGCTGTCCCACGCTATCTAGAGTGGGGAACATCATGTCCAGCAGCATGCTCCCTTGTGCTGAAGGCTGGAATGCAGCTTCCAAGGTGTCTGAGCTGCTGGCAGCATGAGGCTCTCTGCAGAGCTGGGAACAGCTGCCCGTACAGATGGTCAGGCTCAGGCGAATGTACGTGTAAGCTCAAGATAAAGGCTCAGAAATGAGAATGGTAGAGATTAAATGGAGGGTGTAAAGACCAGGAGCAGTCATACACCCCAGTAATACCAAGAAAGGGAAGCGTGGGAGAGCATTCCATTCATTTATGTCATGTGGACGGTCTACACTAAAACATTCCACTCTGGCACCTGCAGAACACAGAGTCACTGCCTCCACTGTGGTCTGACAGGTCGAGTCAACCCTTCACTTGGGACTCAGTGGAAGACTCTAAAGATAAAGTCATTTTTTAATAGTATATTCTCCAAGGCATATGGAAGAATCACCAGATGTACTTAGCCACCATCGCATACATGATTTGGGCGCCCATCTCTGTGATTTCAGGGAGCTTGGGAAGCCTCCATCCTCAGGGGGGGAAAAATGCATCCTTTAAATCGTTAACATGGGAAACTTCACCTTGGACTTGCAACTCCTGCATAAAACAAAGTTATTATCAGTTTCTTCTACCTTAGAGTGAATGATATCATGAGAATTAGAGATGATGTCTGTGAAGGGAGGGGAGCCTGGGGAATAAATTTCCTGAGGCCAAGGAGAGGGTATTTCCCAGGCTGTGCTCATCAACAGAGGTCACCTTTTGAGATTCTGAAATGCCCAGGTTGTTAAAACAAGAATGAAAGGGCATGAGCCCACAAGCTTGGCTTATTTTTTTTTTTCTTTCAGCCTTGTCGTAAAAAGGCCACCAAAAATTTGGTTGCCTCCCAAAAAGAAATGGGAGAGAGAAGATTGGCTTATTATTTTAATAAACCAGATTAATAGATATTTTTAAGCTTTCCATTTCAGATAATATTGACTTTTGATGAATACTGCCAAGGTCTGTGCAGGACAAAGTGTTCTGCTGTCAGAACAGAGAGAAACTCAGCCTCACTGACTTCAGAACCCTTCTGAGCCTGAAACCATCTTCCTGACAACAGAAGTCCCTTTTAAGACCCATCACAAAGGATTCCCGTTACCGGAAGCCTTCTGGAACCCATGTCCTTATGATGGGAGCTAAGGCACTGAATGATCAGAAAAGGACTCATGGATTGACTCAGAGTCAGTCCATAAAATAAACCAAAATAAACAAAAAAGGTACACATCAACCAAAACTCCCTCCACCACAGGGAATCTCGCAGGCCCATGTCAGTTGTTAGAGAACAGTCTGTGAAATAAGTCATCAAGTTATCAACCTCGTGAGTGGATCAATCAGATCACTCAATGTCATGCCCTAGAGGCTGGTAGGAGAGCAGTTCATTTAAGGTAATCCATGTGTTCCTGAACGGGTTAGTATAAATCAAAATCGTCCACATAAAAAGAAACTTGTTAATTAAAAGAACCATGTAGCCCTGGCTGGTTTATCTCAGCAATTAGAGCGTTGGCCCAAAAACAGAAGGGTCTCGGGTTCAATTTCCGGTCAAGGGCATGTACCTGGGTTGCCCTGGTGGGGGTCATGCGGGAGGCAGCTAGTCAGTGCGTCTCTCTCACACTGATGTTTCTCTCTCTCACTTCCTCCCTCCCTCCCCCTTCTACTCTCTCTAGAAATCAATGGGAAAATATCCTCTGGTGAGGATTAACAAAAAATAAAAGAACTTTCTAAAGAATCTTATTTTAGCCCTGGCTGGTTTGGCTCAGCAGTTGGAGCGTCGGCCCACAGACCAAAAAGTCTCAGGTTCGATTCCAGTCATGGACATGTACCTCGGGTGTGGTCGTCCCCAGCCCTGGTCGGTGTCGTTCGGGAGACAACCAATCAGTGTCTCTTTCACATGGATGTTTCTCTCCCCCACTCCCAATCTGAAAATACAAATGGAAAAATATACTCGGGTAAGGATTTTTAAAAAAAGTATCTCATTTTAATGTGAAAAATTAGCTCTTTACTTAACTTTTATGCATAGGTTTAAATTTCTATGCATTTAACTTTCTAAAAGCAGGGCCTCCAAGCCCTGGCCAGTTTGGCTCAGCGGTTAGAGCGTCGACCTTCGGTCCAGAGAGACCCGGGTTCAGTTCCCGCTAAGGGCATGTACCTCAGTTGCAGTTTGTCCCCGGCCCTGGTTGGTTGTGTGGGTGGCAGCTACTCGATGTGTCCCCTCACGTCGATGTTTCTCTCTCTCTCTCCCTCCCACTCTATCTGAACAAAAAAATAGAAAAAAATGTCCTCGGAGGATAAAAATAAATAAATAAATAAAAGCAGGGCTTCCATGGCTCCAGGCCTATGACCTGCTGCCTGTTACACACAGACCACAGGAGAGAGCCCACGCCCTATGCCCTGCCTACTCACTGCCTTCTCATAAAATCCTATAATAGAGAAAGGGACACTTGGGGGGCCACAAAGTGCAAGTTTACTTGGCAGATGATTACATTATTAGTCAGGGTTCTTAAAAAAAAAAAAAAAAACAGAACCAACCAAAAAAAAAAAAAGAAATATTATAAGAAACTGGTGCACATGATTACGGAGGCTGACAAGCCCCAAGATCTGCAGGGTGCGTCGGCAAGTTGAAGACCCAGGAGTAAGTTCCAATCCGAAGGCCAGCAGGCTCCAGACTCAGGAAGAGCCCATGTTTCAACTCGAATCAAAAGGAAAGAAAACGCCAATGTCCTGGTTCAAAGGCCATCAGGAAGGATGAATCCCCCCTTATTTGGGGGTGGGGAGATGAACCTTTTGTTCTATTCAGGCCTTCGAGTGATTGGATGAGGCCCACCCACCTTTGGGAGGGCAATCTGCTTTACTTAGTCTACTCATTCAAAAACACCCTCACAGAAGCACCCAGATAATGTTTGACCAAACGTCTAGGCACCAATGTTTCAGTCAGGTAGACACACAAAATCACCCATCACAACGATGATGTCCTTTTTCTGCAATGAGAAACAGGAGCAGGTGTCCAGGGCCCACATGAAGCTGCGGATCCCAGGGTTAACTTGGTCCACACAGACCAGACTGTAGGGTTGGAGCTCAGCTAGGGGATCCCTGGATGGGAGAACTGCCTTAGCATCAGGCCCTCTGAACAATCTGGTAGCCAAACCCCAGATAGACAGTGGAAGGACTTCCCCGGGTTGAACTCTGTTCTATTGTGAATAGTGACAGTACAAGAGGCAGTCACACACCCATGCTGTTATTAGACTTTAAACCCTAGCTAATCTGCAGGAGGAAATAATATCCCATCTTGGCATTTTGAGCAATTTTTTTTTTTTTTTTTAATCCTCATCCGAGGACATTTTTCCATTTTTTGTACAGACAGAGTGGGAGGGAGAGAGAGGAAGAGAGAGAGAGGGAAACATCGATGTGAAAGGGACACATCGAGTGGCTGCCACCCGCACGACCAACCAGGGCCGGGGACAAACTGCAACCGAGGTACATGCCCTTAGCGGGAACCGAACCCGGGTCTCTCCGGACCGCAGGCGGACGCTCTAACCGCTGAGCCAAACCGGCCAGGGCTTGAGCAATTTTCTTCTGAAAGTTTCAACTTTCTCTTATCTGTGACTCTGTTTGGACTTACAACTTCCTGAGAAAGTACTAACACTCCGTTCACAGATAAAGAACCCGAATTAGAGAGAGTTTGGGGTGGTGTGGCCAAGGATCCACAATCTGGCCATCACAATTCAAGTCCCCATTTTCCCCCCCAGGATCCTCCCAGTATTCACAGCCCCACCGGCCTTGACTCCCTCTGGCTCACATGGCTTCCTCTGACCAAGTGTCCCCTGTCATCCACCAGGAGAGGCAGCTGGTGGCAGCCTGGTATGAGGTGGGGAAGCCTCTCCATCGAACCTGGTGGGTTCACGGCCGCAGGCCTTTCCTGGCTTCGCCACATGCGGAAGCAGGAGCAAAGGGGCTGTAAGACCAGCACAGTAGCTTCAAGAAGCCCTCAGTCTCCCAGGAGCCACCCTGGCCCAGGCACCCTCAGGCCCCATCAGTCTTTCGGGTCTGGGGACAACTAGAGGCCACCACGATCCTCATCCCCAGCGTTCCAACCCTTCTCCCGGCTCTCTCTCTCACTCAATAATCTACTTTAGCCATATTTGCTAAAAATACACTTCACTCCTCTGTTATACTTATAATACATTCTATTTCAGGTCTGTTTGCATTCTTACTTACAAACGCCTGTATGGGCAAGCAGTGAAGACATGCAGAATGTTATAGCATTTCCTTCAGAAAGATTCCTGTCTGCTCTGCTGTGCTCAGCATACGAATCTGAACAGCAAAGCTTTCCATGCTGGGTGGCAACTGTGTATAAAACCTTTCCACACTGGGCCCTGTCCGGTTTGCTCAGTGGTTAGAGCATCAGCTCTCGGACCAATGAGTTATGGGTTCAGTTCCGGTCAAGGGCACATACCTCGGTTGTGGTTCATCCCCACCCTGTTCAGGTTGTGCAGGAGACAACCAGTAGATGTGGCTCTATCACATCGATGTTTCTCTCTGTCTCTCCCTCCCTCCCTCCCTCCCGCTCTGTCTAATGATAAATAGAAAAATGTCCTCAGGTGAGGAATAAAAAAATAAAAAAAATTTCCAGGCTCGATGGTAATTGGTGATAGAAAAGAAGAAGGCTGGGGTTGAAGGAGAAAGAAAAATGTCGACCAGGAAACAGATTTACTTGGGCACACAATGGAACTCCACGCTTCCTTCTCACACCTGCCCTCCACTGGCACATGCCCAACCTCGGCCCCCAGACTCAGTCACCACAGAAGCAGCTGCAGAATGTTCTCTATTGAAGCCACATGACACATGTCAGAAACCTGGAGAACATCTAAAGAAAAGCCACAGACCTGGCTGAGCTCCACAAGCCATCCCTTAGAAGCTGTTTTCCACGTCTGAGGGCAGGAAGTCATTATTTCCACTGCACAGGGTCCCCCCTTCTATGAGCTCACTCTCCCCATAGCTAACATCCCTGCTGGCTTTCCGTGGCCATCTTGGAAGAGCTTCCTGGTTTTCCTGGCATCTCCAAGAACTTTGGCTCTCCTCTGTAATTATGTGGAGGATAATGACAGCTCTCCTTCTCTGATCTTTGCCTTCCTGGAGGGATGCAGGTAGAAGTGTTGCCTGATCAGTTTTCAAAGGCCTCCTCCTTCCGTGCTTCCTTCTTCCTGCTTTATCCCACAATCACCTTGACTGGCCTTTCTTTCTCCCAACACGTATCAAATACGTTCTCCTCTATCTGGAGGTGAAGTACAGAAGGAAACAGTAACGGGGGTTGCTGGCTACAGGGAAGGTCCTCAAGGAGGGGAGAGTAGAAGGGACCACTGTGCTGGGGCCGGAGTCTCAGGACCTTGGTTAGTGCAACAGCCTGAACTTGGTTCCCCGAGTATGAAATAAGCTCACTAAAAATATTTTTTAAATGTTTTCACAAAACCATGAGATTAAACGACAGTCCTTCAACCAAGAGAGATTGGGGTCTCCCAAAGTCTAGAACTTGGGGTCTTGGTCAACAACACGCACTCAGGAATTGGCTGGGCAGAGGTGGTTAATGGTAGAAAGGAGGAAGTTAACCCAGCCCAAGCTTTTCATGAAGGATCCGTGAGGGGGGTAAAAAAAGGAACAGGAAGTGGTATTATCTCTTTTGCACACTTAACTAGCATTGTGTGATCTGGCCAGGGAAATGATTATTAACCACCCGGAAATAGGAGCTCCTAACATCTGAAAAGGTTCTGAACCCCAGCAATAACAGATCTTATTTATCTAAAGGCTTTAAGCAACGCTTGGTAACAGAAAACATCAGCATAAACAAGGAACCCTCCAGCACCATCACAGTATCCCATTGGCGTGTTCAGATAACCAAAGTGAGCCTTATCTCCTAGCAGCATATCTTCAGGGGCTGTCACTGAATTCGGTTACATCCGCACAACAAAGGATCGTACAGCACGGGCTGTTTATCATGCATGCCCAGTAGGCTGCTGCAGAGATGTAAACGTGTGTGTAATATATACACGCATGTGGAAAACAACTAACAGCAAGGTTTCCCAGACTGCATCCCTTTCCCTTTTCTCTAGTTCTCTAAATAGCTTGTCTTGAACACTGTAGCTGCCAAGACACAAGAATTCATTGCTTGCAAAGAAAAGAAAAAAGGAACTATAATTCAAACTTTCGTTCCTTGAGCATGGGAATAGTGAAAGTGGCTAGTGAGATTTCTTTAGGAGGAATAGGTTATTTCTCCAATGAGTTACCAGGTAGAATAAAGTAGAATGCAGGTGGGCTGACCTCCAGGCCCTCGCAGAGGCCCTATACTTCCACGTTGCTCTGAATATAACTTACAGAAGGACTTGCTCCCCTGGCTGCCCCCTCCCTCTCCCACCTTGCTGCTGTGTACATGCTGTAAAGGGGGCAGGGGCAGAGATGCAAGGAGAGAGAGCGGGAGCTACAGCCGTTCAGTTCCCTCTGCAGAGACATGTAAAGAGGATTAAAGAGGTAATTGTTGCCTCTGGAGCTCTTCAGCTATAAGATGCTCTATAAATACCAGCAACCACCCCCTCACGGGAAACCACATTTCATTACAGTGGAGGTAAGTGCAGCAGCAGCCTGCAAGAAAGGCGTGATCATGAAGGGAGCTTCTGCCATCCTGAGCAGAATGATCCACACAGTGTCCAGCTCCAACTGGAGACAGGAGCTCCCTGGACTGCTAGCATCTGATATGTGTACTAACATCTAATATGTTACATATGTTGGCACAGTATGCACTTATTAGGCGCCAACTGTCTGCCTGGAGGGCAGTAAAAAATAATGGAATAGTGGTTAAGTACATGGGCCCTGGAGAGAGGCTGCCCCCTGGAGATCCTGGCTCCGCCCACTCACTAGCTGACCTGGGGAAGTCACCTGGCCTCAGAGCACCTTCAGGTCCTCACGCCGGAGTGTGAGAGAACTCCCCTCATGAGATCACTGTGAGGATTCCGTGGGTTCATCTGTGTCTAGAAGTGAGACAGACCACTGTCTGATACACAGATGAGTACCAGATATTCGCAGTGAAACTTACCTATCAAATGTAGAGCTCCATAGTATTTTATTTATTCCTTGAGTATTTTAAATTTGGTTATTTTAGCATTAACATTGAGATGAAGGAGGAAGGATCTGCCCATTAGATGCGACTGAGCACTTACTGCGTGCGGAAAACAGAAGAATAAAAGAAAAGGCCCCTGAATTTGGAGCCTCAACAATAAAGGTGTTGAAGCGTTTTTCTCTTCAGCTGCCAGGCAGTGGCATATAAAGGGAGCCGGGAGAGGGTATTTATCACAGACATTATTTAGAATTGCTGGTACATCGTGATGATAAAGCAGACTGACTTTCAGTCGATGTTACTGTTTTAAGATCTACATAGGCAATGCCCTTTCATGGCGCCTGCTCCTAACCCTTGCCTTGGCCTCAGTGTGCCATGCGTGCCAGGGTCCCGCCTGACAGAGAGCCGCGCACCTCAATCTGCTGCTAGGAAGCCCTAGTCCATCCGGGGCAGTGAGCAGGCTTCTCTCACTGTGGTTCTCCCGGGGTGTACTTCCCATAAGGCAAAGAGTGCGCCTGCTGTCAGCCAGGCCCAGGAGGGAATCCCTGGCCTGTGGCTCGGCCGAGTGTCTAGGAGCGATGGTTCCCCAGATGCGGTCCCTACCCCAGCAGCAGCAGCAGCAGCAGCAGCAGCAGCAGCACGTGGCACTTGTTAGAAGTACAGGTTCTGGAGCCCATCCATGACTTACTGAATCAGAAACTCTGGGGATGGGGCCGGTAGTCTGTGTTTAACAAACCTTCCAGGGGATTCTGACGCCTGCTCAAGTGTGAGAACCACCAGCTTCAAGAAAGTTACATTTTTCTGAGTCATAGTTTCCTCATTCAGCAAAGGGAGTTAATGTCACTCACCTCATAAGGCTACAATGTAAGAATTAAATGTGACAATATAGTCAAGTACTTGGTATAAGGCCCCAAACAGGTGGGGTTCTCAATACACTGTACCTATTGTATCAAGGTCAGCACAGTAGGTTCACAAAACAGCAGCAACTCAGAAACAGCAAGAGTACCCCTGGAATCCATGACAGCCCTGGTGTTCAGAAAAGCGGTTTAAAGGGTAGTCCAAGGAGAGAAGCTGAGGGGAACCAACGGATAACACTGTACACTGCCCAAGGTCCCTCAGGATCACAGGGTCACTAATCTATGCTATCTGTGATCCATGGAGATTCCCACAAACCCCGGCTCCTCACGCACCATAGGGGCTGGGAATCCCAGAAAGTAAAAGCACTCACATTTTATTGTTAAAGTAAGGGTTATATGAGTTTTGAGGAGATGCCACCAGAGAGAAAACTAGAGGTGTCTGAGTTCAAATAATGGTTTTAAAATGTATAATGGAAGTCTTTAGAACATGTTCTCAATTGTTGATGGGTGTTGTTAGTATGTATCAGTGATAACAGATATTGTGTCCAGCCTGACCGGTGTGGCTCAGTGGTTGAGTGTCAACCCATGCATTAAGAGGTCACCAGTTCGATTCCCGGTCACGGCACATGCCCGGGTTGTGGGCCCGATCCCCAGTGGGGGGCATGCAGGAGGCGGCCAATTGATGTTTTCTCTTATCAATGTTTCTATCTCTCTCTCCTCTCCCTTCCTCTTTCTCTCTCTAACAGTGAGGGAGGGAGGGAGGGAGGGAGAACTGACAGTGCCTAGAATTCTAGAGCTAGGGAGTGAGCACATTGCAAGGATCCCATTTGGACTACACACCAGCATTACCTGAAATAATTCTGGCAGAGATCATGAGGACCTCCTAGCAACCAAATGCTGTGGACACCTGTCAATCATCTTGCCCACTCCAGCGTCTCATAGTCGACCACTTCCACCTCTTTCAACTTCCTCCCTTTGACTTCCAACACACCACATGTCCTCGCTCTCCTGTCATTACCATGGTCTCCTCTCCCCCGACTCCAGTGGCTGCCACACCTGGTCCTGTCTCCTCCCGCCTGTCTACTGAAATCCTATTCTTCCTGCTCCGCAGTCTGCATCGAGCAGGTGAAGACAGTGGAACTGGACAAAGATCAGGTGCCATCTCTGAATGTTGGCAGCTAAAATGGATTCAGGAACAAACAGAACAGTCTTCTATCTTTAGTCTTCTCCTCTTCTTGTCTTTTTCTCTCTCTGGAAATCTCACCCCCCTGGGCATGGGGATGACTCCCATAGCTACCTCCAGACTTAGGTCAGCCCTGAGCACCAGACCTTTATACCAACCACCTACTTACCTCCACCTGCATGTTACACCAGCCTCTCAAGATCAAGATATCTGAAAGTGAACCCATTATCCTTCCCATGACATCTGTTGTTCATTCATTCCAATTCCATAACAGGATTTGGAGCAGAAAAAATAAAGAGCTAAGTTTTCTGGGAATGAGGACTGGCAAGCCTCCTGATAAGGGTTTGCAGAGCCAGACAATGCAGGTGCTGGTAAGAGTAAAGCAGTGACTCGCCCCAAATTCAAATTCAATGTAGAGTACAAAACACTAGGTGAAAATACTTACCACATTTAATATCAAATTGTTCTCCTAGTTTCATGTGTCACCTTTGAAACAAACCAAGAAAATACTAACCTTCACTGAAGATTCCCAAAATAAAAAATCCTGACACAATAAAAGTAACTCCTGTAAAGAAATATAACCATCTTCTTTGAATAAGAACCTAGATTCACACTAATTATACAGTATCTTTATTTCATTTTTCCAGTTCCATTGTACAGTCACATTGTAATTATCCCTACCCTGCACCTCATCAGCAGGCCCATGGAGCCTGCCTCCCCTATTTTGGAGCGGCCCAAAATAGATGCATGCTCTGCGGTCTCTCAACACCCTCCCCATTCGCCAGTCATGCTAATGGTATCTCGTTGTCCAAGCTACAAATCTGGGATTCACCCTAGATGTTTCCCTCTTCTTCATTCACCACCATGAAGTCAAAACTCATGAATTCCCATAATTTCTACTTTCTGGACTGTGCTCAAATGAACACAGCTCTCCCTGCCCCTCCCTCAGCCCCCCCTCTCCCCCCCCGCCCAATCTCCACTGGCACCTCCTGCTTGGAATTTGTCAAGAAATGCTTCCACTATGCTTGCTATTTTGTTTTCTTGGTTTTTTGGTTTTTTTATTGTTGTTTTTTTTATCCTCACCCGAGGACATTTTTCCATTTTTGGTTCAGATAGAGCGAGAGGGAGAGAGAGGGAGAGAGAGAGAGAGAGAAACATCAATGTGAAGGGACACATCGAGTAGCTGCCACCCACACGACCAATTTCTTGGAATTTGTCAAGAAATGCTTCCACTATGCTTGCTATTTTGTAAAAGTGCAGAGAAGAACCCACTCTGAAACACACTCCTCCTGAAACCCACATCTAATATGTTAAGTTTGATTCATTTGACAGGGCAGGAAAGGAAAAAGGAGAAGGAGGCAATTTCCACGCCCATGAAATTTTATTTTTATACTTAAATATGTATGTGTTTTTAAAATATTTCT
The DNA here is from genome assembly GCF_014108415.1 of Molossus molossus. Taxonomy (NCBI): domain Eukaryota; kingdom Metazoa; phylum Chordata; class Mammalia; order Chiroptera; family Molossidae; genus Molossus; species Molossus molossus. The sequence goes on from NW_023425344.1 coordinate 143,544,809, forward strand.
TTAGGAGGAATAGGTTATTTCTCCAATGAGCTCCAGGTAGAATAAAGTAGAATGCAGGTGGGCTGACCTCCAGGCCCTCGCAGAGGCCCTATACTTCCACGTTGCTCTGAATATAACTTACAGAAGGACTTACCCCCCTGGCTGCCCCTCTCCCTCTCCCACCCTGCTGCTGTGTACATTCTGTTATATGTTATAAATTATATATATAACATATAAAAATATGTTATAAATTTTAACATATTTACATATGTTAAATAAATATGTATTGTGTTTTCCATTTATCCACAGTCCAATAATATGTTTCCCAAATTCAGGTCTAGGAGGGGTTAAAATTTCATGGCATACCCAAAAGAACTGAAAGCAAAGACTTGAACAGACATTTGATATATGTTCATAGAAGCATTATTCACAAGAGCCAGAAGACAGAAGCAACGCAAGTGTCCAGGGATAGATGAATAAGCATTCCCTACAGTGGAATGTTATTCAGCCTTGAAAAGGAATGACACTCTGTCATGTTACAACACGGATAAACCTTGAGGACCTTGCATTATGATAAATGCAATAAAACAGATACAACAAGACAAATACTGTATGATTCCACTTATATGAGGTACCCACTGTAATCAGATTCACAGTGACAGAAAGTAGAATGATGGATGATGGTTGCTAGAAGGTGAGAGGGGATGGGGAGTTAGTGTTTAATGGGGTAACAGAGCTTCAGTTTTGTAAGATGGAAGGTGGTGATGGTTGCACAACAATATGAATGTACTTAAGGCCACAGAACTGTATACTTAAAAATTGTTAAAATGGTAAAGTTTACATTGTATACATCTTACTACAATTAAAAAATGGTTACCCTGGCCAGTTTGGCTCAGCAGTTAGAGCATCAGCCCACAGACCAAAGAGTCTTGGGTTTGGTTCCGGTGAAGGACACGTTGCGGTTCAGTCTCCAGCCCTGGTCACGGTCCTGCGGGAGGCAACCGGTTAACATGGCTCTCATTGATGTTTCTCTCTCTCTCTCTCTCTCTCTCTCTCCCCCTCTCTCTCTCCCACCCTTCCTCCCTCCCTCCCACTCTATCTGAAGATAAATGGAAAAAAATATCCTCCAGTGAGGATTTAAAAAAAAAAGGTAAAAAAAAAATATTCTCATGGGAGAGGTACCAGTTAGGGACACTGTCACAGACTCGCTGCTTCCCCCTCCTCCCTCTCTTGTAGTGAGTCCCCAAAGGTTCTGTTAGTGAAACTGCCGCCCTCCCATCAACTCAGAACTGGAAGGAAGGGCCAAAGGGACTTAAGTATCTTTAAAAAAAAACACACAATTCCTTTTATTATATAACAAAATACTTCAAATCACATAAACACATTTCTTATTTAATTCAAGCATTAAATCCCACAAGCACATAGGGCATGTTTTGTTATAAACTCATGTTGGTTTAGTAACAGGATCCGAAATTGCCTTTCCAGTGTACATCATTCTGAGAAAGTGATTTTACAAGACTGTTCCATCAGATTCCCCCATAAAAACTGCAGGGACTTCTAAGTATTCTTCCTGGATCAGGTCTCTGTCTCTAAAAGTAAAGAGTTTCCTGTAAAAAATTTCCGAACCTTCCCCACTACTTAACACAGTTCAAGGGCTCTTCCAGGCCAGCATGGTAAGGCTAGTACAGCTCTGCAGTGTGAAGGGCAACAAGAGGGACGCAAAAGAGCTGACTCTGGGCCATCTGGTCACCCAGCAGAGACTCCCTGGCTTTAATCCTGCTCACCCCTTGCTGTCTGAATGGCCTGTAAATCACAGCCTCTCTGGCCTCAATTTATTCATCTGTAAAATGGAGATAGTAACAGTTCCTGCTTCTCAAGAGTTGTTATGAAGATTAAATGAATTAGTATCTATAAAATGTTCAGACAGTGTTCTGCACATATTAAGGATCATGGAAGTGTCAGCTGCTGTAATTTTGATATACGAAGATCGTCATCATGTGGCCACAGGCCACTTTTTCCATGTGTAACTTGTGCCCTTGATTTCTGCACAGATCATCTCCTCAGCTGATGCGCATCAAGAGGCCATGCGGTTTATGCCTCCAGCTTCCACATGTGCTACTCCTTCTGCCTACATGCCCTCTTCCCTCTGCCCCACATTGGCCCAGAAAACTCCTCAAGGGGGTGTCACTTCACCACCGATAACTTTCCTGACTCCTGGACAGACTTATGCCCACTTTCCTCTGTTTCCACTGGCCTGTGCCCACTGTTGGAGTGGTCCCCACCTTGGACATTCAGCTGTCCGCCTAGGTCCCCAGGTAAATGGGGTCCTGGAAGGCAGTCACTATGCTGCTCATCCCTGTATGCTGTACACTTGGCCTCTAGCAAAGGGCCTGTCACATACAAGACATTCAATCAAAGTTCAAAGAATGAATGCTGGACATAAAAAGAGTACAACTGAGACCAGGAATGAAGGGAGAAGAAAATGAGACAGGCTGGAATGGAGTTGCATGAGACCTCCATAAGGAAGAAGGGTACGCTCCAGTGAGAGGAAGAGAGGCGAGGTTTATAATCACAGGAATAAAGGCATTAAAGGCCACACTGGGCTGAGCCATCAGTGATGTGGTACACAGACCAACTGAGGCTCACGGGTCTTGCCAGGGCCTAAGCCATTAAGGCATGTGATAATTTAGACATGAATAAAGAGAGACAAGTGATGGGGAACCTCATGGATAGCTTGTCATCTGTATCTCAAAACGCCCTCGCACTTCGGTAAAGTGAGTAGGAACAACAGAGAAGGATACGAACAGCAGAGACGATCTCAGATTAAATGGGGACTCACAGTCAAGCTCAGAAACAACGTTTGCAATGTGTCTCTCCTTATTATTGCACTATCAGTAAAGGAAGAAATCTGAAACCCACTCAGCAGGTAGAAAGATGGGTGGAGAACCCAAATGGGAGGCTGGGGGCGCTCAAATCCTGCCTTCCTTGATTCTCAGTACCATACATGAGCTGAGGGCCCTCAGCCAGCACCCTGGCAGCCAGGATAGCTCCTGACCTTTAGCACTCAGGTTTGGGTTGCTGAGCTCTAGTCAAAGACCCAAAACCATTTCACATAGTCACCTGATAGGCCAAGCCAGCCTCACACCAACGACTAAGAAATGGGTTCACCTTCTTGAACTAAGAAATGGAAAGCCTAAGAAATGCATAAAAAATGTAATGGTGGTTATTTCTGAGTGGCAGGATTAGAGTTGATTTTCATATTCTTTTTAAAATCCTCACTTGAGGATATTTTTCCATTTATCTGCAGATAGAGTGGGAGGGAGGGAGGGAAGAAGAAAGAGAGAGAGAAAAGGAGAAACATCAAAGTGAGAGAGACACATCGATTGGTTGCCTCCCGCATGACCCTAACCAGGGACTAGGACCCAGGGCCAGGGACTGAACTACAATGGAGGTATGTGCCCTTGACCAGAATCGAACCGTGACTCTGGTCCGTGGGCTGACGCTCTAACGACTCAGTCAAACTGGCCAGGGTATTTCTTTAAATTTTTATATATCATATAATGGGGTGGGGTGAGGAGGAAGCACACATTCCTTAATTTACCAAAGCCAGCCTATTTGTACTACATAGAAAGTCAAAATTTTCAAAAGCAAAGAAAATCATTATGAAATCTGGGAGGCAAATGCAGCGAGCTGTGTTTACATGATAATGGACATTTTGAAGCAATCTGAAAAACCTAATTATCTGGCTGCTTACTAATATGAATGTTTGGAATCACTGAGATAAATCTTAGGATCAAAGAAAAATCCAAGGCAGTCAAAGTTCACCATCCTTTTTTTCTGATAGTCATCCATTTACTGAAATATCAAACTATTCCCTAAAGAAAATGTCCAATACTTAAAAATAACCTACTAAGCCAAAAAAGTGAGGAAAGAGAAAAAATTCTGCCAGGAATAACCAGCTTCTATGAGAACCAATTATACACAAAGGCTTAAAAGAATGATTAAACACATGAATTTTCAAATCCCTTGAAAGAGTCATTTCAACTAAATTGTTCTCTGAGTAAAATATAATATCATTTTCTCCAGAAACTGCAAATTTAAAAGCCAGATTCTTGAACCCTTATTACATAATATTATACTATAAATACTTGTGCAAAGCATTGTATTATATTAACTTTTCCTGGGAAAAAGTTATCAACATTCCCACACAGGAAGTTGTTGTGATGTGGTTATTTGTGTAAGGACTAGTAATTCCTGTGAAAGGTGTGTCTTTTCTTTTCCAAATCTATGGCAGAGGGCAGCAGACCAAATGAGGGATATTATGTAAATGCTGCCTGCACACCCCACCTGAGCACCTGGCTCAGAGGACAGCTAACTGCTGGAGTTACTAGTACAGGCTGAAATCCAGACATTTCTAAGTCTACATAGGAAAAGGGGAGGGGGGGGGGGGAACCTCTATGCTTTCACCTAGAATGCTGAATCTAATTCAGGAGTATAAAAATACTACATGGTTCTTCCCTCTCTAAATAGAAACAAGACCAAGTTCCCACTTCAGAGGAACCCCCCTGGGCTCAGTGGGGCAGTGATTTCAAGAACCCCAGGAACTGCCCAGAGGACACCACTCCCTGCCTCTCCTCAACCGGCTTCCCCTGGACCAGGGGAGCTGCAGGTTTTCATGCACTAGGCATCTCTCCCTATGGAGAAGTTGACTTCATTTCCATGAGCTTTCATGACCCACCTTTCTGGGACCTGAGGCTGCTGAATGCAGATGGGATTTGGGACCAGGAAGAGGCTGCCAAATAATAAATAAAAGATACACTCCCCAGCCCCCCAATAACTAATTATTTGCTTGCCTGAATCTAATTAAAGAAAAACAACCGCATGAAAAGAAAAGGATGACAAAGACAGCAGCTAATTCTTCTCAAATCTTCTGGAAATTCTGGTTCAGAAGAGGGAGGGTGTGGTCTGGGATCTGGGTGTAGACCAGATTTAGGGCCCCTGCAAGTCTGAACCATTCACTGCACATGTTCGCATCATGTAGGCTGGAGGGAGGGGGGGGCTGAAGGGGGGATCTCAGACAGGAAGGGCATCCAACAGGGGGCCGGCTCATCCTTGGAAAATACAGGACAGTGCTTTTCCTTGCTCTTTGAGTTGCAATACAGTTCTTTACTGTTCTCAGCCCCGTACCTCCATGGGAAAACCTCCCCTCCCCCACAGGGACCCCGCTTCCCCAGGTGATTCCACACGCAGCCCTCCTCTGCAGCTGGAACCAGCCTCATCCAACAGTGTCCAGGAAGTTCTGGATTCACCTTTGCCCTGAGAGACCACAACCTGGCTTTTATTCTCCCCAATCATACGTCACCATTTTAAAATCACTTTTGTTTTTTTATCCTCACCTGATGACATTTTTGCATTTATCTTCAGATAGAGCAGGAGGAAGAGAGCGGGGAAGAGAGAGAGAGAGAGAAACATCGATGTGAGAGACATATCGACTGGCTGCCACCCACAAGACCCCAACCAGGGCCGGGGACAAACTGCAACTGAGGTACGTGCCCTTAGCGGGAACCAAACCCAGAACTCTCTGGTCCACGGGCCGATGCTCTAACCGCTGAGCCAAACCGGCCAGGGCTTAAAATCACTTTTAAAATACTTCAATAAAATCAGCAGATTAAACAAATGACACAGGTGGACTGTATCCATATCAACATCTTGGTTGTGATATTTTGCGCTAGTTTTCTAAAATGTTGCCTTTGGAGGAAACTGGTCAAAGGGTACACAGGATCTCTCTCTGTTAGTTCCTACAAGTTCATGTAAATCTACAATTATCAATAAAAATTTCAATGAAAAAACCGCCCAAAGAACATTTTATAAGCTTCATGTGAATTAAGACCAATCTAGAGGGGAGCCTTCCTACAAGGGAGCCTGGCTTCTGCAGACACTTCCCAAGTTCCCTCACCAACAGTAGGCGCCCCGAGTTCCCTCACCAACAGTACGCGCCCCGAGTTCCCTCACCAACAGTACCGCCCCGAGTTCCCTCACCAACAGTACCGCCCCGAGTTCCCTCACCAACAGTACCGCCCCGAGTTCCCTCACCAACAGTACGCGCCCCGAGTTCCCTCACCAACAGTACGCGCCCCGAGTTCCCTCACCAACAGTACGTGCCCCGAGTTCCCTCACCAACAGTACCGCCCCGAGTTCCCTCACCAACAGTAGGCGCCCCAAGTTCCCTCACCAACAGTACCGCCCCTAGTTCCCTCACCAACAGTAGGCGCCCCGAGTTCCCTCACCAACAGTACCGCCCCGAGTTCCCTCACCAACAGTAGGCGCCCCAAGTTCCCTCACCAACAGTACCGCCCCTAGTTCCCTCACCAACAGTAGGCGCCCCGAGTTCCCTCACCAACAGTACGCGCCCCGAGTTCCCTCACCAACAGTACCGCCCCGAGTTCCCTCACCAACAGTAGGCGCCCCAAGTTCCCTCACCAACAGTACCGCCCCTAGTTCCCTCACCAACAGTAGGCGCCCCGAGTTCCCTCACCAACAGTACGCGCCCCGAGTTCCCTCACCAACAGTACGTGCCCCGAGTTCCCTCACCAACAGTACCGCCCCGAGTTCCCTCACCAACAGTAGGCGCCCCAAGTTCCCTCACCAACAGTACCGCCCCTAGTTCCCTCACCAACAGTAGGCGCCCCAAGTTCCCTCACCAACAGTACCGCCCCGAGTTCCCTCACCAACAGTAGGCGCCCCAAGTTCCCTCACCAACAGTACCGCCCCGAGTTCCCTCACCAACAGTAGGCGCCCCAAGTTCCCTCACCAACAGTACCGCCCCGAGTTCCCTCACCAACAGTACGCGCCCCAAGTTCCCTCACCAACAGTACCGTCCCGAGTTCCCTCACCAACAGTACGCGCCCCAAGTTCCCTCACCAACAGTACGCGCCCCAAGTTCCCTCACCAACAGTACGCGCCCCAAGTTCCCTCACCAACAGTAGGCGCCCCGAGTTCCCTCACCAACAGTAGGCGCCCCGAGTTCCCTCACCAACAGTACCGCCCCGAGTTCCCTCACCAACAGTACCGCCCCGAGTTCCCTCACCAACAGTACGCGCCCCAAGTTCCCTCACCAACAGTAGGCGCCCCGAGTTCCCTCACCAACAGTACCGCCCCGAGTTCCCTCACCAACAGTACCGCCCCGAGTTCCCTCACCAACAGTACGCGCCCCAAGTTCCCTCACCAACAGTACGCGCCCCAAGTTCCCTCACCAACAGTACGCGCCCCGAGTTCCCTCACCAACAGTACGCGCCCCGAGTTCCCTCACCAACAGTACCGCCCCGAGTTCCCTCACCAACAGTACCGCCCCGAGTTCCCTCACCAACAGTACGCGCCCCAAGTTCCCTCACCAACAGTAGGCGCCCGAGTTCCCTCACCAACAGTACGCGCCCCAAGTTCCCTCACCAACAGTACCGCCCCAAGTTCCCTCACCAACAGTACGCGCCCCAAGTTCCCTCACCAACAGTACGCGCCCCAAGTTCCCTCACCAACAGTAGGCGCCCGAGTTCCCTCACCAACAGTACCGCCCCAAGTTCCCTCACCAACAGTACCGCCCCAAGTTCCCTCACCAACAGTACCGGCCCCAAGTTCCCTCACCAACAGTACCGCCCCAAGTTCCCTCACCAACAGTACGCGCCCCAAGTTCCCTCACCAACAGTACGCGCCCCAAGTTCCCTCACCAACAGTACCGCCCCAAGTTCCCTCACCAACAGTACCGCCCCAAGTTCCCTCACCAACAGTACGCGCCCCAAGTTCCCTCACCAACAGTACGCGCCCCAAGTTCCCTCACCAACAGTACCGCCCCAAGTTCCCTCACCAACAGTACGCGCCCCAAGTTCCCTCACCAACAGTAGGCGCCCGAGTTCCCTCACCAACAGTACGCGCCCCGAGTTCCCTCACCAACAGTAGGCGCCCGAGTTCCCTCACCAACAGTACCGCCCCAAGTTCCCTCACCAACAGTACGCGCCCCAAGTTCCCTCACCAACAGTAGGCGCCCCGAGTTCCCTCACCAACAGTACCGCCCCGAGTTCCCTCACCAACAGTACCGCCCCGAGTTCCCTCACCAACAGTAGGCGCCCCAAGTTCCCTCACCAACAGTAGGCGCCCCAAGTTCCCTCACCAACAGTACCGCCCCGAGTTCCCTCACCAACAGTACGCGCCCCAAGTTCCCTCACCAACAGTACCGTCCCGAGTTCCCTCACCAACAGTACGCGCCCCAAGTTCCCTCACCAACAGTACGCGCCCCAAGTTCCCTCACCAACAGTAGGCGCCCCGAGTTCCCTCGCCAACAGTACGCGCCCCAAGTTCCCTCACCAACAGTATGCTCCGCAGTTCCCGGGCCAGGCCCAGAGGCCGCCTCAGCCGCTGTCCTCAGAGAACGGAGTGAGCGATGACAGCAAAGCTGAGGTAGCCCTCAAAGAACTGAAGTTCTCTTTCTTTAACAGGTGAAAATGTTTAGACATGCATTAAACACTCGAACTATTTAGATTGGGGCATTGCTCAAGGAACACTTCATCAGTTACCAGAGTTCCAACTATCAAGAAAACATGAGGGTGGATCCCAACCACCAGCTCTTGCTGTGCACGCTGCACGCTGCACGCTGCACGCTGCACGCTGCACGCTGCACGCTGCACGCTGCACGCTGCACGCTGCACGCTGCACGCTGCACGCTGCACGCTGCACGCTGCACGCTGCACGCTGCACGCTGCACGCTGCACGCTGCACGCTGCACGCTGCACGCTGCACGCTGCACGCTGGAATGTAGGCGCACCGTCCATTCCTTCTGCGCTCCGCCTACCTGTGAGCAAGCTGCTTAGGGGCCGAGACAGAACACACTCGGTTTGCTTCAAAATGACTTATCACAACCTGCGTGCCTTTTAGCCAGAAAGTTCTGCAGACCTGAACCAAAAGTGCTCCTGGCCGTAACCATCCTCCTTTAACATGTTGCTCTGTCTGGCAGCCATTCCTTTCCTGGATCCGATGTAGCTCCCAAATCCCGTCAGCAGCCCTTGGGACAGTCCCAGGCACAGCTTCTTCTCAAGGGGCGGAGGCTCCCAGGACTGACCGTCTTCCTCGGCACATTTAGTGCTGATTGTACTTATCACAGCATTTTGAATCCATTATCTCATTTGCTCCTTACAATGTTTTCCAGTACTTTTATATGAAGAAACTCAAGCTAACGCTCTCAAATATTTGTCAATTCTTGGTGACTCAGGATTGATGATTCAGGATTAGTTGAGCCTTTTTCTGGCTTCCTTCTGTCTCTCAGGACATGTCCCCACATTTCCCCCAGTGGGTGGGCAACAGTTTGAGAGGGACAGAAAGGCTCTTCAGTCCGAGACTGAAGCCGCAGCCCGGCACTAGGACTCAGTGGGTGACCTTCCACTTAGCCTCCCTGTCTCTTCATCTGTAACACAAGGGCAGCACACCCTCATCACAGGGCCAAAGGGATGATTAAATGCGACAACCTCGATAGAACCAGTGGTCATTGTGACACCATCACAATAATTCGGTTATTACTTAACAGAATAGGAGTAAAGGGAGACAAGCTAGTTTAACCTACTCCCGGTCTATTCCCCGCCAATCAATGGGAAAAAAAAAACTGAACAAAGGCAGTTTAGACGTATGTCCAGTAAGATCTGAGTCCAGTAAGGTGTGGGAGGTGCCGACCTGTCCACCACACCTAAGAGCAAGTCAGTGGCCGAAATAGGTGTGGCCACTGCAAGGGCAAAACCGGAATACTTAATCTCCCAGATAAAGGCAAGTCCACTAGCGCTAGCTCTCAGTCTCTTGCTCGCTCGCTCTCTCACTGCCTGAGCAGGACTGCTTTGGGGGCTCTCATGCCCTGCATTCGCCACGTGGCCCACAGCCATGTGGGACCCACACAATAGATGAACGGACTGAATCCAGCCTGATGCCTGATCTGGGCCCAGCTGCACCATGGAGAAGCAGCTCTGAACTCTGGCCCTATTTTTAACTTTGCTAAAAGCCACAACTGCCCCTCTTCCAGACTGGACTGAGGAAACTGGGACACTACAACCCTAGAAACATAATTCCACACCAATAAAAACCACCCATTCTCCCGTGGGGGCTTCTGAATATGCGTATTCCACCTGCGCCCCAAGAACCTCCTGCCCACGAGTCTTAGAGGGATCTGGCCCTCTCTTCCCTTCCCTCTGGCAACAGTTGCTCAAAATGTTACTGCTGTCGTTAAAAGTGGTTTTTAAAATAATACTGGTTCAACAGAAACAAGAACTAAAAACCAAAGTGAAATTTTAGAATTATCAAGAATTTTAATTATGTGCAAGAACCCCTGAATTTATGGGTAACTGAGGATTAGCTATAATTAGTGGCTGCTAAAGAAATGCCCAGATGAGCAAGAAGATTTCGTTTTTATTTTCATTTACCTGAGCTGGTGAAGAAATGTTGTTCTGCCCGGCTGGTGTGGCTCAGTGGTTGAACGTCGACCCCATGCACCAAGAGGTTGCAGGTTCGATTCCCAGTCGGGGCACATGCCCAGGTTGTGGGCCAAATCCCCAGTGGGGAGCATGCAGGAGGCGGCTAATAGATGTTCTCTCTCATCGATGTTTCTCTCTCTCTCTCTCTCTAAAAATCAACAAAGAAAAAAATTTTTTAAAAAGAGAAAAAGAAATGTTGTCCTGTTATCCTTCAGTCGCAAATCTTCCATTAGAAGCTCTAGTACTTGATCGGCGTATTCCCATCAGATTTCCCCAGTATTACAATACATGCAAATGCCGAATTTAGGGATGAGTATTCCCTGCCTGACATCCCGAATGGAAGGGGAATGAGTGTGCTATTTAATCTAAGCGTCTGGTTAAGAGAATTAATTGCCTGATGAGCCATACATAAGTGGCCAAATTTCAAAGAACATGATATGTGACACAATATATTTGGGGTGAATATATACTGACCAGGTCTGACATTGGCCACTAACTGAACTTCCCAAATTGGAGTCTGTGGGCTGGGGTATAGATGACGTCACAAGAATACAGTGGCACATCTCCCTAGAGATCAGTGTTCCTCAATGGGAGTCTATGAAACATCCAAGATGCCCGAGTTTGTCTGTTTACTGCTCTCTGCACTTGACAGGACTCAGCAGGGAGGCTGAAAAGCAGTACTGAGGGGGAGGGAAGTACCAATTTACTGAACACACATTTGCCGAGGCCTGTGCGAGGTGTCTGCACATCCACCATTCTAATCAATGTCTAACCTAATCATGCAACATAAGGAAAGAAGAGGGGGAACAACCCATGACTTTTATTATTTTGAGATACTTTTCTTTCTTTTTCCTTTTTTTTTTTAATCCTCACCTGAGGATATTTTTCCATTTTATCTTCAGATAGAGTGTGAGGGGGAGAGAAAGAGAGAGAGAGAGAGAGACATTGATTGGTTGCCTCCCACACGACCCCAACCAGGGCCAGGGATGAACCGCAACCACAGCACGTGCCCCTAACCGGAATCAAACCTGTGACCGTCTGTACTCTAACCACTGAGCAAAACAGGCCAGGGCATTATTTTGAGATACTTTTCAACTAGGCATGCAGAACCCAGCTCAGCATTTGCATCACTCCCTCCAAGTCCTTGGCGCTGGGTGAGAAAAAAGGGCCAGGAGCTTGGTTGTGAAAACACACTAGTGGCAACCTCAGACATCAGGAACTGGGTTGATGTAGAGACACACGTGCTGGCAGGTTCCAAATTCTTGTTGTTTACTTTAAAGGGTCAACTGCTAAATATAAACAAATGCCCACCTTTACTAACAAATACTAATAAGCAGCAACACGCAATACATACCTATGCATATAAACGCTCAGCACTTACTTTCATGCCCTAACCCATTTAGTCTGGAAGTAAGTTTGCTCCTGACACAAATTCCAGCCACTGTTTGCTCAACAGAATGTTGCCCAAAATGCCCCTTCTCCTTCCCAGCCTACCCAGGATGTTTCTTGTCCTCTGCTGTGAAGCACTACCTGCAGAGCTACTCTCACCAACCTGGAGGACTCCGTTACCTTAACTGCCGAGAACAAAGCCCCCTCCACGTGTGGAGAAAGAGGAATCCGCATGCACATCGGTGAAACTGAAAACTGGTGCAGTCACTATAGAAAACAGGATGGAGGTTCTCAAAAGAATTAAAAACAAAGCTGCTATACAACCCAGCAATACCACTTCTGGGTATTTAGCCAAAGAAAACAAAAACACTAATTTGAAAAGATACATGCACCCCTGTGTTCATTGCAGCATTATTTACAACAGCCAAGATATGAAAAGAACCTAAGTGTCCATCGATAGATGAATGGATAATGAAAATGTGATATACATAAAATGGAATATGACTCAGCCATAATAAAAGAATACAATCTCACCATTTGCGACATTGTGGATGGATCTACAGAGTATTATGCTGAGTGAAATTAGTCTGACAGAGAAAGACAAATACCATATGATTTCACTCACATGTAAAATCTAAAAACACAAAACAAATAAACAAACAAAATAATACAGAAACACACCCATAGATACAGAGAAAAAGTTGATGACTGCCAGAGGGGAGGGGATAGAGGAATAAATGAAAAAAAGGAAAAACTTATACAAGACCTATAAACTGAAAACTATAAAACATAATTGGCAAAAATTAAAGAGACAAAATAAATTATGGGGAAAAACTGTGTTCATAGATGCAAGGACACCTACAAAATGATGAAAAATGTAGTGCTCCTAAAATTGATCTTCAAATTCAACAGCAATTCACTCGGGAAAAAAGAAAAGCCCCCTGCCTCAAATCAGCCACCGGCCCTATCGTGTCTGTCCTCTGACCCCTCCTGTTTGATGACACATCCAGCCCAGAGATTCTGTGTAGTGAGCTCCAAAGCCATATGCAAACATCGACTCTTTCTATTTCTGTTGTCCTTACTATCGTATTCTACGCTCATTCTGTCTGACTGCCTGGAGACTCTCACAGATATGGTCAAATGCTTATCAGCAGTAAAACTCCTAACAGGCCAGAAATACAAACTGTCCACTTAGTAAAATATGCTCATAAAAGAATTCACAGGCCCTGGCCAGTTTGGCTCAGCAGTTAGAGCGTCCGCCTGCAGTCCAGAGAGACCCGGGTTCAGTTCACGCTAAGGGCACGTACCTCGCTTGCAGTTTGTCCCTAGCCCCAGTTGGTCGTGCGGGTGGCAGCCATTTGATGTGTCCCTTTCATGTCAATGTTTCTCTCTCTCTCTCTCTCTCCCTTCCACTCTATCTGAACAAAAAGTGGAAAAATGTCCTCGGGTGAGGATAAAAAAAAAAAAAAAAGAATTCACAGGCTGTTGCATGGTTTTGGGGTATGCTTATTTTTTAAAATAATTTTTTATTTTTAATTTTAGTTGACTTACTAGTTTCAGCTATACAACCCAGTGATAAGACATTCATGTAACTTAAAAAGTGATCACACCAATAAATCTTGTATCCATCTGATACCATACACAGCTATTACGATATTATTGACTATATCCCCTATTCTGTACTTTACATCCCTGTGACTATTCTGTAATGACCAATGTGTGCGTTTTAATCCCTTCACCTTTTTCACCCATTGCCCTAACTCCTTCCCATCTGGCAACCATCAAAATGTTCCCTGTATCTATGAGTCTGCTTCTGTTATGCTTGTTCATTTATTCTGATTTTTAGATTCCACATATAAGTGAAATCATATGGCATTTATCTATCTCTGACTTATTTCCCTCAGCACAATACCCTTAGGTCCACCCATGTTGTTGCAAATGGCAAGACTCCATTCCTTTTTATGGCTCAGTCACATTCCATTATACACATGCATCACTTCTTCTTTATCCATTCATCTGTTGATGGACATTTAGGTTACTTCCTAATCTTGGCTATTGTAAATAATGCTGCAATGAACATATGGATGTATGCTTATTTTAATAATATCTCTCGTTAAACTGCTACCCCAAAGAGCAAAAGGCATTAGAGAACCAGACCGCCATCGCTGCATTTTTCATACATCCTTTCTCACCTTTGCATCTCTGTTGCTCTTATTTCCTGCCTGGAAATTAAATTCAGAAAGAAAACGCAGCTTAGCAAACACTGGACACATAATCTCACAGTTTCCAGATTCCTTGCACTATCCTTGAGCACAGATTGCAAGATCACTTCACTCTATTAATACTGAAGAGTGGGACAGTCATGCCATCGCAGACTAGCTCCGCTTCCTCCCCCAGCCAGGCCCAGTGCTGTGGTTAAACATCCGCATGGGAGGCTAACAGGCGGCAGAGCGGAAGAGCTCATCACGGCCTCCCCTTTCCCTCATCTCCTGGGAAGCAAACACCACGTCCTCCTGAGCTCACCTGGGATTCCAACAGAACAGACTGACAAAGCTGTGGAAGAGCCAGCCCTCAAAGATAGCCCGAGACTCTTGCACAAACAGAGTGCTACAGTGGCATTTGCTAGGAATACAGTAGATTCCTGCAACCCCTGGACATCTTACTATTCTACAGAGTGGGGCTTATCGTGATTAAGAAATAAGGATGTGCATTATTCCACACATTTTACCCCTTAAAACAAATCTGATTTCTGGTGCTTGCTTAACAAAAGCACAGACCTGGCGTTGCTTGTGAATATGCTGGCTCCAGGTAGATCTATATTTTGGGACTTTGGTTGTCAGGAAAATTCCAGACTCCCAAGTCTGGGTGCTAGTATGGGTTGTTATCCCTTCTTATCTGAGTAAGACTTAAGAAGCTGTAGACTTAGAAATGTAGGCACTTTGACCATCACATTTTCCTATAGCTTTGACCTTTGTTTTTCAAGTCTCCACAAAATTTAATTGAACCCAAAGAAACAAAGAAAAATCTCTTTATAAAGTTATTAAAGTGTAGAAACTTTAAAAAATAACCATATTCATCTTTCAACTGTTTCAGAAACTATGAAAGAGAAATATGCCAGTAAAGAATCAGACTAAGGAAAAAAAAAAAAAAACAGGAGAAATATGTTTCAAATGTCTACATTACCTACTGTGGAACTATCTCTACGGTATTTTCAGACAATGATGGTCATAAAGACATGTAGAATGCAAGGGCTGTCTGTTGTGTGTATATATGTGTGTGTTTTCAATTTTCTGTAACAAATATGTCATGTTAAAGGGAAAATTTATGTTTAACCACTCCTTGAATGGAAAAGAGATAGACATCATAGTAATTCTTGTCCACTAATAACCTGTGATTATAGTCACAAATCATATAGATAACACTATCCCCAATATAGCATCACAGTTGTAAAAACAAACTATGATGGTCAAATCAACTTTTTAGTCATCTAAATTTTAGTCCCCTGCCAACACAGTAGTAGATTGGGGTACAGTAATCTGCCATAATGTGTTTTTATCTTTATTTGAAAGTGAATCGAAGTAATAATGATATCACAGTAAAATGAAATTCTGACTGATATAGCAAAAAATTAAAAGATCAAGTTTACTCTACATTATAATCCCATGTGCAACAGCATAGTTCACAAATGTACCACCAATGTATAGGAATATAAATCAGCATTTAACCTCCCCTTCTGCCTTCAGCAAGGCCTCTTCTCACCTCCTCTCCTTGGTCCCAGTGGCATGAGCCTCTCCTCGTCACTCATCACCTGTCTGTCAGTTCACCCCTTCAAGAATGCCAGCAGCTCCAAGAAAGCCTGGACCTTCAGGCTCCCACTGATGGCACGTCAGAGGGCAGACTGGCTCAATAAGCGTTTGCGGATTGAATGACTGAATGCACTGAATGACTGAATGCACTGATTGGCCTCTGAGAAAAGAAATGGTGTGAATGGCCTGACCCTTTCAGGATACACTCAACCAGCTTTACTTTCCACCACCTACTCTTGGTCTACTTCAATGTCAAAGGCATGCCCACAGAGATCCACTTTTCTTGGTTGGCTGTTTTCTGCATGATTCAAAAAGTCAACACAATATAAAAAGGTACAACCAGAGAAGTCATTCCTATACCTGCTCAAAATCACTCCATCTCCCTCTGCCCGCAACGGATAATGCATTTTTATTAGTTTCTTGTTTACCCTTCAAGTGTTTCTTTATGCAAATATAAGCAAATTCGCCTGCATATTTTCATATCCCTACCTTTCTTGGGTAACATACTCTACACACTATTCTCCACCTTGCTTCTTTCACTTGGCAGTGTACTTGGAAATCTTTCCTTGTCGGAGCCCAGATCTTTGTCATCGCTGACGTCACAGCATTCCACTGGACACACCATCCTTCAGCTACTCCCTTATTGACAGATGGACACTTGGTGGCTTCCAGTGTTCTGGTGTTACACACAAAGCTTCAGTAATAACCTTGTACAGATGTCACCGCATTATATGTGCAGGCATATGTATAGAAAGATTCCCCCTGAGCAGGACTGTTGCACCTGTAATGTTGGTTCATTCTCCCAGATCCCTCTCCTGTAAAGTTGGTAAAAATTACTGTTAGGTGCTCTAAAGAGGTAGTGATAGCTTCAACGTATGTGTCTGATGTAGGTCACTAAAATGTTTTCCATTCTTGTCAAGAAGAGTGCCAACCTAATTCTTCACTTTCATAAAACACAGACTCTTTTAAAATTTAAATCAGTGTAACATCCCAAAGGTAGTCCGAGTTCAGTTTCCCTAATCTACTTCCATCCGTCAATGCTCAAGGTGAACAGATTTTTTTTCTAGTGACCTGTTACAGGAAAACAGGCCCTCAGAAAAGCCTGACAGCCTAGTCGATATGGGTGGAATTACATTTTTACAAGAGTATTCATGGTCCAGCCAATGTGGCTCAGTCATTGAGCATCAACCCACACACCAAGAGGTCGCTGGTTCAATTCCCAATCAGGACATATGCCCAGGTTATGGGCCAGATACCCAGTGGGGAGCATGCAGGAGGCAGCCAATCAACGTTCTCTCTCATTGATGTTTCTATCTCTCTCCCTCTCACTTCCTCTCTCTCTAAAATCAATAAAGAAAAAAAAAAAAAACAGTAGTCAGGGATACTAAATCAATAAAATGGCATGGAAAGAAATAGACAAATAAATATTTTAAAATCTTATTCATTCCAATAACTAGTTTATATTCTCAGAGCTTTTTGTAATTCATGATTTTTTTTTCCACAGTAAAAATCCGAAATTACAAAATGATGTCTATTTGCAGAATTAATAAAAAGGTTCTTTTCCCACCACTTCTAGAGAAGGCATGAAGAAAAAAAAACGTATTTTCACATGTGAATCTTGGTTTTCAGAAAATTGAGCCTCTGGCTTAGATATTATAGTCAAGGAACACAAAAGCAATGATCAGCCTTTGTACCAGCACAGATTTACTAAATATAAGTCACACTAGACTAAATTCATTTCTTTGATATAGTTTTATAGAACACCTTCAGTTTATTTAAAAACCCTTTGACATGGACAATATGATATTCTCCATGTAACAGTGAATGCAAACTTCAACTCTAGGAACAGTTAGTTACCCTAGTCAAAAACATACTCCCTCCACCAAGACATGCACAAGAATGCTTTTAGCTGCTTTATTCGTAATAGTCCCAAACTGGAAACAATCAAATGTCCATCGCATATAGGATGGGTATCTAAATTTCATGTAATGAAATACTACAGAGTGATGGGAACAAATGAACCATTTACACATGCAACAACATGAGAGAATATCAAAAAAATCTAAGTATGATTCCATTTAATGGAATTCAAACAAGGCAAACCTAATCTTTGGTAATTGATGAGGCCAGAATAGAAATTACCTTTGGTAGAGGGTGTTTTGACCAGGAAGGAGTAGCAGGGAAACTTCTAGGGCACTGGAAATGTTGTACATCTTGATCTAGGTGGTCATTCCATGAATTAAAAAATGTTGAGGTGTGTGAACTTTACTCTATGTAAGTTATAGCTCAATGTCCTGAGCTGGTCAGCTAGCAGCCTCACCAAGAAGCCCTTACACCAGAAGTAGGAACTAGAAGTACTTTTTCTTTTTAATTTTTTATTTATTGATTTGAGAGAGAGAGAGAGGAAGGGAGAGACAGAAAAAGAAAGATCGATTTGTTGTCCCACTTACTTATGCATTCACTGGTTGACTCTTGTATGTGCCTTGACCAGGGAGATCAAACCCACAACCTTGGTATATCGAGTCAACGCTCTAACCAACTGAGCTACAAGGCCAGGGCTAGAAGTACTTTTGTCCATATTTGAGTAATACCAGATCCTCTGCTAACTAGCAGAATGATCATCAGAAATATTTTTTCCTTGATGAAATGAGGGATTTCATAATTAGCCTGATAAGTGTTAAGAATGAGGTAAAACATTTTAGATACTCCTGTCCTTGAATAGACGGGGTCTAATAACCCATCCAGCAAGGCCCATAGCTGCATCTTAGACTGGATTCTGAAAAATATCCAGCCATCAGTTTGCAGGAGTTCTGGCTGCCTGATCATAAGGTAATGAAGTTCTGCTTTTGGAATATTAGCAAAATTGCCTCAAGGAAAGCATTTATCCCAGGAGTGGTGGTCAGAGCACCCAAGAGGCACAGAGCTTCAGGTGATAGATCAGAACATAGGGCCTGGATTTTGCCTGATTGCTGATACACATTTGTTTATTTGGTCTGAAACTTGCCTTCATCATAACCTGAGAGTGAGGCTGTGGCAGAAGAGCTAACCTTTGGGGGCTACCATTACCGACCAGAAAAACTAAGAGTATGTATGACCTACCCCCGCCCCCAGCTTAGTTTGGTTCCTAACAGGTTTCTAGACTGTTATAGCATGGAAATATGCAGACAAACACATCACAGCTGACAAGTTCCCTTATGATGTCCTTCACACTGAAATGAAAAATGGGACTAGAGGTGAGAAAAGTCGGACAGGTGAATGACACAAAGAAATAAGCCAACCAGGGGGAGCAAGTCTTAGAGTCTTGTATAGAGATAGATAGGATAGGATTATCACATTTGTAGATAACCCAAAATTAAAGCAGATGAAAGTTTCAGATTTCCAAAAGATCTTGACAGGCTAGTTTAGTGAATGGACTCTAACAAGATGAAATGTACAATCAGGTGCACAAAAACTAGCCCAGGACCAAAGAGCCAAGGCTCAATGATAAAATGTGTTATAGCATCCTGGCAGGTTTGGCTCGGTGGTTAGAACGTCGGCCTGCAGACCAGAGTCCTGGGTTCGGTTCCCACTAAGGGCACATACTTTGGTTACAGTTTGTCCCAGGCCCCTGTTGGGGTCGTGTGGGTGGCAGCCACTGGATGTGTCCCTCTCACATTGATGTTTCTCTCTCTCTCTCCCTCTCTCCCTCTCTCCCACTCTATCTGAAGAAAAATGCAAAAACGTCCTCAGGTGAGGATAAAAATAAATAAATAAATAAAAATAAAATGTGTTCTAGTGCTTGCATTTAAAACTTCAAGAGATTTAGATTAGTTCAGATTCAACATGAGCCACTACATTGAAGTGGTCACTAAAAATGTAATGTATATATTATACTTCAATTAGAAGTTTACTTAGCTCTGGCCTGTTTGGCTTCATGGTCAGCACACTGGCCCACGGACCAAAAGGTCATGGGTTCTATTCCCAGGCAAGGGCATGTACCTGGGTTGCAGGTTCAATCCTCAGCCCTGGTTGGGGTGCGTGTCTCTCTCACATCAATGTTTCTCTCTCTCTCTCTCTTCTCCCCCTCCATTCTATCTAAAATCAATGGAAAATATTCTCAGTTGAGGATTAACAAAACAAAACAAAAATTTTTAAGTTTACTTTAAAAAGATATAATGCAAACAGATAAGCGTGCACCCATGTTCACATCAGCATTATTCACAATAGCCAAACATGGAAGCCACCAAAAGAAGGGGAAGTCCACTGATAGATGAATGATAAACAAAATGTGGTATGCCATACAAGGGAATATTAGTTAGTGTTTAAAAAGGAAATTCTGGCACATGCTACAATATAGATGAATTTCAAAGATATCATGCTAAGTGAAATAAGCCAAACAGACACATACCGTGTGATTCCACTTACATGAAGTACCTAGAGTTAGTAAAATTCATAGGCAGAAAATAGAATGGTGGTTACCAGGGGCTGGTTACCATGGGCAGTTAATGGGCACAGAGTTTTAGCTGGGGAACATGAAAAAGTTCTGGAGATATATATGTGCCTGATGTCATTGAACTGTATACCTAAAGGTGGTTAAAATGGAAAATTTTGGTATGTACACTTAATAATTATTTTAACTATCAAAAAACAAATGTAATGCAGTCTTCTGCTCTATTAATCTAAAAAAAGCATTGTTCTGCTCCATGTTCTACTCTCAGAACATGCCTGAAAACAAAGTATGGTTTCTATACTCTGTGAGAGATCAGCAAACAGTCTACCCAATCCACCTGCTCCACCAGACCCTGGTTCCTCCTTCCCTATGTCACCAACTTCTTACTGGGACCTGCACGGCTCATCCCAACCCTCTTTCCTCGAAGAGGGGACTACTGGCCATATGGGAGAAAAATGAGGCTCTCAAAACAAACACTGCCTCAAGTCCCCAGCATCTTTGGCCTGGTTCCCAGGACCAAGGGGCAGAAGGTCTGTCAGCCAGAGGATTTGGCTTCTAGACACTCAGGGTGTGAACACCCCATCAGAAAAGCCCAGAATTCTTCTAGGTAATAAATCTTCCAGGAGTCTTTAGCTCTCCATCCCACATCCTCTCTGCCACACTGACAACACACACGCATGCACACGCAAACATACACACACACACACACACACACACACACACACACACACTAGAGTCTTTGCCTAGCGCCCCTGCCAAATGCAAACAAATGACTGGTATATTCATTCATTCAACAAATATTCAGAGTTTGAGAAAACTTTTTTTTTAATAATATGTTTTTACTGATTTTTTTTTAGAGCGAGAGAGGAAGAGAGAGAAACAAACATCAATGTGAGAAACATTGATCAGCTGTTTCCTGCACGCCCCCTACTGGGGATCAAGCCTGCAGCCTAGGTATGTGCCCTGACCAGGAATCAAACCGGGACCTCTCAGCCCACCGGATGACACTCAATCTACTGAGCCACACCAGCCAGGCAAGTTTAAGGGAAATTTTAAAGATGGATTTTTTTAAGGATTTATCTGTTCAAGGAGTTCATATCATATGAATGACACTTTTTATGGAGTACTATTATCAGAATTTACCTCATTTCTCCCACCCTTCTAATAAATGAGTCTATGAAGCTAAGACAGAGGGTTGGAGATCACAAGACACCCGTGACACTGGGGAATGCGTGTCCCAAGAGGAAGGTAACTGGAAAGGGGAAGAGTTATTCTACGCCCCTGACCTCCTTTTCTCTGTGGCTGCACTTCCCTGCGACTCCTCTCCCTCCTCATCCTCCCCAGGGCAGGAGGGGGGGCTTATCCGGCTGGCAGAGGAGAACCAGGAGGGGCGGAAGCTCAGCCCCTTCCCCCTCCCTTCACTCGGGAGTCCTCTGGAAACCCACCTATTGCTCCTTTCCTCTACCCCACCCGACAGGAAAAGAGGCCCATGGTGGACCAGCACCACCTAACTTTGTGGTTCAGAATCAGGAAGCCCTTTATTGCCACACACTACAGTCCTCCAATTTATTTAGCTTTTATCAAGAAGAAAGTTAATATTTTGGTCTCCACCTGTGTGACCCCTCAGCCCTACTTCCCAAATGGTTGAGAGATCAGGTGGGAAAGGGCCTCATTCTTCAAACACATAACAAGGTGGTGGGTTGAAAAGGCTCCGAAGCTGGAAGAGGCCTCATGGGGCACCGCTCCCTGCAGATCACAGGCGACCTCCGGGGCTGGGAGCACCCGAGATCCACTAGGCAGTCACTGCATGATTTTTTTTATTCCTTTGTTCTGGAACAATGGAAGTTTTCTTAGAGAGGTAACCTGAGGATCCAGCATTCAATCTCCTTGAATAAAAAAAAACCAGAGTCTTAAATAACAACAAAAAAAAAATCGCAAGGACTACCAAAGTCCTTGTTTTTAACTCTATATATTACATTATAAAATTTCTGGAGCTTATAAAATTCAAGCTCCAAATCTGCTGGGCCTAAAACTCACTCACTGGCTCCTTCTCTCTGGCAAGTGTACGGTTTATCTCCCCAGTGCTAATGCCAGGGGACCAACCTGCAAGACAAGCCCGGTGCGAGGCACCTCACACCTATCTGGATCGATTCCATGCACCAAAGAAGCAATTTCCAAATTTCCTTCTCATCTGGCTACAGAGCCATAGTTCATGTCTATAAATCTCTGAATCCTCTTTCTCCAAGAACAAGAGATAAATGAACAAAGTCAGAGCAGCACTTGCTATGGATTGCAAACATAAAACACTCACACTTCCATGAGCCTCCGAGATCATTTAGTTAGTTCTGCCTCCTTGTTCCGCATATGAAGTGACTGCAGCAACATAAAGTGAATTCACTCGTGTTAGTTGTGATAATGCTATTTTGGTTATATAGGAAAATGTCTTTCTTTCCTTCCTTCCTTCCTCCTTTCCTTTCTTGGAGGAACGGGCAAGTGGATATCCATACTAAGTATTATTAGAGGTGGAATTTTTTTAAAAAATAAGATATAATTAACTATAACATTCTGGAAGTTTCAGGTGTACAACATGTTGATTTAATATACTTATATACCGCAATATAATTACTACCATCGCATTAGCTCCATCATGACACATAATTACCATTTCTTTTTGTGATGAGAACATTTAAGATCTACTCCCTTAGCAACTTTCAAGTATATAACACATTATTATTAACTATAGTCACCATGCTGTGCATTAGATCCCCAGAACTTACTCATCTTATCATTGAAAGTTTGTATCCTTTGACCAACATCTCTCCAATTGCCCCAGTTCCTAGAAACCATGATTATACTCTCTGTTTCTACAAGTTTGGGGTTTTTAGGTAAGATCATACAGTATTTGTCTTTCTCTATCTAACTTATCTTACTTAGCATAATGCCCTCAAAGTCTACCCATGTTATCACAAATGGCAGAATTTTCTTCTTTCCATGGGTGAATAAAATTCTACTGTGTACATAGACCACATCTTTATCCACTCATCTATTGATGGACACTTAGGTTGTTTGCATATCTTGGCTATTGTGAATAATGTTGCAACAAGGTATCTTTAAGTTACTTTAAAATATTTTAGCATTTTTTTACAAATGGAGTGAACAAACCAACCAAACAAGGAACAAATGAATGAATGAATAGCAGCCTGACCAAAACATACACAGCTGGTTAGTGATGAGAGGGCCTCTGGGGTCCTGTCTACTCTGCTTTGGAGAGGCTCTGCATACTCCAAATGAGCGTGACAAACTGGGTTTTGGTTTTTGTTTGCATTTATCTTCAGATAGAGCCAGAGGGAGAGAGGGAGGCAGAGAGAAAGAGAAACATTGACATGAGAGAGATACATCAAGTGGCTGCCACCCACATGACCCCAACCCTCGCCGGAGGGGAAAACTGCAACAGAGGTACGTGCCTTTAGCGGGAACCGAACCCTGGCCTCTCTGGTCCACAGGCTGACGCTCTAATCACTGAGCCAAACCGGCCAGGGCACCACAAACTGGGTTTTGATGAAAAGAATAAGTTGCTAGATTGGTCGTCTTCTCTAATCCAAAGGACCAAGTAATGGCCAAATAAATATTCATTCAACAATGGCCGACATGGACATTTGTTCCAAGTTCCTAAGAGCTCATCAAATGTACTGAGAAACAAGAATCTTTCATTACACAATAAAATGACCTAAGAGAAACACACAATAATAACCATGAACTGCTCACCATGTACTAGGGATTATTCTAGTGTTTTACAAGAATGATCTCAATCATCTATACATCCAGTGAGATTATTGTCTCCATCATATAGATGAAGTAACCGGGGCACGGAGAGTTTCAGAAACTTGCCAAGACCACAGAGCCCTGCGGGACACGGTCAGCATTTTGGACGACTCGGCCACACTCCATTTCCACAGTCACACCTAGTGTTTTTCACTGGGAGAAATGACCCAGGAGTAATTGCTTCTCATTGCTCTCTTTAAAAACAGTGCAGGAACATAATGAACAAAATAAGCTGTCGACCAAAAGAGATCCAGAGTCGTGGAAGCAGGGAACAGACCGATAATGCTCAGAGAGATGGGGGTGGGGCGGGTGGGAAGAGATACACCAAAGCACTTATATGCGTATACGCACAGCCAATGGACACAGACTTTACGCTGGGGAAGGCAGGAGAGGGGTGGGGGCGGGAAGGAGAAGGTCAATGGGGAAAAAGGGAGACATCTATAATACTTACAACAATAAAAAAATGAAAAAACAAAAGGTGAAAGGGATTAAGAAGTACAAATTTCCAGTTATAAAAACAGTCATGGGGATGTACAGTACAACAGAGGAAATACAGGCAATAATATTGTAATAACTAGGTATGGTGTCAGATGGGCACTAGACTTAGGGTGATCACTTTGTACGGTACATAAATGTCTAATCACTATGCTGTACACTTGAAACTAATAACATATTACACATCAACTGTAATTGAAAGATAATTTTTTTAAAAAGGTTAAAAGTGAAAAATAACCTCTGCCCCATAGAGCAAAACAGAATGTCTGATGTTAGAAAAATCTTTCTCTTTATTTTATTCTTGGAAAATTCAAATCGTTCAAGCCTGGCAAGAAATCCAGGCAGCTCTACAAATTCTCCTCTAGAGGCTGCCCATTCATCCTCGTCCTGATATGATAAAGAGCTGCCAATCTTTCCTTCTAAGGTCTCGGAAGGAGAGTGTTCAAGTTTCTGCAGGAACGTCTTCTCTCTCTCTCTCTCTCTCTCTCTCTCTCTCTCTCTCTCTCAAGAAATAAACAAGGATGCAGTCAACCTTTCAATACCTTTGTCAGTACTGACAAATGACTTCGCATGAATCTTTATCATTAAATTACTTCTTTAAAGTTGTACCTTCAATGCTAAAATGAAACCCAAGACCAAAAAAATCAGATCCAAACAACTGATCCTGAGAGAGTGAGGAGGTATTTCTCTTATGATAAATCAGGGAAACTGCCTGTTGGAATGGTCTCTAGTCCTGTTCCAAATTCCTTTCCCTCAACTGAGTCCAATATTCCCAACAGGAGTAAGTTAAGGCTGTCTCATGTAATTTTAGAAGAAGTCACAGAATTCCCAGAGGAACTCAAAGCCACACCAAGGTACTGCAAGTATAGCATCTGAAGGCATGGAGGGAAGGGGAGACTAAAAATCAGATCAACAACTAGAACAATGAGGTCTAACTCCAAAGGGCTTGGTGGTCACTGGCATGGAGTTGCTGCAAAGGGCATAGGTTAGAAGAAGAGAGAAGTTCTATATCATGCCTATTTCTACTTGAAAAATCTGAGCCTTTTCAAATAGCAGGCTGAATGGTGAAGGTAATAATTAAAGCAAAGAGGCCATAGTTCCCATTCTATCGGCAATAGAAATTCACAGTGGTATCTGTAAGGAACAAGAGTCTCTCACATAGAATGTCTTCCTTTTACTAGTTGGGAATTTATCATTAGTCCTAAAAATGTATTATTGTTAAATTAGTATTTGACATGCACCAAATGCCAACGCATATCTATATTTGTTATTACGACTGTATCATCGTTCACCTCTGAACTAACTTTCAAAACATTGTTAACTTCATCCCATAAAACAACAGTGAGGCATGAAAATAAGGAAGACAATTAAAAGTTACATTAACAACACATAACTTTTATATTAAAAACAGTGAAAACTTGTTTTCCTTTTTATTACTGCAGACACTGCAAATGCAATGTTTACGATGGCTAAAGGTAAGTCAGGAAAAGACCAGGGGACAGACTCCTGTCTAAAAATGTGTTGTCCTGGTGGGTGGGTGCAGTGGTTAGAGCACTGGCCCTTGCCCCGAAGGGTTGTGGGCTTGATTCCCAGTCAAGGGCACATTCCTGGGTTGCAAGTTCGATCCCCTGTCAGGGTGCATGCAGGAGGCAACTGATTGATGTGTCTCTCTCACATTGATATTTCTCTCTCTTTCTCTTTCTCTTTCTCTCTCCCCCTTACCTCCTCCCCTTCCACTCTCTAAAAATCAATGGAAAACATATCCTTAGGTGATGATTAACAAAAATAATAATAAAAATAGCCCTGGCTGGTTTGGTTCAGCGGTAGAGTGTCCATTTTTTCACCTTTCTGTGCAAGAAAATTCATTTTATACAATTTCCAATCCATTCTATGTTCCGGAGATTTTACTGAAACTGAGTATTATCAAGTGCTTCTCGGGTTATTTGGAGGATTTAGGTCCCATCTTTGAGTAGAACACATAAAGAAAAGTTAAGTTTAGTCTGAGAGGGGATAAAAAAGAGCTCAGCTTTTGTCACAGCAAATTAAACAAAAATGCATCCAAAAGGACTAAAATATAACAAGAACGGCAGGAGAACAAAAATGAGCAGCAGATCTACTGTTGCATAATTACTATGTAATTAAAAAGTGACTTTTATAAGGAGTTAGGAAGAATGAACCCCAGGCCAGTGGAGCTTGGTCTCTCTTCCACCAGGTGTAAAGAGAAGTTCCGGCTACACAGGAAGATAAGTCAGGCCACCAAATTCTCTCTTATTTTGTTGAGAGAAACAAAACCCTTCTCTGTCCGTCTGCTATCAAAGACACAGCAGAAGAAACCAAGTAAGTCCTCGCCCGGCTCAGGGCTGCGGGAGCCCCGGGTTCAAGCACACACTGCCCAGGAGTGCAGGTGTGCAGCCCGTTCGTGCAACAGATGTTCACCGTAAGGGTGCTAACGGAAGGGGAGGGATGAAGAGCAAGAGAAAAACCCACAGCTGTCTTCACGACCAAGCCCTTAAACGCAGGCAAACAAATTGTACAACATCTCAGCTTTATCAGTTTAGTCTCTGCAGCTCACTAAAAATGGTGATAAAACCTACTGTACATCGAAAAGGATGGACATTCACAGAATAATTTTCAAAGCCCGTGGCTCTTGCTGCCTGGCCTCCAGTCCATAAATGCCCCCTCGGATGAGTGCTTTCAATAAATGTTAAACCACAACAAACCACCATTCTGGTCTCTGAGACACAGGCAGTCTTTTTACCCACAGAAGGCACCTGTCATAATAACTGCAAAAATGAGTTGTGGAAAAGAAAAATGATTTTAGCCTCTGGTACACAAAACAACAGTCTCAGACGGCCAGGCATTGGGACTTGGGACAATAGCTCATGGTAGACACACACAAGAGTGGCTGACGTCTGTCCTACCCAGACGACAGTCTCTTACACATGGGCTGGGCAGGGCTCCTTTTTAATAACTGGGAGAAAGATTCAGGAACAAATCCTGCACCAGAAGGCTGAGATCTCAGGAAAATTCCATGGTAATATTATGTCTTTCTAAAAACCGAAAGTAATTCAGTGCTGTTCAAGGGTGTGATTCACATGCGGTGTCCAAAGGCAAATTTACTTTTTAACTAAAGCCAAAACGTTTAACCATGTGGTGAAGGGGGCAGGGCCCGAAGGAGGGAGGCGGGCTTCCTCTCTGCCACGGAGAACACGCCATCGCATCTCCAGCCTCAAACTTCAGAAGCTGTGGTGAGAAATTTCAATCTCAAGGTTAGTATCCCCTAGCACAGCACCAAAACTGCAGACCCCCGTGTGCGAGGTCAGCAATGGCAGGCAAATCTTGTTACACTGTTTAATGCCCAAGCCAGTGAAACCGAGAGAAAACCGGAAGGTGACCACTCAAAAAACACCTGCCCAGGGTCCTAGACAGATGGAACAATCTGTGCTTAGAAACCAGGTTTTCCTGGAAGCTAAAACTGGCATTTAAGAAAGGAACTGAATTAATGTCCTGGGAAGCTATGCCTTTTCATACTTCCGAGAGAGGACAACAGCCAATTCCTAATTCCATGGGAGCAGAGGACAACCAAGGTCATTAAGGTGAAGGAGAGTGCCAGAGGTGGGAAAAGACCCCAAGAATTAGAATTAGGATTCTTTTCCAAACAGATCTACGATCAGTGGTCCAAGATGAAGAGGAGGCAGACAGATGCTCATGATGAAGAGCCAACGACTTCAGCCCCAGACTCGCTCTATGGTAAGCCGGGCACAGAGGGGCTGCACAGGAAAGTTAGCATAGCAGGCCTGACTCCTGTCCTTCCGAAGGCCTGCTGACGAGGTTGGCCCTTGGCTGGCACCTGACAATGCAGATTTTGGGAGGTTCCCACCACCTACCTAAAAAGAGTGGCTCAGTGTTTATGCAATCAATGTAGTTTCTACCTAAATAGAACAAAAATCAAGATAAGAGAGAATTAATTCTCTCTGCCAGGCTGCAGTGCTGGGACATCAGCCTTCTCCTGCCCTCAGACTGTAATTTACCACCAGCTCTCCCGAGTCTTCAGCTTGCCCACTGCAGATTATGGGACATCTCAGACTCCATAGTGACGTGAGCCAATTTCTTATAGTAAGTCCCTATCTATCCACCCACCCATCCATCCATCCACCCATCCATTCATCCTTCTATCTGTTATTGGTGTTGTGTCTTTGAAGAACTGACTATAGGTTTGAGAATATCATAAGGAATTTTTAAACTTGTCCATTATTGATGGAGATTTGGTCATTTAGGTCCTTAAATTTTTGGAATCTTCAAGCAATCACCTGTTTGATGCTATTATCCCTAAAGCAACTAGTTAATTCTAGGCAGTAAGGAGGGCTCACTACTCATGAGAAGAACAGCCTGGGATACGTAAGTCAGGACATTACAACAGTGGCCACTTACTAGGTGCCCTTCATCTGGGCTCGGTGCCCGACCTTTCACACACATTACTGCAAAACCCCAAATCCTGAAGGACTCTCCCACTTTGCAGATGAGATTCAGAAAGATAGAACAATTTTTCAGAAATCACAAATCGAGATGTGTGTCTGATTCCAGATCCCATAGGTATGTGTCCTGATGGGAACTGAACCTGCCACCAAATTTTGGTGTAGGGGATGACGCTCCATCAAACTGATCCAACCAGCCAAGGCCATAAATAATGTCTCACCAGTGATCTGGGCATCCTGTAGCCCAGCCACAATGACACACAAAATTAATCATCACAATATGTTACTGCAAAAATTCTCTGAATTCATGGGTGTTTCCTTCTGTTCTGGGATATTTTGTCTTCTTTTCATTCAGCAAATATACACCAAGTGCCATCTTTCTGAATGACTACATGTGAGATATCTGTGGCAGATACCAGCAGTATGGCCCCAGTCCCCTTCAAATCAAGTGAATCCTAAACAAGCATTCCATACCCAGGACTATCAGATTCTGCTCTCCTTGGCCCTATTTCATCCTTCTTTTGTTGACTAAATCACTGAGCAAAATTGCAGGAGAGGATTGTAAGAAAGTCTAAACTATTTTGTTTGAAAAAGGAAGTAATTTTTTTTAAAAATCAAACCCTTCGATCTGAGAAAAGGAAAAAAAAAAATACCAAGTACCTCGAACAGGAAGTGAGGGCAGAAGGAAAAATATCAATCACCGGTAATTACATCCTGTGATCTGCACAAGGGCACTGGGCAGGGACAAGAATGATCCGCAAACCTCCAGAAAAGTGTGAGGCACAAAAGTAGCCAAGCTGAAGAAAAGTGTTCAGCTAGAGATCCCGGATTTTTATGACCCCTGGTCTTTAAGAGAAGATCAGCATTAAAAGGGTAATTCTATGCCCCACCGGGGTGGCTCAGTGGTTTGAGCGCCATCCCATGGACTAAGAGGTCCCCGTTCAATGCCTGGTCAGAGCACCTGAATTGCAGGCTTCATCCCCAGTGGGGGACATGCAGGAGGCAGCTGATCGATGTCTCTCTCTCACATCGATGTTTCTATCTCTCTCTCCCTTTCTCTGTCTCTAAAAAAAAAAAAAAATCAATAAAAGTATTTTAATAAAAGGTAATTGTGAGACTGCATGAGATGAAATCTGACCTAGTTAGTACCTGGTGTGTGGTCTGTCAGTCTTTCCCTGGCTATACGACGCAGCCCATGTCTCACTTGCCCCAGGCTCAGAGTGCATCTGGGCAGTCTTGGTTCTTTTCGTTACCTAGGGAGACAGTTCAGCTATTGTGACATCACTAGAGTGCATTCTGTGGACCTTGTACAAGACTCTCCCCGGGGGTCTTCCCTTGCTGAGCAGAAGCTCCCTTCACTTGTGTGTCTCCATCTTGGGAGCAGCTGACTGAGAACCGAGCTGCAAGGGCTGCCAAGCAGAGCCCCGACAATAGTGGTGCACAGGAGACAAGGAAACCATGGAGAGGCATTTCCCACTGTTCCCGAAAGCCTGCAGAATCTGGAAGCCACTAACCCTCAGATTTACCCCGAAGTCTCCTTCCTGATGACTAATGCCAGACCCTGTACAGCTAGCTCTGCTCAAGAAGATGAAACCAAGCCTCCTGGGTTGCCTTTTCCCAGGTGTGACCTGACTCCCCAGACCCCGATGTGTGGCTGAAAGTCACAGCTGAGGTCAGAAAAAGACAGGGACAGAAAAAGGCTGCAGAGAAAGGCTTCGAATCCTCAGTGGAAATGAGGAGGTTGTCGGCCTAAAATGTAACATAGAAAAGATGGGTAAGAGCCGTCACTCCTAGCCTTCCTAGGCAATCCCTTCAGAGAAGCAGAGAAGGAGAAAAGCCAGACATGGCCACATGGGCAAGAAGAGAGGCCTGCAGAGCGTGGACGTGCCTCCACCCTCCTCAAGAGTCAGGCCGGCCCTCTGAAGAGTCGCACTGGTTTTCTTGAAGATTAGTGAATCTTCTGTTTGTTCGTTTCTTGATTTCAGAAAGAGAGAGGAGGAGAGAGAGAGATTTGTTGTTCCACTTATTTATGCACTCATTGGCTGATTCTTGTATGTGCCCTGACCAGGAATCGAACCTGAAACCTAGACATAGGGAGATGATGCTCTAACCAACTGAGCTACCTGGCCAGGGCCAAGGATCAGTTAATCTTTTAAGCAAAGTATTCCTCGGGGAAGTAGAGGTCATTCAGCACCTCTTGGTATGTGACCATGTGATTAACCAATCCCCTTAGGGTCTTGCACCCCACTCCATCTCTTAGTCTCCGTTTCTATCTCCTCTCATCTCAGTGATGAGTGGTCATAGTCCCAGATTCTTTCAGGCACAACCACATGGCCTGGCTCCCTGGGGCCAATGACCTGCTTCACGTTCGGGAAGAAATGCGCTCAGAGGTGGTCTCGGCTTCCACGCTGCCCTCGAGACCCAGGGGGAGCCAGCGCTGGGTCCAAGCAGCAGGCACAGAGGTGAGATGCGTATTTGATTAACCTTCCCACAGCACTGCCTGTAACATTTTTTGTTTATTGTTTTAATTTGTTTTCCTTTCTCTGCTACAATAACAAGGCAATAAAAACAGGGTGGAGGAAGCATAAATTTTGAAAAATAAGAAAACGAGACAAATCTCCTGATTTGTTATTCAAACCAAATGAAAGCATTTAAAAATATTAATCACATTTAGGCAGAAAAGCTCTAAAACTGCAAAGCTCCGGAGAGAAGCAGTAGAGCAACCCAATGCTCAGGACGTGAGTTCTGGCTCCCGCTCGGCCCAAAGCAGCACGTGGTCCTCACGTCTGGGCCGCTCGTGGGCCTCAGTTTCCTCATTTGCAAAATCAACAACACACTGCCTCCTTCTCAGATGACAGAATGTGGCCACAAGAGGACAAGCAGAAAGTTTTTTTCATTTATTCAAAAGACTCGGGGTAAAGGTAAATCTGACCTAGTGTAATCTAGACATTCACACACACACTGATCCCTTTCACTTTCATCAGAAGCAAAACTCGGGCGATAGGGTGCTGCCCAGCTATCGCCCTGACATGGGCCCCCCATGGACAGGCACGTGCCCCCAGACACTTCTCTCTCAGAGGGCCCATGGCTTCCCTCAGGTGCATATTTATCACACAGCTTTGCTGAGCAATCCCTCTTTCCACAGCAAGAACAAAGGTCAACACCGGCTCAATCCCATCCACATGCCCACAGACGCCCAGAGAGCAGGCGCTGAAGTGACAGAGTTTTCCATGATTGCCCTGGCTGTCGACTTCTGTCCAGGAGAGAATGGCAAGAGCGAGCAGGGGTGTGTGTGTGTGTGTCTTCATCATTATGTGCGGCAATTAGTATGAGGCAAGAACACCAGAAGTCTGGTAACGAAGAGAGAGAGCAAGCAGGACAGAATGTGGGAGATAAAACAAAAGGAACGGGTGACTCACGGCCACCTGAGTGACCCCCACACTGGGGATGTGAAGTGTTGTTCTAAGAGCTGCTGCGTTCCCTTGGCCCACATGGCCCGCTGGATACTAACCCAGGAAATGGGATTAAATGAGGGCACAGCCATGCGTGCACAGTCCAGGCCTTACCCGGGGCGACACCTCAGGACCGCAGCTGTTGGCACAGCTTCCTCTGTCTCATCTGCTAGACACACCTGTGGCCTCCATCACACTCTCCTCAGACCTGAACTTGCTGCTCACTATTTGCCAGACCCTGCGCTAAGTGTCAGGCACGGTGAGATGGACGCGTGGTCACAGGGGACATGAGAGAGGTGATGTGGCAGAGAAGGGCCATTCTGACATTC
This sequence comes from Molossus molossus, assembly GCF_014108415.1. Taxonomy (NCBI): domain Eukaryota; kingdom Metazoa; phylum Chordata; class Mammalia; order Chiroptera; family Molossidae; genus Molossus; species Molossus molossus. The sequence goes on from NW_023425344.1 coordinate 143,577,484, forward strand.
AGTCATCGGGACAGGATGCTCTGAGGTGACATTTAAACTGTAGGCTGAAGTAGGAGAAGCAGCCAGTCAGTCAGGCAAAGGCAGAAGGACGGGGGAGAAGGAGGAAGAGTCAGAAAAGAGGAAAGAGCAGCCCTGGCCAGTGTGGATCAGTTGGTTGAGCGTCGTCTTGTCCAACAAAAGGTTGCGGGTTCGATTCCCGCTCCGGGTGCATAGGGGAGGCAACTGATCGATAATTTGATGCTTGATGTTTTTCTCCCTCTTCCTCTCTCTCTAAAATCAATTTTTTTAAAAAAGAGGAAAGAGCAGATATAAGGCCCTGAGAGGGGACAGGGCTTGGATGCTGGAGGAGCCCAAAGGAAGCAGCCAGTGTGGCTGAAGGGGTGGCGGGGGCGTGGCGAAGGGGATGAGCGTGAGTGTGGAGGAGCGGACAGCGGCCACACCACATCTGGCCTCTGAGCCTAGGTAAGGAAATGGGGCTACGGCCCGAACGTCGTGAGAAGGCGACGGAAGCTTTGAAACAGGACATGCCTGGATCCAACCAGTTTCCCATGCACTGACTCCCGGGAGAGGCTGAACCAGGAGAAACAGTGAATGGAGGAAACACTGGGAAGCTACTGTCCCCGCCCAGGAGAGGGGACGGGGTCTCCGGCTGGGATGATGGTAGCAGAGACAGAGAGAAATGCACACCTTTGAGGAATGAGATGAGGCAGAGTTTTGAAAGTGGGATCAGAAAAGGAACTTCGGTGAGAAAGAACAAGCATTTACTTGCAGCCGACCAAAAACTCTCAGTTTGGTTCATAAATCGACAGCCTCGGTGAGCCAGCAAAGATGCAGAGCGGGTCAGACACGGTCCAGCACTTTTCTGTCAATAGCAGTAAGTTTGGTAAAGTCAGAAAAGCATGCCTGGCCCTATGACATTTCCAGGAGTAAAATGCATGAAACTATGTGAAGGGAAGCATAACTTCTGCCTCTGAGACGGCCAGGGGAAACGAGACTGGGGGCTGGTGAGCCTGCCCGCCCAGGTCCACCTTCCACCCTCCTGTGCCTGCGCTCTGTCCCTGAAGCCAACCCCTGCTGATGGCATCACCCAGGCTCCCTGGTCCTCGGGCTTCAGGCCAGATAATAGGGGGTACCATCCAAAGAATAGAGGGCAAGCCCTGGCCAGTTGCTCAGTGGTTAGAGCGTCAGCCCGAGGACCAAAGAGTCTCACGTTTGAATCCGGTCAAGGGTACGTACTGCGGCTGCAGTTCAGTCTCTGGCCCTGGTTGGGGTTGTGCGGGAGGCAACCAATCAGTGTGTCTCTCTCACATCAGAGTTTTTTTCTCTCTCTTCCTCCCTCCCACTCTATCTGAAAATCAATGGGAAAATATTCTCAGATGAGGATAAAAAAAAAAAAAAAAAAGAACAGGGTAAGAGGAGAGAGACCTGTTCCCTCCATGCTTCAGTCCAGGGTTCCAGCAATGGCTCTATCCACAACCACCATTCTCTAGGGACCGTAGGCGCCTCCCATTGTCCCTTTGCCTAGGGATGGCACTAGTCTTTGGGCTCCCTAATAGCTATCATTGATTCCCTTCACCCTACCCACACTTCCGCATCCCCATTATAGTCGCTTCATTAGAAGTGAGCTCCCTTTCCTGCTGGGACACCATCTGAAACACCACAGATGCCTTGAAACACCCAGTCGTCTTGGAAACCCTCTGTAGCAAAACAGCAGCCCAACAGGCAGGAGGACGTGCCTTCCTAGTGTCGGAGAGCTGACTCCACATCCGGTCCAACTATTCCAAAGCTCAAAGGAGTCTCGTGAATGAGGAATCATTGCAGTGCTCAAAATAACAGCTTATCGTGAGCAGTGTGCTAAAGAGGAAATTGAAAAATAATGCCAGGGTCGGCTAACGTTGGCTAAAGTTAGAGGTGAGATGACACATACCTGGCATGGCCTATTCTCCAGTCGTCAGGGAGCCTGAATGATTTAATAGCAGGATGGGAATTTTCAGCCTCCATTCCCAGTTCTTCCACCAACACTTTAAAAAACGTCCCCAGTGCAGGATTTTAAAGTCTTCCTGTCGTCATATATGAACTGAACTGACTGATCCATTTTCCTATGTGGGAGTCATTCTATTTTTGTCTTGTTCATTTGTTCACTTGTTTAACAGATAGGGGTCGATATTTGCTCATACTGGCAGGCACTGGGCACACTTGAAAGCGCAGTGACCAAGATACAGACCTGTGCCCTAGAGAAGATGAGAATCTAGTTTTGAGAAGTGAGATCAACACGGACAATTAAATCCAAGGCAACCAATGGGATCCGAGCTCAGAGCAGGTGCTGGGAGCATCTCATGTAGTGAAGGTTCCCTGGATGAAATGAAACCTAAGCAGAGGCCAAGGGGACATGCGGGGGCCAGTGAGAGAGGAGACAGGGCGTGAGAGGTGAGGCAGAGGGACCCACACGTGTAAAGGCTGGAGGGGGCACAGAAAACACGACACAGCCCTGGGGAAAGCGGAATGTGGCAGGGATGGTGGAAAGGAGGAGCTGGGGTGTGGGTGGCACAAAGTGAAAGGCCTTATAAGTGAGGAAACCATACAGTTTATCATCCAAACCTGGACACGTGCAAAGTGACAGTTTGCAGTGGGAAAAAGACATAAACCAGGACCATCGCAGACATGCCAGACATATGGTCACTCCACTTATCCAACACGTGAGCCAGTTGACACATTACTGCCCATGAGGAGTCCCTGCTGGCGTGTGAGCAGAGGAGTCACACACTCAGATCTGTGCTTTGGGACAATCATTTTGGCCCCTTTGTGGACAACAAAGCTGGGGAGGGGCCAACACTGAAGAACGAGGGAGTAGAAAGATGTTATTAGAGAAAGTCAGGAAAGAGTTGATAAAGGCTCATTGCATTGGGGCAGGGGGTGGAGTCACTGTTCACAGATAAATTCAAGAGATTGAAATTAAAATTTCAGATATGGGAGGGTGACTAGAAATGGGGTGGTGGTGGAGGAGAGCTCAGAGATTGAAGAAGGAGCCCAAATCTTACCTAGATGTCTGGATGGGCAAGTAGAGGAGGCTGTAGGCCCTCTGGGAGAGGAAGGGCTGGGGCGGGGTGGGGGTGGGGAGGGTTCGCTCGCTGGGCTCGATTATTTAGGAGCACCTGGGGAGCTGCTGGATACAGGAACCTGGGAAGGAGGCTTGGGCTGGAAATAAGGACTCAGGACCTGTCGGCACACATTAGATGATGAAAGTGCCCAGGAACAAGTGGAATGGCCGTGACCTTGAAGAGAGAAGTCCCCATGGAGGGATGAGGGGTGGAGGCTTCAGGGAGTGGAGAAATGAGGGGGAAAAGAGGAAAATCAGGCAAGACATTTGACTGTGGTGGGTGCACTCTGACGGGCTGAAGGACACTGAACAAGACAGATCCAGATTTGAGCAGGAAGGTTCAGGATGACACACACATGTCGTAAGCCCAGGCATGAGCAAATGGCCGCTCTAAATTCAAACTGAGGTCTTGTCCTTTATCTCAGTTCCACAGAAACCAAGCTTTAAATAACCAAATCAGCCCTAGCCAGTTTGGCTTAGCGGTTAGAATGTCGGCCTGCAGACCAGAGAGTCCCGGGTTCAGTTCCCGCTAAGGGCATGTACCTTGGTTGCGGTTTGTCCCCAGCCCGGCTGGGGTCATGTGGGTGGCGGGGTGGCAACCACTTGATGTGTCTCTCTCACATCGATGTTTCTCTCTCTTCCTGCCTCTCTCCCTCCCATTCTATCTGAAGGTAAATGCAAAAATGTCCTCAGGTGAGGATAAGAATAAATAAATACATAAATAAATACATAAATAAATAAATAACCAACCGAATCAGCCAGGATAAAACATTCATGGCTGTCTGAAAAAACCCAAAAGGCAATGTTTCTTACATCCAAATCTGAGACATCCCAGCTATCATTTCAAGCTGGCTTCAATCTGATCGGATAGAGAAAGACTCAATTTCTGCCACTGACATTTTCAGACAAACAGAAGTGTCCTGCACTGGGGTATGTCTCTGCATTTCACTCAGTTACCAGAGGTAACAAAATTTATTAAGTAATATTATAAACATTTTTGCAAAAATCACCACCCACATATGTCCTAAAGAGAGCTCAGAGTGGCAAGAGAGAAGCCCGAATACTATATTCTATTTCTATTTATCTGTAAGGTGTTTTGTTTTGGGGGGGTGGGAAGCCCCCCTTTTCTCTCCCACGCTGGCTGGGTGTCCAGTGACATGCTGGGGCCTGAATAACAGTCATTATTCTCACCCAGGGAAAGCATCTCTTCATCATACCTGTCATGTGTGGTAATGTTCATGGATGCCGACCCCACCAGGCAGAGCTGGAAGGTTATTTTTTATCATTGTGTAATTATCTCATTACCAACACATGCTGAAAATCAAGACAAACCAGAGAGTGCCTCCATTCTCTCCTCCTGGTATGAACAACTAAAACATCTTGACTAAAGACTCATCACCAGATTTATTTGCCTCTTGGTCTTTGTTAGTAGGTGAACCAAGGAGAAAATTTTTAGATGGTGTAACTACCAAATATCCATGAAAAATCATTCCTGGATGCCTGGCCTCAGGCAACAAAACCACCTGGACATGATTGGAAACCCTCAAAAAGAACCCAGGCAAAGCAGCCCGACATAAACAATGGACAGAAAAATAAGGCACAAATCAAACTGAAACCTGAGGAAGTGCTTTGGTTGCACTGATTATACTGGGTTATGGTGCTGGCCAGGAACACCAGGTTTTAAGGTCCCGTGACCCTGACAAAAAGGACAGCGGACACTGCACCACCCACAAAGCTTTGACCTTCAGAATCAGTAGTATAAGCTTGGTGCTTTATTAATTGGATTTTACTCTTCTCACCAAGCTCACGGAGCAAAGCCCAGACTGATTCATGCTTGAAAGTTCTTCTTACACTTGGATGTAAACGTGGGAAGGAGACCAGGTTCAAACACCTGGAACCTATGCCTCCTGGTCTTATAACCCCTTAGCCAGGCAGCCCGCCTGGGGTTCCCAGGAAACCACGAAGCCATTCAGGGCCTCCTGCTTCCTATGAGGTATGAGGCTGGAGATTCTATAATAAAGTGTGCAGGGCCCTGAGCAGACAGTTCAAACCAGTAAGAGAGACTACTCCAGGCATGAGGGAAAGCAACATGTTTATTTTTTTCAGATGAAAGTGAGAGGCAAATTCACAGAGCAGACCGGGCAGTGACGTTGAAGGAGTCTATCTGCACCTGCCACCCTCCACCTGGTCCAGTGGCCAGAGCACCTGGACTCCTTGGTTGTCCCAGATACCAACTCAGCCCAGAGGAAAGATGACAGCCCTCTGGGAGTGGAAGAAAACGCATCTGACACTTTGTTTTATAGGAAGAAAGCGAAGTCACTCTCAGGCAGGTTAGCTCCTTGCCATCGGCTGTAGCAGTCCTGCTGTTACACACTTGGTTTTCTCCTAAAATCTTCAGTCTTCCTAGATTACATGACAGCCCTTTGCAAGAAAGAGGCCGTTAGAAAGAACCACAAAGTCCAAGCAGCCTGGGATGTTGTATTTTTCTAGATAACTCAAGAAAGGAATCTATTTGACAAAAAGTCCCACCAAAAAGTCCCAAACAAAGGGTTAACTAAGTAAGCCTCAGTTACCTCCAACTCATAATAATCCAGAAAATCTATTGTCAGTAAGGCCTTGTTGGAGTTATAACTATTTTAATTTATAAAATAATAAAAATTATTCATGCGCTGTGGGCTATCAACGTAAAATATTTAAAATATGTCATGTCTCCACCACTTCTATCACAAAAGAGCCATATATTTTTTTAACCCTCACCTGAAGATATTTTTCCATTTATCTTCAGATAGAGTGGGAGAAACATCGAGAGAGAGAGAGAGAAACATCGATGTGAGACAGACACATTGACTGGTTGCCTCCCACACAACCCCAGCCAAGGCCAGGGACCGAACCACACTGAGGTACATGCCCTTGACTGGACTCAAACCCATGACTCTTGGGTCTGCGGGCCGACGCTCTAACCACCGAGCAAAACTGGCCAGAGCAAGAACCATATTTTTAAAAGTTGTGTAGATGTGATTTTTCACTAAAGCTGGGAAAGAAAAGAATGATATCCAATTCTTTGTTGCTTACTAAAAATTTCTTTTAACTCGATTTAGTTATTGACGTTGCTATGAAAACAGGATCTATCTAGAGTCATGCTCCAAATGAAACAACTCTGGCGGCAATCGCTTATTTACCAAAGAAAACCTTCCTTTTAAAAATCCAATGCATTCAATGAAATCCTAAGAGCTGCAAAGGCAGTCTTTTCAATATGAGTATTTTCTGCAACCTAGAAATAATAGGAACTCTTTTTGCTTTTAGGTGTATGTGTGTGTTTTGTCTTTTGATCTAAGGCTGAATCACTTTCTGGCTTCATTCAGAATCCACGGAGGCCCACTGGGGAGCCAGCTACTTGCACACAGCTTTATGCCTTAGGAGAACCAGGGGTCTGATTCATTTCTAATATGTGCCCTGCATGTTGTTAATAAAAGCTGTGGAAAAGTCAAGAAACAGGACTTGGCTCTGGTTATGTAGTGGATTTTCCCATTTTTCATAGCAATCTGGAAAATGTTCCTGCCCAAAGTCAGTGGGTGTTGGGATAACCCCATTCTATCCTTGGAACCTCCAGTGAGTGGCCTCGGGCTAGCAACCTTACCTCGCTGGGCTTAGTTTTCTGAATTTTGTCTCTGATTATAATATGATTATAATATAATAATATAATGTAATGCAATATAATATAAAACATATATACGTATATATATATCGTTCATCCTCACCAGACGATATTTTTCCATTGATTTTTAGGTAGAGTGGAAGGGAAGAAAGGAGAGAGAGAAACAACATGAGAGAGATCAATGTCTCCCATGTGACCCTGACTGGGGCCAGGGATCAAACCTGCAACCCAGGTACATGCCCTTGACAAGGGAGCGAACCCTCGACCCTTTGGTCCAAGGGCTGATGCTCCAACCGCTGAGCCAAACCAGGTAGGGCTGACTTACACTTTTTAAAAATATGGTAAGCCCTTAAAACAATATATTTCATTTAACATAATTTCCCTTCTCAGACTATCACAACACACATGTTCTTTGCAGCATTATTCACAATAGCCAAGACATGGAAACAACCTAACTCTGTCACCATATGAAAGGATAAAGAAAATTTGGTATATATCTTTGTGTATATATGCATTTTTTAAAAAAATAAGTGGGGGATATGGGAGAGAAGTGGATATTGATGAGATGTGTCTGCCAAGTTTTGAAGAAAATAGATGGGAAAATCATTAATGCTTATGAAATCCCCTGTCCCTGGGGTTTTAAAAAGCAGGATGGATTTCCATTCATTTGAGAGGGATGACCTCTTGGGACCTTTCTAAAATTTACGTCAAAAACAGACAGAAAAGTTCACTCACTCAGGAAAATAAGCAAAAATAAATAAAAATAAAAACCCAGACAGCTATTCTGAAGTCTCCTAGGAGTGATGCCTGGGCCAGACCCCAGCCTCAAATGAAGCCTCTCATCTACAGCAAACCTGTGGCCTCTCTCAGCAGGGCAGACTGTCCCCCTCCATCTCCCACCCAGGTGGGGGCCGGAAACTCCTTGACAAACGCAGTAACTGGGATCTTGGCTCAACTGAACATCAAGTGTTTTCTTATAGTACCTGGATTAGGGTTTTTTTTTAATGTTTAATTTTGCTCTTTCAAGTTAGCCAAAAAAATTAATGCTAATCACTAGCAAGATGAGACAAGATGGGCATGCTGCTACATTACTAGAAGTGTAGATTAGAAAAGAATATTCCTGAGAGCCACTATGGCACCAGGTAAGCCCTCAAAACAATGTATTTCATTTAACTTAATTCCCCTTCTCAGACTCCATCACAACACCCACGTTCACTGCAGCTTTATTCACAAGAGCTGAGACACGGAAACAACCTGAGTGTCCATCAACATATGAAGGAATAAAAATGGGGTGTATCACATTTATACATATACATACATATAATTTAGTATTACTCAGCCATGAATAAGAAGGAAATCCTATCATCTTCGACAACACAGGTGGACCGTGAGGGCATTATCGTAAGTAAAATAAATCAGATAAAAAGAGACAAATACTGCCTGGTACCGCTCATATGTGGCATCTAAAAAGAGGCAAATTCCGCAACAGAGAGTAGAAAAGTATTGGCAGAGGCTGGGGCTTGGGGGAAAGGAGGAGAGGTTGGCAAAGGGAACAAACTTTCAGCTAAGAGATGAGTAAGTTCTGAGGATTTAAGGTAAAACATGGTAACTATATTTGACAACACTGTATTGTATAATTGAAATTTTTTTGTTTGTTAATCCTCACCCAAGGATATGTTTTCAATTGATCTTCAGAGAGAGTGGACGGGAGGGAGGGAGGGAGACAGAGACATCGATGTGAGAGAGACACATCAATTGGTTGCCTCCCGCACATGCCCTACCAGGGCCAAGGGACTGAATCTGCAACCCAGGTACATGCCCTTGACTGGGAATCTAACCCAAGACCCTTTGGTGCAAGGGCCAACACTCTAACCACTAGGCTACACAGGCCCGGGCTATAATTGAAATTTGCAAAGAGAGTAAAACTTAAATGTTCTCACCATATATATATGGTGATGAACATGTTAATTAACTAAATGGAAGAAATCCTTCTATAATATAGTATGCATATATCAAATCACCACAAAGTATATATGTACACTCTATCTTATGACTTCATTTGTCAATTATACCTCATAAAGCTGAAACAATATCAAAACCGGGGGATAAATAAAGAAAACAATCAGGATTGTGAAGACAGATTTATGCATAACGATGTTCCTTGCATGTGTTATTTATAATAGTTTTAAAAAATAGAAATAAGCCCAATGTTAAACAGCTGGAGAGTGAGCCAATTAAGATATATCCAGTCAATGAGAGAGATATTCAGATGCCATTAAAAAGTATATTTGCAAACAACTATATAATTCATGGTAAATTGCTCTAAGTATAATGTTGAAAAAAGACTCTGATGTAAAGTTACATAGTAAGTATGATATCAACTTAGATAAATGCAATTTCGACAGTGAGGACAATAGTAATGCTGATGAGTCAGTAATGAAGCAATGCAGTCTCTGGGGACAAAGTGGGTCCATCTGCATCTCTCATCTGTCAACAGCTGGCCAACCCTGTACCTCCCCTGTGCATGTCAATGTTGTAATCAGAGGTTTCTTCTGATGACACATCATCTGTCTCTGCTGACCGACTGGACTGGCAGCTCCCTTTGGGCAAGGACTGGTCTAAACATTACTTTGGTTACCAAGCGATTTAGTCTACTCTGACACCCTGGGGAAGGCTATTCATTCTTGCTCATCTGCCTATCTGTCAGTGAGCATGGACTGCCCAGTTGGCAGGAAGAGGTTTTCTTTGAAAGAAAATACACCCAGTGTCCATTTGATTCCAACGTTAGAGTGGGCCACCCCCACTCAGAGATCTCCGAGCACCCCCATGGCTCACACACCAGGAGGCTTGCAGTTCACCATGGCTTAACCAGGTCCCCAGGCCAACAACCCTGCCCACCTTCCCCAACTCACAGCCCAGGCAAATGCCTCCTCCTTGTGCTCCCTCCCCCCAGTGCCACCTCCTGTAGAACCACTCAGCAATGCCCCTGGCCGAATGCCATCCTAAACAGCTTCTTGCCACCTCCTGCTCTACCAGGGGTCTTGCCTGTTTTCTTTCTCTGGAAACTGTTTTCTCTGGCACAGTGGCACCCCCAAATTCCTGGCTCTCTTCAAAGACATGACATTAAAACTCTGTTCAAACATCCCCCACAGTCCATGAAGTGATTGTGCTATTTCCAATCTCTCTCTCTCTCTCTCTCTCTCTCTCTCTCTCTCTCTCTCTCTCTCACACACACACACACACACACACACACACACACACAGAATGAAAGAAAACTCAGGCTCTGGCCAGTTTGGCTCAGCGGTTAGAGCATCGGCCTGCGGTCCGGAGAGACCCGGGTTCGGTTCCCGCTAAGGGCATGTACCTTGGTTGCAGTTTGTCTCCGGCCCTGGTTGGTCGTGAGGGTGGCAGCCACTCGATGTGTCCCTTTCACGTCGATGTTTCTCTCTTCCTCTCTCTCCCTCCCACTCTACCTGAACAAAAAATGGAAAAGTGTCCTCTGGTGAGGATAAAAAAGAAAAAAAAGAAAGAAAGCAAACTCAGAAGGTCATGGTGTATCACCCTATGTTTAAAAAATAATAATAGCTGGTATTTTACAAAAACATCATATGCTAGGCACTGGGCTAAATTATTTCCATGGACTGTCTGATGAGACAGATACTGTTACCATCCCCATTTCACAGATTAAGAAACAGAGGCTTAACACGTTTAAGCGACTGGTCCAAAGTTGCAGGACTAAACTGGGACTCCGGCCCAAGCAGCTTGACCCCAGAGCCCCGGCAATGCTACACCAACCAAAAAGTCCATGGGCCTCAGCAGCTCGCGGCATCTGGAAGGTTTGCAGGGAGCCCACCAACAGGCCCCTCGGACACACCCACCAGGAGACTCCTTTCCGGCACAGCACCCAGGAAAGCTGGGAGCATTGGAGGGGCCCTGGAGCAGGGTGGGCTGAACAAGTAAGAAAAGAAGAGGGAAGGAACAAGGGCAACAGAATCCACAGGCAAACAGAATTTCACTCGTCCTGGAAAATCCCTGACAGCCTGACAAGTGGTTTCTGGTTGTCTCCACTGCCAAGGGCTAGTCAAGAAGTCCCCTCCGGTGCCCAGTGAAATTCCTGCCTTACAGCAACTCCTCTCTGCAAAGGAAGCCTTCTCCCCTCCAGTGTCTCCCCTGAACACGCAACCTGTGGGACTACTCGGTGCTGACACTCAGTATGCGAGACTGGGATTCTCATGCCCCATCGGGCAGTTTAGAGATAAAGGCTTCCCCCCAGAACACTGTGCCCGAAGGGGAAATGGGACTAGGCAGTGTTGAGTCATTCTACCACCTCCCTTCCTCCTTATGCTACACTCTTTTTCCTTCTCTGAATTTTATGTGCAACCAGCAATCAAAGAAAACAAGAAAGTCTTACACACACCAACAAAATGCTGATTTGCCTATTCTATTAATAACACACAATCTCAGCAAATGCAAATGGAATTACATGGACAATTCCATAAAAAGTTAAATCCAAACTAAACGTTTCCACTTTAAGTGACATTTGCAGAGATCTCTCCATTATATACTTAACACTAACTTTGTAAAAAAGGGACTAATGCCCGGCTGGTGTGGCTCAGTGGTTGAGCGTTGAACCATGCACCAAGAGGTCGCCAGTTTGATTCCCAGTCAGGGCACATGCCCAGGTTGTAGGCCTGATCCCCAGTAGGGGGCATGCAGGAGGCGGCCAATCAATGTTCTCTCTCATTGAAGTTTCTAGCTCTCTCCCTCTCCCTTCCTCTCTAAAAATCAATAAAGAAAAAATTTTTAATTAAAAAGGAAGTAGCCTATATTTTCTGAGGAAAAAAATTATGTAGACATAAAAAAAAAACCAACAAAGAGAATATTTTTTAAAACAAACTGTAATCACTATCTTTTATTCTGCTATACTGCACAAGTCTTAGCCACAACTACATATTTATAAATACTTTTGCTCCACAATCCAATGCCTTTTTTTTATCCTCACCCAAGGACATTTTTGCATTTATCTTCAGTAGAGCGGGAGGGAGAGAGGGAGGAAGAGAGAGAAACATCAATGTGAGAGACACACATCAACAGGCTGCCACCACATGACCTCAACCAGGGCCGGGGACAAACTGCAACCAAGGTATGTGCCCTTAGTGGGCACTGAACCCAGGTCTCTCTGGTCCATGGGCCGACGCACTAACCGCTGAGCCAAACCCACCAGGGCATGCCTATCTTTATTTAAGGAAGACAAAATAACTATGACTTCAATCTGTTACAAAGAAGTGATTTCTTAGCACTGAGTTTAGAATAATAAAGCAAAATGTGTAGAAGTGAGAGCCTGAAAAACAGTCATGGACATATAACACCTGAAAGAAATCATGTTTTAAAAATATTAACACTTACAGAATAAATGTGTATCACCAACATACACTCCGCGATATGAAAAGAAATGGCTTGGTGGCTTAGTAAGTAACTGTATTTTTAAAAAGAAAACCACACACGTTTCAAGTGACATGAATAGAAAAGCTTGGGAAAGTTGATAGGCTAAGAAAGGTGGTCCTGACTGTAACAGTGGGACACACGAAAAGAGCGAAGGAAATCCATAAATGTGAGAAAGTAATGATGACCAAAGAGGGAAACAGACAGACTGACAAATCAAAGAAGATTAGCTAGATTCCTTTTTTTTTTCAGTAGAAATTCAAAATGAATGTTAAATGGAACCTTTTGAGCACAGAAGAGAAACAAATTCTGCATAACTTATTTCCTGAATTTGACCATCAGGCAAAATCTGAAATCCCTCAACTAAGATTACATCTACACAGGCAAAGCCAAGGGCATAATTAAGGTCATCAATCACCCAACAACATGAGGCAAAGGGCTGGGACACTGTAACTAAGAAAGAGGCTTTTTCTTTTCTTTTAATTTTTTTTTTTATCCTCACCCGAGGATATTTTTCCATTTTTTGTTCAGATAGAGTGGGAGGGAGAGAGAGGAAGAGAGAGAGAGAAAGAAACATCGACATGAAAGGTGCACATCGAGTGGCTGCCACCCACACACCCAACCAGGGCCGGGGACAAACCGCAACCGAGGTACGTGCCCTTAGCGGGAACCAAACCGGGTCTCTCTGGACCGCAGGCCCACGCTCCAACCGCTGAGCCAAACCGGCCAGGGCAGAAAGAGGCTTTTTCAAGGAAACCACCCAAATTCAAATTAATGAGGAATAGATGCAAAATTTTCTTCAACACTTTGCCTAAAATGTTACCAAACAATGGTGAAAGTTTATCGGAACACATCCAGAAAGAGGCCTACAAGTGGGCATTAGCGTTAGATGTGTTTGAACAGCCAGGCTTGAGAAAACTCTTAAGAGTTTGAAAAATGCAGGATATTTATACAAAACGTAGTATCACCCCCCAAATATGCGATAATGAGGCTGACCACTCTCCCAGCTCTTTCTGAAACCACTGAGGGAGAGATGAAACGTGCATAACCGATGTAGGATCCTCGACGTAGACCACTGTCTTCCTTGGACGGAGAGTTTGCCACGAGAGACAGGGTTTTTGCAAAACAGAAAAAGTTCACCACAATTATCATCAGGAAAATAAAACATCCAGGGCTTGGCCAAACAAACACAAGTGCCTTTTATTCCACCACCTCCAATCCTCCTACCACCCATTTAAAAATTAAGGCACTAAACCACATATTGATTGGATAATACTTGTCAGACGTGTGTGTTTCACAGAGCTGTCGAATTCTCCCAGAAATCGAGACCTGGATTAGAGTTGCCAACTCTTAACTGTTCAAGTAAGAATGGTCCATCCAAACTACTGATGTTGCTACCGTCATTCGTGAAAGATAGGATTCTATCACCAGAAACTAGGAAAGACAACATTTTAAGGGGGAAAAAAGGATAATCCTTTCCTTTTTCTGTTTGGGTTTCTGAAAACCCAGTACATTTTCCTCATTGTCCTGCACACCAATGAAAACTCTGTCATGAACCAGCACCAAGTGAGCCAGAGGGCACAGAGCAGCGCTTCCCTAAGTGGGGCCTCAGGCCAGCAGCACGAACATCAACTGGGAACGTGTCAAAAATGCCTGTTCTCGGGCTCCCCGCGACTCCGGGACTAAAGACTAGAAAGTGCGTCTTAACAAACCCTCCAGGTGGTTTGGCGCAGGCTGCAGTTCGAAGGCCCCTGGTAGAAAGCACATGGATGTCAGCCCTGAGGACACCGTACAGAGAGCCCGACTCAACTCTGGCTGGCCCAGGGTCCTCATGTGCAAACTCTGTGCAAATAATATATATTTTCCAAACAAGTCATGACACAATTTTACTATGAAATATATGGCCGGACAATGGAACAGAATATCTGAAATCAGAACTATCTCATATCCAGAAATTCAGGATCCAAAAACACCAGCCAATGTGACTGGCTAATTTCTCCTTCAAACACACAGTTGCCATGTCCTTCTGCACAGGGACTCACTCACCACTGTCACCAGCACCACGACCAGGACCATCATCACCACCACCACCACCACATCATGTAAAGCACTGTGCCACATGATACGTTGAGATAATTGTCAAATCGTGATTTCGTTTGTATTTTGATCAACCCTGCAACACTGTGAAGTAGACGCGGCAACAGATACTCTGGCGTCTGAGGCGTGGCCAGGGCAAGTTAGCTACCTTGAGCATGTAATATGTGCTCTTAACAGGAGGTTTTTGTTTTTAAAGTGGTGATCCTGTATTCAGTGCCTTGGGATGCAGTGCAACAAGATTCCTTCCCACAGAGCAATCCCTAAGTGTACACGTTCCCGGGCGGGCTGACAGTCTGCTCTGACGATATACAGCACACACAGGACTGTGCAGGATTCTCAGCGCGCCCCCTGCAGGCCCCCTGAGCGGCCTCAGCTTCGCCCACCTGAGTGGAACTCAGAGCCTCCGACCAAGTGATCTGCAGTCTGTCCCCTGCAGGCCTGCTCCTAGGACCCGGGGACCGTCATGGTCTCCTCACACTTCCCCGGTTCCCCTGCCCCTCGGCAAGGCCAGCCTTCACCTCGGCCAAGATGGGCCCTTTCTTCCCAACCCTTGAGAAAATCTCCCCAACTGCCAAGAGATGCAGGCATTACTCCTGGACCTCAAGACAGCGTGGCCTCCAGAGGAAGGCCAGGGGCCAGACGGCCGGGTCAGAAGCCACACTCAGGGAAAAGGGCTGAGCACCGCTGGGGGCTCCCAGACCCACCGTGTGACACAACAGAGGGACAGGCCCATCGTGAGCCAGGCCAGAGGACAGGAGGAGGATGCTAGTGAACTCTTTCCAGGGACAGAAAGAACCCCGGAGGCCCAAACACAGATGAGTAAGTGATTCATCTAAGGGAAAGACCTCAAAAAAAAAAAAAAGTGGATGGAAAATTCGGTGCTGAACACCCCCACTCTCCCCCTCCTGTTTCTGTTATACTCAACCCGGGCATCTGCTCCAACTTACAATTGGTTTCATTTTTAATAGACACCGGTTCCACTTTTCTTTCTTTCATGGCTACGAAGAGAAACTGAACATGCTGGAGCTGGCCAGGGGAAGGGACGACACACCGTGCCTGCTTCCCCCACCCAGAGCCACCAATGCCTCAGACGCACCCCACAGATGGAGTCCCAGGCAGTGCCGGGAGGTGAGGGTCATGAAGGAAAAGCCCCTTTTGCTGTCAACGGGTGAGAAAGGGACATACCTGGAGTATTAGGGCCCTGCCTTCAGTCTCCTACTCTTTCTCTCTCTACACAAGACACCAGCCCACTCGGAGACTTTCAAACCTCAAACAAGACTGATCGAAAGACATCGGCAGATGTTCTAGCCTTTGTGTTGGAGTCATGATTTTGGTCCCTGGCTTTGTAACTATCATCACCAATGGGCCTGAGAAGTCATTAAAATGCATCTACCATGTACTTCCACTCGGAAGCCCTCGGTGTGTAAGGGAGGGCGGATGAAGGTTGAGTGTGGCGGCACCTCGCAGCCCTGTGGCAGCCGTGGATGCAGAAACCCGCACAGCCGTCAGGGGGCTGCTGCAAGTCGGCGCAACATGGACATTTCAACACGAATTCACATCGTGGAAGTGCAGCCTACCATTTGAAGGTCAAGCTGAAATTATTTTTTAATTGAAGTCAGAAAGTTCTGAGCTCAGGTTCTTGGCATTCTCCCCACATGCGCCTGCCCCAAAAATAAAAAACCGCCAAGGCTTAGATATGCCCATGGGATAAGAAACCATGACGCGCAGAACCAGCCTAGGTCATCTTGTCCCAGAGACGGTTTTCGGCACCCAGGCTGGCCCAAACAAAGGCTCCATGAGCCAGTGTCAGGTGCGGTGGTATCAGGGGAGCCCAGGAAGGCGGCTAAAAACTTAGTAAATGAATGAGTGCCCTGGATTTCCAAGAACACATCTGCATGTGAGATGGGTTCTGTGAGGAAGGGATGGGCACAGGTTCGCCATGAGCATTCTAGAAATGCCACAGGCACAGCGACCACTATAGCCAATCATTATGTTCTCACGTCTTTAGCAATAGGACAAACCCAAGAAAAGCAAAAACACCTAGTTGATCTGCCCAGATAAGTTAAAAGTAATCAGTAGCCCTGGCCAGTCTGGCTCAACAGTTAGAATGTCGGCCCTTGGACCAGGGAGTTACAGGTTCGATTCCAGTCAAGGGCACGTACCTGGGTTGCGGTTCATCCCCAGCCCTGGTAGGGATTGTGCAGGAGGCCACCAATCGATGTGTCTTTCCCGTCGATGTTTCTCTCTCTCTCCCTCTCTCCCTCCCTCTCTTCCACTCTAACTGAGAATAAATAGAAAACTATCCGTAGGTGAGAATTTTTTTAAAAAGTAATCAATAAACAAGGATAGAGGAAAGACTTTCAAGATAAGCCCGAGGTTCAACAAAGGCTAGACCCCAGGCTGTCCCTAAAGTCTAGAACTGCTTTGCCTCTGGCCACCAATTAAACGTGTGTCATCCCAGCTAAGAGAGAATATCCATTGTCAAGTACCTTATATATCTGCCCGCTACCTTATCCTACTGCATGTGCTCGATGTGTCCTCCTGATTCATAGAACCACCAACAAAAAGGTTTAGCATTTCACGTTCCCTGGGGAGCACCCCTCCAGAGAAGTACTTCTCTGTTTTGATCTATATGTGTCTTCAGCCCTGCGAGACACATTCATTACAAGGAGACAGATAGCAATCTGTTTCGAGCAAACAGTATGAGTAAATCAGGACAATATTAAGCTTCAAAGAAGCTGGCTTTTCCCTTAAACACCTTTGGAGCAGGGTGGGGAGAGTGAACTGCTCCAAGTCCTTGGTGTAAGGGGAGAAGTGGTAGTCCCTAACCAGGGATGGCGCTGGTCCCCCAGGGGCTACCTGGAAACAAATGGGACTTTATGATTGGTCATGCCTGAGTGGGCAATACCACTTAGCAGATGACATCAGGGACACTGAGTGTCCAGAGATACCTGGGCAGTGCTCAGCAAGGGAGAGCCATCTTGGCCACAGTGCCAATAGGTTCCCACTGAGAAACACAATGTGTTATTTTTTCCAACTAGTTAGTCCACAATACCAGTGTCATTGTCTTTATTCATACATTCGGAGCATCTCCTCTGTGCCAGGTACTCTTGTCGGCACTGGTACGAACAAGTCACACACCGTCCGCTGCAGATCTTCAAACGTTCAGAGAGAGATGCAACTTAACGTGCTTTGAAATTCATAAACAACTTTAAAGGGTTCCCCAAGTACTGCTAAGCAAGAGTCTTGTTGGTCTTGGTTAAAATCACTTGTAATAAAGACTTAACCACATGTGTAAATATTAAAGCTAAGTGGCTGAACAATATGACCAAGTTCCTGTTGATACCATACGCTTGCTGAACAAACTCCGCTTTTTTTCCCCCTCTCACCCAAGGATATTTTTCCATTGCTTCTTAGATAGAGTGGAGGGAGGGCAAGAGAGAGAGAAAAAAAACATCGATGTGAGAGAGATACATTGACTGGTTGCCTCCCTATCAAACCTGCAACCCAGGTATAAGCTCTTGGCCAGGAATCGAACCTGCGAGCCTTTGGTCCACGGGCTGATGCTCTCACCACTGAGCCAAACCAGCCAGGGTTCAACTCCTTTTTCACAGATAATGGCTCAAACTCTGGCTTACCCCTATTGGTTATCACGTGGCCTTCCAAACGTACGGGGTCTCGACAGGTGAGAATTTGCTGGGGGTTTTACTGCAGAGCAAGACAACTGCAGGTGTTAATTTCAATCTGACAGACTGTGACTAATTTTTTTAACGCAGCCGCTTAGGACTGTGGGCAGGTGAGTCAATATGCACACACACTAAGCAAACAGTAGAGCTGTGTCGCCAGTTCACTGCCTGCCTTCCTACCGAACATAAAAACCGTGTGTCTAGCTCTAGCATCATGTTTTCCACAAAAAGCATGAGTGTTTGGCCCCAAGGTTTTCTTGGCCCCATATCTGCACTGGATACAATGTATTACCTTTAAAAATCCCTAAGTTTCTGACCATGCGTAAGTGACTTAAACTCCTGAGGTCTGCAAAAGGAGCTGGCTGAACTGGAAACAGCGGTGGCTGTCCCCCAAGGGGAGCACCAGGCCCATCCTCAGTATGTCAAAAGGCCCAAAAGAAACCACACATTTACCCACAATATGATGGCACAGGCTGAAACACAGCTGCTTTGAACCAGAATTATGTCCACTCGATGTGCAGTGGCCATGGAGAGAGCACAGGGAGGGGAAGCCCTTGGGGGCAGCTGGGTCCGTCCTTTCTTCATAAAAACAAAAAGCAAATGAATTAGGGCTTCGAAAGTACAGTTTCCTTCTGGTTAAAAGTTGGTCTTTAAGCCCTGGCCAGTTTGGCTCAGCGGTTAGAGCGTCGGCCTGCGGTCCTGAGAGGCCCGGGTTCGGTTCCCGCTAAGGGCACGTACCTCGGTTGCAGTTTGTCCCCGGCCCTGGTCGGTTGTGCGGGTGGCAGCCACTCGATGTGTTCCTTTCACATCGATGTTTCTCTCTCTCTCTCTGTTCCTCTCTCTCCCTCCCACTCTACCTGAACAAAAAGTGGAAAAATGTCCTCGGGTGAGGATAAAAAAAAAAAAAAAGTTGGTCTTTAAGATCCCTTCTTCTATATTCTGTGTTCTATGATTCTAACTTCCACAGGAAGATGTCCGTACCCAAAGGAAGCCATTCTTAGTGTGGCCCTAATACAAAATGAACAACAATGAATAGCTTGTTCTCTTAGCTTCCCTACACTTGTTTCTATCTTTTCAACTAATTCAGCACATACTCGTTTATAAGGGGTACCATATTTCCAAAAATAGTCAGATGTAATTGTGGAGTCTCTGAAGATATTAAGGAAAGGTCTGAACTTGCTCAATTAGCAGTTTCTTCCTCAAGTTCTTGCTCTTCTAAAAGCTCAGGTAACCAGATGCTCATGTTTTTTTTTTTCTTTGACCTTTTTCTTTCAAAGAGCAACATAAAGGTTTCAGCTGAGTGACATCCCTGGAGCTCCCTGACCTCCGTGTTCTCGTCAGTAAAACCAGGGCCACGAAGTCAGCCGCGCAGCAAGGCCTGTGACAGAGAAGCAGTTCAGGTAAATAAGAGTGAAAAAAAAAAAAGTTAAAAGCTCAATGCATTATTTAATGTAGTCCATTATAATTTAGATTATGAATAATAGACTATGATTTTAAAGTATGTAGATATTTATAAATCAACTGTTTTCAAATGCGCTAATAGGAAGGTTTTCTACAGGAATTCTATCGTGTATCCTTCCCTATGTGAAAAAATCTCTCTCTGAAAACCAATGCTGAATCCCAGCTTTACATTTGGATGTGATTTTAGAGTCATTACATAAGATCTGTTCATGTAATTATTTCGAGGTACTGTACAGTTTTTTTTCAGTGCTCCCTGTGCCAGGAACTAGGCTAAGTAACACCATCAATTATCTCGTTTAATCCTCTCACAAATAAAATGAGTTTTGTTATCACCATGACACAAGAAAGATGTGTAGGCACAGAACAGAAACTCGCCCAGGGATGGACTCGCCAGTGAAGGGATGGACTGGATCCACCTCAACCCAAGCCGGTGCCCTTAACCACTGAGCAGTTCCACAGGACGGGTGTGATCACAGGATGACCAGCCGGTGACAGCTTGTCATAAGTCACTTTTGAGAAGCAGCCCACAGCCTTTCCTTGTATCTGGTTTCCTGTGCTCATGTTGGTCTTCAGACCATAATACCATTAGAGACTTTTGTTTCCTCCCAGTTATTGTCACACATTATGTTCCATGTTCTTTTTCTGTCAACCAACAGACCAACACAAAATACTCAAGCAGATAATGCAGGCAAAAATAAGCAAACAGCCCTGACTGGTTGGCTCAGCAGTTACAGCGTCAGCCCACAGTCCAGAGAGACCCGGGTTCGGTTCCCGCTAAGGGCACGTACCTCAGTTGCTGTTTGTCCCCGGCCCTGGTTGGTCGTGTGGGTGGAAGCCAGTCTCTCTCACATCAATGTTTCTCTCTCTCTCTTCCTCCCTCTCTCCTTCCCGCTGTATCGGAAGATGAATGCAATAGTGTCCCCGGGTGAGGATTAAAAAAAAAAGAAAAAGAAAAAAATAAGCAAACAAAACCTTGCTTCTGGGGAATAATCCTAGAGCTGTATTTATGTCATAATGATGGCTCTATTCACCTGTGAACCAGATTCTCTCCACTCGGAGGTTGAAAGAAAGGGTCCACGCAGTTCTGCGCATGCAGAACTCATCACCTCTCTCCCCACACCTGCCCCTACGTGTATTCTCGGTACAGTGCATCATCTTTTACCAGCTGCCCAAGCATGAAACCTCTTAGACCTTCTCTCTTTGATGTTCCAGAGCCAAAATGATCCCAAGCAATTAGACTTGACAACCTCAACATATCTTCTGTCTGTCCATCTCTCTGTGGCCCCTCCCTCAACGCCCCCTTCCATGGATCCAGGAACACTTTAATTGCTCTCCCTAACACCTGTCTTGAGCTTCCCCACTACAGCTGCAAAGTGGTCTTTCAATTGCACAAGAAGGCTGATCACGTTTCCCCTTCAAACCCCCTCACTTCAGGATAAATTTTCAATTACCAAGTGTGGCATAAAAGTCCTTGAAACCACAGCCCCTCGCTCCCTTTCTAGCTTCCTCTCTCACCACTCCCCTATTCTTGCTTGAACTCCAAAACAGACCCCAAGCTCTTTCAGCCTTTGGGTCTTAGGACCAGAACAGAGCCATGTGCCTGGAAGCCCTCTCTCCTTTCCCTGGGTAAACTCCTACTCATTCCTCAAGCTCAGGCCCAGCACCACCTCCTCTGTGAAGCCTTCCCTGATGCTCAGGCAAACTCTGGAACACTCTGAGCACACTCTTCTGAGGCTCAGCTCAGGAACTTCCACTACCAGCCTCTCCACCCTGTGACATGGATCCTTCTCCCCAGCAGAAAGTAGGCTCCTTCCCCTTGGGCTGGGGGCAGACTGTCTTTGTACCCTCACCACCAAGCACAGGCCCTGGCACAAAGTAGGGGTTCAGTAATGTCTACTGATTGAATAAATATGAGCACAAACAACACACATGGCAAGGAAAGAAAACCACTGGCTTTATAATTTACAGAGGGGAGGGCCAGACTTAGAATCTGACCTGAGCTTATGAAACATTCTATAAAGGGAGAGGTGAAGAGGGGCAAGGTATTCTTGGACCAGGGATTTGTACCAGAAGGAGGAGAAAATTCAGTAAGAAGTACTTCCTTCCTGAATGCCTACGTCATACTCTGGGCAAAGGTTGTGAGTCTCTGCCCACTAAAACGCCAAGTCCTCACTCAAGTGGGGATTCCAGAAGGGTCAAGTCACATCCTAAAATACATTCTGTGCCTCAGAGTATAAATTTCTCAAACCATAACAATTATATTTTATGCACTATTTACTAGGAATCAGTGGTTGTGGGACTAGTAGCTATTTTTAAAAAATCCAGTTGACTCGAACAACTTGGGGGTTAGGGGTGTTGAACCCACCACCTATCCCCTCCCCCAGTGCATTTGAAAATCCACTTGTAACTCCTGACTCCCCCAAAGTTTAACTGCAATTGACCGGAAGCCTTACTGATAACATAAACAGTTGATTAACACATATTTTGTGCATTATATGTAGTATTTTATACTGTATTCTTACAATAAAGGAAGCTAAACTAAAAAATCATTATTAAGAAAATTATAAAGAAGAGAAAATACATTTATAGTATTTATTGAAAAAGTCCACGTATAAGTGCACCCACGCAGTTCAAACTCATGCTGTTCAGGGTCATGTGTAGTTTCAGCCACGTGACATCAGAGAATAAATAATGGTTCTGAGTGTAAATTAGGAGGTCGGCACAGTTTCCAAACTCCAGGCTTCATTTCTGTGGTGACAGAAGCTGCAGTCAATAATGAAACAGCAACTCAGATGCTGCTCTCCTTACTCAGCGTCCGTCTAACTCTCAGAACTTGAGTGCCTAGCAAAAAGTTCACAGTTAAGTTTCAACAGCAAAGGCATTCCCCATCATTAGAACAGCTCCTTCGGAGGTTCCTCAGTTGGCTCCCTCTTGCTATTGAGCCTCAGAGACATGCGTATGGTTGGACAGCCCCAACCCACCCCCATGCAGTTCCAGCACACACCCAGGGGGAAGCTCTCTCCTCTCAAGAACTACCTGTTGAAAAGGAAGAAACTAATGGTAGCAGCTAACTATGGATGCAGGCTGGATAAACACCTGGACATGTAACTTTTAAAAAGTTCGAAGAAATGCAGGACCACTATAATATAACTCCTAGTCCCATCTACATTAATTCCATACAGTTTCTTTGAGCTTCCATCTATTAAAACACAGAAACAGGTATGAATTAATGCTGAACCTTTTTATTCCAGGGATGAGTGATACTCAGCCATGGACACAGAAAACAGTTGCAAAACAACAGAGCTCCATGCATTTTATTAGGAGGTGTATTTTTTTATTATTTCTTGATTTTAGAGAGAGAGAGAAAGGGATGGGGAGGAGAGACATCGATTTGTTGTTCCATTTATTTATGCATTCATTGGTTCTTTCTTCATGTGCCCTGACCAGGGATCAAACACACAACCTTGGTGTATCAGGACAATGTTCTAACCAACTGAGATATCCAACCAGGGCCAGGAGATATATTTCCAAATAACTTTTACATTCCCCTCTTAATATATTTATCAAATTTTATAATATATTTATGTTGTGTTCAATTGTATAATGGTAACCAATCATAATAACTAAATACAGAACCTTTTTATATTTAGACCCTTAAAGCCAAAGGAAATTTAATTCAAATGACTAGACATATCTTTTACAGGGACAAATACAATACCCTAGGATAACATTCTGTGAGAACAGAATATTAATTCAGAGACCAAAGAGAATGAGGTTAAATTCCACTGGTTAAAGAAGAGTCTGTTCCAGAAGAGTGGTTGGGCACCTGGTGCCCCTGCCTGCCCACCAGTGGAGCTACTGGAAGGTGGGCCCCGGTGGGACACGCCAGAGGACACCACATGGACCACAGCAGTTCGCAATGCCCCTGAGGGGCTCCTGGCCATATTCCCGGGGAACTGTGGCAGAGGCCGTTATTACTAGAGAATCTAACTACCACATGTTTTTATAGCCTAAATCACTTAAGAAACACATTTGTCGCCCTGGCCGGTTTGGCTCAGCGGTTAGAGCGTTGGCCTGCGGTCCAGAGAGACCCGGGTTCGGTTCCCGCTAAAGGCACATACCTCAGTTGCAGTTTCTCCCCGGCTGGTTGGGTCGTGGGGGTGGCAGCCATTCGATGTGTCCCTTTCACATCGATGTTTCTCTCTCTCTCTCTCCCTCTCTCTCCCTCCCATTCTATCTGAACAAAAAATGGAAAAATGTCTTCAGGTAAGGATAAAAAAAAAAAGAAAGAAAGAAATGCACTTGTCTACATCCACTGTTACTAAGGTTACCTGCAGTCACCTACAACTGTGGCTTAGTTCAGGATAGTCTTCCTTACCTTTGGATGGCACATGCTGCCCAAGGTCACGGCTCACCTATGTAAAGAGATGGACTCCTTGGCATCACTCCCTAAGTACATTCACATCTTTTTAGCCGATTAGTGTGATTGTGTTTAAAAACTCTTGTGCCCTAGCTGAATGGCTCAGTTGGTTGGAGCACTGTCTCGTACACTGAAAGGTTGAGGGTTCGATTCCCAGTCAGGGCACATATCCAGGTTGCAGGTTCTATCCTCTGTCAGGGCGCATATGGGAGGCAACCAATCAATGTTCCTCTCTTACATCAATGTTTCTCTCCCCCCCCCCCTTCCTCTCTCTAAAATCAATAAAACATACCTTGTCGGGTGAGGATTAAATAAATTAATTAATTAATAATAGAAATTTTTTTTAAAAATTGCAGTTTGGCAGATGTTACTTAAGAGGTACTTTCAGTATTGGAAGAAGTAACAATGAAATCCACTATTACATTAAGAATAATGTTGCCATATTGGGAAGTCACATTAATCAAGTTCAAGTCACACATGAAACAGAAAAGAGGTATAAAGAGCAGTAACTGGTCCTGGCCTGTTTGGCTCAGCAGTTAGAGCGTCGGCCTGCGGACCAGAGAGACCCGGGTTCGGTTCCCGCTAAGGGCACGTACCTCGGTTGCAGTTTGTCCCCGGCCCTGGTTGGTTGTGTGAGTGGCAACCATTCAATGTGTCCCTTTCACATCAATGTTTCTCTCTCTCTCTTCCTCTCTCTCCCTCCCACTCTATCTGAACAAAAAACAAAAAAAATGTCCTCGGGTGAGGATAAAAAAAATAAGTAAATAAAAAATAAAGAGCAGTAACTGAAATCTGGAGGCCAGTCCTTCCTAAAACCCCTCTGCCTCCAGGCCCTGTGCTGCCGACATCTAACTAACAAAGTTTGGGCTTGCTTGAGAGTAAAGCTGCACATAAAATACATTTGTGTAACTAACAACACAAAACAAAACAAAAAAGAGTCTATTCAAGAAATTTTTTAGCCCTGGCCGGTTTGGCTCAGCAGTTAGAGCATCAGCCTGTGAACCAGAGAGACCCGGGTTCGGTTCCCACTAAGGGCACATACCTGGGTTGCAGTTTGTCCCCGGCCCTCGTTGGGGTCGTGTGAGTGGCAGCCACTCGATGTGTCTCTCTCACGTCGATGTTTCTCTCTCTCTCTTCCTCCCTCTCTCCCTCCCGCTCTATCTGGAGATAACTGCAAAAATGTCCTCGCGTGAGGATAAAAAAAAAAAAAGAAACATTTTAAATGGAAGATGGTGCATATCAGGTCTCTGTGATATTTAGATCCCACTGGTTATATTCAAAAGAATGATGTAGCAGCTTTATTTTAATGTCAATATTTACAATAAGCTGAAAATCACATACTTTGCAACACTTAAATTATGAGAAAAAATTTGAGCTACCAACTCAAAGTGTGTAAGGGGTAGATGGCTTTACAAAATTATTTTGGGGATGAGGTAAGTAAAAGACAGACTGCAGGCCCCGCAAGGGGAAGCCCACGCCTCCGTTCCAGCATAGTCAGGGTCTTCACATTTTACAAGAGAAGCTGGAAATCTGGATTTTTCTATGTATAATTTACCTTTCTCTGATATGTTGGTTCAGAAATGTTTTAAACAACATGAAGGCCAAATGAAACATGAACCAGCCAACAATTTTTCAGCCTTAACTCTGAGCAATACTTACCATCCTCTGTCAACATTTCCATACACAATAAGGAGAATCCTCACAGAACGCTTCCTGGTGTGCCAGGTACTATCCTGGGCCCTGGTGACACAGAGATGATGGAAACACAACGCCTGACCTCAAGGAGGACAGCCCAGGGAGTCCTGGACCAGTAGACAACTTTTTACAGGACCATCTGTTAAATTCAGTGCTGGAGTTAAATCCTGGATGCAGTGTCCACAGGGCCTTGGCATGGGTGGATCAGGAATACATGGTTTTATTTGCGAAAGCTTGGGAATGAAGAGAAGGCAGGACCAGGAGCATCCTGAATAACCAAGAACAGCTGTGATTTTAATGTCGGTGGCTCAGCATGGCTACCTTGGGAAGGAGGCTCCTTGGGAGCGGGGCTAGCAAGGCAGATAGGAGCAAAGATGATGGCAGGGGGTCCAGGAGCAAAGAATACCCACAAGGAGACAAAAACCAGTCCCGCTCCTCATTTTCAGTTCTTCTGTTAAAAACAGGCACATGATGGAAATAAACCATTGAGACAAGATCCAAAAATAATCTTAATTGGGCTTAAAAGCTCCTATAAAAATTCTTCTTTTAATCACTTCTGGAAGGCAGCTGAAAGGTACGTACAGCTAAACTCAGTTTGGAGGCAATCATCTTAATCTGTTTCTTTGAAAGATTAATTAAAACTGAGATTACCGACGGCAGCAGATGAGGGGGGCCAGCCGACGGGGCACGGCTGAGAGGAAACAGAAATTGTGTTCAGATCACGAAAACACAGCTGCGGGCCAAACACAGAGGTGTTGCACACAACCTGCTTCTTCCCTGGCTCATAATTCAATTCCTGGGGCTGGCACCAGAGTTAAGAACCTAAACCTGAGGAACAGCCTGCAGCAGGCAGTGGGGAGCACAGCAGGCCACCCGTGTGGCCTTGATTCCTGAGCCCGCCAGCGACAGCTGCAGAAGGGACAGCCCAGCGTGGCAGAGGAACCAGCAAGGCGTCAAGGAACACAAGTGTTACTCTGCACTCCAACAAGATTTTAAGAGTCTAAGATGATTTCAAGGGATCTGCTCAGCTCAGGCAGAAGCAGAGATCATAAGAAATAAGAAAAAGAGAGAAAACCCTGTCCACATGGCCCCTTCTCCACGGGAGCCTCTGGGGAAGAGGGTTTTCTCTGAGGGAGGGCTGCTGGTTTCCAACAGGCAGCAAACCAGAGATTAAGCAGGTGACCCTGGAGGAAATTCTGGTTGGGGGCCCAGAATTTGAACACCTGTCACTGGACCAAGCCTTCAATTGAAGAATCCTCCACAGCACTCACCAGAAAATCACAATTTTGGTAACGATTCCCCAGGTCCTTAATCCCACAACAGGAATGGAGGACGGTGATGTAAAGGAGAAAGGGCAGCAGTGTGAAGAGAGGCCCCTCCCAGGCCACACAGGCCCCTTGGACTCCCACACTGGCCTCCATCATCCTCTCCCCAACTAAAGTCCACTATGGAATCCAGTTTAAGGAGCCCTGGATGTGAGCTATCAAATACACAAAAACTGCCCTGGCCAGCTTGGCTCAGCAGTTAGAGCATTGGCCTGCGGTCCGGAGAGACCCGGGTTCGGTTCCCGCTAAGGGCACGTACCTCGGTTGCGGTTTGTCCCCGGCCCTGGTTGGTCGTGCGGGTGGCAGCCACTCGATGTGTCCCTTTTACATCGATGTTTCTCTCTCTCCCTCCCACTCTATCTGAACAAAATATTGAAAAATGTCCTCGGGTGAGGATAAAAAAAAAAAATACTCAAAAACTTAGGTAAGTTTTCCCCCAACATAAAAGAACATTCCTCCCTGCGCTAGCTGTCAGAAGCCCTGAGGTCTAGTCCTGTCCTGATGGCCCTTGTGACCCGCCTGCTCTGCAGGCCTGCCTCTCCCAGGGACACACGAAGAGGTTGTACCAAATTCAGTTAGCAGACAGCCTCATTGGTCCTTCTCACTCCAATATCCCCTCATTTTCCTGGTTTTGCAACTTCAATCCAAGTTCATATAAAACCCCCATGATGAATGTCATTCTAGATGTTTCCACTGTGTGCATTATGTATCCAGTGGATACTGCAGTCGTTTTATTTTAAGAAGGTAAGAGACTCAGAATTTGGGGACAGACCCTAAAATCTGAATCTCAACTGTATTATTAACACCAAAGTGAGGGTTAGGCTTAATTGTTAAGAGTACAAGTCCTAGAGCAGGCCTTCATGTTCTCATCTGTAAAGTGGGGATAATAATAACAGCCTACCTTATAGAGTTGTCACAATGAGCAAATGAGTATCTGCAAAGCACTTAGAACAAAATCTGACCCTAAGTACTATATGTTTAAGTAAAAGCATACAACTGTTCCATTTACCATCAAAAGCAGCTACAGATTAATTATACCCTAGTCAAATAGGGGCATCAGGCTGCAAGGGGGAGCTGACCTGGGGTGATGACAGTGCCCAGCCCTGCTTCTCCCCGCTCCTGGGTGAACCACGCTAGGCCCCAGCAAGGCCTCACACCTGCCCCATCTCCTGTGCTCCCCCAACCACGCTCGTTCAGGCCCCTCTCACCAGGACCACTGTGCCAGCCTTCCAATCTCTCTCTGTAGGCTGTCCCAGCTCCACTCCCCCGGCCCCAGAACAGGTCGGTTTCTAATACTCTAGTATTATATTCTAATAGCTTTATCACCTGGATATTTTAATAGCTTGTATCATCAGCTAAAATTAGAAACATTGTAACCTAGAACCCAAACTCATCAGGATCTGACCTCTTATTAGTTCTTCCAGTGTCCCCCCACCCAGCCAAATGACCCACCTCCCACGTCAATCCTGCCGTCCCCACGGTGGTGCTTCCGGCCCAGCATGCACCTTGCCTGTGTGCCCACCGCCCAGCTGGACATGCCCCCCTGCTACAAAGTTTGGCTCCCAGCCGAACACTCCCACCACGTCTCCCGCAGGTGGGGTTGACATCTCCATTTCTGAACTCGTGTGGCACTGATCTCTGCTTCGGGACGGCAGACAAGTGCCCTGTCAGAGCCTGATCTGAACCCCGGCTCTGCCACTGACTAGCTGAAGGTCCCCAGGTGAGAAAATTAAAACCTGTTTCACTGAGGTTATGAGGGTAAATGGGGATAACATACGGAAAATGCTTGGCTTGGTTTCTCTTCACCTTCCCTCTCTTGTAGAATTTACTTCTCAAAATTTAATATCGTTATTTAAGCTTATAAGTTTTCTTCCCACTAATGCTGCAAGTTTCTATGAATGTAGGATTTTTGTCTCTAAGGACCTCACACGGGCCTTACATTTAATAAGAGCTAAGAGGAAGTTTTCTAAATGAATAGATAAATGGAATATTTTATACTTAGTCTTCACATTATTTTTAATAATTCCCCATTTGAACCTATATTATAGTTGATGACAGTAACTAGCCTATAAATTTAGTATGGCTATCCAGATGGTTCTGAGGAAAAAATTCTATTTTGAGTCTTACATGATTTGATTCTATCCATTCAAATTTATTTATTTTCTACCCATTCCCTCATGTATCCTACTACCCGAAACCACTGTGATTGACACTATGTCGTCTATAGAAAGATAGGTCCCTATTCCCAAACTCTCCCATTGGCACTGCAAGACGTTTTAACAGGCCTAGAAATTTAACCAACTGGGTGTTTTGTTTTTCTTTTAAAAAACACTTGAAAATCATCTTCCTGAAAAGGAATATTTTATTCATGCCAGTTTAGCTAATGACGGGAAAATGTTCAGTACTCGAAATGGAATGAGAAAGAAAAAACGGTCAGCATGAATTTCCAAAGGCATCTGGAAAACTGGCAACCGGTGATCCCAGCTGGGGTGAAATTTCCTTCCCGTGCAAACCCTGAGTAGAAGATAAGCCTCTAAGATTGACTGCCTGGTGTTTTCTTTCCCTGCCATACCAACCCTAAGACTGCTTCAGGAACTCCCAGAGACAATCCTCCGCAAAGTTTATTTACATAGCAATTGTGACTTAAACAGGGGAAAGTACACCTACAACTTATCCCCAGGGCTCCAAACAGGCTTTACATTAAAACAGCTAATTTTGTATTGAGAATAACAAGAATCCAGGCAGAAGTCTGACTTAAAACAGAAATTAAATCTTCCTGCTATATATCCCTTATGGTCAAAAGACTGAGATGCCACCTCTCAAAGTTAAAGTCACTTTGTGCCGCGGAGTGGTGCATGCCGTGGCCAGCCCTGAAATGACCTACAAGAAGAGTGGCCTTCTGGCTGGGCCCCTACAGATCTAACCCAGTGGGTACACTGACTTCACCCCCTCAATCCACATGGAAGGCGTCAAAGACCTCAGAAGACCTCAGATGGCCATCCAAAGCCACTGACTTTATGATCACTTCCATCAGCCTCTCCCCAAAGGAGGAAAGAGCTTCAGGCAGGTAACAGCTGACAAAAGACCCCAAGATCAAGACTCCAAGATCAGGGTTTCACCATGGCCAGTTTAGCTCAGCGGTTAGAGCATGGGCCCACAGACTGAAGGGTCGAGGGTTCGATTGTAGTCAAGGGCACCTACATGGGTTGCAGGTTCGACTCCCAGCCCCAGTTAGGGTTATCTGGGGGCCAACCAATCAATGTGTCTCTCTCACATCAATGTTTCTGTCTCCCTCTCTCCCCCTCCCTTCCACTCTATTTTAAAAAAAAAGAGCCCTGGCCGGTTTGGTTGAGCAGTTGGAGCACTGGCCCAGACCAAAGAGTCCTGGGTTCGAATCCGGTCAAGTGCACATACCTCGGTTACAGTTCAGTTCCTGGTCCTAATCGGGTAGTGCAGGAGGCAACCAATCAATGTGTCTCTCTCACATCAATGTTTCTTTTTCTCTCCCTCCCTCCTACTCTGACTAAAGATAAATAGAAAAATATCCTCGGGAGAGGATAAAAAAGAAAAAAAAAGAAAGAAAGATGGTTTCCTCCTAAATAAAACTTTCAAACTCGTGGCCATTAACACTCACTGGGAATAACTGGAGAGTAGCCAGCCAAGAAAGGGCAAGTTACTAAAACTGGCCCTCCAGCCTCTGAGAGGCTCAGCAGAATTATTCTTGCTATGAGAAGATGAGGAAGAAAGATCTGGTTATTGTGCCAGTGTGCTGGGAGGCACCATAACTAGGTCACATTCCCACTTAGGCTGGGATAGGCCACGCGGCTGCTCCGGGCCAGCATGTGGGTGGCACGCCGTGCGAAGCCGAGTCTGGCTCTCATGGTTGGCGTCTCTTGGTGAGTCCTGAGAAGGTGCCTCTGGTCACACACCTCCAAGGGAGTAGGGTCAGGACACTTCCAGAGACCCTGATATCCTAAATAATGTGTCCCAGGTGCCATGGGCAGAATACAGCCCTAGGTCTAGGTTCACACCCAGGGCTTGCATAGCATGAAAGAAACATATGCATGTGACATACACATGCAAGAGCCCACCCAAACCCCTCAGCTCACCTCACCACAGTGTGACACTTCTTCACACCAGAGCCAATACAGTGAACCACCAGCTCCTTCTCTCACCAGGCAATCTTGCCTCCTCTCCAGTCCCATGGACTGGAACCACCGTCCATGAAGTATGGTTGTGTCTCCAGCTGCTCCCTGGGATGTAAATCATGCAGACCCAAAGAAAATGTTCCTCACAATTGAAATTGCAAGCCTTGCCTTGATCCAAGGCTCATGAAGCATTTTCCTCCAACAGGAGTTGTTTTTGTTTTGTTAAGACTTTCTTAAATTGATTTTTAGAGAAAGAGAGGAAGGGGGAGCGAGAGAGAGAGAGAGAGAGAGAAACATCGATGTGAGAGCAAAATGTGGATCAGCTGCCTCCTGCATGCCCCTCAACGGGGATCAAGCCCTAACCCACGCATACGCCCTGACAGGGAATGGAAC
Source organism: Molossus molossus (assembly GCF_014108415.1). Classification (NCBI taxonomy): domain Eukaryota; kingdom Metazoa; phylum Chordata; class Mammalia; order Chiroptera; family Molossidae; genus Molossus; species Molossus molossus. Next base: position 143,608,903 of record NW_023425344.1, read on the forward strand.
TAGTAACCCTTCTGTGCAAAGAATGACACCCAACCAACTGAGCCACACCGACCGGGGCTCCTCCCACACAAGTGTTTGAGCGGAGCACAACGTGACTCGGGAGCATGGCCACACACTCACTTGCGTGCCGTAGCTCATGGCTTCTCAGGGTGTGATGTTTTCCTTTTCACAGCAGACGTCCGCAGTGGCAGAGTTTCCTGAAACACTGTTGGAACCTGTAGCCCTAGGCAATCACTGAGTTGTTTATGAGCCCTCAGAAGCCTCACAAGTGTGCATTTTTAACAATTTATTAATTTAAGAGGCACACTGGATGAGATGCACTTAAAACTTTGCAATCAGCAGATTGCTAACTCTTCCTGTGCCTCTGAGCAGCACGCAAACACTGAGATATGACTAAAACATTTCCAGGAAAAAGAAGGCACACCAGATTATTTCAGGGCTTTCTTCTCTCTGCTTTTAACCAGCTTTACTTGCTTTTTACCATTTATTTGCAGACAGAGGATTTAGAAGCTGGAGACTGGGGGGAAAAGCCGAACATGAGAAAACTCGTAAGGTTCCAGGCTGTTTCAGGTAAAATTGTACTACGACAAAGACTTCAAAGTCTCCTCCTCCCAGAGCAGAGGGAAAACAAGTGCCCCCAGTCTCCCAAAATATCAGAGAAGGAGCCACTGACAGACATCACTGCAGAGTGGACATCTCCTGGGAATGCCCACACCAGGAACCGCTCCCAGCCGCACACAGAACACCAACCACCCTTGAGATGTTAAGTGGCAGATGCCTCCAGACAGGAAGGAAGCTCAGGAAAGAAATTGCCAAGGTTTCCTCTCTCCCACAAGAGGCTCCATTTCCTCGCTCACTCATGAAAGCAAAAGAGGGAGAGGCAGGTGTGAAATATGGTTTTATTTCTTAAAATGAGTAAAATATTTTAGAACTTACATTCCAATAGACAGAGCTAGCATTTACTCAGCAATTATTATGACATGGTAAGATAATATATATAACATTTAGTGAGGGCTTATAATGTCTATATATTTATTTCAAGCTCTCTATAAAAGTTAGTTATTGTTTTATGTCTATATATACATATATAGTGCGTGTGTGTGTGTTTGTGTATCATTATTCTGAGAATAGTAGTAATTGGAAAGTGAAATATGCGAAGGTAAGATCATCTTCTTGGCTCCTTATTTTATTAAAGTATTAAATCAGTCTATTATATGTAAATTATACATAAAATTTCTTCTTCTGATAATGAATCCCCAATTAACATAGAAAATCTAAGAAATATAGCAAGGCAAGAAGGAGAAAATTAAAGTTATCCGTCATTTTAGTACTCAGAGATGACTACTACCACTAACACTGACGTACATACTTCCAGCCCTCTCCCTATGGCTGTAATTACAAATGTTCTTCCACAAAATTGGGATCATGTTACGTGATAACTTATTTTTCACATTAAACAGGATATTAATGTACCCATGCCCTTAAATAATATCCTTCATCATGAGTTAAAGTCTGCAGAGTGTCACATTCTATTGCTGTGCCATAGTTTATTTTATCAATTTTGCAGTATTAAATGACTTGTTCTCAACCATCAATTACTATAGGAAATACTAATACATATATTTTTTTCATAAAAGCTTTATTAAGATATAATTCACCAACTTAAAATGTGCAATTTAATGGTTTTAGAATAGTAATAGAATTGTACAATCATCATCCCAATCAATTTTAGAATATTTTCATCATGCCCCAGAAAATACCCTTACCCATTAGAGGTCATTCTGTGGGGTGTTTCCCCTCAAGCCCTCTCACCTTTAGTCCTCAGCAACCATTAATCGGCTTTCTGTCTCTATAGATTTGCCTATTCTAGACATCTGACATAAACAGAATCATATAATACGTAGTTTGCTATGACCGGCTTCTTTCATTTAGACTACTGTTTTCAAGGTACAACTATATTGTAGCATATATCACTACTTTGTTCAGTTGTATGGCCAAATATCATACCATTGTATGGATATACTGCATTTTGTTTATCCGTTCATCAGTTGATGAGTATTTAGGCTAATTTAGTAGGTGTGAAGTGATATCTCACTGTGATTCTGAATTGATTACTCTGATGGCTAATGATGTTGAGCACATTTTCATGTGCTTATATTTGTATATCTTCTTTGGAGAAATGTCTCCTCAGATCCCTTGCCCATTTTTAAATGGGTTGTCTTTTAATTATTGAGTTGTAAGCATTTTAATTTGATATCAGTCCCTTATCAGGTTTGCAGAAAAGTTTTCCCATCCTGTGAGTTGTCTTTCCACTGTCTTGATGGCATCCTTTGAAACACAAAAAGTTTTAGATATACAATTAATTTTTGAATATTCATGCTGGGCCCTATAGCTTTGATGAACTCATATATTAGTTCTGATAGATTTGTAGTGGCTTCCTCAGTATTGTCTCTCTACAGAATAAAGTCATCTGCCATTGGAGACCATTTAACCTTTTCCTTTGCAATCTGGGTGCCTTTTATTTCTTTTTCTTGCCTAGTTGTCCTGGCTAGCGCCTCCAGTACCAAGTCGAAAAGAAGTGACAGGAGGAGACATTCTTTTGTCTTGTTCCTGATCTCCCGGGAAAGCATTCATTCTTTCACCATTATGATGTTAGCTCTGGGAGCGGAATTCTTTTTTTTTTTTTTTTTTTTTTTTTTTAATCCTCACCCGAGGACATTTTTTGATATTTTGTTCAGATAGAGTGAGAGGGAGAGAGAGAGAGAGAGAAACATCGATGTGAAAGCGACACATCGAGTGGTTGCCACCCACACGACCCCACCAGGGCTGGGGACAAACTGCAACCAAGGTACGTGCCCTTAGCGGGAACCGAACCCGGGTCTCTCCAGACCGCAGGCCGACGCTCTAACCGCTGAGCCAAACCGGCCAGGGCAGGAATTCTTAAATGTATTTGTTGTGAGACAATTAAAAAGGTTATGTCAGTGTTATACCCACTCATAAGAAATCCTAAATATGTCCATTTCCCTATGTGTGACTCCCTCAAGATTTCTCTCTCTAACAGAATTTCAGCATTCTTTGTACTTGTAATCGGTCGACAAGGGACAGTGACAGGTTAAAAAAATCTCAAGGAAATCTGAAGTTCAAGAAGACTTGAAAAGGGTAGATTAAGGGAAATCAAATGCCTGTGTCTGGAAAAATAAACACCTGTTCACAGAAAGCCTGAGCAGTAGGCATTAACTTAAAGTCAATTTGACATTTCCCCGAGTTCACTGAATTCAGCCTCTCAATTCACTGCTGAAAGGAAGACTTTATTCTGAAATTCTGTGTTGATTTTCCTGCTTGACTGTTCCCTGAGCTCTCATTCCTCTGCTCACCCAAATTAACTCAAAGGCTCTTTACAATACCATTAAAAAAAAATTGGCAAGATCTATTCTAATTTTATTTAAATCTGTAAATCCTGGAACAAAGAGGGGTTTGACAGTTACTCAATTTGATTATTTAGTCATACCAGATACTTCAAATTAAAACCTACACCCTAAAACCTGGATGATCCAGTCTGACCCCTAAGCAAATTATATTGGAGCAACATCTTGGTTAGCTGGGATACATATAAAAAGGATAGGAGAAAACATCTGGACTGTAAAAGACCTTCCTTCAAAGCCCAGATCTTTCCATTCCTAGCTGTGCATCCTTAGGCAAGTTACTTATCCTCTCTGTGCCAACTGTTTTTAAAAAATTAATAAATAAGGATAAAAAACTCCTATCTTGTAGGGATGTTGTGAAGATTGCATGACATATTATTCATACAGTACCTGGAACATAGTAGACACTGTTATTACTAGTAGTAGTATTTCTCAACTAAACTGTTCAGAAAATGGATTAGTCTGGTCCATTCTAATGTCTGGTTTTTAAACTTCTGTGGCTGACACTCCTAAACAATCCTAGTAATGTTTTGTGTGTCTCTGTTCTATGGCAGACAGACAGTTACAGCTTCCCTTTCATTTCCAAGTATTACATGTGCAAGATCCTATGTAAGTTACCAAAAGGTGAGCCAGGTTCATCCATAAGAAGCTTATGATCGGGTACAAATGAATGTGATACACACTATAAGGATTTCATATGGATTACAATTACACAATATTGTAGAGCTAGAAGATGCTGGAGATTGAGCAGAATGTACAATGAAGGACTTGATACACAGTCTAAAACCTGGTTTTCATTAATAAATTCCAAGCATGAGCTTATACAAGTGTTGTTTGCTTCCTTTCCTTAAAAGGGTGGTAGCATAGGGAAAAAGCCAATGAACTGAAATTTTATTCTGACCTCATAGCCCCATATCCCTGACAGGCCATGTCTGCACTATTAGCAATGGCACCGCCAATCCCCTCATTTCTCCCATCTGAGCATGCTCCTGACACAGGCTAACCGGCACATCTGAAACTGTCTGATTAACAAGCTAATGAAGACTGACCAGCTCTGCCCAGGTGACTCGGGCTGCTTCTGTGCGATGAGCATATCACAGCCTTCAGAAAATGCTGACTGTGATTCTAATGCATTCTGAGAGGTCTGCTCTGTCTGCTTAGGAAAGCTTGAGAATGAATCTCAAGGCAATGTCTTCCTAACTGTGTAAATTGTATGCACCTGACAAAAGTCCCTGTCTCAAAAGGGTTAGCACCACATGGCAAATCGGAACAAAAAAAAACGAGGGACCGGGCTCTGTCCACTTTGGTCTGCGGGCTGACACTCGACCACTGAGCCAAATTGGCCAGGGCAACTCTGTCCACATTGTAGGAGTTACTAACAGAATGGTCATGGCCTGGACCATGGTCCACGTGCTGGACTTAGCTGAGCCACAAACTTTCCAGAAGACGACACAAAATTTAATTAAACCAATATCAAATGCCCACCATGTGCAACTAGTTCATACACACACACACACACACACACACACACACACCCCAGACTGTCTCATAATTAGCAATGTCAGCCACAGAAAACCATTCACCAATAACTAAAAATTATCATGTCAGGACATAAATCCCACAGTAATAAGGCAGAGAGGGGCTCCTCCTACACATGGTCTCCTGAAATGCAAGCAGTCCCCTCAGGCAGGAGAGCTAGGCCCCTGGCACTGAGGGGCTAAGGCCATAGTGTCATAAAGCACAAAAGCAATGGTCACTCCAGCATCAGGCCTGTCCACCCAGGTCGCTATGGCCCTGACGCTGACTGAGCACTTACTCGAAGGCGCTGTGCTAAGAATTCACACATCAGTTCACTGAATTCCCACAACCGCCTGAGACGGGGGCTCTAGACCACTTCACTCCTCAGTCATCCCAAGATTTTGATAAAGAATCCAGAGTAGGACAAAAGAAGGAAGATAAAGTCACTTTCACTCATTTCACAGGAGAATCTTTGTGTGTTTCTATGCCCTGAAGATGAGCGTCTGGAAGCTAAGGGAAGGTGCCCCGCAAGCAGAATTAAAGCGGCCCCCTTCTTGGTGAGCTCACAGCTTGGCCTGGGCGAACGTGACGACAACCCGAATCCCTCTGAGAGGAATCTTAAATGGGACAGGGAAGAACGAGAAACACACAGCATTGTATTGTGAAATGTGTATCTATCATGTTCCCCGCAAGCAAAAGCTCTGGGACTCTGCACCGACGGCCCCCTCTGGCTGTGTGGCCTTTGTTTTCTCAGCCTGATCAAAGAACAAGATGTTCACAAGCCCCCTCTCCAGAGTCAACACTCTGAAACTCGAAAGTCCTACCTGTCCCTACATCTGCTCAAGGCCACGTGAGGCCTGTATGACACAAGCCCTGCGCTGGGCCTGGTTACCAGAGGAACATGATAGATACACATTTCACAATACAATGCTGTGTGTTTCTCGTTCTTCCCTGTCCCATTTAAGATTCCTCTCAGAGGGATTCGGGTTGTCGTCACGTTCGCCCAGGCCAAGCTGTGAGCTCACCAAGAAGGCGGCCGCTTTAGTTCTGCAGCTTTGTGAGGTGCCCGTTCCATTGTTCCTGCTCGATGTATGTACAACACTGACCTTCTTTTACAGTTGTTTTGAAAGCACAGCGGTTCTTTTCATTCCCATCCCCTTTTCATTTCTCTAAATCTAAAGGAAACAGGAAGGCTTTCAACTAAATCAAAAAGGAAGAAATTCATAAAATGTATTAGCTACTTCACACAGGTACATACTTTTGTTTTCATCTGAATCACAAACCATTCATTTTAACCCAAAATGACCATCTAGCCATTATATCATTACTGACTATGTGAGCCTTAAATTAGCTGGTAAGTGCTCGTTAAAAATGTTGATTTGAGGGCACCGCGATGAAAATTAACCGTCCGTTTTAGATGGGCAACAACGACATGACAGGCAGACTGCTATCTTGCTTCATAAAAGAAAGGATTTGGGGTCCTACTTTCTGCTGTCAAACTGAAGAGTTATTACATAAAATAGGCTACAAGGATGACTGAAACCCTGCACCATTCCCAACCTTTATCTCATACTTGAAATCATGTGTTTGCTTAATTGGAAGCTGGCACAGGACCACAATACACACGCTGCTGGAGACAGGCCCGCGGAAAGGAGGGTTTCACTGGACGTAAAACCAGAGTTGCCTCCTCTTCACACCCTTCCCAGCCCATCCCACTTAGCATTATCCAGGCCAAACACTCACCTCCTTCTGCTCACTAACACCCTTCTCCCATCATTTCTTGCAACCAGAGCCCTGAGACACTGTGGGTATATGGCCAGGGAACTGTGACATCAGAGAATAAAACACATAAGTAAATGCCTCCCTTGTACCACCTCTACGTGACATGTAGCCAGTAGCATGAGAAGGTCCCTTCTATTTGCTCCTTGAGGAGAGAAGTGGTTGTGACCTTCACTTTTGTAGCCATAGGGCCTATGACAAAGCACCACTCTGTGTGTGTGTATGTTTCTCTTTCCAATCTGACACACCAAATATTGTATCTGGCTACCCTTTTGATTTATCAGTTGCCAAGATACTTGACAATGCCTACCCCCTTCATATGCAAGGACAGCATCTCTAAATAACATCCCTTTTTTTGAAGTTCTCCTAAAGGATTTACACGGATTCATCCACTTTATGACATATCTTTTAAAAGATATCTAGCTGGGCATTAGAGGTATCACATTTGGCCATGAATCAGAGTAGCAAAAACTGGCCCAAAATGAAGTGGTTTCAGCTAATATCTATTGAGCACTTAAAATACATACCATGCATTATGCAAAATAATAATAACTTATTTTGGTCATCCACAAAAACCCCATAGCAATCCTATACTGTGTGTATCATTATTATCCCCATTTTGTGATTTATAAATAGAAGCCCAGCATCTTGCAGACATATGACTGGTGAGTAGGAAAGCTGGAACTCAGGCCTGGGGACTGTGGTACTCCCATCCACAGACCACCCCTGCTTATCATGTCCACTGTAATACTGAGAAAACCTGCAGGGCACAGTGTTTTAGGGACACCTCAAATTTCTGCAAAATAGTGCCTCAGAGGTTTTTCACATATATACTCAAAAGTGTATGCCCATACCTAGGTAGTTTTCTGTTGTTGTTGTTGTTGTTGTTAATCCTCATCCAAGGATATTTGTCCATTGATTTTTAGATAGAGTGGAAAGGGGGGAAGGGAGGGGGAGAGAGACAGAAAGAGACAGAGAGAGAGAGAGAAACATGGATGTGAGAGAGACACATCAATTGACTGCCTCCCGCATGACCCACACTGGGGATGGGGATTAAACCTACAACCAAGGCACATGTCCTTGACTGGGAATCACACCTGCTACCCTTCGGTCCACAGGCCGATGCTCTAACTGCTGAGCCAAACCGTCCAGGACAATACCTGGGTAGTTTTTACCACCCAGGACATCACAGTACAAGACTTTTCCAAGTATGCAATAAACCTTAGTAATCAACAAACTTTTTTAACCACTAATCCTAAGAAAATGTTAATCAATCAGTAACACACCTCTGATATTAGACTGAATGGAGTTGCGAGGACAGTGTTATACTTAAAAGGGTCATCCTGGAAAGCATCATGCTAAGCAAAATAAGCCAAAGAAAGACAAGTATCACATGATCTCACTTATTTGTGGAATATAATGAACAAAATAAGCTGACAAACAAAACAAATCCTGAGACATGGAAGCAGGAAACAGACTGACACACCTCAGAGAGAAGGGGTTGGGGGTCGGAAAGAGAAAAACCAAAGAACTCACATGTATCTACGCATAACTAGTGGACACAGACAACAGTGCGGTGAAGCCAGGGGTATGACGGAAGTGAGGGGGGGGTGTCCACGGTGGTGGGGTGGGGAAGACATCTATAATACTTTCAACAATAAAAACAAACTAGAGCCCTGGCCAGTTTGGCTCAGAGGTTAGAGCATCGGCTTGCGGTCCGGAGAGACCCGGGTTCGGTTCCCGCTAAGGGCATGTACCTCGGTTGCAGTTTGTCCCCGGCCCTGGTTGGTTGTGTGGGTGGCAGCCACTCGATGTGTCCCTTTCACATCAATGTTTCTCTCTCTCTCTCTCTCTTCCTCTCTCTCCCTCCCACTCTATCTGTACAAAAAATGGAAAAATGTCCTCGGGTGAGGATAAAAAAAAAAAAAAAAAAACTAGAAAAAAAGAGGCTCAGATGCCTATGTAACTTGCAGAACCCAGTGAAATGAAAATGGGGCTGGGGATTCTTCTACAAAAAAGATTAAGAATTTCCAGACAGAAGGAGAAGCATGTTTATTACACAAAGCCAGGGGGCCTTTGAGCGCTGGCTCTGTGCAAGATCAAAGGCTGCAAGCCCAAGAAGCTGGCCTCCAACGGGATCGTCTCCAGGACCCCCAAGGTCACTCTGGACTCAGGAGCAAAGAGGCTTAACAAACTGGCTGTGAAATGGCCTGGGGCTCAGCTGCAGGTGTCGGAGGCTTTCTCCAGAATTAACCACAGCAACATCAAAATCTCAAACTGGAATGTTAAACAGCTTGGTTCCTGATACCTCTGAATGTGAGCTCAATAGCAGCTACAGTTTTAACTGCTTCTTATACTACAAAGTTGCCTGTGACAGCAGGAAAAGGTTATCCTGCATGATATCATTAGAGAAACAGATTTCAAAACATATCCTAAAGAGAAACCATGAGCAATGTTGCATATCAATGCTGGGATAGCTATCTTTATACAGCAGGTGCTCAAAATTTTTAATATTCCTGTTGGCTATCCCCTGGTGTTTTCTAATTAATGAAAACATAAAGAAACCATTTGAGGTGTATAATATATAATGAGGCCTTTACTGCACACCTGATAATGATTTTTTAAATTACAAGCCCTGAAAAAAAGTAAATCTGATTTAATAAACTTTTGAAAAACACAATACATTTTAACAAGAAAAAAATATTATTTTAGTGTGAGCAGAGCAGTAACAATAACAAAGAACTTGAGGAAAAAGGACTGAGATGGAAGTCAGACACCACCTGTCCCCTAGTCGCTCAGCTGCCACAAGCAACCAGCTCAGCACCAGCTTGTACAAGAGGGACAGAGACAGAACCATTTGAGAAAATAAACCCAAGTTTGTCTGAATTTCGGGATATCTTCCTGGACTTTCCATGACCTTTTGCTAATGGATACCTAAGCTATAAACGATGTGTGTTATTTCAGGTTCCAGAGAACACTTCATTCTGTTTGTCAGAACCCTGGGTGAGCACTCTAGGTTTTTTGTTGCTTTTTGTTTGCTTTTGTAAATAGCCTGGTTCAAAATCTCAGGGTTCTCTTGATGTTTTAAAAATGACTTTCTTCAGCTCTGGCCAGTTTGGCTCGGCGGTTAGAGCGTCGGCCTGTGGTCCAGAGAGACCCGGGTTTGGTTCCTGCTAAGGGCACGTAACTCGGTTGCAGTTTGTCCCCGGCCCTGGTTGGGTCGTGTGGGTGGCGGCCACTCGATGTGTCCCTTTCACATCGATGTTTCTCTCTCTCTCTCTCTCCCTCCCACACTATCTGAACAAAAAATGAAAAAGTGTCCTGCGGTGAAGATTTAAAAAAAATTATTTTCTTTATTTTGCCAGTAGAGAAATAGCAACTCAATAACAAAATAGATCTTGACCTACAAAACAGTTCTTAGGCCCAGTCCTCTCTCAGCACTGGGGCTTCTGATGAGGTGAGAGAGGTTACAGGCTCCAAGCCCCGGCATCCTCCCTAACACAACTTCCCAGCTCCATGTTCAGGGCAAGGCCTCTGAGGGCCTTAAGAAAAGGGTGGCCGGCCCCGCCGGTGTGGCTCAGTGGCTGAGCGTAGTCCCATGCACTCAGAGGTCGCCGGTTCAATTCCCGGTCAGGGCACATGCCCAGGTTGTGGGCCCGATCCCCAGTGTGGAGCATGCAGGAGCGACCAATCGACGTTCTTCTCTCTCACTGATGTTTCTCTCTCTCCCTTCTCCCTTCCTCTCTCTCTAAAAATCAATAAAGAAAAAATTTTTTTTAAAAAAAGAGAAGAGTGGCCAGAGTGAAGTTCTGGAGACTCAATAAAAACAGTCACAACACACAAGCACACAGGTCTCCCTGCTGGTACCTCCAGGACCCTCAGGGTGCAGATTCCCAGGACACAGCCTAAAGGAGCCTGTTCCACCTCCGACAGCACAGCTGTGAGCTGCGCACAACCTTCCAGAAGCTTCTTCAGACAGATCTAGGTTCAAACTGCTGTCCTGTTACTATGTGACCTGGAGCCAGTCAGTGTGCTCCACAACTGTCGGAACTTAAGTCACAGAGTTATTGATGGATTAAATGACCCACCAAGCGGTCAAGTGTCTAGTGATGAGGAGATATTCAAATATTGGGAGGCATTATTATTCTCTTTCAAACCACCTCTGCACCTTCCCACTGACGCCAGCCCTGGCGGCCTCCTTGAACAGCCCAGTGCAGTCACAAAGTAGTGCTGGCAAAGGGGAAACTGCACATTTTTTCCCGCAGAAGTTTCGAGCAAGGAAAACGTTTACTTCAGAGTCAATGACTCCGGGACACTGAGACAAAGAATTTGTTACATTCCGAGGAAGGGAACATCAGGAAATGCTACCGGACGTGCCGAGGAATCTCTCCTCTCTCATCCGTCTTTAGTTCTGAAGAAAAGGAACGCAGCTGATCACTACAGCCAAGGGACCCCCTTGGGATTGAGACATATTAGCATGCAGGAAAAGGTCAGAAAACCGCCAACGGCCTGATTTGCCAGAGAAGAGCTGAAAAAAGCCACCCAGACACTGCTTCTGTGAGTAATCTCAAGACTGCAACAAGCCATGTTTGAGAGGGGACATCTCAAGAAGGAAAATAATAGCAAACAGTCATGTGTCACATGACTGCTGAACTCACTGTGCCTACTCAGCTAACTGAAGGGTGTGCTAACTCTGTCACTCGCTCAGCTCGGGCCGTCCTGCTGGAAGACTCTTCTGGAGGCGGACGACGAGCTCGCGTTCTCAGAGCAGTCCCAATGGCAGCAGGAGAAAGAGCCTGCCCACAGGCTGAGCAAAGCCCCACAGACTAAAACTTCACCCAGCTGCCCTGGCCAGTTTGGCTCACTGGTTAGAGCACCAGCCTGAGCATGGAAGGGTCAAGGGTTCGATTTCCAGTCAAGGGCACGTGCCTGGGTTGCAGGTTTGACCCCTGGCCCCAGTCAGGGCCATGCAGGAGGCAACCAATTGATGTATGTCTCACATCGATATTTCTCTCTCCCCCACCCCCCCTTCCTCTATCTAAAAAAATGGAAAAGTAGCCTTGGGTGAAGATTAACAAAAAAAACAAACAAACAAACAAAAATCACCTCAGCTAATCCACGGAGTGAGCAATCCACACGTGCAGAAGTGCTGACAACTGAGAGAGACGAAATCCAGACTAAGAAAATATGGGCAGGACATTCTGCAGAGCGGATCAGTAATGGAAACATTTAGAAAAGCAAGCTTCCTAAGAGACCACGGAGACCATTTCATTACTCGGGATTTTTAAAACCGAACCAGACAAACTCTCCATCTCTTATTACTCAGTGTGGAAGGTGCTGGGGGAGACGCAGGAGAAACCATCTCTGCAATCCACCCCCCCCTCCCAAGGAGCTTTCAGTTGTATCAGATAAACTGTCCCAAAGGAAAAAACCTGGAATATCTGAGCCTCAACAATGATTCTGAGAAGAACAGAGGCACAGACGCCCTAAGTGGGCTGCAGACATCTGGGGAGACCTGGGAAGAGATCGGATTTAAACGGAGCCCTGAAGAATTGTTGGGTGGGTGGTGGGAGCAAGACACGGAGGTGGGAATGGGGCTGGCATATCTGTAGGACTCAGGGGACTCCATCTCTCATTTGCACAGAAGCCTCAACTGGTACAGCATCAGCCACACATAAGAGTTTAACAGCCAACCGTTAATAAACACAGGACTGCCACTGGGAAGTGGTCGCCAGAGACGCCACACTGGAAAAGAACCTCAGTTACCAGCTCTTATGATTCATCTCTATTACAACTGTTCAAAGTGATTTCCCTTCCCTGAGAACCCCTAAAACACTTTGCATCAAGTCTATATCACCATGTGGGTATATGGGTATATATCCAATTTTCTCTAAGAGTTCAGAGGGCAAAATTTACCACAGGGAATACCTTTTTTTTTTTTAATCCTCGCCCAAGGACATTTTTCCATTTTTTGTTCAGATAGAGTGGGAGGGAGAGAGGAAGAGAGAGAGAAACATCGACGTGAAAGGGACACATCGAGTGGCTGCCACTGGCATGACCAACCAGGGCCAGGGACAAACAGCAACCAAGGTACGCACCCCTAGTGGGAACCGAACCCGGGTCTCTCTGGACTGCAGGCTGACGCTCTAACCACTGAGCAAAACTGGCCAGGGTGGGAACACCCTTTAAGTTGCTGGTTTAGGGCACTGGCTTTGGCCCCAGATAGAAAACCTAGGTTCAAATCCCAGTTCTGTGTGACCTCGGTCAAATTACTTAACCTCTCAGTTTCCTCATCTCTAAAATAGTAGTAACTTTGTATCAAGTTTACTGGGCTGCTGTGTGGATTTAATGTGAAAGTACATATAAAATACTGTATTTGACACAGTGTCTAGTACCTGGTAGGTGCTCAGTAAACGTTTGCTATTATTACTATTATTATTATTGTTATTATTATTATTATTAAAACTGTATGTTCTGTTGTTTTACAGAAGCCAGCATTCTCTTTGGCACACAGCAGGAACTCATTAAATACTGAGGAAAGTTAGCTCTTTTGCACTTATGACTTCCAGAACTTTCTTCGGCAACAGCCCAGCTGTCCCTGAGCCCCAGCTCTGGAGAGGGGCCTCTCTTCTTGGCTTCCATATCATATAGCCACCATGGCAGTACTATCACACTGGGTTGTAATTACATATTTACTTGTCTCTCTCCCCAGAAAGCTCCCTAGAAACAGGAAGCGAGTTTTTTGGGGGGAGGAGGGATTTGTTTTGTTTTTGTTTTTGGTTGTTTGTTTTAAATTTATCTTTATTGTTGAAAGTATTACAGCTGTCCCCCTTTCTTCCCTCCCTGCCCCTTCCTCCCTGCCCCCACCCACCTCTGCCTTCACAGACTATTGTCTGTGTCCACTGGTTATGCATATATGCATATAAGTTCTCTGGTTTATCTCTTCCTAACTCCCCTCCCCGCCTCTCTCTGAGGTTCTCATCAGTCTTTTTCCTGCTTCCATGTCTCTGGATCTATTTTGTTCATTAGTTTATTTTTTTCATTAGATTCCACACATAAGTGAGATCATGTAATACTTGTCTTTCTCTGACTGGCTTATTTCACTTAGCAAAATACTCTCCAGGTTCCTCCATGCTGTCTCAAAGGGTGAGAGATCCCTTTTTTATAGCTGCATAATACTCCATTGTGTATATGTACCACAGCTGTTTTATCCACTCATCTACTGATGGACACTTGGACTATTTCCAGGTATTAGCTATTGTAAATAGTACTGCTATGAACATGGGGATGCATACGTTCTTTCTGACTGGTGTTTCAGGATTCTTAGGATGTATTCCTAACAGTGGGATTGGATCACTGGGATTGGATAAGGGGTTAACATACAAAATATATAAAGTACTCATATAATTCAATAAAAGGAAGACAATCCAATTTAAAAATGGGCAGAGGACCTGAATAAGCACTTCTTCAAAGAGAACATACAATAGGCTAAGAGACATATGAAGAAATGCTCAACATCACTAAGCATCAGAGAGATGCAAATTAAAACAACAATGAGGTATCACCTCACACCTGTCAGAATGGCTGCCATCAACAAATCATCAAACAACAAGTGCTGGCGAGGGTGTGGAGAAAAGGGGACTCTAGTCCACTGCTGGTGGGAATGCAGACTGGTGCAGCCACTATGGAAAACTATATGAAGTTTCCTCAAAAAAAAAATTTTAAATGGTTTTTGATTTTGTTTAATCAACACTTTCTTAGTGCCTGGAATGGAGAAGACTCTCAATCTACACTACCCATTGAATTTTTTTAAAAGAACTGTGGATTCAGTTTCACAATTCTCTAAAGTCTTATCTGAAGGCCACCTGAGGGGAAACGAGGGCACATCTCCAGAGGGTTTTGACCAGACAAACCCATTCGAATTTCTAGCACCAGGACTAGTTCAAGTTTCTCTCATGCCTATCGGGCAGATGGGGCCTGCCAAGAGGGGCCCAGTTTACTCGGGGTTCAATAAGCCCAGGAGCTTTCCACAGGGTCAGGCTCTGTCTCAATAACATACCCCAGCCATGCTGGGAGCCCACGCAGCAGCCCTCACACTCCAACTTCCTGAAGAGCTTCTGAAGATCACCCAGCTCACAGGGCCTTCGGAGATAACCAAGCTTGCTGGAGGTCCCTGCATCTTCATGGCCCATTCTTACAATCCCAGGATAAGGTAGGATAGACATTCAGGAATTTCTACAAGAGCAGACAGCCACCAGAATGGCCAGGGACTGGGGAGAAGACTCAGAGGCTGCCACACCCAGGCTCCCACTAGGACAGGGCCTGGGAGCTGACCCAGCAAAGGCAGGGCCTTCCATGGACAGCGGGCATAGCCCCTCCGTCACCTGAAGCACCTGAACAACAGAGGGGCTGCAAGAACAATGCTCCAACTAGAAGACAAATCACATTCTTCTCTGCTGGGGCTCCCACATGAACCATCGGAATCACAATGAGTGTGGTCATCAGGGCCAGAGACAAAGCATACCAGCCTTCACGGTATTTCTCACAGAGTAATATTTCAAAAACTGTTTGTTGAACGAATGCACGAATAAATGAATGCTATGACTCTGGCCGACTTTCCTGCCTCTAATCTCCTCTTTGGCATAATCAACACTACTATCATTCCTTAATTCTAATCCAACCCCTGTGGTTTTCAAAAATTCTTTCCTAGCTCTTTCCCTAAACTCATTCAAATAAAATATAAACTCTGTAACACTGACCTATAAATGGCTATTAGTACTTAATTTCCTAGACTTGAGAAAATGCCGTAAGCCGAAGGAATAATTCTCTAATGGTATTCCTTAAGGGATCAGGTAGAGAGATTTTCAGTGAGGTTGAAATCACACAATGAGGTCTAAAACCTGCAGTGGTTCTCAACCTTCCTGATGCCGTGACCCTGTAATACAGCTCCTCGTGTTGTATGTGGCGTATCTGCATGTGCGTGGACCCACCTGGAGACGGATAGAGGAGCGGTGTCTCAGTTCCTAAGACCATCGGAAATATGAGTTTTCCAATGGTCTTAGGTGACCCCTGAAGGGGTCGTTCGACCCCCAAAGGGGTCGTGACCCACAGGTTGAGAACCGCTGGTTAAAACATCGAGTCAGCGCTCCTTTATTTAGCACCTATAAAATGTAGCATACTTTACATCCCTTATTGTTTCTGCAACAAAACCTGACGACAAGCTAGACAGGTAGATACTCCTGTCCCCACTTCAACCTGAGAAAACACAAACTCGAGAGATCACGTAATTTGCCCAAGGTCTCTCAGTTCAGAAGTGGCACAGTTAGGATGCGAACTTGACTACTGTAATCAAAGCCAGCACTCCTTCTTTTATTCCACTTACCCACTCATTTACTCAACAAACAATGGAACACGTAGGTGTCCCATACGAGCTAGGCGTGCCTGTGTGTGAGACCTACGCCGCCGGTGCGTGGGAAACCCTGGACACAGGCCTTCGCCCAGGGTCCTCCTGACTCAGGTCTGAGACCCTGCAGGGATCACAGGAGTCTGCACTCTGCTCCTGGGTCTCTGAATGTGGTTCCCTCTGACCAACTTAGGGACACAAAGCCACAGCATGCAGAGGAAGCAAGGCACCCACTGTGCACCGCTCCAAATTCTCTGTGGAGCCAAACGCACCCTCAGGGGCTCATTTTACAGCACCCACAAGTGGATTACAGAGGACACAAGAGCACAGGGATGGTGACTGCGGCAGGAAACCTCTGACAGGCCCGCTTTCTTCTCTGGTCATCACAGTTATGTTGATGGCGATGGAACAATGCCTCAGATGTTCGCTGCTACCATCATTAGGGAAAACACAAGACAGGCCCAGCCAAAGCACCAGGGTTCTGGGGGTGGCTGACAGTAACTGTGGGACCTCGGGCAGACCACTTAACCTCAAAGTGACTCCATGTCATGGCCCACAAGATAAAGGAGCTGGCCTGGCCAACCTTCATCTCAGTTAGAAAGACGTCACCTTCTAATCCCAAGAACGAGTTGAACACAAACACAATGTTCTAAAGAGAGGTTAGCTTGAAGGTTTCGGGTGTGAGCAGTTTGGCAGAAGGCAGGACTGTGCCTGTAAGTCTTGTAGTCTGTTCAGGCTGCCATAAAAAAAACACTGACGTGAAAGGGACACATCGAGTGGCCACCTCCCACACGACCCAACCAGGGCCGGGGACAAACTACAACCAAGGTACATGCCCTTACCGGGAACCGAACCCGGGTCTCTCTGGACCACAGGCCAACGCTCTAACCGCCAAGCCAAACCAGCCAGGGCAGACCGGGTGGCTTTTAAACAACAGACATTTCTCATGGTTCTGGAGGTTGGGAAGTCCAAGATCTAGGCACTGGCAGGTCTGGTCCTGGTGCGGCTCTTTCTGCCATCTTCTCACTGTGTCCTCACAGAGTGGGGGGAGGAGGGGCTCTGCGGGGTCTTTTCTATAAGGGCACTAACATCATTCATGAGGGCTCCAACCTCATCACTTAATTACCTCCTAAAGGCCCACCTCCTAACATCATCATCACCTTGGGGGTTAGGTTTCAACGCATGAATTCTGGGAGACAAACATTCAGTCCACAGAAAGTAGTGATTTCATGCCACAAAGTGACAGAAGTTTAGTTCCTCTGCCCGGCCCCAATCAGGAAGAGTCAGCCACACCTGGATATGAATATGTTTTACCTGCTTCTTTCCACGTGTATAATTGGCCCACTGGAAGTCAGCTGAGGAGGGTCCCACTGCTGACTGCAGGTGTAGAGGAAGCGGTGAGGGTAGAAACCGTCAGCATGCCAATAATCCCAACATCACCATCACCATCACCACCATTAAGCTAATGCAAAACACGACACCGTGAAGGAAATCAGACACCCACAGCCCCCAAACACCACCAGCCCTACATCCAGAGCTGACACAACCTATGCACAGTGATTCAATCAGACCAGCTGGCAAAATAGCGCCAGACCTTCACACTGCTTGGTAAATAACTACAGCCGAACCCTAATCCCAAAGGTCCTCCCCTAAAGCTGACCTCTAGGGCCTGTCCTGAGATCTGCCCACCCCCTAGAGGGACTGTTACCCAGCACCCATCCAGCCAACTGATCGATACTTACTGTCTTCCTTATACTCTTCCAGATTTTTCAGATTCTCTACTAGGATGACATGTTGCTTTTATAATTTCTTTTAAATGTTTGTTAAGGTACCATTTAAACACCGAGAATGAAAACAACATACCCCTGAACAGAGCCAGCAAACATAGAGTACTATGAAACACTGGGTTTGCGTCGATGCTTTCAAAGTTGACCATGGCCCAACTTCTATGGAAACCCTGACCCAAAGATGACAGCCAGGTTTCAAAGAGGGCAGGATCCTCACATTTATGAGAAAGAAATATTTTTAAAGCTATAATCTTCATGCCCTGGCCGGTTTGGCTCAGCGGTTAGAGTGTCGGCCTGCGGTCCAGAGTCCCAGGTTCGGTTCCCACTAAGGGCACGTATCTCAGTTGCAGTTTGTTCCCCGGCCCTGGTTGGGTTGTGTGGGTGGCAGCCACTTGATGTGTCCCTTTCACATCGATGTTTCTCTCTCTCTCTCTTCCTCTCTCTCCCTCCCACTCTATCTGAACAAAAAATGAAAAAATGTCCTCGGGTGAGGATAAAAAATAAAAATAAAAAAATAAAATAAAGCTATACTCTTCACAATATAATAATCCCTGCTATGTGTATGAAGCCTTACTATATAAACTTATCTCATTTGGAACTTAAAACAGTCTGTAATGTAAGCAGGTGTAATTCAGGTGTAATTATCCCCATTTAACAAACAAGGTAATCAAGACATAGAGAAGGGCGGGACGCTACAGTTCCTGAATGACGGAGCAGGGACTACACTCAGATCTCTGGACTTGACTTCCTTCAGAGGTGTGTCCGTGTTACCTCATGCCCACTCACAAGAGCCTCATCCAAGAATTCTGCAGTAGATTGTTAAATCATGGGTAGCCTGAAACTGTTCCAGGGGGGGAAATCGGCAATTATTACAAATCAGAGCCGGTTTACCAGCACACAATCGATTCCAGTGGTCTCCTTACCGTACCATGACATGTCCACCGAAGGAGGGAGTATTTTTAATCCCATCAGTATTCTCTATTCTCACCGACTCCATTAGCCAGCCTCTAGCGGCATGACACGGGAGGAAGAACACTGAACTGGGAGTCAGAAGACTTCCATCTCCACCTGCCACCCAGCAGCCTTTTCACCTGAGTCATTTCACTTCTCTGAACCTCCATTTTCTCATCTCTAAAATGAGGGCAATGATTGCTGCCCACTCACAGCACTGCCCTAAGACTCAGAAGGAATCATGTACATAAAAACATTTTGCAAACTGCAAAACACCACACAGCTGTGGAAAACAGTATGGCAGTGCCTCGAAAAGTAAGCCTGGTCCAGTTGGTGTGGCTCACTGGTTGAGCATCGACCCATGCACCAAGAGGTCGCCAGTTCGATTCCTGGTCAGGGCACATGTCCAGGTTGTGGTCCAAATCCCCAGTGGGGGGCATGCAGGAGGCGGCCGATCGATGTTCTCTCTCATTGATGTTTCTATCTCTCTCTCCCTCTCCCTTCCTCTCTGTCTAAAATCAATAAAGGGAAAAAAAAAATTAAGCCTAGAATTACCATATGATCCAGAAAATCCACTTCTCAGTATAACCCCAAAAAAACTGACGATAGAAACTCAACAAGATTTGTGCACACTCACGTGCACAGAAGCATTAGTCAGAAGAGCCAAAAGGTAGAAGCTCCAAGTGTCCATGGACAGATGGATGGGTCAACAAAATGTGGGCTATTCATACAACGGAATATTATTCTGCCTTAAAAACTAAGGAAATTCTGACATGTAGATAAACCTTGGGGACATTATGCTAAATGAAATAAACCAGACACAAAATGATAAATATTGCATGAATCCACTTATATGAGGTACACAGAGCAGTCAAATTCATAGACACAAAAAGCAGAATGTGGAAGAGGAGAATGGGGAGTTGGTGTTCAACGGGGGTCAGAGTTTCCCTTTGGGAAGATGAAAAAGTTCTGGAGATAGATGGTGGTAATGGTTACACAATGTGAATCTACTTAATGCCACTGAATTATACATTTAAAAACGGTTATGACGATAAATCTTATTTATTTTTTACCATAACTTAAAACACACACACACAAATATGAGGTCTTGATATCATATTCCAGTGTCAAATGAGCTGAAAAAGCACCACAAAAAGCCAACGATGTGTTTAAATCATTATTAGGACCACAAACTCCATTTTTACTGACCAAGCTAACACAGGGAGGAAGCATCCAAGTGATGTCATTCTTGTACATTATTGACAGAAATAGGCTGTCCCCCACATTTATACAAGGTCTGCTCCAAAAGTTCATTTTAAGCTTGTTGTTGTTAGGCACATACTTTCTTAGAGAAAAAAATTTTTCACAGCAGTCTAGACCCTACTCTGGCCCAGAGAAGTCAAAGTCCCTCCTTTGGCTGAACTACAGTGTTAACAGTCCTGGCCTGGTCCTGGGAGCAGGGCCTGTGCTGGGGAGGAAGGGAGGGGGGCAGGGTCACAGAGGAGCACCACAGGCAGCTAGGACCCAGCTTTGTGACGGGTGAGGTCAGTGGGTCCTCTGCCCAACATGCCTCACTCAGCCCTCAGCTCCCCAGTTGGCCACCCATCTGCACCTCCTCATTTCCTCCAAAGTGCCCAAACCAGAATCACCTAGTTCCCCTCCTGTCTATCATTCAAACACTAATGCTTTCTGGTTCCGTGTGGGAGACAACATACTTTCTTTAAAATCCCTTACATCATAAACAATTGGTCCCTCCACCTACCTGAAGATATTTCTGTCTTCCCATGTTTTAAGGCAAATTTCAAGCAGTCGTTTGTATCAAGATTAAAGGAGTGTCAGCCCATATGAGGCGGGGGCGAAAGTAGGTCGACAGTTGTTTGTAGGAAAATAATACAATAATAATTACTAAGTAATAATACGAGAATGAACTGTTTCACGTACTCACAACTGTAAACCTACTGTTACCCCTCCCTGCATATGGGAAGATGGGGCCCTGGCCCCGCCCCGCGTCTGCGCCTCCGGACCCCACCAGGCCTCCCGCTCGCACCGCTGCTCTTCCTTCCGCCCACGGGCTTCTAAAGCTACGAAGGTTTGGGGTTTTTGTTTTGTTTTGGGGGTTTTTCCCCCCACAAACTGTGGACCACAGTGGGAGGGGACAGAGTTGTGTAGGAGGGAGGCAGGAGTGTCAGGGGCTGTGTGGGGTTTGACTGAACATGAAACCTTTAGGTATCCGTTTACAGCACCCACTCCAGTTTGGTGTAAAAGCAATTTCAGTGATGTGTGTTGTGGTTGAGAGAGAGAGAGAGCGAGCGAGCGAGCGAGAGAGAGAGAGAGAGAGAGAGAGCATGCCTCTCGACAAGCAGTCACGTCAGCTACGTTCCGTTTGGGAGCCTCCTCTTGCCCTGTTCATCGCCTCATAAAGGTCCCAATAACTTGTGACCCCAAGACCTTGTGTGGCCATCAAAAGGGCTAAAATGGACAAGTCAAGATGAGGGCTGTCTCCCAGATTAAGACATCAGCTCCCCAAGATCACAGCTACATCTGGGCCTTGGGAAATTAATCTTCTGAGATCTTCTCCCACACCCCATCCAACGGTCCCCTATAAGGATGTTTTTATTTTGTTTTATTTTTTTAACCCTCACTAGAGGATATTTTTCCATTGTTTTTTTTTTTTTAGAGAAGGTGAGAGGGAGGAAGGGAAGGAGAGAGGAAGGCGGGGGGGGTGGGGGGGGACATCCATATGAAAGAGACACATCAATTGGTTGCCTCTCACACAACCCCAACTGGGGTGCCAGGGATTGAACCTACAACCCAGGTATGTGCCCTTGACTAAAAATCAAACACTTAGGTCTGCAGACCAATACTCTAACCACTGAGCCAAACTGGCCAGGGCTATAAGGATGTTTTTAAATAAACTATTACATATGTTCATGTGGTATATGTACATATTTACTACCATTTTTTCCCCTTTATTGATTTTAGAGAGAGAGGAAGGAAGAGGGAGAGAGAGATAGAAACATCTATGAAAAAAGAACATCAACAGGCTGCTTCCTGCATGCCCCCCACTGGGGATCGGGCCCACAACCTGGGCATGTGTCCTGACCGGGAATCGAACAGGCAACCTCTTGGTGCATGGGTCAACGTTCAATCACTGAGCCACACAGGCCATACTACTTGTTGCCATTTTTATTTTTTTTATTATTTTTTTAATTTTTTTTCCCTTTATTGATTTGAGAGAGGAAGGGAGAGGGAGAAAGAGACAGAAACATCAATGAGAGAGAACATTGATTGGCCGCCTCCTGCATGTCCCCCACTGGGGATCGGGCCCACAACCTGCGCATGTGCCCTGACCAGGAATCAAACTGGCGACCTTTTGGTGAATGGGTCGATGCTCAACCACTGAGCCACACCGGCTGGGCTTGTTACCATTTTTAAATACACTAATATTAAAATACATTCAGTACATCTAGATTTTAAACTACAAAACTTCACAATGTAAAAGATACTATTTAAAGAAAAAGTACACCCTGGCCAGTTTGGCTTGGCGGTTAGAGCATCAGCCCACAGACCAGAGAGTCCCAGGTTCGGTTCCCGCTAAGGGCATGTGCCTTGGTTGCAGTTTGTCCCTGACCTCGGTTGGGGTCGTGTGGGTGGCAGCCATTCAATGTGTCTCTCTCACGTCGATGTTTCTCTCTCTCTCTCTTCCTCCCTCTCTCCCTCCCACTCTATCTGAAGATAAATGCATAAATGTCCTCCGGTGAGGATAAAAAAAAAGTTACTTAAGTCCTTTTAATAAATCAAAACATTATTTTTGCTAAGAAACAAAGGAGAAACATTGAAGCAATTCTCAGTGAATTGCTTGTTTAAGAAAAAAACATGTTTAAGTTGAAGAAGGGCCACAGCTGCACCAAGACCTCTGTACTATTTGAGAAGACAGAAAGTACAGCCAGAAAAGACTCTTGAACCCTAGCTGGTTTTGCTCAGTGGTTAGAGCATTGGCCCATGGACCAAAGAGTCGCAGGTTCGATTCCAGCCAAGGGCACATACCTTGGTTGCGGTTCATTCCCGACCCTGCTCGGGGTCATGCGGGAGGCAATGAGTCGGTGTCCCTCTCACATTGATATTTCTCTCTCTCTCTCTCTCTCTCTCCCTCCTCCCTCTCACTCTATCTGAAGATAAATGGAAAAATATCCTCAGGTGAGAATTTAAAAAGAAAAAACAAAAAGACTCTTACACAAGCTGATGTACATAGGGATAGATTAAAACACACACACATGCACGCACACACACCAGCTCAGGGCGCAGGAGAGGTGCAGAGAGACAAGGCTGATGAAATAAACTGGAAGAAAAATAAGCCTGTGATATATGGCAAATTATGTCACTCCACCACATGGGCTGGCCTGGAGGACATTTCAGACTGAGTCCCTTGGTTAATGCTAGCACTATATGAACTAATCACCCTCCTGTGGGGAGCAAATGCTGAATGGCTCAATGGACCATCCAAATCTGTGCAAACAGCCTCTGAGGAGCAGTGTTCCAGCACCGCAGGGACTAATGAGAGAGAACAGCATTTATTGAGGATATATTCATGGGCCATGTACTGTACTAAATAGTTTCCACGCGCCCTCATTTAATCCTCACCACAACCCTACAGTGGTTCTCAACCTTCCTAATGCTGCGAACCTTAATACAGATCCTCATGTTGTGGTGACCCCCAACCATAAAATTATTTTTGTTGCTACGTCATAACTGTAATTTTGCTACTGTTATGTCCTAGGGGACCCCTTTGAAAGGGTCATTTGACCCCCAAAGGGGTTGCGACCCACAGGTTGAGAACCGCTGCCTTAGATTAAGTGTTAGTCTTACCCTGTTTGTATAGATGAGGACACGAGGCTAAGAATGGCAAAATAATGTGCCCCAAACCTCACAGCTAGGAGGTAGTGGACCCAGGGTCTGCATCCACGTTCTGGTGACCTCAGAATCTACATTCTTAGCTGCTCAGTTCTGTGCTGTGGAGAACGGCCAGCAATGGTCCTTCCCTGGCTGACTCCCAACGTGTGACGGTTTCTCACCTCAATCTGGGGGGAGGGTAAATATTTAACTATTCTGAATAATCTCAACAAGAGCTTCCAAAATCTATTTCCAACAGATACTGACATGTTCTTCCCATAGTCCTGGCCCTAAATACCTGTAGGTGGGCACCCCAACCACAGCTGCTGAAGGCAGCTACACCGGATGGCAGTGCTGTTTGCTCAATCCCAGTTACGTCCCAGGCAGCTCATATACTCCACTGGGCCCGTCCAAGAACCCACGAGGCAGCAGCTACCATCTCCATCTAAAATGGGGAAAAGGAAGGAACCTCCCCAGACGCTGCAGCTATCCATGGTTGTGGCAGAACCACCTTTCTATTGTTTCCATAAACTGCCTCATAATGCCTCCCTGACCTGGCCTCAGCCAATATGCTGTCTTAAAGCCTTATCCTCAAGATTGGTTTAAACAAGACACAGAATCCCTGTTTCTGAGACCTGCTGAAATAGTAGGAAAAACAGCACAAGACACACAGCCAATTCCTGGAGACATGGAATGAACGTGGTCTTCCACAGAAAGAACCTGGCCTGAAGCATCCATTTGGAGGTTACCCTTGGTCTCACTGGAGCCTGAGTAATTCATATACTACATAATTAACATTTTTAAAAATCAAGAGGGATCTAATAAAAAATGAGCCCAAAGAGAAAGTGATCTCCTGCATCACGGAAAGTCAAAGGGGCACAACCAACATGAACTGGCAAAGAAGATCCTGATGGCATCTCTCTCTCCCAGAGTCCACATGTCCTCCTGTTTTAGCCACATATGCACTGGACTGGTCATCTTGAGTCAGAAAAGAAACTTGGGTCAGCTGACTAGGGCACCAGGCTTAATGATAGCCACCCATCAGCAGCTCTTCGATTAAAGAAATAAGTCCCCACAGGGGGCTGTGGGCTCCCTGATTACTCCTGTGATATCTGGTAAGGATGGAGGCTTGAGGTCTCAGGGTCTGCCAGTCTGGGTGCAAGCTGACCAGTGATGTGACAATCCCCCACTGGACCAATGCCTAAGCCCTCCCAGAGGAGAGAGGTGGAGAGAGATTGGAGGGGATTTAAGGAGATTTATCTGGGGGAAAGGAAAGATTAAAGGGAATTATGGAGACCCAGCCAAAGAAAAACTCAACAAATTAACTCCTAAAGTCCTCCCGTGAGAGGACACTAATGTCCACCTGCCAAGCCTGATTACTGCCCATTCAGTTGCCAACTTTGAACCAGAAATTCCTACTTGAGACACAGTCCTCATTAGCCCCTCTGGGGACAAGCTCTATCCAAAAACGCAATTTCCCAAAGTGCACCCTACTAGTCAATAAGGACACTAGAGATATTTATCTCTTTCAATCAAGAAAAAAATGTTGGCTTTTCTTCTCCAAAAACAGTATAATACATCCTATCAAAGAAAAGAACACTCATGTTTATTATTGTTCACAGAATTTGGGGGCTTCAAATTTCCCAATCAAGTAAGAAGCTACAGATTGTAGGCCTACCGTCCAAGTGATAATTCCAAAGGCAAAATCCAGCATTTTCACAGAAAGTTAAGCAGTTCTTCCAGCTGCTAAGATGTCCTGCCTATCCCGACGTTTTCTCTGTGACAGAAGAAGGGATACTTCAAAAGCCCTTTCCAGACACAAGCTCTTGGACGGAAGAAAATTGGCCTTAAAATGCAGCAGTCCCTCACAAGGAGAGCCTAGACGGCCGAAGGATGTGCGTGTCCCTTCTAAACTGTTCCCAGGGCATGGACAGGTGCTCAGAAAAGCCTTGGAAAAACTGACCCCAACCACCAATGGCACTATTCTTTCAACCAAAATCCTTGGAGAATTTCACACCCCACATCCAATCCACCAGCAATTCCCACTGGCTCTCCCTTCCAAATAGATCCAGAATCCAACCACTTCTCATCACCTCAGTCACTACTTCCTAGTTCAAACCCACCACCATCTCTCCCCTGCATTGTCGCAATGGCCTCCCAACTAGACTCCCCACTTCTGCCCTTGAGACCACCAGCCCCTCAAGACAGCAACCACAGCCATGATGGACGCACCTAAGTCCCAGGAAGTTACTCCTCTGCTCACAACCCTCCAATGTTCCCCAATTCTTCACAACAAAGGCAATCTCTACTATGGTAGATAAGGCCTTCGTGAGCTCCTCCCCAACTCCCTTCTACAGCACACCCCGCCTCCTGCCTCTCCCACCTCAGCTCCCACTCTCCTCCCCCTGATCCCTCAGCTCCAGCCACATCAGCCTCCTGGAACACCAGGCCTCGGGAACACCAGGCACACTCCCACCTCAGGCCCTCAGCCAGCCCGATGGCTCCTTCAGATCTTGAGCCAGACTTCGGCTCCTCAGCAAGGCCATCCCTGCCTGCCCTGCCTCGAGCTGCAATCACGCCCACTCCAAGAAATCCCCTTTTCCCAGTTTATTTCCCCCTAATGTGTATACTATATAACACACTCCACGTTTCACTTACTCGTGCTTTTAATTTTCTGACTCCGTCACCAGAATGTAAGCTCCAGGAAAGCAGGCATTTTTACCTGTTTGTTCACTGCTAAACACTCCCACCCAGTGCCTAGAATACAGCAGGTGTTCAATAGAGATTTTTTTTTCTTTTTTTCTATCCTCACCCGAGGACATTCTTCCATTTTTTTGTTCAGATAGAGTGGGAGGAAGAGAGAGGAAGAGAGAGAGAGAAAGAGAAACATCGATGTGAAAGGGACACATCGAGTGGCTGCCACCCGCACGACCAACCAGGGCCAGGGACAAACTGCAACCGAGGCACGCGCCCTTAGCGGGAACCGAACCCAGGTCTCTCTGGACCGCAGGCCGACGCTCTAACCGCTGAGTCAAACTGGCCAGGGCTTCAATAGATATTTCTAAATGTATGAGAGGCTGAATTGATATCATACCTAAAAAAAAAAGACAACGATGACTAAGAAAGGCAAGCTTCTAACAAATACTGCAACTTGGATACCCTTGGGTAGAAATCTAGGGATTTTCCATCCTTATTTTCCTCTTGCTGATATGCTTCCAAATACTTCTCCCAAAATCGAATCAGAGTAATCCCAGATTTTTTTTATTAAAATATTCAGGCAGTCAAATATATAAACCACCTCAAGTAGCTTTGCATCCCCCACCCCCCACATATACCCAAAGAAAGAAAAGCTAAGTCTGTTTTCCACCTGGGCCTTCAGATAAATCAATTATCTGTGTCCTTAACAGGTGTATTAAATGAGTAATTTCAGAATAAGGAGTGCAAATAGTACACTAATGGGAAAAGACAATGTTTGCCCCATAGAAACTTCTATTTGTACCCTCCCTAAAGCAGAACCCAGCAGGCTCTCTTTTAATGAAAAAGAAAATACATGATGCTACGGACATTAAGTGGGATAAAACTCCCTGTCCTGAGCTGTCTCACTTTGCTACTAGCTTGGGCATAAAACTGTCCCTTTAAACAGGAGTCGGCTGCACTGGCCACACATGGAGAGCAAATGCCTTCCTTGTTCAGGTGAGCCTTACAATCTCAGGGTTGTCAGGACACTTGATAACCATCTCATCTTCCCTGCCCCCCTGATTTTAGAGATGAGGAAGCTGAGCAAATGACCAATCAACCCATAGGCCACACCCCCCATGAGTGGCCGAGCCAGACCAGGAACCAAGGCTCACATCCTCCACAGTGCCTGCTCCAGCCCCCTGCGGACAGCAATTACTTCCACGTAAAATGTTCAGTCTATAATAAAGTATGTATTCCTACCCCACAGAGATAAAGGTCTGTTTTCTAGGACATGCCAGTTTCTACGGTCCAGGGGAAATGAGGTCTACTGGGAGAATCCTTCTGTGCCGTGCCAAGTATTAAGGCCTTTTCTATTCAGATGCCATGCACGACATGGAAATTACAGAAGTGACTTTCATGAGTCTGGGGTACTTCCTGGGCACCAAGCCAAAGCTTTCTCCCCGTCTGTACACTTCCCCAAACAGCCTGTTTTCATTTTCTTGTTTCGGAAGTTGTTAAAAGATATCCACAGTAGAGATGGCCTGAAATACGCCAAATGAAATGTTTACCTCTCCTGATTTGCTGTTACACAGCATTTATCTGCTCTCACAGTATGCCAAGGATCTGAAAACATGTCACTGATTAATAAATAGTAATTAAGTCTTCCCACCTTATCAGGAGATAAGGTTAGGTTCCGGGATTTCCTTTCATTTTTTTTTTTAATCTCTTCCCACCCCCGCCACCCCCTCTTCTGAGGGTTGTCAGTCTCCGGGATTCCCTTTCGAAGGAAGCCACACTGCAGCCTCCAAGTGAAGAGGTTTGTCCTGAGGCCTGACTCAGAGGTATCTGCAAACCCAGACCCAAACCACATAAACTGTCCTTTACTCTCTGCTGTCCTTTGCTTCCTCAGCCTCTTTTCCCACCGTCTTGGGCCAGCCTTCGTTCCCATTTGGCCTCAGCCTCCACACAAGGACCCTCTGACCACGCGAACTAAATAGCTAGACCCTTCGGTGTCAACAGTGAGTGTTCTGTTCGGCAAGGAGAGGTACCTAGGTCAGGCAGCCAGATATCAAATGACAAAGTCTGGCAGAGTGCGCATCAGGCCTCTACAATGCTTTATTTAAAAAGCATCTGAACACTGCAAACTGACATTCTGGCTCCTGGCAGGGCTTTCCTGACTCAGGATCTTCAGGCCTATGGTGCAGGTGTGACAAACCAAATGACTGGGCCTGCAGAGTACCTTGGAAACAAATCCCAATCATAATTGTTGATGCCTCTGATTTAGGTTGGGTTCCATTACTCAATATCCACACTGAGGGGACCCAAAATGACCTCTTTACTCAGACTGAGGATGTGGCCCGGGGGGAAACAGGCATCCTGAGCGTCAGACCACTTCTAGAAAGTCTGAGGAGACGATGCTCATAACTCAAAAACTTTGCAATGTTACAGATTTAGATAACAAGTTACCCCACAATTACGTTTTCTTTACATTAATATCAAGATTAGCTTTCCAAATACTAACATTAAGTCATATTGTTATTAAACATTCACCATTACATAATCCACAAAGTGGCTCAACCCTGTGTGGATAATCATGAGTTGTTCTGCCTAGATTCAAGTATCAGCTATACTACTTAACAACCAGCTCACGTTTGGCAAATCACTTACTCTCTCGTCTCAGTTTTCCCATCTGCCAAGTGGAGATATTAGTAAATTACCTGCCTCATAAGGTTATAATGAGTTAAAACATGTAAGCACTTAGAATGATGTCTGCTTAGTATTCATTTTTTAAAGTCACAGATGATTACTATTATTATGTCATTGAATAAAAACATTTTGATCATTTTATTGTTTGTTTCATTCTTCTAGAACTCCTGCCAGCACTACAGGACCTCAGTGGGAAGCTTCTTTTCAAAGAATTCTTCTTAAGGCAGAAGACAAAGCTTTGGGACCCCATAGCCAAGATCATGGGGAATGTGGCCGGAGTCCAAGAGGTTGCTCTGTAAGAGCTCTCTAGTCTCTCTGGCACCAGAAGATAAATCCCATTCTTTCCAGAGGTGGAAACCACCGCAGTCATCCCCAAACAGCTCCTGCGACAGCCACTCAATGAAGCCACAGCTCACTGAGCCTCAACAGCCCGCCACTGCAGAGGTGAGGCTGCGGGGCTCTCCCAGGGAGCAGAAGTCACTTAGGGGACACTGCATCAATCAACCTACAGGCTGCAGGCAGAGGGACCAGTGAGAGGGGCTCAGGTGGGGACACACCATGCAAAGGGATGCATTCTCACATGAAGGGACTCCACTCTCTCTACTCTCCTGGTCCACAGTCACATAATCAGTGTAGGGACCACAAGTAAGGGCTTGCTTCTAGTTTCTCAGTAGCCTGAGCACCAGAGTCACAACCCCAAACCCAAATAAACCTCAATGGCAATTTTCAAAAGTTCTCTCCAAAACTCACTCCTTAATTGGCTATGCTGAGAGGCAGCCTCAAACCCCTGTTAGGAACAGGCTGAGTCTGTACTGTTTCACTGCAACAAAGAGAAAGTGTAGACCCACAGGTGCCCTCCCTGAAGCAAAGCACAAAAGCTGGGAGACCCTATTCTCCACCTCAGCAAGTGTGCTTTCCCGGGAATGAGAACCATGGCTAGGAAGGCCACCTTCACACGCATCTTCTCTCTGGGGGACCCACTGCAGATATTGGGAGGGGCAGGGAAAAATGACCAAATAATTGCAGTGGACCGTGGGTGTGGAGCAGAAGACAATCTGCATTTGAAAATATGGTTCTGGAAAAGCAAACAAAAACAAAGACAAGTAAAGGAGGAAAAGGAAGGAAGGAAAGAAAGAACGAGCACACTGATTTATTTATCCTACGAAACACCTTTTTCTCTTCCCAGACTAATCAACACCTCCATGAATCCGTGCAAAATGTCCAGATCATGTAGCACCTGTGTGTGACTATATACTGACAGATAGTGATCGACAACAGATATTGATCACAGGAGGAGAGAAAATAATTTGAACTTCAGATTTCAGCCAGCAGTGCCTGATTCTCCTTCACTATCAGCTTCCCCATCTATTCTCCGGTGCTCCAAACAAAACAAAAACCAACTCCTGGGCAGAAAAGGAACAGCAGCTGAACAGAGCAGCACAGCACATGCTTGCTGCATTCACGCCATCGACTTCTGACTATTTCTTTCTTGAGACGCAGCCACCAGCATTGGACTACAGACAGCCCTGGAGAAAAACCGCCTGCACAGCGACACTCACAGACCTTCTTCCCTCGGAGACAGTGTGTGCGGCTGAGCCTCTGTGAAATGAACACACGCGCAGGTGAAGTGCGTGTCCACACATGACCCTGCACACTGCGAAATTCGTCCCTTCCACAATCGCGTGGCCATCCAAAGTCTTGCCTACACCTAGTAGGTGCAGATGTGAATTCTGTAAGAATACATGATGGAAGGGCAGAAATGGGAATGACCGAAGCCCGATTTTCTCCTGACCACGTCTCTCATTCACACCGTGCGCCCCTACACACGGTGAGTAAACGCGCACAGCCTGCAAACAGAGAATCCACCATCTCAGCCCACAGTCACGCGTGGGGAGAAAGAAGTCTCGAGGGCGGTGGTGTCAGGGGAAGTGTCAAGTTGCTCGCTGGTGGGGTCTGTCTTCCCAAAGCCCAGAGCTCCCCGGTCCGGGAGCCCTACCCACCCGCGCCTGGAGGCTCTGACCCACGCGCTGGGTGCGCGGGGTGCTCCGCAGAACCGAGAACCCACCATGAGGCCGTGGCGACCAGCGGTTCCTGCGGCGGCGGCGGCGGCACTGGTGACAGCGAAGCCGCCCAAGCACCCGCGACCGCGGCCCCCTTTACCCTCTTGTCCCCGGTCCCCACTTACGTTCCGAGGGTCTCCTTGAACTCGAAAATTTTCTTAATGTCCTCCGCTTGCTTCTTCCAGGAGGAGCTGCTCTCGCAGTTCTCCCGGGCCATGGCAGACGAGGGCGGCGCGCGCGGCGAGGGGGCCGGAGCGGGCGCGCTGGGCAGGGGGCGCCGGAGGCCGAGGCGCGGGCGCAGGGGTGCCCTGGAGGACCGGGCTGGCGGCGCGGGGATGCTCGGCGCAGGAGCCGGAGGCTGGCGGCTGCCGCAGAGCTTCCTCTTCTGCAGTTTCCTCTTTCACTCTCGCCGTCGCCGCCGTCCCTCCCTGGCTCGTATTTCTGCTTGTCTCAGGCACAGACTTCCTGCCGTCGCCACCCGCCCGGCTTCTTTGCCGCGGGTTGCCAGCCTCACTTTCTGCTACTTTCTTGCCTCCCTTCTCCGCCTACCCGCCGCCCGGCTGCTCCCCCCTCCTCCTCCTCCTCCTGCGGACTCCCCGCCTCCTCCTCCTCCTGCGGACTCCCCGCCCTCCCCGCGCCGGGCCGCCGCACCCCCGCCCCCACGCCGCCCCGCCGCCCGCGCGCTGCCGCCTCCGGGGATGTCCTGCGCCCCGAGCGCGGAGGCAGCGCCGCCAACCCCCCACCCCAGCTCCGGCCAAGCTCTCGCCGCCGCGTGCGCCCCGGAGCCTGAGAGAGGGCTGGTGCGGGTACCCGAGCAGGTGCGGGGCGCAGGGGCGCGCGCGGGAGGAGCCCAGCCCCCGGAGTGCTTTATTAATTCTGCAAAGTCAAGTCTCGGGGACGCGAGGGCTTTCCTCCCCGGAGGCGGACGGGGGCGCCTCTGCGTCGCGCTCGGCTGCCGCGGAGCGAAGCGGGGGCGGCGTCGTGAGGCCGCGGGGATGCTGGGCGCCCTCTCCGCGCCCGGAGCACTAGCCAGGCGATTCCGGGCCCCTGCGACCCGGCGGTGCGCTGACCTGGGGGGGGGGGGCGGTCGTTATGGCGACCGCGGCGGAGGCCAGGGTGCGAGCGGAGGTGGGCGTTGACTCAGCCCCGCGGCGCCGGCCCGGGCTGGCGCTCCTCGAGCCTGCCAGTCCCTCCCGACTGGAGCTAATTCGCATTGCACCAAAATCGGTGCTGGAGTCGTACTGTGGCCCGGGGGAGGGGACCTCGTGGCGAGGGACGCGCAGGACGTGCCAGGCGTTGCCTGGTTTTCCCTTTGGGAGCAAAACTCCCAGGATCATTTGGCTGCTGGGCGGCGGGTGGATTCGGTGTCGTGCACCACTCGAGCTCCCCAGCCCCAGGCGAGAGCGGCCGCTGAGCCTGGGCCGGCCTTCGCTCCTGTTTGGCCCCTCCAGGTTTCTCCCACTCCTCTGGCCCCTCTTCAGCCTCCCAAACCCAGACATTTAGTGGAAAGTGAACGTCTGTTCCACAACCGCCTTAGCCCCACCCGGCTTAGTAGGGTACCCAGGTGGCAGTACGTGTACCTGGAAACATCCTTTCTTACGAGCTGGGGAAGGGAGCCCAGAGCTCCCTCCAGCCTACTTCTCGGAGGTGCACTTCGACTGCCCACTTCCCTCCCATGTCCACCTGGCTGTCAGAGGGCATCCACACGCGGATCCCCCTGCCTCAACCTGCAGGGCCTGCCTCTTGTTCCGGAAAATTATAGTTTTCCCTGTGTCAAGACTAGCACTCCCTTAGGCTCCCCCCGCCCCTGGGTTGGGTTGGGTAAACAGCACTGACTCTTGATTGGAGACACCTGTCCCATTTTCCCAGCGCTGTTCCAGTTTCACTGTAAAAGGAAAAAACATTCAACTCCCTGAAAAAGAGACTTCATCCAGCACCTTCTGCCTGGTTCTGACAAGCTGAATGCAGACTAGCTGCCCACCTGGAAGCAGTCTGGACCCACACTGGTCCCCAACCCCTTCCCCGACCCCAGAGATGAGAAGACAGCCTGGCCGCCCACCCCACCACACCTCCACGCTGCTTTGTCTTTCAGAGGCTGTTAGCCTAAGGCTCTCCGAGCTGAGGAAAGCAAGCAGGGGATTACTTGGCTGTTAGAAACACAGAGTGAATTGACAAACCCAACTTCCAAGACAGATTACTGAGGAAACTCTCTCAAAATTGAGACACGTCACCCAAATCTGAGGCTAACAGCACCTCCTCAGTAAATGTATTTGGAGAACTATAATATCTTATTTGGGTTAAAGGTTAGGTGTGAAGAGTAGGAACCAGGCATAACTGAGATCCCCTTTGACACCCTCCTAATCCCCACCATAAGCATCTCAATTTTTTTTCTCCTTTCCTCCTCCCTCCTTCTCCTCCTTCTCATTTAGTTCTTTCCTTTCTATTTCCCCCTTTGCTCCTTGCCTAAGGATCAGTGATTTTTAGGACTTGTAAAATAGTGTTGTTGTTACTGTCTTTAACATGGTGAAAAGCATATCCAGAATATCATTAATCATTGAAAACTTAAGAACCCTTTGGTCCAAACACATATTGGTCAAAAATATTTTATTAGGTGACTATATATATATATATATATATATATATCCTACATGAAAAACTTGTTTGTTTTTTAATCCTCACCCAAGGATATTTTTCCATTTGTCATCAGATAGAGTGGGGAGAAGGGAGTAAGGGAAAACATCGATGTGAGAGAGACACATCGATTGGCTGCTTCCACATGACCCCAACCAGGGCTGGGGACCAAACCACAACCGAGATACGTGCCCTTGACCAGAATCAAACCCTTAGCTCTTCAGTCTGCGGGCTGATGCTCCAACCACTGAGCCAAACTGACCAGGGCATGAAAAACTTGTTTAAATCTGAACAAGAATTATTGCATGGGGAAAATGTTCCCTTATTAAAAGTTTCCCATCAAATAGATTGTTTGACAACACTTTGATGTTAGAGGCCTCTTCTCACAAATGCTGCAAAATTCATGGCATCTTAAATTGCGTACTTTGTTTTTTAGAAAAAATTAAAAGAAAGTTACTCGAGCATATTTCCTATATACTGATGATTAACAAGCCATTGATGGGGTACAATAACACCTAGGAAAAGTGTAGCTGAATGAGGAATCACACAGAACTGCTACCTTTGTAAAAAAAAAAAAAAAAAGCAAGCTGTTAAGGAGGCAAGGTTGAGAAGAGGGACTCGATATGACCGTTTCAGATCTCTATTCAAAGAAGTAAAAACTAAAAGAACCTTCAGTCACAAACTTGGGTCATCAAGAACCTGAGCATGATCCAAGGAAAATTCTAGCTAGCCTGGACAATATCTAAGGCCACTAATTAACATGCGTCTCTTACAAATAGCTGTTCATAGAAGAACTAACTCATCTAGTGCACATGATGAAACATCAAGGTGGAACCAGAGCAAATCTTTGCAAAATTCCTCCAATTAAAAAAAATAAAAATGTCAAAAAGCAGGAAAAACAAACAACAGTGAAGAATCAACACAAGATAAAAATTTGCTAGTGAATACATAAAATTTATATTCAAATATATAATTTATTAAAAAAAAAAAAAAAAGACTTGGATAAAACAAGAACTTAGCCCTGGCCAGTTTGGCTCAGCGGTTCGAGTGTCAGCCCGTGGACCAGAGAGACCAGGTTCGGTTCCTGCTAAGGGCACGAGCCTCAGTTGTGGTTTATCCCTAGCCCAGTTGGGGTTGTGTGGGTGGCAACCAGTCAATGTGTGTGTCTCTCTTTCTTCCTCCCTCTCTCCCTCCTGCTCTGTTTGAAGAATGTCCTCAGGTGAGGATAAATATATATATTTATATATTTATATAAATATATAGTTATATATTTATATATATATATATAAATGGTGTGGCTCAGCAGTTGAGCATCTACCCACGCACCAAGAGGTCACCAATTCGATTCCCGGTCAGGGCACATGCCCAGGTTGTGGGCCAAATCCCTGGTGAGGGGCATGCAGGAGGTGGCCAATTGATGTTCTCTCTCATCAATGTTTCTATCTCTCTCCCCCTCTCCCTTCCTCTCTCTCTAAAATCAATAGAGAAAAAAAAATTTTAATTAAAAAAAAAAAGATGTTATTCAAGAAATAACAGCTTTCCAGAAATGAAGACTTTAATCTACAGATTGAAGGGGCACACAATGTATCAGATAATATATGGATGATCATTATCAAAGTATGTCCTAGTAAAACAACCTATCTTCTAAGAAATAATCTTTTGGTTTTCTCAGAAAAAAATAAAAGTCACATGTATTGGGTCAAAGAATAGATCAGACTGTTACAGACTTCTATAACCACAGTCAATGAGAGACAATATGTTTATAACTTCCCTAAGGAAATCTAATTGTCATGTAAAAATTTTGTAATAATAGCTAACACTTATTAGATCTTGTTCTAAGTGCTTTTCTGTGTTTATTTATTAATCCTCACATCAGTTCTATGAAGTACGTAATATCACTATTACTTTTTAAAGAAGAGGAGACCAAGATTTGAAAAAGTTAAGTCACACACACCTGGTCACACAGCCTAAGTGAATAAAACCAAGCAGCCTGGCTCCAGAGCCGTGCTCTTAACTATTGCACTATAATCTTCTGTCAGAGTGTTACTCAGAGTCGTCAGATAAACACTGAGAAGCTGTTACTAGAAGGAGGAGTAATACGTTTTGAGCAGGCAAACATGATAGATGTCCACCGTAATGTAAAAGTAATCTTTTTTTTTTTTTTTTGCCCTGGCCAGTTTGGCGCAGCGATTAGAGCATCAGGTCAAGGGCGGGCACCTGGGTTTCAGGTTTGATTTCCCCAGCCCTGGTCAGGGTCATTGCAGGAGGCAACCAATCAATGTATCTCTCTCACGTCTCTCTCTGTCTCTGTCTCTGTCTCTGTCTCTCTCTCTCTCTCTCTCCACCTCCCCCCTTCCATTCTAAAAATCAATGGAAAAATATCCTCTGGTGAGGATTAACAAATAATAATAATAATCTCTCTTTTTTTTTAGTTATTTATTTATTAAATTTATTTGAGTGACATTGATTAATAAGATCATGTAGGTTTCAAGTGTACATTTCTGTGATACATGATCTGTATTTGTATTGTGTGCCCCCCACCCAAAGTCAATAAAGAAAAAGAGGAGAACTGACGGTTTTTCTTTTTTTTTAATCCTCACCCGAGAACATTTTTGCACTTATCTTCAGACAGAGTAGGAAGGAGAGAGGGGGGAAGAGAGAGAGAAACATCGATGTAAGAGAGACACATCGAGTGGTTGCCACACGCACAACACCAACCAAGGCCAAGGACAAACTGCAACCGAGGTACGTGCCCTTAGTGGGACCCGAACCCAGGACTCTCTGGTCCACAGGCTGACGGACGCTCTAACCGCTGAGCCAAACCGGCCAGGGCAAGAACTGACAGTTTTTCAAAACCAAAACAGGGGAATCAAATGACCGCTAAATCCAAAAAATGTACCTTTATTTGGGGGGTGGGGGTTGTTGGGTATTTTTAGTTTTATTTTTTTCAAACTTCAAATGAACACACCCCATTGGATATTAAAACAAGTATGGGGCCTTTCTTGACATTCTCCCAAAACCAGATTCTGCTTCTTCTACAACTGACATTGAAACACAATTTTGCTAGTTCATGTTAGAATTAAGAGTCCACTCTTTATTTTATTATTTCTTTAATCCTCACCCGAGAACATTTTTTCTATTTATCTTCAGATAGAGTGGGAGGGAGGGAGAGAGAGACAGCGAAAGAGAGAGAGAAACATCGATGAGAGACACATCAACTGGTTGCTTCCCACCAAGACCCCAAGCAGGGCTGGGGACGAACTGCAACCAAGGTACGTGCCCTTGACCAGAATCAAACCCATGACTCTTCGGTCCACGAGCCGACGCTCTAACTGCTAAGCCAAACTGGCCAGGGCAAGAGTCCATTCTTTTTTTTTTTTTATCCTCACCCAAGGACATTTTCTCACTTTTTTGTTCAGGTAGAGTGGGAGGGAGAGAGAAGAACAGAGAGAGAGAGAGAAACATCGATGTGAAAGGGACACATCGAGTGGCTGCCACCACACGACCGACCAGGGCCGGGGACAAACTGCAACCGAGGTACGCGCCCTTAGTGGGAACCGAACCCGGGTCTCTCAGGACCGCAGGTTGACGCTCTAACCGCTGAGCCAAACCGGCCAGGGCAAGAGTCCATTCTTAACTTGAAGTGCACTTGGCAATATACACAGGTGCATTCATAAAATTAAGGACACTAAATATAATAAATATGCTGCCTCCTATATGGGCAACTTAGGCCTAAATAAAAATGGGACTGCCCCTGGTTTTTTACCCAGAACAGGATCTACAACAGACATTCAAATAGAATCTCACCAACTGATATTTTAACTTAATGGTTCATTCCACACAACGAGGGAGGTCCGTCTGATGACAAGCATAAACACATTCACAGAAACTGAGGGCACTGAGTCAATGAATACGCTGTTTCACATAGCAGAGCCAGGCCTAAGCACCCAACCACAATGGCCTCAAAAAATTGCCCTGAAGACTGGTTTTCTCCAAACCCCCATATCTTTAAAAAAAATATTTTGCTGCAAAGATGGGTAATTATCAAAAGATAGGAGTCTGATTGTAAGATGTTCTGTTTTTAGCTAGTTGAACCACAGACATTTTTCAAATACAACAGCTACTTAATAATGTTGGAGTCCTGGCCGGTTTGGTTCAGCGGTTGGAGCATTGGCCTGTGGTGTGGAGAGACCCGGGTTCGGTTCCCGCTAAGGGCATGTACCTTGGTTGCAGTTTGTCCCCGGCCCTGGTTGGGTCGTGCGGGTGGCAACCACTTGATGTGTCCCTTTCACATCGATGTTTCTCTCTCTCTCTCTCTCTCTCTCTCTCTCTCTCTCCCACTTTATCTGAACAAAATATCAAAATAATAATAATAATAATAATAATAATGTTGGAGCAAGGAGAGAAATCAATTTTAAGAAATGTCTTCCAAAATTTGGTAAATCGTATATGTGGGGGTATTGGGACAATGAATTATAACACTGGTGGGCTGACCTTAATTATGTCCATCAACTATCCCAAGTACCTTAGTTTCTCTGTTAAGCTTGTATTTTGAAATGGACACTTTGGATAGAAAAATGAACAAAGCTCGGTGCCTTCTCTCAAGATGTTCAAAGTCTAAGAGACAAAGACAGACATGTATACAGATAGCAAGAATAAAATGTGATGAAGGCTGTAGTGGAGTTTTGTAGAGGGTGATGGGGAAGCACAGATTAGAGAGGTCTAGCTTCCTGGAGGTGTCAGAAAAGGCTTCACAGAAAAGAGGACTTTTGAACGGGGTCTGGAAGGATGTGTAAGAATTTGCCAAGCAGAGAATGGAGGGTGCAGATTTCAAGCAGAAGGAAAAGCATGGGTGAAAGTACAAAAATTCAAGAAAGGTGTACCCATCAGAATGTATGGTGAGAGTCCCCAGCTCTCAGTGGTTTGTTTCTTTCGTCCCCTGCTGGCAGAGCAGACACCATCTTGAACTTTGCTGGTCACTTGGGGGAAGGAAATCCAGCCAGGTCTTGTACCAGCTGTTAATTGTTCTGCCCTGGAAATGACACACTTTACTGCCACTCAGAAGTTATTGGCCAGAGCTAGTGACAGCCTCACCCAGCCACAAGGGGGCCAGGAAGTGCAATCATATGTGCCCAGAAGGGGGAAAGCCAAACCTATTAGCAAAGAGCACTGATGACCACCACAGAGGCACCACAGAGGGTGACGTGTTCAGAAGTGGTGCTATGGGTGCAGGGTTAGAGCACAGTGAGCAGAGAGGGGAGTACAGATGGACTGGACACCAGCCTCTGGAAGAAGGTTGAAGGATCTGTTTTTGAAAGTCCTTGACTGTTCTTCCTTTGAACCCAAGAATAAAAATTTTAAGTGCTTCATTCAACAAGTGTGACAATCCACGTTAAAATCATTGCCACACGCGCCCTGGCCAGTTTGGCTCAGCGGTTAGAGCGTCGGCCTGCGGTCCGGAGAGACCCGGGTTCGGTTCCCACTAAGGGCACGTACTTCGGTTGCAGTTTGTCCCCGGCCCTGGTTGGTCATGGGGGTGGCGCACGTACTTCGTACTTCGGTTGCAGTTTGTCCCCGTCCCTTCACGTCGATGTTTCTCTCTCTCTCTCCCTCCCACTCTATCTGGTTTTTTTTGGTTTTGTTTTGTTTTTTTATCCTCACCCGAGGACATTTTTCCATTTTTTTGTACAGATAGAGTGGGAGGGAGAGAGAGGAAGAGACAGAGAG
Organism: Molossus molossus; assembly: GCF_014108415.1. Classification (NCBI taxonomy): domain Eukaryota; kingdom Metazoa; phylum Chordata; class Mammalia; order Chiroptera; family Molossidae; genus Molossus; species Molossus molossus. Next base: position 143,648,456 of record NW_023425344.1, read on the forward strand.
AGAGAAACATCGACGTGAAGGAACACATCGAGTGGCTGCCACCGCACGACCAACCAGGGCCGGGGACAAACTGCAACCAAGGTACGTGCCCTTAGCGGGAACCGAACCCGGGTCTCTCTGGACCGCAGGCCGATGCTCTAACCGCTGAGCCAAACCGGCCAGAACCCTCCCACTCTATCTGTACAAAAAATGGAAAAATATCCTCGGGTGAGGATTAAAAAAAAAAAAAAAAATCATTGCCACACTTCTCTACCACCCTGGAATTTCCAAAATGGCTCTGTCACCTAAGGAATTGCATGGGCTCCTGGTTGCTTTTCTAATCCTGGTGGAGCACAGCCTTAACCACAAAAGAACACTGTACACCTGTGAGGAATTCGGACAAGGAGCTCCAGAGAAAACTGCAGTATCGCTTCCGACATACCTACTTTTGAAGTTAGCAATAGATTTCGATTTCTAGTCATTAAGGAATCTTTAAGTCTGGGGTGAAGGCCTACGGATGTGCCAAAGATGGACTGATTAACCAGCATTCTCAAATGCACCGAACTCTTGGAGCATCTCTGCAGGCGTCAGTCTCAGAGACAGTCAGGGCGGTTCCCGGAATGCTGACTCCAGTCCAACAGAGCTGTGGCCCTGGAATCACATTATTGGTGAGCAGGTGGGTACCCCATGCAAAAGTGACTTTGCAAACAGCATGGCACAGGAAACAAACCGACAAGTAATTGGGTTTGTCAGTGGGTCTGGTGAGAGCTGTTTACATGTTCGGGCTTCTGCCTTAGGGCTACAGTGAGAGTGGGTGCAATAGAGAGGTTTTTTAGAACACAGCTTGGGTGAAAGGCATCCCTCTGGGTTCCAATACTGAAAACTTTTGCTGCAAACATAGCTAGGTGCCATTTAAAAAAACAACAACCAGGTCTACTTTGACGTCTCACCCACTCCTGAGTTCAGGCATTTTTTCAGTCCTTTCTTCAAATGAGGACGGCATATGGGGATGGATGCGATAACATGTGCAAAGCACTATGGACTTCTCAGAAGAAAAGCAGTTGATAAACATAAGGTATTAATAGGATTCCTCTTTTTTTTTTATTAAATAGCTGTCACATCCGGCTCTTTGGTTTTTTTTGCCTGTATTATAAAATGAAGGATTTAAAAAGAAAAAAATATCCTACCCATAACACACCCACCCACAAAACTTCCTCTAAATTGACACATTTTACATTAGATGTAAATAATCTTGGGCTGTCACAAAATTCTTGTTTCTGGCAGGGGTGTCCTCGTCTGAAGGAAACCTATCAATGAGCCAGATTCTGCGCCTGCACGGCCCCCTGGGAGGGCTCAGCCCGGGAGGGTGAACTCTTCCAAACCAACACTGAAAATCGGGAACCAGAAACAGAGTTTTCATATTGAAGGCATAGACCTACAAGTGGAGACCAATGTTTTTGCAAAAGCAAATGGCTTGTAGCTTAGTTTTTTAAAAAGGATCTGCTCCTTCAAGTTGACAAAGTGCCCCTGTAAGCCACCGCGGTTCTTCTGCTTCTCCAAGTGTTTCTAAAAACAGAGGAAAGCTGCCGGCTAAGTAGCCGCTCACAAGCTACCGGGCAGAAACCCAGTTAAGAGCTGCTCGGCGTTCCTGGCCCACCGCTCTCCCGGGGCTCTCAGATCGAGTGTCCGTGGGGTTTGCACCCCAGATGGACAGAATCCTGTGGGGCTTGGGGAGTATTGACTACACCATGACAAAATGTAGGTGCTCCTCCTAATGCAACCACTGGCCTTAGGCAGACGAACTGGGAAAGACCTGTAGCCACCAGCCTCAGGAACAGCCTTTCTCCTAATTAAGTTTCCACAGGAACTGAGCAAAGGGCGGAGTGAGGAACTGGGGTCTGAATGACTGGAGCGGCCGCCCCCAGCCATCCTCCCTGGAGAGGCCTGATTTCCAAATCTCAGACAGCTTCGGGTCCCCTCAAGGTTAACTACACTGTTTCCCACTGAACCAGCCAGAAACCACACTGGAAGTGGGTTTATTTTTACCCCAGGCTTTGTCATTTATTATTACTGAAAAACTAAGAGACAGCTTTTGGCTGAATACCTCGTGGAATATTCAAGATCTCCATGTAAAATTTGGCCCTCTGTCTGCCACATACATCTTTCTGGAGTGGCCCTCTCCTCCTCCAGGCCAGTGTTCCTCATTAGCAAGGATAACTGTATTCAAAATGAGAGGCTGCCTCTCTTGGTCAGGTGCCTAAGGGATCCTGTGATGACATCATAATGCAGCCCTTGTGACATCATAGCTTCTTTTATGGAAACAAATCATTAGTTCCTCAGATAATGTGGTATATTTAACCACTGGGGTAAGGCGGGGGAGAGAGAGATTTAAATAGCAAATTTCTTCAGCACACAGATTTAACAGCAAAAACTTGGCTTTACTAAATGGTCTTCTCTTGGATTCAGGTATATTTCAATTCTGAAGGGTATCCTTTCTCTGTCTGCAAGATGGAACTTGTATTATCTGCTGATTCGATGCCTTCTAGAACCACAAGACCCAGCTGTGTGATGCATTTGTGACTCCCCCTTATTTTCTACGTTACATTCAAACTGTTCATTCACGTTCTCTGTTCATGGAACTGGGCATATTTCTCCTTTTTCGTCTTTCTCTGTAGTCACGCAAACTTGATTGGAGCCTCTCTAAACTAATCCAGAATGACTTTAGAAATTTGTTAGCATGCGCTCCACACTGTGCTCAGCCCTGATCTCATCCCTTCACTGTTTCCAAACTGAATTTCAAGCTCCTTCCTCTTCCCAGTTGATTTTTCCCAAGCACCAAACTACTACTGCCTGCTCTTCTCAAACCCGACAAACACTTCTTTCTGGGTGACTTTTGACAGATGAGGCATCAACTTGCCCAAGGGCACAAGTCTGCACAGAGGAGAATGGAGCCCACTGCACAACTCTAGCCAAAAGCAAAACCTACCTGACTCTACTGCCGCCGAGGAAATGATTACTAGAAAGGAGGGCTGTGGGTGAGAGCCAAGGGTAACAACCATGCACAACTTTCACACATCAAATTACAATTCTCCTCCAAAAATCCTGACAGCAAAACCTATGTTTCTTACACACACCAAAAAACACATTTATTTATAAATAAGTACTAAAGCCAAATTCAGAAAAAAAAGACCCTGGGAAAAGTTTGAGGCCTGTATAGCTCACTCTCTGGTTCTAAGAATGGCACCGGGGCCAGGGTCCTGCCGGGGGGGTTCTAGTCTGCAGGTTGTACAGGGAAACAGTGACAGCCCTCCGGTGGGACAGTAATGATGGGAAGCCTACTATGTCCAGCTGTCCGCCTTCTGCTGAGGAATTGGGTTTTCCTCAGCTATCACCCCGTGCCCTGACCTCTCACACACTTATCAGGGACTTCTGTGCATATGGCATTCCCTTAGGGAGTTTAAATCACCAGGCAATGAAATCCCCGGACTCTGGCTGTGTGGCTCTGATTTTGAATCAAGGCAGCCTTCCCAGTGCCCAGTTGTAAGTCAGAAACCCAGCATCGCCCCTGAGGTTGCTCCAGGATGTCCCCTGCATGACCAAGCACAGAGCTCCAATTTATTCTCCATTACCATACCAGCATATTTCACACCAAGTAAACAATCCTTGTGTAAGAATTCTATCCCAAACCCTCCTACAGATCCCTGGCAGAAGGTCAGTAGGGTTTTTTCCTCTGGTGCTTGGCTGGCTCTGATCTCTTTTCTCCCCGTGGCTGCCTTGAGGAGGCCGAGGTTCCAGGTTTTCTGGTTTCAAAATAAATTGGCAGAAATCGGAGGCGGTGCCAATACCGCCCTCCTGCCCACAGGCAGCTGGGTCCCAGTGGGAGGTCTCTTAGCAACCAGGCTCAAATCAAATATTTAGGCGTCTGGACACATTCTGATTGGAATGAGCTCATGAACAAAAACTTCTCTTTCCCTCAACTCAGCTACTGATGGTTATGAAGAGAGGCTGAGCCCCTCGGTTGCCTCCAGTGCTGGATGAATCTGTGACTCACTGGGACGTTAAATGAGAGGCAGCCCAGACCGGCAGGCCAGAGATCCCACTGCTATTCCTGGCTTGACATGTATCCTTGGACAAGACACTGGAACTTTCTTGTTGCTGTGCCCGCATAAAGCCCAAAGTTTTCATTTGACCCCCTGCAGGTATCCTTCGCACCAGACATCAGAGTGTTCGTGGCGCACAGAGGCAGGAGCTCCAGTTCAGTTCGGAAGTGAGCCAGGAAGAAGGAGGGTTTCAGGCTCTCCCCCTCCATCTGCATCTCCTCCTCCCCTTCAACCTTCCCCGAAAATGACAAATAGGAGGGAGAAGGGGGCAAATAGGTGCTAGCCAAGAGACTTTCGCATCTTTTACTTTCCAACCTTGATTCCCAGGTTTATGCTATCCCAGTACACGTGGGAAAGACTAAGTGTATCGAATTTGGCTTCGGATGCTAATTCAACATGATATCCTCAAGGACAAGGGAGGCTTTATCTCAGCTTTTATTGCCTTTTTTTTTTTAAATCCTTACCCGAAGATATTTCTCCATTGATTTTCTAGATAGAGTGGCAGGGATGGAGGAAGGGAGGGAGAGAGAGAGAAACATCAGTGTGAGTCCACAGACAGACGCTCTAACCCCTGAACCAAATCGACCAGGGCTAAAACGGAGCTTTTATTTACTTACTTACTTACTTACTTACTCTTCTTTATTGATTTTAGAGAGAGAGGACGGGAAAGGGAGAGAGAAATAGAAACATAGATGAGAGAGAACATCGATTTGGCCACCTCCTGCATGCTCCCCTCTGAGGATCAGGCCCACAACCTGGGTTTGTGCCTTGACCAGGAATCGAACCAGAGACCTCTGGGGGCATGGGTGGATGCTCAACCACTGAGCCACACTGGCCGGGCTAAAACAGAGCTTTTATTTTATTTTTTTATCCTCACCCAAGGGCATTTTTCCATTTTTTGTTCAGATAGAGTGAGAGGGAGAGAGAGAAACATCGATGTGAAAAGGACCCATCGAGTGGCTGCCACCCGCACAACCAACCAGGGCCGGGGACAAACTGCAACCGAGGCACATGCCCTCAGCCGGAACGAAACCCGGGTCTCTGGACTGCAGGCCCACGCTCCAACCGCTGAGCCAAACTGGCCAGGGCTAAAATGGAGCTTTTAAATTCTAGACTCCTGATGTCCTGAGAAATGAACTGATAAGGGCTCCCTCCCTCAGCCAGCATGACCACCCCTCCTAACCCTGGATGACCATCATAATTATTGATCATATCATCCCGTTGGCCACTCCAGTGGTTGATTTCGGTTCGCACAGACGTGTAGCCTCTTTATTGAGCTGCAGAGGCGGTTGCCATGTCTCACAGCTCTTGTACCTTTCTAGTCACCTAACCCACAGCCCCGGGGCAAGTAGCGCTGGTCCTAAAGAAATGCACTGAGTTGAATGACCACTCAAACCTCCTGGGCCCGAGGCTGCTCACACAGGGCAGCTTGAAGACCTCCTGCCAATAGGAAAGGTCACGTTTTCTATCGATGGAAGGAGAAGTCAGAGGGCAGAGAGGAGTAGAGAGGGTCTGGGCCTGGAACCAGCTCCACTGGTTCTCCCCAGCCACTCTCTAACTGTTGGGCAAGTTGGGTAACCTGTCTCAGTCTCCATATCCATCTTGAAAATGGAGCTACAGCCCTGGCCAGTTTGACTCAGCGGTTAGAGCGTCGGCCTGCGGTCTGGAGAGACCCGGGTTCGGTTCCCGCTAAGGGCATGTACCTTGGTTGCAGTTTGTCCCCGGCCCTGGTTGGTCGTGCGGATGGCAGCCACTCGATGTGTCCCTTCACGTCGATGTTTCTCACTCTCTCTCCCTTCCTCTCTCTCCCTCCCATTCTATCTGTACCAAAAATGGAAAAAATATCCTCGGGTGAGGATAAAAAAAAAAAAAGAAAATGGAACTACAGTAGTATTTATTTTGCTAGATTACTCTAAGAAAATTAACTAGTCACTGTAAAGCACCACAGCCAGTCAATAAATGGTACATCTTACTGCCGTGGTGACTTTTTCACCCAATCATTGATTATTAAGTAAAAGCATATTTGGGTTATTTTGTTGTTCTGATTACAAAATTATTTTAGTTATTTCTCTTAAAAGCTGCAGAAGAGCCCTGGCCGGTTTGGCTCAGGGGTTAGGGCGTCGGCCTGCGGTCCAGAGAGAACCAGGTTCGGTTCCCGCTAAGGGCACGTACCTCGGTTGCAGTTTGTCCCCGGCCCTGGTTGGGTTGTGCGGGTGGCAGCCACTCGATGTGTCCCTTTCACATCGATGTTTCTCTCTCTCTCTCTCTTCCTCTCTCTCCCTCCCACTCTGTTTGAATAAAGAATGGAAAAATGTCAACGGGTAAGGATTAAAAAATAAATAAAATAAAATAAACTCTTTAATTTAAAAAAAGCTGCAGAAGAGTATGGTATAAGGTCATCAAGCATCAGCTTCTGTAGCTTAAGATAAATCACACTATCATTTTAAAAATCACTGCTTAGTTTAAAAAGAGAGAGAGTATCTGTGGCCACAATAACTAATACAGCATTTGTTCAACTAATTGTTGTCCAAGGAAATATAAAAGTTAATGATTAGGATTTAACAGTGGCCCTACATTTTATATTACCCAGCCTCCTTCCTTCACCTGCTCTGGAGCAGCCTGAGCTTTCCTCTGGGGCTCTCAGGGGTCCGTTTGTGTTGATTTTGTTACTATTACAGAAAATGCCAGACTTCAAACACTGAAAGACCACTCCATCGGAAATAGCCTAAACAGAGGCTTGACAACAGAGACATTTTATCCTTTTCACTGTCATCAGCAAAGATGCCAGCATTAGCTGTAATGGCCCTAAACTGGGAGCAGGTCTGGACCATGCTTTCACAAAGCAATGGAATATGATACTTTCACTTAAGGCAAAGATTCTAGTTAAAATAATACCAAGTGAAAAACTAAAACAAAATAACCATGAGTGTATCTATCTAATAACCAGGTTTGTAAAATAATAAAAGGGAATAGAATCTTCTCAATAGTAAAAGCTGTTACAAAGATTTGAGCCTGACCCCCATGAGTACACTTTTTAAATATGTTTTCATTTTAAAATGCGCTTGGATTAAGGCCTTGGTTATCTTTACAAAGTAACTTTTTCTCCTGGTCAATGTTTATTGAGCATCTACTATGCACCAGGCATTGTTGGGGAAACAATAGTGAAAACATAAACTTGCCATCCTCATGGAACTTACATTCTAGTGTGGGACAGAGATAATAAAAAAACATATTATTATAGCACTTTACCAAAAAATTTCACATTTAAATTCTACAGCCACACTGTCAAGTAGCTAGGGTTTAATGAGCACACCTGGTAAGTTGGGGAACAAACTTGGCCAACATCAGCTAGCTAGTAAGCGACAGACCCAGGATCTGAACCCAGGTCGCCTGGTGCTTGCACTTCTGGCAATGGTAGGACCAACCCTCCTACCAAAGACAACTTGAAAAGCTGAATGAAATGTTTGTGTTTCTTTGTTTTGTTTTGTTTTTTTATCCTCACCTGGGGACATTTTTCCATTTTTTGTTCAGATAGAGTAGAAGGGAGAAGAAGAGAGAGAGAGAGAGAGAGAGAGAAACATCGACGTGAAAGGGACACATCGAGTGGCTGCCACCCGCACAACCCAACCAGGGCCGGGGACAAACTGCAACCAGGTACATGCCCTTAGCAGGAACCAAACCCGGGTCTCTCTGGACCGCAGGCCGACGCTCTAACCACTGAGCAAAACTGGCCAGGGCTGAAATATTTGTTTAATTTTCTTAAAAGCATCAAAGCAATAAAAAGGTAGTGAACAAACACCTGCCAGTCTAGGAGAGGACAAACACAAGAGGAGTTAGCCAGCCCACAAAGCTTTTTCCTGAAGGACTTTGTCAGTCTGGAAAAATACAAATTCAAAAATAAGATCTTGTTTTGATAGCCTCACAAGGCCAAAGCCCAGAGCCTGCCAAAGTTGGCGATTCAGATAAACTACTCTCCATTTTAAGCCCAGGTGAGGGAGCCCGTATCCTTCAGGCTCACAGACAGGTTCACTTCATCACCAAGTCCAGGGAATCTTAAACTTTATGCTTGGGTTTAGGCGGTTTCAGATGGGAAGTGCCCTCGACACCTGGCAGACAAGTGAAAAGCCTCTCTAGAAGGACATTCCACCATTATTCAAACACGCATACATACAAACATGACATACACATATGTCATGTACCGCTTAACTATGGGGATACGTTCTGAGAAGTGTCAGTAGATCATTTCATCACTGTGCGAACATCATAGAACACACGTACACAAACCTAGATGGTAGGGCCTACTGCATACCTAGGCTACACGGTATCACCTACTGCTCCTAGGCTACAAATCTATACAGCATGTTACTGTACAAAACAACAGGAGATCGAATCAAACACGAGAAAACAGTGCCATCGAGAGACACAGCACGCAGGAACGTATGAGATCGCTGCGGCCTAACACGGCGTAGGTGTTACAGCAAACCTTGCATGTGTGTGTAGGAAGAGGACGTTCTAACATGGTAAAAGGTATAGTAAATATGTAAACTAGTAACATAGTTGTTTAATATCATTACCAAGTATTATGTTCTGCATGTGCTATCCTTTTATACCACTGGCAGTAGGTTTGTTTATGCCAGCATCACCACAAACATGTGAGCAATGCCTTGCACTGTGACATCACAATGGCTGCTCCGTTACTAGGCGACAGGAATCTTTCCGCTCCATTATAATCACATGCCCCCACTGACGGGTGTGTGTGGTCCCTCACTGACTGAAACGCTGTTATGCAGTGTATGACTGTGTGTGTGTGTGTGTGTGTGTGTGTGTGTGTGTGTTTAAATGACTAATGCTTACTAAGAGAATTGAAGCACCCAAGAAAACAAGGCGTTATGAGCAAGAATAACAGAAACAGCCCAAAGGGAAAATAGGCCCACAAATCTTTAGAAATGGGAATTCTTAGATGCAGACTAGAAAACAACTCTACTTACTATATTCAGAAACAAACGCCACACTTGTAAATTTTGACAGGGAACTGGAAACTATAGAAAATGACATTAAAAAAATTTTAAAGAACCAAATAGAAATTCTCAGACTGGGAAATATAATAACAAGTTAAAGAACCCAGTGACTGGATTCACAGCAGATTATCACAGCTGAAGTGAGAATCGGTGAACTAGAAGATACATCAGAAATAAAACTACCCAGAATTCAGCTTGAAAAGGGGAAAAAAGTATTAAAAGAGGATACATTTAAAAGGTCTAACATACATTTAATTTGGCTTCCAGAGTGGAGAGAGATATTGGAACAAAGACAATATTTGAAGAGGTAATAGCCAAGAATTTTCTAGACCTGATGACTGACATCAACTCAGTTTCAAGAGCCTACCCAATCCCAAGCAACATGAATTTTTGAGGAATCCATACTTAGGTGCAACGTAGACAAACTATAAACAATGAAAACCAAAGTGAACTCTTGAATCCAGAGCATCTCCTGCTGACTTTGGCTTTCTTCCCATTTTCTCAAGGCCTCAGCATGCGTCCCACTGTTTTCCACTCGCCCCCCTCTCCCTGGGTGAGTGACAACCTACAATCAAGTTTAAGTGGCTCTCTTTTTACATAAGCAGATACGCTACTTGTTTTCAGAACACTTCTAAATGCTACAACAAGTTAGTAGGGATCAGAAGAATGAAACATGTCATTTAAACCAAGGGCCAAGAAGACTCATAAAGGCAAATAAGACTTGGCCAGCATGGTTCAGCAGTTAGAGCATCAGCCTGCGCACTGAAGGGTCACAGGTTTGATTCCCAGTCAAGGGCATATACCTGGGTTGCAGGTTCAATCCCCAGCTCAGTCAGGGTCATGTGGGAGGCAACCAATCAATGTGATTCTCTCACATCAACGTCTTACTCTCTGTCCTTTCTCTCTCCCCCTCCCCCCTCCTTTCCACTCCCTCTAAAACAAAAAAAAAAGTCAGGAAGTGCCAGGTGAAATAAGATGAGGACAATACAAATTACGACAGGAAATCACACATTTATTTGTGAGAGTGAATTCTCACAAAGTGAGGCAATTCTACCAAGCACATACCAGGAATATTGACCACAGGGTTTCACAGTCTAACTCACTAGGGAAAAAAAAAAATGTCCCTTTGGCTCAGCGGTTAGAGCGTCGGCTTGCGGTCCAGAGACCCGGGTTCGGTTCCCGCTAAGGGCACATACCTCGGTTGCAGTTTGTCCCCGGCCCTGGTTGGGTCGTGCGGGTGGCAGCCACTCGATGTGTCCCTTTCACGTCAATGTTTCTCTCTCTCTCTCTCTCTCTCTTCCTCTCTCTCTCTCCCACTCTATCTGAACAAAAAATGAAAAAATGTCCTCGGGTGAGGATTAAAAAAAAAAATGTCATCTTGTTTCTTTACTCTCCATTATACATTATCTGCTACAGGTTCTAACAATATAAAGATTAGTTAAATCTCGGATGAAAATGGATTTATGTGAAATTGCAGTGCATTGAGTCCTTTCAAGAAGTGCAACACTGTGCATGGTTCTAAGCATCAGCCCTGTAGAGCGTGGGAAAGATGACCATGACCCTGAAATAGACTCAGTGCTACGGCACATCCCCCCATTCTATACCAAAACAGCCCTCCTGGGGCCTCTGTCCTGTCCCCAACTTGTAGAATCCCTGCAATCCTGCTCAGGGGAGCACAGGACACAGTTGAAAGGTCACTAGACCAAAGTCAGGAGATGCGATTCTGGACTAAATGATCCAGGTTCAGTTCTGAGATGATCCAGGCCTAGTGTCTCAGCAGCAAGATAAAGAGATTAGAACAGAACCAACCTTGGGAGGATGCAGGGGTGAGCAGAGGTGGATCTGTTCTACTAGATCTCTGGGTAGTGATGAGCTGAGTCACCAAAACAGCCCCAGGCAATTCAGACAGGTCCAATCCCAGACACAGCCGGTGCACAAGGGCATGGTTCCCCGAGGTCCCTGTAGGACATGTGCTGCCTCCCCTGCACCCTCCGTACCTGCTCCCACCCCGCTTCTGTTCCCACCTCAGGCAGAACCTGAGAATGGAGTTTAGACAACAGGTCCCCTCTGGCTCTGGCACCACTCTTGACACATTTAGTCGCCACAATGGATGAGTTGCAAGCCAAGCTGTAGGCCCCAAAGCCACTCTGTGGCAAAGCAGATCCCATAACAAGCTAATTAGTGATCAAAATGCAGCTGCTCCAAACAGCTTTATCTGAGCTGATAGCACAGGGACACCATCGGCCTCTCTCTCTCCCCCTCCCCTCACCATGGCCTTACTGTCATGTTCTGACTCAAATTCCAGCCTCTGGCCCCATCTGATGACCCTTTACACCAGGATTTTTTTTTTTTTATTAGAGTACCTTGCACATGAAATGGTACCCAGAAGTAATTCCCTTCATTTTGGGGACCCTTCATGGTTTCCCAGGAGTGTTCATATTGTGGAAAGCATCAGTTATGAAATGGTGGGTCGCGTGGCCTTGAGATTTGGGGGTTACAGACAAGTGACTTGCTGTCCCTTGAAGCAGTTATATAAATCTCTCCTATAATCATTGGCTACAGCCCCACAGGGGAGCACAAAGCACCACCTTCCAGACCAATCTGTGCCGGGGAATTATGTCCTCAGATGTTCACGGGGTGACTTCGCTGCTCCATCACTGTCCGTGGGCCACGTGCTTCAGTTGGCTTTGCCAGTTGTGAGGATGAATTCACACCAGTTCACTCATCTATACCCTTGGTTAGCTCCCTGCCCTGTGACCGTGGCAGACACTTAGAGAATGTCTGGCTGTTGGCTGTAGCCATGGAAAAGAGCAAAGCTCACTGGTTTAGACCTGGCCAAACCTGTTCTTCATGAGCAGAGGACAAGGAAGGCAGATGTACCTGCCATGCAGGTACCTTTAGCATTGGGCAATTCTGTAATTCCTACAGGCTCAAATAACTGGAAAGTACACCCTGCAGCCCATGGGCTCAATTGAGCCTATAGATAAGTCTTGTCTTGGCTAGAGATTGTTTTTGTTTTAAGTTGCCCACATTTAAAATGTAGGTGATTTCATACAGAAATCTGGATTCCTTGCTGCTCTTGAAAAATCAGAAGCTCTAGCAACACTGCCGATGACCTGTCATCGCCCGGAGCCGTGCAGTCCTGCCGGCTGAGGGAGGGCTCTGCACCACCAGCTCTGCCCGAGGCCGAGCCAGGTTCTGGTGGGACCTGAAGCTTATGTAACTTGGGGGGCGACTGCTTTAAAAAAAATCAGAATTGTAACTATAAAATAGCTAGGGCTCCTCCAAGGACCTGTGCAGGTGAGGGGTCTTGAAGCTTATATGTTGTGAGCTTCCAGAGTCCATTCACTCCCAACCTCTGGCTTCGCCCCCAGCCCAGGGCCTGCGTGCGCTGCCTGCCTGGCCCCCGGTCCAAGTCTGCGCCTTGTGGCCGACAGTTCCCGCCACCGTTCCTCCTCATCCAGCCCTGATTTCCCGTGTAAACACAGCTGGCCCTGAGAGGCAGGCCTCACCCTCCCTAAAACTCGAGTAATTAAAATGAAGAGTGACTTCATTTTTCTTAAAAGGTAGCAAAAAGAAGTCTTTATGCTTTACCGTCCCCTCTCCCTTACAAGGTTAGAAGGAGAGAAGAGTCTAAGCTTCTACCTGGAGTTAATACAGAAAGTGACTTCGTACCATCATGGAGACCTAGAAACAGTGCAGAAAGATCCATGAGGACACTAGATGCCTGTGAGCTCATAGCCTCATGTCCATTCCATCTGGGATGCCCACTGGCTCACCGATTGTCCGTTGGTCTGTAAATGATCTTATCCTGGGGGTTGGGATGGAAGGGAGACGTGCCCCCAAAATGTTTTCCAAACAGCGGCAAACTGTATCGCCATGGTGAGATTAGCAATGAGATAAACATGACAATAGTTACTGAGCACCTACTGTGTATTAGACTACCTGCATACCCAGTACTGTACCGGACAGAGCATGGAGGCTTCTCTGTGGGTACTTGCAGTCTAGTTTCAGAAACAAACACCCACAGAAGACAGTTAGATGACGGAAATGTCATAAAAGCTTGTAGGAATTCAGAGGCCACAGTGGGAAGAAGTTTCTGGAATAGAGGTGACCACTGGGGCCCTGGAGGTGCAGAGAACAGCACCAAAGAAATTCCAGATGGGCAGAAGGGTGGGGGACCAGGGGGTCTGAGTCTGAAGGGCCAGAGGATGAGCTGGGAGCAAAGAGAAATAAAAAGAAAAATAGATAGGGGCCCTGGCTGGTTTGGTGCAGCAGTTAGAGCACCAGCCCGCAGACTGAAGAGTTGCAGGTTCAATTCTGGTCAAGGGCTCGTACCTCGGTTGTGGTTCGGTCTCCAGCCTTGGTTGGGGTGGTGCAGGAGGCAACCAGTTAATGTGTCTCTCACATCAGTCTCTCCACCGCTTGCTTTCTTTCTTTCTTTCTTTCTTTCTTTCTTTCTTTCTTTCTTTCTTTCTTTCTTTCTTTCTCCCTTCTTCCCTACCCCTCTATCTAAAGATAAGTGTGAAAACATCCTTGGGTGAGGTTTTTTAAAAAAGTAGATAGGGACTTGAATTCTAGTTAAAGATCTTTGGATTGTCTGACTCAGTGATAGAGGACAGTAATATAATAAAAATGCATGTGGGCAGTGTTCAGCTTACCAAAAATAAACATTGTGACTTAGTTCCTTTTCATTCTTACTTATATTTTGCATTACATGAGTCAAGTTTATTCTAGAAAATCTGGAAGACAGTAAGATCGAAAAGCTGCCATTCATCAACTAGCAATAACCACTATTAAAATTTTGGCATGTTTTCTTCCTGTTTTATTTCTACACATAATTTTTTTCAAAAATGGCACAATTGGCCTGGCTGGTTTTGCTCAGCAGTTAGAGCATCGGCCCGTGGACCAGAGAGACCCGGGTCTGGTTCCCACTAAGGGTATGTACCTCAGTTGCAGTTTGTCCCTGGCCCCAGTTGGAGTCATGTGGGTGGCAGCCAGTTGATGTGTCTCTCTCACGTCGATGCTTCTCTCTCTTGCTTCCTCCCTCTCTCCCTCCCGCTCTTTCTGAAGATTGAAAGGGTTAATAATGTTTTAACAAAATTAAACTCCATTCTGACCAGTTATTCCTGCACATAAACACTCAAGCAGTTTTCTAAAAAATACCCTGAGACTGAAACCCAGAGAAAACATAAAGATAAGGGGTTAATAGTGGCCTTGGAAAACTTGGAGAGACCATAAAAAGAAAGAGATTAATGATGACCCTGACCTCTGCCGAAGCAGACTCCTCCCTCACCTCTCAGTCAGCTTGTGTTGCCCTGGCACCAAAAAGCAGTGCCAAGAGAATGTAGGGTTTTTTTATAAGTAGGTTTTTTGTTGTTGTTGTTTTTTTTGTAGTTTCTGTAGTTTGTACCTATATAAGCCAGAAAACAAAACAAACTTGTGCTGAGCGCTTTTCAGCTTAGCCCGCCTGCATCCAGGCACATGCAATAAAACTATTTTACTCTACACTGGCCTTGCGCTGTGGATGTGATCTCCCGCCAGCTCAGACCTTTTATTTTTATTTATTTTTTATCCTCACCCAAGGACATTTTTTCATTTTTTGTCCAGATAGAGTGGGAGGAAGAGAGAAGAAGAGAGAGAGAGAGAAACATCGATGTGAGAGAGACACATTGACTGGTTGTCACCCACACGACCCCAACCAGGGCTGGGGACAAACTGCAACTGAGGTACGTGCCCTTAGTGGGAACCAAACCCGGGACTCTCTGGTCCATGGGCTGATGCTCTAACTGCTGAGCCAAACTGGCCAGGGTAGCTCAGACCTTTTAAAGAGAAATACAAAAATGTCCTTGGGTGAGGAAAAAAAATTTTTTTAAAGGCACAATTACATCTATTTTTACTAAACATCATATCATGAGACTTTCCCCATGTCAATGAATATTCTTTGAAAACATGATGTTCTTCCCGGGCCTGGAATGGGGCCTCAGCCACGCCCTCCACCTCTAGACCATGGACCCCACGAAGTGAGCAAGCTTTGGACCTTTGTGGGATCAAGCAGTCTGTACATGAAGAAAATGTGCTTCCTGGTGCCCTGGCCGGTTTGGCTCAGTGGTTTAGAATGTCGGCCCATGGACCAATGACTCATGGGTTTGATTCCAGTCAAGGGCATGTACCTACGTTGCAGTTCATCCCTGGCCCTGGTTGAGTCGTGCGGGAGGCAACCAGTTGATGTGGCTCTATCACGTGGATGTTTCTATCTCTCACTCTCTCCCTCCCTCCCGCTCTATCTGATGATAAATGGAAAAGTATCCTCGGGTGAGGAATAAATACATACATACATACATACATGTGCTTCCTGGGGGCATGAGTGGAGAGCATGGGGGGTAAAACACCACCTGCTACTCATAAAACTAAATCAGAAAACATCAAGGAAGAGAAAACAGATATTGGGAAGGTGGAGAAAAACATAAAAACAGAGACACCATCACATGAGGAAAGTGATCTAGACACTGATAGTGCAAGTGTGCTAGGACCAGACACCGATGCCCCTCAGGAAATGGGAGGTGGAAATGCAGAGATAATCACCAAGGGGATGACAGATCAGGCAAATGATGAAAATAGTGGCTGCCACTGATGTCCTAAGTGACAGAACAAAGAAAGCCATTGACTTTTCCAGATGCCATAAAGCTGAATCCTCCCTTGGCCATTCTGTATGCCAGGAGAGCCAGAATCTTCACCAAATTACAGAAGCCTAATGCTGCCATCTGAGGCTGTGACAGAGCTACTGAAATCATCCTGATTCAGCTCCGCCTGACAGGGGGCTGGGGGAAGCACACAGACTTCTGGGCCATTGCGAAGAAGCAGCCCATGATCTAGCCCTTGCATGTGAACTGGATGATGAAGATGCCAGTGCAGTGCTGAAGGAAGTCTGACCAAGGGCCCAGAAAATTGCAGAACACCCGAAAAAGTATCAGCAAGAATGTAAAGGGTAAGGGATCAAAAGAAGAATAGAAAGGGTTAAGAAGGCTCTGGAAGAACGAGAGAGCCCAGAGGGAGGAAGAAGCTTGAGGACAATCAGGAGCTCAGTGTGTCTCTTTCCCAGGTGGCTTTTCTGGGAGCGTGCTCGGAACAAGAGGGGACATGCCTGAGCGGCGGGAATGCTGAGCTCAATGAAATGCCGGGTGTCCACAGGTTCTTGCAGCCACGCAGGGCGTAGAAGTCATGGTGGACTTCCAGGGTGTGGCCCTGAACCCTGCAAACATGTCACAATCTCAGAGCAACCCAAAGGTTATGAATCTTATCTGTAAATTGTCAGCCAAATTCGAAGGTCAAGTATAATGCCCTTCGACTAATAAAGCCCTTGCTGAAGAAAAAGCAACTTAGATCACCCAATGGGTGATATTCATTCAGATAATGTTTTCCTACTAGGAATTACAAACTTTGAACATTTTAAACTTTTAAAATATTTTTAAATAAATGAAAATAAAAGTGTGTTAATTCCTACATTATTCTTTCCTTAAAAAAAAAGAAAACATGGTGTTCACTAGCTGCATAATATTCCATTTCCTTGATGTATCAGAAAGTTATTAATGAATGTTCTCTGTTGAAAGTTTAAGTTGCCTCCAATTTTTCATTATTATAAATAATGCTGCAGTGAAATTCCCAGTATCAGTCTGTTTCTCTATGGTTACTTCATGATATGACATTATTAGAGCAAAGGATATGAGTATTTTTAGGACTCCTGATATATATTATCAATTTATTTTTAAAAGGATTTTACCAATTTACACATGCATCAGGAGCACAAGAAAGGGCTTGCTTTCCTACAGATATACCCTAGAGTTAACTATTATTTTTGTAATCTTTACTAATTTGATAAATAAAAAATGGAATCACAGATTCACATCTAAATAATCATTTTTGTGACGTGTGTTTTTGAAATTTTTTACATGTATTTTTTATTAGTGTGCATTCCTGTGAATTATCTTCTGCTTGTTTCTATTATTATAAAGCATTTACCTCTTTACATTTTACAAACTCTTAATATATTTGATTGCCACTTGTTATTATGTTTTCATTTTGCTTGATAGTTTAACCAAAAAATGTTTTACATTTTATATAATTCAATCTATTGATCTGTCCCTTTTTAATTTCTTCCACTGATTTTTTTAAAAAATTACAGTGTCCTTTTCTACTCTAACATCCCGTATGATTTCTTTTGTTTTTGTTTTTTATGGTTTCGTTTTTACATTCCTCTGTTAATCCATCTGGAAGTCATTTTGACGTGCCTTTACCTTCGATGGTGAAAGTAAATATAATTAGAGACTTCTCCCAGGTAGTCCATTTCCCCAACATCATTCATTAAATAAATTCATCCCCTTAGCAATGATTTGTAAAGTTCCTTTGTCAAATGCTCTGTTGTGTGTTCTGGGATCAGCCTCATGACCGGCTTCTCTGTGTTTTACTATTCATGCCTTAATTGCTATAATTTTACAAAACACATGAGAACTTTTTGTGGTTTCAGAGATCTTTTGTGCATGTGCTTTCATAAATAATTCTATTTAAAAATAAAATAATCTATCTCATTTCTTTTTTTTTTCTAGCTATTACTCGTGTAAAAGACAAACGGTCTGAGAAAGATGTCTGAACTAACCCTAAGAAAGGATCCTGTGATTCTGTGCCTCTTCTTTGGTGGAAAAAATTAAAAACAAAAAGTGTGGCCTGGTTATTACAGAGGAACACTCATAGAAGTGGAAAAATAAAAACAACACAGTAGTGAAATCTTAACATAAGCTTTCTTTGATTTATTTTTTTAATTGGAAATGTCTGTTAACCTCAAGGAAACCTGCATCTGTAAACAAAGTTGAGCCTTGAAGGTAGAAAGTTAAGATATTTGGAGCTTTACTTTCTTTTTTTTTATCTTCACCTGAGGACATTTTTTTTTTTTACATTTATCTTCAGATAGAGCTGGAGGGAGGGAGGAGGAAGAGAGAGACCCATCGATGTGAGAGAGACACATCGACTGGCTGCCACCCACACAACCCCAACTAGGGCCGGGGACAAACTACAACTGAAGTATGTGCCCTTAGTGGGAACCTAACCTGGAACTCTGGTTGGTGGACCGATGCTCTAACCACTGAGCAAACGGGCCAGGGCTGGAGCTTTACTTTCTTAAACCGAATCCTTTGGGGAATGAGCAGTGAATCTGTAGAGGTGCCGATGAATGCACTTATTTCACTCTTTAGTAGTCAGTGTCCGTTATTCTCATGATCTTAGCAATTTGGGCATTTTTACATGGCCCAAATATGTATGTGATTCCTTTCACCAAGCCATGTATTTTGTAAAACCCCAAAAGAATGTTAAAAAATTGTGTGTGGCAAGCAGCATCACATCTTCGTCTTCTGGGAGTTAGAAGGCAGCCTTGCATATGTTTCTGTAGGTGAGTAAATACGAACAGGATGACAAGGAGAGGCCTGTGTGTGGATGGGAGCAGGTACACAGAAGCCGCGATTGAAAACAAACATCTGTAACAAATATAAATTAATTAATAAAAATGAAATATCAACAACTATTAAAAATAAATGAATGCATAAAAACCAGGTTGTAGAAATAAAACATGAGCAATCAAAAAGAAAGAAAGAAAGAAAGAAAGAAAGAAAGAAAGAAAGAGACAGAGAGAGAGAGAAAGAAAGAAAGAAAGAGAGAGAGAGAGAGAGAGAGAGAGAGAGAGAGAGAGAGAGAAAGAAAGAAAGAAAGAAAGAAAGAAAGAAAGAAAGAAAGAAAGAAAGAAAGAAAGAAAGAGAAAAACACTGGTCTGGGAAAACAGACCCATGAGGCATCTAATTGTCTTTGTATTTTCTTTGGGTTATATTTTCAAGGAAATGGATGTTACTGAGGAATATTTTAAAATGAGGAAATTTGGCTACATCTAACCTTCTTTCTAGCCCTGAAATTCTGAAATTGTATGAATTCAGGACAGCTGGTCCCCAAATGGCCATGATTTGGGGTGGGGGGGGTGGGGAGGCAGCCCTGAGCAGGAAATGAGCCCTCTTATTGTTATTAGTTGGTTTTGCTTCATTCACAGTGATTCCCTCACTGCTTTATATACATAATGAGTACATACGACACCAGTGCACACCAGACACTGACCACAACTAAAGTGTTGCTGGTGCAAAGATGAAACATTTCAGAGACCAGTTAAATCAGAAGGAAGGTTGTTCACAATCTGATTCCATCTCTTTTTTTGGTTTTATTGTTGAAAGTATTAGATGTCCCCCATTTCCCCCCATTACCCCCCTCCTCCTGATTCCCACCTCGCCCCAGGTCTTCACCACCCTATTATTTGTGTCCATGGGTAATGTATATAAATTCTTTGGTTAATCTTTCCCACCCCACTCCCGCCTTCCCTCTGAGATTCCTCAGTTTGTTTCCACATTTCCTTGCCTCTGTTTCTATTTTATTCAATCAATTTATTTTGTTTATTAGATTCCACATATAAGTGAGATCATGTGATACTTGTCTTTCTCTGACTGGCTTATTTCTCTTAGCATAATGCTCTCCAGGTCCATCCATGCTGTCTCAAAGGGTAATAGATCCTCCTTTTTCACAGCTGTATAGTATTCCATTGCGTAAATGTACCATGGAATTTTTTAGGAAAGGATGACAACCTGGGCTAACAGAAGGCTGCCTAAAAAGGAGTCATATTCCCTAATAGAGAGACCCTAGGGGGCCACTTTGAAACCAGGAATAAGACAGGTAGCTAATATTTATTGTAGTCTGGAAAGAAATGCAGATAAGGCATCAACCTCACCAAAACCAGTTTACCTTTAATACCCAGGTCCTGTTTATGTTATTCATTTGTCAGATCTTTAACGACATGGCTTTGCTCAGTAAACCCAGGAAAGCTTCCGCTCAGTCACCGTGAATCCCAAATAAGGAGTGTCTGAGCTTAATGAAACTGCACTGCAGATTGAAATTCATCTTTTTATAATTTACCATAAAACGTGGGCACACAGCCAGCCCTGGTTACCCACCCCTACTGCCCTCATTCTATTGGTTCAGAGGCTAAGTTTTAACCTCGATCTGAATTCTTTCCCTTGATTCCTGGGCTCCTGGGCTGTGTTTTGTCCCCTCCCCCCGACACACACACTCTGAGCTGCTGTAAACTTGCAAAATGCAAATTAATTTCCATATATTAGCCTAAGTAGATCCCATAAGTAATGGATTCCAGAAGCAAATAGGAATCCTTTTTAAATCTCCTGTTGTCTGGATCAGCCCCACAGGCACGCCCTTTACCCTGTGGAGGACCACAGGGCAGCTGCAGCAGCAGACACTGGCGGTCAGGAAACAGGCTTTGGCACGAGATAGAACTGCATTTTAACTTCAGCTCCACGGTGGTTTAACTCCTCTGTGTGCTAGTTTCCTCATCTGTGCAATGGGTGAGAATGTCTTTAGAGACCTGGGCCCACTGCCCAGGACACAGACAGACTCATGCAATAAGAGCTACTATCAGCAGCAGCAGTAAAGAATTCCCTATAAGCAGGCATTAAGTGTTTCCCTTACATTAAGGGACAGAAAAAATAAAATTGCTTTTCCATTTCCCAGCTGCTAACATGTGAAAAGAGCTTGGGAAATGCTTTTATGCTGGGGACAAATAATAGTTTAAATATCTGATAACCCAAACACGCATTCCGTGAATTAGGCCTACCACATGGGAGCCAGCCCTTCGGCCAGCACGGCTCTCTCTCCAGAAAGGGACATGCAGGAAGCCACTGGAAACTAGGCCAGTCCAGGTGGATTTTCCAAAAGCATAAAACAATTGCTGGAAGCCTGCCAGACCCTCTGACTTAGAAGAAGGACACCCTGGACATGCAGAAGGTCGTTGTTCCAGCCACAGCTCTGTGTGAGGGTGGGAATGACTTCACTACTTTATAACATAGCTCAGCCCCAAGAGAGAACCAGGAGCCCCACTTCTCACCCATTACCAGGAGCGCACCCAAAGGAACGTCTATGGAAAAGTTCATGGATATGTTGGCTTTTGGACTCAAAATATGCTTTCCTCAAAATAGGTGTTACAAATAGCTGATAGACCTTTTTTTTTTTATCCTCACTCAAGGATATTTTTCAATTTTTTGTTCAGATAGAGTAGGAGGGAGAGAGAGGAAGAAAGAGAGAGAACCATCGATGTGAAAGGGACACATCGAGTGGCTGCCACCCACACAACCCAACCAGGGCCGAGGACAAACTGTAACTATGGTATGTGCCCTTAGCGGGAACCAAACCCGGGTCTCTCTGGACCGCAGGTCGATGCTCCAACCACTGAGCCAAACCAGCCAGGGCGCTGATGACTTTTTTTCTGATCAGGCCCACCAAAGACTCCACAGTTAATGGTGTCACTAAAGAGGTAGCCCTGGGTTCAGACCCTGAGGCCAGTGGCTTGCTTCCTTAGCTGCAGTAGCTGGGCAGCAAAATAAATCCTCCCACTCCTCAATTTCCTCATATGTAAATTGGAAATAATAACACTTCTATCTCATTGCATAGTTGTAAGAATTGAGTGAGTTAATTCATATAAAGCATTTAGATAGTGCCTGGCATGTAGTAGACGCTCAATAAACATTAGTTGTCTTTACTTTTATTGTGAAGATCATGAGGTCACAGAGCAGGTGCCCCGAAGGACCATCGCAAGGAACGTTGGCCTCCAAGGAGAGAGAGGAAGTGCACAGGAGCCCCGTGGCAAAGAGGAACAGCTCGGGGGAACTAGCCTGCCAAGGCAGCTGTTCACTGAGCCCTTTGTATGTGGCAGGCACGGTGCTGAGAGCTTTCTCATCTCTTACTCTTTCCAACAGAACTTTAAAGGAAGGATTATTTCGATCATTATCACCTCTAGTTTGTACATGAGGAATCTGGGACCCAGAGAGACAAAGAAACTCATTTAACACCACCAGTCTCATTCCCTTTTCCTACCAATACATCTCTTCAATTGCCTCCCTTCAGGTCTGCGCCCAGAAAATATATGTTGCCTTAGTAAGAATAATGTTTCTCAGTAACTGTCATGTCACGAAAAAGACCAACAGCCTTCACGCCACAGGAGAAAAAAGCTGAAAAGATGAGCCCCAATTATAATCCTTTTCTCCCTCTCCAAGAAACGATTCTTTCCTAGAGCCTTAGGCAGCATTTCCTGGGGAAGGGCCTGTCCTGCCCTTTCTCTCTAGAATATTTTCTGCATGCTGCCACTCTGCGTCATTACTTCCTGGGTTCGTTTCCAGTACCAAAAGCAGTGGAAAGTATGCCAAAGAGCACAGGTAGGGTAACTGCTGTGGTGTCGGATGGGAGATTGGCAATGATACATCTACTGTTTGTGAAAGTCGAGTCAAGTGTGAAGCTTTCATTGCACAGGGGAATAGTCATCAATTATTGCCATGCTGCGAAACAAGGAATCAATTTGGTAAACGCTTGATTACTGGGAGGAGAGAGGAAGAAAGAGGTACCTATGGGTGTTCTCCATGATTTTTTAGCAATCAGGGCCGGAAAGTTTAATCAAAACGGGTTGAATGATGGACAGATGGGCAGACCATCTGAGGGTGAAGGGGAAGCCCCATCATCTGTAGGGAGAGTAGAAGAACCAGCGATCAAAGAAAGAGAAGATAAAGACAGAGGAGCAACAGATCCATTGGGACTAAAATGCATTAATCGCTGGTTGGAACCTAAAAAAATGAAGAAAGTAAAAATCCTAAGTTTTTTGTGTCACACAGCACATCTGTTTCACCTAAGTTAGCAAACATGTATTGAACACCTACCAAGGGCCCAGCACTTGGGGTGTTTGCAAGAGATTATAGGTTGCAAACTTGTGATCCACTGAAATATCATCACCCTGGGACAGAGACAGATTCTGCTTCCCTGGACAGAGCAGCTCACCTTAGGTAAAGTCAAGTTCTGGCCCTGGCTGGTTTGGCTCAGCAGTTAGAGTGTCAGTCCGCAGACCAGAGTCATGGGTTTGAGTCTGGTCAAGGGCATGTACCTCGGTTTCAGTTTGGTCCCCGGCCCTGGTCAGGGTTGTAAGGGAGCCAAACGGTTGATGTGTCTCTCACATCGATGTTCCTCTGTACCTATCTATCTCTCTATCTCCCTCCCACTCTAGCTGAAGATAAAAGGAAAAACATCCTTGGGTGAAGGTTTTTAAAAAAAATAAAAAGTCAAGCTCTGCTTAGGGACAGAGGTGTCCTCTCCAGTCAAAGTTTCTCGGAAGTCAAATACGTCACTGTGGAGGTAGAAATCTCAACACTACAGATTCTGAGGGAGTTCAGATGCTGGCTGACAAACGGATATATTATGTTGCTCCTCATGGACATATTATTACTCTTCTCATGGTTTAATTTGCTTTTTAATAGTTTCCAATTTTATGTATTGCCATGGTTGCAAAGAAAACATCTTTAAATCCTTGAGAATCAAATTAAAGTCAAGTCAATAAACTTTTTCCTATTTAATATAAGAACATGTGTCAGGCAAGTGCCCTGGCACTTGGTCAGAAGTCCCCTCATAAACTGGAGAACTTTCTCAAGACAGGTTCCCATATGTTAGACAATGAAATCTCTACCTCTTTTTTTTTTATCCTTACCCGAGGACATTTTTCCATTTTTTTTGTTCAGATAGAGTGGGAGGGAGAGAGAGGAACAGAGAGAGAGGGAGAAACATCGATGTGAAAGGGTCACATTGAGTGGCTGCCACCCGCACGACCAACCAGGGCCGGGGACAAACTGCAACCGAGGTACATGCCCTTAGCGGGAACGGAATCCAGGTCTCTCTGGACTGCAGGCCGACACTCTGACTGCTAAGCCAAACCAGCCAGGGTTGAAATCTCTACCTCTTACAGGCTGGGTTTTTTGTCGTTTTTTGTTGTTGTTTTTTAATTTAATAAGACATTCTCGTTCTTTAATGTACTTTACAAAAACTACAACTACTTTTGCAGGCATAAGTGCACCAAGTCCTATGTATAATACTAACTAAAGTTTCTTTTCTTTTTCAGTAAAAGAACAGATCACATATGTACCCAATTCATTTCAGATCATTTCTATTGGTAAAGTATTCTATATTAATAATAATATCATTAATGGAGAAAAGTCTTTTGTTAAATATTTGACATCTGAAAATTTAAATATTTGATATCTGAGAATTACTCTCTCAAATCTCCACATAGCATTATCAGCTGACATTTGGGGGCAAAAAAAAAAAGTGTAATCTTTGTCCTCAAGGATCTAAATTCTGTACATGGGACCCAGACTATTCTAATGAGTACAGTAAAATAATACAATCCTTAATTTTAAAAAATTCCTAGGATTAGCCTTATTGAAACAGTACACTTATTTAGCTTAAAATTATATTTAATTTGATCCTTCAAGCAGTTGCCCAAGTGGATCCACTGGATATTTTATTTGGTGGAATTGTTGAGTCAATAATTCATTAATCTATCTAACATTGATTATTTCTTATTGGCTAGACACCACAGTAAGTGTTAAAGATTTAGCAGCAAACAGTTAACCCTATGGCTTATTCTGATGGACGGGTTGTGCCCACCTTCTTTGTAATGAGGTTGGGTAGCGCTGGGAGTGCATAGAACAATGTCTGATAGTTTCTCCCCACCTCAGGGTCAACCAACAACAGGAAGATGGCCATGAGACCATTTTTTTTCTTATCAGCTTACCCCAGCCTTCTCTGACAGAAAGTCTTAACCCTAAATGGAGGTGGTTCTATTTCTACCTCTCAAGCTTCAACTTTCCTCCTGGTGCTTCCACTCAACAAAATCCCTCTCTGAAGACTAAACAACACCTGACGAAGTCGGATGCAGACCAAGTTTAAGATTCTGTAGTTTGGGGCCTTTCAAAGAGGAAGTTCAGGCTGTTCCTTTGGGAAGGAGAAAAATCCAGAAGGAGCTGTCCGAGGAGATGTAGGCTGCCCTGGTTCAGCGGAGTGCTTTCCACTTCCTGGTGCCCACAGCTATGGTCCTCTCAGTCACTAAATCTGTTAGCAAAGGAACATTCTGGAGCACATTGTACTTATAAGGACCCCTCCTCTACAAGTCAGTTGACCTCTCACTATTCTTTAAGGTCAGTGAAAGACAGGTCCAGCTTGGAGAGTGGAGGAAAATTACAGTGCATCTCTGCCTCCATTATCCCACTGCAATGCCCATCTGAAGCTCTAAGCTGCAGATGATGAATTCCAGCTGATAGTATTGAGCTCCTATCATGTGCAGGAAGTGTGCTAAAAAAGTTAACCGATAGAGAGCCCCTGTTTAGGAGTGAGGGAGAGTGATGAGAAAATAATCAGGCAAAAATTTTATAGGTTCTGTAATATAAGTATATGCCTAGTTCTGTGGGGGTGCAAGGGAGTGAGTGATTACCTCCTGCACAGGTCTTTAAAGGGATGTGAGAATCCCATTGGTAGAGGTTGGGGTTGCAGCATTCTAGCAGAGGGAACATCAAGAGCAAAGAATAAAGATGAGAATGAGCATGACATGTGGGCAACCTCAAACACCTACTGCGTCTTAGCCCATTCAGACTGTTATAATAAAATACCGTGGATTAGGTGGCTTAACAATAGAAATGTACTGCTTACAGTCCTGGAGGCTAGAAGTCCAAGATCAAGGCACCACCACATCTGGTGTCTGGTGAGGGCTCCCTTCCTGGTTCATAGATGTGTCTTCTCCCTGTGTCCTCACATGGTAGAAGGGGGAAGAGAGTTCTTTGGGGTCTCTTTTTTTAAAAATATGTTTTTAAAATAGAGGAAGATATGAAAAAGTGGAAGCACATACCTTGTTCATGGATTGGAAGAATTAACATCATTAAAATGTCCATATTACCCAAAGCAATCTATAGATTCAATGCAATCCCCATCAAAATATCAATGATCACAATACATGAACACAGAAAATGAACACATGGGACTACATCAAACTCAAAAGCTTCTGCACAGAGAAAGATACAATCATCAAAACGAAAAGGCTACCCACTGTATGGGAGAACATCATTGCCAACAATACATCAGAAATGGGGTTAATTTCCAATATATAGAGAGTACTCATACAACTCAACAAAAGGGACACAAAGAGCCCAATTAAAAAATGGGCAGAGGAACTAAATAGACACCTCTCCAAACAGGACATACAAATGGCTAAGAGACATACGAAGAAATGCTCATCATCACTAATCATCAGAGAGATGCAAATTAAAACAACAATGAGGTATCACCTCACACCTGTCAGAATGGCCGCCATCAACAAATCATCAAACAACAAGTGTTGGTGAGGGTGTGGAGAAAAGGGGACACTAGTACACTGCTGGTGGGAATGCAGACTGGTGCAGCCACTATGGAAAACAAGATGGTGTTACCTCAAAAAATTAAAAATTGAACTTCCATTTGACCCAGTGATCCCACTTCTAGGAATATATCCTAAGAAGCCTGAAACACTAATCAGAAAGAATATATGTACCTCCATGTTTGTAGCAGCACTATTCACAATAGCTCAGATCTAGAAACATCCCAAATGTCCATGAGTAGATGAATGGATAAAAAAGCTGTGGTACATATACACAATGGAGTACTATGCGCTGTAAGAAAGAAAGATCTCTTATCCTTTGTGATGACATGGAGGGACCTGGGAAGTATTATCCTAAGTGAAACAAGCCAAAGAGAGAAAGACAAGTATCATATAATCTCACTTATTTGTGGAATATAATGAACATAACAATCTGAAGAACAGGGTAGTCCCAGAGATCTGGAAGTAGGGTACAGACTGACAATCCCCAGAAGACGGGGTGAGGGGGAGAGATAAACCACAGAACTTATATGCATGTATGCATGACCAATGGGCATGGACAAAAAAGCTGGGAACAGGGAGGGGAGGGAGGGGGAGGAGGTATCAATGGGGGAAAAAGGAAAAACATCTGTAACAAAAATAAATTAATTTAAAAAAATAAAAATATGTTTTTATTGATTTTACTTTAAAGAGAGAGGAAGGGCCCTGGCTGGTTTGGCTCAGTGGTTACAGCGTCAGCCTGTGGTCCAGAGAGATCCGGGTTCAGTTCCTGCTAAAGGCACGTACCTCGGTGGCAGTTTGTCCCTGGCCCTGGTTGGTCATGCGGATGGCAGCCACTCGATGTGTCCCTTTCACATCGATGTTTCTCTCTCTCTCTTTTCCTCTCTCTCCCTTGCACTCTATCTGAACAAAAAATGGGAAAATGTCCTCGGGTGAGGATAAAAAAATAAATAAATAAAGAGAGAGGAAAGGAGATGGAGAGAGAGAAATTTCAATTAGCTGCCTCCTGCACGCACCCTACTGGGGATCGAGCCCACAACTCAGGCATGTGTTCTGACCAAGATTTGAACCAGCAACCTCTTGGTGCATGGGACGATGCTCAACCAACTGAGCCACACTGGCTGGACTCTGGGATCTCATTTAATAAGGGTATTAATCCATTCATGAAAGCTCCACCTTCATGATCTAATTATCACCCAAAGCCCCTCCCCCAATATCATCACCTTGGGAGTTAGGTTTCATATACGAATGTGGTGCTGGATGGAACAGACATTCTGTCTATAGCTCACTGTGACCATGTATAATGTGCATCAGGGACATTGCAAGAGATGAGAATAAAAAAGGTGGTGACACATTTAAAGGCTCAGTATATGACATGATAAAGAAGGATTGCATGTCAATTACAAGTGGGGAAACTGAGGTTCATAGTCATTACACTTGTCACCTAAGTTCACATTCATAAAAACAGGATTTGGGGAAGAAATCAACCTTCCTACTAGGACAGGAATGAGAAAACAGTACATACCCCAAGGTGGAAATTATTGAAGTCTTTGGTGATCAGCAATATATATATTTTTAAGATTTTTTTTAATTGACTTTTTGTTTGAGAGAGAGAAGAAGGGAGAGGAAAATATCGACTGGCTGCTTCCTGCACACCTCCTACCAGGGAGCAAACCCGCAGCCTGGGCATGTGCCCCCAAGTGCATGGGATGATACCCAACCAACTGAGCCACAGCAGTCAGGCCAGTGATCCGCAGCAGTGATGCCTCTGTCCCTGCAGCCAGCCTGCTGCTTACCCAGCAGACAGAGCGGAACTGCTTCGGAAAAGTTCTTGTTGACACACATTTCAGCTCCGTCACCAGAATGGCCTGGAAACCCAGCTGCTTCTTGCCAAAAACCCCATGTAGCTAGGCTAGTTCATAGGTTAAGGCCTGTCCACTCAGTCTACAACCCTGGCCTTCTGCCTTGGGACAGTGGAGAGCTGGCCGCGTGCACTGTATGACTCTGCAGGCTGGACCAAACAGAACCACTTCCTCTGTGCTGGCCCTCACTTTGGGAAAATGACTGGGAGCTTCAGAATTACAGCAATTACCCTTCGGCCCTTAGGATCCCAACCATGTCTCAACCGAGTTGTATTTAGTAAACCACATGGCCTCATAAGACCCTTGAGAACAGCTGAACATAATCGGTTAGTAAGGCCGAGCAAGTAATCCGAACTCAAGTGGGGTTTCAGATGTAGGTCCCTTCCATCAGTACAATTCTTCTTAGTTTTTTTTTCTTTTTTTTTTATCCTCACCCGAGGACATTTTTCCATTTTTTGCACAGATAGAGTGGGAGGGAGAGAGAGGAAGAGAGAGAGAGAGAGAGAAACATCGACGTGAAAGAGGCACATCGAGTGGCTGCCACCCGCACAACCAACCAGGGCCGGGGACAAACTGCAACCGAGGTACATGCCCTTAGCGGGAACCGAACCCGGGTCTCTCCGGACCGCAGGCCGATGCTCTAACCACTGAGCAAAACCGGCCAGGGCACAATTCTTCTTAGTTTTATCGATAAATCTGTGAAGCCTTTCTGACCACACACCAGCTCCTGCTCTAGGCTGCTGAGAGGTGTTCAAATCCTACCTCTATCACTGCTTCTGTCCTTAAGCAAATCGCTAACTGCATGTTCTTAGCCAGCACTTTTCCTTTCCAAACTTCACACATGATGCTGAGACCCATCTCCAGGGGCTGTTGTCAGGACCACATGGGATAATTTAGATAGAAAGGCTCGTAAAATCTCAAACATAATATGAAACGTTAGTTATCATAATATGAATTGTTATTACCTCTGGGTTCAAATCTCATTAGACACCCAGTGTTTTCATTTTTGCATGAAGGGAAGGATCCATTCTCCTGCTCATTGATGAAATCCAAAAACATTACATAAATTTTCTCTTGCCCTGGCTGGTTTGGCTCAGCAGTTAGAGCGTCGGCCTGCAGTCCAGAGAGACCCGGGTTCGGTTCCCGCTAAGGGCACGTACCTCGGTTGCAGTTTGTCCCCAGCCCTGGTTGGGTTGTGTGGGTGGCAGCCACTTGATGTGTCCCTTTCACATCGATGTTTCTCTCTCTCTCTCTCTTCCTCTCTCTCTTTCCCATTCTATCTGAACAAAAAATGGAAAAAATGTCCTCGGGTGAAGATAAAAAAAAATAAAAATAAATCTTCTCTTGTTTCCAGTTAATGGTCCCAGTTTCACATTGATGTCACTGTCACAGGTTTTATTTATTTTTTGGCAGAACTTCTAAGTCCAAAGTGCAATTCAGCATAAGCAAAGGCCTGGCTCTGACCCAACATATTAATCAATGATTTAACTCTTCCTCCTTCCATTAAACTTAGGCCTGAAGCAGTGACTTGGCGTTGGAGGAATCAAGAACTCTTAAGCTACCTGAGATGCCTTGAGGACTAAGGAAAACAGCTAGCAGCCCTCAGTCTCCTGAAAAAGGAGGGGCCAAAATGACCAGTGACCTCACTCCTTTCTGATCACCTTAGTTTTGTCCCGTTTTCCAGTAGGTTCTACAGATCAAAATAGTAAGGAAAAAAAGAGGGACAGAGAGAGAAAATACAAAGAGAGAGAGAGAGAGCTATGCTCTTGCTGTGAGTTATATGCTGGATCTATTACAACAGTTTTAAGCACATTCCAGATATTCGTGCTCTCTTTCCCCCTCATTCCTCCCTTGCCTTTCTCACTTTTTTAAAATTGTGGTGTCAAAAATAAAACACATGCCCTGGCCAGTTTGGCTCAGCGGTTGAGTGTCGGCCTGCGGACCAGAGAGTCCCGGGTTTGGTTCCCACTAGGGACACGTACCACACAAAAAAAATAAAATAGAAAATAAATAAATAAAAATAAAACACATAAAATTTACCATCTTAACTATTTTAAGTGTACAGTTTAGTAGTTAGAAATAGTCACATTGTAGTACAGAAGATCTTACAAAAATGACACTCTGTAACCATTAAACCACCCCCATTTCCCTTCCCCCTTTTGCAGACATTTAAATCTCTCATTTCCTTCTAACAATTTTGTTCTTCACAGTGTCTCCCACCAGTAGACCATTCCAGCCTTTTCCAGATATTTAGATATTATACTGTCTTATAGTTTTAGAAGCATCTCTATTTGGCTTTAAAAAACACACAAGAAAAAAAAAAATTACAAAAGCATTTCTTCCAGCGGTGAAACTCTCTCTGGGCAGACGGAAGGCAGCGGGCGGGGTGTTGGTGTTAAAACTGAGCCACCAGAGGAGTGGGGCTTTGTGGGGAAGGGATAAACCACAGAACTCACATGCATGTATGCATGACCAATGAACATAGACAACAAAGCTGGGGATGGGGTAAGGGGGAAGGGGAGGAGGGTGTCAATGGGGGGAAAATGAGAAACATCCATAACAAAAACAAATTAATAAATAAAATATTTAAAAAAAACAAAACTGAGCCACCGAGAGGTGAGAGCGCCTGCTGGGCTTGGTGCTGAGCACAGCCCTTTGATTGCTAATACCTAGTAGGCGTGATTCAAAAGTAAGAACGATAAGGGAGAGGTCCTATAGTCAAAGTGTTGAGAAAGCCTGGATGACTCCAAGTTAAAAAGGACTGCACTGCCCTGACTGGTTTGGCCCAGCGGTTAGAGCGTCGGCCTGCGGTCCAGAGAGACCCGGGTTCGGTTCCTGCTAAGGGCATGTACCTTGGTTGCAGTTTGTCCCCGGCCCTGGTTGGGTTGTGAGGGTGGCAACCAGTCAATGTGTCCCTTTCACATCAATGTTTCTCTCTCTCTCTCTCCCACTGTGTCTGAACAAAATATCAAAAAAAAAAAAAAAAAAAAAAAAGCACTGTGTGGCAGCTCAGAGCTCTGCCCATGCCCCTCAGACTCTGGTGTCCCCTTGCTGGGGGGCTACAGAGGCGCTCCCACCACCATGCAGCGCGAGGAGCCGGGCACCTCACGAGCTGGGGGAGTGGTGGCTCCCTGCTCCCAGCAGGAGGCAGGACGCCCTTCCCCTGGAACAGCGGCCTATCCGGGAGGCTGCGTTTGAAGAAGCCACAGAGACCAGTCCCTCTGTGAGTAGGGAATGGGAAAGTTAGACTTGTCCACTTTTAGAAGTTTGCCCTATCTTTCCCCTTTTCAGAGAAAGAGGGACCGAAACAGAGCACGAGGTATACAGTAGGCACCCAGGAGTGATGTTCGTCTTAAGCAGGATGCCACAGCAAATACCACTGGGCGGGAGGCTTAAACAGCAGACGTTTCTCTCTCACAGCTCTAGAGGCTGTAAGTCTAGGACCAAGGTGCGGGCCGCCGAGGTTCCTGGTGAGAGCCCTTCTTCTGGCTGGCAAACGGCCACCTCCTCACTGTGAACTCAGATGGCCTTTCCTGGGTGTGAGCACATGGAGCTCTCTCTTCTCTCTCCTTCTAAGGCCACTAACGCACTGTGAGGGCCCCACTCTCATGATCTAATCTAACCCTCCTTCTAACCCAATGAAGCCCACCTTCCTGACCTAATCTAATTACCTCCCAAAGGCTTCATCTCCAAATACCATCACACTAAGAATGAAGGTTTCAAACTATGAATATGGGGGAATGTGAGCATTCTGTCTATAGCACTGTCGATGGCTTTATGGAAGACTTAGTCCGCGATTGCTAATGAAGGAAGGGAACTTGGTGTTAAAAGACAGACGTGGCATGGGAAAACTTCATGAGGTCCTTTACTAGTCCATGGCTTTGGATCTACCAAGAGATAAATGATGCCCCTTGTTAGTATAATGCTATCTAACAGGTCTCTCTATGTTTTATGTTTTTTGCTTTGTTACACATTGAATACTTCCAAAAAGTATTTAAGGCACCTTAAAATAAAAGCTGGGACATCAGAAACTATGGAGAAAAAGGCAGTCATAATGATACCAGAAACCAGGGCTAGACAAGTATTGTTATTGAACACTAAATTAAGTTTACTCTGGCCCTGGCCGGATACCTTAGTTGGTTAGAGTTTTGTCCTGTTACACCAAGGTTGCGGGTTCGAGCCCAGTCAGGGCACATACAAGAATCAAGCAATGAATGCATAAATAAGAACAGCGCATCCGTGCTGCTCGCTCTCTCTCTTTCTCTCTATCTCTCCCTTCCTTTCTCTCTCTAAAAATCAATATATTTTTTAAAAATTAAGTTTATTCTGAGCATTTTAGACCGAAACAAAATTGTGATGGCTGCCTATTTCGATTAAATAAAGTTTTTCCCACTAAAATTAAATTCCAAAAGGAATTTATTATTCAATCTAAACAAGAGTGAAAATAACTTTTACTTCATGTGACTGGTTCACGCATTGGACTTCAGTTAAAGCCAGGCACACAGAACATTGATTTGTGGCCAAGCAAGCAGGGCCCTACAAGTCTGAACACATTCATGTCTGATGACCAACCGAATGCAAGGGTGAGAGTCAGAGGAGGCAAGACCAGGGCCCTTCCGAGTGCTCACCCCCCCCCCCCCCCGCCCTGCCACCACCTACCCTGAAAACCTGCACCACATTCAGCTGAACTGCTGATAAAATGTAGATTCTTGAACAAACTCAGACTCACTGAATCAGAATATTGGGAGGAAAGGGCTAGAAATCGACACTTTCGAAACTTCCACCGTGATTCTGATGCCCACGAAAGTTTAAGACACTAGGAGCAAGAAAAGAATAGATGTGTATGGTCTCCCACACACTGGCTCTCATCTTGTCTGCATTGCTAGATAGAGTTTCCTATTCTTTTGTTACCCAATGCCAGCTACCAGAACTGACAAACTTGTGAAAATTAAGGGATCTGAAATATACTCTTTCTCAAAGAAAGGTTACTGTTCCCAGTGGCAGGATCCAAATTTGTCTCGACAAAGAACGACGTGCCTGCCTGAAATGTCTCGTGAGCATTGAGTTGTAGCCCAGTGTCATGCACCATGAAGTCCAGAAGAGATAACTTTGCCTTAAATTTCAAGGATGTAGTTGTCAGCTGCCATGATCGCAAAACGACTTCATGTGGTGCCTAACGTGTATTACAGTGAGAAACAATTCCTCCGGTGTGGCCATCACAATAAATAGTTTAGACAGGTGTGGTCTCTGAACACCAGCTTTCAAAGAAGACTCTGTTGCAAAAGCAACCACTGTCATGACCAAAGGACTGATGGTCAACAAGTCAGGAATATAGTGAGCCAGTTGTTAAACAGATGTAACTTTAAAATCTGCTGTGTGCGAATATTCACACCATGGAAATTAACAAATGCTATCAAATTAGGGCTTATTTTTCCCCTTGGAGAGCTGGTTTCCCAGCCTACCACTGGGGAAGACCGAGAAACGGATCTAAAACACAGAGCGCTGTCACCTTCCTGAAACCCATGACGAGGAGGCCCACTCATCCTGCCTGTGGGCACACTCTCTTGTCCCTCGCCCAGCGCTAGTGTGAGCAGGGGTGTATGGGGAGGGTTGGGATTCCCTGGGTAGTTAGGTGCATCTTACTACTATTTAGACAGGCTCTACATAGTTGATTTGTAAGGGTTGCTACAAAAAATGAAAGGAGACTGAGCTATCAATAAAATGTAGTTGACAGCCTTGTTATGTCCAGGGCCTGTCCTGGAGAGAAGCTTGTCTTTAGGGCACAGAAGCAAAAATCAGACACTGATTTGCCCAAGACTCTCTTGCGCTTATACTGATGTCTCCAGGGGAAAGGCCCATCCTCAGCTTTCTCTCTTGGGCCCCCCTCTACACTTGGACCTAGTTGTTGTCACTGCTATAAAAACACTAGTTTATGTCACGTCAGTAAGAATGTATTAGACGAAGGACAGGAATAGCACCTATCATTGGCATGGATCTTAGGAATGGGCACTTACGGGTAGCATTGTGGCCCTTTGTAGGAAAGGTATTAGAAGAATGCATACTCTGCCCAGTAAGTCTGCTCATAGGGATTTATCCTAAGGAGATCATCAGACTAGTATCCCAGGACATATGTAAAGCATGTTCATTGAAGCTTTATTTATAGAATTTTTTAAAATCCTAAATATAAATCAATAGAAAATGGTACCCCCAGACAAAAGAATTCTTATGAGCCATTAAAAAGAATGATGAATGATGTGAAAATAGAATTAAAATATATCAATGAGTGAGAAACTTGAAAACAATGTTTATTGTGAAACCACTCGTACAAGTCTTCCTATTTCCACATACACCTTCATGGGGGGAAGGCTGGGATGCATTTGGGGAAATGTTAAGAGTAATTATGTCTAGATGATGTGATTTCAAGTAGACTGTTTCTTTTTGTTATCTACATTGCTAATATTTGTGAACTTATCCGATATTATTTGCATAGCAAAAGTAGTATAATTTAAAAAAAAAAAACTTTGTCAAGGCTAAAGGAAGTGAGGGGGCAGGGCTAGTCATCATTTATGACTAACTGTGCTTGTCAGTTTTGTCCGCGTTGAACAAAGGAGATTTACAGGAGGGGGTGGGAACTGCGGAAAGAAGCTGGTAAAGAAAGAGGAACAGTTGCTGAGCACCCAGATTTATTTATTTTTTATCCTCACCCATGGACATTTCTCCATTTTTTGTTCAGATAGAGTGGGAGGGAGAGAAAGGGAGAGGGAGAGAGAAACATCGACGTGAAAGGGACACATCGAGGGGCTGCCACCCGCACGACCAACCAGGGCCGGGGAAAAACTGCAACCGAGGTACATGCCCTTAGCGGGAACCGAACCCAGGTCTCTCTGGACTGCAGGCTGACGCTCTAACCGCTGAGCCAAACCAGCCAGGGCAGCACCCAGATTTTTAACATCTGGCTGGCTTTGGTTTCTATTTGTGTCTTACCCACCTGCCCACGCACCCTCTATATTAGTAAAATCTATTCATCCAGCTTCATTGATGTGAGAGAGGCGATGCTTTCAGTGGAACTCTTTAACATTTTACAGCCGTCGCATCTTTGGGGGAAAAGGTCTAGCGCCACTTCTCATAAAACTGAAAATTCACCACAAACTATCAGCAAAATACATAGAACAATAATGGGCAGCAGCTGCGCTCCAAACATACTGACCAGAAATGGCCACGGGAGAAAAACAGGGCCCCCTTGGAAAGTCACACTCTCTTTAGCTTCCCGCTCTTGGAGCAGCTTTCAGCGTGTTTTAATCAGCCCATCCTTCATGTCTCTTAATATATTCTCCAAAATAGACAAAGCAGTACAATTAAAAGAGCAACAATCATAAATATGCCCCCTCCCCACCCACTTGCATTCCCCTGGCCTCTGAGTGTCAGCCGGGCTCTGGAACTGAGAGCACCACCGTATGGAGCAGCAGTTGCCACTGAGGCAGGTGCACCCGATCTGACTGGTAGACGGACGATAAACATCGGACCCAGCTCATGTTCCTTGCAACACGGCTTGGAACCCAATTCATTTGACCAACACCTAACATAAAACTCTCTAGTCTACCCAACAATGATGCCTCATTTTCCCTACAACCAGCCCTATGGAGAACCCAGAGGAGGTGGACTTCATCTGCGGAACAAAACAGCTAGATAGAAAGCCAATCTGTAAAGAATGCAAGACAGGCCTGGCTGGTGTTGCTCAGTGGATTGAGCATGAACCTGTAGACTGAGAGGTCCCGGTTCCATTCCTGGTCAGGACACATGCCCGGGTTACAGGCTCGGTTCCCCAACTGATGTTTCTCTCTCTCTTTAAAAAAAATCAATAAACATATATATCTTTTTAAATGCAAGACAGTGTTTATGGAGCCACTAACTTGGTGGTAGAGCTACAAATGTCAGAGTTAGGGAAACTGTCCAGTGTGGGCTGACATAACCACAGAGGGGTCACCGTGTCATGGAAGATGGACAGTTTAGCTTGGGGAAGAGGAAGGCACATTAGGAAGACAAACAAGCAAGAGGGTGGTGTGAGGCGGGAGACGGGAGATTGCCTGGAGGAGGCATGCTTGGTGTTGGTAGGAATTCAGAAACGAGGTTAAAAAGGTGAGATTGAACCAATTAAGAAAGAATGTTAAAAATCTTAGGAAAGCCCTGGCCGGTTTGGCTCAGCGGTTAGAGCGTCGGCCTGCGGTCCAGAAGAGACCCAGGTTCGGTTCCTGCTAAGGGCGCGTACCTCGGTTGCAGTTTGTCCCCGGCCCTGGTCGGTTGTGCGGGTGGCAGCCACTCGATGTGTCCCTTTCACGTCGATGTTTCTCTCTCTCTCTCTGTTCCTCTCTCTCCCTCCCACTCTACCTGAACAAAAAATGGAAAAATGTCCTCAGGTGAGGATTAAAAAAAAAAAAAAAATCTTAGGAAAAAGCCCAGGCCTGAGGCTGGAACAAAAGGTAGTATTCACACGGCAGGCAGGAGTGAGGTCTTGAGCAAGCAAGTGATTCAATGAAAACAATGTTCTACCAGGTAGCAGAAATTTCTCCATAAGATTTTAAGTACAGGACTCCCTACGAAACCAGTAAACATATGAGAGTATGTTCTTCCTCTTCTGGACAAGACTACATGCCTTGTTTTACCTAACCTATTGTGGTTTTAAACCATCTAAAACAAAGACTCTTTCTTACCCTAACTGTTAATCAGCTTTTCTCCACCTCCTCCTCCTTCTTCTTTTAATCCACATATATTTGTATCTGCTCCACAGAAGTTGGCTCCACAATCCCTCCAGCTAGAAATACCTCCATTTTTCCCTTATTGGAAACGAAACTGTTCGCCCTGCTGTGCTGCTAAGATAACACATGCTGTGCGCTTCCAGTCAGGTCAGCCAAACCTTCTGGGCTGCTCCTAAGATTACTTACCCAGCCCCACTTGGGGACTAGGTGGCCAAGCTCAGGCCACCACAGGGTGGGGCAGTGGGCTCAATGAGGGCGCAGGGGATGCACCTGAACTCCTACTGGAAACATCCAACATCAAGCCTCCATCCATACAGAAGCCATTGTAATTGCAAGGCCGCCCTCTTGAGGTGCTGCTACCCTTAAAAGACCAGAGAAATGGCTTGGTTTGGAGTGAAATGACCTGGGGAAAATGTCACTCTGACCCCTAGGGCTATGTGGGTCTTGCCTCATCCTTTACTTCCCACAACAACCTAAATATCACCCAAAGAAATGCCACCCACTTTTTTTGTTGTTGTTAATCCTCACCCGAGGATATTTTTCCATTGAATTTTAGAAAGAGCGGAAAGGATGAAGGAAGGGAGGGGGAGAGAGAAAGATTGATGTGAGAGAGACACATCGACTGGTTGCCTCCTGCAAGACACTGTCCAGGGCTGGGGATCGGAGGTATGTGCCATTGACCTGAATCGAACCCATAACCCTTCAATCTAAGGGCCAATGCTCTAACTGCTGAGCCAAACTGACCAGGGCCTACCCAGTCTTTTGAGTGACCACTTTCCAAACACCAACATAGTCTCAAGTTTCTATTTTTAAAAGTAAAAGCAGAGCCCTGGCCGGTTTGGCTCAGCAGTTACAGCGTCAGCCGATGGACCAATGAATCGCGGGTTCAATTCCGGTCAAGGGCACGTACCTCCGTTGAGGTTTGACCCCAGCCTTGGTTGGGGCGTTCGGGAGGCAACCAGTCGATGTGTCTATCTCACATTGATGTTTCTCTCTGTCTCTCTCCCTCTCTGTCTCTCTCCCTCCCTCCCACTCTATCTAATGATAAATAGAAAAATATCCTTGGGTGAAAAATAAAAAAAGTAAAAGCAGAAGAATCCCTCTCTGTGATTACACTGTTGCGTTCCCTCCCCCACCCCAAGACCCTCTTACATATTCCTGCTCTATTCTGCCACACTCCCCCTTTCCAGTGGTTCTCAATCTTGAGCGTGCACTGAATCACTTGGACCTGCAGTGCTGCCCCCCCCACCCCCCCCACCCCCGCATTTTCAAATCAGTAGGTCCAAGGTGAAACAAAAACTTTGCACTGGTGATTAATTTCTAGTGACACCAATTTTCTCTGCTGTGTGATGTTCTCCATCTGTGCTTACCTGCACAGGTGTTCTTTCCAGTTCAAAGCTACCTGGCTCCTGAAAAAGAGATGTGGAGACAGAAAGGACTACAAAGATGAAGGCCGTGCGAGTGGGTTAGTTGCAGCTGGTTGGCTGCATCAGCAAAGGAAATCACTCAGGCAAAACTGGTCAGAGGTAAAGAGGGTGCTTAGTCAGCAGAACTTTCTGAGGTGAGGGAGTTAACAATTTGGTCCCTAGCACCTGTGCTTTAGACCTAGCACCAACACCTTAAATCGTAAAATCTCCCAATCTTATAGCTAGAAGACACCTATTCTAATTTTCTCATTTTAAGTGAGGAAATTAATAATAATGTTTTTAAATATGAGAAAAATGTTGAGGTTCAGAAAAGTTAAGTATCTAGTCCAAGATCTAGAGCTAACAAATGGCAGGAATGGGATTAGAACCCAGGTCGTATGACTTTTGAAAATCACTTTGACTTGTTCAATGTGAAAATGAGAGCAAAGGAAGAGTTCTGCTACCAGTAACTTGTAATGAACCAACCTTTCTGCCTATAAGTTATAAATGCAGAGAAAAGAAAAGTTACTGCATAGGAAAAGATGCAGAAAAAGAATGTACCCATTATCAAAAGAAAGAAAAACAGCTAATAAAAGCAGGCCCACAGACTACCTATTTGTTGGTGTTTAGCAAGCAAATATGGTAAAGATTGTAAAGGAAAAGATAGGTAAGGTACAAAGAGAAAAGAAGTGGTAAATTTTCAGAGTAATATGAAAAATCTTTTTTTAAAAAAACCAAACAAATGGAAATCCAGAGCAGAAAAATAAGTCTGAAATAAAAATTCATCACATGGAATTATTAGGCAATAGTTCATTGAGACAAAAAAATCAGTGAACCTAGAGAGATGAACAGAAATATTCTAAACTAAACAATGAAGAGAAAAAAGATTGAGTAATGAGCAGAGACTCAATGATTCATGAAACTACAACAAACAGTCTAACAGAAATCCTATTAAATGACTGGATACAAGCATTACAAATTAAAAGAAAAGTACAGAGCAATATCCCTCAAAACAAAGGTACAATTATTGACAATCTATTAGCAAAGCAAAGCATATCTATAAAGCAACCAGATATGTGATACTATATCATAACCTAACTGGGTAATGACAAGTTGTTTTAACATTTGAAAATCAATTAATGAATTGCACATTAATAGAACAATATAAGAAAACTTACATGACCATCTATGTGGAGGCAGAAAAAGCATCTGATAAATTTTGATACCATTTTATTATTAAAAACAAAAAACAGCATACTTAAGGTCAAAATATTGACTGCATTCTAAGATTGAGACCAAGGCATCCTAAGATCGAGTACTTCAACACTGCCCTGGAGTTCTTAGTCTGTGCAATGAGGCAAATATTATGTTTTAATTAATGAATTAATTGTAAAGAGCTTGACAAGGAAGAAGTAAAACTCATTATTGCTCATGGCATAATTGTCGA
Organism: Molossus molossus; assembly: GCF_014108415.1. Taxonomy (NCBI): domain Eukaryota; kingdom Metazoa; phylum Chordata; class Mammalia; order Chiroptera; family Molossidae; genus Molossus; species Molossus molossus. The sequence goes on from NW_023425344.1 coordinate 143,688,329, forward strand.
TGTAGAAAACTCTAAGGAATCTGGGCGTGGAGACAACACAAAACAAAAAACACTAAAAGAACTAATAAATGAATTTAGCAAGATCACAGGACACAATGTTCATATGAAAAATAAGTTGTATTTCGCCCTGGCCGATTTGGCTCAGCAGTTAGAGTGTCAGCCCAAAGGGTTACAGGTTTAATTCTGGTCAAGGCCACGTACCTGGGTTGTAGGTTCGATCCCCAGCCCTGGTCAAGGTCGTGTGGGAGGCAACGAGTGGATGTGTCTCTCTCACATTGATGTTTCTCTCTCTCCCTTCCTCCCTCTTTTTCGCCTTCCACTCAGTCTAAAATTCAATGGAGAGCCTGATCATGTGGCTCAGTGGATTGAGCATTCTCCCGTGGACTGAGAGGTTCTGGTTCCATTCCTGTCAGGGCACATGCTGGGGGTTGCGGGCTTGATCCCCACTAGGGGGCGTGCAGGAGGCAGCTGATCCATGTTTTTCTCACACAATGATGTTTTTATCTCTCCCTTCCTCTCTCTAAACAATCAATTAAAAAATATTTAAAAATTCAATGGAAAAATATCCTCAGGTGAGGATTAAGAAAAAAGTTCTAAGCAGGTGGAGGGGGGGGATGGGAGCAGGGAGGAGGGTGTCAATGGGAGAAAAAAGAGGGACATCTGTAACAAAAAAAATAATAATTAATTAGTTACTTATTTTTTTAAAGTTCAAACCTTTGTTGAGAAGAATTTTAAAATGTCTGTAAATGGAGAGATGTGTTATATTCGTGAATCAGAAGACTCAATTTGTTAAGATGTAGTCCTCCCCAAGATGATGTATAGATTCAACATGATCCCAATCAAAATTTCTCCAGACTTTTTTGGTAGCAGTTAGCAAGCTGATTAAAAAATATGAAGACTTAGAATAGTCTTGAAAAAAGACATACTGGTTTGGAAGCATTACACTTCAAGATTTACGATAAAGCTACAGGACAGTGTGGTATTGGTGCAAAGATAGACAAATAGATCAGAGAAACAAAATAGGGAGCCCAGAAGTTGTGTCTGAGCACACACACACATATAATGCAATCAGTTGCTTTTCCACAAACGTTTCCAGGTAATTCAATGGGGAAATTCATTTCAACAAATCCTGCTAGAACTATTAACTATCCATATAGAAAAAGATGTTTCCCTCTACCTCACACCACATGCAAAAACTTATTTGACTTGAATCTTAGACCTAAAAGTTCAAACTATAAAGTTCCTAAAAGAAGAACACAGGGATATATTTTCATGACCCTGAGGTATGTAACAATTTCTTAGACAGGACACAAAAAAGTATTAACTATGGAAAAAAAAAAAAAAGATTGATGAATTAGAAATGATCTAAAATACTTCTGTTCAAAAGATAAAATTAAGAAAATTGAAAAGGCAAGCCACCGGCTGGGAGAAATATGCAATAAATTTGTCTAACACAGGTCTTATCCAAAATATATAAAGTACTTCTACAAATCAAAAATAAAAAGACAACCCAATTTTTAAATGGACAAAGACTTTCACAAAAGACAATATACAGGTTATCAATAAGCATGTAGAAAGATGCTCAAGACCATTAGTCATTAGGGAAATGCAAATTAAAACCAGAGCAACGTGCCACTTCACACCCATTGACAATCACAATGAACAAGATTGCCGATAGTAAATGGTCGCAAGGAGGTGAAGCAACTGAAATTTTCTTACTGTGTTAGTGGGAGTTTAAAATGGTACAGCCATTTGAAATAACAGCTCAGGAGTTTTGTAATAAGGTTCAACACACACCTACTATATGACCCACCACTTCTACTCCTAGGAATTTGCCAACAGAAATAAAAACAGGACATTGGGGAGTTGAGAGGCAGAGAGGTTTTGTAGGTGTGATTGGGATGGAATCCAAGCGGAGAGGGTGGAGGTGTGTATGGGAGGCAGGTACAGAAGTGTAGAAAGAGCCATGGCTGGAGGGCGTGTGGGACATGGAGTTTTTTGCTTGTTATGATACAGCCTTGAGCAGATTATAGAGATACATATGTCACAACAACAATCAAAATAAATGCCAACGGTATTGTTTAACCAAATAGAAAAACTGTAGGAAAATAAACAAAATATTTGTAAAATACCTGGAGAAGAGTTTGGAGGAGGTAACTTTGTCTAGAAACAGTATATTAAATTAAATTTAAAAAAACTATCCCTAGCTACATGAACTCTTGAAAATATGTCAAAAAATAATTAAAATGCAAACAGACCAGGAAAAATACTTGCACCAAATCTAACAAAGGGTTAGTATCTTTATTAGTATGAGAAAAGTCCTTATTAATTGATTGTTTTAAATGTCTCCAATGGACAAATGAGAAAAGGACATAAACCTAACATTCAAAAAACCAGATTGAGTGGACAAATAAATGAAATAATGTTCAACTGTTCTAATCAAAGAAGTTAAAATACAAAATTTTCATTTTGCTACTAAATTAGCAAAAAGAAACTTAAACTACCATAACTAATGCTGGCAAAGAGATAGTTTATAAATAGATGGATAAAGAAGCAATATATAATTACATGTCACTTATATATTATAAATTGGCATAATTCTTTTGAAAGTCATTTGGCATCAATTGTCATCAAATTGTTCTGACTGTTGTTTAGAGTCAACAGCATTTCATTGCAGAAGCCCTATCGATAAAGATGTCCCTTGTAGGGTTAGTTATTATAACAAAAGCGGGGGGAAAGAAATTTAAATGTCCAAACAGAGAAGAAATGGTCAGGCACCCTGGTCAAAAGCTGAGGCCCTAGAATCAGACCTGGGCAGACTCCAGCTCTGCCTTCCGGGGACTGTGTTACCAAGTGCCCTCCAAAATTTCTCTTCTGAAAATTTAAGAAGTAGTGAATAATATTGCCTGCCATCCTAAAGTTGTAAGAAATAAATGAGATAAACATGGAAAGCACATGGCAGTCAGCTTAGCATATAATAAACATAGTACATGTTCGATATTATTATTCCTTCTGCTTGACGAAATACCATTTAGCCATAAGAAATATGTAGAGAATATTTTAAAGAAAATGTTTAGCCAAATGCATATGGTATGTTAAGTAGGAAAAATATTTACACTGCAATTATAATAAACCATCTATTTTTAGTAAACTATATGTGGCTGCAGGTCACCTGGAGGTATGAAACGAGTTTAATAAAGTTGTATTAGGATGATAAGATTATGGAGAAATTTCCCTTTACATCTTTCTTATAATAGTGTTTGCATGCATAAAAATAAATTCACAAAGCAGGAAATATCCTCTAGCAGCCTAGGAGTTCCAATTTTTTATTCAGAAGCTGGGAGAGGCGAGGGCAGCGGCCCGGGATGCTAGGTCCCGCCCTTGCTTGTTGATCTTGACCATCCGCTGGCCAGAAGGCCAGTCACCTCTCTGTGATGACTAAAGGCTCCATGTTTTCAAGCTTTCTAACTGAATTCACGGGCACATCGACTCTGTGTCTACTGTCCTCACCTTTACAGATTTTGCCCCTAACCACACAGCACAAGCAGGTACACAAAGGAGCCACAGGAAGATGGGCCACGCACTGGGATGCCTTCTGCAAACTTCCCAGACAAGAAAAGCTGTATTTTCAAGCCAAGTGTTGCCTTGAAAGCCTCTTTCCTGTTCAAAAGCCCTTCAGTCTGGGCTTAATCCAGATGATTAAATAGAGCTTTGCCGTTTAACTGCTTCATGCCCTCCGTGTGTTGGTTATGCCTACATGACACCAAGTTTGTGGGAGTACAGATAAATGACTTTAAGCAGTAAAGGGCTTGGGAACAAAATTGAGTCCCCAGTTCAAGCCATTGCTTGAGGAAGACAATGGTTTACTCATGTTTCAATGTAAGTAGCTAATGGTAGACGTGATTAAAACCTGCTTAGTATAAATTTGAATCCCAGCAAATGAAAACAGTTTCACTCTATTCGTCTTGGAGCTTGAGGCATCATGCAGTCCACAGATGTTCTATTTAGCATATACTGAGCATCCACCATGTGCCAGGAATTACACTAAGTACTACAAACAAATTCTCAGGGTTGAAAAAGAACTTGAAGATCATGTATTCTAACCACCCAATAGATTCTTGGATCTGATTGACAGTATCTCCATCAAGAAGAACTTTCATGGAAAGGAAATCCCAGGTTCCCAAGGCTGTCCATCCATTTCAGGTCAGCTCTGTCTGTTAGCAAGTTCTCCCTTGGATTAATTCATAATTCCCATTCACCAGTTATGCTGCAGGAACTGGACTCAGCCACCGCCTTTTTTTTTTTTTAACCCTTACCTGAGGACATTTTTTCCATTTTTTGTTCAGATAGAGTGGGAAGGGAAGAGAGAGAGAGAGAAACATCGACGTAAAAGAGACACATCAAGCGGCCACCACCCGCATGACCAACCAGGGCTGGGGACAAACTGCAACTCAGGTAGGTGCCCTTAGCGGGAACCGAACCCAGGTCTCTCTGGACTACAGGCCGATGCTCTAACCACTGAGCCAAACCGGCCAGGGCTCAGCCATCACCTTTTGCTAAGAACATGAATTACTGCTCTCCCTTGTGCTGGCTGTAAGTTCCTAGTTGTCTCTTACCCTGTGACTCAGCAAAAGTTGCAGACACTTAGATGTGGACATTGACAATTCACCAAACAGGTGCTCTGTGCTCTGGCACCCTCCAGAAATATGGAGTTCCAGGTTAGTTAAAATGGTGTTTAGGTGCTGGATTTCAGACCTCTAGCTGATATTCAGTCTATGCAGTTAGGAGCCCAACAGAAGCAAATTCCTCTTTTAGGCTCTTGGATGATGAGTCACAAATTCCATAAAAGGTCCAACTCCCAGCCCCCAGCACTGAAGATTAATGGCTTTTCACCCTGAGCATAAACATGTGATCTTCTTGAGGCAGATGCATCCTCAGAGGGCATTCTGACCAAAAGTTAGTACCCACCCTGGTTATGAGGTCATGCTTTGCTTAAGAAACAGAAGTAAGTAGGGGTGGAGAGGCTTGATGGCTAAAAGAAATGGCCTGAAAGAAAACTCATTTAAATTTTTTAAATTTTAAAAAATTGTGCTATTTGACCCTGAAGCAACATGTTCAAATTTTTGATGGGAAATGGCTTTGAATTTAGAGTACTCTACCCACTCAAACCACTCATCGAAAGTAAAAGGACAAAAGGAAACTGGTGGGCATGGGCATACATGCAAGAACTCAGAAGGTGCCCGGTACCCACCATGGAAAGATGACCTGAGAAACTACTTTGGCAAAACATAAGAGGAATTTGAGAAAGGGAAAGAAGTGGGATTTTTTTAAAAATGGACCCAGGAGACATGTCATCAGGCTGGGCAGTCTGGAGTGCCCTCTGTCCAGCAACAAAGCTCTAGAATCAGAAAACTGAGTTTCTGTTTCTGTAGGTCCATTCACACTTGAGAAGTTGTCTAAAAACATTTATCTCCATTGAGCCTGGTCTTTGATTCATCTTGTCTTCTTCCACCGTGGCTAATTCACACACACAACAATAGCGTTCTACTGGGGTTGATACAAGCCATTTCCAGCCCCTGGCCTAGCAGTTTTTCAAGGGATCCATCTCTGATCATCTTGCTGGGGATTTCCTACAGCAGAAAAGACAGAACTGCTGAATTCATGGTTGTTGAATCTGTGGTGACTACTTTTCTGACCCCAAAATCAGGACATAATGGACGATCAACTTAGAATATATTGTCTGAACAAAAGAGACAAAATGTCTAAAACCAGCCCCGCTGGTGTGGCTCAGTGTTTGAGCATCTACCCATGCACCAAGAGGTCGCCGGTTGGATTCCCGGTCAGGGCACTTGCCCAGGTTGTGGGCCAAGTCCCCAATGGGGGGCGTGCAGGAAGCGGCCAGTCGATGTTCTCTCTCATTGATGTTTCCATCCCTCTCTCGCTCTCCCTTCCTCTTTCTCTAAACAATAAAGAAAAAAAATTTTTTAATGTCTAAAACCAGACATTTTTTGAAAATTCAGGATCTATGGCTACTCTTTTTGTCCTGGAGAAGAAAAAGCCGGTGTCGCAAGCTGAAGGCCTTGCCTAGTGGGCACTTGGATAATACTCCTTTCACGGGAACTGCTTCCTGTTCAGCTGCTCCTTGCCCAGCCCTCCCAGTGGCTCTGCCTCACCTGGACACGCAAAGACACCAGGCCTTTTAACAGGCCCAGAACTGGGCACTGCTTGAAAACGGTGGCCTTTCGGGAGTTGTTTAATGATCATGCAGATGAAAGCCTATTGTGAGGGTGGGGTTGTGGAGACACAGAAGGAGAAAGTGTCTGTTAATTCAGCCTCTGCTCTTTGTGCCTAAACACTGAGCTCAGGCCCCCACGTGAATCCCACTCAGCAACAAGTTCTTCAGTTGGAAGACAGTTGGGCAGCTTGTTTTTATGACTCCAGCAGGGTGAGGGTTGGGCACCTAACCTTCATCTTAAGCCACCTGTCAAGGTATTTCTTCCTACCCCTTGGAATATTCCACTTCATAAGAGTTCTGAAAATGTGTTTTTCCATCTCATTACATTTCCATGACATTTCAGTGTTTCTTACAGATGGTCACCCCTAACAACTGTAGAGCTCACTAGTCTGTTCCTTGATGAATTCTGATCACGAGCCCTTAGGAAATGCTACAACTCCAGGAATGTATGTGCAGAAGATGAACCTCTGGGCGCAGCCCTTATCTCCAGGGCTCCTGCAAGTGACCCATTGGTCTTGGCCACCGGACTGCCCCAGAGCTAGATGAGAAAGGTAGATAAGAACTGGTGGTTGTGTCATATTCGGTAAACTCTGTGCAAGAGGGAGAAGATAAGCACTGGGCAGGCTCATTTCCCCACAGAGATTGCTTCACATCCAGTAGACATGTGCCCCAAATTCAGAGAAGCAATAAGCACTTTGCAAATATTTACCTAGCTACCTGGCAACAGGGCAGTACAGGTTCTAGTGAACCTCAAAGACACACGCCCTGCACGCCATTCTTCTCACACACGTGAACAAGCAACAGCCTTTCCTGTGGCCGTCGTTCCAAGTGCTGAAAACATGTGGATGTTGGGCCCCTTCGACGTCCAAATCGCCCAGTTCTCCGGAATGTGACTCTCCAGTGGAGAAAATAAGTATGGGAGGTTTGCTTTCACATGTGAAGTAAACGGCACCAGTTGGCCTCGGAGTTCAGACTCATCCTTCTGTTCTCAGCAATGAGATTCACAATCACCACAGACTTTTCTAGTTCTGCTGCTGATCTTCCACAGATAAATTAAGGAAACCAAGTTTGGCCCTTAAATCCACGAGACAGAACATGATGGAGAAAGGACCCAGCATGTAACCTTCCTACACTTTCCATCCACAGCTCAGGGGAAACTTAACACACACCTTCAGAGACGAATCTGACTCAGCCACCTTCTCCAAATGTGTGCGTAACTGTGGGCTCAGTGGTATCGACAGCATGTTACTAGAAAAGCCCGGTTGAAAGGTAAAACACATATAAAGAACACAGGAGGAAGACTTTAGTCACTAAAAACCCACATAGCAAGACAGACATTTGTCTTCACATAAATAGCATCCTCAGATACGCCATATGTCACGCTCTTATGTTTGAGGGCCTCGCGCAAGATGAATGTGACTAGGCCTTTTTATTAACCTCCACTTGCATGGTGCCATCTTGTGGTAAATCCCTTTAGCAATTTGAAAGAAACAGAAGGCCAATTGTTTTCTACTTTATACATTTTGTGAAGTGTAGTATTTAGATTATTTCTGACCAGTTTAAGAACAGCTTAAATTTTCACTTCCTAATTTAAAACAAAATAGAAAAAAAAGAGTTTATAATATGTTTTTCACTGATCTAAGACTTAATGAATATTGATAGAAATTTCCCCACCCAGAAGTCAACAATCATAGAATCAAGGGAGAAAATCTGAGGAAAGAATCTGACTATTCACAGAAAAATATTTTTTTAAATGACAATTACCTAGCCAGGCCAGTTTGGCTCAGCAGTCAGAGTGTTGGCCTGTGGACCAAGGAGTCAAGGGTTCGATTCCAGTCAAGGACACGGACCTCAGTTGTGGTTCGGTCCCTGGCCCCGGTTGGGATCTTGAGGGAAGCAATCAGTTGATGTGTCTCTCTCACATTGATGTTTCTCTCTCTCTCTCGCTCCCCACTCCCACTCTGTCTTAAAATAAATAGAAAAGTATTAATATAATAAAAAGTAATTTTTATTTTAAATGACAATTACCTATCTTTGAGAAAACACTTCATTCAGCATTTCAGGCTCTAAACCAGGTTGCACTAGCACATGATTGAATGGTTTACAGCATAAGGACATGTTTCCAGATACAGTCATTGATAAGTTAGTTTCAAACAACCTGAAAGGATTTTAAAGTCTGAACACATGAACTCTGGGTTTTTGTATTTACTTTTTTATCTTGAGAAAGAGTTACCAGTGGGTTCTCCCTGAAGCTTAAACAAAGAATGATGGGTGTCCCATTCGCTTACAAAAGCTTCATCCAATTGTTTGTGTATCTGCAGAACCTGAACTGAAACAGAGGTTTCCTCATTTCTTGTCTTACAGTCTTTGCTGTAGCTCTTAGCGCTCGACCTAGATAGCGAACCCACACTAGTTAGGAGTGGGGTGAAGTTCTGCATTTTGTGTGGTTATGAAATCAGAGCTGCGAATCTGTGGTGGGGGAGTCATGGGGAGACATGTGAGCAAGATGCCCAGCTGGGGACTGGAGAAGCTCCAGGCCACTCTCAGGATTTTTAATGTTGCCAACATAGATTTACAGCAAACAGACCCCCCCACCCAATCCACCCAGCTGGAAACCACCCCAGCCTGAAGAAGCTTCCTAAGCCCTTCTCTTACTTCATGGTTCTACAACGGTGTCAAGTTCACAGAAGGTGCTCAGTGAATGCCCTTGACTGGCTGGTTGATGACACATCTCATCACAGTGAACCACAGAAGAACTCAATGCTTGGAGCATAACGGCCACTAAATAAATATCTGGTTGGCTGCATTTAAAAATATTTTGATCAGAATTCTCTCTTGCCTGAAGTCTAAGTCTTTTTGATCAGACTAAGGTTAAACACACATTTGTTGAATGCCCACTGGTATGTCCAAGGCACAGTCACCTATAATCTCACATGTGGCTAAATTTGTGCAGCTATCTGGCCATTGGAGGCCATCCTTTGGTAAACATGGATCACTGTGGTGGGAAGTCACTCTACTGGAAGAAATAAGCAGTGATGAGAGAGGTATCACAAATAGCTTTCAGGGAATTGGGAGGAGGAGGGTGCCTGAAAATGATTTTGAGGGTCAGGAGGACAACTAACTTCAGCCCTCTAGGTGACAGGTGCTGGGCAGAAAGCCACACACAGTGCCCTTGGTCAGGTGAGAGATGGAAGGAGGATGTGATTGGAAGTTGGCCATCAGCTTCTGAGGAAGGGAAGCCACAGGATGCCATACGAGCCCAAGAGTAGAAGTTATTTTTGGTGAGAATGTTAAAGTGGGACAAAGGAGGAAAGTGTGTTGACAGGTGATTAACAAGATGAATGAGTGTGAGGAATTCATAGCTCCCTTCCTGTCCGCCCTCCCCAGTTTCATTGCTGACTAACAAGTCGTGGAGAGGCAAGATTGCGAGTCTAAAATGAGGAACATTCATTTCTGTTGGTCTTAGCAGCCAAAAGAAAATGTTAGAAGGAAAAAAAATTGCTCAGCCGGTGTGGCTCAGTGGTTGAGCATCCACCCAAGCACCAAGAGGTTGTTGGTTCAATTCCCAGTCAGGGCACATGCCCAGGTTGTGGGTCCAATCCCCAGTGGAGGGCAGGCAGGAGGCGGCCAACTGATATTCTCTCTCATCGATGTTTATCTCTCTCTCTCCCTCTATAAAATCAATAGAGAAAAGAACTTAAAAAAAAAGAAAGAAAATTAATACAAGTGATTAAGGGTGAGGAGAGTATGGTGGTGACAATGTGGATTCAGGTTGTCCATTTTCTTCTTGTTCCATTACCGACACACTCTGAGACATGTTTGCGATGCACCAACCTGGAAGGAAGGGGAGAGAAGATGGAAGAAGTGTCGGGGGCATAATTAGGCAGTGGGAGAAGGGGAAACAAGCTTGGGAGAAGCAGTGGAAATCACTGCAAGGCCCTAGAGTAGTTGAAAGCAGTACTTACGAAGTGATAGTGGGAAAGGCTGGAGACAGGACACTGAGAACAGGGGAGAGGTGAGAAGGTGTGAAGGCGTTGGGGGCATAGGCAGACACAGAGCTTGTGGTGGGAGGTCTCACCATGCCCTTGAGTGAATTCTGCTGCTCCCCACCCCAAATCCCCCTGCCACCGCCCTCCTCATCAGGTCACCGATGAAGTCACACACTCAGTCTCAGGTAGACAGTAACTGCATCCAGAACAGATAACACCCTGTAAGAGGAAACATATAAGTATTCTGCCCCCTGGTCTTCCACCTCCATCCCCCCAAAGAGGATGCCCATTCCCCTGGGGCCCTTCTGAATAACAAATTTGGAGGGAAAATAAAGGGAAAACAAAAATAATGCAAAGGTTTATCTAAGAGCAGAATTTTCCATGAGGCAACACTGCTCCCTTCTCTTTTGCCCACAGCCCACTGTGTATAGCACCATTCTTGCTGGGCTGGTGGCAGACAAGCCCCCTGGGGAGCAGGGCTGGCTGCCACTGGTCAGTTGAAGTTAAGGCCACCAGGTCTGAGCATCCTTAGGAAGGTTACTTCTCTGTGGCCTCCCCACTTCCTCCACCCAGCCCGCCAACTCCCCCCAATGGAACACACAGCTCCTGCTGCAGATGGGAACACAAAGCCAGCACAGGTAATACAAGTGGTTTGTCTATAGATGCTTTCTAAGCCCAGGCCGGATTGGCTCAGCGGTTGGAGCATTGGCCTGAGGACCAGAGAGTCCTGCCTGGGTTCAGTTCCCGTAAGGGGCACATACCTAATAAATAAATAAATAAATAAATAAATAAATAAATAAATAAATAAATAAATAAATAAACTTTCTATGCAAATGTCCACAGATATGAAAGAACAATGCTTGGGAAAGGTTAAGAGTGGAGATGACAATGTAAAGAGTCAGTGAACTGAAGATAGAAATATCTAGTCTAAAGAATAGAGAAAAAAAGTATATATTTTTATGATTTTTTTCTTATTAATCCTTACCCAAGGATATTTTCCATTAATTTTTTTTTAGATAGACTGGAAGAGAGAGAGAAAAAGAGAGAAACATCAATGTGAAAGAGACTGAGACCAGGGATTGAACCTGCAACTCAAGTAAGTGCCCTTGACCAGAATCAAGCCTGAGACCCTTCAGTTGGCAGGCTGACACTCTAACCACGAAGCTACACTATCCAGGGCAAAAGTATATATTTTCTTTTCCAAACTTAACTTTATTGTTGAATGTATTACAGATGATACTCCTTTTTCCCCTACGGACCCCCTCCTCCCTGCCCCCGTCCCACTCCTGACTTTCCCCACACTGTTGTCTGTGTCCATTGGTTATGCATATAAGTTCTTTGGTTTATTTCTTCCCACGCCCCTACCCCCTTCTCTTTGAGGTTTGTCAGTCTAAAAACAAATTTGTACTTCTTAATCCCTTGACATTTTTCACCCATTCCTCCAACCCCCCTCCCATCTGGCAAAGAACAAAATGTTCTCTGTATCTATGAGAATATTTCTGTTCTGCATGTTCATTTTGTTTGTAGATTCAGTTGTCAATATATATGTACTCATTGCCATTTTGTTTGTTCATACTTTTGATCTTTTTTTCCTTCAAAAAGACCCTTCAACATTTCATATAATACTGGTTTGGTGGTGATGAACTCCTTTAGCTTTTTCTTGTCTGGGAAACTCTTTATATGGCCATCAATTCTAATTGATAGCTTTGCAGGATAGAGTAATCTTGGTTGTAGGTTCTTGCTTTTCATCACTCTGAATATTTCTTGCCACTCCCTTCTGGCCTGCAAAGTTTCTTTTGAGAAATCGGCTGACAGTCTTATAGGAGCACCCTTGTAGGTAACCAACTGCTTTTCTCTTGCTGCTTTTAAGATTCTCTCTTTGTCTTTAACCTTTTGCATTTTAATGATGATGTGTCTTGGTGTGGGCCACTTGGGGTTCATCTTGTTTGGGACTTTCTGTGTTTCCTGGACTTGTATGTTTGTTTCCTTCACCAACTTAGGGAATTTTTCTGTCATTATTGTTTCAAATAGGTTTTCAATTTCTTATTGTCTCTCTTCTCCTTCTGGCACTCCCATGATGCAAATGTTGGTACACTTGAAGTTGTCCCAGAGGTTCCTTACACTGTCCTCAATTTTTGGATTTTCTTTTTCTTTTTGTTGTTCTGATTGGGTGTTTTTGCTTCCTTATATTTCAAATCGATTGTTTGCTTCTTGGCTTTACCTACTGTACTATTGAATCTCTGTAAATTATTCATTTCAGTTAGTGCCTCCTTCAATTCTGACTGATCTTTATGCTCTTGAGGCCCTCACTAAGTTCACTGAGCATCCTTATAAGCGGTGTTTTGAACTCTGCATGTGTTAGATTGCTTATCTCCATTTCGTTTAGTTCTTTTCCTGGAGTTTTGTTCTGTTCTTTCATTTGGGACATGTTTCTTTGTCTCCTCATTTCAACTGCTTCCCTGTGTTTGTTTCTTTGTATTAGGTAGAGTTGTTATGTCTTCTGGGCTTCCTAGAGTGGCCTATTGTAGTAGGTGTCCTATAGGGTCCAGTGGCACAGCCTCCCCAGTCTCCCAGCTGGACCCTCGAGGTGCACCCCTAGTGTGGACTGTCTATCCTTCTGTTGTAATTGAGTCTTGATTGCTGTTGGCACATCAATAGAGGGTTTTACTCAGGCTGATCAGCTGCAAGGACTGGCTGTGCCCACTATCCACCGACCTCTGACTATCAGGTGATCAGCTGTGCAGGGCCCATCACACAGAGAAAGACTTACTTCAGCAGGGATCTGGTACCCACTTAGTCCACTCATTGTGTATGTCATTTGTGGAGGTGTTTGGGTGGTGGTGTTTTGATGTGGTCTGAATCTGTCCACTGGGTGTGCTGGCTCTGGGGCCAGGTCAGCCACTGCCTGTATTCTACCCAGGGCAACCAGGCATAAGCTATAAAGCAGTCTGCAGATAGCTGGATGCTTCTTGTGCTGGGCTTGGAGGTGCCCAGGCAAAGCCAAGTTGTGAACCAAGGTTGGCTGCTTCTAGTGCCAGGCCTGGGCCACTTATCAAGTGGTATGGGGTTCACTGAGACCAGATGCTGTTTGAGAGTTTTAGGAAAATCTGAAGCAGGATCCAAGACAGGCTATTCCTATGGTAAAACCACTGAAAACAGCTTGGGTGGACCTGAAAGTTGGTTGGGGCAGGGCCTCAGGAAATCACCAGGGTGGGGCAAACAATGTGAGCCAGGTTGCTGGAGTCCAAGATATGGTGGCCGTCTACTGGCCTCGTAGGGGAAGGGCTCGCCAAAGGAACAAAGGCCTCTGCCAGATATCTGTCCAGGAGAAAGCTGCTTCTCCAGCCCTCACCCCAATGCCAAAGACCTCAGTTCTTCCCCATTTGTCTCTGGTGCCTTTTGAGCTGCCTCCATCATGCTGGAACCTGAAGGAAGCAGGTCTGAGTAAGTCCATGCGCGGGCCCTTTAAGAGTAGCTGCCTGGGGCTCCAGCAGCCTCAGCCTCCCTGAGCCTCAGTTCCCACTGGTTTTACAGCCAGAAGTTATGGGGACTTCTCTTCCTGGCACTGGAACCCTGAGCTGGTGGCCTATTGTGAAACGGGGACCCCTCAGTCCTCAGGGAGGACCTTCCCAGCTGAGGCATCCTCCTGATTTTTATCCACCACACCCGGGTGTGGGACCAGCCCATCCACCTCCGCCCCTCATACCAGTCTCAATGTGGCTGCTTCTTTAATTTCGTAGTTGTAGGACTTCCATTCAGCTCAATGTCAGGCAGTTCTGAATGATGGTTGTTCTGTAGTTTAGTTGTAATTTTGATGTGGTTGTGGGAGGAGGCGATACCGCATTTACCTACGCCGCCATCTTGACCGGAAGTTAAAAGTATATATTTTCAAAGGGCATAGAACTATAGGAGCTATAGACTATCAGAAGATTTGACATTTGTGTCTTTGGAGCCCCAGAGGAAGACGAAAGATTGGTACAGAAAATATGTTTGAAAAAATAATGATCCCAAACTCCCCAAATTTGGTAAAAGATATAAACTTGTAGACTCAGGAAGCTCAGAGGACCCCCAGACAAAATAAATACAAAGAAAACCATGCACAAATACATAAAAGTCAAACTGTGGAAAGCCAAATATGTGTGTGTGTATATATATATATATATATATATATATATATATATATATATATATACAGTGATACCTCGGTTCTCGAACATAATTCGTTCCAGGAGGACGGTCGAGAACCGAATTGTTCGAGAACCGAAGCAATGAAACCCAATAGGAAAGCGTGACTCCACAAAGCGTGACTCTCTCTCTGCACTCACACTGATGACGCCAGCAAGGCGCGCTGGGCCGAATGAACGCCATTCGGCTCAACTCGGCTCATCTCGGAAGTTCGAGTTCCAAATATTTGTTCGGATTCCGAGACAAAAGTTTCTCGAATCTCCATTTGGTCGAAAACAGAGTCGTTCGAGAACCGAGGTATCAAAATATATATATATATATATATATATATATATATATATATATATATATATATATATATATATATCAAAAGCAGCTAGTAATTTCTATCAGAATTGCAGCCGAGCTAAATCTCAGGAACCTGGGAGGCCAGAAGACACTGGAACAGCATCTTAAAAGTTCTCAGAGGTGCCCTGGCTGGTTTGGCTCAGTGGTTAGAGTGTCAGCCTGCGGTCCTGAGAGACCCGGGTTCGGTTCCCACTAGGGGCACTTGCCTCAGTTGCAGTTTGTCCCCGGCCCTGGTTGGATTGTGTGGGTGGCAACTACTTGATGTGTCCCTTTCACATCGATGTCTCTCTCTCTCTTCCTCTCTCCCCCTCCCACTCTATCTGAACAAAACATCAAAAAAAAAAAAAAAGTTCTCAGAGGAAAAAACTTTTGTTGTTTTTTTTAATCCTCACCCGAGGACACTTTTGCATTTATCTTCAGATAGAGCAGGAGGGAGAGAGGGGGGAAGAGAGAGAGAGAAACATCGACTGCTCGCCACCCACACGACCCCAACTGGGGCCAGGGACAAACTGCAACTGAGGTACATGCCCTTAGCGGGAACTAAACCTGGGACTCTCTGGTCCATAGGCCAATGCTCTAACCGCTGAGCCAAACTGGCCAAGGCGGAAAAAACTCTTAATCTAGAATTTTGTATCCCATGAAAATATTCTTCAGGGATAAAGGCAAAATAAACACATTCTCAGATACAGGAAAATGAAGAGAATTCTCCTCCAGCAGACCTGAGCTAGAACTGCTAAAGTAAGTTCTTTGGGCTAAGGTGAAATGATGCCAGAGGGAAAGAAACTCGGCCATTAAAAATTGAAAGAAGCTGCCCTGGCCGGTTTGGCTCAGCGGTTGGAGCGTCAGCCTGCGGTACAGAGAGACCCGGGTTCGGTTCCCGCTAAGGGCACGTACCTCGGTTGCAGTTTGTCCCCGGCCCTGGTTGGTCGTGCGGGTGGCAGCCACTCGATGTGTCCCTTCACATCGATGTTTCTCCCTCTCTCTCTTCCCCTCTCTCCCTCCCGCTCTGTCTGAACAAAAAAAAAATTGAAAGAAGCTACAGAAATGGCTGGATCTGGGTCACATAATTCAGGTCGGCTATTCTATATGCAGTCCACACGAGCTCTCCCTTTGGCTCAGGTACAGTTGTATGTGCATGTCTATTTCTCCACTGATGCATTTCCCCAAGGTCAGAGAATGTTTTATGATGACTCTCATATTCACCTACATACAGTACCTGCCATTGTGTGTGACCTAGTGGATGGGTTCAACAGTTCAGGAGCCACAATGCCTGGACTCCAATCCTGCAACAGCCACTAACTAATAGGGTATCCTTGAGCTTGTCACGTAATCTCTTTGTGATTGTATCCTTGCGCATAATGTGGGGTACTAATGTATTTACCTTACATGTTGCTATGAAGGTTACATTAGTTAATACAGAGAGTGCTTAGAATAGGGCTGGGCACACAGTAAATACCACGTGTGGTAACCACTATTGGAAATGCTCAGCTATTCCTAAACAGTTTCCCCTAGCACTAGCTGATATATCATCAGCCTTTGATTTCATACCCAACAGTTATCTAAGGACTAAGCTAATCCTATGCTACCTGTGTTTTTGTAGACTCTGTATCAAAACATTTGAACATCAGAGGGTTCAAAAATGTTTCACTTCAACAGATGAAATCTCAGTTGCAAATAGTGTAAAGCAGAACATAAGCTGACATGTGGTTTTTGCAAATGATTATCAAGGTGGCACCTACAAGTCTGGCACCTGAAGCTCGACCACGTTCCTTCACACGGCTAAACAGACTATTTCTAACACTGGGTCTCCTGGGGAGCTCAATCTAGTTTTTGTTACCAGTCCTCTTCATGAATTTTTCCAAGATGGTTGTTTACAGTAGATTTGCAAAGACACATGTGGCCATTCACATTTCTAGAAAATTTAAACTCCAATTCCTCTATCAAGTAACATCATCAGAAACTCATCTACTTAAGCCTCCCCAAGAAATCCCTTCAAAAATTACATTGTGATGATATGTCTTTGGTTCTTATAAGGTTGATTAAAGAAATGGCCATATGAAGAAGATCATTCAATTTTCTGCTAAACAGCTAAAGTATAAACATATTCTCCATTATACAAATTTCACAATATAAATCTGAAAAGACAGTGTATCTCTTCTGATAAATTAGTATGGGCACTTTTGTTTGATAGTAAAAATTACAGTTCAGTGGTTCTCGGCCAAGGCTGCGTTATTAGAATTACCCCGGGCAGCTCAAACGGCGCTCTGCTCGGGCCTGACCCTGTGCCAGCGTCAGAACCCTGGACTCAGACATGGGTGCTTTTAAAAATTTCTCCAGGGGATTCCGGTGTGCAGCTAGAGGTGAGAACCCCTGCTACTGTTTATCATTTTACCCTTTAAAAAGTGGATAAGAAAGCTGTGGTACATTTACACAATGGAATAAGAAGGTTCAGCTATAAGAAGGAAAGATCTCTTAGCCTCTGAGATGACATGGAGGGACCTGGAGAGCATTATGCTGAGTGAAATAAGCCATTAGAGAAAGACTAGTACCACATGACCTCACTTATTTATGGAATATAAAGAACAAAATAAGCTGACGATCAAAATAGATCCAGAGACATGGAAGCAGGGAACAGACCAACAAACCTCAGAGGGAAGGGGTGGGAGTGAAATAAACCAAAGAACTAATATGCATAAATGTGTAACCAATGGACACAGACAATAGTGTGGGGAAGGCAGGAAGGGGTGGGAGCAGGGAGAAGGGCGTCAGTGGAGGAAAATAAAAGGGGGACATCTGTAATAATTTCAACAATAAAGATTTATTTATTTATTTATTTTTTCTTATTTTAACTCTTTATTGTTGTATGTATTACAGATGTTCCTCATTTTTCCCCCATTGACCTCCCTCCTCGCCTGTCCCGCCCCCCTCCCACCTTTTCCCCTACTATTGTCTGTGTCCATTGGTTATGCATATAAGTTCTTTGGTTTATTTCTTTCCACCCCCCAACCCTTTTCCCTTTGAGGTTTGTCAGTCTAGCAATGAATTTGTACTTCTTAATCCCTTCACCTTTTTCATCCATTCCCCCAATCCCCCTCCCATCTGGCAACCAACAAAATGTTCTCTGTATCTATGAGAATGTTTCTGTTCTGCCTGTTCATTTTGTTTGTAGATTCCATTGTTGATAGATATGTATTCATTGCCATTTTGTTTGTTCAAATATTTTATCTTTTTCTTCAAAAAGACCCTTCATCATTTCATTTAATAACGGTTTGGTGGTGATGAACTTCTTTAACTTTTTCTTGTCTGGGAAACTCTTTATATGGCCATCGATTCTAAATGACAGCTTTGCAGGATAGAGTAATCTTGGTTGTAGGTTCTAGCTTTTCATCACTCTGAATATTTCTTGCCACTCCCTTCTGGCCTGCAAAATTTCTTTTGAGAAATCAGCTGACAGCCTTATGGGAACTCCCTTGTAGTTAACTAGCTGCCTTTCTCTTGCTGCTTTTAAGATTCTCTCTTTGTCTTGAACCAAGCGAAATGGAGATAAGCAACCTAACAGATGCTGAGTTCAAAATACTGCTTATAGAGATGCTCAGTGAACTTAGTCAGGGCCTCAAGAGCATAAAAAAGGACCAGTCAGAAATGATGGATGCACAGTTAGAAACAAAGGAGGCTTTAACTGAAATAAAGGATAATTTACACAGATTCAATAGTAGAGTACGTAAATCCAAGAAGCAAACCATTGATTTGGAATATAAGGAAGCAAAAAACGCCCAATCAGAACAGCAAAAAGAAAAAGGAATCCAAAAAAATGAGGATAGTGTAAGGAGCCTCTGGGACAATTTCAAGCATGCCAACATTTGCATCTTGGGAGTGCCGGAAGGAGAAGAGAGAGAACAAGAAATTGAAAACCTGTTTGAAACAATAATGGCAGAAAACTTTCCTAACTTGGTGAAGGAAACAGACATACAAGTCCAGGAGGCACAGAGAGTCCCAAACAAGATGAATCCCAAGAGGCCCACAATAAAGATTTTTTTAAATCCTCACTTTCAAGAAATCCAAAGCTGGATGCTTTATAATACTTAGACAAAATTGTTTATATTGTTCATTCTTTATCCTCTGTGGTTATTTTCTATTTGTCTTTTTAATTGTCATCAAACACACCTTATAAGGTCACCTCAAATCATTTTGGAAACAGGTAGAGAATAAATCCTAATTTTTTTTTTAACATAATTAAATATTTATGTTGGTCTTCAATATACCTTTTTACGTACCAACTAGAAATGCCATGGTTATAACTAACAAAAAAATTACTAGTATAGTGAAGATACATTTGCATATATATTTTTTCTATTCTGAAAATTATCACATTATAGATGTATAGTCAAAATGTTGTTCTTTAAAACATTTGAAGTAATTACCTTTTTAAAAAAAATGTGTATTTGCTTTTTTTAATTTAATTAATTAATTTATTTTTGTTACAGATGTTTCTCCTTTTCCCCCCACTGATTCCCCCCTCCCTCCCCACCCTGCCCCCAGCTTTATTATTTATGTTTATTGTTCAAAACCTTCTGCACAGCAAAAGATACAATCATCAAAATGGAAAGGCAACCCACTGTATGGGAGAACATAATTGCCAATGATATATCAGATAAAGGGTTAATTTCCAATATATATAGAGTGCTCATACAACTCAACAAAAGGAAGACAAAGAACCCAATTAAAATATGGGCAGAGGAGCTGAATAGACACCTCTGCAAACAAGACATACAAATGGCAAAAGACATATGAAGAAATGCTCAACATCACTAATCATCAGAGAGATGCAAATTAAAACAACAACGAGGCATCACCTCACACCTGTCATAATGGCCGCCATCAACAAATCATCAAACAACAAGTGTTGGTGAGGGTGTGGAGAAAAGGGGACTCTAGTGCACTGCTGGTGGGAATGCAGACTGGAGCAGCCACTATGGAAAAACAATATGGTGTTACCTCAAAAAATTAAAAATTGAACTTCCAGTTGACCCAGTGATCCCACTTCTAGGAATATAGCCTAAGAAGCCTGAAACACCAATCAGAAAGAATAAATCCTAATTTTTTTTAAAAGGTCACTCATGAATTCATGGAAATTCTTCTAAAACCCTTTTTTGTTTGTTTGTGTTAAACTCTACTGGCTCTTTGGATTACAGTTTCCATGAATTTATTTGCTGGGGTGTGAAGTCATGCTAAGTTTCAGGTATTCAAAAGCTATTTCCTTTGAGCTTTAAACAATCGGCCCTAGGGTTAATGTTCCAGGATTTAGCAATTAAGTTCTGTATTAATTTTCCATTGCTATGCAAAATAAATAAATAGCCACAAAGTAATGGCTTAAAACAACACACAGTTGTTACGTCTGTTTCTGAAGGTCAGAAGTGCAGGCTTACCTGGCTTCTCTGCTCAGGGCCTCCTGAGGCTGGGCTCCAGGTGTCGGCTGGGCTGGGCTCTGAGCCGGAAGCCTGACTAGGGAAGGATCAGCTTCGGTGGCCCCAGAGTTCAGGGCAGCTGCATCCTCCAAGCAGCAGTGGGGACTGAGGTCCTGCTGCCCGGAGTCTCTCACTTCAGGAAAGGTTGGTACCTTCGTCCAAAGGGCTCATCTGAACTACACACCAGCCTCCCAGGTGCAGATGTTTGTCTGCTTCATGTGGGTGTGCGTCTGTGTGTTTCTAATATGCTTTTTGAGGACCACCCAGCATTTAGCAATGATGCCTCCGACTACTGCCTGGACGGGTGGGAAACCCACAGCGGGGTCTGATTGTGTTAACAGTGTATCGGGGTATCGGACAACTCAGAGTTTATAATTAAGCTATCATCCCCAAATTCATGAATTTAATCTGCCCACACCTTTGTTTCACATTAGTCTGCTCTGGCTGCCATAACACAGTACCACACTGGGGACTTAAATAGCAGAAATTCATTTTCCCACAGTTGTGGAGGCTGGCATCCAAGATCAAGGTGTCGGCAGGCTTGGTGTCTTCTGAGGTCTCTGTCGCTGGTTCGCAGATGTCCTTCTTCCTGTGTTCTCACATGGTCTTTCCTCTGCTGTCCAAATTCCCTCTCATACAATTGCATGGATTGGATTAGAGCCCTCTAATGGCCTGGTTGTAACTTAATGACCTCTTTAAAGGCCTTAGCTCCAAAATCAGTCCCGTTCTGAGGTACTAGGAATAGGTCTTCAACATGTAAGTTTTGAGGGGACACAGTTCAGCCCGTAATTCTTCACTGCCTGCTCAGTCATTTGAAACATTCTTTAATTTGTCTCCATTTACTTTATTATTTCATGATCTGGAAGAGCTTACTAATCAGTTAAGCTTTTGTTCCTGCCCTCAAGGAGCTTGTTAACAAACTAAACACCAGAGACAACTAGGACAGAATGCAGTAAAGTAGAAATCAGCAGCAGTTGGGACAGAGTGGGCTGTAGTTTTCTAGAAGTTGGAAGAATAATGGGGGGCAAAGGCCCACTGGCTGTAGGGCTCCAGGAGGGCCCAAGAGCAGGCTGGTCTATGGACACTGTGAGGCCTAATATTTAAACAGTCATTATAAACTCTTGTGGTGCTTTATTTTTTTTTTTTTTTTTTTTTTTTTTTTTATCCTCACCCGAGGATATTTTTCCATTTTTTGTACAGATAGAGTGGGAGGGAGAGAGAGAGAGAGAAACATCGATGTGAAGGGACACATCGAGTGGCTGCCACCCGCATGACCAACCAGGGCCGGGGACAAACTGCAACCGAAGTACGCGCCCTTAGCGGGAACCGAACCCGGGTCTCTCCGGACCACAGGCCGACGCTCTAACCGCTGAGCCAAACTGGCCAGGGCAAAATTTTTTTGTTTATTGATTTTATTTTATTTTTTGGTATGTGCCCCTAGCGGGAACCGAACCCAGGACTCTCTGGTCTGCAGGCCGACACTCCAACCGCTGAGCCAGACTGGCCAGGTGTGGTGCTTTAGAATTACCTGGTGAGACCTTAAAAATGCTGAGACCCCAGCCCTCGTCGGTTTGTCTCAATGGTTTAGAGAGTCAGCTTGTGGACCAAAGAGTCGTGGGTTTGATTCTGGTCAAGGGCACAAACCTCAGTTACAGTTTGGCTTGGCCCCAGCCTTGGTCAGGGTCGTTCGAGAGGCACCAATGATGTGTCTCTCTCACATCAATGTTTCTCTCTCTCTCTCTCTCTCTGACTCTATCTGAAGATAAATAGAAAAATATCCTCAGGTGAGGATTTAAAAAAAATACTGAGACCCCAAAAATTTCAGTTTCGTTGATCTAGCTGTGTCCTTTCCATTGGGAAAAAAAGACTGGAGGAAAGAAAGGAGGGACAGAGGAAGGAGGAAAGGAGGGAAGGAAGGAGGGAAGGAAGGAGGGAAGGAAGGAAGAAAGGAAAGAAGGAACGAACGAACGAACTACCCTTTCAAGGTGATGAGAACATGTAACCAGGGCTGAGAACCACTGGTTTAAATGGATGAAAGGAAGAAGGACATTCCAAGTGAGAAGGAGGGAGACACGGGAGGGGCATGAAAGTGAGAAGAACGTGGTGTATTCGAAGGACAATGGGGCCACTGGCCTGCCTGGAGCTGTGGTTGTTTTACGAGTGGTGGAAAAGAAGTCACATGGATCAAAGTGAAATGACTGTAAGGCTCTGGAACCTGTGTACAGACAGAACAGAAAGGAGAAAGGGAGACACCAAGTTAGCAGGCTGTTAGTGATTATTACAGAAAAACAGGTGCAAAATAACGAGGGCTCCGACAGCAGGGCACCAGAAGTGCAGACACAGGTGTAAGGATTCGGGAGGAAGGATTGGTAGGACTTACTTAGTGGATAAGCTGGTAAGTGATATAAAGATGGGAGATTAAGAAAAAGGTTGAATTGTAAATGATTCCAAGGCTTTGAAGCTGATGGTCTGGGAATATATTATTAACAAACACTAATGAGTAAAATAAATTGTTGGTATGGAGTAAAGAGCATGGATTTGGCTAGATCATGGGCTTCTCTATGAGATTTTAACCTTCTTAAATAGGGAATAACATTTATTCACACTTAGCATGATGTATGTAATAACTAACTGCTCCAATACACTTTGATTAAAGTTAAATGAGGTAAAATTGGAACACCTCAGCAGACACTCATGATAGAAAAGAGAAATTGATGCTGAACAGGAAGTAGGAATTGAGGCTTGAGCACAGCAGAGCCTTCTGAGCGATGTCTTGCATATCTAATAAGGATAAAATAATAATTAGTAAGATTCTCTGCAGAACATTTCTATCCAGCATCCTCCTTCTCTTCTCGTGTGTAGTGATATCTGTTTTCTTTTTGTCTCCCTTTGTTGGTTCCTCAGTTTTCCTTTGGAGAACTTCCCAGAGTATGTGGTCTTGTTAGGACTGTCAATCAAATTGCCAGGCCCCACTCTGGTTGGGGTTCTGAACCACTGTTTATTTTTTCTTTTTCTTTTTCTTTTTTTTTTTTTTATCCTCACCCGAGGACATTTTTCGATATTTTGTTCAGATAGAGTGGGAGGGAGAGAGAGGAAGAGAGAGAGAGAGAGAAACATCGACGTGAAAGAGACACATCGAGTGGCCGCCACCCGCACGACCTGACCAGGGCCAGGGACAAACTGCAGCCGAAGTACATGCCCTTAGCGGGAACCGAACCCGGGTCTCTGTAGACCACAGGCCAACCCTCTAACCGCTGAGCCAAACCGGCCAGGGCTCTTTTTTTTTTTTAATCCTCACCTGAGGACATTTTTCTATTTATCTTTAGATAGAGAGGGAGAGAGAGAGAGAGAGAAACAACCATGTAAGAGAGACACATCGACTGGTTGCTTCCTCCATGACCCCGACCAGGACGGGGGACGAACTGCAACTGAGGTATGTGACCTTGACCAGAATCAAACCCATGACTCTTTGGTTCACGGGCTGATGCTCTAACTGCTGAGCCAAACTGGTCAGGGCATTGAACCACTGTTTAAACTTTAGGCCTTGTGCATGGCATTAAAACTGCCCCCTCCCTGAGGCCTTCCCAGACCACCTTGTCTTCCATCCCCCTCCTTTGAGTTTCTAGAGAACTAAAATTCACAGTGATCAGACTACTAGTAATTGTCCCTTGACCTAAGCTGGGCCCGTCAGACTCTCCCAGATTCTGAGTCTTGAGCGGAGGAACAGTAGTCCACCAACCAGAAGCTCTCTGATGGCCGAGGCCAGGTGTCATCACTTCCCACGAGATCTCTGAAAGTGCTTGGGCCCTGTCCTCTCCACGGCCCGTTTACTCAGCTTTGCCGTTAATTCTCTGAGGTACCTCACATCCTTCCATTACATCCGCTTTACCCGAGTTAGCTTGCAACTGAAGTGTAACAGACTGATCACATTTCTTCCCACTATTCGGTTTTGCCAAAGCTTTATTTTACAGTCAAAATCCAGAAGTGAGCCTGCCTGAGGTCTTCACTTCTCCTTTTCTAAAGCTCAACCCAGGGATTCTCATTTTGATTTCTAAGAAGACAACTCCATGCCAACTGTGGTGGGGGGAAGAGCCATCTAATACCCTTGCACCTTTCATTTCTCAAACCTGCTCCTTTACTGAAAGAGGTGTCTGGATCCTTCTGCACCGGACTATATTCTAAGTGGTTTAAAATGTTGTCTCCCTTCCCACGGCATTTATTTATCCAGTTCTAAATTCCCTTGCCATCAAGGTCACATACCCTTGAAGAGTATTTATTTCAGGATATGCCTCTCCATCCCTTCTTTCCTGTCCCTACCCAATGTCTTCTTTCCTGGGGTGACCACTATTTGTTTAAATAACTAAGAATTACAGTGCTCTCAGCATCACCAGTATGCGTACAGGAGGCTCTGCTTTTACTGTATGTGAGAAGAACAGATATAAATTCTGGCTGTGGAAGCTTGAGCTTCCATTGGGCCTAAAGATAAATGCCTTTTACCAGACTGGAAACAAACACCCCTAAAAGCAATAATGTTACTTGGCCTCTATTCAATGCTTTTCATCTCCAAAGCAATTTGTAGACATTATAGAATGAGCTGTCAGTTCTTTCCACAAGAATACATGTATAATGCTGAGTATAATCCTGTCTCATTCCTCAGACCTAAACAATGGGTCCTGCATATAAATTGTGGCTGAACAAGATGAGTTCTTATGAGGAAAAAAGGGGGAAAGGAGGGGGGATGAGAAGGCCCACCATTTGTCTAGTGAATATTGAGTCTGGATGACAGTTTGGAAGAAAACCCTTTGGGGTTCTGGCCTGGCTCCAATTCCATTCACCCTACACGATGACACACTAGAAGTTTCCACAGAGGTTAGGTCATTCCCAGTCACCCATCAAACTGTGAGATTGCAGCTTTCAGATGAACCTTCCTTTGTGCTACTGGCCCACTTCCTTATTCGCAATTCAGGTGTTGCCTGCCACACCAGAGCAAACCAATTTTAAATTTACACTGAAGTGCAGAAGTGCACGTGATAAAAATACACATGCATACACAACATCTGCACTCTTTCCTGCCCTGTTGCTCCCCTCCCCTTTCTTACCCGGGGCTGGGCTGAGGAGGGAGGTAAAAAGTAAACCGTGCCTATTAGCCCAGTGTTGTGCAATGATGTGACTGGAAGGAACTCCGTGAGATTGAGGACGGGCTTATTCCTTCTGAAGAAATCGTCCCATCGCCCTGGCAGATTTGGCTCAGCGGTTAGAGCGTCAGCTCCCGGACCAGAGAGACCCAGGTTCAGTTCCCTATAAGGGCACGTACCTCGTTTGCAGTTTGTCCCCCGACCGGGTTGTGTGGGTGGCAACCAGGAGATGTGTCTCTCACATATCGTGTTTCTCTCTCTCTTCCTCCCTCTCTCTCTCCTGCTCTATCTGAAGATAAATGCAAAAATGTCCTCGGGTGAGGATTAAAAAAGAAAAAGAAAGAAAAAGAAGAAATCACCCCATAAAGAGGAAGATGAGCCTCCACCTGCTCAGAGAGATCGCTGGCTGGACATCTTAACAGTTAGACACCCTGTGAACTGCAAATAAAGGCAGGGCGTGAAGGGAGGGGCCAAATCTTTCAACAGTTTTGCATACATGTTTTCCTTAAAGACTTCTGTGCTTCAGGGTTTTCTCACCCATCAAATATCCTTTTGTGCCCTGATTCTCCCAATCACAACCAATGATCACCCATGTCCAAGTCAGGGAAATCCGATAAAGAAAATACAATCCCTTCAACATGCTCCTTTCTCTTACTTCTCAAATGTTACACTAGTATATATAGAATTGTGTGGC
The DNA here is from genome assembly GCF_014108415.1 of Molossus molossus. Classification (NCBI taxonomy): domain Eukaryota; kingdom Metazoa; phylum Chordata; class Mammalia; order Chiroptera; family Molossidae; genus Molossus; species Molossus molossus. The sequence continues at coordinate 143,714,380 of NW_023425344.1, forward strand.
ACTGAAGAAAACAGGCCACAAACCATATTTAAGACCAATTATCTGATGGATGGGTACACAGTGGGAGGATTTTTTCTTTTTTACTATGGAGTCCTATTCTTATCAACTCAATACATTCTATTAAACCTACTTTTAATTTGTAATATCTCACTTTCCACACTTTATAAAACCATACACACACACACACACACACACACATCAAGGTGCATTGTCATTTACTGCTATTTGGTTACTAATACATATGTATCCACATATCTTTTCCTTGTTATTCAAGATGTTGTGTGTCTCTATTTCACTATGAATTATAAACCTCCTGAAGGTCAGAGATTGTTGCCTCTTTCCAGTCCAGGGCTTTCAAAAACCCAAACTAAAGGAATCAAAGAATCAGGAAAAGGGGAAATCGGAAGAAATACAGCCACGTAAGACTAAAAAACAAGTGAAAAGTCTATATGGTGCGTCTCCCGATGCCACCCTGCACACAGATGCATTATGGTCATATTCTAGAGTGCAGAAAGGCAGGAAAAAACTGTATCTACCCAGTATCAACTCAAAAGCTATCAGTTTCCAGGTGTTTTTCCCCCTGGGTTTGCAGTTGGTTTCCTCAATGTAATGAAAGTGGAGTGATCTATTCAACCAGAATCACTTTAGAACAAGAACACAAGGGCACAATGCCCAGTGGTGTGGCTTCACTGTTGCTTTAGTAGAAGGGCCTCCATTATGCAGAAAGCTTAATTGAGGACATGTGATAAAAAAACACACGTGAGCCATGAGTATTGTCGTGCACTGAGGATCCAAGATGACACGAAGGAAGTTCAGCACAGAGGACACGTGTTCTCTGGCAGGGCTGCCTCCTTGGCCCTGGGAGCAATGGCTGGCCTCTTGGAATGCCACTGTGGAACTAGAGTGAACTGATTTAAGCGAGTGGTAACTTAAATGGAGAGAAAATCATTAACTCTTGAAAGAGCACAATGAAATGAGTCCAAAAGGAGTGAGATGACAAGTTTTATTTTGTATGCTTCAAAGCTTGTTCCTGTGTTTGGTATCTAGTTCAATAAGGTAGGAATCATGTGTGTCAATGGTCTCCACCAGACTTTTTTGAGAACGATGCATATATTTTGCTTGTAGGGAAAAGTTAAAAGGGCCACAGACCAATCAAATACAGTGTGCACAGACTTCAGATTATTCTTGTGGCTTTTGCAGTAGCATGATACAGAGTGAAGAGCGGGCTTTGGACTTGGATTTTTATTCTATAAAAATTGAGGGGGGAGATTATTGCTTTATTCATAGAGATATGAAGCTAAAAATGAGGTAGTATACACAAAACATTTGGCATTCCTTATCCTAGAATTTTTTTTATTACCAGGTTGGTCATTTCTTATGTCTCCTGAATGGACACATTCTTTTTCAATCCCCAATCTATTACTTTATTTTTTGTAATTCTCACCTGAGGATATTTTTCTATTTATCATCAGATAGAGAAGGAGGGAAAGAGAGGGAATGAGAGAGAGAGAGAGAGAGAGAGAGAAACATCAATGTGAGAGGGGCACATTGACTGGTTGCCTCCCGCACCCAATCTATTGCTTTAACAGAATTGTATTTGAAGCGTCCCTGATATATCTGTGCTATTTCAACTAAACTTTTACCCCTGCGCTGCTCACTCCTCATCCCAGGTTGAGTGGAGTGGCTCTGAAAGGCACCCATCTGTCTCAGGGAGGAAGTGAGTCTTAGGAAGTTGGATGTTGGTTTCACTACAGGCAATGCTACGGTAGGGGAAAGGCCAGGTATGCAGATAGGCTGGAGAAGGTAAACAGAGGGCTCTCCCATTAGAACTCTTCCCCAAACAGAGAGGAAGGCAGAAAACATAACATGTTGTTGGATTACTATAATATAGAGGTAAACAGCTCACTGAAATCACACAATGATGATATAGTGGAGGAATAGTTTCTATTTACTGAGCACTTACCATGAAGCCAGGAATTGTCCTCCACTGACTTCTGGCAACAACTCTGTGGGACAGGTGCTATTGCCATCTCTGTATTATAGATTAGGAAGCCAAGGGCACAAGAGTGTCGGCAGGCAGCAGAGCCAATTCTAACCGAGGCAGTCTGGCTCTGGAATCCACTCAAGTAATCCTTGGGCTGTGCTGACAGGCAACCACAACCTGAACGCCTGATTTTCTACTTCAAGACAAAACACACAAGATGCAAACAGAACTACCTCCTTAGAGGTTATCATTCTGAAAGGTGTGTCAGTGTACGGAAGGCACGGCTCCCAGGCAGCGGTCGCAGCTGTCTGTGCATGGCTTGTGCTGAGACAGGGCTTGTTAGTGCTGGAGACTGGGGACCGGGAAGGAGGTGGAATGTCTGTCAAGATGAGAGGAAAGCAGCCATAGGACATACTGAAGATGTGCAGAATTTCTTTTTAGAGCAAGCAGGCAGAAGTAATCACACAGTTGGAATGTATCCATGATTTAAGGGCCAGTACATGTTGGATCATGAGTGCCATGAGTAGGGATCTCAGCGATAGGTTTCTTTTTTTTTTTTTTTTTATCCTCACCCGAGGACATTTTCCCATTTTTTGTTCAGGTAGAGTGGGAGGGAGAGAGAGGAACAGAGAGAGAGAGAGAAACATCGATGTGAAAGGAACACATCGAGTGGCTGCCACCTGCACAACCGACCAGGGCCAGGGACAAACTGCAACCGAGGTACATGCCCTTAGCGGGAACCGAACCCGGGTCTCTCTGGACGCAGGATGACGCTCTAACCCCTGAGCCAAACCGGCCAGGGCAGCGATAGGTTTCTGATGATCTGGTTCAGTTAAGGAAAGACAAGAGCTTGTTAATAACCTGGGGTAGTGATTCCATAATGTGAATGAAAAAGATGGATTAGCATATGTAATTGGACTTGCATTATTCAACTCGCCAGCCTTGGGAGCGATGCATTGGTTCTGGGGGTCCTGTTGTGGAAAGTGCTTTGGGGACTCATTTGAATTGCTTGCAAGTCAGAGCATCTTCAATAATGCTACATCACATTCCATGGGGGCAAGATAGAGCCCAGACCAAACACAGCGAGAAAACAGCAAGGATACCATTCTCACCCTCTCTGCATTTACAATTTATATATATATATTTTGTTGTTGTTGTTGTTGTTGTTCAGATAGAGCTGGAGGAAGAGAGAGAGAGAGAGAGAAACATCGACGTGAAAGGGACACATCCTGTGGCTGCCACCCGCACAACCCAACCAGGGCCGGGGACAAACTGCAACCGAAGCACATGCCCTTGGCGGAAACCGAACCTGGTCTGTACCGCAGGCTGATGCTCTAACCGCTGAGCCAAACCAGCCAGGGCTACAATTTATATATTTTTTTTATTTATTTATTTATTTATTTATTTATTTATTTATTTATTTATTTATTTTAATACTTACCCCAAGGATATTTTTCCATTGATTTTTTAGATAGAGTGGGAGGGAGGGAGAGAGAGAGTGTGTGTAGAGAGAGTGTGTGTAAGAAACATCAATATGAGAGAGACACATCATTTGATTGCCTCCTGAATGACCCTGACCTGGGCCAGGGATCAAACCTGCAACCAAGGTACGTGCCCTTGACTGGAAATTGAACCAAGGATGCTTTGGTCCATGGGTCAGCGTTCTAATAGCTGAGCCAAACCAGCCAGGGCTACAATTCGTATTACTGAATCATGATACCTACATCCCATAGTACTGGTAGTACTGGACAGGGTTCTAGGTATAAAAGGAACAGTAATATCAAGGTACTGTAAAAATCCTGGCACGGAAAAAAACATCCTTTGGCTAATTTCATGAGGTACACGCCACATGCGCCAAGGCCTTGAAGGCTGACTTTTAATAAGCAGAAGATTGGGGTGGGAGGTGAAGGGGGCGGGAGAGGTGAGGCACAGCAAAATCGGTGAGATAGATAAAGACGTCCTTGGCTCTCTCAGGTCGTCTAGGTTGGCTGGACAACAGTATGTGCTGGTGAGAATAAAAGTGGGCCACAAGGACAGGTTGGGCAATATTGCACAGGGCTTTGGATGACCATCTGAGAAGTCTGTACTTCAATTTATAAGAAGTGGGAAACCTCTGGGAGGCTTTAAGCATTCCAATGACTGGAATTGTCATAATTGTTGACTGGGATGCTTCAGAAAAATTAATGTCCTAGTAGTACATAAAATGAAAGTTTCTTGAAGTAGACATTTAAATTTTGAAAATAAATTTTTTTTTAATCCTCACCGGAGGACATTTTTTCACTTTTTGTTCAGATAGAGTGGGAGGAAGAGAGAGAGAGAGAGAGAGAGAGAGAAACATCGACGTGAAAGGTACACATCAAGTGGCTGCCACCCGCACAACCCAACCAGGGCCAAGGACAAACTGCAACCGAAGTAAATGCCCTTAGTGGGAACCGAACCCAGGTCTCTCTCGACTGCAGGCTGACGCTCTAACCGCTGAACCAAACCGGCCAGGGCTAAATTTTGGAAAAATTTTGAACCAAGTCTGATGAATAAGAAAGACGTGTGATATGGAACTGTGTGTGACATTTGGTCAAAACACAAGGTATTGAATAAAATATTAAATTTCTTCTGTGGCTTCTAAATGGAACAAAAGAAACTTCCAAAAAGACTCAGGAAAAGGTTTTGGAGTAACAGCAGCATCACAAAAATAAGTGTAGCCTTCTCTAAAATACCTACTTTCAAGGATAAACCACTACAGTGAACAATAAATTTGCTCCTTTAAAAGAAATCAGAATTAGCTTGGCCTCTGGTGACACTCAGTTCTCAGTGCCCAACCCAGCTTCTTCCAAAATGTCTACTGTTCACAAAATTCTGAGCTAGTTCAGCTTGGAGGATGATCATTCTGTTCAGGTTAATCAAAGCCTACACCAATTTTGATGCTGACTGGGATGCTTTGAACATTGAAACAACCATCAAGACCAAAGGTGTGGATGAGGTTACCACCATCAACATTTTGACCAATCGCAGCAATGACCAGAGATCAGATATTGCCTTCATGTACCAGAGGACCAAAAAGGAACTTGCATCAGCACTTAAGTCAGTCTTGTCCAGCCACCTGGAGATGATCTGAGGCCTGTTGAAAACACCTGCTCAGTATGATGCTTCTAAGCGAAAGACCTTCATGAAGGGGCTGAAGACTGATGAAGCCTCTCTCATTGAGATTATCTGCTCAAGGACCAATTAGGAGTTGCAGGAAATTAATAGTCTACAAGGAAACTTGCAAGGCTGATCTGGAGAAGGACATTATTTCTGACACATCTGGTGCCTTCTGCAAGCTCATGGTTGTCCTCATGAAGGCTAGAAGAGCAGAGATGGCTCTGTCATTATGAACTGACTGACCAAGATTCCAGGGATCCCTCTGGAGTGAAAAGAGAAGGAACTGATGTTCCCAAGTGGATCAGCATCATGACCAAGCAGAGCATGTGTTACCTCCAGAAAGTATGTGAAAGGTACAAGAGCTACAGCCATTATGACGTGTTGGAGAGCATCAAGAAGGAAGTCAAAGGAGACCTGGAAAATGCTTTCCTGAACCTGGTCCAGTGTATACAGACCAAGTCCTTGTATTTTGCTGACCAACTCTATGACTCCATGAAGGGCAATGGGATGTGCAACAAGGTCCTGATCAGAATCATGGACTCCGCAATGAAATGGACATGTTGAAAATTAGATCTGAGCCCTGGCCGGTTTGGTTCAGCAGTTAGAGCGTCAGCCCGCAGTCCAGAGAGACCCGAGTTTGGTTCCCGCTAAGGGCATATACCTCTGTTGCAGTTTGTCCCCTGCCCCAGCTGGGGTTGTGCAGGAGGCAGCCACTCGATGTGTCCCTTTCACGTCGATGTTTCCCTTTCACATCGATGTTTCTCTCTCTCCCTCTCTTCCTCTCTCTCCCTCCCATTCTATCTGAACAAAAATGGAAAAATGTCCTCGGGTGAAGATAGAAAAAAAAAAAAGAAAAGAAAAGAAAAGAAAATTAGATCTGAATTCAAGAGGAAGTGTGGCAAGTCCTTGTACTACTACATCCAGTGACTATCAGAAAGTGGTGCTATACCTGTGTGGTGGGGATGACTGAAGCCCATGAGGGCTCCAGCATCCTGTAGTGCTCCTATGCTTCCAGCTAACACTACTAGAAAATCAGTGTGCGACTAATAGCCCACTTGTGCCCATTCCTGTGAGGATGGTGTTAGCTTTGCCCCCTGCCTGTCCTTTTTTCAGCTGCCTAAGCATTGCCTGACTTTCCCTTCTAGCCTCTCCTTTTAGCCAAATAAATGCCCATTCCAAGGAGTTGGAAGTAAACTCTTTGATGTAAAACACTTTGCCGCTTGTGTACTATGTCATAAATAGATGAATAAAGTGAATTTTTACTTCAGAAATTTAAAAAATCCTCAAAAAAATATTAGCAAACCAAATCCAGACATTCATTAAAAAATATGATACACCATGATCAAGTAGAATATATTCCGGGGATGCAAGGTTGGTACAACATCTGCAAAACAATAAATGTTCTGTACCACATAAACAAACTGAAGGACAAAAAACACATGACCATATCAATAGATGGAGAAAAAGTATTTGATAAAATCTAGCACCCATTTATGATAAAAACTCTCAGCAAAGTGGAAATAGAAGGAACATATCCCAACATAATAAAGGCCATATATAACAAACCCACAACTATCATACTCAATGGGCAAAAACTACAAATGTTCCCCTTAAGACTGGGAACAAGACAGGATGTCTGCTTTCACTACTCTTATTCAACAGAGTACTGAAAGTCCCAGCCACGAAAATTAGATAAATAGAAAAAAATAAAAGGCATTCAAATTGAAAAGGAAGAAGTAAAACTGTCATTATTTGCAGGTGACATGATATTGTACATAGAGAACCCTAAAGATTCCACCAAAAAACTACTAGTTCTGGTAAATGAATTCTGTAAAGTAGCAGCATACAAAATAAATATACAGAAATAAGTTGCATTTTTATATACTAATAATGAAATATCAGAAAGGGAAACTAAAAAAAATCCCAATCACAACTGCTTCAAAAAGAATAAAATAGATAGAAACAAATTTAACCAAAGACGTAAAAGACCTATATTCAGGTTATTATAAGACATTGAAGAAAGAAACGGAGGAAGATACAAATAAGTGGAAGCATATACTGTGTTCATGGATTGGAAGAATTAACATCATTAAAATGTCCCGCTGGTGTCGGTCAGTGGTTGAGTGTCGACCCATGAACCAAGAAGTCGCCAGTTCGACTCCCAGTCAGGACACATGCCTAGGTTGTAGGCTTGATCCCCAGTGGGGGGCATGCAGGAAGAGGCCAATCAATGTTCTCTCTCATCGTTGTTTCTATCTTTCTCTCCCTCTCATTTCCTCTCTTTCTAAAATCAATAAAGTGGAAAATAAAATAAAATAAAATGTCCATACTACCCAAAGCAATCTATAGATTCAACACAATTCCTATCAAGATACCAATGGAGTATTTCACAGAACTAGAACAAATGTTTCAAAGATTTGTGTAGAACCACAAAAGACCCCAAATGGCAACAGCAATCTTGAGAAAGAAGAACAAAGCATCACCCTACCTGATATCAAACTATGCTACAAGTTCATAGTAATCAAAACAGCATGGTACAGGCATAAAAACAGACATACAGATTAATGGAACAGAACAGAGGACCCAGAAATAAACCCATGTCTTTATATTCAATTAATATTTGACAAAGGAGGCAAAAACATACAATGGACTAAAGATAGTCTAGTCAATAAATAGTATTGGGAAAATTGGACAGATATGTGCAAAAAATGAAACTAGACCACCTTCTTACGCCATACACAAGAATAAATGAAAATGGATTAAAGTCTTAAATGTTAGACTCGAAATTGTAAAAATCCTAGAAGAAAAAATCCTAGGCAGTAAAATCTTGGACATTTCTCATAGCGATATTTTTTCTGATATATCTCCTCGGGCAAGGGAAACAAAAGAAAAAACAAACAAATGGGACTACATCAGCCTAAAGAGCTTTTTGCACAGCAAAGGAAACCACTAAAAAGACAAACTATGAAATGGGAGAACATATTCGCCAATAATACATCTGATAAGAGGTTAATATCCCAAATTTATAAGGAACTTATAAAACTCAACACCATAAAACAAACAGTTCAATTAACAAATGGGCAAAAGACCTGAACAGACACTTCTCCAAAGAGGACATACAGAAGGCCAACAGACACATGAAAAGATGCTGAATATCACTAATCACCTGAGAGATGCTAATTAAAACTACAATGAGCCCTGGCCAGTTTTGCTCAGTGGTTAGAGCGTCGGCCCGCTGACCAGAGAGTCCCGGTTTCAGTTCCCGCTAAGGGCGTGTACCTCGGTTTCAGTTTGTCCCCGGCCCCAGTTGGGTTAATGTGGGTGGCAACCACTCGATATGTCTCTCTCACATCAATGTTTCTCTCTCTTTTTTCCCTCTTCTCTCCCTCCTGCTCTATCTGAAGATAAATGCAAAACTGTCCTCAGGTGAGGACAAAAAAAAAAAAAAAAAAACTACAATGAGACATCATCTCACACCTGTCAGAATGGCTATCATCAATAAGTCAACAAACAGCAAGTGTTGGTGAGGATGTGGAGAAAAGGAACTTCATGCAGTGTTAGTGGGAATGCAGCCACTCTGGAAAGAAGTAGGGAGTTACATCAAAAAATTAAAAATTGAACTGCTTTATGAACCAGTGATTCCTCTTCTGGGAATCTATCTGAAGAAATCAGAAACACTAATTTGAAAGAATATATGCACCCCTGTGTTCATAACAGCATTATTTATAATAGCTAAGATCTGGAAACAGCCCAACTGTCTATCTGTAGATGAGTGGATAAAAAAACTGTGGTATATTTACACAATGGAGTACTACTCTTCTGTGAAAAGGAAGAAAAATTTTACCCTTTGCAACAGCATGGATGGACCTGGAGAACATTATGTTAAATGAAATAAGCCAGTCAGAGAAAGAAAGACAAGTACCATATGATTTCACTCATAGGTGGAATTTAATAAGCAAACTGAACTACCAAGCAAAATTATGACAGAATCATAGAGAGCAGGCAGACAGCTCTGGGTGGGTGAGGATGTGAGGAGGGGTTGGGGAGGTAAAGGGAGTGAGAAAAAAAAAAAAGGAGAACTCATGGAAATGGAAAACAGTGTGGTGATTTTGGGGAAGATGGGGGTGGGAAAAGGTGGTAGAGGGCATATAGGGGATAAAAGGTGATGGGAAAAAATTAAATTAAAAATCATAATTATTACTTACATCACACAATATACTCCTGAAACAGATCTATGGTGATCCAACACCAGAACTGGCTTCTGTAAGTGCAGTGTGACCTTATCGTGAGAAGGCTGTCCATGGGTCAACTTGCCTAGGCTACAGTCCTGTTATTCCCTCACACTCATCTAGGTCCTGCTGAGAAGGGATTTTTGCAAATGTAATTAAAGTCCCTATCAATTAGCTTAGCTTTAAGGGAGATTATCCTGGTGGCTCTGACTTAATCAGCTGGAGGGCTTTCAAAGCAGGGCTGAGGCTCTCCTGACAGAGACAAAATTCCACCTGTGGACAAGAGCTCCAGGCCCATGCCCATGGAGTTCTAGCCTGTCCTACGGACTTTGGATTTGTGTTGCCAACCCATCACTTACATAGAGCAATCCCTTATTTATACACACATGTATGTATATACTTCTGTATATACTTACATACATGTGTGTACACATATATACACACAGTAAGATTTCATATATACATATCTGTATGTACACATACATCTCATACTGGTTCTGTTGCTCTGGTTGAATTCTAATACACAGTTTACTTTCTTTATGAGAGCTAACAAATTATTCTGAGGAGGATGTACTATAAATGAATGAATTACATAAACACCATTTTTAGAAATTATGTTTTAAATTAAGACTAAAACTGTGTACGTACTTTGCTTTTCTGAGGTGCACTATAAAATGGTGCCATTCTTACAACTGCAGAAGCTGTGGCTTTTTATTTAATTATTTTTATTTTTATTATTATTTTTGATCCTCACCCAAGGATATTTTTCCATTTATCATCAGACAGAGCAGAAGGGAAGGAGAGAGAGAGAGAAACATTGATGTGATAGAGACACATCGATTGGTTGCCTCCCGTACAACCCCAACCAGGGCCAGAGACGAACCACAACTGAGGTACGTGCCCTTGGCCAGAATCAAACCCGGGACTCTTTGGTCCAATGGCCAATGCTCTAACCGCTGAGCCAAACCAGCCAGGGCAAAGCTGTGGCTTTAAAAAAAAAATTTTTTTTTAATGTTTTTATTGATTTTTTAGAGAAAGAGGAATAGAGAAATCAAAACACCTATGTGAGAGAGAAACATCAATCGGCTACCTCCTGCACTCCCCCCACCAGGGATTGAGCCCGAAACCTGGGCATGTGCCCTGACCAGGAATCCAATCAGGACATCTCAGTCCACGGGATGATGCTCAATCATCTGAGCCACACTGGCTGGGCTAGCCTGGGGGTTCTTAATCTGGGGTCTACAACTCATTTGGAAGGTTATTCTGTTATTATTTATACTCAGGTTCTCATGATTGACTGTATATATGTTATGAATGGATAGTTTACTTCCCAGTTGCTCACCTTGTTCCAGAATTATTGCTGACATTATATAGATTATTTTTCAAGAGGGGGTCAGGCCACTTATAATTAATAGGTGAATTTCAGTTTAAGTTTTTACTTGAGCCCTGGCTTGTTTGGCTCAACAATTAGAGTGTCGGCCTGTGGACCAATCAGTCGTGGGTTCGATTCTGGTCAAGGGCACATACCTTGGTTGTGGTTTGGCCTCAGCCCTGGTTGAATCATGCGGGAGGCAACCAGTTGATGTGTCCCTCTCACATCAATGTTTCTCTCTCTCTCTCTCTCTCTCTCTCTCTCTCTCTCTCTCTCTCTCTCTCCCCCTCCCTCCCTCCCACTCTATCTGAGGATAAATAGAAAAAGGTCCTCAGGTGAGGATAAAAAGAAAAAGGTTTTATGTGATTGAAAGTCCATAAATGCATGGCAAGATAATCCTGAGAACTCTACACATTAAACGTGAGTTTTAAATAGTCAAGAAAACCAGCGATGCACAAAATACAAGTCAAGTCACCTTTAGTTCATACTGAGGCTCTAACAAAATTAAATAATAATCAATTAGCGAATTTCAAAATAATTATATTGCTAAACATTAACTTCTGTTGTGTGAAGAGAGATCTGTACTTACTTTATAAATTAAAAATCAGTTAAGAACAACCATTCTAAATTCACATTACATCCTCACATTAGGTCTTTTAACAAACTAAAAGATTACTACTTAAAATATTTACATAAGAACAATTTTTTATTGTACTCAACCTCTTAGCAGTATCCCACATAGTGGTACGGAAAGCCGTCTTTCGGTTTTCTTTCTGGATTTGCCACACCGCACTCTAGTCCACCACTCTGCACAGGTGCGAACTGGTGGATTTTGCCAGAAAAGACTTGGACCTTATCTATGTAATCTCATCCATTCCAATGGCTTTAAATGCTAATACATGCTACCTTTCCCAGTTTTCATTTTTAGCCAAACTACCTTTTGAGCTCTGTTCAAAATCTTTTGATGTCTTTTTTGGGATAAGTCACTGGAATCTCAAATTCTTCATGTCCAAGACCAAAATCTTGATTTTCCTTCCTAATGAGTCTTTTCTAGTCTTTCCCATTCTTCCAGAAACGAATCACCGGTAATCAAATAAAAAACCTTGGAGAGTATTACGCTAAGTGAAATAAGCCAGTTGGAGAAAGGCAAGTACCATATGATTTCACTTATGTGTGGAATCTAATGAACCAAATAAACTAACAAACAAAATAGAAGACTCATAGATACAGAGAACAGACTGACAACTGTCGGAGGGGAAGGGGGCTGGGCACTGGATGAAAAAGGTGAAGGGATTGAGCAAAGAAAAAACAAAACTCAATAGACACAGACAACAATATGGTGATTACCAGAGGGAAGGGAGTTGGGGGGAGGTAGATGAGGGTAAAGGGGGGATAAATGGTGATGGAAGGAGACTTGACTTGGGGTGGTGAACACACAATACAACATACAGATGATATATTATAGAATTGTACACCTGAAACCTATATCATTTTATTAACCAACGTCACCCCAATGAATAAAAAGAAACCTCCCCTTCAGTCCCGGTTCCTCTTTTTGTGTCACACCCTCCGTCTGGTCACTGCCTCCTCTCCCTTGATCTCCAGTCTCCCACCTCCTTTCATCCCAGGCCACCGCCTGGAAACCACCATCAGCATCGTTCGACCTGATCCGCTTTCCACATAAGAAACCAGAATTACATTTCTTTTTTTTTTTTTTATCCTCACCCGAGGACATTTTTTCAATATTTTGTTCAGATAGAGTGGGAGGGGGAGAGAGAGAGAGAGAGAGAGAGAGAGAGAGAGAGAGAGAGAGAGAGAGAGAAACATCGACGTGAAGGGACACATCGAGTGGCTGCCACCCACACGACCAACAAGGGCCGGGGACAAACTGCAACCGAGGTACATGCCCTTAGCGGGAACCGAACCCGGGTCTCTCCGGACCGCAGGCTGATGCTCCAACCGCTGAGCCAAACCGGCCAGAGCCAGAATTGCATTTCAAAACCGTCCATCCGACTATGTCTCTCTTTGCTTAAGCCTCTCCATGGCTTCCCACCTCACTTGAAAGTGCAAACCGAACATTTTATCTTGGTCGAAACGCCCGAGCACGACCCAGGCCCTGCCCATCTCGCTCGCCCACAGGGGTCTCTGAGTTGCTGCCGCTGTCCCCCGGGCCTTTCCCGCCTTGTGCCCGGCTCCGGCGCCTGCTCCTGTGAGGGACACTGGCCCCTCGCACAGGGTTGGCTCTTCTCAGCAGGGCTCGGCGTCACCATCACCCCGACTCTCCATCACACTGCCACTCTCACGGACCCGCGCTCATCCCAGCTCCTGTTTGCGCCTTCGTACTGGCAGGTCCGTGAGCGCCGGGACAGCCAGCACCCAGGCCCGCCCTGGGTCCGGGCCGCGTCCGCCCCCGTCACTGCGGCAGCGCGGCCTTCACGCTCGGCCGGCCAGCTTTTCTGTCTGCAGCGGCCCGCGTGTCGCGGATCATCAGCTCCATGACTGTCCGCGAGGCAGGCGTCTCCGTCTGTACAGCCGCCCTCGCCGCGCCGCTGAAGCCGCAGGGGCCGGGGACGGCCCTACATACACTTAACATGGTTTTACTTGAGTGAAAAAACCAAACAAAACACGGCACATTTGAGTTTACTCTCTCTTCAGGTAATCGACGCCAGACTCGCTGCCCAAACCCGCAGCATGGGGCTCCAGCTGTTTCTTTCTTTCTTTTTTCTTTTCTTTTTTGTACAGATAGAGTGGGAGGGAGGGAGAGAGAGAGAGAAACATCGACGTGAAGGGACACATCGAGTGACTGCCTCCCGCACGACCAACCAGAGCCGGGGACAAACTGCAACCGAGGTTCGCGCCCTTAGCGGGAACCGAACCCGGGTCTCTCCGGACCGCAGGCCGACGCTCCAACCGCTGAGCCAAACCGGCCAGGCCGGCTTCCAGCTGTTTCGTCAGCCTCGTGGTCGCGGGCCCCGCATTCCCTCCTCAAGCCTCTTCTCGGCGTGCAAACGACATACACGCAGGGCGAGTGGGGCGCTCACCTCCTTATGTTCTTAGCATGCTTGCTCCAACTGTTTTCTGCGAGCCAACACAAGGCTTGACCAAGACAATAACCTTTAAATAGGAACTTTGTCTTTAAAATGCCTATAACTGGGCTCGTTGGGTGCAGACCCGGTAGCCGAGGGGAGGCCGGCGCTGGCCGAGGCCGAGGGAAAGCCCGGGAAGGAGTCCAGGCTGAGAACCACTAATCCGAAGGGGGCGGAGTTACAGAGCCAGAGGCACCCACCCCTGTAAACGAATCGAATGCCAGCCGACTGCGAAGGGCGGGGTTTGTCAGTGAGGCCGTCAGATTCCGATTGGAGGAGCAGCCAATCGGTGAGGCAGACACGGGGTGGGAGGGAGGGGGCGGGGTGAAGACACACTCCTGTGTTCCAGCCGCGCCCGGACGTGTCTCCGGAAGAGGGAGTCTGCTGTTTTACTCCAGACCCAGACATTCTCCATGAGAAGACCGCGGTGTGGCTCCACAGCCTGCCTACTACCGTCGTTTTCTCTATTCTTTCATGTCTCTCTTCCTCATTCTTTTCTTCTACATAAAGTAACTGATGTGTGTGCACAAGATTTGTGTTTTTTTTTTCATCCTCACCCAAGGATATTTTTGCATTTATCTTCAGACAGAGCGGGAGGGAGAGAGGAAGAAAAGAGAGAAACATCGATATGAGAGAGACACACAGGTGGGCTGCCACCCACACTACCCCAACCCGGACGGGTACAACTGCAACGGAGGTTCGTGCCCTTGGCGGACTGAACCCGGGTCTCTCTGCTGAGCCACCGGCCAGGGCAAGATTTGCTTTTTTTTTTTTTTTTTTAAGTTAGATAGTATGTTTTGATTGACATCCAATGGAGATGCTGTGGGGGAAAACACTGGTTCTGTGAAACTATGCCTTTTTTCCACTAGCAGCATGCTTGTTCAGCTCTTCTCTTTACATCCATTAAGCTACTTTGCTCTCACTGTTTAACAACAACACAAAGAACATACAAATCCTTGCATACCTTGTTCGATTATAGAATTTTAATATTTTTCATTTTTCACTATGAAACCAAGGGCAATCTTACAACTTTTGTACGCAGCTGTTACATGTGAGGTAATCTGTCTTTAAGTAGATATAAATCACTCAAAAATAAATGAATCCTTGATAGTTTTCCCTTCAAGTCAAGCATCTCACTTAAATAAACATCTTGTTTTTAAAAAAATGTCTAAAGATGGCCAAGTCACCTCTTAAGATCAGCCTGGTTAATATAAACATGAAACTCAATCTTTCAAAGACATTTTTCATTTAATTTCTCTGTATTTAATCTCTTTTTATTTAGTTACTTTACATAAAAATGTGAGATGAATTTGTACTTTTATTTAAAAAACAATTTTTTTGAAAATCATATTATTAAAATAATTTGTCCTGGTTGAAAACAGCTATAAAAAATATTAGGCTAAAAAACCCTTAGAGAAAAGCATTAGACTAGAAGTTCTTTTGTGGTCCTGGTTCCGTTGCAGTCAAGGTTTTGAACAAGTCTTAACTCCTCTGGGCAACAGTTTTCTCCTGTGTTAAAAAAAGAAAAAAGAAGGGAGGAAGAAAGGGAAGGAGAAAAGGAGGGGGGAGAAAGAAAGGAAAAGACACTGAACTGAATGCTCTCTCTCTCAAGTCCTTTTCCACTTAAAATTCTCTTGATTCTGTTAAGACCTTGCTTTTAATAAAAATACAGAGGTCTGCAGAGCAAAACAATAACAAGAGCTACCATGTTGGGGGCTCATAGGTACAATGCACTATATGAAAAGCTTTATCTCATTTAAGAGATACATGTACTAATGATTATTCTTTCCCACTTTATAAAGCTAAAAAAACAAACTTAAGCTCAAAAACCCAGTCATATAAGGTTTCTGTTTGTCTTTTCAGACACAATCCTCAGTGGCCAAAAGGAGAAATAGCTAAGTAGACAGAAAAGAATTATGAACTCAAAATGCAAATCAAAGACTTTTTTAAAGCAGTTTTTGGGGGTCTGCTGTACTGGAGGCTCGTGCACTGCCTGCAGGGCAAAGTAAGTGTGTTATCCCGACCTGTCAAAATCGCCCGATTCGGAAGACTTCAGGACCAGGCAAAAGAGTAAGACAGGTATTCACTTTCAAAATTCAAGCATAAACCTGAGGTACTTCAAATGCCATAAAATAGAAGGATAATTAAAAACTAATCTTTAGAGAGGCATAGTGGTATATGAATTTAAGAGAATATTTTCTGTATGTTATCCTATATTTAATATTAACCTGAGGATAATAAACTAAAATTAAATATATTAAAGGAAACAATGAACAAAAATCACATTTTTTAAATGTAAAGTGAGAGTTGAACTCAATTTCCCTAAGAAAATTAATACAAAAATGTAATGAGTTTTACACCACGAATTGTACTGTTTATGAAATATTTGCCAAGTTTTGCTTAATTCTTTTTATTATACATAGCCTCAATTTTTTCAACTGGTATCAATACATTTACTTTTTTTGACTGGTAAAGTACCATCTTGGTGAAGCCAGTTTCCAGAGTTAAGCTCGAATCAACACACACACAAACACACAAACAGACACACACCTCACTGTTATGAGCTAAAAGACATCCATGAGCTGTTTTAAAAAACATGTTTTGTTTTTTTTT
The DNA here is from genome assembly GCF_014108415.1 of Molossus molossus. Taxonomy (NCBI): domain Eukaryota; kingdom Metazoa; phylum Chordata; class Mammalia; order Chiroptera; family Molossidae; genus Molossus; species Molossus molossus. The sequence continues at coordinate 143,730,802 of NW_023425344.1, forward strand.
ATAAATCCTCACCCAAGGATATTTTTCCATTTATCTTCAGATCGAGTAAGAGGGAGAGAGGAAGGGAGGGAGAGAGAGAGGAGGAGAGAGAAAGAGAGAAACATCGACGTAGAGAAACACATTGATTGGTTGCTTCCTGCATGACCCCAACCAGGGCCAGGGACTGAACCGCACCTGAGGAATGTGCCCTTGACTGAAATCAAACCCAAGACTCTTTGGTCCACTGGCCAATACTCTAACTGCTGAGCCAAACTGGCCAGGACAACAAAATATTTTTGAAGCACATATATCTCAATTTACCTCAGAAATGGCATTTGATATACTGAGTACAAAGATCATAACCTGATCTTTGATTTGTGTATTTAAAACATGAATATCAAGTGATTGTAACTGAGAAACCACACAGAAAGCTAGTTTTGAGACAGTCAAAAAGAAAGGATATGTTTATTCATTAGCCATAATCTGACTTAACTGTACAAGAAGGCAACTCTGCCTCGCCTCTCCCTTGGGCAGCCCCCACACATGTCTCCTGTGCTAGGAAAATATTCTCTGATACCACGTTAAATAGTTACCTGGGGAAACTCTAATATCTGTTTCTTCAAACTGCTCTGTGACGTAAAATAGCACGTCTGATAAACCTCGGGGTGGGGGGGACGGGGGCGGTTGGGAAGAGATAAACCAAAGAACTTATATGCATCTATGCACAACCAATGGACACAGACAATAGTGTGGGGAAGGCAGGAGGGGGGTGGGAGCAGGGAGGAGAGGTTCAATGGGGGAAATAGAGGGGACATCTGTAATACCTTCAACAGTAAAGATAAAAAACAAACAAGTCGAGAGCACTTAGCAGAATGTCTTGCAGGGAGTCAGTGCTGAGTCAATAAGCTATCACCATGATTAATGTCACCAATTAGGCCACTGAAAAATAATCACTAAAATGGTGGCCTAAACAGTGAATCTACCTCCCAATGATTCCAGTATTTTTGAAAGTCAAATTCTAATTAAATCTGTGATCGTTATACTAATATAAGATATATTAAGATAGTTGTAATATATTGAAAATTTCAAGGTTATTTCAGTTTGAGAAGTCTGCATTCCTTTATCTGTACCCAAACTGAAGTTAAACAAACATAAAGATTATATGAAAATCCTCCACGCAGAAAAAAATATTTTCTATAGTAATATGAGGTTCTATTTTTTCAATGGAAAAGGAATGACTAGGAAAGAGTCCACTCTGTATAACAAATATAAATTTGCCCACCTACCTGATAGATATAAAAATAGCACAAGAAACACAGATACATGTAAACAGACTGGGCCAAAGAGAAAGGTATTTCATAGAAAGTATTCTATCATCCGAACGATATGGTTTCCTATGTTTAAGTTCTATTTATTATGTTATTTTTACAAGTAGCAAAGTCCCTGTTTTCTCCCAGCTTAATATACATGAATATTAAAAAAGCGATTGATTTCCACATTGCCCACCCCACCCCATCCGACTGGGTCGACAGGAAGTCGAGTCGGGAACCACAAGCAGCCCCTGAAGGAGGGTGGTTTCCTCCTTGACTTGCTCTTGAACTCCAGCACTCCATTCAGTCATCTTCTTGCTGATTTCTTTTCTGTCAAAGGAAACCAAGACCACATTAAAAAAGCACATTCTAACGGGCATCTTTGTTCAGCCAAAATCACTTGTTCTTCAGCAAGTATCATTTTCTAGAGGCCTTGGCAAAAGATGTGGGTGAAAATTATGGGAAAATGTGCCTGAACTTATTTACTCAACTAGTTTATCACTTTGGCTCCAGGGTATATTATCCTCAGGTATTTGAATATTTTCTATTCTCTCTTCTACAGGTACAAAAATTCCCACCCAGAAGCACACATGCAAATATTCACGTTCTCCCTTTAGTAACCACATCAGAGCTCTAATCATCTCTGAGCCATGTTACAGCAGATACATTGTCTTTAAAATTAGAAGTACTGTGAAAATTATTCAAAAGGCATGCACATCATAAAAACATTTTTGTCAATTATTAAATAAGTTATTCCTTCAGCTCACATTACATACTTCATTATAAAATGACCTAACTCGGTAATTCTGCTCCTTGAGTTCATAATCATTTAATAATAGTCTAGGTAGAATAAGACTAACATGAAATATTAAAGAGCCAATTTGAAAACAAAAATGCAGCATAAACACAGACTTTACCAGTTTGAGGAAATCGATGAGTTTGTGAGCATCTTCCCCAGTAGAGAGGTCTACAAAGTCCTTGGGCAGTCGGTAACTCAGATAGGGACTGGGCTGGACTGTAACTTCACTGTTTGTACAACGGAAAGCTGGAGAATCCTTTACCAAATAAAAAAAAAGTCTGTAAAAAAATTTAAGTCTCTTCTCCAAACAGAAAAAGATTCTATCAGAACAATTTCTATACTAGGTAAGGAAGAAATAAGATTCTCAAGTGAAAGAAGGCACCAAGACTGTAAAGCACTTCTACATATACACTACAACATAAACTAAGGCATTTGAAAACGGCGTCCTCCTGGACAGCTAGGCCGACCCCCAAACACTACCCATGTGCAGCTCTGTACTATACAAACGAGGTATGTGTCTCTCTAGTCCCGAATGGGTCAGAGGCCTCAGGCTAGTTATCGCTGGCTTTGAACAGTCTCATACAGGCCAGAATGCTTTATAAATATTACCATTTTCTTCAGGTGCACAGTTAGAAACACTACCTTAGAGAATAAAGTTAATAGTGAGGGCAAGTGCTTTGAATTCCTAACACCTTTCTTTTCTTCTTTAATGTAATTTAACTTATTTATGTCTCATCACCTCTATAAAACTGCAAATTCAAGTATCATACCAAACAAGTCTTCACATTCTCTACTGTACAGTTGACCCTTGACACAGGGAGGTTAGAGAAACCGAGCCCTATACCAGTCAAAAATCTTTGTATAACTACAGTTAGCCCTCAGCATATGCAGATTCCAACTGCAGACTGGACCCTTGAGCATTGTGGGTTTTAACTGCATGAATCAACTGGAAAGATATTCAAGTGTAAGCGGATGCATGCAGTTCAAACCCACGTTGTTCAAGGGTCAACTGTACCTGCTTAAAGCTTGCATGTAATGTTTACATGTTGCCTTGTGCCAAAAAGATTTGAGAGACAGAAGGCCTTGGGTTTGGACTTCATGGACAGATATCTAGCTGAGGGATGGATGTGTCCAGCAGATGAAGACAGGCCAGAAGCTTGACTAAAACAAGACCTAGAAAGCAGGCCACACTTTATGACAGACTAATCATCTGATGGGTATTTATGAAACACCTACTTCTACTGGACCTTTTTCTAGGTATGGGAGATAAACTGATATCCAAGACAGGCAGACAGCCAATCAGCAAGCAAACAAATAAATTAACAAGTTTATTTCCGATAGTACAACGTGTTCTAAAAACAAAACCACAGGCTGCTATCACAGAGAACCAGGTAGGCCGCTAATTTAGAGGGGCAGTCAGGTAAGACCTTGCTAAAGAGGGGGCGTCTGGACTGAGAGCTGGAGAGCATGACAGAAACAGCCTCGTGGGGTCTGGGAGCAGAACACGGCTTTGGAGGAAGTGGAATTCGTGCAGAGTGGCAGGGCTTTGAGCTTCCAGAAACAGGAGACCAGGCTTCTGTGGGGTGCAAAACAGGCAGGTGATGCTGGGGAAAGGGCGGGAGCCACTTCCTGTTTCCCTCTGTCATCCCTCAAAGTCCAATGTTTAAATTAAGAAGAAAAAAAGAAAGAAAAAGAGAGAGAGAAAGAAAGGAAGGAGAATAAAAAGAAAAATTTGATCATATTATTTGGATCATAGACTGAATCTTGTACAAACTGTTTCTATTCAATAACTGTGTCCCTCATATTTAAAAATAACCCTGTGCTGAATAATTTACATTCTTTTCCTGGACACTCAGACTTAATGGACCACCACAGTAAGATGCCAGCAAGGATAAAATTCCTTCTCTCACTAGTTTGACACACATTAATTGTGCCTGGCATTGTGTTAAGCCCTGCAGATATGTGGAGAACAAGAGACACTACCCCTGTGCTCAGAAGCCTGCAGTCCAGAGCAGGACACAGGCAAGTCAACAGGCAGGCAGCACACAGAGGACAAGTACCTTGACAGGGAAAAAGTCCAGTTGAATCAGATCTAGAGAAACAGGGCTAAAGAGGGCCCAGGACAGAGTAATGATGAAAAGAATCATTTCAGAGATGGACAAAAGGAAACATGGTCACATGGAAGGCAAGGCAGCAGCCAGAAGAAACCCAGGAGGGGAGCACGGGCCCAAGAGCCAAGGGAAGTGGTGTTGTAAGAACAAGAGGGTAACACATTCAAATGGTGCCGAGTGGTTAGGTGAGAGAAGGGCAGTACGTTCACTGGAATTAGCAACAAGGCAGAGGTGCCCTTGCCAAGAGTAGTCTATGTGGATGGCAGGGACTGAGGTTAAACAGGCTGAGGAGTGACAGGTGAGAAGAGGTGACAAGGAGACGGGGAGACGGAGAGAAGCAGCAGGCAGCAAGGACAGAAGACCATGTAAGGAAGTGGCAGTGAAGATGTACAACTACTGAGCAGTTACAAAAAAGCAAGTTACATAGTAGCCTGAGGGAAGCAACTGTGACCACATATGTAAAAATGTGTGGTGCATCCACACACAAAAATAAGAACACAAGTGGTAAGGTGGCTATTTCTATGTGGTAGGATTTCCAGTCTTGACTAATTCCCTCTCTCTTTTTTTAAATGACCATGTTAAAAACAACAGCAGCAACTGTTTTTAAAAAGATGTAAAATATTCACAAGATAACACTAAATTAAAAACCTGAGATACATAAGTTCACATGTAGCATAATCTCATTTATTTAAACAAGATTATTTGTGTGTGGAAAAGGCATGTTAGTATTAAAATATAAACAGTGGTCCTGGCTGGTGTGGCTCAGTGGATAGAGTGTCGGCCTGTGCAGCAAATGGTTGAGAGTTTGATTGCTGGTCAAGGGCATGTACCTGGGTTGTAGGTTCAACCCCTGGCCCCAGTTGGAATGTGTGTGGGAGGCAACCAATCAATGTGTTTCTCTTACAGTGATGTTTCTTTCTTTCTCTCTCCCTATTTCCCTCCCTCTTTCCTTTCCACTCTCTCCTCTCTATCTTTTATTATCCTCACCCGAGGACATCTTTGCATTCATCTTCAGATGGAGTAGGAGAGAGAGAGAGAAACATTGACGTGAGAGAGACACATCGACTGGTTGCCACCCACACAATCCCAACCAGGGCCAGGGACAAACTGCAAATGAGGTACATACCCTTAGCGGGAGCCGAACCCAGGTCTCTCTGGTCCACGGGCTGATACTCTAACCACTGCCAAGCCGGCCAGGGCTCTCTCTCTTTTTGTAAAAATATTTTTTCTTTATTGATTTTACAGAGAGAGGGAGAGGAAGAGAGAGATGGAAACATCGATGAGAGAGAACACTGATTGGCCACCTTCTGTATGCCCCCCACTGGGGATCAGGTCCACAATCTGGGCATGTGCCCTGACCGAGAATCAAACCAGCGACCTCTTGGTACATGGATCAACACTCAACCACTGAGCCACATCGGCCAGGCGACTCTCTTTAAAAATCAATGGAAGTCCGGCCAGTGTAGCTCAGTGGTTGAGCATCGACCCATACATCAAGATGTCGCCGGACACATGCCTGAATTGTGGGCCTGACCCCCAGTGGGGGGCATGTGGGAGGCGGCCAATCGATGTTCTCTCTCATTGATGTTTCTATTTCTCTCTCTCTTTCACTTCCTCTCTCTCTAAAAATCAATAAAGGAAAAAAAAAATTATTTAAATCAATGGAAAAATATCCTCAGGTGAGGATAAAAAAAAAAAAAAATGAGCATGTAGTACTTTTATAGGTAGAACAATGCTTTACAAAGTTGTTGTTGAAAGACATTTTGGCTGTGAAGATGAGAAAAAAAGGAGAGTAGCAGGGTGAAGATACAGGCTTGAAGTCTTTTTAAGATGGGAGATATCTGAACATGGCTACCTACTGAGAGATCGGAGCTGGAAGATGGAAAGACCGGGAACACTGGAAAGAAGGTGATGATAGCACGAGGTCTGTGGAGAGACAAGAAGGAACGGTACACTGGGCGGGTGGAGGTGAGACTCGGGAGGACGGCTGCAGACAAGGCTGGAGGTGTGATGACAATGAAACTGCAAGAATTCTCACCGATGGGTTACCTTTCCTATGAAGAAGGACATGAAACCTCTGCTGAGAAGAAAAGGAAGAGAGGACCGAGGAGGGGAAAGGTGTGAGACGGCCACTGTGGCTGATGGCAGGGAAGTTGATGAGGGAAACAAGACAAAGTAATAAGGACCACTTCAACTTGGGGTCATGACTGCGAAGAGACCCGAGTCTGAGCATCTGGGTAACTTTCCTCTGTCATTGTCAGCAGCCTGGGGCCAGGGTCAGAATAAACTGACCTACCCAGGGTCAATGTTCTTCCAGGTGGACAGGACACAAGGACCCAAGAAAAAAAAATACCAGGAAAAAATGTATCAGACGACCATTATTTCTTTAAATGAAGTTAAGTGGATGAATCACTATGTACACATTTTTTTGCTCACCTGCATGGACAACAATCTATTAGTAAATTTGTTATACTCTATACTTCCCAAGGGTGTAAGTCACTGCCTATCCAAGCACCTAGAGAACTAGCAATTATTGAGGGGATTAAAATATTTCCTTTATGTCTTTTTTTTTTTTTTTTAAACCATCTTACCTGCTCCAGAGCATCTCCTTCACTAAAATCACCATTTAAGTTTCGTTCAGATATCAGTTCTTCCCAAGTAAACAGCAGTGAATCTGTTACCTCGCCAAATGGATTAAAATCAATTAGCCACACCTTCCCCTGTAGGACAGAGAGAAAAATTAAGAGGCATAGACTAAAAACAAACATTTAAGCTCTTTAATCTGTCTTAAAATCATTAATTCCTCCAGGTCCCATGGGAGAAAGTCCTCCAAGCTTCATTGACAAAGGGCCACCTGTCTAAACCAAGGGCCACAGCCTCATCTCCAGGAAGGCCTCCTGTAAATGCCAAGAAGAGGCCTAGAAAAGAAAAGCCTGACAAACACATATGCTCCTGCCTCGGATCACATGAGAATTTTAAGTTGAAAAATCCAAGCAGGAAACAGGAGAATCTCACCAACGGTTAAACTGAGCGTGACTGGCATACTTTCAGGGGATGTCTCTGATTACTTTTCAAGAGGATCTTTGCCCTGCAGAAGCAAGAAAGAGCAAGAAGCTCTGGAGAACACCATTCCCCACCCTGAGAGGCTGCTGCTGCAAAGTGTGCATTTTTTTTGAAGCATATAGAAAGAAGCATGGAAATGCTCAGTTTTCTTTCATTTTAATGTAATATTTGTTTGCCTATATGTTAGAGCTTAATAGCACATGAGAGGGAGAGCGAAAAAAATGCATCAACCTTCAAAAGAAAGGTCTAACTTCTCCTACTCAGAGAGTAGAGGGGGCAATGGGATAGTTCCAGGCTCAGGGAAAGAATTCCTCTGAGCTGGTCACACTGAGTTAGAGTCAGGGACATCTTAGGATAAAGAGCAGAGCACTGGCATTCCAGAGCCGGGACTCTGAAATCCTGCCAAGAGGTTAAAGCCCACAGATGACCATGGAAATACAGGTGACATTTAGCAGATACACGTTTCCTTCAAAATTTTATCTTTGCTCCTCTTGAGTTTTCTCGAAATAGTCATATCACTGTATTGTTTTGTTGTTGATAATTAGGTTTTCCTGTAAATGTGTAGCAGTCATGTCTTGTTTGAGACATGCATGTGTAAAATTACAAATGCCCGAGAAACTAGATCGACGAGCCACCATTACCAATATCTAGCATTGTTTCTCATTGGGGTGCAGCGAGGGTCATGAGAAAATTTCGAGGAATGAAATAGTTCTAAGTCATCATTGTAATAGTCATTATGCAACTAGATGTGTTTTTTAAACTCACAGAACTATACACTAAAAAGGATAAATTCAACTCTATGTAAATTATATCTCAAAAAAATCTAAGCAAAAAAAAAATCAGTTATTTTAAATGATTTAATATATAAAAGAAATCAAAACCCTAAAACACAAAGACACTATGAAAAAAAAAAGGAGATTTTACAAGTAACCAAATAGAACCTACAGAAATGAAAAATATAGCTGATACAATTTACAACTTAGTGAATAGGTTAAACATATCAGATGAGACATAGCTGAAAGACAGCTCATAAACTGGAAGATATATCTGAGAAAATTACAAAACACAGTACAGAGAGAGAAAGACATGGGAAATAAGAAGTCAAGAGACATGAGGATAAAGTGAGAAGCTCTAACATACCATCCTAAAAATAGAGTTCCAAAGGCCAAAAGATAGAAAAGGAAGAGGCAATATTTGAAAAGACAGCTGAGAATTCTCCACAATTAACACAGGAAATGAATTCTTAGACCTAGAAAGCATGACCCAAAAAAGAAAAGAAGACAAATAACAACAGAACAGTGTCTTCAAAGTGCTGAGGAAACAGACTGGTCAACTGAAAATTCTATACCCAGCTAAGCCTGTCATCATGCATAAAGGTTAACAAAAGCTTTTCCAGCCATGCCAAGGACTAAGGGAATTTACTACAAAATAATATATACTAGGAAGAACTGGATCCAGAAAGCACTGAGAGGCAAAAAGCAGTGGTAAGCAAAAAAACTGAACAGCAACAATCATGACTATTGTAGGGGTATAAACACAAACTGGAACTAAAAATCAGATATCACATGTAAGACAAAAGGGGGTGCTGGGAATTACCGTACGAGAGTCCTTGCGTCATGAAGACAACAAGAAGTGAAATTAACTTCAGAGCTTATTAAATATCCATATTAAGATTTAGTGGTACTACCAAAATTAACAGACATAAAAAACTAAACTTCAGAGTTATTGGGGGGAGGGGGATGAAAAGAAAAAGAAAAACCAGTAATATAAATTAAACAAAAAAAAGGCATAGAAAAGCAAAGCAAATCAAAAACTCAAGATAATGAAAACATTCAACTATCAAATACAATAAACGCAAACAATACTCACTAGCTAAAAATAGAAATTATCATTGATTAAAAACACAAAACCGTCCCTGGCCGGTTTGGCTCAGCAGTTAGAGCGTCGGCCTGTGGTCCTGAGAGACCCTGGTTCAGTTCCCGCTAAGGGCACGTACCTCAGTTGCAGTTTGTCCCCTGCCGTGGTTGGGTTGTGCGGGTGGCAGCTACTCGATGTGTCCCTTTCACATCGATGTTTTCTCTCTCCCCCCACCCCCAACTCTATCTGAACAAAAATATCCAAAAATGTCCTCGGGTGAGGATAAAAAAAAACAAAAAAAACCCCCACAAAACCGGCAATATGCTACTTATAAGACACATGCACACATCTAAAACCTAATAGCTAAAGAGAAAAAGACTGAAAAACGTAAACTCTAAGACCAAAAATCTGTAATAACAATCAATTTCAGAGCAAAACATACTTTAATGCCAAAAGCACAAAAGCTTTCCTAGGAATCGAGAGGGACACTGTCTGATGATGGGAATTCACTGGGAAAACAAAACCACTGTGGACTAGCATTTTTGGAAGAATATAACCTCAAAGTCTGTATCACAAAAGCTGAAAGAATTAGAAAGCAGATGTTAACATGACCCTGTTCAGTAATTGATAGATTAAGGAGAGAAAAAAATTAAGATATAGGTTTTATGGTTTTAAAGTTTTTAAATTTATTTTATTTTATTTTTTGGTACATGTCCCTAGCGGGAACCAAACCCAGGACACACTGGTCCGTAGGCCGACGCTCCAAGTGCTGAGCCAAACCAGCCAGGGTGGTTTTAAAGTTTTTAAAAAAATTTTTAAATGTATAAGTTAAACATATAAAAAGTAGACAAAATAGTATCAAGAACCCAATGTACCTAACACTCAGTTTCCAGTGATCTTGTGGATCCCCATGGCCAATCTTCTTTCATCTATACCCCTCACATTCCCCCAAAATCTGTAACATTTTGAAGGTATCGTCAGGCATCATTTCATTCATAAGACATAAAAGATTTTAATAATAGCCTGGCTGGTGTGGCTCAGTGGACTGAGCGTCCTCCTATGGACTGAGAGGTTTGGGTTTGACTCCTGGTCAGAGCACATGCCCAGGTTGCGGGCTTGATCCCTGGTGGGGGGCATGCAGGAGGCAGCCGATTGATGTCTCTCTCTCACATCAATGTTTCTATCTCTCTCTCCCTTCCTCTTTCTCTAAAAAATCAACAAAAATATTTTAAAAAAAAAGATTTTAACATTATTCATCTTAATCAAACAAACAACTGCAGACTACATGACACATTAGAAATTGTACTTTGTTTTTCAATTACACATAGAACAGTGACCAAGTTGCAAAGCCAAGCTCAACAATATTGAAGACTCAAGACCAGACACAGTAACAAAACAGTGATATAAGGGGACCAGAATAATTTTTCAAGTATCTAAGGCAGTTACTCTAAATTCTAGTGGTGCATTAGCATCACTTACAGAGCATCTTACAATACATATTCCCAGGCTCGTCCCAGACCACTGCTTTACACACGACATTAGAATCTACCAGCACTGAGTCAACTTGCCAGCTGCAGTAAGTAGACACATCAAAATATTGCCAAGCCCACAACTTTAGTTATAACAGAACAAATAAAAGAGTTTTCCACAAGAGTCCTAAAATTATATATTCAAGAAAGTACCTAACAAATGGTGATATAAGTGCCACTGACTAAATGGAAATTAGTTTCACATCATGGTTTAAATCTCTTCTCAGAAATTGTCATGGTGTTTGTACTGGCATGTTTCTCACTTTAATAACATACAACTTTCAGTTGTGTCAGATCACAGCAGTCATTACTTATACACATCTCCAACTTTAATTGAGACATTTGCAGCCATGGCTGGTTTGGCTCAGCGGTTGGAGCATCGGCCTGCAGACCAGAGTCCTGGGTTCGGATCCCACTAGAGGCACGTATGGAAAAAAAAAAAAAGACATTTGCAGACCTGGACACTGCCCGGGAAATAATGGGAGACTGGTAAAGTCCAAATTTTCAAATCTCATTAATATAAGTGCATTAATATATAATTGCTTCCGTTTTAATATATGTAAAATGGGAACAAATAAGTGAGATACAGTAAACCCTCTATTTTGTGGACCTCGATTTAACAGACTTTGGATTCATATGTCATATGTGAAAATGAACACCCTGTTAATATTTAAATGCTTTTAACCAAGATTTGCTTATAATTAAATTAATAGGTATTTTTTGTTATTAATTCAGTTATTTTAAACACATTTTAGCAAATAGGCCACATGTTGGAAAATACACTATAGTAATTTTTTTTTTTATCCTCACCCGAGGACATTTTTCCATTTTTTGTTCAGATAGAGCGGGAGGGAGAGAGAGGAAGAGAGAGAGAGAAACATTGATGTGAAAGGGACACATCGAGTGGCTGCCACCCGCACGACCAACCAGGGCCGGGGACAAACTGCAACCGAGGTACGCGCCCTTAGCGGGAACCGAACCCGGGTCTCTCTGTACCGCAGGCCGACGCTCCAACCGCTGAGCCAAACCGGCGGCCAGGGCAACACTATAGTAATTTTGCCAACATAAATAAATACTACCTATCTACAACTATAGTCTACATATTTCAATCCAAGAGTCACTGCTCATAAACAATGTTCGGCAAATGATTAGCACATGATCACACTGAATCGCGCGCAGTAACTGGTTCTCTTATTGAGTGACATGACTTTAGGCAGCAGTTTTAATGTATGTCAGCTGATGCACTGGGCCACACCCCAGCTGTGCGCATTTGTTTACTCTTGGTGACTGGTGAATGCATGCACTTACTAGACCTATCCGGTATGAATTTAAAATTACTGTAATATATATAAAAAACTTCTGTGTGGAATTAAACTTTTTATATATACTTAATTTTAATTACACAAACGTGCATACATAAGTAAATACAGGTAATGTAATGTGTCAATTTTTTTTTTTTTTTTTTTTTTTTTTATTCTTTTTTTTTTTTTTTTTTATCCTCACCCGAGGGCATTTTTCCATTTTTTGTTCAGGTAGAGTGGGAGGGAGAGAGAGGAACAGAGAGAGAGAGAGAAACATCGATGTGAAAGGGACACATCGAGTGGCTTCCACCTGCACAACCGACCAGGGCCGGGGACAAACTGCAGCTGAGGTACGTGCCCTTAGCGGGAACTGAACCCGGGTCTCTCAGGACCGCAGGCCGATGCTCTAACCGCTGAGCCAAACTGGCCAGGGCATTGTGTCAATTTTTTAACACACATGTTCAGAAAACCTACTTTATTATATAACAGACTTTCGGCTTTAATGGACACCCCCTGGCCCGAATTAGTCCATTATATCAAGGCTTTACTGTACTGAATTAAATGAAAATGAAGCTCTTCTGCATTGCACATTCAGGGCAAAGGGCTAGGTTTACTCACTAACTGATTTGACCCAGCTGGTTACCACGCCAATTCCCTGGGTTTCAAGTCTTAAAGATTAAGCTCTTCAAGGTCAGGAGATCATCTTGTTGGAAGCTTCTTGTTAGAAGCATGGCACCTAACACACAGACATTGGCCACCTGAGTGCTCAGATGTGGCCAGTATCTATCTGTTAAAAGCAGAGCAGGGACTAGCGAGCCCTGGCCTTCTGTCTATCAGCTCAGGTTTCTATCCATTCCATCACACTGGCTTCCCATCCTTTTTCTAAGGTCTGTTTCCATTAAGTTGAAACTCTGCCAAGGAACATCACTCTTGTGTACCAAGTCTCAATTTATAACTCCTCTTTCTGATCCTTAATAGATACATCACCCTTGAAGGCACAAAGGCGAAAACAGTAAGTGATATGTTTTGGCTTAACAGAGGTTAAGTAAACAGTTAACAGTTATTTGGAGACATGACTATATGGGTCAAATCATGTTGTCCAAAGACTGATTCAAAGGTATCACAAGCATCACTACAACGAAGCTGATGGAATGAGAAATATGTGGGTAACATTTGGAAACATATGGGCCACATATTTGGAAAACACCCCTGCTGTCTCTCTAACATCTAAGTATATCAACACTAATCACAGGACCCAAATTTCTTTGAACCAGGTTGCATGTCTCGATACTGAAATCTCTGTTGTAGAAATTATTTAAGTCAAATTTTTGTTTTCTTTTTCATTATATGAGTTTCTATCACTTTAAAAATTTTAGTAATAAATATAAACTACTCTAATCCTCATCTTAAGTCTAAAGATAAAAGTGACTCAAATCATGCTAAGGATCTTTAAGTTTACTAAAAATAATTATCTAAATATCAAATGACTAATTCCTGGCCACATTTAAGTGTGCAAACAGATCAGATGTGCCCTGGACAGACTGCCTTTGGTCTGCATGTCCTAGGATGGGGCTGGGAGCCTCTGCAGTTCTGCCCAAACATTTAAAACCATTGCAGAAGGACTTCACCAGCCAAGGGCTGGGAAACTGTGTGGGGAATATCTGATTATTTCTAAATGTTATCTTGAAAAGAAAACAAAGAGGCTTTGTTGGAAAAAAAAAAAAAGTGCGCAAACTAAACTATTTTAAGCACACCAAGACCCCTGATAAAAATGAAAAGTAGGACATAAGGTGGCCATTTAGCCATCTGTTTAATTAATAATGCCTAAAATGCAAATTAAATCCTCAAATAGTGTATCATATCACACCTATCAGAATGCTTATCACCAATAAACAAACAACAAGTGCTGGTGAGGCTGTAGAGAAGAGGGAACCCTAGTGCACTGTTGGCAGGATTGAAAATTGGTGCAGCCACTGTGGAAAACAGTATGGAGTTTCCTCAAAAAAGTTAAAAATAGAACTACCATATGACCCAGCAATTCCACTTCTGGGTACTTACCTGAAGAAACCCAAAACACTAACTGGAAAAGACATTTGCACCCCTATGTTTATTGCAGTATTATTTATTACAGGCAAGATATGGAAGCAACCTGTATCCATCGATAAACAAGTGGGTGAAGAAGATGTGATACATGTATACAATGGAATACTACTTGGTCATAAAATGAAATCTTACCATTTGCAACAACATGGATGGACCCAAAGAGTATTATGTTAAGTGAAATAAGACAGAGAGAAAAAGACAAATACCATATGATTTCACTTAAATAGAGAATCTAAAAAACAAAATAAATGAACAAACAAAACAAAAACAAACTCATAGATACTGAGAACAAATGTATGTCTGCCAGATGGAGGGCTGTGGGGGTATGGATGAAAAGGTTAAGATGTGCAGATTGCCAGTTCTAACAACATCACCAGGATGTAAAGTACAGCATAAGGAATATAGTCTGTAATATTGTAATAACCATGTATGGTGTCAGATGGGTACTATGTCTAATCACTTTGTTGTTCACTTAAAACTAATATTATTATATGTCAACTGTAATAAAAATTATTTAATTAAAAAAAAAATAAAAATAAAGCCCTGGCTGAGTAGCTCAGTTGTCCTGATATGCCAATGTTACAGGTTTGATCCCTAGTCAGGGCACATACAAGAATCAACCAATACATGTATAAATAAGTAGAATAGCATATCTCCCCCACCCCTGCTTTTTCTCTCTAAAAATCAATCAATAAAATAATAATAATAGTAATAATAATCTGGAGACTTCCAGTCAAGATGGCTGTGTAGGTAAACGTGTTACTCGCCTCCTCCTATGACCACATTGAAATTACAACTAAACTACAGAAAAACCATCATTCAGAACCACCTGAAATCTCGCCGAATGGAAGTCCTACAACTAGAAATTTAAAGAAGAAGCCACATTGCGACTGGTAGGAGGACTAGAGATGCGGAACAGGCTGGTCCCACACCCACCTGTGGTGGATAAAAATCAGGAGGGCTATCTCAGCTGCAAAGGTGCCCCCTGGGGAATGAGGGATCCTGGCCCCACACCAGGCCCCCCCAGCTCAGGGTTCCAGTACTGGGAAGAGAAAGCCCCATAACTTTTGGCTGTAAAAACCAACAGAAATTGAGGCTGAGTGAGACAGAGGACTGCTGGAATCCCAGGAAGTTCCTTTTATTTTATTTATTTTTTTATCCTCACCCGAGACATTTTTCCATTTTTTGTTCAGGTAGAGTAGGAGGGAGAGAGGAACAGAGAGAGAGAGAGAGAGAAACATCGACGTGAAAGGGACACACCGAGTAGCTGCCACCCGCATGACCAACTAGGGCTGGGGACAAACTGCAATCGAGGTACGCGCCCCTAGTGGGAACCGAACCAGGTCTCTCGGGACCGCAGGCTGATGCTCTAACGGCTGAGCCAAACTGGCCAGGGCAGGAAGTTCCTTTTAAAGGGCCCACACATGCCCTGGCCAGTTTGGCTCAGCGGTTAGAGCGTCGGCCTGTGGTCCGGAGAGACCCGGGTTCGGTTCCCGCTAAGGGCACATACTTCAGTTGCAGTTTGTCCCCGGCCCTGGTTGGTCGTGCGGGTGGCAGCCACTCAATGTGTTCCTTCACGTCGATGTTTCTCTCTCTCTCTCCCTTCCTCTCTCTCCCTCCCACTCTATCTGTACAAAAAATGGAAAAATATCCTCGGGTGAGGATAAAAAAATAAAAATAAAAAAAAAATAAAGGGCCCACACACATTCCCTGGTCCGTTTGGCTCAGCAGTTGGAGTGTAAGCCGTAGACCACAGAGTCTTGGGTTCAATTTTGGTCAAGGGCACATACCTCGATTGCAGTTCAATCCCGGCCCTAGTCAAGGTCATTCAGGAGGCACCCAATCAATGTCTCTCTCACTTCAATGTTTCTCTCTCTCTCTCCCTCCCACTCTGTATGAAAATCAATGAAAAAATATCCTCTGGTGAGGATTTAAAAAAATAAGAAGATAAATAAATAAATAAATAAATAAATAGCCCATACAAAGTCTTACTCTGACTCACTCCCTCCAAACTCCAGTGCTAGGACAGCAGCTAGAAAGGAACAAGGAACGTACAGGGAGGAAATGAATTGTTTGGCATCAGGGCAAGAGCTGGAGAGGCAGCTTTCTCCCAGACAAAAGTGCTGACAGAGGCCATTGTTCCTTTTCTGAGTCCTTCCTCCAAAGAGCTGGCAGGCAAGTGCCACCTCTGAGCCTCCATCAACCTGGCTGTCACTGTTTCGCCTACCCTGTTGATTCCCTGAGGTCCTGCCCCACCAACCTTGCAAGCCCACCCAAGCTGTTTCCAGTGGCTTTTCCATAGGAATGGCTATCTTGGCTCATGCTTCAGACTTTACTAAAATCTCCTAAACAAGCAGCATCTGGCCTCAGTATGCTCTGTACCTCTTGCTAAGGGGTCCCAGGCCAGGTGTCAGCAGCAACCAGCCTTGGTTCACAGCTTGGCCTCTCATGGTGACCTCCAAGCACAGCACAAGTAGCAGTCATCTGTAGATCACTTTGTAGCTCAAGCCGGGTGTCCCAGGTTGAACGCAGGTAGTGGCTGACCTTAGCCTGCACCTCCTGTGTGGCTCCAAAGTCAGCACACCTTGTGCACAGCTTAATACCCACATCGAAACACCACCCAACCACCCTCACAGAGACACACTCAAGGGGCAGACTCAGTGGGCCTAAGAGTCCCACTGAAGTAAGTCTGACCCTGTGGGGCAGGCCACTGCACAGCTGATCGATCCTCCATGAGGGTGGTGGTCACAATCAGCCCTTGCAGTGGATCAGTCTAGGGGGTAAATCTCTCCCATGGCATGCCAATGGCAATCAGGGCTCAAATACAACAGGAGGGTATACATAGCCCACAAGGGTGTGCGTGGGGGTCACAACCAGAATGCCCAGCTTGGGTGATCGGGGAGACTGTGCCATGAGACCCTACAGGACACCTACTACATTAGGCCACTCTACCAAGCCCAAGAGATGTAGCAGTTCTACCTAACACACAGAAACAAACACAGGGAGGATGCCAAAATGCAGAGACAGAGAAATAACATCCCAAATAAAAGAACAGAACAAAACTTCAGGAAAGCAAACAAACAAACAAAATGAGTCAAGCAATCTACTAGATGCAGAATTCAAGACACTGGTTATAAGTATGCTCGTTAAAGAGTAGTTGAACTCAGAGACCTTCAGGAACATAAAAAAAGGACATGGAAATCATAAAAAAGAACAAGTCAGAAATGAAAGATACACAAAATGAATTGAAGAATAATTTACAGGGAGTTAACAATAGAGTAGATGAAGCCAAGAATCAAAACAGTAATTTGGAATATAAGGAAGCAAAAAGCATCCAATCAAAACAGCAAAAAGAAAAAAGAATCCCCCAAAATGAGAACAGTGTAAGAAGCCTCTGGGACAACTTCAAGCATACCAACATTTATATTATGGGGGTGCTGGAAGAAGAGAGAAAGAGCAAGAAACTGAAATCCTATTTGAAAAATAATGACAGAAAACTTCCTAACCTGGTGAAGGAAACAGACATACAAGTCCAGGTGCGTGCACAGTCTCAAACAAGATGAACCTAAAGAGGCCCACACCAAGATACATCATAATTAAAATGCCAAAGGTTAAAGACAAAGAGAGAATCTTTTTTTTTTTAATTCTCTTCTGAGGATATTTTTCCACTAATTTTCAGATAAGAGTAGGAGGGAGGGAGAGAGAGAAACATCGATGTGAGAGAGACACATTGAGTGGTTGCCTCAACCAGGGCCGAGGATCAAATCACAACCAAGGTATATGCCCTTGACCAAAATCAAACCCACAACTCTTTGGTGCAAGGACCGACACTCTAACTGCTAAGCCAAACCGGCCAGGGCCAAAGAGAAAATCTTAAAAGCGGCAAGAGAAAAGCATTTAGTTACCTACAAGAGAGCTCCCATAAGACTGTCAGCTGATTTCTCGAAAGAAACTTTGCAGACTAGAAAGGACTGGCAAGAATTATTCAAAGTTATGAAAAGCTATAAAAGCATGGACTTACAACCAAGATTACCCAGCAAAGTTATCATTCAGGATAAAACGACATATAAAGAGCTTCACAGATAATAAAAAGTTGAAGGAGTTTATCACCACCAAACCAGTATTATATGACATGTTAAAGGATCTTCTTTAAGAAGAAGAAAATAAAAGATAAAAAATATTAACAACAAAATGATAATAAATACTTATCAATCAATAACTGAATGTAAAAAACAAAGTATTTGAAGCAGAACAGAAACAGACTCATAGATACAGAGAACATTTTGACGGTTGCCATATGAGAGGGGGTATAGTGAAATTGGTGAAGGGATTGAGAAGTACAATTTGGTTGTTACAGAATAGTCATGGGGATGTAAAGTAGAGCACAGGAATTATAGACAATAATATTCTAATAACTATGTATGGTGTTAGATGGGTACTAGATTTATCAAGTTATATAATGTCTAATCAATGGGGTGTACACCTGAAACTAATATAATATTGTATGTCAACTGTTAATTGAAAAATAAAAATTTAAATAAAATAAAAATAGCCCTGGCCGGTGTGGGTCAGTGGTTAGAGCATTGACCCACACACCAAAGGGTCATGGGTTTGATTCCTGGTCAAGGGCATGTACCTGGGTTTTGGGATTGATCCTTGGCCCTGGTCAGGGTACCTGTGGGAGGCAACGATTGACGCATCTCTTTCACATTGATGTTTCTCTCTCTCCTCCTTTCGTCCCTCCCTTCCACTCTCTCTAAAAATCAATGGAAAAATATTCTCGGGTGAGGATTAACCAAAAAATAAAATAAATAAATAAATAAATAAATAATAATCACAATAATCCCTGAACTTGCGGTACATAATTATTGGAGATATTATGTCTTGTAAGGTTAAGTATATTTTAAGGGGAGGTTCCTGACTACTGTGCATGTCAAATACCTTAGTTTAAGAAAATACTTTTTGAGCAGTGGGCCCTTTACATTCATAATGGTTATGTAGTCCTCTCATAAGATCAGCCCTTGTTTTAAAATAATCATACATAGTGTTTACTTACCCTACTATCTCTATATATATCGAATACAACTGCAAAAAAGAAAGAACTCAAAGTTAATAACAAACTACTATTTTCATGATCTCAGCCTCCCTTCCTCCTCCCCCAAGTTTCAACTATTTATCAATCAGTATAAACCCCAACACAAAATTTTGTGCATTTGAAAGGGAAATATTTCCTAGTCCAGTGAAAAACCATGCAGATGGCTTCTGGAAGACCTTCATTCTGAGCAGCTTTACAGTGAAACATTTCATTAAAAAGTCTGGACCTTCCTTCCTCAGATTACTGCAATCTACATTCACTGAGCAGAACTTGCATTGCTCATTGGGACCCAGTTTATTCCAGGGTTCTAGATTATTCTGTCTGTCCCAACAGACATTGGGAATGAACAATGCCAGGCACTGCCCCAGTACCTTCAGCTCCAATAAATACAAAGAGGGGGATCGAGCTTGGATGCTTCTTGGTCTGAATGAGGATCTTGCAGAGCATGATTGCGGCAGAGGGCCCGGAAGCAGAGAAAAAACCTCTAAGCCTCCTTTTTAAAATTAAAATTAAAATTTTAATTTTAAGTTACTCCAACAGCAAAATATAATTAACCTGGAGGTTTTCATATTTCTAAATCCCAAAACTTCAAACATAAAAAGGCATGCTGCAATGTTTTTTTATATAATCTTTCTTCTTTTTCTACCGTCAGCCATAATCCATTATGTTTAAAACTTCAAACCAAACACCAACATCATCTCAACCAGTTCACCCTCATAAATAAGTTCTATGTACTAGTAAAAGCACCACCAATCACTGGAGACAGGAATAAAATGAGTAAATTTTGTAGCAGGGAAGCATAAAATCTAGCTATGCTTATGGCATGACTAATCTTTTTAAAAAATCCAATCTGCTGCCCAGCCGGTGTGGCTCAGTGGTTGAGCACTGACCCATGCACCAAGACTCCTGGTCAGGACACATGCCCAGGATGTGGGCAAAATCCCCAGTGAGGGGCACGCAGGAGGCAGCCAGTCAATGTTCTCTCTCATAGATGTTTCTCTCTCTCTCTCCCCCTCTTGCTTCCTTTCTCTAAAACCAATAAAGAAAAAAAAAAATTAAAAATCAAATCCGCCATAGAACCAGGCTTGGAAAGTAGGAAAAAAGGTAAATAACAGCCCTGGCCGGTTTGGCTCAGCGGTTAGAGCATCGGCCTGCGGTCCAGAGAGACCCGGGTTCGGTTCCCGCTAAGGGCACGTATCTCGGTTGCAGTTTGTCCCCGGCCCTGGTTGGGTCGTGCGGGTGGCAGCCACTCGATGTGTCCCTTTCACATCGATGTTTCTCTCTCTTCCTCTCTCTCCCTCCCACTCTATCTGAACAAAAAATAAATAAAAAAATGTCCTCGGGTGAGGATTAAAAAAAAAAAAAAAAAAAAAGGTAAATAACAGATATAATTTCAGGTTGCATAAAAACTCTCTATCGTACAGAATATACTTTCAAATCTTAAAATCAACTACAAATGTTCACTATGTAACTGGTGCTACCTGATCATTCAAATAAAAAAACTGAGAAAGGCAGATCAGTCACCTAGCTAATTTAGTCCTAACAACAGAAGCATATTGTCATCTGTAGATAGACCCTTTGTTATGTATAATAAAACATCTAAAATGGCAGAAGAACTCTCAGTATTAAAAAGGGACTCTGATTAAATAAGGTAAAATTAACATGCAAACCATCAGCAATACCAAATAATAATGCAGCAAAAACACTTAAAACAGTCCTTCAAATCCTGATTTAAAATATGTGCCACTGTGAGATAAGGTTCATTAACATTATGCATTTCATTTCATTTTACTGAGACAATAAAAAATACTCACAGTCTTCATCTAAGAATTTGTACTGTATGTGTTTTGTGAAGAAGTCCTGTATGCATCTGCAAATCTCCTCCTTTTGCTTAGAAATATGATCATAGTATTGTGTGTAGTCCCTCTGAGAAATAGCTGACAAGAAAATATTTTATACTCCGTTATTACATAATATTAATATTCTTTTCAAAAATATCAAAATGTGATTTAAAACTCTTCCTTTTTTTAAAATCCTCACATGAGGCTATTTTTCCATTGATTTTTTTTTTTTTTTTTTTAGATAGAGTGGGAGGGGAAGGGGGAGTGCAAAAGAGAGAGAGAGAGAAAGAGAGACACTGATTGGCTGCCTCCTGCAACACCCGACTAGGGCTGGGATAGAACCACAACCGAGGTCCGTGCCCTTGACCGGAAATTGAACCAAGACTCTTTGGTCCTTGGGTCAAAGCTCTAACTGCTGAGCCAAACCAGCCAGGGCTAAACTCTTCTTGAGAAAACTGGTAAAGTAGACCAGAAGACCAATTAGGTGCATACATTATTCAGCATCTTATATAGAAATACCAGCTGTAAAGGTTTATATGGATAGGTGAAGTCTAAAGTTCCACGTTACCATACATTCTTATTTTAGAGATAGTAGTTATTTTTACTTAACATAATGGAAAGAATTCAAAGTCATAAAAAATACCCAATATGTAAAAAATAAAAGAACCAATTTTAACCCTATACATGTAGTCAATTGCCTTTCTTTGATTTTTCCAATGAACTCTATAAATTGTTATTCTTTTGCACTTTCTTTGGGAAAATATAAACTAAAAAAAATCCTCACCATATGTCTTCAACATTCACATTGTATTTCATAGAAGCAGTCTATTTTTCTTGTTCATACATGCAACCCTGTCTTCACAAGTCTGATGTTTCAAGCCATGGAAAAGTAAACATTCCTTTCTTCAGAGTGACTTGCTTATATTATTCTAGATAAATTCAACAGACTATTGGAAGAACTCTCTCAATTTGCTCTAGGCCTAGGAGAAAGTTCTGTGTTCTGAAACCAGGGCTTCCACTCAATTTCTTATTCACATGCCAATATGCTCCCCTCTTTTTGTTTTTTTTTAATCCTCACCCGAGGACATTTTTCCATTTTTTGCACAGATAGAGTGGGAGGGAGAGAGAGGAACAGAGAGAGAGAGAGAGAAACATCGATGTGAAAGGAACACATCGAGTGGTTGCCACCTGCACCACCAACCAGGGCCGGGGACAAACTGCAACCAAGGTACGTGCCCTTAGCGGGAACCGAACCGGGGTCTCTCAGGACCGCAGGCCGACACTCTAACCGCTGAGCCAAACTGGCCAGGGCTCCCCCTCTTTAAGGTATATTTAAAGTACAGCCTTTTCAGGAATATCTAATAATATGATAAAGTCCAACACCCCAAATTTCTTCTACGTTAGCTAATAAATGTCAACATCATAATAAATAAGTAATATTGATTTGATTCTGGTCAAATCACACTTTTCTTGGTTGAAGATAAATTTTAGTTCATGGAAAACGTGTGGAGACAAAAAAAATAAAATTATCTTCAATATTTAATTTGAATCAATAATAGCAAAGAAAATAATAACCTAAGAGGAAAGGAAATGGGCTTTTAAAGTAATGAACTTATTTGTCCATATATTTTCTCTGCTAGAATAATAAAGTGTCCCAATAATAGGAAATAAAGATTTAAAAGCTTGGTTTTTTATAATGCTTAAAATAGCAGTGTATACCTAGTAATACTTAGGAAAGTCCCAAAGAGAAAGCAGGTAACATATCCTAAAATTGGGAAGCATAAAGACCCCACTTTCAACCCAGAATCCAGACAGACATGATGAATTGACAATCTTATGTTCTGCAGAAACTGAACATGGCCTTGGGGGTCCTTGTCGGTACAGCATTACTGCGAATCAGTACCAAAAGGTCAGAGGAAGGGTGAGACAGACTGTTGCCCTGGCCGGTTTGGCTCAGAGATTAGAGCATCGGCCCACGGATCAGAGAGTCCCGAGTTTGGTTTCCGCTAAGGGCATGTACCTCGGTTGCAGTTTGTCCCTGGCGCCGGTTGAGGTGGTGTGGTTGGCAGCCGCTCAATGTGTCTCTCTCATATTGATGTTTCTCTTTCTCTCTCTTCCTTCCTCTCTCCCTCCCTCTCTCCCTCCCTCTCTGAAGATAAATGCAAAAAGTCCTCGGGTGAGGATAAAAAAATAAAAAAAATTAAACAAAAAACATGTCTTCTTTTAACAGTTACTTTCAAGGGTAAAAGAACTCACCAATAAGCTTGTTTTCCTTGACAAAACATCGGAACTCAGCCCCAGGAATTAATTCACACCATTTTCGAAGAACAAGCTATAGAAAAAGGGGAAAAATGTAACACAACTACACAACAAGGGGATGTTTACTAGCCTAAAACACAACTTTATGCCCAGACTATGTCTTAACAACTGCCATTATTAATTTTCTTTTAAAGGAGGCATCAGAAAACATTAATGTGAGATTTAGGGAAGCGCGTTGTGATCTATTAGTCTAATAAACGGGAAAGTGTTAAACTCTCTCTGACAAAATATATCTTTGTCATTTATTTATTGTTTTGAGAGGTCTGACATAATATAGATCCCCAAGGATGACGAAGTCAAATCTTATCACTGCTGTGCCATAAGCTGCCCTGTAGTTCATGTCCTTCCCTCCTTTAAGAATATTAAAAAATACAGTAATTTCAAATTATCTAGCTTAAACACCATTCTGTAATACATACTCTGCCAAATTATTATTACAGCTTATTATAAAAAATCACTATAACCTGTCCATTATTTTAAAGTAAACCAATTCTATCAGTGATCCAAGTCGTAAGTGTGTCTTCTTACTGTACTACTTAGTATACTATTCATACATTATTGAACTGCTGCAATTTTATGTATAGAACAGTTGACAAATATATGCTTCTGAATCTGTTTTCAAAATGTTCTCTGGAGCCCAGCCGGTGTGCCTCAGTGGACTGAGTGTTGTCCCATGTACTGAGAAGTCTCGGTTAGATTACCAGTCAGGGCACATGCTCTGGTTGCAGGCTCGATCCCCAGTAGGGGGCAAGCAGGACGCAGCTGATAGATGTTTCACACCAATGTTTCTCTCTCTCTCCATCTCTCTAAAAAAATCAACAAGAATATATTTTTTTTAAAAGCAAAAAACTATGGCTAAAATATGCCACAGAAATTTAAAATGCACTGATTTCAATTTTCATCGTGTATTCTTGGTCTATGTGTCAAATTTTTTAAAAAGAACCTAATTATTAAGTAAAGAACCCCAAACTAAAATATTATACTGTTTTTATCTATTAAAAGCTGGTACTGGGCCATGGCTGGTTTTGCTCAGCGGTTAGAGCGTCGGCCTGTGGTCCAGAGAGACCCGGGTTCGGTTCCCGCTAAGGGCTCGTACCTCAATTGCAGTTTGTCCCCGGGCCTGGTTGGTCATGCGGGTGGCAGCCACTCGGTGTGTCCCTTTCACATCGATGTTTCTCTCTCTCTCTTCCTCTCTGTCCCTCCCACTCTATCTGAACAAAAAATGGGAAAATGGCCCTGGCCAGTTTGGCTCAGCGGTTAGAGCGTCGGCCTGCGGTCCGGAGAGACCCGGGTTCGGTTCCCGCTAAAGGCATGTACCTCAGTTGCAGTTTGTCCCCGGCTCTGGTCGGTTGTGCGGGTGGCAACCACTCGATGTGTTCCTTTCACATCGATGTTTCTCTCTCTCTCTCTCTGTTCCTCTCTCCCTCCCACTCTACCTGAACAAAAAATAGAAAAATGTCCT
The DNA here is from genome assembly GCF_014108415.1 of Molossus molossus. NCBI lineage: Eukaryota > Metazoa > Chordata > Mammalia > Chiroptera > Molossidae > Molossus > Molossus molossus. The sequence goes on from NW_023425344.1 coordinate 143,755,571, forward strand.
CAGGTGAGGATTAAAAAAAAAAAAAAAAAAGCTGGTACTGGTGTACATTTTTTTTGTGGTCATGGTAACTTTTATTTAAGCAAGAAGGTAATAAGCAATTGTTGCATACTAATGAATTTTTTTTTAATTTGCAAAATCTTTATTGAAATAATGTTTTAGACAGGTACTACATACATTTATGGTAGGCCCCTCCTCCCAAACCCCCACCCCAGAAAACAAAAACAAAACCAAAAAAAGACATAAGGTGAATCTTCCCCATCCACTCCCTTTGTCCTCCTCAAAGGCAAGTAGTGTTGTTGATCTCTCATACATCTTTCAGAAGTATTCTATGAATATGTGAGCATATGAGTATACACTTATCTTTTTAGACACACAGACAAGAACACACAATACATAGGATTGTTTGCAACTTTTGTTTTGTTGGTTAATCCTCACCTGAGTATACTTTTCCATTGATTATAGATAGAGTGGAAGGGAGGCAGGGAGGGAGAAAGAGAGACACGTCAATTGGTTGCCTCCTGTACGACACTGATGGGGGGCTAGGGATCAAACCTGCAACCCAAGTACATGCCCTTGACGGGGAACTGAACCCGTGTCTTCGGGCAGACACTCTAACCACTGAGCCACACCAGCCAGGGCTGCTTACAACTTTCTTCATTTTAATTACTGTTGCCCCGGTGTGGCTCAGTGGACAGAGCATCAGCCTGCACACCAAAGGGTTACAGTTTGCTTTCCAGTCAAGGGCACATACCTGGGTTGCAGGTTTGATCCCCAACTCCTAGTCAGGGTCGTGCAGGAGGCAACCAATTGATGTGTCTCTCTCACATCGGTGTTTCTCTCTCTCCTTCTTACTTCCTCCCTTCCACTCTCTCTAAAAATCAAAGGAAATAATATTCATTGATTTGTGAGGATTAACACAAAAAAGAGAGAGAAGGAAAATTACTCTAAGAATATCATTTTCCCAGGCTTTTCAAACTAGGTTTTTGTATTCTTAGGAGTCCTGGACCCAATCCCCAGCAGATACTAAAGACAAAAGTTTTCTCTATATATTCTATATAAACATATATTTTTATATGTATATTTCATAAATTAAAAATTCAATGATCCTAGCAGTGAATTAATCCAAAAGATTTCATTCATTTCACTTAAGAATAGCAATTCTCAACACTTCTTCATGTAGGTTTATCAACTTCACTGAGATAGATAAAGTTTCTTACCTCATATTCCATACAAGGATCTGGGGAATCATCAGTACAATGGATAAATCTTTGAGAGAAAACAAAGATGGGAGATGATTATGTTTGCACATGTAGAGTTGGAGACATCCTGGGAGAACCACAAAGAGTGCCTAATAAGTAACTGGAAAGTCAAAAGAGGAAGGAGCTGAAGATATCTATCTGGGAGTAATCATCACATGGGTACAAGAGCTAAGTCCAGAAAGCAGCAGTGATCACTTCAAGCAGATGACAGAATCCTTGGAAAAGCCAGCAATTAGAGTGAGTAAAACCTGCAGTCAAGAGACATTTTAATAAAAACAATACACAAACAGCCCTGGCCAGTTTGGCTCAGGGGTTAGAGCGTCGGCCTGCGGTCTGGAGAGACCCGGGTTCGGTTCCCGCTAAGGGCATGTGCCTTGGTTGCGGTTTGTCCCCGGCCCTGGTTGGTCGTGCAGGTGGCAGCCACTCGATGTGTTCCTTTCGCGTCGATGTTTCTCTCTCTCTCTCTCTTCCTCTCTCTCCCTCCCACTCTACCTGAACAAAAAAAAAAAACGGAAAAATGTCCTCGGGTGAGGATAAAATAAATAAATAAATAAAAACAATACACAAACAAAACAAAAATACCTTTAAATGTCTTAAGCAATTCACAAGTAAAGTGAGTTTAAAAAGCTTTACATTTTCCAGAATATTTGATTAGGTTGGGATTCTCTGAGGTCATTTATGATTTATTCTATGAACAACAGCAATTCTAATTTACTTGGTAGGCCAAAATCCTCAGGAATAAGAACTTTCATTCTAAAAATGGGGCACTAACTAATAGATTGAATCACAAAGACAGGTACACAGAGTGTGCTTGGTTCACATGGGCTCTCTCTGCTGGTGAACAGGCACCACATGAGGCATCTTACATTTGCTACCTCATTTAATCCTTGCTATAATCCCATGAGAAAGTGCTATTATCATTATCCACATTTACCACATGACAATCCCAGAGTGGAAATCAAGTAAACTCACTAAACCACATGCTGCACCATTTCCCTCAGGGATGAAGGTCCTAGAGCTGCTGTAAAAGCTCTCAGAATTTCAATGAAAAATAAAAGAGCCCAGCTGGTGTGGCTCAGTGGTTGAGCGTCAACCCATACACCAAGAGGTCACTGGTTCGGTCCCCAGTCAGGGCACATGCCCAGGTTGTGGGCCAAACCCCTGGTGAGGTGCATGCATGAGGTGGCCAATCGATGTTCTCTCTCATCAATGTTTTTCTCTCTCTCCCCGTTTCCCTTCCTCTCTCTCTGAAATCAATAGAGAAAAAAATTTTTTTGAAAAGAAAGAAACCACAAATAGCAGCAGGCAGGCATTTAAGCTCAAGCAGTACCACCAAAAAAGAAAGAAAGAAAAAAAAGAGATACCATTAACCAAATCCTATTTCCACAATATAATATGGGTTTTCCAAAGAACAATTTGTAAACTTGTTTTTACACATTCAAGCATACACTGGTGCTATTTTAAAACCTCATTTTTCTCTGGAAAGCAAAAATCCCTTACTTCAAATCAAACTAAGTTAAAGGTATGTTACCCTGAGGAGTTATCTACAACAACAAAACTTGCTTTTAATTTACTTTAAAATTTTTTAGGTAAAAAATTAATCTGATTGTTTTATGTTAATCAAAATTAAGGTCACAAACTGAGAGGTTAATACAAATTAACTTAATTGCTTTTATCCTTAAAAAACAAAAACAAAAAAAAACCCTCCCCCCAGGACCAGCTGCTTCATAATCATTAAGAATGATTCTGGAGTTCTCTGATATACATTTTTTATCATTTAGGAAAATTATGCTTAGATACATGGCCTGTATAGAGACAAGTGAAATATCCTGGATTTCTACATAAAGAGGAAATATTCCAATGACTACAAAAAAGGACAGCAAAGCTTAAAGGAAATCTAAACCAGGACCTTGAGCTCTGTGCTGATATGATATGCTCCAGGATAAGTCAATCAACTTCTCTGGCTGGATCTCAGTTGCCTCAGCAGTAAACAGGTGGATAGAGTTAGATGATTTCTAAAGTTCTCTGTACAAATTTGTAGACAGCGTGCTGCCTCCCTTTCTTCCCTTTCTGACTTGGTTTTCAGGTAAGCACCTGACCTGCACACTGAACCTCAAGGTATGTCAGCACACGAGTTTGAAATGAGTGCACATTAGAGTGACCTGGGTTGGTTTTTCAAAATACACTCCAGGAGATTTTACCAAATCCCATGAGTCCAAGATGGAAACCAGATACATACACCTTGGAAAAGGTATTGCTAAGGAGTATCCCCAGTCCTAAAACTGTTAGAGGCTCTTGGGAAAATGAACATGAGATGCCTGCTGGCCATTTCAAGGGCTTGTTAGTGGATCCGCACTGTTCTTAGGGAAATGAAGAAGCAAGGAAATGGAAGGAAGCATCACGTCTGAGCAGCAGGAGCCAAGCCCGCCTTTAAACCAATGGTTTCAGTTAGAAATAGTCAGTCAGGGCGCCTAAAATCCACTGGAGTCACCACGGGGTTTAGCAATTTTGCAGCTGCTACAAAGTGGCCATTGCACAAAAGCACGAAAGCAGTGGTAAGGATACGAAGTCCTTCATCATTTCAAAAGGTTCCCTCCCCCTGATTTTCTATTTTAACAGCCTGAGCATTTTAATTAATAAAAATGCTAATAATTTTGCAAATTCTAGTATAAAAATTCCTTTCTCCTTCATTTTTCCTCAACCTCTTTTTATATTCTAAATTAAAAGACAAAATATGTGTTAAAAATCCATATTGTATTATGAGAGATAAAATATTATGCAGTGAAAGAATTTTTCATGAGAGAAAAAAATGTTCACAACACAGTATACTTTTAAGTGATAAAAGGGGTGACAAAGCTATACACAGTACAATTTCATTTTTTAAAATATATGGGAAAACAACAACACAATGTTAAGTGTCAGACTAAGTGGTTCTTTTCCAGCAGTGACTGCTAATTTCTTCTGCAGCTTATCTGCAGTATTTCAACACTGTATTTATCAAATGGAACACATATTACTTTTTTTTCCTTTAAATTTAGGGAATTTAAAAATACATAAAGGTACAAAGTAAATATATAATAGTGTTGCCTTTACAAGAAGCCAATTCAAGTTCACTTTAAAAGTTAATATTTTAGCTTCCAACTAACCAATAGTTCACGATCATGATAAAACTGATTGCCTATCTTTTCTTAATTTAAATGTATCTAAAATAAGCAAGGAAGATAAAAGGAGAGAAATGACAAAGGAATTCGAATTAAAAAATAATATCACATTGTCTCAATGGTTAATGCACTAACAGAACTATCACTTTCATTTCTGAAATGTGATTTTAACCATGTGGAAGCCATGTTTTTGTAAATCTGATAACAGAGGATAGTTCTTATTAAAACAGTATTCTATAAAGAACAGATAGACTAAGGTTCTCCATCTACCTATTTTAAAAATACTATAGAAAAAAACAAAAGGAGCAATTCTAAAACATAGGTCTTCATTATCTAATTTTTTAAAAAAGTTTTATAAGTGTTTATTTGAGCCAAACTGAGAACAATGTTGGGAAGCAGTATCTCAAATGCTCTTATCTAAGTTTTTAATGTTTCTATATTCCTACCAATTATAATTTCAACCGGTGGTTAACCCTCTTACTGCTACTTTAAAACAGATACACATTTCAGTACATATTTGCCTTCTATTATCATATAACAATTTTTTAAAGTGTTGACTAGTTTAGCATTTAATGTTATTTTTAAAACTTGACTAGTTTCAAGGTAGAAGTAAGAACATATGTGGCACACATGTGAGATTATAGGACAAGGCTTTTTCTTACTAAGATGATTAACCAGATGGCCAAGTTATCATTACCAAAAGCAGGGAGCCATCTGGTTAGAACTGAATGTAAAGGTCAACAATATTTTCAGGAGCTCAGTCAAAATACCGAAAGAATGTTGTATGTCGGTGTTTATTTTCCATTTACGTTGTGGAGAAGGTAGATTTAAAAAGCAAAAATGAGTGAGATAATCAGAGTACTAACAACACTTGGACTTTTATAATCCTTATATAAATTTAACAGTCCTAAAATTCCAGGTTAAAAAAAAAAAATCTTTAAATCAAGGCTACTTACTCCACTGAGAATACCAGTAGAAACAATACTAGCAAAAAATTAGTAAAAAATTAGTATCCTAATAGAAACAAAGAAATCTCTTCAGTCATATTTTATTTTAAAACATTTGTGTTATTTAGTCTCTTCACTGATTGAAGCAGAACACAGATGAACCAAAAACTTGCCTCTGAAATGAAAGAAAAAAAGTGATTCTCTCATTTCCAAAAATAACTTTAAATATTGCAGGAAGAAAGCAGTACCTCAGAGAGATAACAGCAAGTCACCAATGAAAGAAAGCAATGTACAGAGAACGAAGACTGAATTGCTAAATCTACTATAGCAAAAGGAGTTACTATAAATTTTCAAATCCCAACTTGGCATATAAAAGTCTAATACATATTATAAATTTATTTATGAGCAAAAGCAGAAAATATATAATTAACACTTCCCCTGTTCTAATTCAACAAATAAGTTTAAGTAACACTTGGAACATTTGTTTGAATTATGAAATAATACTAAATCATTTGAGATCACCTTGGAATTAAGGCAGGCAGATGTTAAAGAATTCCTAAAGTTATAACCAAGAAGTAGTCTAGGTCCTAGATTTATAAGCCTCCTATATAAATGACAAAAATTACAGACATCATCTCTACAACCATCTCTACCCTCTAATGCCTCAGGCTCTTCCCAGCAGGGGCAGAACTCCATGAAACACTATTTCTGTTGAAACATCCACTGAGAGTCTTTTTGCTGTTTCCTTCTACATAATTTGCCTTTTCTCTCTGGCTATGTTAAGAATTCCTCTGGTCTCTGGTGACCTGCGGTTACACTAAGATATGCTTCCTACTGGGGCACTTGTTGTTTCTTCAGTATGAACATTTGTGTCTTTTATTCATCCTTGAACATTCTCAACTGCTTCTCTTTCATTATGCCTCTCCACTCATTTTCTCTCCTTTCCTTTTTGAACTCCATTATACATGTGTTAAACATTCATACTTTATCCAGTATGTCTCCTGATTCCAGAGTTGCCAATTCACTACCATTTTGTGCAGTGTTTGGGGAAACTGTCTTATATCTCTTATTCAGATAACTATCTTCTTCAACTATGTCTTATTTGCACAGGTAACTGAGTTTTTAATTTTATTAACCACGTATTTCACTTCTTTTTTGCCTCTTTTTTCCTAGTAATTCTTTTTTTTTTTTTTTTTTTTATCTTTACCCGAGGATATTTTTCCACTTAAGAAAGAGTGGGAGGGAGTGAGGGTTGGGGGGGGGGGGGGCGGGGAAAGAAACATCAATGTGAGAGAGAAACATTGACTGGTTGCCTCCTGTACAACCCCAACCAGGGCCCGGGACCGAACTGCAACCGAGAGGCACATGCCCTTGATGGAATCGAACCCACAACTCTTTGGTCCTCGGGCCAATGCTCTAACTGCTGAGCAAAACCGACCAGGGCATTAATTCTTTTTTGTAAGTTTAATCAATTAAGACATTTTATCTTTAGACTTTCATGATTTCAAATGCAAACAGCTCTATTCCTCTTGCCTGCTGTCTGATCCTCACGCATATGTGTAGTTTCCTGTGTTTTGTTGTTTTTACTGTGAGCCCCATATTAGTAGGGTTTACTTTTTCTATGGAGTCCCACGAGGTCTGGGAGTCTTTCCAGGGTACTTTGTATTTACATCTTCCAGGTGCCCCAATGGTAAAAAACAACCCAGCAATGATTTTAAGTTAATTTCTTAGTTTGGGAGGTCTCCAACCTTGCAGGTGGTTTAAATTTTGTACTCCAAGTTCACCGTGCAACAAAAGCCTAAGGTTTCAACCTGAAAAAAAAGCCCAAGCCTGACCAGTTTGGCTCAGCGGTTGGAGCATCAGCCTGCGGACCAGAGAGTCCCGGATTCGGTTCCCTCTAGGGGCACGTACCAAAAAAAAAAAAAAAAAAAAAGCCCAAGTAGTTTCAGTCCAGTTTCCTTGTCGCTCTGCCAATGAATAAAAATTTCCTTGTGCATCCTTTACTGAAGGTGAACAGGGGTCTCTTTTCTAATTCTTAACTTCATTTTGGCTTAAGGTTTAGGCTCCTATCCCTCCAAAGGTATTAAAACCTATGTTCCTTATAAGTTATGATAACCCCCAAAGCTTATCTACCTCTCTGGTTCTCAATCCTCTTCACATTTCTTATTCCTGGGACTACCTTTTGTTTTTTTGTGAATTCAGCTACTCATTTAAATTTGTGTTAATTTTATGTGTTAGCCAGCATTTCTAGATGTTTGTAACAAAGATTTTTCAAGTTATCTTAGCCTGCCATTTAGCTAAAACCAGAAATTATATAAGCATTAAAAAAAAAAATCACTTCTAAAAATTTTTTCCAGAGTTAGTAAGTACTCTATACTAATACGAAAGATGTCTTTGACATTTTCAACAAGGTAGCAACAGAAGGTAGTAGAAAATCAAGATTAACACTCAGAATTCTTGGCAAAATAGTTTCTCTAGGTAGCTGTTAAAACTTCAAAATACAAACAATAGTTCTTAAATAATGAATGCTACATAATCCACCAGGTGAATTACAAATTTAAAAAAACCAGATACAATAACAGTAAAGATTTTATTTTGGGAAAAAAACCTCAAAGGGCTACTGTGATGAAAGCTACGATAAAATTATGCTAATATATTTTTAATCTATTTTGAAATTAGCCAGGAGTTTTGGAAAGCAATGTTCTAGATCCACATTTTTAAAAAAATATATAAAGAACCCTGTCTGATGTGGCTCCGTGGTTACAGTGGTATGGGCCCATGCACCAAAGTGTCGAGGGTTCAATTCCCAATCATGGGCACGTACCTCAGTTGCAGTTCTGTCGTGCTGGATGCAACCAGTTGATGTGTCTCTCTCATCGATGTTTCTCTCTCTCGTCTCTCCCTCTCTCTTCCTCCCACTCTATCTGAAGATAAATAGAAAAATATCCTTGGGTGAGGATTTAAAAAAAAAAGGAAAAGAAATATATTATGCAAGGAAAAGCTGATGGAAATAAGAGAGGGCTCTAGTGGAAAATATTGACATTGACAATGAATCCCAGTTGTTGGGAGTAAGACGTAAAACTAAAGCAATGGTTTACAATATTAACTACACAAACGGGGTGAGTTATAGCTCTACTTTGAGCCCATGTGGCAGTAGGGGAAGAAAATCAAAATGTTAGTACATGTTGAGAAGAATACCTGTGTGAATTTACTCTAGACAATTTAGGAATTACCTAAATTCATTGACTGAGATCACAATTTTGTCATTTTTGTAAGAAGAAACATCCTCATTAAAGTGTTATAAAGTGGCAGAAAACAAAATCATGAATGCTTTCAAGTGGCATACCGCCCTAGATATTTACTTTGGCACAGTCCTCACTGATAAACTTTTCTAAAAAGTTGCAAGATTACAGCATTATACTTCACAGTAAATAACTCCTACATATAAGGGGGAAAAAACCTTAAATCTTGGGCAAGAAAAAAACAATACAGAGCCAGGGGAAAAGCAAGCATTAAAATTCTGGTGGTGTAGTTTTTATTGCTCATCGGGAACCAAAATAAGAGTTTTGGTAAACAGATTCCATATCTTCAGATTTCACTGGTGGCAGAAAAGGAAAGATAAAAGCAAAATGACAATGAATTAAGGGTGATTAGGTGTGTTCATACTAATTTTAATAGAATTTTTCTTCAAAAACAACCGAAAGCAGAAAAACTGTCATCTAAATAAACAAGTCTTAAAAATCATGAGATAAAGTTCTGTTAGGTCCATCTTATGCACCAAATTTTACTCCTGAAACTGTCTGCTAAATTTTAGGATTAAAAACCAGTTTTGTGATAATCTTGAGAAAAAAATGTATAAAAATTAGGTTGAAATAGCTGAATATAAATTACTAAGACAAGTGAAATTTCCTGACCTCTAGTTAAATTTCCCTAGTCACAAGCCCTGCAGAGAAAAAAAATTAATGAATTAATTTTTCATTCAGCCCCTTCTTCTAAATGCCAAGTGAATATCAGATATTTTTTTCTCGCTTAGCCTACTGAAGTGATACTTAATAAAATAATTAATGAAAGAAGCCTTACGGCTCAACAAGTCTAATCACACAGAATGTTTATACATGGGCAAATAATACAGTCAGCAAGCATAATGCAGACAGATTAGGTTACATGTATCTTATTTCAACTTACATTTGAGGAACAGGAGAAATAAGAGTACTTAATGTTCTACATAAAATAAGCCCGGCCGGTGTGGCTCAGTGGTTGAGCGTCAACCCATGCACCAAGAAGAGGTTGCTGGTTCAATTCCAGGTCAGGGCGCATGCCCAGGTTATAGGCCAAATCCCCAGTGAGGGGGCACGTAGGAGGCAGCCAGTCGATGTTCTCTCTTATCAATGTTTCTATCTCCCTCTCCCTTCCTTTCTCTCTAAAAAAAATAAAATAAAATAAAATCACAATGGTGGTAACAACACTGGAAGTCTACCCTCTAGCTATTCCCAACCTTCATCCTTGCTAAAAGAATCGTGACTGTTCTAGATCGTGACTGTTCCTACCAGGAGGCACTTGTCTTCAGACATCCTCTCCAGGATCCCAGGGTTACACATGTTGACTAATCTAAGTAGGCCTCCAGGTGAGGGCCTGGACCAACAGCATCAGGATCATCTGGGGACATGTTGGAAATTATCATCTTGGGCACCACTCCCAGCCTACTGAACCAGAAGGTGAGGACCAGCAATCTGTGTTTTATCAGACTCCCCAGATGATTCTGATGCATGCTAAAGTTTGAGAGCCTCTGATCTAAACCAATCACAGCATGTCTGTCCCCTCTGCCAACTACTGGATTAGGCTGGGTAACCAAAGAATGAGCCTGACAGGAAGTCTCCTGGGAAGCTTCCAAAATGCTTTACTTGCTCGCATACAAAGGAGAGGAAGCATGCTCTATTTTTTATTCAGATATTGTCATGTCTTTATATGATACCTGGAACTGCAGCAGCAATCTTGTAACCTTTAGGTGAGAAACCCAAATACCACACCAACAGCCCAGGATGAGAACAGAGAAGGACTGAAAGAGTCTGAGTTCCATGACCAGGACAAGCTGCTGAGTAACCCTAGAAATACCCAATCTCCAGATTCCTTGTTAAATAATATCTTTTTTAAAACCCTGTTTGTATAAATTATTTTTAGTTCGCCTTCTGTTAACTTGCAATCTTGACTATAACATCTTTGTTTCTTTTTTTTGAGGAAAGCCCCAAAATAATATAAGTGACATAATCTCACTTTCATAATATTACATAATTTTATACATATCTATGTAATTATCTATTATAATATTTTATTCTACTATGTAGCATTTTAATTTGAAACATTTTGAAAAATAAATTTATAACTTTATTAAGTGAAAATACAGAGAACATTTAGAATGGTGTTATTGAAATTATATTCTGGTTTTGTTTCTAACTAGCTTGTGGGAACATATTACTGAACAGATTTAGGCCTCGATTTTCTAATGGATAGAAGGAATGATTGTATCACTGATATCACCCTATCCAATTTAAGGAATTATATATATATTTTTTTTAAATCCTCATCTGAGGATTTTTCTTTTCCATTTATCTTCAGATACAGTGGGAGGAGGGGAGAGAGAGAGAGAGAGAGAAATAGAGAGAGATAGAAACATTGACAATAGAGAGACACATTAACCGGTTATCTCCCGCATGACCCCAACCAAGGATGGAACTGAACCACAATCGAGGTACATGCCCTTGACGGGAATAGAACCCAGGACCCTTTGGTCCGTGGGCTGACGCTCTTAACTGCTGAGCCAAACCTGCTAGGGCTAAAGAATTATATTCTTTTTTTTTTTTTTTTTTGTTCAGGTAGAGTGGGAGGGAGAGAGAGGAACAGAGAGAGAGAGAAACATCGATGTGAAAGGGACACATCGAGTGGCTGCCACCCGCACGACTGACCAGAGCCGGGGACAAACTGCAACCGAGGTACATGCCCTTAGCGGGAACCGAACCCGGGTCTCTCAGGACCGCAGGCCGACGCTCTAACCGCTGAGCCAAACCGGCCAGGGCAAGAATTATATTCTTTATTTAATCTTTATGGGGTCCTGAAAGGACTCTGTGACATAAGTGAATCTTTCATTATCGGTCCTATTAATAAGGATTTTTATGTTATAAGACTTATTAATTGTTCTGCAAAGGACTACTGACAAACATTTCCCAAAAAGGATGACATCACAGTGCTGCAGGGCTGGAAGCTGAGCGCTTGGTGTTAGATTCTGCCAACGCCCAATTATTTATATGAAGAAAAGGATGTATTCTGTGGATAAACACTCTTAATTCAAGGCTTCCAATTCACTTGCTGATTTAACTTCCTCCCCATGCAAAAGTCAAAAGGCACAAAATGCAAAACAAATAACTCATCTTTCTACCTTCCACTGGAATCACAGTTAAATTCATATAAAACACAAAGGGATGAATGGGCTAAGAGGAGGCTGCAAATCACTGAACTGGAAAGATGATTTAGAAAACCAACAGCCACAGAGAATTAAAAGTGATTTACACAATTATTTTTGGAAAGAAAAAAATTTCCTCATATTCACTGCAACCAATATTAAAGGTACACACACACATACACACAAAAATTAAAGGTACACAAAAATCCATATCTGATAAATTAATAGGCTACAGAGTATTTTTAATGTAATATATTTCAAGACCTCTTCACTTAAAGCCATTAGATGTCAAAGGCTGTATAATGGAAAAAAAGATATTCATGACTTCCTCTAATCAGAAGGTATCTCCTAGAATAAAAATGCTACTGCATTATTACTAAAACAAGGGCTACCATACACCTAATACCAACACAGGTAAAATCCTTTTATAATAAACTTCCAATACAACCACACATATTTATTATTACTCAACTTCATGTTCTTTAATGAATATAACACTAAAACCGTATGCCCAAGCTGCAGAACTCAGATGCAAAAGAACTGATACACAATTGACATGCAGTGAATTTATTTTTCCTGCTAGGCTCCTCTTCAAAACAGGATTTGAAGCTATGATGAATAAATGGGAAGGGTAAACTAAACTGGATGGATGGGGAAGAAATGGCATGCATAGACAATATTTTCACCTGCTTAGTTTCTGGGTTGTGGGATACACTTTATTTAAGAGGTCCGTTGATAAATTAGTTGAGATAACTGATTTAAGACGGGGTAAGATGAGAAATCAAGAATAACTGCTATCTGATGACAGAACGAAGGAAGCACAGGGATCACCCACAGCTCAACAGTGCAGCTGGGCTGTCTGCCTATGACAAAGAGAGCAGACTCAAGTTCTTTAGCAATAGAGTAACTGGCCAAGGAAGAAAAATTGCATTTACACTTCTGGAAATTTATCCTAGAGAAAAATTAGAAAGTGCACAAAGATTTAGGTATTTACTGCAGAGCTGTATATAAGAACAGTAGATTGGTCAAACAAATTATGCTCTAACTATTCAGTAGGACATTATTAAGGTAGTTTAAAATAATGCATTTAAGTATTTAGTAACACATAAAAATGTTTGCTATATACTAGTAAGTGCAAAAGCAGCCTACTAAACACTGAACTATCTAATCCCATTTTTGTTTAAAAACATTGTAATATAGCCCTGGCCGGTCTGGCTCAGGAGTTAGAGCGTCAGCCGGTGGACCAATGAGTCGCAGGTTCAATTCTGGTCAAGAGCACGTACCTTGCCCTGGTAGGGTTGTGCAGGAAACAACCAGTCGATGTGTCTCTCTCACATAGATGTTTCTGTTTCTCTCTCTCTCTCTCTCTATTCCTCCCTCCCTCCCACTCTATCTGAAGATAAATAGAAAAATATCCTTGGAGGAGGATAAAAACAAAACAAAACATTATAATATAGTATATTATACCTATGTATAGATAAAATTCTGGAAGTATATAAAACCAACTGTAGGAAGATCATGGATGCTTTTACATTTCCTGTTTTTGTTTGGCTATAGTTCCTAATTTTGTTTTTCTATGATAAGCATACACTAAGGGTGCTTTTTTGTCTTTTATTTATTTTTATTTTTAAATTTTCAGTTACAGTTGACATTCAATATTATTTTATAATAGTTCCAGGTGTAAAGCACAGCAGTTAGACATTTATATACTGGTTTTATAAGAAGAAAAATACCAAAACATTCAGTGGGCAGGTATATAGAAAGCTCATTAGAGATATTCACTGCATAGCAATTTCTGTAAAAGGAAAACAGACTTGATACATGGAACCGCTGTTTACAATAGTTCTAGATCTAGTTTAATTTGTCTGTAGAAAAACTCTCACAAGTATGGAAACTACTGACACGGAAGAACAAGAAACATACTTACGGCTGAGTGAAGTCACGAGTGATGAAATCAGAACTCTTGAACAGTAGAAAGATGTCGCTGAGGGTTTTACATTTCAGAGAACTATTCATTGCTATCCAGTATGCATCCTAAATGATAAAACACATGCTACTTAATATCTATTCCAAGTTAGTTGCTATTAGTGAAGCTCAGCCCTATATATCAAAAAAATTTTGAACTTTGATGACTTAAGATCCATGTCTATCAAATACAGAAGAGAGGAGGTGAGATTTTCTGAAAAGCCACCATATTAAATGGTGAATCATACATATAAACCAAAATAATAATAATAATAAAGTAAGCATATCAGGCACAATAGGCACAAAGCTTAGTGGAACATGCCTAAAAATGACAAAATAATTGTCATTTAAAAACATACTTCTCTCATACATAGACCAGGCACAGGACAATAATATAATTTTGAGAAAACTAATGATCATTTAAAAAATATCGAAATATAGGAAAGCACTGGCACATAGTAGGCACTCAATAAATAAAAAATAAATGAATAGCCCTGGCCGGTTTTGCTCAGTGGTGAGAGCATCAGCCTGTGGTCCAGAGAGACCCAGGTTCGGTTCCCGCTAAGGGCATGTATCTTGGTTGCAGTTTGTCGCCGGCCCTGGTTGGTCGTGCGGGTGGCAGCCACTTGATGTGTCCCTTTCACGTTGATGTTTCTCTCTCTCTCTCTCCCTCCCACTGTATCTGAACAAAAAATGGAAAAATGTCCACAGGTGAGGATAAAAAAAAAAAAAATTTTTTTAATTAAAAAAAAAAAATTTAAACAAATGAATAACTTAAAACCACAAATAATTTATCCATCTTAAGTGGAAAGCTTCAACCTAATTCTGTAGTAAGGAATGATTCAAATTATTGCTTATACATAAAGTAAAAATGAGTTTCAATAATTTTTTTATAGTAACTTTTTAATTTTTCCCAATGAAAAAGATGAATTTCTGCCCAGCCAGTGTGGCTCAGTGGTTGAGTGTTGACCCATGCACCAAGATGCTGCCAGTTTGATTCCTGGTCAGGGCACATGCCCAGGTTGTGAGCCAAATCCCCAGTGAGGGGCATGGAGGAAGCAGCCAATCAACGTTCTCTCTCATTGATGTTTCTGTCTCTCTCTCCCTCTCCCTTCCTCCCTCTCTCTCAAATCAATAAAGAAAAAAAAAATGTTTTTAAAGGATGTATACTGAACAAAAAGATTTAACTCCACTAAAAGAAGAGTATATACACTGAAAACCACACAACTGAATAAACAAGACAAATATTAACTCCAGGGAAAATGAAATGTTGAATAAGAAAACATAAGCAGCCCTGGCCGGTTTGGCTCAGCGGTTAGAGCATCGGCCTGTGGTCTGGAGAGACCCGGGTTCGGTTCCCGCTAAGGGCACGTACCTTGGTTGCAGTTTGTCCCCAGCCCTGGTTGGGTCGTGTGGGTGGCAACCACTCGATGTGTCGCTTTCACATCGATGTTTCTCTCTCTCTCTCTCCCTCTCACTCTATCTGAACAAAATATCGAAAAATGTCCTCGGGTGAGGATAAAAAAAAAAAAAAAAAAAAAAAAAAAGAAAACATAAGCAACCATAATGTAATACATATCAGATGTGTACATAGTGATAATCATAATATTAAGAAACACTGAAGACTAATCTAATCTAAAGTATGATACTATAATGAGAATAGTAGAATAGAAAATAATGAAGACAGGAGATAAAAGTTGAATCTTTCTGTTCTGGAGTAGAAAGTCAATAATAAATACCTAAAATTAAAGAATAAAGAAGCAGAGGAAAACAACAAAATAATATACTAAAATATTTGAAAGCCTCCGAGGAGTAGGAAATGGTGAAGCAAAGTGTGTCAGGACTTGCTGACTTTTGTAGCAAGTGTCCAGAGCTTTTGAAAATTTAAACAATGTACATATGTAATTAATTTTAATAAATAAAAATTAGATAAAGTACAATCTGTAATTCATTTTAGAATAAAGAAAGAAGCATGAGATGATTTCTGAAAATGCAAATAAGTCTTTCATTCTTTCAATGAGCTTTGCTAACATTAAATTGTTTTCTATTGGATTAGAAAAAATAGTAAATTTCTCCATAGATCTTGTCGATGTCATGTTAAAATGATAAAACATAATTTAAGAAGGTATCAGTTGCTTTTTCAAACTGTTCTATTTCTAGATCCTGTGACATTTAAATTTTATTACTTTTCAATAGAGAAAAATTTCTTTGTTAAGCTGAATAGCTAAAGTTTTTAAAAGGACACAACACAGATTTCCTCAAATTTCTAGCATCATCAGCAGCACAAGAGGTTGAAGCTGTGTTTTGGCAAAATTTAAAGTACTTCACGCCCTGGCCAGTTTGGCTCAGCGGTTGGAGCATCAGCCTGTGGACCACAGAATTTTGGGTTCGGTTCCCACTAGGGGCACGTACCAAAAAATTTAAAAAAATAAATGTTTTTTAAAAATAAATAAATAAATAAGTAAAGTACTTCACAGAGCCAGGAAAGTATAATGCAAAATCAGGAAAATAATATAAAAGGGGAAAATGAAAATAAATTCCACAGTATTTTCCCTAGAATCAAGACTGTAATTAGACTTTCTGTGGGGACATAAAATGAAATGAACAGCAAAGCAAATACTCAAACAGTGAGAGATTTACTGATGTGGCCTACCCTTGGGGCACTCCAGTTAAGCTTAGGAAATACACTGCCCCCTAGGGAATTGATAGCTTCTTGGACTGTACTGGTGAACTCAGGAAATTCCGGTGCCTACGGAGAGAAAGAAATTATTTGGGCACATCAATAGCTATTCACAATAAATATAGAAAACAAGATCAAAACCTCAAGGTTAAATTATTTAGGGTGTTAAAAATAATTCAGAATACAATCACTATCAGAATTTTGAACCCAGCTAAATAAAATCCATGATCAGTAACATTCACCAGAAAGGGGAAGAGTACCCAACTGTCCTTTTCCAAAACAATTAAAACCCAGAAAGCTAAAGAGACAGATGTCATGAGGCATCTGGGGATATGAGGAAGGAAACAAATGGTTCTCATAATACCTACAAAAAAACCTGTATTTGTTTATTAAGTAAAAAGAGACAAATAGAGTATCCAATATAGTCTAATTCTCAGAAATAACACCTCACATTTAAAGGCCCAGAAGCCTTTTTTCATTTGCAGGAAAGGATTCTTTGACCCATCTCCAAATGGCTTCATGAGAATGAGAAATAAATTATGTGGTAAACTGTATTTAAACACTGCTATTTCCAGACAAGTTTTAATATAAACAAAACTCAAAAACAGGACTTTGGTGAAGTTAAAATGGTTTGTTTGTTTTTTTCCTTTTTGGTTGATTTAAAAATGTATGTTTTATATAAGAAAGTAACCAAAACATTCTAAGTGTCATTTCAACCAGAAAGTAAACAGAAATACAGTTGGGAAGGAACTTGAACATGACTGGTATACTCTGCCTCGAGCCTACGTCACTATGAGAGGAGCGCAGGGACAAAAAGTACAGAAAAGGGGAGTAAGAGACCTGAAGTGGAGCCTGCAGGAGAAACTGAACACAAAAGTAGTAACAGATACTCCACAAAGTCACATTATCCCTTTATGTCTGCTGCCCTCTACTGGGCAGCTGCAAATTCTGAAAAAATCAAGTAATGACAAGCTCTTCCATAGAGAGAATAAAAAAGTTACAATAGGTCTACAGTTAGTTAAAATATGCACTGAAAAATAAATCAAATGGCTTATGCCAGCAATTGTCAACCTGTGTGAGGCACACTGGTGTGCTGCAAGAATTTTTTTTTTATCCTCACCTGAAGACATTTTTTTTTTTTTTGCATTTATCTTCAGATAGAGCAGGAGGGAGAGAGGGGGGAAGAGAGAGAGAGAAACATTGACATGAGAGAGACACATCAAGCGGTTGCCACCCAAATGACCCCAGCCAGGGCCAGGGACAAACTACAACTGAGGTACGTGCCCTTAGCAGGAACTGAACCCAGGACTCCCGGTCTGCAGGCCGACGCTCTAACCACTGAGCCAAAAGGGCCAAAGCTGCTGCAAGAATTTTTAAAACATGCCAATACCTGTTTCTTTCTCTCTCTCTTTCCCTCCCCACCTGGCTCTCTAAAATCAATAATTAAAAAAAATTTTTTTTAATTAATAAAAAAAGAAACAAAATGACAACAGCCAACACAACAATAGCTGTCTGGTGTGAACGAATCAAAATTATACCTAATTGTTTTGTCAGATCAGCAAAAATACTTTTTTTTTCCACGTGCCACAGAATTTTAGTAATTCATTTACATGGGCCATGAGATAAAAAGGATTGAAAATCGCTGGCTTATGCTCATCTCCAAGATCTTAACCCACTTACGACAGAGAGAAAACTGTGACAAGTCTGGAAAACAGACCAAACAATGTAAGTGTAAAAATATGGAAATAGCCCTGGCTGGTTTGGCTCAGCGGTAAAAGCACCAGCCCTCGAACCAATGAGTCTCGGGTTCAATTTGGGTCAAGGGCACATACCTCAGTTGCGGTTCATCCCTGACCCTAGTCAGGGACATGTGGGAGGCAACCAGTCGATGTATGTCTCTCTCTCCCTCCCTCCCACTCTATCTGAAGATAAACAGGAAAACATCCTCAGGGAGAATAAAACACACACACACACACACACACACACACACACACACACGGAAATATATCTTCCTAACTAGAAAGCAGCTTTAAGCAATAGGCTAGTGAGAAAAGACCAGAGAGATCAAGGGCAGGTCAAACTATTTTTTCCTATCAATGTATATGACCTCTAGACTAGTTAGCAGCATCTTTTAGTTATTTGACAGACTGCTATGATATATATCTTCTATTTGACTTTTTCAGCTTAGATACATAAAATTAAACTTCTAGTGAGAGGCTTTCGAGTAACAGCCTTGAGTCATTTCTTTTCCATTTGTCTTCCTCATCAAAAGAAATAATCGCCCTGGCCGGTTTGGCTCAGCGGTTGGAGCATCGGCCTGCGGACCAGAGTCCTAGGTTCGGCTCCCGCTAGGGGCATGTACCAAAAAAAAAACAAAAACAAAAGAAATTATCATTTTATGAGAAGCCAATCATTTCCTTAACTTTAATCCCCTGGAGTTGCTGATTTGGTTCCCCCAGAGCTCTATCCACAAAGACACTTATTTTAGATCTGCATTACCAATAATTTCAGCAACTGGAATAATTACACAAAATTTACAACATGAAGGGATTTAATCTCCAAAGATAGAAAAATTTAATTTTCCTATGCCATAAAACTTCACATATAAGGATTACTTTAAATTTAAGTATTACATTTTAAAAGAGATGATTCTCTAAATCTTCAAATTATTCAACTTTAAGAAATTGTACCACAAGAATCTGAATACTAATTTAAATTATAAAAAGCTTATATATTATAGAGAAAAACTTGTGCTTCAGTGGAAGGCTATGTATTGTCTACATATAGCACTTCCTTCTGGGTTATCTGATTCTAGTTTAATCTTCTAACCACTTTACGATGAGGTAAACTGTAGGTAAGTCCTAACAATAAAAAGTATTTCTGTCCAGCTGGTGTGGCTCAGCGGTTGAGCGTCAACCCATGCACCAGGAGGTCGCCGGTTCGATTCCCGATCAGGACACAGGCCTAGGTTGTGGGCTCGATCCCCAGTGGGGGCATGCAGGAGGCAGCCAATTGACGTTCTCTCTCATCGATGTTTCTGTCTCCCTCTCCTTCTTATTTACTCTCTCTCTAAAATCAATAAAGAAAAAAAAAATTAATTAAAAAAAAGGTTTTTCTTTTGGATGTGAAAACTATAACCCCTCCTGGGTTATCTGATTCTAGCTTAGTCTTCTAGCTATTTTACAATGAGGTAAATTGTAGGTAAGCAGTAACAATAAAAAGTCTTTGTTATGGATGTGAAAATTCTATCCCAACTGACAGAAATCCAGTTGTCTTCCCTCCCACAGCTGAGAGGAAAAAAACTAGTTCTGCCTCATTTACATATTCATTTCAATATTCCTACTCTATAAATGGGTCTGTTCTTTGGGTTCTGTTTCTCTTTTTTTTAAAGCCTCACTGTTGGATATGTTTTTTGATTTTTTAGAGAAAAAGGAAGGAAGAAAGAGAAACATCAATCAATTGCCTCCTGTAAGTGCCCTGACTGGGGATCCAACCTAAGACTTAGGTATGTGCCTTAACGGGGAGTCAAACCCTCAACTTTTGGTGTATGGTATGACGCTCCAACCAACTGAGCCACCCAGCCAGGGATTATTTTCTCCCCCAGAGAAAGAGAGGAAGGGAGGGAGGGAAGAAGGGAGAAGGAGAAGGAGAAACAATGATTTGTGGTTGTTCCACTTATTTATGTACTCATTGGTTGATTTTCCTATTTTTTAATTTTTTTGTTAATCTTCACCCAAAGATATTTTCCATTGACTTTTAGATAGAGTGGAAGGGAGGGAGAGAGACAGAGAGAGAAACATTGATGTGAAAGTGACACATCGACTGCTTGCCTCCTGCACGACCCCAACCTGGGCTGGGGACGAACCGCAACCAAGGTCCGTGACCTTGACTGGAATCAAACCCCTGACTCTTTGGTCTGAGGGCGAGCGCTCTAACTGCTGAGCCAAACCGGACAGGGCCAGGGCTTAATTTTTATTGATTGATTTTAGGGAGAGAGAGGAAGGGAAACAGAGAACATGGATTTGTTGTTCTACTTATTTATGCATTCACTGGTTGATTTTTGTATGTGCCCTGACAGGATCGAACCCTCAGTCTTGGCGTATCAGGATGACGTTCTAACCAACTGAGCTACTGGGCCAGAGCTTTTGGGGTTTTTTTTGAACTAGTTATAACAACTACCTGACTCTCTCGTGGGTCAAAGAGTTTTTAACCCATGAGGGAGTGCTAAAGTGTTATATCTATAGAGGAGTCATGCATCTACCTTTTCCTGAAAATGATCTTTCGACAGATTTAACTAACAAATTTTTTTTTTTTAACTCTCACCCGAGGACATTTTTCCATTTATCTTCAGATAGAGTGGGGAGGAGAGAGAGAAACATCAATGTGAGAGAGACACATTGACTGGTTGCCTCCTACATGACCCTGATCAGGGTCAGGGACGAACCGAAACTGAGGTACATGCCCTTGACCGGAATCAAACCTGAGACTCATTAGTCCAAGGACCAACACTCTAACCACTGAGCCAAACTGGCCAGGGCTCAATTTTTTTTTTTTTAATCCTCACCTGAGGATATTTTTTGATATTTTATACTGATAGAGTGGGAGAGAGAGAGAGACAGAGAAACATTGACGTGAAAGGGACACATCGAGTGGTTGCCACCCACACGACCCAACCAGGGCCGGGGACAAACTGCAACCGAGGTACGTGCCCTTAGCAGGAACCAAACCCGGGTCTCTCCAGACCACAGGCCAACGCTCTAACCGCTGAGCCAAACCGGCCAGGGCCAATTTTTTTTTTTTAATTGGAATTTATTCTAACAAAAGTACAGCCCCGGCCGGTTTGGCTCAGTGGTTAGAGTGTCAGCCCGTGGACTGAGGGGTCTCAGGTTCGATTCCAGGTCAAGGGCACAAATTGGTGTTGCAGGTTCAATCCCCAGCCCCAGACAAGAGGCAACTGATAGATGTGTCTCTCTCACATCAGTGTTTGTTTCTCTCTCTCTCTCTCTCTCTCTCTCTCTCTCTCTCTCTCTCTCTCTCTCTCTCTCCCACCGTCCCTTCCACTCTATCTAATCAATGGAAAGCCTTGGCTGGTTTTGCTCACTGGTTAGAGCATCGGCCCGCAGACCAGAGTCCTGGATTCAGTTCCCGCTAAGGGCACATACCTCGGTTGCAGATTGTCCCCAACCCCGGTTGGGGTCGTGTGGGTGGCAACCATTCAATGTGTGTCTCTCACATGGATGTTTCTCTCTCTCTCTCTCCCTTCCTCTCTCCCTCCTGCTCTATCTGAAGATAAATGCAAAAATGTCAAGTGAGGAAGAAAAAAAATCATCAAAGGGAAATATCCTCAGGGGAGGATTAAAAAAACAGTAATAATATAATTTAAAAAGTACAAAGTACAAAAAATTCGTGTGTGTGAATCACTTCAGAGAGCAGAGAGAGTTTCACAGCAGCAGATCTGAGTGTTCAGCACCTCTGGACAGAGATATTCAGCGTGAAGACAAGTGGTTGCCCAGGCTTCTGATTGCCCAGCTGAACAAGTTCTCTGAGTGAGGGTGTGCTGATCATAGAACAGTGCAGTCATTTGGGGTTCTTCTCTACATTTTGAGAGTGCCACAGGAAAATGAGAAAGGGGAAGTGTTCACTGAATTCACGGCTGGTGGTTAGAAGATGGAAGGGAAATGCTGAGACAAAAGGAGCGAGAGCCTGGGAGGATATGAGGTCAGATGGGCAATCCAAAAGCACTGACAATGCAGTACCTGGTCTTGTTCCCCCATCACACAGTGCCACCCCCGTCAGCAGAGCTGTCCCAGACGCAAGAACTTGCTATGGGTAATCCTGCTCCATTCTTCTGCTTAACTACACAGGTCTCGATGTATTTAAATGGTTTTCCCAGCTTGGTGAGTTGGCTTCCAGTTTGTTCTACTACATCTGTGCTCCACTGATTCACGTTGCCGTGCTGACAGGCACTGCCACCGATGGCACCTTCAACAGCCTCTACAACGCTGCTCACTTCATCAACAATGAAAGTAGTCTCTTTCTCAGCATGGTAATCTTCCATCTCTCCTCTGGCATGTCCCACTTCCTTACTTTCTGACACAACAAATTGTTGCTTGCTCATCTTTACTTTCCTACTCCCAGTCTTGAGTTTCTCCAAGGAGCTATGGTTCCTTTTCATGAAGAATGGCATTTAGAAACCAAGATCGGGGCACTAGGGATGCTCACTGCTACCATGATGTCATATATCATTACTTCTAGACCTTAGCGAACAGAGTTTGGTAAGTGGACGCACACGTGTATATTATTACTTTCTGTAGCTACCTATCTACATCTACAAATATGAGTTGATACTGATAATCTTTACCACTTTTAGGGTCCAGGTCAAATGTCACTTCTCCTTTTAAGTATCTCTAGATCCCTGCAGTTCTGTTTTCTTTGTTCTAACAGCACTTTGTCATCTTCCCCCAAATTGGGGCATCTTTCCCCACTTGTTTATAACGTCCATGGTGGCAGGAATCAAATCACATTCATGATTGTTTACTTCGTAGAACCCACTACAGTGCCCTGGAAGTGGTAGATAACTAACAAGTATCTGTACTGAATAGAATTTTCATGAAAAGAAAATGACTGATCTGTATGATATCCAGAGTAAATCTGTAAGATATCCAGAGCAATCTTTCCCTTTCTGGCCCTGGCCGGGTAGCTCAGTTGGTTAGAGAGCCATCCCATACACCAAGGTTGTGGGTTCAATCCCTTGTCAGGGTATATTCAAGAATTAACCATGGCCCTGGCCGGTTTGGCTCAGCAGTTAGAGCGTCAGCCTGCAGACCACAGAGACCCGGGTTCGGTTCCCGCTAAGGGCACGTACCTTGGCTGCAGTTTGTCCCCGGCCCTGGTTGGGTCGTGTGGGTGGCGGCCACTCGATGTGTCCCTTTCACATCGATGTTTCTCTCTTCCTCTCTCTCCTTCCCCCTCTATCTGAGTAAAAAATGGAGAAAAAAAAATGTTCTCGGGTGAGGATAAAAAATAAATAAATAAATAAAAAATAAATAAATAAAAAAAGAATTAACCATGAATGCTTAAATAAATGGAACAAATCGATGTTTCTTTCTTTGTCTCCCCCTGCCCCCCACCATCTAAAATCAGTAAATTAAAAAAAAAAATCTTTCCCTTTCTGAATATGTCGGCATGCTCTTTATACCTAAGAAAATATATCAGTTTAGGCATCTCTACTTTTTTTCCCTTGTACCCTGGAAATCATATCTCTTTCATTAAGCAGAAGTATCTTAATTAGAATCATATTAGAACATACCCTCCCCCATAAAACCAGTTTCTTTTATTGTGCCTTTACATTTATTTGTAAGGAATTTTATAAAGACCTTTATTATTTCAATGTATAAGGAGTTCCATTCACCTACACATTTTTAGAGATATATTTTTTACTTCATTCATTCCTGTAAATATACTTTTTTTTTTAATCCTCACCTGAGGATATTTTCCCATTTATCTTCAGATAGGGTGAGAGGGAGGGAGGGAAGGAGGGAGAGGGAGGAAGAAACATCAATCTGAGAGAGACATTGATTGGTTGCTTCCCGTAGGACCCTGACCAGGGCCAGGGACCTAACCACAACTGAAGTACCTACCCTTGACCAGAATTGAACCCGTGACTCTTTGGTTTGGGGTCTGATGTTCTATCCGCTGAGCCAAACTGGCCAGGACTGTAAATATATTTTTACTAAAACAATATTTTAGGCCCTGGCCGGGTAGGTCAGTTGCTTAGAGCATTGTCCCAATACAGAAAGGTTGTGGGTTTGATCTCTGGTCAGAACACATACAAGAAGCAACCAATGAATGCATAAGTAAGTGGAACAACAAATTGATGTTTTTTTCTTTCTTTCTCTCCCCCTTCTTCTCTAAAATCAATTTTTAAAATATTTGAAGTTAAATTTGACAATAGCACTCTTACCCTGAAAGACTATAACAAGTTTGATCAACTTTTGCATTTTTATGCAATCTACTAACTAAAGTAATAAACTACTCTACTCTCACTTAAAAGAAATTGTAATGTTTTATGACACTTAAATCTAAATAAATAAGTGAATACAGATTTTCACTTTAATTTAGAGCCATAGATCTAGACTTGATGCTTTCTTTCAGAGCTTATAAAAAATAAGTCAAAGCATCAGTTATGCACTAAAATATTTCCTTTGTAATCAAAGGGGTAAAAAGGGCAGGTCATATTTGCCTATAAACAATGATTCAAATTATTTTTCAAAATAATACATAATAGCCAACAGAGAGAATGACATTTGAAATGGTGCGTAGACAGGACTCGGAGACATGCACTGAACGCTGCGGCGGCTGGGTGACAGTGGGAAGCTGTCCCCGTGCTGGCGCTCTGCTCTTACCGTCAGGGTGGCCGTGTCTTCATCATCTGACCACTGCATGGAGAAGAGGACAGAAACAAAAATTAACTGCAGATTGTGTATTGGGCTTCAGAAAGCAGTGCTCCAATCTAAAAATTATACATAAACAGGTGACATCTTTTCCTGAACACAAAGTATATGTGAATAAAAGTATATATCAAAGTGAGATTTTCATGTAATTTCTCACTGTAATGAATATATACTAAGATCTAAATGTCAGGACCATTTCAGAGATCATTGAAATTAGAACAGTCCACAGAACAGAGTATTTTATTTCGAACCAACCTGTATTTCTTCTGCCTCATCATCACTGTCTGGCTGAGAACATGTTGGAGGATCTTCCCTAGAACATAAAGCAAAAATTAAGCAAGAAAAAGGCTGTGTACCATGTAAGTCATAAGCTCCGGTTTATTGAGTATATAAAAAGCCTTTCAATTGGAGGGTAATAGTAGGAAAAGTCTACTTTTTGAGACAGAAACTAATAAAAATCAATGAGAGTACAATAAAGATGGCAGAATAAAATCTCTCTGCCAGCTTCTCAGAAATCACTTAGAAATAAGGGAAGGAAAACTCAAAGTCTACCTCTGATGACACTAAGAATCATCCACAGCTCTGAGTCTGGTGAGTGAGAAAGTGCTGCCAGAGACAAGGAAGGGTGAACAGGATGAAGGAAGACACCAGAGGAAACATCTGAAGAGCTGTTTCACACAGCAGATGGCATACCCCTGAGGGGCAAGGCTCCTTTGTTTATACACTGAAAACAGTGTGTGGGCTGGTGTCTAAAAGTGCCTGGGTCTGAACTGGCAACACAGAGAGGTATGGGGGAGAGAGGGAGAAAGAAGACACACTCTCTTTGAAGAAGCCGTGTTGGAAGGGGCCATCCAGCAGCCAATCGCATTGCCGGGGGGTGGGCAGCAAAGGCTGAAAGAACTCAGAGGGGATAACACTGCCCTGGCCCCTCCTCAACACTCAACTACAACAACTGGCCTAGGAAGAACTCACTCACACAACTGAAACAAATGATAATCAGAACAGGCAGCACAGGATCTATACCAAGAAACTACAAGAAAAAAGGAAAGGGGGCCTCTGGTTAACCATGGGCATTCATCTATTCCTATGTTCCCTTGTGAAACTCCACTAAAATGACAGGAAAGAGCCCAAGAAGAAAGAGTATCCAAAAAAAGACAACTACAGAAGATAGATAGCAACAAAAGTTTAGAAAACAAAAAGCTGAGGAGGGTACCCCACTAAGAAACAGCTAGAACCCTGGAGACCTCTGGATAATATGACCGAAGCTCTGGGCTATAAACAGGGATTTATGTTAGGTCCATAAAAAGGGCGCTAAGGCTCACCCAGCCTTCCTCAACTTGCACACACAAGCGACCAGTCCTCCTCCACCCCCATGGCTAAGCAGTTTATTCTCTGGGGAAAAAATGAACTAAAGAGGCTCAGGGATCAGGTCCATAATGGCACAGAGGACTATGGGAGTGAGATGCTAGAATATGATGGGGAACCATGTGAAGGTCATACTGAACAGTGAGAGCCCCAGTTCCCATCCTCCTACCCTGCCACCAGAATGCAGACAGATTACAGAATCCCTCTCTGTGGAAACTGAACAATCAGAGGAAAGATCTACAGATAATGTCACTGGTTCTGGCAGTCTTAGTCAACAACTCCCCCCCCCCCGGTATACAGAGTTTCCCAATGTGTGTGGATGTGTGTGTGTGTGTCCCCCTCACACTTAAATATGAATAAAGGCCTAAAATCATCAAAACTGAAGAAAGGCTCTAAGATAAAAAAGAGTTCCTTAAAAAAGGAGAGAAAAAGGGTACATGAAAGAAACAAAGACAATAAAGGGACCAAACAAAAAGTATTTTAAACATGATTAATATCCTTACAGATAAAAGAAGATAATGCATCCATGAAAAAACAGAAAGCTATAAAGAAGAAACAAAGGACAAGATTGAACTTGTAGAAACCGAAAACAGGTACAATTTGAAAATTCAGAATGAATGGTAGAATCAAGAAAATTACCTAGAAAGTAAAACTAAAACAACAAAGAAATAGACAATAGAGAAGAAATGATAAAATGCAGAGAACTAATTCAGCAGATCCAACACCTAAATAACAGGAGTTTCAGAAACAGAAGAAAATAAGAGAAAATTATCAAAGGCAATATTTTTAAATGTCCCCAAAATGAAAAATATAAGTGTCTGGAATAAAAAAGCCCACCAAGTACATAATGCAATGAATGGAAGAAAGGGAAAAAAACAGATGATGTACAAAAATAGCTACAATAATTCTTCCCATCACATAAGACAAGTCCTTCTGAAGGGTGACTTGGCTACTCTTCCCATGAAGAAATAGCATTTATTTTCCCATCCCTTTAATTTAGACTGCCTTCAAGACTCTCTGTGACCAACAAAAGGTAGCATAAGTGACCCCAAGTGATTCTGAGTCTAGGTGTCAACAAAGTCTTTTCAGCTTCCACTTTCACTTTTTAGGGACAAAACCACCACTAGGTAAAGAAGCTAAGATTAGTCTTTCTGAGGATGAAAGATCACTTGGAACAAAAGGTCCGGCTGACAGTCAGCATCTACCACCAGACATACGAATGAGGCCATCTTAAAACCACAGAGTTCGGTCAAGCCACCATATTATTACAGCTGCATAAGTGACTTTAGCAAGACCCAAAGAGGACCTGCCCAGGGCCAAGAATTATGGAGGCTCTGAGATTTTACTCTATGTGCAAACTAACAAGAGAGCCTATCTGGTTCTTAGTTTTGTGCATCTGGAAACTCAATTCTATAGCTTCAAGAGTTGATTAAAATTCAAGAAACTGATATACATTAACCAAAACCACAAAACCAGATTGACTGATAAACCAATGGGTCAATTTCTTGACTTACAGAGGAGGATATGCTTTTCCCATTATTGCTAAATATAGCACTTACTATATAATATACCCGTAACAAATATAAATGGAACCACTCTTGGTAGCTTTGTATTTCTTAACAATGTACTTATACTATTATTTCTTAATATTATCACCATCTTAGATATTATTTCACAGAGTTGTGAAGGTTCAAAACACAAACATATTTAACACGTGTTTTATAAATGGCATCTACTATTATTCTGCCTTAAGAAAGGTCAGGCCCTGGCCAGTGTGGCTAAGTGGTTAGAGTGTCATCCAACAAACAAAAGAGTCTTGAGTTCAATTCCTGGTCAGGGGCATGTACCTAGGTTGCAGGTTCGATCCCTGGCCCTGGTCAGGGTGGTGCAGGAAGCAGTCAATCAATATGTCTCTCTTACATCGATGTTTCTCTCTCTATCTCCTTCCCTTCCTCCCACTCTTTTTGAAAATCAATGGCAAAATTTCCTCGGGTGAGGATTTTAAAAAGAGAAAAAGAAAGAAAGACAGGTCAGGAAAGAAAGAACCTGGGACCAAAAAGGGACAGTGAGGATTATTCGTACTAGGAAGCACTGTGAGTCAGACCATCTGAGACACACCCAATTTGTAGGCCCAGTTCAAGTTATTACCTCTACTATTCAAACTTCCTGGATCATTCCAGCTTACAGTTATTATTTAAACTCAAAAAAGTATTGTTTATCAGATGGCAGCGGGCAGGAACAGAGGGAGGGTGAGTGTGTGAGAGAGTGAGTGAGTTGTGTGAGAGTGTGACTGGACGTGAAGGTGGATGACCAAACTCGAGCAGTACAGAGACACAGAGCAGAAGGTTCCTGTGCTGTGGATGGAGCAGCCGGCTACCACAGTAAGCGGCCCTTCAGGAGCTTCTCCCTGTGCTGCGGGGAGGTCCCACAATTTTGGAAGATTGTGGGACCTCCCGGGTCTTCCCTGAGAGGAGGAAGTGGGAGCAGCTAGGGCCCAGCAACCTGAGCCCACCAGCGTACCTGGCACCATAGGAACAGTGGACACTCTGTGTCAACACAGACCGGTGCACAGTAGTGGAGCTCCCAAGGTGCTGGTCATGGAAGCTGCAGACAGCCCAGAGCCCAGCACCATCCCCCATAGTAGCAGCCCGATCAGAGTCAAGAGCAACAGAGGCTGGGGAGCAGACATCCATCCCCAGGCAACAGAAGCACAGACCAGCAGCTGAGACTCATCCCCAAAAACTACAGCAAAAGCTGAGCAGGAGTTGAGCCCCACAGGGCAGCAGCACTCCCCAGCCTCCAGTGGCGGGACCTGGGGCTCCACAGAGGCCTGTGTGGTCCAGTAGCTCACAAGAGCAGTGGAAAGCCCGAGCCCTAGAGAGACTGGTGCAATCCAGCTGCCCACCTGCGGGAACTGCAGGGTGCAGGGCCACCAGAGAAGCCTGTGCGACCCAGCAGGGACTGCGTGATCTAGGTACCCACAGGGCCTGTGAGGTGCTGAAGCACCAGAGAGCCTGTGCGACCCAGCAGCCCATAACATAGGCATAGAGCCGGGTCCCCACAGGGACTGTGCAATCCAGTTACTCATGGGACCTGCAGGGTGCAGGGGCACCAGAAAGGCCTGTGCGACCCAGGAGCGTACAAGATAGGCATAAAGGATGTGAAAATGGAAAATGTAGGCGGAGTGAATAGAAGCTACGCAGACAATCTCCCAGGACCAAACAGGAATTACAACTAAAATAATGACAAATCCTCGGAAAAAAACAACAGAAAAGCAGCAGGACAGGACCATATAACCAGGGAACACTGGTAGGATCTGGGGAGGTGTGAGAGGATGGAGGGCTGTGAGCCCAGGGACAGCAGCAGTCTTAGCTGTGAGCAGCGCCCTTGGGGAATAAAGACCAAGCCCTCTCCACAGCACAGAGAGCCTGGACACAGCACTAAAATAGCCACAGCCACTCACCTGGGGGCTATGGCAGAGGGAAGGCGGACTGGGCTGGAACTGTGTGGGGACACCCGGGATTTGGAGGGCACTCAGAGTTTTTGCTGTGTTGCGGCCACAAAGGACGGTGGCCAGTGTGCTCCTTCCTCAAGCTGTTGGGAAAAGCAGCAGCCCCCTCCCCCCCTCGGAGATTCAGCCTTTCCCATGTGAGGCAAAGAAATAAAAATTGAGGCTCATTAACAACCAGCCTCTATCCCACCCTCTGGAAATCCTCTTATGCAGAACACCAGGGCTACATTCCGAGGCACTGAGTAACTGAGACTACTAGCCACCAGGAAAGAGTTAGAGGATAACTGAACCTTTCCTGGGCTTGAAAATCTACCCAGGAAAGTAAGACTTGACAGTGGTGTTTAACGCGGGCCCACCCAGGCTCATTCAAACCCAGCAGAGGGAGCCACAAACAGCAGAACACCAACACCCACAGGGAAAATTTGGCAGGCTCCAAAACCGACTGAGATAGCCAAAATGGTGAAACAAAGAAACAAATCCCAAATAAAAGAACAAGAGAACTCTATCGAAGATGAGATCAATGAAATGCAGTTAAGCAAATTATCAGAGGTAGAGTTCAGAGCCATGATCTTGAGGAAGCTCAACAGCATGAGTAAGGACATCAGCACCATGAGTAAAGATATAGAAACACTGAAAACCAAACAAGTGGAAATGAAGAATGACATAGCAGAAATTAAGAACACATTGGAAGGACTAACCAGCAGAGTAGAGGAAGCTGAGGACCGGATCAGTGAATTAGAAGACAGGGCAGAAAAAAATCAACCAATCAGAAAACAGAAAGGAAAAAACAATTAAAAAACAGGAAGACAGCTTAAGAGAACTGTGGGACAATTGAAAACATAATAACATTTGCATCATAGGAGTCCCGAAGAGGAAGAAAATGAGCAAGGGATAGAGAATATATTTGAAGAAATAGTGACAGAAAACTTTCCTAACTTGGTGAAGGAAGAAGGCATTCAAGTTCAAGAAGCACAGAGAGCCCCATGTAAGAAGAACCCAAACAGGCCCATACCAAGACACATAATAATTAAAATGCCAAAAATTAAAGACAAAGAGAGAATCCTAAAGGCAGCAAGAGATAAGAAACAGGTTACCTACAAAAGACACCCCATAAGGCTCTCAGCTGACTCCTAAAGGCAGCTGAGATAAGAAACAGGTTACCTACAAAAGACACCCCATAAGGCTCTCAGCTCTCAACAGAAACACTACCGGCCAGAAGGGGCAGGAAGTAATCAAGGTCATGAAAAACAAGGATCTGAATCCAAGACTACTCTGTCCAGCAAGGCTATCATTCAAAATAGAAGGTCAAATAAAGAGCTTCCCAAACAAAAAAAGGCTAAGGGAATATATTAACCCAGCACTGCAAGATATGCTAAAAGGACTGCTGTAATTAGTAGAAGAAATAGGAAGAAAAATAGAACAACACTAAACAAAAATGGCAATAAATAAATACATATCAATTATCCCCTTAAATGTGAATGGTTTGAATGCTCCGATAAAAAGACACAGAGTAGCTGACTGGATAAGAAAGCATGACTCGCATCTATGTTGTTTACAAAAAATCCACCTCACAACAAGACTCACATAGGTTGAAAGCAAAGGGATGGAAAAAAATGTTTCAAACAAACGGAAATGAAAAAAAGCTGGGGTAGCAATACTCATATCTGATAAAGTGGATTTCAAAATGAAGGCCATAACTAGAGACAAAGAAGGCTACTACATGATATTGAAAGGATCTATCCAACAGGAAGATATGACCTTGGTAAACATATATGCACCCAATTTAGGAGCACCAACATATATTAGACATCTTTTTGAGGATTTCAAAGGAGAAATCAAAAGCAATACAATTATAACAGAAAGCTTCAATACCCCACTGACATCACTGGATACATCTTCTAGACAAAAAATTAACAAGGAAACACAGACTTTAAATGAAGCTGTAGATCAAATGGATTTAATAGATATCTACAGAGAATTACACCCCAAAACCACAAAATTTACATTCTTCTCAAGTGCACATGGGACATTCTCATTGATAGACCACATGTTAGGGAACAAACTAAATATCTACAAGTTCCAGAAGATTGAAATCATATCAAGCATCTTCTCAGATCACAATGGCATGCAACTAGAAATCAACTGCAACAAGAACATGCAAAGACATACGAAAACATGGAGGCTAAATAGCACGTTATTGAACAATGACTAGGTTACCATGGAAATCAAAGAAGAAATTAAAAACTTCCTGGAAACCAATGAAAATGAACACATAACAACACAAAATCTATGGGATGCAGCAAAAGCAGTTCTGATCGGGAAGTTCACAGCACTATCGGCCTACCTCAAGAAGCAAAAAATATTTCTAATATACTATTTATCCTCACAACTTAAACACCTAGAAAGCAAACAAAAAGAAAACCCCAGAGCAAGTAGAAGGAAGAAAATAGTAAAGATCAGAGCAGAAATAAATGACATGGAGACCAAAAAAACAATTCAAAGGATCGATGACACAAAGAGCTAGTTCTTTGAAAAGATAAACAAGACCGATGGGCCCTTAGCTAGACTCACCAAGAAACAAAGAGAGAGAACCCAAATACACAAAATCAGAAATGAAAGAGGAGAAACAATGACTGACACCACAAAAATACAAAGAATTGTTAACAAATATTATGAACAATTATACAGTTCGACAATCTAAGTGAAATGGACAAATTTCTAGAAACACATAGACACCCAAACTGAACCGGGAAGAGATAGAAAACTTGAACAGACCAAAAGAAAAGATGTAATCAAGACTCTCCCAGGAAACAAAAGCCCAGGTCTGGATGGCTTCATGGGGAAATTTTACCAAACATTCAAAGAAGAACTAATACCCATTCGCCTTAAACTATTTCAAAAAATTCAAGAAGAAGAAAGACTTCCAAACTCATTTTATGAGGCCAGGATAATTCTAATTCCAAAACCAGAAAAAGACACTACAAAGAAAGAAAACTACAGACCAATATCCCTGATAAACATAGATGCCAAAATCTTAAACAAAATACCAGTAAATCAAATCCAGCAATACATCAAAAAAATTATTCACCATGACAAAGTGGGATTCATCCCAGGGATGCAGGGCTGGTACAATATTCGCAAATCAATAAATGTGATACACCACATAAACCAAATGAAAGACAAAACTCATATCAATAGAGTCTGGAAAAGCATTTGACAAAATCCAGCAACCATTTCTGATGAAAATGCTCAGCAATCTGGGAATAGAGGGATCATAACTCGACATCATAAAGGTCATATATGAAAGACCTATAGCCAACATCATACACAATGGGCAAAAATTAAAAGCATTTCCCTTAAAAACAGGAATAAGACAAGGATGCCCACTTTTCCCCTCTTATTTAACATAGTACTGGAAGTCTTAGCCACAGCTATCAGACAGCAAGAAAAAATAAAAGGGATCCAAATTGGAAAGGAAGAAATGAAACTGTCATTATTCAAAGATGATATGATACTGTACGTAGAAAACCCGAAAGACTCCATCAAAAATTTATTAGACTCAATAAATGAATTTGGCAAAGTAGCGGGATACAAAATTAACATCAAAAAATTGATGGCATTCTTATACACCAATGATGAACTCACAGAAAGAGAAACTAAAAAAACAATCCGATTTACCATCACAGTAAAAAAGTTAAGATACCTAGGAATAAACTTAACCAAAGAAAAAAGAACATATTCACAGAAAACTACAGGTCATTGAAAAAAGAAATAGAGGAAGATATAAAAAAGTGAAAGCACATACCTTGTTCATGGATTGGAAGAATTAACATCATTATAATGTCCATATTACTCAAAGCAATCTATAGATTCAATGCAATCCCCATCAAAATACCAATGACATACTTCACAGAACTAGAACAAATACTTCAAAAGTTCATATGGAACCAAAAAAGACTTCGGATAGCAACAGCAATCTTGAAAAAGAACAGAGCTGGAGGGATCACATTACCAGATTTCAGGTTATACTACAAAGCCACTGTAATCAAAACAGCCTGGTACTGGCACAAGAACAGACATATAGCCCTGGCCGGTTTGGCTCAGCGGTTAGAGTGTCGGCCTGCGGTCCTGAGAGACCCGGGTTCGGTTCCCGCTAAGGGCGCGTACCTCGGTTGCAGTTTGTCCCCGACCCTGGTCGGTCGTGCGGGTGGCAGCCACTCGATGTGTTCCTCTCACATCAATGTTTCTCTCTCTCTCTCTGTTCCTCTCTCTCCCTCCCACTCTACCTGAACAAAAAAATGGGAAAATGTCCTCAGGTGAGGATAAAACAAAACAAAAAAAAGAACAGACATATACACCAGTGGAATAGAACGGAGAACCCAGTAATGGACTCAAGGCAATATGCTCAATTAATATTTGACAAAGGTGGCCAGAGCATACAGTGGAGTAAAGACAGCCTCTTTAATAATTGGTGTTGGGAAAATTGGATAGCTACATGCAAAACAATGAAACTAGGCCAGCAACTTACACCACACACAAGAATAAACTCAAAATGGATAAAAGACTTAAATGTGACTCATGAATCCATAAAAATCGTAGAAGAAAATGTAGGCAACAAAATTTCAGACATCATACGCAGCTGAATTTTCACTGATACATCACCTAAGGCAACAGAAACAAAGGAGAAAATGAACACATGGGACTACATCAAACTAAAAAGCTTCTGCACAGCAAAAGATTCAATCATCAAAAAGGAAAGGCAACCCACTGTATGGGAGAGCATAATTGCCAATGATATATCAGATAAGGGGTTAATTTCCAATATATATAGAGTGCTCATACAACTCAACAAAAGGAAAACAAAGAACCCAATTAAAAAATGGGAAGAGGAACTAAATAGACACCTCTCCAAACGGGACATACAAATGGCTAAGAGACATATGAAGAAATGCTCAACATCACTAACCATCAGAGAGATGCAAATTAAAACAATGAGGTATCACCTCAGACCTGTTAGAATGGCCGCTATCAACAAATCATCAAACAACCAGTGCTGGCGAGGATGTGGAGAAAAGGGGACTCCAGTACACTGCTGGTGGGAATGCAGACTGGTGCAGCCACTATGGAAAACAATGTGGTGTTACCTCAAAAAATTAAAAATTGAACTTCCATTTGACCCAGTGATCCCACTTCTAGGAATATATCCTAAGAAGCCTGAAACACCAACAGAAAGAACATATATACCCCCATGTTTGTAGCAGCACTATTTACAATATCTAAGATCTGGAAATAGCTCAGATGTCCATCAGTAGACGAATGGATAAAAAAGCTGTGGTACATATACACAATGGAGTACTATGCAGCTGTAAGAGAAAAACATCTCTTATCCTTTAAGACGACATGGAGGGACCTGGAAAGTATTACCCTAAGCTAAACAAGCCAAACACAGAAAGACAAGTATCATATGATCTCAGTTATTTGTGGAATATAATGAACATAACAGTCTGAGGAATGGGGTAGTTCCAGAAACGTGGAAGTGGGGTACAGACTGACAATCCCCAGAAGAGGGAGTTGCGGGGGAGAGATAAACCACAGAACTTATATGCATGAATGCATGTACAATGGACATGGACACCAAAGCTGGGGACAGGGAGGGGGACGAGGGGGCATCAGTGGGGGAAAAAGGAGAAACATTTGTAACACAAATAAATAAATTAATTAATAAAAAAAATATTGTTTATCAGAATACTGGATGCTTTTATTCCGTCCCCTTCCCCAACCCCAGACATCTATTTATTTACATCTCTGACTTGGCTACAAAGCCTGGATTCCCAAGACTGGTTGTCCCACCCACCTTGTCATTCCTGTAGCACACTCAGCACCTACTTTCATAGTAGGCACCCTGTAATGTGCAATGAAAATAAATCACTGTCTCTACCAGAAATGCATGCTACCAGCCCCCTTTCCCACACCCACAGTGTACAATGACAATCGAACCAAACATTCTCTTTCTCTGAACCCTGGAAGCAGCCTCGGGCTTCTCAATACATCACTCCAGGAAACGATTATTGGCAGATCAGAGTTGGCAAACAAGATAAACCTAGTTATCACCTTGGTCTATACCATTCATTTGACTTAGTACAGGCCACCAAGGAAAAGAGTGAAGTAATCATGTTAATTCCTTCACTCACTGAACAAATATTTATTGAGTTCAGACTATGCTAAGTTATAAATGTAAACAAGACACTTTGGAGAGTGCCTGGAGTGAAAGGAATGTACTGTATGTGGAAGTAACGGGCAAGGAGGCATGAAGAATCAGGAGCTATGGCAGCCCCAACAGCCATTTCCTCACTTCTCCGCTAATAAAAACTCCAACTTGTCCAGATCCTAAGTGCCTCTGTGCCTTACAGACTTCCCCCCCAATTATACGGTGACTACAGACCAGACCCACCAATCATCATTATTCTACCTCCTTGATAGAGAAGATCCCAACCCTGACCAACAGGCACTAAAGGGCCCCTGGGAGTTTCCCCTGCTTTTAAAAAGAGACATGAGACAGGACCTTATTTATTCTGACCTCTGGGTATGGTACTGTGAGAACATGATACTTGAAGCTACCACAGTGAACTTGGACTCCAGAGAGGAAAACCAAGAAGTTCAAAGAAGCTCTTTTTGCGTCCTAGTATCACTGAAGTACTATACTTTTCCCTAACTGCCATGCCCTAGGACTTCCTGTTGCACGAAGTGATACACTGGCCTCACTGTTTAAGCCATTTGTAAACTTGGATGTTGTCTTAGTCTATTCCGGCTGCTATAACAAAATACCAGACTGGATGGTTTACCAACAGAAATAGATTTCCCACAGTTCTGGAGGGTGGAAGTCCAAAGATGAGGGTGCCAGTCAGGGTGGGTCCTGGTGAGAGCCCCCTTCTGGGCTGCAGATGAGCACCTCTTTAGTGTCCTTCGTGGGAGAAGGAGCTAGAGAGCTCTGTGAGATCTCTCATAAGAGCACTAACCCTATTCATGAGTGCTCCACCCTCATGATACAATCACCTCCCAAACACCATACCTCCTAATACCTAATATCTTTGGGGGTTAAGATTTCAGTGTATGAATTTGGGGGCCACACAAATTCAAACCACAGCAGGTATTCTATTACTTGCAACCAAAATCATCCCAATTGACACAGGGAGCAAACATGGAGGGCACTGGGTGTCAGGCAAAAAAGAGCAGATAAGAGCTTGAAGAGCAAAAGAGCCACATTTATGTCATGGGAGATGAAACTGAAGAAATTATATTCAGAGACTTTTTCTCCCTTTTATTTTCTATGTAACAAATAACTTGGAAACTTGGAGGAAAGCATTCAATTAGGAATTTTACTTTCTGAAAAAAGGTACTCTACTACACTAGTGTTAAGAGCATAAATTGGTACAATGGTTAGTGAAAACTATTGGGCAATACTGGTCAAGAGTCTTAAACATTTTTTATAATCTTTGCCCTATCATTGGAGTCTGGGATTCTTAATGTACAGAAATAATCCTAAAGGCAAACAACGGTCTATGCAAAAATATGTTCACTGTAGAATTATTTTTCAGTAAAGTTGTAAATGACCTAAAAGTTCAACAACTATGAGATTAGATCAATTACAACAAATGCATATATATGAAAATTTTAGTTATTAAAAATAATATGCCATTTTTAAAGCACAGGGGTAAATTATGCTATGATGTTCAATTAAAAAGAAAAAAAAAAAAAAGAACTATATATGTATCATGCTCACCACTTAGGCTAAAAACTGTATTTTAAAAATGTGCCGGCCCCGGCCAGTTTGGCTCAGTGCTTAGAGTGCTACCCTGCATACCAAAGGGTCATGAGTTTGATTCCCAGTCAAGGGCACGTACCTGAGTTGCAGGTTTGATCCCTGACCTAGTCAGAGTCATAGGGGAGGCAACCAATCAATGTGTCTCTCTCGAAATGATGTTTGTTTCTCTCTCTTCCTCCCTTCCACTCTCTCTAAAAGAAAAAAAAAAAAAAAATCAATGAAAAAATGTCCTTGGGTGAAGATTAACAAACAAACAAACAAAATAGTGCCAAAATTTGAACAGCATTTGCCTTTGGGTGGTGGAATTATGAGTGATTTTTTTCCTGCTCCTATATTCTTTTCTGCAGTTTTCAAGTTTACGATAATGAGCAAGTATTACTTCTATAATTAAAAAAGAAGGTTGGGCCCTGGCCGGTTTGGTTCAGCAGTTAGAGCGTTGGCCTGTGGTCCAGAGAGACCCGAGTTTGGTTCCCACTGGGGGCGCATACCTCAGTTGCAGTTTGTCCCATGCTCTGGTTGGGTCGTGCGGGTGGCAGAGGCACTTGGTGTGTGCCTTTCACATCAATGTCTCTGTCTCTGTCTCTCTCTGTCTCTGTCTCTCTCTCTCCCCTTCTCTCCCCACCCCACTCTGTCTGAACAATCGTCGGGTGAGGATTAAAAAAAAAAAAAGAAGGTTGGGAGCATCTTTTACAAATGACAGAATTCTAAGCACTAGTATTGCTTCCCCTTCCCAGTGTTTCAGAATTTATCTTACTAAACAAAAGCAAGTCAAACACATCCCCATAGTCTATGCTAAAAACAAAGAAACGAAACCTAGTGAATACATCTCAATATCTATAAATAACTTACTGGCCTACTCACAATAAAAAGACTATTCAATAATTCTAGTTCATTAATGCCAGTGTATTTATTTGTAACTATATACTATATCCTTTGATGCAGGTATACATTTCATATAAAGGAGCTAAAAAGTTCACACAGTAATTGTTATAGCTATGGTATTCAAATACCTTAAACATACACACACTCATTCAACAAACTCTTATTATCTGAACTCAGGGAGACAAAAAGATTAGTATAGAAAAGAATATACTGACAGGGATACACACCCAAGTCCACGTGCAAAACACAAACACTGAGCTTTAATAAGACATGTTTGAAGAAAGCTATGAAGTGATAAAATGCAACATAGATGAATCCCAAAAGCATTATACAGAATTAAAGAAGCCAGACACAAAATAATACATACTATATGTTTCCACTTATATGAAGTTCCAGAACTGATAAATCTAAGCTATGGAGATAGAAATCAGACCAGTAGCAGCCTGGGTAGGAAAGGAAGGTAGGAAGGGGCCACAAGGGACTTTCTGGGGGATGGAAATGGTCAATATTTTCATGGAGTGATGGTGAAACAGGTGTATATATGTATCAAAACTCATTAAACTGTACATTCAAGATCTGTGCATTTTATTGCGAATGTACCTCATTTAAATTATACCTATAATTTTCAAATTTTTACCTATAAAAGTAATACAATCTAAAATTACTACATTTTTTTCAAGTCAAAGGCTCAATAAACATGGCTTTTCTCAGCCTGAGCAAATGACATCTTCATTCATGGAGTTAGTTGTTCAAGCAGAAATGAGTCACTGTTGCCACTGCCTTCTCCATCACCGAGTTCTGTAGGTGCAAGCTCCAAGGCAGGTCAAATTCAGTGTCACCATCTTAGTTCAAGCCACTCTCAGTTCTCACTTGATCCAGTGCACTATCCTCCTAACTGGTCTTCACGTCCCACAACGTAACCAGTCATTGTTCACAAACTAAAATCTGAAGTCACTCTCTTGCTCAGAACCCTTCAATACCTTCCTGCTGACCCCACAATAAATTCTAAGATCTTTTTTTTATCCTCACCTGAGGACATTTTTGCATTTATCTTCAGATACAGCAGGCGGGAGAGAGGCAGGAAGAGAGAGAGAGAAACATCGATGTGAGAGGGACACATCGAGTGGTCGCCACCCACACAATCCCAACAGGGGCCGGGAGCAGACTACAACCGAGGTACGCGCCCTTAGCAGGAACCGAACTGGGACTCTGGTCTGCAGGCCGATGCTCCAACTGCTGAGCCAAACCAGCCAGGGCTAAATTCTAAGATCTTTAACATGACTCCCCCACACATACTTCAACCTGAACCCTAACCACCTCTTCCATTTCACCAAGATGCACACCGTTCAACCCTACCGTGCTCTAAACACGTGAATCTCTTATAGTTTCTTGCATGTGAAGATCTTCCATGCCTCAAAGCCCTCCTCAATGCTGTTCCCTCGACATGGAAAATCCCTCCCTCCACAGTTCAACTGCCTATCTCTACCAAACTTCGTATCTCAGAGGCTAGTAAGTTACTTCTTTAGGGTATTCCCGGAACCTCCCTGCAATCCTCGCCCCACTCCCATCCCTAGTAACTTAATATGTCAGTGGCCTCCCCATTTCCTTCATAGCACTTATCACACAATTTTCACTCATACATTTACTGGTGTGTTTGTTTAATGTTCAGACTGAGATTAATGATGGGAGCAGTTAGTATTTCTTGAGTATACAATATACTAGGCATTGGGCTAAATATTCCACACATTACCTCTTTATCCCTGCCACAACCCTACGACATTACTTCTGATATCACTCCCTCATTTACGGACAAGAAAACTAAGGCACAGAGAGTTACCAGTTTTACAAAATGAGAAAAGTTCTGGAGGTGATGTCTGCACAACATTATAAATGTACTGGAGCCCTGGTCGGTTTGGCTCAGCAGTTAGAGCATCGGCCTGCGGTCCTGAGAGACCCGGGTTTGGTTCCCTCTAAGGGCACATACTTTGGTTGCAGTTTGTTCCTGGCCCTGGTTGGTCCTGCAGGTGGCAGCCACTCGATGTGTCACTTTCATGTTGATGTCTCTCTCTCTCTCTCTCTCTCTCTCTCTCTCTATGTGTGTCACTTTCATGTTGATGTCTCTCTCTCTCTCTCTCTCTCTCTCTCTCTCTCTTATTCTCTCTCCCTCCCACTCTACCTGAACAAAAAAATGGAAAAACGTCCTTGGGTGAGGATAAAAATGAATAAATAAATAAATAAATAAATAAATGTACTGGATACCAATGAACTACACACTTTGAAATAGTTAATATGGTAAATTTTATGTTATGTGTATTTGACCACAATAAACCAAAGTTTTAAACAATTCTAAGGGAAAATTATTTCCAACCTAAAAGTCTATAGAAGAACGATGTTGCAGCAAGGGTTAGTATTAGGCTACTTGAGAAAGGATGGTGAGGGATGAGCACTAAGGTCCATGATTTCTGAGCAGAGACCTGAATGAACACGTAGAAATTTCATTAAATTGTATAACGCTTACATTTTTTTCAAGTTTACACTAAAAAGACTAAAGCATGTAACTTCTTCCTTTTACGAAGAGAGGAACTACATAAACAGAGAAGTGTGGAGGTGGGGCCGTAGTGGGTTAACTGTGAGGAACAAAATGCTAAGGACTTAAATGATACACTCTAATAAAGCTTTCTATTTGCAATGAACAATGAATTTCTTACCTTAAAATAACTGAAGATCTGATCAAAGGGTCATAACATGCCCCCACCCCAGCCCTCCCTATCCCCATATTCTAAAGGCAGAGAGAAAAGAATTGCCCAATTTCAAAACTAGTAATTATTAGAAAGGGAAGTACTCAGTTTTGAAAATCTTATTAATTGAATGTTATACAATTAAAAAAATACAGGATCAAGATTAACACATAATTTCAGCTAGGGAATAAAAGGGGAGAGAATGGGGCCAAAGCTAATATATTTATTTTACATGGCAATGGCTGAGATTTAATTAGGACATTACTTTATAATAAAAGAACTAAAAATGTGTTTATGATATACTTTACCTTCCTGAAACCACCAGAGTCCCATCATCAAGTAAATAATCCTTCACATTCTGAGGAAGTGGAAGAATGACACTAAAAAAAAAAAGGATATACCAAAAATGACATTATTTTAAAAGACCAAGCATGAGCAGAGAGAGAAAAATTCCAAACTCAATTTTTTAATTACATTTGGTGGCAGCTGACTAGAAATGAGAATAAACTAAATTAGGTTCATAAAATTAACACAATTATCTTAGTGATAATGAAACAAAAGTCAGCCACATCCAGAGAAGCAGGCTGAAATTATAGTGTGAATGCAACAAACTCAAAAGAATTCTGAGTGAGTACAATGTTGACATGCCTTTAGGACACTAGAGACCAGCAGCTAATTGCAGCAACACAGGACATGCAGCAAACAGATGAGAAGATGAACAACATCTGACCACGCCCTAGGAGAGAGGGCAGGAGTCGACTGAAGCTTCTGGAAACCACTGTTTGGTTAGCAGTGAGCACATAACCCTAAGTATACACGTTATGTGTGGATGTTTTCGTGGCATCCTACGTAACTGATCACCAGAGCGATAAAGCTCCTTAACTGGCCATGCTTTGGTTTATTTTGTTTCAGATCATGATAATTCAGGATGGTGAAGCCATACTTGAAATCACTTTAAAAACTCATGGAATCATTTGTTTTTTACTCTGTAATAATAAATCACCAAAAAAAATCCTGCTGGACACCTAGAAGTAATGCTATTATTTTGATCATGAAGTATATATATTTTTTAAGGAGAAAAGATTATGTCCTGCTTTCAGAGAG
Source organism: Molossus molossus (assembly GCF_014108415.1). Lineage (NCBI taxonomy): Eukaryota > Metazoa > Chordata > Mammalia > Chiroptera > Molossidae > Molossus > Molossus molossus. Next base: position 143,797,912 of record NW_023425344.1, read on the forward strand.
TCAATAGAATATCACTGACTTATAATATGCTTCATTTATTTATTGAATAAGTTTTTGGCACATTACAATGGCTTTTGTGCCAAGAGATTATTTCATGGACTACTTCGATTTTAAAAATTACTATCTAGCCCTGGCTGGTTTTGCTCAGTGCTTAGAGTGTCAGCCCACAGACCAAAGAGTCATGAGTTCGATTCCGATCAAGGACATGTACCTCAGTTGCAGTTCAGTCCCAGGCCCTGGTCAGGGTCGTGCAAGAGGTGACCAGTCAGTATGTCTCTCTCACATCGATATTTCTCTCTCTCCCTCTCTCCCCCTCCCTCCCACTCTATCTAAAGATAAATGGGAAAAAAAATTAATATCTAATTTATCGAAGTTACAATTTCACATTCAAAAGCCTAGTTCTTTACACTTTTATAAAAGTTCAATTACCAGCCCTGGTCGGTTTGGCTCAGTGGTTGGAGTGTCGGCTTGCAGACCAGAGTCTGGGGTTTGGTTCCTGCTAGTGGCACGTACCAGAAAAAAAAAAAAAGAAAAAAATATATGTGTGTGTGTGTGTGTGTGTATATATATAAAAGTTCAACTACCAAAACTTATTAATGTATTTATAAACCTAAGTCTCTGAAACTTAAAAGTTGCTTTAAAAGTTTTAACTCTAGCCCTGACCAGTTTGGCTCAGCGGTTAGAGCGTCAGCCTGCAGTCCAGAGAGACCCGGGTTTGGTTCCCGTTAAAGGCACCTACCTCGGTTACAGTCCCTGGCCCTGGTTGGGTCATGCGGCTGGCAACCACTCGATGTGTCCCTTTCACATTGATGATTCTCTCTCTCTCTCTCTCTCTCTCTCCCACTCTATCTGAACAAAAAATGGAAAAATGTTCTCGGGTGAGGATAAAAAAAAAAAAAGGTCTTAATTCTATTATAAAAATAATCTATTCAATTTTCTTTTTAAATACAGGGGTAGGGAAAGTAGGTTAACAGTTGTAATACAAATAAATAATACAATAATAAATAAATAATACAAGAATAAACTCTATGTTTTGTGTACTCACAACTGTAAACCTACCCACCCCTGTACTTCAACTGTCTAAATAAGCCTTCCCAGTTATTTAACTCTTATGAAGCCAGCAAATTAACCTGTAAGTATAGTGAATTGAAGGTTCTTGGAAGCATTCCAATACTATTTAAAAACTTGACAATTTTTCTTATACAGTTTAATGTATCACCATTGTAAACTAATTACACAATTTCAATTGGAATCACAAGGCTAATCTCTTTTACATATACGCTAATTATCCTCAAAATGGCAAATTTTTAAAGATATTAAATAAACTTAGGAAAAAAAGATAAGCCCGGCTGGTGTAGCTGTGGTTGAGCATCGAACCATGCACCAAAAGGTCCCTGGTTCGATTCCTGGTCAGGGCACATGCCCAGGCTGTGGGCCCGATCCCCAGTGGGGGCCATGCAGTAGGTGGCAAATCAATGTTCTCTCCCATCAATGTTTCTCTCTCTCTCAAATCAATAAAGAAAAAGAAAAAAAGATAAAACTCTTAAGTTTGAATTATTTCATCACCTCTATATTTATTCTTCCTATTTGGAGGATCTACAACTCTTATAGATATTAGGTGACATCAAGTTGGATTCTAGTTCTTCCTGGGATTAAAGGTACTTAACCACTAAAGTACAATGACATCCCAAGAGAATTAGAGACAATCTTTTCAAGTTTTATCTTCTTCTGAGGGGCCTGTGACTGAGAAATGCTGGCAGGAATACAAGCTCCTAGACATCTAGGGTGATTTTTCTGATCACAGTGAGAGCAGACAGAGTCCTCTTTTATGTCAATAAAGTCTCTCAGTCTCCAAATTGATGATTTCAGAGTCCATGTCATTTGTTTTTGAGTTACACTAATTCTCAAGTCTGGTTTGAATCTGGACTTTCCCTCCAGGTTGTATCATCCCTTGATTAGATTCAAAATATCTACTTACTATTTAATTCTACTCAGAATTATTTGCATAGTCTTCCTTCCTATTTGGAGGATCTGCAACTCTTATAGATATTAGGTGACATCAAATTGGATTTTAGTTCTCACAAGTTACTGAGTTCTACAGTTATTTTTAAAGTCATCCTTATTTCGTCATCTTGCAATATGTTATGTAAGTCAAGGAGGATTAAGGTGATTCCATTAAGAATGCAAAGCCTGCCCTGGCCGGTGTGGCTCAGTTGGTTGGAACGTCGTCCTGTGCACCAAAGGGTCTTGGGTTAGATTCCTGGTCAGGGCACATACCCAGGTTGTGGATTTGATCCCCAGTTGGAATGCATATAGGAGGCAACTGATTGATATTTCTTTCTCACATTGATGTTTCTCTTTCCTGCTCCCTTCCTCTCTCTTTAAAATCAATAATAAATAAAAAATAAAACAAGAATGCAAAGCCTATGAGGGGGAAAATATAAAAGAAAAATATCACAGTGCAATATGGGAAATGCTGTGCCAAGATATACCAAGTGTTACCAAAACTCAGAGGAGAAAGGAACCAGGCCCAAAAGATTGAAGCCATAAACAAGTCACTGCCAGGCACTATTTACACATAAGGCTTTCAAAGAGCTTAAATTGGTCATTGAAATCCATTATGCAGGCGAGAATCCAATGAGGTTTAAATGGCAGATGTAAAATAATTAAATGACAAAGTACCTACATCATCAGGTTGATATAGTTCTTTATATACAGACAAGTTACTCTAATAAAATTTTAGAGGTAGAAGGGGCCTTTACAAGATTAATATAACTTTCATGTTTGAAGAAAGAAACAGATTAAAAAAGGTAAAGTGGATGGCTCAAAATCCTCTAGCTAATTGTTCTTAAGCCTCAGTCAAAGTCCTAGAACTTGTCAAAAAAAAAATGTACTTCTATTCTTACCTGCATAATCATTGCTTAACCTAATGAATAAACACCAAACAATAATGCTGAGTGCAAAACCAGAATTTAATATAGTCTCTAAGCATTAAAGCTGACAATGGCAATGACAAAGCTAACAATTCCACCGGACTGGCCTGGATTGTAGAGGAGTATCCTGCCATTTGTTAGGTTCACTGATATCATCACATAAGTAACTACACTGAAGAGTTTGTAAACAGAGTACAGAATGGTTTCAGGAAACTGCTTAACTATTGACTGTTCAGAAAATCCCACTTCTTGGTTTATGTTTCACTCTCTCAGCTTCATATGAATGTTACACATTTTAAGTGAACTAGAGTTATTTTGCTTCAATCGAGCTTTGATTAAATTCAAAATGTAACAATATGCAGCATATTTGTTTACTATATGCCAGAAACAGTGGCAAGCATTTTAAATGCTTTATCTCATTTAATGCCCATGATAAGCCTATTGCTGTCTCAGTTTTCCAGATGGAACTTAACAGAGATTACAAGCACCTTGCTCAAAATGCTGATGGAACCAAAATTCAAAGCAGGGCAGATGGCCCTGACTCCAGAGTCTAATTCTTAACTATTGTATTTTACTGCTAAAGGCAAAGAAAATGTACACCAGAGGTTGCAAAAAAACTGCACAGAAAAAAAATATCAGTTTTAAGTGAACTCAGTGTGAAAGTATCTGACAGGTTCACAAAAATACCAACACAAATAGCTCTATCATCACCTCAGACCCACAGCCTGTTTCAATTTATGTAAGGTAATGAAGGATTGGCATATCATATAGAAAGATTACTTCTATGATAGCAAGTAATGTTTGTTGTTGTTGAAGCTCTTCCTTTTGTTTTGGTGTGACTCTGACCATCTTCAAATGCAAAAATTATCTTCCTTTGACCTGCTCTAACTAACCTCCATTATACCATGAGTAACTGGAACCAGAGTCTATGTATGAATAAGAGCATGGAAAATAATTGTCTTGAATAATCTCCTTATGCTCTTTCAGTCCCTCAGGATTTCAAAACGTTTTCCCTCTCTGCATTCATACTGTCTGCACCAAGAGGACAGAATGAAGAGCAAGGGACAGTTGATATCTAAATAACTGACAATTTAGGCCTAAAGGGAGAGTAGGCAAAATAGAGAAAATGCTATCCATGAACATGTAGTTCTTTGATCTGGCCCTCTTGGTGAAAGAAAGCCTACCCTTGCATTGTGCTCCAGATGGTATGACTGATTTTGAACATTTGGGGGATATTCTCCTTGCTGCCTTGCCTAGTAGCTGAATTTCCTGGGTAAAGGATGAAACAGTTAATCCCATGCTCGCCCTGCAAAATGGAGATGGATTCCTTGAGTGTAGGCTAGAGAATTAGAAAACAAATATTGTTCCACAACTTTTCCAGATAGCTTCCTCTGGGGGTGCATGACCATCTCTAACAATATGTAACTATAGTTTACAAATACTTTCCATATACATTGTCACCCTGGAGCTTCACAATAGAATTTGAGGTAGGTCTGTTACCACTGTTCTTATTTTACCATGACTTAAGGCAAATAAGCCACCCCCACCCCCACCCGCCGAGAGTTAGGAGTTAGTTAACGGTGGCAAAACCAGGACTACCCAGTTCTCCTGATCACCTCCCCTCTCTGGTAATTTAAAAATAATGATGAACTCCCAAGCCTAAACTGGCTTAATCCACTACTCACCAGCCTCTGACCTTCTACCTCCTCTGGCACACTCCCTGATACGCAACACAATGCAATGCCAATATGGATCGACTTCATTCATCTCCCCATCTGAAATACCACTAGGAAGTCGAACTCTCGGCCCTGGCGCTCCCATCCAGTCGTTACAAGGCCTACTTTTCTTTTTAATGGAGAAAGAATTTGCGCAAAATGTCGCAGTGTCCTTTTACCATTGCCCCGGCGTAGACCGCTGCCGTCTTACCTCTTGATGGTAAGGCTTCGGAACAGGGGGTACCATGCAGAGAACTGACAGTGCAGCACATGCTCTTTCTTCATCCTCCAGCTGCCGCCGTCGTCTCTCCCTCCGTCCAGCACCTCCCGGAACCCACTGGCCCAGTTCCGGAAGTGCCCGCCGTGCTCCTTTGGCTCAAGGATCCTTCCGGTCCATAAAGCAAGGAGGAAGTGACAGAAAGGTGCAGAGGAGGACAGCTGCGGGGTGTACTTTCGGCGCACATTCACAGTCGCACACACAAACGCCAGAGTTCGGGTCCCGGAGAGGAATCCGGAAGTGTTGAGACTTCCAGAAGCGCACGCCCTGCTTCCTGCGCTGGACGCGCACTGCCCCGGAAGGTAACCAAACAAGGCTGTGTGCCCGGCGGGGGTTCGACGGGTGCCGGGAGAGGGCATGAGCACACCTTATAAAAACGGCGAGCGGGCGGGTGTCTCCTGCAGTAGCACCGGCACCTCCGGAGACTGCGTCCTCAGGTTCGTGCTTTCTTCTTTCGCCCCCTTTCCCAAAGGCGTACTCTTCCCTTCGCCGCCCGCCTCGCAGTAGGTAACTGGGCGCGGGCCAATCACGGACAAGGTCTATTTGGGGAGAAGGGCGGGAGCGCGTCCGGAGCGAGCGGGCAGCCACGCGCGCATCTCCGGGTGTGTGCACTGGGCTCGCTCGCGTCCCAGGCAGTGAGGGCGGCTGCTGGGGAGGCGCGGGAAGGAGGGTCAAGTTCATGGGAAACCAGGGACTAAGAAGAGTTTCGGCTGCTCAGAGTAGGGAAATCAAGAACCATCACAGTTAAATATTAATTTGAGTGCAGTGATTGAAGCATCCGCGAAGAGGAGGGGAATGACCCGCTTTTTTCGTGGGGGAAGGTTATGAGAGATGGGGCAAGAATCCCATCTGTACGACCCGGGGGAGCTGGACTTTGAAGTATGAAAGGAGAGGTAAATCTGGGAGGATAGAAGGAAGGGGGGAAGTTTCTTCTTTGAGCGTCAAGTTCATTTACACCAGCCCCGCAAAAGTAGCAGCTTAGAAAATCCAGGTTTTATCAGCGTGCATGCCGTGCTGGAATTACAAGACGGGCAGAATCCTAGTCGAACTTATATTACTTTCCCCTCCTCCTCTCCCCTCCATCAGCTTATCTTCCCTACTCCTTTCGGAATGACATATCAGTTGGCGACCAGAAAATAGAGTATTAAGGAAGATCGCTTTTGTTTCTTTAAAAGAATGCGAGAAGTGACTAACTGCTGTGAGACGTCTTTTCAACCTAGCCCGTGCGTCTTACTTTCATGCCTTGGGCTTATCCCAGGCATCTTTGCTAAAGACGCACATTTTCGATGTTTCCTTAAAAACTGCTCAATTTACTGGTTCATCTAAGCGGTTTTAAATTGGAACAGGAACAGTAAGAAACCGACTACAGGCCTCTTTAAAAGGTATTCTTAGACTACTTACTAGGTTATCTGCCTACCTGGCGTTAGAAATTCTTCCCCTGGGGCATATACATTGTTTCATGTTTTGTTTTTCTCAAAAAATGTTACTGGCTAAGTGTTTTAACTGGGAGCATTTCTTTTAAAGATATTTTCAAAGCTGAGGTAAATAGATTATAATGTTGCAGTGTTTGTTGGGGGACAGGGCAGCGATAGTGGTTCAAAATAAGTACTTCTGAGATCCAGGATTATGCAATCCTCTCTGTTTTGAGGAGGGAAAAAGAAGCAATATTCCATATATGTTAGGAGAATGATACCAGACTAATAGTAACCTCATGCCAGAAGGGCAGTCTCTCAAATATCGTTTGGATTGACCTAGGAATAAACAGGTTACAGCAAAGGAAATGTTAGCATTGATCAGGGTGAATTTGTGTAAGGTATTTTTCTCATGAAAATACAAATAGATGTATAGGAGAAAACAGAAACCCAAAACAGTCATTCTGGGAGGAGTAATACAGTAATCGCCCGGGGAAACTTGAGTGTGGAGGTTGTTCCTTGACTTTAGTATTACTCACAGTTGATTTAACGTAATTTGTTACACATTTAACCAGCATCAAATAAATCGTTACAAGCAGATGCTCCAGTCTTTTTTTTTTTATCCTCACTCGAGGATATTTTTCCATTTTTTGTACAGATAGAGTGGAAGGGAGAGAGAGGAAGGGAGAGAGAGAGAGAAACATCAACGTGAAGGGACACATCGAGTGGCTGCCACCCGCACGACCAACCAGGGTCGGGGACAAACTGCAATCAAAGTACGTGCCCTTAGCGGGAACCGAACCCAGGTCTCTCCGGACCGCAGGCCAACGCTCTAACCGCTGAGCCAAACTGGCCAGGGCAGATGCTCCAGTCTTTTTAATGGATACAACAAAATTCACTTTTACTATTTTTTTTTCTTTATTTTATTTTAGAGAGAGAGATAGAAACATCAATGAGAGAACATTGATTGGTTGCCTTCTGCATGCTCTTCACTGGGGATTTGGCCCACAACCTGGGCATGTGCCCTGACCAGGAATCGAACTGGCGACCTCTTGGTGCATGGGTTGACACTCAACCACTGAGCCACCAGCCAGGTGACTTTCACAATTTTTTAGCCGCATGTTTGTCTTCACTTAGCCATAAAGTGTTTACATTCATTAAGTTTCTTCAATAAAACCTTTACAACAATGGAAATAGTTGCTTTTTCTTGTGCATGCCAAAAATAAAATGTCGGTGGCCAAATGATTGGGTGTTACTGTGCAATTACAGATAATGTAATTAATGAAAAAAACATTTCCTTCTCTAAAGCCATAACATGACTAATCCTTCTATGTTAATATTTCCAACTACCTGCTGGTTTTCTCCATTTGGAAATCCTTCCAACATCCCAAACTCAATGAATCCAAATTTGGACAGTGCAGCAACCCTTTCTCCTTCTGATGTCCCAGTGTTTTTTAAGATCATCTCCTTCTTGGAATTAGCTTTGGAAACCTCTTACCCAGAAACTGTTCTAGGAAAAGTAATAAGCTCATCTGCAAGGAATTCAATCTGTTCTTGCTATCGCTACCACCCTAGGCCAAACTATTGCCTGTACTATTCCAAGAAGTTCTTCACTGTAACCCATTAAAATCCCCAAGGGTAATTAACAGTCAGTTCACTCTTATTCAACCCATACCTGTCAAGAAAAGAAAACCTTTCAGTGCCTTTCCATCGATCCTGTACGAAGTACAGAAGTCTTCATTATCTGAGGATAATTGGGGGGGGGGGGGGCTCACTGAAAGTGAATCCGTTTGATATGGGTGCCAAAATCTTACCATAATGGTACAAAAGAATGGCTAATAAAAACATTACCTTAGCCCTGGCCGGTTTGGCTCAGCAGTTAGAGTGTCGGCCTGCGGTCCAGAGATACCCAGGTTCGGTTCCCGCTAAGAGCATGTATCTCCGTTGCAGTTTGTCCCCGGCCCTGGTTGGATCGTGCGGGTGGCAGCCACTCGATGTGTCCTTTTCACGTCGATGTTTCTCTCTCTCCCCCTCCCACTATCTGAACAAAAAAACGAAAAAGTGTCCTCAGGTGAGGATTAAAAAAAAATTACCTTAAAAAAACCCTATACTAATTGATTGATTCTCTGTTCATTATGATAATTTCTATGCAATTACTCTGAAAGAATGTAGAGTGGCATCTTAGACATGTCCAAGCATTTGATTTTTGACTTGAACACGCAATCATAAAATTAGTTTTTTGTTTTGTTTTGTTTTTATCCTCACCCGAGGACTTTTTTTTTATATATATATATTTTTTGTTCAGATAGAGTGGGAGGGAGGGAGAGAGAGAGAAACATCGACGTGAAAGGGACACATCAACAGAGTAGCTGCCACCCGCACAACCCAACCAGGGCAGGGGACAAACTGCAACTGAGGTACGTGCTCTTAGCGGGAACCAAACCCGGGCCTCTCGGGACCACAGGCTGACGCTCTCACTGCTGAACCAAACCGGCCAGGGCCATAAAATTAGTTTTGCAAGCACTGATCCTCTCCCACTTCTTTCAGAGTGCCTTGTTGATTTCTCTACCTAGTGATTAAACTGTTCCAACTGCCTAACCTTCATTTGCCAATCAGATGCTTTGCTTATGACCTGAGCGCCCATATCTTTCATTTGGTTGAAAATAGATGGTATTTATAATATTCATCTGGAAGAGAGTAGCCAACATATAATTTCATATTGTGATTTTGCTTCGTTTTGCAACCTCAGCAAACTGCAAATTGAAATTTAAATATGGTAATAATTTGAATAAAAATAATAAGGAGCCTAAGTGCAAACTCCACAGCCTGGCTTTTGAGATTCTCAGTTTAACTCCTTGAATTGTTAATTACTACTTAACTCTAATCCATCTGTTACTACTAATACTGAAATACTCAAGTTTGTGAAAAAGTAATCACTTGTCTCCCTCCCTTCAGTGGAGAACTGTTAAGAGCTAACTCCAAGAGGAGCTAACATAACATAGTTTGTGGCCTGCCAGTAAAGATTTGACAAAATTTTGAGATGTTCTAAATTAAAATTACAGCTTCCAGAGAGTGAGAGAAACAGACAGAACAGCCTGCTAATTAATAGTTGTGGAACCACTCTGACAAAAGACTGGTCACATTTCTGTATATCTGTTAGAATTTAGGATTAATTTCCAGGTGGCTGTTTCCCTGATTGTTCAAAAGAGAGAACAGCCTGGTGCTTTAGAATCCTGGGAGCCTCCCTCCACTTCTTATTTGCACATGTACTTCCCAATCCATAGGAGCCCACTCAGGAGGAAGATGGACATACTGACTTTCCTACCTAGCCATGCTGCAGATGGTTTAGATTCCATACCCCAAGACCAAATTTTTTTTTTTTCTTTTGCTAGCAATGGCCCAATAAACCCTTTCTTTTAAAGTTAAAAAAAATTTTAAACAGGTTGTTGGGTGCTTCGTTTGCCTGCAAATTTGGGGGAAGTGGGGAGGCATCCAGTCAAATCCAGCACTTGGAGATGTGTTTGCAAATAGTAATATCCATTGTATGTGGGGTTTGTTTGTTTGTTTTGAGGGGTTGGAGAGGGAAAGCTTGAGGACCACAGGGCTTGCCACACTCTCCTGTAACTTCTCAGCCTTTCCCCCAGATAATGTCTCTGTTTTGTTCATGGTGGTTCCTTGTACTTGGAATACTTTCCCTGCCTTCTTAGTTTGTAAACCTTAAGTTAATATCAAACTGCCTTTTAGTAGTAGCCTTTTAAACGTCTACAATTTTCCCACCTCCCAAGTGGATGTGATTTGTCTTGCACTGAAAGCACCCTGGTATTGCATTATCTCTATGGCACACATTTGCCCCAGTGGTTTGTTTGCTAAACTGTAGATCCCCAAGGGCAGGAATAGCAGTCAATTTACATGTAGTATATATTCAAACATTTCCCGTACCCTTGCTCACAAAGTTAGAGTTTCCACTGTACAGGAAACCTACATTCTGTGACATTTTCCCTCACTACAGTTTTTGTGCCATGGAAAAATCATACATTTGACCACCGTAGACCTTCACTGCTCAAACTGAACAGTTAAAATGACTTATGTGAATTAAAACAGCATTCAACATTATGTTCATGGGTGTTTGAGTATAACACACAGAAAAATGTAGACGGCCTTAAATTCTGGCTAATGAAGTGGGTAAGATTCAAATTAAACTTTACTTCCAAATCTCGACATAGCATTGTGTCAACTTAGGAAAGGTGCTCTGTCGCAGTAATGGAGACAGGAGTGTGACACATGAAATGGAAACCATTTGTTTCTGCAGCATGTTATGTGTAGTGACCGGCCCCTAAATGGTACCATTTAGAAATGGTGCTAAAAATATTCTTTTTCTCTCTCTCTAGTATTTTTTAGATGCTTTTATAATGAACACTTTGGTAATCAGTACAGGATATACTTTTGAAATCACTCTTTAACCACATTTTTCATTATTCACACTGTCAATAGATCGCAACACAATACTGTTTCCCCTTGGGGCTGATTGCATTAATGTAATTACCCTAGAGAGGCCCAGCCCTGCTTGCCACTTTTTTCCCTTTTGTAATTTATGTCTGTGGCTTGTGTTTCGTGTGATTGGTTTTTTTATTTTGTTTTTTGGTCTTTTAGGTCTCTACTTTCTAGCTTAAATATTTTTAATAACAATCTACCTGAAATAAGTGTTATAGCTACATTTGCCAACCCAGGCTTGATCTTTTGATTAAAGACTTTCATAATTTGAGTTTAGCTAACTTGGGTAAATGAGCAGATGCAGAACCATTCTTCAGAGTAGCACTTCACCTTTTTGGTGTTTGCAATCCCTTTGAAAATCTCAGGGACACTATGAAGATATAAACCTGGGGGACATAGCAGATAATTTAAATGACTTAAAGTTATATATAAAGCTGAAGGAATTGGTGGCCCCTCTGCCCCTAAAGATACTCAGGCGGGGCTGGGGGAAGGACCTCTATGCTATTCCAAATTAGATGTTACTGACCATTTTGTCTAGACTTTCTGGGAATCCAGATTAAGAACCATTTTCATAGAGAATATCTGAGATTATCCTAGCTCTTCCCTTTGTATCTTCTGGTGGTACTTACATTTCTGAAGACTGCAATTCTCTGCTTTTAAGAAGTTTGGGTATGTACAGAAAAGTTATTTGGGGTCAGAGTGTTATTTTTTAAAAGGTAAAAAAATGAACCTAATCCAAGCATCTGTGCTATTCTAGACAGTTTATGTTGTGTTGTAAATGGGGTTGCTTGGTTGCCTACAAGTTATTTTCTCTTCACTGGCAGGATTAAAAGTGGAGGAAATTTTCCTTCTCTTATATTATTAATAGAAGGGAATGGAAATCTAGAAGGTAAAATCTAGATAGATATAGTTCTTTTATCTGGGAGTGGAACACGCAGGTAGACAAATAGCCAACTGTGGTTAGTTTTCATCTGGGTCGGCATTCTGCTTTGACTAAAATAATGTAAACTATTTGTCTAATGTAGACCAGTGCCAGTTAATAATTTACCTAGTAAATTACTATCTGTGGCACTTTCAAAGGAATAACTTCCTGTTTTCTCATTCTATATGCATGTGGTCAGTATGCTAAATGTCTGTCTAAATACCTAACTATCCATGTAGCTTCTTGATTACTTTCAAGCCTCTTTTCAGATGTCACTAAAGAGGCCTTTCCTGATAGCTCTATAGATTAGCAAATCACTGCATCGTCTTCACTCTCCTTGTCCTTCTTAATCTTCTTCTATAAAACAGTCACCCAGCATAAACTGTGTTTATTGTTCCTCGCTTTTTCTCCCCTTCTTCTTACGAGAAAGTAAACTCCCACAGGGCAGGGCCTTTGTTCTGTCCACAGCTTTATTCCTAGCACTGGGGATGTTCTCTCACCTTCAGTGGCTCTGCCACAAGCTGCTTTAGCCAGCTTACCTAAGATAGTCAGTACTTGGTTTTTACAAATATTAAATTAGTTTGTGCACACTTTTTCAGTTTAAATGTGTGTGAAGATGTAGAGATATATCTTTCTCTCATCCTCATTGTTTTTTATTTAGCATATATATGGCCACCTTTTCTTACCTAAGGCCTCGAATTTTGCTTCTTTGCCAAAGTCCTTATTGGAAATTTAATTTCTAGTGTTACCCATAATTGGCAAGCAACAATGTTGATGACATTTTAATACAGTAAGAAATACATTTAATTTTACAACAGAAATATGTGTTGTGCATCAGGCAAAATATATACCCAGAGGAGAGTAAAGTGGATGCTCAGTAGAGCCATGCATCACTAGCCTGCTGAGTCCAAGGCGGAACTCCTTGACTAGTCTCCTAGCTTTGTCAGTCTTCGGACCCAGCATGACCTTCAGCAGCGAAGCTGTCCTGAACATTTGCCTGTTGGAGATTTTAAGACTATAAAATTAATGGTTGTTAATTGAGATGTAATTCACACACCATAAAATTCACCTTAAACTGTAAAATTCATTGGTTTTTAGTATATTCACAGGATTTCCACTATCACCATTTAATTCTAGGACATTTTCATCAAAAAGAAACACCATACCCATAAGCAGTCACTCCCTATTCCCTTTCTTCCCCAAATCCCTTGGCAACCACTAATCTGCCTTCTGTCTCTGTGGATTTGCCTATTCTGGATGTTTCATGTAAATGGAATCATGATATTTGGCCTTTTGTGTCTGGCTTCTTTCACTTAGCACAGATATTGCCAAAGTTCATCCATGTTGTAGCATGTGTGAGAACTTTATTCCTTTTTATGGCTGAATAATATTCCATTGTATGTAATACAAAATTTTATTTACCCATTTATCAATTGATAAGACATTTAGGTTGTCTTTACTTTGGGGCTATTAGGAATAATACTTCCACGAACATTTCTGTACAAGGTTTTATATGAGCATGTTTCATTTCTCTTGGTTATATACCTAGGAGTGAAATTACTGGGTCATATGGGAACAATGTAAATAAATATCTAGTGTCTAGGAGATAGTTTTGAAAATCATTTCATGTTAAGTAGGAGTAGTGATGGTAGAGATGACACTTTCAATAAATGTTAGTGGTAGAATTTTTAGGACTTGCAGTGGGTAAGTTATGGTTGGTAGAGAAGAATAAGGGATTGGAGATACTTATTTCTAGCTTGGGAATGATGGTAAATCTAGTTAGGAAAGTAGATTATGATAATCAGGGTAAAAATAGCATCACCTGTTCTTTCAAGAATTCCAATAATGTTGGAGGAGAAAGCGATTATAGGAAGATTGATTGATTGTTTTGTTGGTTGTGTTTAGCATGGGAAACGTGCTGAGGTAATTACTAAAGATATGATGGTAGTTTAATTATCACTTCAGGTCCCAGAAGAAACATTTATATTTTCCCTAGAGCTAAAGTTGGGAGGTGGTGTGGGTTAGGGAACTATGGAATTTAAGTGCAGTGAAGGGCTGGAAGAGCCACTGAGAAATGTAAGTAACAAGGAAACAGAAAATAGGAATGAAAAAAGCAAGACAGAGGATCAATTCAGAAAATCCAACAGCTAAATAGCAGTTCCTGAAAAAGAGCCGAGAAAATGGGGCAGGGGAGGTTATTGGTGAAATAATTCAAGAAAAGTTCCCCATCAAGAAGCACAGTCTGAAGTTTCCAGATTGAAAGGACCCACTTGAGTAATCCGGTAACATCAACATGGAGACATTAATAACTACAAGTTTGTAAAGAAAGAAAGTAGGTCTCTAAGAAAAAGGATCAAGAATCAGAATGGTTTCAGATTTTGCAACAGCAACACTGGAAGCAAAACAACTGACCGCCTCTTCCCAATTTCTGACAGAAAATTATTTTTAGCCCATAATTCTGCATGCAGCCAGACTATCAACCAACTTTGAAGATAGAAAACAAGATGTGCAGACAGGGTACAAAATGAAGGAATTTAACCAAGATATAGGAGAGAGTAGTAGAAACAAATGGGATGGGACTGCTCCTCACAGATCTTGTAGTACTAGTGAACTGTGACTTGGACATGTTAAAACTTTAAAGTGAATGGGCTACAATAATGTGAATGTATTCAATACCACTGAAGTGTACATTTTAAAATTATTAACATGGTATATATCCACTTACCACAAGTTAAAAAAAAAAAATTAAATGGAAGAAAAAAATAGCCAGCCTACAGTCTTCAAGTTGAGCTGTAAATAGTTGAGGGGTGGCATGGGGAGTAGTATACAGTCTTTGTACTGTTCCCTTGGGAAGTCTATTAAATTTGGAGTTAGAAGATCTAAGAATGTTACCTAAGGTGTTCTAGTACATACACAGAAGGAACTTGGCTACTGTGGACTGGACCTAATGGGATGGCTTTAAGTTATTCCCTGGATGTTTCTAGGGCCTTTGCGTTTACTTTTCCATCTAGGGCAGTTCTCTTAGATCCTCATGAGAAAAGTAGCTTTGATGACACATTAGATTTTCACGTCTTAAGTGCTTTGACCAAATGTTTAATTCAGAAAAATAAATGTAGCTTAAACAGATCTCTTTCTCTTGCAGTTTGAACTTCTTGCCTAAGAACTGGAAACACTAACTAGTTTGAAAATGGAAAACCAGCAACCAGTGGATTCTCCTCGAAAAACCAAACAGTTTATTATTTCAGAGGAGGTATAAATTGTTTTTCAGTTCCCTTTCCTCTCCCCACATAAAACTAAGTTTCAAAGAAATGTATAGACTATTTGTTGTTTCAAATTATTGTTTTTAATTCTTAAAGACAGTTTTTGTACATTGTTCCTGCTCTCTTTTTAGGACTCAGGGTCATTGTGCTCTTGTGTGGGAGTAGTAGTGTATCCCTTTTAATTATATGTATTAGTGAAATTGAGACTGATTTAAAAGTGGACTGTGGCTGTTGATAGAAAAATTCTCAATTTTTAATAAAAGTTTCCCTGGGTAGAACAATAAATCACAGGTGAGTTTTAGGGCTTAGACATTTCATACTTAGATATCACATCTTAATTAGCTGTTTATGGTCTCAGTATGTATAACAACAAAAATCTAACTTTTTAGTTGTAGTCCAAATTCCAGAGCAAATGTATGTCTTTTATGCTACGACTCAGTTTAGCTTTTAAAAAGTCTCTTCCTATAGGAACCATTGCAATGGATACATTTTAAATCCTTCATCTTGGAACTCTGATCTTGACACCTTTCTGCAATTCTTTTTTAAAATTTAAAAATCTCCATGTGGTCTGGTGCCCCTACAGGCACAGAGCCTAGCGTGCAGTGACCTGGTCCCTGGTGAGCGACCAACAGCGCCCAGCAGGCCCTGAGGAGGCTGCAGTTGGGCCCAAGGAGGAGCCTAGCTGCCCCAAGTGGCAGAGGTGTGCTCCACAAATGGACAGGGGTTGGGAGGCAGTTGAGGGGCTTCTCCTAGTCCATGCTGCCGTGGGCAAGGGAACCACAGAGGGCTAAGGCCTGGCCAGGAGGTGAAGGCTGCAGGCATGAGGAGCTGTGACTGATGAAAATGAAAGGCCATGGATGAAGATAGACTTTGAATTACAAGCACAACAGCTAAACTCACTTTTTGATGCAACAATTTTTCAGAACAGTTTTTGAGAACACTTCCCATACATTTCCTATTTGATCATCACAACAGTCCTATAAGGAGCTGATGCTACACACATAGATGGTGACTAAACTGTTGTGGAAGTACAAGAAACTGTTTTGTTTCAGATGTTGTGGATTTAGACATAACTGCATAACTTTGTTCCTGATGACCTAGACTCAGTTGTAATCCAAGATGCCATCGAGGATGTTATAGAAAGATGTTCCGGCCCTGGCCGATTTGGCTCAGTGATTAGAGTGTCGGCCCATGGACCAATGAGTCCCAGGTTCGATTCCAGCCCAGGGCACTTACCTCGGTTGCAGTTAATCCCCAGCCCTGGTTGGGGTCATGCAGGAGGCAACTGGTCGATGTGTCCCTCTCACATCGATGCTTTTCTCTCTCTCTCTCTCTCTCTCTCTCTCTCTCTCTCTCTCTCTCCCCCTTTCTCTCCTTCCCATTCTATCTGAAGATAAAAAAATATATATCCTCGGGTGAGGATTAAAAAAAAAAAATCAAGAAACACGTGGCTGCCCACAAGGGTAAAAAAATTGCAGATCCATTTGTTCTAAGTCACCATATTCTCTGGTTCACACAAAAGGTCTTCCATTTAGGCGTAAGAGATGTAGAAAGGGATGTAGGCAACAAAATGAGCTTAAAAAGCATATGAAGACACAGTGGCAGGAAAATGTATCTGTGTGAGTACTGTGAGTCAAGCACTACAGATACCTGAGGCTTTAAACACACGTTATTTACACTGATAACGAAAGACCCCTCACTTTGTGAGCACTGCGAGAAAGGGTTCCAGAGACCTTCAGAAAAGAACCAGCACACAATGCGGAGCATCTTAAAAAAAGGGGGCCTGCACCAACAATACTTCTGCAGACATTTCTAGAGATGTTGGCCTAAGCAGTCTCATTCACATACAGTACTGTATATTGGTTTATGCTGTGTATAAAAACAGTATTGCTTTTGGTTGACTTTTTTTTTACATTTTGTTCAATAGTGTTCTGAATTCCAATCAGTGTGCTTTATCAATGGGAAAAAGTAACAACAAGCAAGTTCCTTTTAATGAAGTAATCCTTGCTTCTATACTGAAATTGTCTTGTTAGTTTTATATTTATTTAACTATTTACCTTGCTTACCTTGCTAGTACTCTATTAAGTCCATTTAACTTGGCTTTGACCATTTAAGCTGGTTTTGATTAGAACATAAAGGTATGTTTTAAGTGCATGAGGAAAATCTGAGGCCTTACTTGGAACATCACCTAGTCTTTCACCGTTGTGTTTTTCCTTGAGAGTTAACTTTTTTATTTTGTGTTGTTTTTCCTAAGTCCTCACCCGAGGATATTTTTCCATTTATCTTCAGATAGAGTGGGAAGGAGAGAGAGACACACATCAATTGGTTGCCTCCTGAAGGACCCCAACCTGGGCAGGGGACCTAAGTGCAACAGAGGTATGTGCCCTTGACCCGAATCGAACTGCAATTCTTTGGTCTGTGGACCAACACTCCAACCATTGAGCCAAACCAGTCAGGGTCATAGTTGACTTTTTTTAAACAAATAGTTCTGACTCAGAGTCATTAATTCATAACATAAATATGGTTCATTAGAATTTCATAATGTTGAGATAAATTTTGGAGAATAAAACCGTTTTGGGGTCCTTAAATTGGCTGGCTGCACCCGTGTACCTAGCAGTCGTGGGAGATTTAGGACTTTTCTTCCCACTTGGAGCTGCCGTGCCACTTCCTTATGGTGCTCCATCCTCTGCGTGTTTAGGTTTTTACCTTTCATCTTTCTCTTTGCCGTTGATACCTGTCTTCAAGAGTTTATAGGGTCAGAAATCTAAATATTGGGTGTTTGGGAAGCCTCTGAAGTGCTGGATCGATTTAGTCCAGCTCTAAATCAAGTACTTTAAGCTGGTATGAACTTCACCCTGAATGCCAGTCAAAACTAAGGCATGTACCTGTCCCAGAGGGAGTTCCGGTGCCCTCTTGGCCTCCATAACATAATTAAGAAAAAAACCCACAATAGCCCTGGCCAGTTTGGCTCAGCAGATGGAGCCTTGGCCTGCGGATCCGAGAGTCCCGGGTTCAGTTCCCGCTAAGGGCATGTATCTCAGTTGCGGTTCGTCCCTGGCCCCGGTTGGGGTTGTGTGGGTGGCAACCAGGTGATGTGTCTCTCTCACATCAATGTTTCTCTCTCCCTCCCTTCCCTTCACCCTCCCGCTCCATCTGAAAATAAAAATGTCCTCAGGTGAGGATAAAAATAACAACTTAAAATTGCTTGATTCATTGGTCTCTGCAATACTATTCTTGAAAGCTTTATCTATTTTTGTGTGTGTGTGTGTGAGAACCTTTAAAATCTCCCTTATTTTTTATTTTTCCCAGAGGTAATGTAAAATGCTTAAATGAAAGTGGAATTTTATTAATTCTAAAACATCCTATAAAATTAATACAGAAAATGTAATTGGCCATCTAACTATATATTTATAAATATACTGAAAGATAAGGAACATAGCATTTTATGTACTTTATATTTCTCTTAAACAGTCTGGAATCATACATAGTTATTTTTAAAGCACAACACTGAAACCTTTAAAAGGTGTTTAAGGGTTTGGTCAAGTGAATGTGACAAAGTGTATTTGTCTGTGTAAAGAAAAAATGAAATTAGTCACTATTATGTACTGACATTAGTTACAACCTAGTTTTAATTCTTAAAATAATTTTGATTAGTAAAGCTAAAAAATTTGGCCCTGGCTGGTTTGGCTCAGCAGTTAGAGCGTTGGTCTGAGGTCCAGAGAGACCCGGGTTCATTTCCCACTAAGGGCACGTACCTCACTTGCAGTTTGTCCCCGGCCCTGGTTGGGTTGTGCGGGTGGCAGCCACTCAATGTGTCCCTTTCACGTTGATATTTCTCTCTCTCTCCCCCCCCCTCCCACTCTATCTGAACAAAAAATGGAAAAATGTCCTTGGGTGAGGATTATAAAAAAAAAAAATTTTGATGTTTCAGTTAAATGTTTTAAAGAGATACATATTTTTACAAGGAGAAAATATGTTATTTTCTGTAGAAATATCCTATTAAATATTGTAATGTCCCTCCTCTACACTTTGTAAAAAAAAAAATACATAAAAAGAAAATCATATAGGGATGTATGAAATTATTGTAATCATATACTTGAGAATAACATGCAAAAATAAAAATCAGACTATTTTCCTGTTAAAAGATAAATAAAAATAAAAACCTCTCCATGCTACCTTGCCAGTGTGGGTCAGTGGATTGAGCATTGTCCCATGGACTGAGAGGTCCCTGGTTTGATTCCTGGTCAGGGCACAGGCCCAGGTTTTGGATTCAATCCCCAGTAGGGGGTGTCCAGGAGGCGGCCGATCGATACTTCTCTCTCTCCCTTCCTCTCTAACAAAATCAATAAACACATATTTTTAAAAATAAAAATCTCTTCATGTTACCTGTGAATAGATGTGCTGGTAATAAGTAGGTTGTTTCTGGTAAGAAGTGAAAGACGGCCCTGGCCGGTTTGGCTCAGCGGTTAGAGCGTCAACCTGCGGTCCAGAGAGACCCGGGTTCGGTTTCCGCTAAGGGTACGTACCTCGGTTGCAGTTTGTCCCCGGCCCTGGTCGGTCGTGCGGGTGGCAGCCACTCGATGTGTTCCTTTCACATCGATGTTTCTCTCTCTCTCTCTGTTCCTCTCTCCCCCTCCCATTCTATCTAAACAAAAAAATGGGAAAATGTCCTCGGGTGAGGATTAAAAAAAAAAAAGAAGTGAAAGACGGCATAGTCAGAGCATCTACTGCTATATGTACACAGTGTCACTTTCCTGTTAATACAGTATAGTGCCATAGTAAGTTAGTCCTGGGAACCTAAACTACTCAATGTCTAGGCAGAAAGATGCTGAGTGTGCCACTCAGATTGGAAACCCTGTCATTGGACATGGTTTCCCCTTAGTCAACTTTGCTTTGTAGTCATTGAAAGTAAAATGGCACTGATGAGTTCACATATTAAACACATATGCCTATATGACTAGCACTCAGATCAGAGGCCCAAATATGAGGAGCATCCCAGAGAACCCCCTCACTCCTTTGTGCTTCCTTCTAGTCTTCCTTCCCCAGCCCACCCCACCCCACCCCAAGAGTTTTCTTTTTATGTCTCAGTACTACCTCCAAAACTCCAAATGGAAGCAGAACCACCCCCCCCCAGGAAAACAACATTTAGTACTCTCAACTGAAAACTTGCACATGACCTCGGTTGCAGTTTGTCCCCGGCCCTGGTCGGTTGTGAGGGTGGCAGCCACTCGATGTGTTCCTTTCACGTCGATGTTTCTCTCTCTCTCTCTCTGTTCCTCTCTCTCCCTCCCACTCTACCTGAACAAAAAATGGAAAAATGTCCTCGGGTGAGGATAAAAACAAAAACAAACAATGAAAACTTGCACATGAATGATTGGAAGGGAAACATGATAATTGGGAGGGCTATATAGAGAAAATGTGAAAAGAAAAAAAACCTTCTAAATTAAAAACAACTCAGTTTGAAAACTCCCCAATTTATTTGTCATCTGATCTCCTTTTAGTTAATTGCAGAAGGAAAATGGGTCAAGTTTGAAAAAACAACTTACATGGATCCTACTGGTAAAACAAGGTAAACTATATTTTTTCCTTTGTAAAATGCTCGGTATTGGGAGGTTCTCAAATTCTCTACTTAGTGTTTGACTTAAACGTCGATATTTTCCTCATTGTAAACTCTATCTTAAATAATCTAATTTAGCTGTTTTCCCATTGTTAGAATGTCTGAATCACTTATAATCTCTGAATAAGATTATATTGTAAAATTGTTATAGTAACTAGTCAGGAAGCTATTTTAACACCATCTCCCCAAGTAGTTTGGTGTGAACCTAAAACTTGTGGGACAAGCCTAATTTAAGCTGATAAAACAGCAAAATAATTAACAATGCAGGTTCCTTCTTTCTAATTAAACCAATTCTAATCTCTACATTAGAATTAAAGAGGAAATATTGCTGTGTTTGAGGTAAAAGTTACATGCTTACACCTTGCTCATGGAAATGTAAATTGGAAAAAAAACATTTTGTAAAGCATTTCACAATATGTATCAATCATCTTAAAGATACTAGGGCTGTTTGGAGCCAGGTCACTGTGAGGTCTGAGACTCTCCCTAAGAAAACTATTTGGAATCAGATTTATGCCTTAAAAATGGTCATCAAATTTTTAAAAAATAAATTGAAAGCAACCGAAACATCCTAAAAATAAGGGATTATTATAGTGTAATAATTTTATAAAATCTATGCATCCATGCACAAAGCAGATTATGAAGACCACCCAGCAATATGAGAATAGTAAATTGATAACAGAATAGGAAATTGTTTATATGTTTTTTAAACTCTGCCAAATAATGTGTAAGTAAAAGCAAGAAGAAAAACTAGAAAAATATTAATGGTAGCTGTATGATTAACATTTCTGTCTTTTATTTTTCAGATTTTCTGTTTAGTAATTTTTATAAGTATCAAAAATGTATTAAAATAGATTAAGCATTTACTTAATGAAATATAAGGAATAAAACGGAATGAGAAAATACAAAAATCTAAATTTAGTATCTAGATTATATGATATAAATTCATTAATATAAAAACTCCATTTAAGTGATCAAACAAGAACACATTTTCTTTGTGAGGAAATACATCTATCATCAGTGCAAAAGTACATGGACTTGTCAGTAATATGAACAACTTTTGATTATATCTATTATACTGGCAAAAATATTAATAAGGCCCAATGTTGGATAGCTGTGGGAAACATTAAGATATCCATAGCACTGTTAAATTAAAACCCAAAAGAAAGCTAAGCATACTATGATCCAACAACACTGTCGAAGAGTATATTATCTATTATTTAAAGTGAATTTGATGTATAGAACTAAATATGAACAAAGTAGGGATTTAGAAATGTGGCAAGGCCTAAGCCTTAGGGAGCACAGTATGTCCCAATGACTTATATTTGTGAAACTATAGACAGAGGCTAGAACGCAGCTTACAGTGATATCATTTGAGTTTCTTCCCCATGAAGTTGTTTAAGTTTATAACACAAAATAAAACCCTTAACACTAGTCAGTCTAAGGAGCACGTGTTGGTTTGCACCAGCGGTCTCTCTCTCTTCCTTCCAGCATCATAATTGGGGCTGTGCATCAGAATCATTTGGGGATTATTTCAAAACACTCATTAGGTCTCACCTACAGAGAATCGCTTCAGTAGTTTGAGGCTTAAAGTCTACCAAACTCATACTTACATGGCCTACTCATCTCCAGTCTTCCTCACGTAGGTCTTCCTCACAGCCTCCAAAGAGGTCTTCTGTGAAGCACTGACATTTCAAACAGAATGTCAAGTGTGGGAGAATGAAGAAGCTCTGTACTTTGCAGTAGGCTACAATTTATAAATTTATAAAATGTTTTATCTATTACCTGATATAAAAGCATGCACATAAGGATAAAATAGCTAGAGAATCCTTTGTTTTGCTGTCTTATTCATGGAAGAGGCTATAGAATTAATTTTAGAAGTGTACAAGTATGCTGGCATTATGCCCTTTTGTTGACATTCAGGACAAAACTGAAGTCATTTTCTTGTGGCCCTTCCAACCTCTTGTGTTTATTGACCAGAGGGAAGAGAGCAAAACGACTTTTCCTGTAATAGCAAAGACTAAAAAGTGGAGTAACTTTAACCAGAATCAGAATTCTAAAGCTACAAGAGGCTTGTGAAATAACATGCTCTTAACTCCCAAGTTTTACAAAAGAAAAGTCTTGAGGAGGTTGTGGCTATGGGTTAGACAGTAGGTAATAGAGACTAAAATTTTCTGACTCAACCCAATGTACAACTCTCAGAGTCCCTTTAAAGATGACTAGAGCTTTCATGGGGCATTCTAGTGTTTCTTATAAATGCATTTATATTTTACTGCTCATAATTGATGGCTCATTCATTACTGCTTATTTATCTCATCTTTACTACTATAATGATGCTCTTTTTCCCTTATTCCTAGTGTATTTGGGATGGGACCTTCAGTGCTTTTCCTGGCATTGTCTTCTTCAGTCTTTAGGACTAACCTTAAGAGGCAGCAGAAAGCTAAGCAAAAGGTGTTTTGTCTCTTGCAATCCATATTAATGACTTATCAGAATTGCGTGTTGGCTGGCTTCTTGCTACTAACAGGAACACTGGGCAGCTGTGAGTTGTCATAGTAATCTGTCTGATTTTCATAGGTTCTTTTTGACATATTTGCCCTGCAGAATTTGGGTACAATACTTGAAAAATCTACAGTATACAGCAAGTTGTTTTTTGTTAACTAGATAAAATATCTCAATATTTTTAAAATAGAAATGTGTCAAGCCCTGGCCGGTTTGGCTCAGTAGTTGGAGTGTCGGCCTGCAGACCAATGAGTCTTGGGTTTGATTCGGCTCAAGAGCACGTACCTTAGTTGCAGTTCATCCCCAGCCCTGGTAGGGGTTGTACAGGAAGCAACCAGTCAATGTGTCTCTCTCACGTTGATATTTCTCTCTCTCTCTGTCTCCCTCCTACTCTATCTGAAGAAAAATGGAAAAATATCCTCGGGTGAGGATTTAAAAAAAAAAAGAACAAATGTGGCAAGAGTCAAACCTCAAACCAGATAAAAAGTCTGAGGGTTCCTCCAAGTAACACATCTTATACTCACTGTTACTCTAAGGAGATGATGTTGATGCCTTTCTTATCCTAATCCCCAGAGCCACTCAGATGTCTTCTCTTGGATCCAAAATTATTTCCTTCTTCACTCCCATCTCTTACCACTGCTTTTTTCTATTTAAGGAATGAGAGTAAAGGGGGAATTTCTCTCAGATGCCCCTCCTACCCCCACAAGCAACATGATTGTGCCAATAACTGGAGTTTCGGTACAACATTCCCCTGAAACAAATAACTTGTCATTAATGAAGCCATAAACAGGAGCAGAAAACCTCGTTTTCTTCTGGGGACATTTTCCCTTAAATAAGATGTCACACAAGCACAGTAGAGCATGCTCCTAAATTTAAGAATTCCTCAGTTAAGCCCAGCCTGGGTGGCTCAGTGGTTGAGCGTCGACCCATGCTCCAAGAGGTCACCGGTTCGATTCCCGGTCAGGGCAAATGCCTAGGTTGTGGGCCCAATCCCATTGATATTTCTATCTCTCTCTCCCTCTCCCTTCCTCTCTCTAAAAAAAAAAAATATATATATATATACATATATAGATATATATATATCAATCAAGGGGGAAAAAAAATTCCTCAGTTAATAAATGGAAAGGTCCTGCTTTCTTAAATAGTGTATTTTACATCACAGACTTTAAATCTAGATTGTGTAAGTAACGAACTCACTAGGTTCTCATTGTGCAGAGTATCCTTTTTTCATACGGGCTTACAGTGCATACACTGCTTATCAGCTTAGAAAGCTGTAGTCACCAGCCGTGCTGCTCCCCTCCAGATTTATGATCCAAACTAAAGTGTTTCAAGTAATTGATTTGAAAAGCAGTTCAAATGACAGCACCCAGAGAGGCAAATGTCCGTTGGCAATTATAAAACGGTACAATTGGCTTTTTAAAGAATGATCTTCACTGCTGTGGTCTTGTTGACCATTTGTATATTTGCATGCTTTGCATTTGTAAAATTCTTGCTATACACACAAAACCTAAGAACATTTTTCTCTTTAGCGCTAATGATTTTATTTCTTCTTCTCTGCCTAAACAGAACTTGGGAAACTGTGAAACGTGCAACCAGGAAAGGACAGTCGGCTGATGGTATGAGTGCAGAACTATTATAACCCTTCCTAAGAGAAGCTAACACATATTGCTGTAGTAGGCTAGGTGCAGGAGGGTTGTGTTTGTTTTGTTGTTGTTTTCAATTATTTTATTTTACTTTTTCCATCTCCATTTATCTCCACCATACCCTCTCCCCTCCCCCCAAGGGGGGGGGGTTGTGTTATGGTTTGTTTGTTTTTTACTGTAACTGAGATTTCAGGGCAGGGTTATTTTCAATTATGATTTTTCTCTTTAAATCTAGTATTCATTTTGCAATGCTATGTAACTAAATCAAGCTTTCTTTATAAATAACTTCTGCCTCCTGGTATCTAAGCTCCAAACAGTGTTTTTGAGGGAAGATGTACTAATATTTATAGCCAGACACAAATCAGTAGAATTTGAAGCCACATACTGTGTCTAGGTATGTTACAACTCATAGAAATCCTTTGTATTCTGTTCAAAGGATCTAGGTGAGAGCTTTTAATTTGGAAAATTTATTTGCACTTCACACTCTTAACCAAGTGCTTTATAGTTGATGAGGAAATGGAATTAGGGAACAACTATTCATTCAGTTCACTTTCCCTTCCAGGAGTGAATGGTTTGACTGCAAAGGTCCCAGAAACAATCCTGAAACTCACCTCTGGTCTAGGGGAATTTGGGGAATACATCTTGTTTCTTCCTTTTATTTTTTTATTCTGTGCTGTTTTTTTACTGCTGGGAAAGTGTTGCAGGGGAGAGGTCGGGGTGGGGTACTTCTCCTGAGTAGTGTTTTCTAGATCCCAGTGGGGCTTTGTTTTTATTTTAAGTCCAAGTAACCTGGAACTCACTTGATTTAAAAACAACATAGAAGTGTGATTACTTTTTCTTTAATTACATTTTTTTTAAAAACCTCACCCAAGGATGTTTTTTATTGATTTTGAGAGGGAGGGAAGGATGGAGAGAGAGACAGAGAGAGACATCGATTGGTTGCCTCACACACGCACCCTGACCAGGAATCAAACCTTCGATCTTTTGCTACATGAGATGATGCTCTAACCATTGAGCCACCAGCCAGGACAACTCTTTAACTACATTTTTAAGTGAAAATAACTTCCAAGTTAACTGCCAAGTACTGTAGCTTTTAAGTCCGTATTGCTAAGGGCAAATATGAGGTAGATTTCAGATATAGCATTTCTTTGAAATAGGGATTTTATTAGATTGCTATAAACAGGTTGCTAGCATGACTGACCTTTCATTAGGGACTTCATTTTATTTCCTGGTGACAGGTGTGACGATTATCCCAGTGCTGCAAAGAACTCTTCATTATGAATGTATTGTTCTGGTGAAACAGTTCCGTCCACCCATGGGAAGCTACTGCCTGGAATTCCCTGCAGGTGAGCCACTAAACATAGGGGGGAAAATACTCTTTGGGACTTGTTGGGTTGAGTCAAGACAGAGTCTGAGTACTGCAGGACTTAGACATTTAACACCTTTGTGTCTGTCCATGGGCTTTCAAGTTCAATAAAACCATTTCTTTCTTTTTAAAACATAAATTTTTTTCTCTATTGATTTGAGAGAGAAAGGAAGGGAGAGGAGGAGAGAGATGGAAACATTGATGAGACAACATCTACTGGCCGCCTCCTGCATGCACCCTACTGGGAATTGGGTCCACAACCCAGGCATGTGCCCTGACTGGGAATCGAACTGGTGACCTCTTGGTGCATGGGTCCACACTCAATCACTGAGCCACACCGGCTGGGCCAATGAAACCATTTCTGTAGTGAAGTGCCTCTAGCCACACTCTCCTGGTCCAATCATCCATGGAGACGATGAAAGATGTGGTGTCACAGCTCACCTTTCAAAGGCACTTGCTCTCCTCTTTTTCACATTCTTTCTAGACTCTTTGAGTAATTGCTTTTCACTAATTTGTCAATTTACTTCATCTTCTATCACTAGTGATCTGCCTCTGACAAGAAATTTACAGTAATAATGAGGCCAGACTCCAAAATCTGTGAATGGAAAAGATAGCATGACACTCCCCTATGTAAGCCAAGGGAATTGTCTTAATTTCCATTAAAGTATTTCAGTTGTACAGTAAGTTATCTAGAACTTATATAGTGTATTATTATAGGACTTAATTGAGCTGTTCCATCAGAAAGGATTAGATCTCATTTATCATTAGTGGTTTAATTTATATATATATATATATATATATATATATATATATACATATATATATATATATATACATTAAAATATGTTTTTATTGATTTTTTTGAGGGAGAGGGAGAGAGAAACATCAATCGGCTGCCTCCTGCACACCCCCTCCTGGGGATCGAGCCCTCAACCTGGGCACGTGCCCTGACCGGGAATCAAACCAGGTCTCAGTCCATGGGATGACTCTCAATCCACCGAGCCACACTGGCCAGGCAAGTTTTATATTTTTAAACACCATCCTATTCCATGTATAAATAACTTTCTTTTCTTTCTTATTTACTTGCCATTTTCCCCCAAAAAATTAGTAATTTTAAAAGTAACTGAGCAGCCTATTATTTCACCTTTCTTTTTGCAGTTCTTATTCCTTTCAGGAAAATCACTCAGAATTGCTACTGTCTTCCTCCCACTTGGCCTCTATTTACTCCTCACAATGACCATGGTAGTTACCTACAGTCCACCAGCCTTCAGTTCTGTCCTTTCTGTTGTCCTCAGAGGTGATCTTCAACTCAGTATTTCACTACAGGGTCTCAATATTGTTCTGTGAGAGAGTAAGGCAAATAGGTAACAACTGTCCCCATTTTATATAAGAGGAAACAAAAAAAGCAACAGGCTTCCTGTGCTGTAGTCACATAGCTAGGTCAAAACCTGGACCAGTCAGCCACCAACAAGCCAGTTGTCCTCACAGATTGATGCTGCCTATGCTGTAGAAGAACATTAGTACTGAGATGCTTATGAAAACAATCTAGGTCTAAGAACAGATGAGAACTGTCGTAACCAACTTAACCTGCCTAGAGTTTCATTCTTTTGCCCTTTCATTATTTATTATTATTTTTGTTGTTAATCCTCACCTGAGGATATTTTCATTCATTTTTAGATAGAGTGGAAAGGAGGGAGGGAGAAAGCAAGAGAAACATCTATGCAAAAGGGACACATCTATTGGCTGCCTCCCGCTAGACCCAACCAGGTCCGGGGACTGAACATCCACCTAGGTGCATGCCCTGGACTGGAATCGAACCCGTGACTCTTTGGTCCACAAGCCAATGCTCTAACCACTAAGCCAAACCGGCCAGGGCAATCCGTCTTTTTTTTTTTTTTTAATAAAAATTACAAACCTCAGTTTTATCTGTAAGACTACTTTTCACAGTCCTCTGATTCTTTTCATGTAGCTAGCAGCAGCTATGTTAGGAGAATTTCAAAGAAAAGTTGATTTCCCTCTCCTGCCTCACAAGTGCTTTGGATTTCCAGGTCTTATAGATGACAATGAAAGCCCAGAAGCAGCTGCTCTGCGCGAGCTGGAAGAAGAAACTGGCTATAAAGGTGATATTGCTGAATGCTCTCCAGGTTTGTATTGCTGTCCAGATGTGTACTTGGGGACAAACTATGAAAATTAGCCAAGCAGTAGATTCTTCTATGTGTAAAAGGATTGATTTTTTGGGTGTTCTTTATGGTCAAAATTCAGATGGCTTTTATTTTGGTTAATTCACTGATGAGAAATCATAATTAGATCTGGGCACCATCTACACGTGGTCATCCCCTCCCCTCTAAGTGAGAGCAAATTTGAGCAGGAAGGACCTGGAGCTGGAGAAGAAGTAGGAAATGGTGTTGTTTCCAGTTTTCCACATTCTAAGCTTTATTACATACACACCTCATCCACATGCCATGTTCCTCTCTAGAAGATTTTTTTCTTGATGTAGTGGAAGGATTTACAACATGTGAGTTGTATAGTACAATCTAACCCCTAGACTTACGAAACTTAGGAACTCTGGGAAAAATATGAGTACTGATTACTTACATGCTCTACAGTTCTACAGCATATACTAAGTGACTAGAGTAGACTAGTTTTCCTGCATAAATTCTGTGTTATGGGAATTATGAGACCAGTCTTCTGCTAAGGATATTTAAGTCATGAAACGTGACATCTGACTGATGTCTGTAAAGATGACCTGTTGCTTCTCTCCGTAGTTATATGTATGGATCCAGGTTTGTCAAACTGTACCACACACATCGTGACAGTAACTATTAATGGAGATGAGGCTGAAAATGTAAGACCTAAGGCAAAGCTAGGTAAGTGAACAATGGCTATGTTTAAGGTAGATGAATTGCATTTAATATCTTTTAACTTCTAGTTACTAGATTGATTTTTGATTGGTCAAAAGAATAGTAGCCTTTTGTGGATATTTCATTAGTATTCTTGGCTATTTTCATGATTTTGTGTATTTTAGCATTTTTCTTTTACCACTTCCTTGATTTTTATGCTTTCTTTTTTTTCTTTTTCTTTATTGATATATGAGAGAGACAGAGGGAGGGAGAGGGAGAAAGAGATGGAAACATCAAAGAGAGAGAACATCGATTGGCTAGCCGCCTCCTACATGCCCCCAACCGGGGATCAGGCCCACAACCTGGGCATGTGCCCTGACCAGGAATAGAACTGGCGACGTCTTAGTGCATGGGTTGACGCTCAACAACTGAGCCACACCAGCAGGGCTGATTTTTATGGTTTCTTTATATAAAACGTTAAGTTGTACATTTCCATATTTTCTATTTATTTTCACTTAGTAATATTAGCTATAGGACTTAATAGTAAACAGTGAAAATCATCAAAATCATTAATTTCTGTTTTCATATTTATAGGAATGGCTTAAGTAATTGTTACAGGACATTAGCTTAGAAAAGCTTTTAGGAAATTCTTTGTCCTATATTTCTTAGCAAGTTTGGAATTAGCTTTAATGCCTCTGTCAGTTCCATGTCCTCCCCTAACCCCTTAAAAGAGGTGTTGAGCCCTGGCCAGTTTGGCTTAGCAGTCGGAGCATCAGCCCTTGGACCAATGAGTCTCAGGTTCAAATGCGGTCAGGGGCCTGTACCTCAGTTGCAGTTTATCCCCGGCCCTGGTTAGGGTCATGTGGGAGGCAGTTGTTGTATCCCTCTCATGTCACTGTTTCTCTCTCTCTCCCTCCCTCCCACTCTACTTGAAGATAAATGGGAAAATACCGTCAGGTGAGGATTTAAAAAAAAGAGGTATTGATACACCACAAGAAACTGGGTACGAGAGTGATAGTCTTCATTTCTCATCCTCCAGTTGTTCCTAAATGTTTCAGTATCCCATTTCAGCTAATTTTAAGTGCTTGATATTTAAACTAGCCAATATATATATATAACATGCTCTGGAAAGAATTTGGTGCTTCCTCAGTGTTAAACATAGAATCACCATATGATCCGGCAATTACACTCCTATGTATGCACCCAACTACACTCCTAGGTACACACCCAATTATACTCCTAGGAATTGAAAACAGGCTTCAAATAGATAACTTGTACACCAATGTTCATATAGCGTTAATCACAGTATCCAAAAGGTAGAAACAACCCATTAACAGATGAATGGATAACAAAATGTGGTATATTCACACGATGGAATAACATTCAGCCATAAAACAGTAAAATGTGCTGATACATGCTATAACTTGGATAAACCTTGGAAACATTGTGCTAAGTGGAAGAAGCCAGACTCAGAAGGGCAAATATTGTGATTCCACTAATATGAGATACCTAAAGTCAGTGTATCTACAAAATAGAGGTCAACAGGGATGGTGAAGTTAGTGTTTAATGGGTACCAAGTTTCCATTTTGGGATGATTAAAAAGTTCTGAAGATGGACAGTGCTGATGTTTGTACAATGTGAGTCTATTTAATGCCACTAAATTATACCTTTAAAATGGTAAACTTTGTGACCGAGATTTGTTAAATTCTTATAGCCTTTTTTTTTTAATCCTCACCCGAGGACATTTTTTATGATATTTTGTTCAGATAGAGTGGGAGGGGGAGAGAGAGAGAAACATCGACGTGAAAGGGACACATCGAGTGGTCGCCACCCACACGACCCAATCAGGGCCGGGGACAAACCGCAACTGAGGCACGCGCCCCCAGCAGGAACCGAACCCGGGTCTCTCCAGACCACAGGCCGACACTCTAACCGCTGAGTCAAACCGGCCAGGGCAATTCTTTTTTTTTTTTTAATCCTCACCGGAGGACATTTTTTCCATTTTTTGTTCAGGTAGAGTGGGAGGGAGAGAGAGGAACAGAGAGAGAGAGAGAGAGAAACATCAATGTGAAAGGAACACATCGAGTGGCTGCCACCCGCACAACCGACCAGGGCCGGGGACAAACTGCAACCGAGGTACATGCCCCTAGCGGGAACCGAACCCGGGTCTCTCAGGACCACAGGCCGATGCTCTAACCGCTGAGCCAAACCGGCCAGGGCTAATTCTTATAGCCTTTGTTAAAAAAAAAACAGTAAGATCTGAGTTCACACTCACACAGATTGTGTAGATAGAGAAGTGAGGTTAAGAAAAGGTAGAATTGGGGTGGCTGAGGTTTCCAGCACCGTAAGCAATTAGATGTTCCCCACCCTCCCTCTAAAGTTGACAGGCACCCACCACCTTTCATTTTGTCCAGGGACCACTAGTCTCAGATCCGCAGCAGCCTGCCATCTCCAGCCACACCTACACACTGCTCCCTCTGACTTTCTTTTCGGTTTCCTCTCAGTCCCACTCCTTCTGGCTCCTGGGCCAGAAAGCACATTGGGCGGCTCTCCTGAACACCTTATAGCCTTTTTTGATGTCTTGCACAAAAGTCTTCCAGTATTTTACCACTCCAGGCCTTGCTAAAATGTTCTCCTTCTGTTTATTTTTCAGGAGATGGAGGTATGTTATTGGACTCCCAGTGGCTGACCATGTATATGGCTTAATGTAGTGGTAATGACTACAGGCTTTTGTGTTGTTCTGGTGGGCTCTCCTGTTCTTTAGCTTTGTTTTCACTTGGAGTTTGTTTATTTAGAATTTATGGAAGTAATTTCCTTGCCAAAGAATGACTTGATGAACAGACTTGAAGGTAAGCATTCTTGAGATTATTACCCAATTTTGTCTAGTTTCCCTTTCCCCATCCCCAGCAAAGGGGAACTAAATATAATTGTTTCTTAATATTCTTCCTCCTTAAAGTCAAATATCTAGAACTTATTATAAAACTGCAGTTGGCCAATAGTAATTCTCCTTTCTGGGTGGCATAGAGTTTAAAAATATGAGCACAACATTCCATGTCAGTGAAAGCTTTCAGTGGATCATTTTTTCTCCTATAGAATAGTCAAGATGATATTCCCACTTACTAGCCCAAACATTCTGTATCTTAAATCTTTAACCTGTGGTAATGCAGAGGCATAAATAGATATCACTTAGCTGACCCTCAAATATGCTAGTATGTTAGATGGTTCTTTGTACAGGGTAAAAGTTAAAAGAGAATTGAATAATATTGCTTCTATAAATATTGATATCTATTATATGCTAAGTGCAATATGCTAATATAATGAACCATACTAACTGACTGTGTGATCCTTAGTAAATTACTGGCCATCTAGTTACATTGTGTAATTCCTGGCCAGCCCATCTCTTAGGGATTTTGTAAAAAGAAAAAAGTAAGGTTATGTGGACAAATAGCCTTTGCTATAAGTACATCAGGATATACTGTACAGCGGCCTTTTTTTTCCCCCCATTAATCCTTACCCAAAAATATTTTTTCCATTGATTTTTTTTTTTTTAAAGAGAGTGTAAGTGGGGGAGGGACAGGAAAAGAGAGAGACACATCAATGTTAAAGAGGCATATCAATTGGTTGCCTCCCACACCTGCCCTGACTGGGGCCTGGGAATAAACCTGCAACCTAGGTACATGCCCTTGACTAGGAATCAAACCTGAGACCCTTTGGTGCACAGGCCAGTGCTCTAACCACCGAGCCACATGGGCCAGGGTGACAGAGGCCTTTTATGAAGCTCCTCTATGCAGGCTGGGTAGGTGCCCATTCACTCATTCAATTATTTCAAAAAGTAATTCAAAGCATTGTTTGACCTGAAGCTTTGAGAGCAGTGTCTTTCTTCCTCCCTTAAGTACCAGCAGCTTACAATTTTATTTCTAATGTCTGTTGTTTGTTTGAAAAGTGAAGTGAATCTTTCAAAAACTGCTGTGATTTCAGATTCTCAGAAAGTTTCCATTCCTACTTTGCTGTTTTAAAAACTAGGCCTAAGGTAAAAGCCCCTTCCAGATTCAAAGTCAGAGTTAGAAATACTCATGATGAAAAGATTCAATAATTAGGTATTTCCTCAGAGAAAGTCTTGGCCATCAATTATAAGCAAGATTTAACTTTGAGTCTGACAGATCTGACTGGATTAGAGGCTCAGCTGACCATGTATCAGTTATGACTTTGAACAACTTGCATAGCCTAAGCTTTTCTCATATATGGAACAATAGACAGCTAGCCCCTATGTCTGAGGAGGCATGAGTAAAAGTAAATGGGATAATTTTGACACAGTGCTTAAATGTTATATGCTTTTTTTTTTTAATTAGAAAGTTATTTTTTTAAATTCCTTCCTTCTCCCTTCCACCTCACTTAACTTCCCTTCTGGCCGCAGAAGAGAGAAATACAGGGCAAGAGAGGGGGAGGGGTGAAAGTCAGTTTTCCTAGGTTTACTAGAATTGAAATACAGTAATCAAATTATTTATTCAACAAATCATATTTGAGAAATAGGAAGGAATGTTTTTTAGTTCAGTTTGCTACAAGGAATAAGCTTTCAACACTTACCAAGCACCATGCAGACCGAGTAGGACATAACCCTGCCTTCCAGGATTAACATGACTCAACTTGTTCCTAAACAAATGAGACAGATCTGAAATCATAACGTCCATCTGAGTGAATCAGAAGTTCTCATTAAAGCCCTTTGTAATAAGATTCCAACATCTCATCCTTGATAGAATTCTAATCCTATCATACACACAGTTAACTTTCGTATATGCCTAGCAGCAGGCAGACACACAGGTGATTCCTCAATAAACTACTGAGTTGTCATCACTATGGAGTTTCACAGTAGCAGAGTCCAATAGTAAGCTATATAAGTGGACAAGTGAGTTTATAAAGCTTTGCTGTTTTAACACACAAAATCATCATCTCTGATATATGTGCTCGTCTTCATTCTTAACTTTTTTGTTGTTTTTGCCTTGAGCTAGAAATGTAACCCTGCTCTTATATCCTTTATTCTTCCACTAGAGTAAGATCTTTGAAGGCAGAAAATGTCTTGTTTACCACTGTATCACCAGCATCTAGCATAGGGAATGCACATAGTAGTTGCTCAGTAAATACTGCCTGAACAATTAAGAGACATTATCCTTTATTAACCATATTGTCTAACTTGTGTCTTTGCTTCCTGTAGCATTGGTAGCTGAAGGACATCTGACAGTGGATGCGAGGGTCTATTCCTATGCACTGGCGCTGAAACATGCAAACACAAAGCCATTTGAAGTGCCCTTTCTGAA
Organism: Molossus molossus; assembly: GCF_014108415.1. Classification (NCBI taxonomy): domain Eukaryota; kingdom Metazoa; phylum Chordata; class Mammalia; order Chiroptera; family Molossidae; genus Molossus; species Molossus molossus. The sequence continues at coordinate 143,832,196 of NW_023425344.1, forward strand.
ATTTTAAGGCCAGAGGAGAGCAGCAATGTTTTTGTAAATGAGGCCACAAGGCCTCTTCACTAAGAGTTTGTATTCAGCTAAGTTTAATGGAGATTTGAAATTACCTTTTTTCACAAAATAAAAACAACAAAGAATGGATGTGGTGGTGTGGAATTGTAATTATACGTAGGCTATAGCCTTCATTCAAAAGCTAAATGCAAATATGTCTAATCCATTTTTCTAAACTTCAGCGGTTATATATTCTAGTCCAAGAGAGAGGGGTATTTCTATAGAAGACCTGAATTCTAAATTAGGTCAACTATTCCCACCCTCAAACCTCCAACATAAAATTCTATAGCTGAGTATGCTAATAACAATTTACTACATTAGTGTTTAAACAGTTTTAAAAGAAGCCTATAAAGGGACTTTCTTGGACCCTCCTAATTGAATTATCTGCTATATAGAGATACAGAGTTAACTTGTGTAGCAGAGGATATAAAAATCAACAGAGTGTAACATTCATGATATGAAGCATGTGGACGTACTTGAGAATTTCATTTCCTATTGTTACCTCAGAAAAGTACTTGAAGTTTCTAAAAAACCAAATCCATAGTAATAAGATTTATATAATTTGGGGCATTATTGTCTTGATGTTCAACCATGATTATAGCCAGCAAGGTTACCAAATACCAGAAACCCAATACAAACTACTTGAAAGGGAAAAATAGGATTATTTCTGGCTTGTGCCATGCCTAATGCATGTCATACAAAAGGTCTACCAGGGTTACTGGGCCATCTCCTTACCTCTTAACTGAGCTGGAGCTCTTGGGTTGACTGTTATGGCCTCCAGCGATTTCAGGATCGTTGTCTTTTCAGCTTAGCCCCCAGCAGAAGTCTCCGAATGATTCTCATGGGCCAGCCCTAATTGATGATTCAAGCTCTGGACCCAGGGGTTAGCCAGGCCCCTGAGAACCAGATAAAATCAGGGTACTAATGCCAAAAATGCTGCAATATAGTTCATTTGTCTACTATAGATACTTTTATGAGCATAAATATAAGATCTTTATCTTGTACTTCTTAGATAAGGATGGAAAGAATTCTGGAATCAGAGCCCTGTACAGATCAAGTCAACTCTCCCAATATATATTGTGAAAATTAAGCCCCAACTACCTGCTCTAATACTAGCCTTCCCTTGTGCCTATAACCCCTTTTTAAACATGGGCCTCATAATTCTCCAGAGATCTTAATCCTTTTCCCTCTCAAGGACCAAGTTCTCTAATTTCCCTTGTTACCACCCTCCTTCAAAATCAAGAAATAAGGCATATATAAAATACACACTCTAACATAGCCCTGTCTCTCCAAACAGAACAGCTCTTCCTGAGCCCCTCCTCATAGGAACTAAAAAATATACTCTTAACTATTGATGGAGATATTCATAACTCCTACCTGTCCTTGCTGCTTTTTACTCCTCCTAAGAGTGCAATGTGGAACTGTCAGCTAAACCCTAGAACAGAACCCTAAATGCCATTTATGTTATCTATAAACATCAAAGGCTATACTTTGGAAATTACTCAGTTTGAGAACCTGTAGACTAGACATTTTCATTGACTCGCACTGCTAATTTGTCAGAATTTAAAAGTTGAAGGTTTCCGCCTAGCTCGTGTGGCTCAGTGGATTGAGCGTCATCCCATGGACAGAGAGCTCCTGATTGGTTTCCCAGTCAGAGCACATGCCTGGGTTGTGGGCTCGATCCCCAGTTAGGGGGCATGCAGGAGGCAGCCGGTTGATGTTTCTCTCACATGGATGTTTCTCTCACATGGATGTTTCTCTCTCTCTCTCTTGAAATAAAATAAGTTGAAGATTTCCCATGAAAGCCATATTTTTTTACCTTCTCTTGGAAAAAAACAAAACAGATAAAAACAACACTAGGTCCCTATTTCTATGGTAACAATGGTCTGCACCCTGAGATGTTCACCCCTTGACCATCCTTGCTGTCCTGCCAGCTTTTACTTTATCTGCCTTGCCCCTGTAGTTATTTGGCTTTGTGAACCTAAGCTAAATAAAATATACTTAACAAAAAGGTAAAAAACAATGGAAAATAATACTTTTGAAAAGGAAGTCTTTCAAAAATTAAATCTGATCTCTTTTTGGACAATAAAGCACATACTTTAAAAATAAGTTATTGATAAAGAACTGCTACTATTTCAAATGGGGGCTGGGATATCATTTGAGACCAGTGTTTTCCTGCTTCCAAATGTTAGTGACATAACTGAGGAACCTTAAGTTGGTCACTGTCCCTCAATATTTTAGGATTATACACTAATTACATTTGACCTCTTGCAATAGGCACCTCAGGACAGATTCTGTATGAATACAATGAACCTACACAAAGCATTTAATATCAGATTTTTATTTTTCCAACACAACTGAAACAGTTGTATTAAATAAAAGTTTGTTATCTACTGTTTACACTCATGTTGCTGCTATAAAGTACAACAACGTATACAGATTCCTAGCATGAATTACTCCTTGTTCACCCCCACTGAACTACAGACATTGCTTGAGAATTAGATCTTTGCTTTAGGGTTTTTAAATAAAACAACTGGGACATGGTATCTTGAAAGAGCATTCTCAAGTGACTTGGAATTCAAAGGCATAGCCAATACAGTAAAAACAGCACCAATTGTGCTATCACTGGGAAGAAAGAGGAATGGAAAACAAGAATAATAATTATAAGTAGTTTTTCTAGTGACAGAGCTTGAAGAAACTTGATTTTGCCCATCTGGGCTAAGTGGCTGCTTTGAAAAGGGACAAATAAAAGGGAAGGAATGGAAAGGGAGGGTTGGAACATGGATACTACGAGTTTAAAAAGTATAAAAAGTAATTATATCTAAAATATAGATAAGTCCAAAATACTGGAAAGTGACAATTTGAACTATATTTATTTTTAAACAAGTGGGGGCAATACTGAGTGTTTTGAATATTGTGTGCAAAACTGATCCACGTTACCTCACCGTCACAACTGAACACGGCAAGGCGGGTACATTGGTTTTCAGCATCACAGGCAACACTACATGTATATTTTCTAATGAATAATGTAAACTTTAGTTTTAAGGCAGCTGGTACTAATGCTGCACACAGGCTTAGCTCGGTGCCCATTTCAGAAATGGAACAGTTAGCACTTGAAAAAAAATGAGGGGAGAAGAGGGGAGCCAGCATTATTTGACAAAAACAATGTGTCAAAATGTTTTCTCTTCACACAAAAAAGTACTGGAACATTTAGAAAAACAAAGCACCCATCCCACCTACTTCAGCCTGTTCCTTAACAAATATTTCAAAATACTGATAAATAATAGTAACTGCGAGCAGAATTCCAGTGCCAGAGCCAATGGCCCCTAGGAAGTCGGCCAACACTGACAGGGCGCCAATGCACAAACCGCCGAACGCAGCTGCGGTGGGGATATACCTAGAAGACAAAACCAAGTCAGGCAGCAGAGGGAACTGAAAAGGGGGACAGAAGCAGTAATATGATGTGTGATTACTCTAATCCAATGGAACAGTCTGCAGTGCTGAAGACTTAACGCCCTGGTTTTGAGAAACCAGTAAATATCCAAGAAAGGGGCTACATGATTTTGATGACAGATTTGAATCCTCAACTAGATTTAAGTATTTAAATGTTTAATATCATTTTAAAATGAATAACCTTTAGCTAGGAGCTAAACAGTAAATTTCAAAATGATTTCTAAATATCATATTTATATGACAATATCTGGATAATCCTCTTCCAATAGTAATTCAACCTTGGCTGCACATTAGAATCACCTGGAGAACTGCTAGAACTAATGGAATTGCATTTAAAATACTCCAGAAAGAAATAAAAACTTTGGGGGACATGGTAAATAAAACAAAGTGACAGAATAGTAACTCCTGAAGCTGGATATACTTGGGTACATGCAGATTCATTATACTATTCTCTGCAATCTATGTTCTCAGTAAACAACATTTAAATATAAATACTAGTGCCTTTTCAACAAATAATTATGGAATAATTGGATGTCCACATGCAAAAGAAGGAATCTGAACGCCTATCTTGCACCAAACACAAAAATTAGCTCAAAGTGAATCATAGACAGAAATGTAAGAGCTGAGACTCCTAAGAGAAAATGAATAAATCTTTGTGACCTTGGGTTAAGTAGTGGTTTCTTAGATATAACACCAAACAGAGCACAAAGCATCCAAAGACAAAACAGATACATTGGACTTAATAAAAATTAAAAACTTATGCATCAAAAGGCACCATCAAGAAAGTGAAAAGGCAACCCAGAGAATGAGAGAATATTTGCAAATAAGATACATGACATGAGACTACCAAAATATTTTTTAAACAATGTTACAACTCAGTAACAAAAATACAACCCAATTAGAAAGGAGCAAAAGATCTGAATAGACATTTCTCCAAAAACAAACAAATGGCTGATAAACACATGAAAAGATGCTCAACATCATTACTAATCAAGGAAAAGTAGATCAAAATAATAAGATAATCACTTTGTACCCACTAGGTAGCTATACACTAATCAAAAAGCAAAAACCAGTGCCGGAGAGGATGTATGGCGACTGGAACCTTCATACACGTACAGGAAGATATTGGCAGTTCTTCAACATGTTAAACAGAGTTACTCTTATGACCCAACAATTCCATTCCTAGAGAAATGAAAACACATCCACACAAACCTTCTACAGTATGTTCATAACAGCATTATTCAAGATAGCCCAAAACTGGAAACAACCCAAATATCAACCAATGAACAGATAAACAAAATGTGGTATTACCCATACAATGGAATAATATTCACAGATTATGGATGACTCTACAAACACTAAGCTAAGTAACAGGAGCTATTCACAAAAGATAACATATATACGATTCTGTGTGTATGAAATGTCCAGAATAGGTAAATCGATAGAGATAGAGGGTGAAAAGTTTTTGCCTAGGGCTGGAGGGAGGGAGAATGGGGTTGGAATGAGAAATAACTAATGGGTACAAGGTTTCTTTCTGAGTGATGAAAAAATTTTAAATTATTGTGTAATGATTACCCACTGAATATACTAAAAAAAAACAACACTAAACCATACACTTCAAAAATGAGTGAATTACATACTATGTTAATTAAACCAATAAAGCTGTTATCAAAAAACTGATGCCTGGGACCCACCCCAGACCAAACAAATCACCATTCCTGCAGGTGGGATATCAGAGATTTTAAAAGCACCCAGGTGATTTTATGTACAGCCAGCCAACAATGAGAACCTCCTATCTACAACATTTTAACACTTGGCTGAGCTGTGAAGGGGAACAAAATTCCAATTAAAATAATTTAGGTGTAATTTTGATGTAGAGAACAATTAAGTTCTGTGTTAAATTTTGGTCCTTTTGTGTGAAGCAGAAATGCTTCAAATACGAATTTAAACAAAGAATAACATTTGGCAACAAATGAAAGATTGAAAAACTGAGTATGTCTTTCCCGTCACCCCCACTCCCACCTTACCCCCCAGCCAACAAGGATGAAATCTAAAGACCTTACCTATTAAGCTCATGAACCATAGAGGTATCTCTGTGGCCCCTCATTACCATTTGCTGTTCTTTAAGCTGTTTAGCTACCTGTTGAGAGAAACACAGCTTTTAAAATCAAACTCTAACATCTCACTGTTCACTATCTACACCAGGTTCTGTGTGAGGTGCTTTCCACACACTAATAAGTAAGATACAAGAACCCTGAAGTAGAAACTATCATATCATTCCTATTAAACCTGAGGAGACTAAGACTACAATACTGCACAACCATGTTACTCATTCATTAAACCACTGTTTCTCAGTCTTTTTCACTATCACCTCCTTTAAGAAAAATTAATACTAAGGACTAAGATTTTGGCAGGTAGGGTTGAGCTTTGGAAGGTCACAAACCATTGCAAAATCTATAAATGTTTCACCTACCAGGAACCAACATTTAACCCACCGGGGGGTGACATTACTGCATTAAGAGTGTATGAATTAAAGTTTAAATTACAAAAGTAATTAAGATTTGACACCTAAAATTTATAAATTATTTTTATTTTGGAATAAACCAAATACTTACATCTTTGGCTGAGGAACCAGACACCTCTATCCATGTCTTAGAAAAGAATGCACATGATCCCAGCATGAAGATGATATAAACAACCACATGGACAGGATCCTCAAATATGGCACCCATGGACTCAGGAGGAGAAAGATAGTAACAAAGGCCTCCCACTGGGTAAGAGCGAGCAGGTCCTCCCCCACTGACATCCTACAGAACAAGAATCAAAAGAACAAATGGCCAACCTAACTTGTCCAGCAGATATTTTTATAACTTTTCAAACTCCTCAAAAATTATGACAATATTTTAAGCTCAAAGCATCAACAATTAATGGCTATATATAACTTAAGGATTTGCTTTTGTATCTAATATCTCCAGTCCTTCAAAATTATATAGTGAGCATCTCTTACATAAAGATGCAAATATATTATTAATAAAAGAGAGATTAAAAACAAAACAAAACATAGCCCTGGCCAGTTTGGCTCAGCAGTTAGAGCGTCAGCCTGTGGTCCAGAGGGACCCAGGTTCGGTTCCCGCTAAGGGCACACACCTCAGTTGCAGTTTGTCCCCAGCCCTGGTTGGGTTGTGCGGGTGGCAGCCACTCGATGTGTCCCTTTCACGTCGATGTTTCTCTCCCTCTCTCTTCCTCTCTCTCCCTCCCACTCTATTTTAACAAAAAAAAATGGAAAAATGTCCTTGGGTGAGGATAAAAACAACACAAAACATAGCCCTGCACAGTTTGGCTCAGCGGTTAGAGCGTCAGCCCGAGGACCAATGAGTCACGGGTTCGATTCTGGTCAAGGGCACGCTCGTACTTCAGTTGCGGTTCATCCCCCGGCCCTGGTCAGGTCATGCGGGAGGCAACCAGTCGATGTGGCTCTATCAGATTGATGTTTCTCTCTGTCTATCTCTCTCTCTCCCTCCCTCCCACTCTATCTGATGATAAATAGAAGTATCAAGTGAGGAATTAAACAAAAACATAATATATCTATAAGACTCTTCCTTCCCTTCCTGAAGATAGAAACATGACATTTATAGTCAATTACATTAAGAAGATGAAGTTTTCTGAACTATACAAAAATATGTAACACATTAAGACCCTTACACATGATTCTTTCATTTCAAAGTATTCTATTAAGAATGCAGTCAAGCCCTGGCCGGTTTGGCTCAGCGGTTAGAGCATCGGCCTGTGGTCCGGAGAGACCCGGGTTCGGTTCCCGCTAAGGGCACGTGCCTCGGTTGCAGTTTGTCCCCGGCCCTGGTTGGTTGTGCGGGTGGCGACCACTCGATGTGTCCCTTTCACATCGACGTTTCTCTCTCTCTCTTCCTCTCTCTCCCTCCCACTCTACCTAAAAACAAAAGGTGGAAAAATGTCCTCGGGTGAGGATGATAAAAAAAAAGAATGCAGTCAATTGCCCAGCCAGTGTAGCTCAGAGGTTGAGTGTTGACCCATGCACCAAGAGGTCGCCAGTTGGATTCCCAGTGGGGGGCATGCAGGAGGCAGCCAATCGATGTTTTCTCTCATCAATGTTTCTTTCTCTCTCGCTCCCTCTTCCTTCCTCTCTCTCTAATATCAATAAAGAAAGAACATTTTTTAAAAAGAATGCAGTCAATTGAAATATTGACGGAAGTCTAACAACTCACTGCCTAAGCTTTATCTTGCTTGTATATTAGAGTCTTTTAATAAATACATACAATGGGATTTTTATCCACATGAATATTTAATAATTTTTATAGAAACAGGAAAGGGAACAGCAAGTATTTCCTCATATTAATTAAACAGGATGTGGGAAAGCAATTTCTAGTTGCAATGATTAAATATCTGATTCCCGAATTTATAATTTCCAAATGATTCCTTTACTGTGCCTCTAGAATTACTATTAGCAAATCAAAAGCACTGCTTATCAACAAATTCAATTACCCAGCAATTCTCTCATTAAAAAGATAATCTTAGTCAAGGTCACAACATATTCTATACAATCATTCTCTATACAATCATTCGATGCATTTATTACTTTGAAATTATTATAGTAATAATTATTGCTGGACTATTACATCACAAGGGGAAAAAAAATTCCTCCCCTATCACAGGTTATCAAGTTTCTGATAAGTGAATGGAAAAGAAGTATTATAAATAAAGTAAATCCTATTTCCTCCAACTAACATTCAAGAGTCACTGCTTACCCCTGGCCGGTTTGGCTCAGTGGTTGGAGCATCGACCTGCGGACCAGAGAGACCCAGATTTGGTTCCTAATGGGGGTGCGTACCTTGGTTGCGGTTTGCCCTGGCCCCATTGGGGTTGTGTGGGTGGCAACTAGTCGATCTCTCTCACATTGATGTTTCTCTCTCTCTCTCCCTCCCTCTCTCCCGCCTGCTCTGTCTGAAGATAGATGCAAAAATGTCCTCGGGCCCTGGCCAGTTTGGTTAGAGTGTCGGCCTGCGGTTCGGAGAGACCCAGGTTCAATTCCCGCTAAAGGGCATGTACCTTGGTTGCAGTTTGTCCCTGGCCCAGGTTGGTCGTGCGGGTGGCAGCCACTCGATGTGTCCCTTTCACGTCGATGTTTCTCTCTCTCTCTCTCTTCCTCTCTCTCCCTCCACTCTATCTGTACAAAAAATGGAAAAATGTCCTCGGGTGAGGATAAAAAAAAAAGGGTCACTGCTTATCCTGTTAAACTTTAAACTCTTTTAAAAATTACCTTCAGTAGAAGAGGAGGGGCGGGGGAGCGGGAAGAGATAAACCAAAGAACTTATGCATATAAGCATAATCAATGGACATAGACAATAATACTCAGGGGAGAGGGGCTGTGGGAACGGGAGGAGGGTGTCAATGGAGGAAAAATGGAGAAAAATCTATAAAAAAAAATTTAATAAAAATTATCTTCAGTAAAAACAGAAATATATCAGTTTACTATAACTTATAATGTAAAAGATAGCATATTAAGACAAATGCACAGAAGCAGCACATTTCAGTATGACTAAAAAAATATATATTCTTGCCCTAGCAGGGTTGGCTCGAGAGTTAGAGAGTTGGCCCGCAGACCAGAGAGACCCAGGTTCGGTTCCCACTAGGGGCGCGTACCTTGGTTGCAGTTTGTCCCCAGCCCCGGTTGGGGTTGTGTGGGAGGCAACCGGTTGGTGTGTCTCTCTCACGTCGATTTTTCTCTCTCTCTCTTCCTCTCTCTCTCTTCCTCCCTCTCTTTCTCCTGCTCTATCTAAAGATAAATGCAAAAATGTCCTCGGGTGAGGATTAAATAAATAAATATTATAATATTCTTTAGTGCAATACAAATTCTAGAATTACACACTCTGCAAAAGAATAAAGGATTTTAGTATTTTTAAATTCTATAGTTTTAAGGGAGAAAAATACTTTTTGGTCAGGTGATAGAATTTAAACCAATCAAAATTTCATTTTTAGCCTGGCTGGTGTGGCTCAGAGGTTGAGTCATGTACCAAGAGGTCACCAGTTTGATTCCAGGTCAGGGCACATGCTCAGATTGTGGGCCAAATCCCCAGTGGGGGACATGCAGGAGATGGCCAATCAAAGATCTCTCTCATCGATGTTTCTCTCTCTCTCTTCCTTCCTCTCTCTCTCTAAAATCAATAAAGAAAAAACATTAAAAAACAAAGTTCAATCCTACAGAAACACTTCGATAACAATGTGGCTGGACTGCTTTAAAAGAAGCTATGATAACAAGGACCAATAAAAGGAAGTCAGAATTTACTGTATTCTATTTCTAGCAACTCTGTTCTCTCTTCAGTCTAGTAATTGCATGCCTGTCTCCAGCCTAGTTAATCACAAACTAGTTTATTGCCATTTAGTCCATGAAAAACAGAAGGAAACAGGGAAGGATGATTTCTGTATTCCATATGTTATCAACAAATAGCTTCTTTTTAAAAAAACATTATTCTAGACCAGTGGTTCTCAACCTTCCTAATGCCACAAACCTTTAAATATAGTTCCTCATGTTGTGGTGACCCCAAACCATAAAATTATTTTCGTTGCTACTTCATAACTGTAATTTTGCTACTGTTATGTCTTAGGCGACCCCTGTGAAAGGGTCATTCGACCCCCAAAGGGGTCACAACCCACAGGTTGAGAACCACTGTTCTAGACATTAGTGGAATAAGATTACAGAACAGAATAATGAGAGACACTGTGATTTTAGCCTAAAAGATCACTCAAATGGGATGTGAAAATGTTATAGCAACTGCTTCAATTATCGCTCATCTCTTTCTTTTAAAAATATAACCATGAAATGCAAATTACAATAAATTTAAACACTCAGAATAAATAACAAAATACTCACTGCCCACTGTCCTAGTAAATTAACTAAGAAGTTGCCACTGAATCGAACAGACAGCATCTGGGAAATAACATAGAGGTTTGACACTAAGGCCGACTGAAGAATAATGGGGATGTTTGAGGTGTAGAAGAGCTTGATGGGGTAGCTGCTGTACTGTCCTCGATACCGGGCAGACTTAATGGGCAGGTCAACACGAAATCCCTAAAAAGTGAAAATTAAGGGTAAGAGGAACTGTGTGTATAACGTAAAGAATACAGAGAGCCAAAACAGTAACAGCAGGGATAATGCTAATAAAACTTAACCCTTCCTCACAGAGACATACAAACAGAAGCCCTTTTCTATTTCATTTCGTCCTATTTTTTTATTTACACCTCAGTGTCTAAAGAAAGGAATTATTTGCTGGACTAGATTTTGAAACAATGACTTACTAGATACTAACATTTCAAACAGCATTCTTCTCTTTAAGAGCAAAATAAAAATCCACATCCCACCTATTTCAGCAAAGAGAGTATACTTACCTGAAAATATATAACAACAGCAAACACAAAGACGGTAGCAATGAGGTTCATGAGATTGGGTAAGTTCTGACGATAGAACGCCTCCCTTAAAGCTCGGACTTTGTCGGTCCTGGTGGCCAGTAAATGAAAGAGAGCTATGACAGCACCCTCAAATTCAGTACCTGATAAACCAAGAGAAAAATTAACTAACTGTAGATGTAGCACTCAAAGTTGTCCCAAAAGTCAAAACAAATAACCCTGAAACTCCATACACAGCAGAAAATATAAGTCCAAATAATTCATCAGTATTTATGATATAGCCATATGTAGAGCTTCTAAAAATATTTAGTTCATTGAGGCAAAATGTATGTTTTTAGCATAAATTTGAAGTTTTCTCAAAAGACTATTCTTGATGAAAACAACCAAAGTAGAATAAATCAAACAAATATTGAGTTCATAATACTTTGCTTCTCCTTTACTTTCCAAACGGGAAGCAAGAACTGGGGGGAAGGGGAGGGTGGCGGCAGCAAAGCAAAGAGGGCAGATTCAAAAGATCCATGTTACTCTATCAAGCTTGCCTTTCCGTTTACTTTACCAGGAACATTAATAAATCATTGTTGCTATTTTCTTAAGGCTGGGGTCAGTTTAGATGTTAACCATGACAATTCTAGGATGGCACATGAGAGAAGTGGAGATGGGTAAGGGGAAAAATATTTCAAAATTTAGGTGCTATTACCAAGACAAGGATAGATGCAAAAGTTATTAGTGTTCCCTGATGATACAAAGACTTAACAGTTTTTTCATCTGAAAAATCTTAATCCACTACCTTTTGATCCCCCTGAAATTGGTCAAATTGATGAGTTCTGTAGCAACAGCTTAAGCAAATAAACATTTGGAAATGTTTTCAACCATGGAAATTTTAAATGACCAGAGGCTGTAATTTGGATACTCTTTTTGAAGTACTACTTCATACTCCAAAAAGCTCTTCTTATTAACTTTTGAACAATTAGCATCAATTGTCCGCTGGAACAGCAAACCCAGATGTCTACAAGCATGTATTGCTCCATTACAGGTTACTTTTCAACACCCATCCAGCAACACTCGTGCAGTCGCAGTCACTGTGTGATGTACCTCTGCCAGTGTTAATAGTAGTGGGACTAAAGGCCTTCCAGACAATGGTTTCACAGATGTTGGTGGCAATAAAGAGGGAAATACCAGACCCCAGGCCGTAACCCTTCTGTAGCAGCTCATCTAACAGCAGCACAATCAAACCAGCAACAAACAACTGTGGGGAAAGAAATGCAAGTAAGCAGAAGCAAGAAAAACTCAAGAAAGGGAAGGACAAGCTCCAGTGACTACTTTCAAAGTATGGGCATGTCTAACATTCAAACCTAATGGTTGTAATATCACTATTGTGATTCTGCATCTTTTAACTTGCTTTAGTTTAGTCAGATGCTAATTCTGAAAATCAGATGATTGGAAATATTGCTATATTATATAGTAGACATTTCAACTTTTGAATAGACGTTACCATCTGGAGAGTTTTCCTTACAGTAAGGGAAATAAGACTTATTTCCTTAAATAAGGCTTACTGGTAAGAACACTATAAAACAAAAATGTTCACAGCTGTAGAATTTATGACAGCAAATAACTGAGTATCTCACAGATAATGCGAAATAAGTGAAAGGCCAAATGGACCATGGTATAACAAAATGCAATTGCACATTGCCATGAGACAAAAAGTATGTGAGCTATGTTGACACATTTTAAAAATATTATATATAATATTGTATATATTGTGTATGTATGTTATGTATCTATAGAATAAGTAAAAAATAGAGCACAAAGTAATATGTACACAGATTATAACAATGTAAAAATGAATTCTATACATATAGTGACAGCAATTAAGTGTAAATTTGAAGACAGTTAAGAGTTCACAAGTTCCTAAGTTCAAAATTTTTTTAAAAAATGAAAGCATACTGTCATGGCCAGTTTGGTTCAGCAGTAGCATGGACCAGTGAGTCCCAGAATTGATTCCAGCCAAGGGCACGTACCTCGGTTGTGGTTCATCCCTGGCCCTGGTCGGGGTCGTGCGGGAAGCACCCAGTCAATGTGTCCCTCTCACAGTGATGTCTCTCTCTCTCTCTTCCCCTCTCTCTCTCTCTCCTCCTTTCTCTCCCTCTCTCTACCTGAAGATAAATGCAAAAATATTCTCAGGTGAGGATATTAAAAAAAAAAAAAAATGCCGTGGCTGGTTTGCTCAGTGGTTAGAGCACTGCCCTGTGGTCTGGAGAGGCCCGGGTTCACTTCCAGCTAAGGGCATGTACCTCGGTTGCAGTTTGTCCCCAGCCCTGGTTGGGTGGTGCGGGTGGCAGCCACTCGATGTGTTTCTTTCATGTCGATGTTTCTCTCTCTTCCTCTTTCTCCTTCCTGCTCTATCTGAATAAAAAATGGAAAAATGTCCTCGGGTGAGGATTAAAAAAAAAACAAAAACAAAGAAACCTAAAATGAAAGCATACTAACTTTAACTTATGTGAAATTGAAAATTCTTAATTTTCCCTCTTGGATAAGGCATTTCTGTAAAAGCATGCACCTATTAAAAATAAGTCCTGCCCTGGCCAGTTTGGCTCAGCGGTTAGAGCGTCCACCTGCGGTCCGGAGAGACCCGGGTTCAGTTCCCGCTAAGGGCATGTGCCTCGGTTGCAGTTTGTTCCCGGCCCTGGTTGGTCGTGTGGGTGGCAGCCACTCGATGTGTCCCTTTCACATCGATGTTTCCCTCTCTCTCTCTTCCTCTCTCTCCCTCCCACTCTGTCTGTACAAAAAATGGAAAAATATCCTCGGATGAGGATTAAAATAAATAAATAAATAAGTCCTAGACTTCAAAGTGACTTTGGTCATATGACTCCTTGCCTGCACCTCAGTAACCTAATCAAGCAAGGAAGAAAATACACTTCTACACGCCCAATCCCACGCCTGTCCCCACTCCAAAGACACCCTCCTACAGAAGTAAGGAAATGCCATTTCCATTCCCCCCAGCTCTGAAGCATCCCCCTTCATTACTTACTCAGTTTCCCTGATAATCCATTAGCAGAGAGAGCAAACTACAGAATACCATATTAAGCATGCTTACCTTACACACGGTTTTTTGTTTTATTTCCTTAGCTGTCATTTCAATGGTTGTACAGAGCCTAACTTGTCTATTGTGACAATCTTTTAGTTTGACTTTCAAGGGACTAGAAAAAGAGTACAATTCTCAAAACTTCTAAGTGAGTTCATGAATACTTTACTGTTTGATATTTTGATATAGTGAGATTTTATTTTGACCACATTTATGTAATAAATAAATACTCCCAATCACACAGAAACCCAAGCCTGTGTGCAGGGGACAATAGTTGTCCACAAACTATCAGCCAACCAAAAAGTATTATCATGGACTTCTGACTAAATGACTGATTAAATGACTTGTCCAGAATCACATGGGCAACTCTGAATCAACCGTAATTCTCCAAACCACCTGTTCAAACCAATGTCCATCAGATTATAAAGTGATTTGTATATATCCAATGAAACTCATACTAATTTTTCTAACTGGAGAAAGGAATTACAGAGAAACCTAAATGAGAAATGATTTCTATAATTAAAGAAAAAAGATAAGTCCTGGCCGGTTTGGATCAGCAGTTAGAATGTCGGCCTGCAGACCAAGGAGTCCTGGGTTTGATTCTGGCCAAGGGCACGTGCCTCAGTTTTGGTTCATCCCCGGTCCCGGTTGGGGTCGTGCAGATGGCAACTAACCGATGTGTCTCTCTCACATCGATATTTCCCTCTCCCTCTCTCTCTCCCTCCCACTCTGTCTGAAGATAAATGTAAAAATATCCTCGGGTGAGGATTAAAAAAAAGAAACAAGATAAAAGATGGTAAAAAGTATACATGCCTATGAAAAGAATTAGACACCAGGAAGTTACAGCATCTCACTGACTAGAACAGTGAAAAGAACTGAATACTACCTGCATGCTTTTGTAGAATGTACAATCTATATAAATTGCTAAGTCAGGCATAAAACTAACATACATTTCAACCCTACATATCCATGCACACGCAGACACAATTTAATTTGACAAAATAATACTTACCTTTACAATGAGCCATGCGCACTGAAAGTTTCAATTTTTTTTATTTTAATCAAGACCCACTATTCAGATTTCAAAACTCACTAGTTGAAAGACAATGACCATGTGAATAAAACAAGAATTAAGGTGAGAAATACCTTACATAAGAACATGCAGCCCTGGCCAGTTTGGCTCAGTGGTAAGAGTGTTGGCCTACAGTCCAGAGACCCGGGTTCGGTTCCCGCTAAGGGCATGTACCTGGGTTGCAGTTTGTCCCCGGCCCTTGTTGGGTTGTGCGGGTGGCAACCACTCGATGTGTCCCTTTCACGTCGATGTTTCTCTTTCTCTCTCTCTCCCTCCCACTCTATCTGAACAAAAAAATGGAAAAAATGTCCTCAGGTAAGGATTAAAAAAAAAAAAAAACATGCAGTTTTTAAAACTTGTTTCTACATAAAAACACACTGATCCAATCTCATCTCTTCCACGTACCTACCCATTTTCAATGTTGGCAATGCCTTAAAAAGATGCAAATGGGTCATTACCCACCCCTGATTAAATTAAAAATATTTCTCTTTACATTAACATTAGAAAAATTTACAATAACTCAAACACTTGTACAAAAGAATGTATGTAAACAAATTAATATATATTCGTTTCACTTGTTTCATTCCTAGACTGTAACTATCCCTGGATTTGTAATACTGAAAAAATACTTAAAATAGTTTAATTCCATTTTATATAAATTTAAATCTATAACTAACTCAAGTCAATACTAGATCAAGTCAATCATACTTGATCTAACCCAGAACTGCTCAGCTGAGATTCTGTAGATGTCTAAATCTAGCCTTAGTAAAATACTGGAAAAATTTTACTGTTGCATAATATTAAGAGCTAGATGCTGATTCTGAGTATCTTTTAAAAATCAGGGTCATTCGCCCTGGCTGGTTTGACTCAGCAGTTAGAGCGTCTGCCTGTGGACCAGAGAGTCGTGGGTTAGGTTCCTGCTAGGGGTATGTACCTCAGTTGCAGTTTATCCCTTGCCCCAGTTGGGGTCATGTGGGTGGCAGCCAGTTGATGGGTCTCTCTCACATAGATATTTCTCTCTCTCTTTCTCTTCTTCCCTCTCTCCCTCTCACTATATCTGAAGATGAATGCAAAAGTGTCCTTGGGTGAGGATTAAAAAAAAAAAAAAAAAATCAGGGTCATTCTAAACTATGGGTTA
Source organism: Molossus molossus (assembly GCF_014108415.1). Classification (NCBI taxonomy): domain Eukaryota; kingdom Metazoa; phylum Chordata; class Mammalia; order Chiroptera; family Molossidae; genus Molossus; species Molossus molossus. The sequence continues at coordinate 143,848,426 of NW_023425344.1, forward strand.
CATGAAGCAAATGCTAAAAAATAAAACAAAACATAAAGCAACAATTAGTATATCAGTATCCTCAACAATGCCAAAAGAACATGAAGATATTTTAAGCACTGAAAGATATCAAATTCAGTTTTCAAACGATCTTCTTTTCCCATCCATTCCAACTCTTCTTCCTCTAATTTCCAAGAGCTATAAATTTGCCAATCAAGTGTTCTTTAAATGAAGAAATAATGACAATGTTATTCTTTTTTTTTAATGGAATATTTTTTATTTGTTTTTTTCTTTAAATTTTTTTTTCTTTATTGATTTTAGAGAGAAGAAGGGAGAGGGAAAGAGAGATAGAAACATCGATGAAAGAGAACATCAATTGGCCGCCTCCCGCATGCCCCCCACTGGGGATCAGGCCCACAACCTTGGCATGTGTCCTGACCGGGAATCAAACCAACGTTGTCTTGGTGCATGGGTCGACACTCAACCGCTGAGCCACACCAGCCAAGCTTAAATATGTTTTTATTGATTTTTTTTTAAAAAAGAGAGAGAGAGAAGCATCCATGTGAAAGAGCTACACCCATCAGCTGCCCCCTGCATGCCCCCTACTGGGGATCAAGCCTGCAACCCAGGCATGTGCCCTGACCAGAAATCAAACTGGGACCTCTCAGTTCAAGGAATGACCTTCAATCCACTGAGCCACACCAGCTGGGCAACAATGTTATTCTCTAAAGAAATGTACTTTATACCAAATGGGAACACACAGGGGCTCAGAACACTACCAAAGACTCAGATTATCCATTAAAAATTTCTCCCCTGTCCAGTGACAAAATATTTCCATCTCAGTAGAAAAGTCCTCCCAATTGTTTTTCTGTTTGTTTGCTTTAACAGCTTAAAACAATCTAAATTTATTAGCTCAATTCTGTAGGTCAGAAGCCTGAATAAGCTTGACTGGGTTCTTTGCTTTGTCTCCCAAGGATGAAATAAAAGCATCAGTTAGCCTGGGCTCTCATCTAGATGGTCTAGGGCAGCGGCTCTCAACCTGTGGATCACGACACCTTTGAGGGTCGAATGACCCTTTCACAGGGGTCGCCTAAGACCATTGGTAAACACATATTTCCAATGATCTTAGGAACTGAGACACTGCTCCTCTATCTGTCTCCAGGCGGGTCCGCCCACATGCAGATATGCCTACATACAATATGAGGAACTGTATTCAAGGGTCGTGGAATTAAGAAGGTTGAGAACCGCTGGTCTAGAGAAAAATCCACCTCAAGCTCATTCAGAATGAAGTCAGAATTCAGTTCCTTGTTGACTGTAGGTCTGACGTACCTGTTACCTCCCTGGCTGTCATCCAATGACTACTCTCAATTCCTGGAAGCCACCTGCATTCTTTCTCATGTGGCCTCCTCCATTTTCATGGCAGCAAGGGCAAGTCAAGTTTTTCTCATGCTTCAAATGTCTCTGACTTCCTCTTCTGCTTGCCCTCCCGATTGTTAATGATGCCAATAAATATCTGAGCAATCTAACTCTCCTTGTTCTGAATCATGTTCACTAAACGATGTTCCTACAATGATCTGCTTCCTAAATAAGGTTTCTTATTTAACAAAGAATGGTCAGCCATACCAGCCTGAGATGGTCAGATTTCTTAATACATATACTACTAAACTAGTATTTTCATTTCTAATCTTAATCCTTTTGACCATTAAAGAAAATTTCCTGACTTAATTCTAATTTCATAGAGTGAGCAAGAGAAGACATTTCCAAGATAAGCAGAACTCTAGATGTCCAGTGTTTAATTTAAATAAACTTCTTTTCAAAATTCAATAAATAACTATATAATTTAAGTATAATCCATTCTTGAGCCACTTCTCTTAAGTGATTTTTAAGGATTGTACACTACAGAAACATCTACCAAACTTTACACACTTTTTTTTTTTTTTTAAAGAAAGCCCTTTAGAAGCAGGCATTTTATTTTATTTTTTAATTCTCACCTGAGGATATTTTTGCATTTCTTTTCAGATAGAGTGGGAGAGAGAGAGAGAGAGAAAGAATCATCAATGTGAGAGAGAGACATCGATTGGTTGCCTCCTGCACGACCCCAACCAGGGCCAGAGACCAAAAGGGCAACCGAGGTACGTGTCCTTGACTGGAATCAAACCCACGACTCTTTGGTCTGGTCCGCAAGCTGACGCTCTAACTGCTGAGCTGAGCCAAACCGTCCAGAGCTAAACTTTACAGACTTTAAGATACTTAGCAGAGGAATAATAATGTTGGCCTTCAAAAATTCTGTTCCAAAGCTTCCATTTTAAAAGTTATAGAATATATGTATGGGTATTTAGATAGTATTTCATTGATTCAAAGATATTATTTTTAATGCCATTATTGTGTGTACCACTAAGAAAGAAAAACAAACTGCTAATTAAGCTATGACACAACTTATTACAAAAAAATTTGATTTTCTACTTATAAAAAAAGTTACTTTAGATTTAGATGTTTATTATCTAGCTTGCTCTTTCTGCGCCTTTGTGTATACACAATCACTTTTCATTTCAGTAAACCAATCACAGCAGTTTTGGAAGACATTGTAAAAAGCAATTAAAGTAAATATTAAAAACTGATATGAAGATATGAACAGCTATGATCAAGTTCACACACATGCAGGAAAAGACAACCATCATGACCACCACTTGGCTGACAGTAACTGTAAAACACTATCAACGGTAAGAAAACATCCTGATTTCCGTAACATCAAAGTGCGAAAAATGTGTGTCTTAGAATCTATGAACTACAACTGATCCATAACTCATTATATTATGCAACTATGAGTCTATTAGAATAAAGTCTATATTTTCAGCACAATTGATACATGTCACTTCAATTATCAAAATACTCTATAATTCAAAAGTAAAAAATGAATATATCAATCAACCTAAGAATTGTTTCAAAAAAAGAATAAAACTATTTTGTTATCTGCATATAAAAAATAGGATTTCTCACCTGAATAATGATAAGGAGACAGATTCCAGCACCCATTTCAGCAGGATCCCCATACATGCCCGTCATGACATATACAATGGCTTGCCCAATGGTAATGATCATACCAAATACTGACAAAAATTGAGGGAAAGGAGTACATGTTACAACCACAGACATAAAAGACTATAGAAAAACATCTTTACCACAAAATTTCCAAATCTGAAAAGACTCTTTAACTGTATTAATGCTCACATTTCTGGGCTCCATTGAATAGAGCTCTATCTTTGGGTGTATCTCCAACTTCAATGATTTTGGCTCCAGCTAACAACTGCATAATCAAACCAGATGTTACAATTGGGGAGATACCCAATTCCATTAAAGTTCCTGTAAAGGAAGAGGAAAGTAAATAATCTTTACTATATACAATGCAGATTACTTTAGAAGAGTCCCAGTCCTTAATTACATCTATGAAAATACAAGCTTAAATGTTAACAAGCAAATTTTCATTCTTATTAAGACAACCTTGCAACAAAGCATTAAAAATTACTAGAAATACTATAAAGATACAAATTTCTGTAAATTCTAAACTTAAAATGTTAAAGAAATCTGTTGAAATAAAACTTGTCCAAATCATTACTTTAAAACTTACGCAAATATTTTTATTTTAATGCAAAATAAAAAAGTACATATCAAGCCTAGAAATTACATATTAAGCTAAAAAATGTTATTAATTTTAAAAGATTTGTGAATCTTATAACGCACTATCAAAAATTACATAGAGCCCTGGATGGTTAGTCTCAGTGGTTGGAGTGTCGGCCCACAGACCAGAGAGGCCAGGATTCGGTTCCCGCTAAGGGCACGTACCTCGTACCTCGGTTGTGGTTTGTCCCCGGCACCGGCTGGGATCGTGTGGGTGGCAACCAATCGATGTGTCTCTTTCACATCGATGTTTCTCTCTCTTCCTCCCTCTTTCCCTCCTGCTCTATCTCAAGATAAATGCAAAAATGTCCTCGGCTGAGGATAAAAAAAAAAGAGGGAAAAAAAATAGAGAATCTGTAAAAGGGTTGAAAATCAAAGCAGTTCTAATCACTCCATTCTCTGTGTACCTCAATACTACTGTAATATATTTCTATAATTAGAATAAACAAAACACATGGTTCTATTATTTACATATTGGCCTCTTCTTCCAGGCAATGAGTTTCTTTTATCATATTCTTCCACTCCTTGTGGATTCAAAAAATAGTTTCCACAATGTCAGATGTATTTGATGCCAGTACTAGTTTGGAGGCAAAAGAAAAGTACATACCTCTGTTGGATGCAAGAATCACTCTCATCCAATAGAAAGGATCTGCAGAATCTGATGACATGATTCCAAACAGTGGTATCTATAACATGACATAAAACATTTTATAAAAGTATTATATAAATTAAGTTTGAACTTATTTTGTAACACATTCATGTAATGCTTGCAATACTTTTTAAAAACCCATGATTTCTCATGTTCTTTAACAAAACATATCTTAAAGGTCAAGTTTTTTAATGAAAATAAAAAAACAAAGCCCTGGCCAGTTTGGATCAGCAGTTAGAGCGTTGGCACATGAACCAATTAGTCGCGGGTTCGATTCCAGTCAAGGACACATACCTCAGTTGCAGTTCGTCCCTGGTCGGGTCACGTGGGAGGCAACCAATTGATGTGGCTCTATCACATAGATGTTTTTCTCTTTTTTTCTCTCTCTCTCCCTCCCACTCTATCTGATAATAAGTGGAAAAATATCCTTGGGTAAGGAATTAAAAAAGAGAAAGAAAAAAACAAAACAAAACCAGAAACCATTACTTACAGCATTTTACTAGTAAATACTCCTATCAGTATGAAGATTTGTTGCATAGCAATGTGAATATACTTACCACCACTGAACTGTATACTTGAATATGGTTAAAATGGTAAATTTTGTGTTTAACATAATTTAAAAAAATTTACTATCAGTAAATTACAGGATATACTTACCTAGTCACAGAATAATTTTGCAAAGCTATAGGACTAATGACGGCCAAGGCCACACTCCAAATTAAGACTGAAGATGACATATATAGTAGAAAAAGTATGCAGCCACTAAAGATTGTACTTACGAAGTTTGTAACAGAATGAGAAAGTGCGTATGTTGTAATACTAAGTATAAAACAGTAGTTCTTGCCTGGCTGTGGTTGAGCACTGACCCATGCACCAAGAGGTCACCGGTTCAATTCCTGGTCAGGCCACATGCCCAAGTTGTGGGCCAAATCCCCAGAGTGGGGCATGCAGGAGGAGTCCAATTGATGTTCTCTCTCATCAATGTTTCTCTCTCTCTCTCTCTCCCTTCCCCTCTCTCTAAGAATAAATAAAGAAAAAAAATTTAAAAAAACAAAACAAAACAGTAGTTCTTAATCTGGAGCAAGTTTGCTCCCCCACTCCCATCCCTAGGGAACATCTAGCAACATCTGAAGACATTTTTGGTTGTCACAACATGAGGGAAAATGCAACTGGCATCTAGTGAGTAGAGGTCAGGAATGCTGCCAACCCAAAGGGCAGCCATCCACAACAAAGACTTAACCGACCTAAAATTTACTGCCATTGTCAAGAAACCCTGGTATATTAAAGGAAAGGCACAAAATTGTACATATAAAAAGTTCAGCTCTCTTAAAATATGTGTAGAAGGTAACAAGGTGTAAATATTTTTTTTACATCCTAAACAATGATTATCTGTAGGGTGAGTTTATGGTTGACTTTTTCTTCTTTATTCTTTTCAGTATTTATCAGATTTTCTAAAATAAGCACATAATGCTTCCTATCATATGATCGTTGTTTAGGATACAGCACTGGACCATACCCCCTCTCTGACCTTGTGGGGATCAGAGACACAGAAAAATACATTTCCAGTTTTCAAAAAACCTTCACTATAAAAAGCTGGGTTTTTTTTAATCTTCGCCTGACGATATATATATATATTTTTTATTAATTTTTGTTTCAGATGTTTCTTTTCCCCCACTGACACCCTCCTTCTGATCCGCTCCCTGCCCCCAGCATTGTTGTCTATGTCCATGATTACGCATACATGCTTGTAAGTTCTATGGTTTATCTCTTCCCTCCCGACCCCCTCTTCTGAGGTTTGTCAGTATGTACCCCTGACCGGGATCAAACCTGAGACTCTTGGTCCTCAGGCCAATGTTCTAACCGCTGAGCCAAACCAGCCAGAGCCAAAACTGATTTTTTAAAAATATTTACAACCAGCTTCTGGTCAAGATAGCAATATAAGTAAAGGAGGTACTCGCATCTTCCCACAACCACATCAAAATTACAACTAAATTACAAAGCAATCATCATTTAGAACCACCTGAAATCTAGCTGAATAGAAGTCCTACAACTGGAATTTAAAGAAGAAACCACATTAAGACTGATATGACGGGCCAATATGCAGAACAGACTGGTTCCACACCCACATGTGGAGGATAAAAATCGGGAGGGATATCTTGGCTGCAGAGGTTCCCCTTGAGGAGCAAGGGATCCCAGCCCCAGACCAGGGTCCGCATCCCAGGGTTCCAGTGCTAAAAAGAGCAGTCCCCATAACTTCTGGCTGTAAAAATCAGTGGGAATTGAGGATGAGTGAGACAGAGGGCTGCAGGAGTTCCAAGAAGTTCCTTTTAAAGGACCTGTACACAGACTTACTCTGACTCACTCTTTTTGAGCTCTAGTGCTGGAACAGCAGCTTGAAAGGCACCAGGGACATACAGAGAGGAACTGAAGTGGTTGGCATCAGGGTGAGCTGGGGGCAGATTTCTCCCAGACAAAAGTGCTGGCAGAGGCCATTGTTCCTTTGATGAACCTCCCACCCCAAAGCCAGCAGAGGAATACCATATTTCAGATTCCATCAACCTGGCACACACAGTTTGCCCCACCCTGGTGATTCCGACAGTCTGCCCCACCCAAGTTGCAGGACCATGCAAACTGTTTCCAGTGGCTTTCCATACTAATGGCCTGTCTCGGCTTACAACTAAGACTTTCCTAAAATATCTCAAACAAGCAGCACCTTGCCTCAGCATGTCCCACACCTCTTGGTAAGTGACCCCAGACCCAGAACTAGAAGCAGCCGGCCTTGGTTCACAGTTTGGCCTCGCTGGGGCAACTCCAAGCCCAGCACAAGTAACAGCCATCTGCAGATCACTTTGAAGCTCATGCTGGGTGGCCCTGGGCAGCACACAGGTGGCAGATGACCTTGACCTTCACCTCTCAGGAGGACCCAGAGCCAGCGCACCCAGTTAACAGCTTCATACCACATTGAAGAAGCACCCAACCACCTCCACGAAGACACACTCGGGCAGACTCAACAAGCACCAGAGCCCTGCCAAAGTTAAGCCCTGCTCTTTGGGGTGGGCTCTTGCACAGATGATCCTCCATGGATAAATCCCTCCCACTGACATGCCAACAACAATCAAGGCTAAAATACAGGAGGGGATGTATAGGGGGGGTGTGGGGGGGAGGCATGCATCTGGAGTGCCCAGCTTGGATGATCTGGGAGGCTGTGCCACTTGACCCTACCGGACACCTACTACATTAGGCCACTCTACCAAGCCTGGGAGACACAGCAGTTGTACCTAATACATGGAGACAAACACAGGGAAGCTGCAAAACTAGAAGACAAAGAAAAACATCTCAAATAAAAGAACAGAACAAAACTCCAGAAACAGAACTAAACAAAATAGAGACAAGCAATCTACTAGATGCAGGGTTCAAAACACCACTTACAAGGATGATCAATGAACTTAGGGAAAGAGTAGATGAACTTAAGAGAACTTCAGCCCTGGCCAGTTTGGCTCAGCGGTTAGAGCGTCTGCCTGTGGTCCAGAGAGACCCGGGTTCGGTTCCCGCTAAGGGCATGTACCTCGGTTGCAGTTTGTCCCCGGCCCTGGTTGGTCGTGCGGGTGGCAGCCACTCGATGTGTCCCTTTCACATCGATGTTTCCCTCTCTCTCTCTTCCTCTCTCTCCTTCCCACTCTGTCTGTACAAAAAATGGAAAAATGTCCTCGGATGAGGATTAAAAAAAAAAGAGAACTTCAAAAAGCATAAATATGAACATGGAAACCATAAAAAAGAACCAATCAGAAATGAAGGATACACTACCTGAAATGAAGAATAATTTACAGGGAGTCAACAGTAGAGTAGATAAAGCTGAGAATCAAAGCAGCGATTTGGAATATAATGAAGTATAAAACACCCAATTAGAACAGCAAAAGTAAAAAGGAATCCAGAAATATGAAGACAGTGTAAGGAGCCTCCCCAGAGGCATACCAACATTTGCATCATGGGAGTACTGGAAGGAGAAAAGAGAGTAAGAAATTGAAAACCTACCTAAAAAATTATGACAGAAAATTTCCCTAATCAGGTGAAGGAAATACACACACAAGTCCAGGAAGTGCAGAATCCTAAACAAGATGAACTCAAAGAGGCCCACACTAAGACACATCATAATTAAAATCCCAAAGGTTAAAGACAAAAAGAGAATCTTAAAAGCAGCAAGAGAAAAGCAGTTCATTACCTACAAGAGAGCTCCTATAAGGCTGTTAGCTGATTTCTTAACAGAAATTTTGCAGGCCAGAATAGACTGGCAAATCTTCAATGTGATGAAAAGTAAGGACCTACAACCAAGATTACTCTTTCAGCAAAGCTATAATTTAGAATCAAGGGACATACTGTGTATAGTTTCCCAGACAAGAAAAAGCTACAGGAATTCATCACCACCAAACCTGCATTGCATGAAAAGTTAAAGAGTCTTCTTTAAGGAGAAAAAAAAACAAAAACAGATAAAAAACATGAACAATAGCCCTGGCTGGTTTGGCTCAGCAGTTAGAACATTGGCCCACAGACCAAAGAGTCACAGGTTCGATTCCAGTCAAGGGCACATACCTTGGTTGCGGTTTGTCCCCGGCACTGGTCAACGTTGTGCAGGAGGCAACCAGTTGATGTGTCCCTCTCAAGCTGATGTTTCTCTTTCTCTCTCTCCCTCTCTCTCTCTCCCCCTCCCTCCCACTATATTTGGAGATAAACAGAAAAATATCCTTGGGTGAGGATTAAAATATATATATATGTATCTGCCCTGGCTGGTTTGGCTCAGCGGTTAGAGCGTTGGCCGGCGGTCCCAAGAGACCTGGGTTCAGATCCCGCTAAGGGTGCGTACCTCGGCTGCAGTTTGTCCCTGGCCCTGGTTGGTTGTGTGGGTGGCAGCCACTCGATGTGTCCCTTTCATGTCAATGTTTCTCTCTCTCTCTCTCCCACTCTGAACAAAAAATGGAAAAATGTCCTCCGTTGAGGATAAATATATATATATATATATGAACAATAAATTGGCAATAAATACATGTCTATCGACAAGTGAATCTAAAACACAAAATAAACAAACAAACAGATACAGAGAACATTTTGACAGCTGCCAGATGGGAGGGGAGTGCTGGGGGGATGGGTGAAAAGGTAAAAGGATTAAGAAGTACAAAATGGTTGTTACAGAATAATCATGGAGATGTAAAGTACAACATAGGGAATATATATAGCCAATAATATTCTAATAACTATGTATGGTGTCAGATGGGTACTAGATTTATCGGGATGATCACTTAATAAGTTATATAGTGTCTAATCACTGGAGTATACACCTGAAACTAATATAATATTGTATGTCAACTGCAATTGAAAAATAAAAAATGAGCCCGGCTGGTGTGGCTCAGTGGTTGAGTGTTGACCCATGTACCAAGAAGTCACCGGTTCAATTCCCAGTCAGGGCACATGCCCAGGTTGTAGGCCAAATCCCCAGTGGGGGGCATGCAGGAGGCAGCCAATCAACGTTCTCTCTCATTGATGTTTCTATCTCTCCTTCCCTCTCCCTTCCTCTCTCTCTAAAAAAAAAATCAATAAAAAAAAAAATTTTTTTTAAGAACTGCAAAAGTTGCTGCCAGCAAATTTAAACCACCCACCTGGTCAACCTAAACCTCTTTGAACATATGAATTTTTTAACTGGGAAGCAAAATTGATGAAGGAAGAAGCATGCATATGAAAACACTCTTCAGCTACTGTGAGGGATGGAGAAGAAAAAAGTTACTGTATAAAAACCAACTAACAGTACTATATAGTCCATATCACAATATTCTCTAAGTGGGAAATAGATTGGTCAGTCAAATTAGTTTCCTTAATTGCATCTGATGAGACAGGTACTATACCTCCATGGTTAGATGTTATGTGGGATACTGAAGAAAAAAGTCAGCCAACCTCCCTTCCTTTCCTGTAGTCATCAGGATTATTAAACTCAGTAATCAGACAAATATGTACTCAATATTGTACATGTACAGAATCTTGTACTGTATAATAGTTGGATGGCAGCAGGAGCTATTTCCTATGACTCTATCACAGTTGCAGAGTTCTAAACTTTTAACTCTTACAGATAATAATCAGTTTCAACTTGACAAAATACAATACAGTACTTCAGAAAAACAAGAATTTCATGATGTGATGGAAACCCTGAACCAACCAGATGGACAAACATAGAGTTAGAACTAGAGATTTCCAAAGAAAATGGGAACTGAAAACCAAGCAAGATATTTCCGGGTTAGATGGCAAGTTGCAATTAAATTTCAGAATTTCCCTCCCTGACGCAAGAAAACACATATTTAACAATATGTAAAATGGTAAAATCTATTAAGAATTTAAAAAGCTAAGAAAAACAAAAATAAAATCCAGAAAGCACCCAAACAAGAAAAGGGATGATAAACTCGAAACAATGGTGGTCATAGGGTGGGGAAGAAAACAGCAGATAGTGGAGGAGCAGAGACTGCACAAAATCACACAAAATGAAGACAACAGAAGCATCAGAATTCTCACTACATTTCAAATCCACCCTGGAAAAGAGCAGGCTGCACAGATATCTTTTTGCCTCTTTTGATTAGGAGAGGAGTAGAAACAGCAGCTGAAAAGAAATGATGGGAAAAGTAGGCCATGGGACTCTCTCTGATAGAACTGAAGATCATAGGCCTACACTTAATTAGGAATTGGGCAATGCTCTCAAGTTGGGACTGGAACGAAGCCCTGCTCAGTCAGGTAGAGAGAATCCTCACAAGACACTGAACAAAAATCTAAGAAAGAGATGGCAGAGCCAGATAGCATTTACTGCACTTACCTCAGCTTATCACACCTTCCCCCATTCCCTGAAGTAAAGAAAACAGGGTAGAACAGGAGATACCAAAAGCTTAAATTGTGGCTGGAAGAGGGAAATAAAGCTGTTTGAGGTTCAGGGGAAAGAGAATCAAGAAATCACCCACAACTAGCAGAACTGTATGAGTAGGAGAAAGTAAAAAAGATACAGCTTGGCAACTCTGTAAACATATTGTGGAAAGAAAAATAAAGTAACACAGCCCTGGCCCGTATGGCTCAATGGCCTGCGGACCAATGAGCTGCCAGGCCAGTTTGATTCCAGTCAAGACACATACCTCAGTTTCGGTTCGTCCTGTCCTCTGCCCTGGTCAAGAGGGAGGAAGCCAGTTGATGTGTCTCTCTCACATCAATGTTTCTCCCCCCAGCCCCCCATCTCATGATAAACAGAAAAATATCCTTGGGTGAGAATTAAAAAATAATAATAAAGTAACAGAAGATGCATAAAAAACACTCATGAGAAATGTCATACTTAAAATATTTACTATCTAACCCTTTACAGAAAAATGTCTGCTGATCCCTGGATTAGAAGATTCACTACTATCAATATGGTAATTCTCTCAGATATGACAGAAATTGATAAGGTGATACTAAAATTTATATGAGGAACCTAGAATTTTGAAAAGGAAGAACAAAGTTGGAGGACTATTATGGTCTGAATACAGGACTTAGTATAACGCTTCAGTGAACAAAATAGTGTGGTTTACTGTAACAATGGGCATAGATCAATGGTACAGAACACATAGTATAGAAATAGATCCATCCATGTATGGTTGATTTTCAACAAAGATGCCAAGGTAGTAATTTATGGGAGAAAGGACAGCGTTTTCAACAACTGGCTATCCATACAGAAAAATAGTGAACCCCAACCATATCTCATGCCATACACAAAAATTAACTTGAAATAGATCACAGACCAAAACATACAAGCTAAAACTGTAAGATATTTACAAGAAAAATCTTCATAATATTAGAATAGGCAAAAATTTCTTAGATAGAAAACAAAAACCATGATCCATCAAAGAAAAAGATAACCTAAATTTCATCAAAATGTGATCTTCAAAAGATATTACGAAAATGAAAAGGTAAGCCATAGACTAGGAGAAAATATTCACGGTACATATATCTGACAAAGAACTTATATACAGAAAATGTTTAAAATGCATATAATTCAAATTTTTTCAAATGGTCAAGAGATTTGAAAAGACACTTTACAAAAGGCAAATAAGTACCCAATAATTATACAAGAAAGTTCCTCAATATCATTTACTAGAAATTACAATTTCAATATCATTTATCAGGGCAATGCAAATTAAAACCAAACCCATTAGAAGGGCAAATTCAAAATGCTTAACAATAGCAAGAGTAGGCAAGGATGAGGAACAACTGAAACTCCTATACCTGGCTGGTGAGAATATAAAATGGGGCTACCACTTGGAAAATAATTTGACCATTTCTCACAAAGTTGAACATATATTTACCATACAATCCAGCAATTCTACTCCTAGGTATTCACCCAAGAGAAATGTAAACATGTCCACAAAAGGTACTGTTCATGAATGTTCACAGCAACTTATTGCTATGGTCAAAATCTGAAAACAACCCAAATGTCCAAGCGACTAGATGAACAAATTGTGATACAGATATATAGACCACTAACAAATAAAAAGGAATGTATCACTGCTATACCAACAAAATGAATGACTCTCAAAAAGCTGATGATGAAGTCAAGTATTGAGGAGTACTACTATACACCATTTATATCAACTTCAGAAAAGATGAATCAAATTACAGGAACAGAAAATAGACCAGTGATTGCCTGAGACTGGAGGTAAGGCTTTACTGAGACAGGTTACAGGGAGCTTTCTCGATTGACAGAAATGTTCTCTATCTACTGAGGTAGTATGTGGGCATATACATTTGTCAAAACATTTTGGGGCAGGATCGGGAGGAGGGTGTCTAGGGGGAGGAAAAGGAGAAACATCTGTAACAAAAACTAATTCATCATTAAAAAAAATCTGCCCTGACAGGTTTGGCTCAGCGATTAGTGCTTCAGCCCGCTGACCAGAGAGGCCTGGGTTTGGTTCCTGCTAAGGTTGCTGTTTGTACCAGCCCTAGTTGGGGTCATGTGGGGGGCAACCAATCGATATGACACACATCGATGTTTCTCTCTCTCTCTTCACCCCTCTTTCACTCCCACTCTATCTGAAGATAAATGCAAAAAATGTCCCTGGATGAGGATTAAAAAAAAAGAACTCATAAAAAAAAATTTTTCTCAAAATGTATACTTAAAAAACTGGCGCATTGCTCTGATCAGTGGTTCGGTGGTTAGAGCGTCAATCTCAAACCAAAGGGTCTCAGATTGGATTCTTGGTCAAGGGCACATACAGTACCTGGGTTGCAGGTTTGATCTCCACCCTGATTGGAGGCAACCAGTTGATGTGTCTCTCTCATATGGATGTTTCTTTCCCTCTCTCTCTACCCCACCCCACTCTCTTCCTCCCTCCCTCTCTTCCACTCTCTCTTAAAAAAATAAAATAAGATGAGATGAAATGAAATAAAATAAAATAAAAATGAAAAAATATCCTCGGGTAAGGATTAACAACAAAAAGTGTATTTTACCATACATAAATTGCACCTTCATAAACCTGATTTTTTTTTTTTTTAAGGGAGGGAAGGGGAATTTCCAAGATGTTCAAAGTATATGACAGGGATATGGATGATTATGCTTTTTTTTCTTTGCACTCTTCTATATTTTTAAAAAGTTCTGTCTGATCACCCAAATCAATTTTAAACTAAGTACAATAAAATAATGATCAAATTGTTTCACTCTTCAAAAAAATATATTTGGCTTTTCCCAAAATTATGGACCTAATCAGTTTTATTGCTTCTTAATACAATTTTTAAAAAAAGTTTATGCATTTCAAAACTTTTCAAAATCCTCAAAAGGCTTTTCACCTAAATTATCTAATCCTCACAACAACCATGGATTGGTCACATTTTATAAACTTAATCTCTGAAGAAAAAAATTTTAAAGCATCATTGAATTTTATTAATTTATAAACATAGTATATCCCTGGGGTTCTAGAATTTGGCATTTGGGGATTTTTAATTTAATACATGCTATCTACAACAGGATAAAAGGCAAACAAAATGGAAATATATATGTCCAATATATATGTCAAAGGTTTAACACATTTATATATAAAAACCTTTCATAAGTCAGTAAGAAAAAAATCTCAAGGGAACAATGGATAAATATCATTAACTGAAAACTAAAACAAAAAAAGAGAAAATGTTCAAACCCACTAGTAAACCAAAAGAAATACAGAGTAGAACAAGATAACCATTTTCACTATCACTTCATTTAAAAAAAAAATGCTCAAAATAATTCAGTATATTTTTAAACTAAAATAAGTTTCTCAAATTCTAACCAAACAAAACCTCAGAACAAGAGTACAGACATTTATTTAATACTATTATGATTACATACCTGACAACATACTAAGAAAATGAAGAGCGTTATAGCAGTCCATAGTACCTTCTCCCTAAACTGGATCTTATAACAAAATATAAAGAATAGCCCATCAAAACCAAGAAAAAGCAAATATAAAGCAAAAATCTCTATTAAAAGCATAGCCAACATTTCCCATCATGACATGCTATTTTTAACTCTTAAAATAGTCTCACCCTTGTTAGCAGCAGCTAAAACAAACAAGTGAACTTCGCAAACATAACTTTTTTTACTCTTTCAAGAATGTAATAATTTAAACACAGGTAGTCCTCATCACTCTATACCGTATTAACTAAAACTGAAAAGGATGCAAAGACAGACACAATCCAATATGCACACGTTTCAATTAACCTAATATTATGCAAAGTTAGGACTGAGTGTAAATTATATGAACATTTTTTTATAACCTCAAAGTAATAAAAAAGGAATATATTTCTAAATAGAAGAGTAAGTTTAACAAAAGTTTTAAATATCTCTTTTATATTTCTATGTTAGTTTTATGAGAAATCGAAATTACAGTAGAAGAGGAATGGCTGGAAACTGGTCAGTATGGGATTAACACTATTTTTGGAATTTAAATACCCTATCTCCAAAAGTAGGAAGAACAATGATGGAAGAACAATTTGATGCAGACACAATATCTTCTGAATGTATTCCTGTGATTTTTCTTTGTACTGAATGAATAAAAAAAATGGAAGGCATATACTTGCACAGCTGCAATTCATTTATGTAAAACAGCTATACTCATCAAAACTGACCCAGCAGATAGGGCCATTCATAGAAAAGTGGATCATATCATTAGGAAGTGCAGTATACACAGGAATTATAAAGATCACTACAGACAAACATTATTATCTTACCTAATACACAAGCCAAAAAGACACTTGTTTTGGAAATGTTAAAACTTATAAAAGTTATATTTGAAACCACGAAATATGCCCTGGCCAGTCTGACTCAGCGGTTAGAGTGTTGGCCCGAGGACCAAAGAGTCACGGGTTCAATTCCAGCCAAGGGCACATACCTCGGTTGCAGTTTGTCCCTGGCCCTGGTCTGGGTGGTGCCGGAGGCAACCAGTCAAGTGTCTCATGTAGACTTCCAGTCTCTCCCTCTATCTCTACCTGAAGATAAAATGGAAAAATATCCTCGAGGATTTTTTAAAAAAAAAGAAAGAAAAATATCCTCAGGTGAGGATTTAAAAAAAAAGAAAGAAACCATGAGATATGCTATCTAAACAGGTCTGTACCAGTTTTATTCACTTCTTGCCTCTTGCAAGGAAAAGGAGCAAGTAATATTTTTCCAAGTACAACCACAATAGGGTTGGGGAAAATAAATAAATCTTGCTAGTTTACCAGAATAAGTCCTTTAGGTACCTTCTATATTACAAAAATATTATACTTACTTTCCTTTCAGGTTTCTGAATTTCTGGTAGAACAGCACAGAAAGGTTTGATAACTTCTAAAAATTTGACTGTGGGAAAACAAAATAGAATAAATGTCCCTATTACAAAGTTTTAAAAAAAGAGATATATCTTTTTATAGAATCAAATGCAAATGTTCTCTAACTTTTCATGGTAATCCATCCCATTCCCTACTCCCAAAATTAATCATAATGTTCTCCATTTCCAATATAGAAAGGAAGAGAAACAACTTGAGACAAAAAACCCAAAAGGTGTAAGGGCTCAGTCAATAAGTACCACTACATAAAAAAAAAGCAACCCTGCCAGGGTGGCTCAGTGGATTGAGCATTGTCCTATGGATTGAGCGGTCCGGTTCACTTCCAGCTCAGAGCACATGCCCAGGGTGGTGGTGGGGGGTATGGGAGGTAGCTGATCAATGTTTCTCTCTTTCTCTCTCCCTTCCTCTCTCTCTCTCTAAAAGAAAAAGTCAATAAAAACTTTTTTTTAAAGGAGAAAATGCAGCCTACTATGGTACCCACAACACAATGCATTCAAGAAGAAAATAGGAGATTTCAGAAGAAGAAGAGAAGAGGAAAGTACAATAGGAAATGGGCTGAAACTGCAGAAATGACTTAATTTAAACTGAAAGATGCTGCAATAAGTGAGCAAGATGATTGAATCACCTTTATGGATAACTTTTACTTCATTAAGTCACTATTCATTGCTTGGTTGCTTTCCCACATAATGATCTCAACATATAGCTTAGAGAATGACAATTACATTTCATCACACAGTACTGTTTTCCCAGACTACTCTTAAAATATATAAAAGATAAACTAAGATTCTTTTAGGAGAGAGACCATCTTCTGGCATGACTGAAGTCAAGCCCTGCCAAACAACTGGAGAATGAAAATAATAATCTCTCAAACCTAAGTCTTGGCCAGTGTCTGCAGTGCGTAGAAACACAAGAGTTCACAACTAGCTATTGGTTATGATCATCTTCCCCTACACACATTGGATTCTGAACTAGTATCATAAAATTGTTTTAAAACTGACAATTACACTTCAACAGTTAGCCAAAGTCTATCTTTTTTATAAAACCTCTCAAAATGATGGCACTCTCTGATTTCCTAGAATTCTGAAATTCTCATGGGCAGATGTGTGTAACCCATACCATTTTGGACTATTTGGAAAGTAAATCTGAATTATGAAAGTGTTCATCTCTGATGCAAAACAAACAGCAACCACATCAGGAAACTTCCTAGAATCCCGCTTTCCCTTTCCAGTCCCACCTCAATCCAAGCCATCCTCCCAGGATTTTTGCCATTTCATGATCACCTCTGTTGGGAGTATTCATGTTCAAGCAATGCTTTCGTCTGCTACATGTCTACTCTTGTGTTGCAGAATTTTAACCATTATACTGTAAATAAAAGGCCAGGATCTCTTCTCCTCTATTTCCTTTCTAGCTTCCCCCAAAATCCACTAGTTGGCCAATGGGTGCACAGCTTGGCTGTGCAGCTACTCATTCATCCGACAAACATCTGAACAGCGATGTAATTTAATATGTGGTGCTGAGTGTTTAGAAGAGGGCATTAAAAGATATCTATAATACAAGGCCTTGTCCTTAAGGCTTAAACCGTACACACAGTGAGTTTCCAATAAACGCCTCAGAATGCCTGGAATGAAAATTGTAAGGAAAAAGCAATTCTACCTAACGTACTCCTTCCTTTCCCTAAATACATGACAGGCATCACTTTTCTAAAATTAAACAATCTTTGTTGAGCTTTCTTCATCACAACTAACATGCCAAGGGAGAGTGATTTGGCAATTAAAATATGAGGTTTCTAAGCTCCTGAAAAATTCAAAGTGGTCCAGGTTTCTCCAGGTTCTCTAACTCTCCGCCCCCAAAACGAGCAGCCTCCCTGGAGCGGTCCTCCGCGCTTCGCCACCTCTGGAGCGCAAACACCGGCTCTGCGCGTCTGCGTCCCCGCAGCGGCCGGCAAGGCCTCGCCAAGGTTGGAGGAGGCCTCCCGCCCACGCTCTGCGCAGCAGCCCGCGGGCTCCGCGACCCCGAGCGGGCGCCAGCCCCACCGCCACAGGCCGGTGGGCCTGCGCCCTCGGTGAGAGCCCCCCTCCAGATGCCACCCGCGAGCCCGGCCACGCTGCCACTACTCACTGCCCATGACTTCGGCTGGGGCGGCCCACCGGGGCACCGCGGCTCGGCGTTATCTCGGCTCCGGTCTCAAAGGCTCGGGCCTCGGCGCCCGCTGCCGAAGCGATCTGGCCGGCTGCGCGCAGGCTCCGCCTCGGATCACGTGGCCCGCATGCCCGCTGGCGTAGCCCCGCCCCCTGACGGGCCGGGTCCTGGGAAGCGGGCCACCGCGGGTGTCCCTGTGCGCGTGCTCCAGCAGGGCTGGGATTTGGGGACCTCTGCGAGCCCAGGGCGGCTCGGGCCTTTCCTTTATGACACGTGTCCAAGCTCAGTGCCAAGCAATGGTGGTTTCCTCGACAGCCGCGTTGGCCCTAGGCCCCCGGGCGCCCAGTGCAGCAGGTCAAGACCCCGGCCAAAGGAGCACCGGCCTGGGGTTCTGTCCCCCGGAGGCCTGCCAGCGTGACCCAAATGGCCTTTTAAATTTGCTTCCATCTTCTTGGAACCTCTTGGAAGTTTTTTAAAATTTGTGACACTTTATAATTAATAGTTTATGAAATCCCACTCTCTACTATGTATGCTTCTTCAGAATGCAGAGATCAGGCTTTTGTCCCCTGGACTAGTCTTTTATCCCTTTTTCCACAGCATGGTTAAAAAAAAGAAAGTGTACAAGTTTCAGAACTCAGGCAACCTTCTCCATTTTAATCCCTTCTCTACTTAATGGCTCAGGGCAATTAGCCTTTCTGGGCTTCAGGTATAACTAAGGATAACAATTTCCTACAAATGTGAAATTAAGCAAAGATTGATACATAGAAGGCCTTCCTGTAGTTTCCCCTCAAATTTTAAACCCCTGCAGTGTAACTTCTCCAAACATCTGCTGAAACAAGTTATTTCAAAGGTCAGTAATGACCTATAATTGACCTGGGCCCAGGCAGGTCTTCCTAGGGCCACCAGCAGGAAAGATTTCACAATAGGAGGCCAGGTGTTTTTGAAAGAATGTTTATTAAAGCTGGAGATGGTGAAACAGAGGAAGAGCTTAAGGTAGCACAGCAACAGGAGAAAGTCAGGGGAAAGGGGGCCTTGGAGACAGGTTCAGGCAGTTAGCCCCTAGTTGTTGCCACCTACCACTGCTCTCCTGGTTGCAAGTCTCCTGGGGTCCCTTGGAGTTTAGGAGATGCATGCCTGTGGAGAACTTGGGGAAGGAAAAGGTGCCTGTGTGCTCCTGGGAGGAAGAGTGAGAGCTGGATCCTTTTGTCTTGAAGCTTTTAATCTTTCTTTAGCTACAGGAATCCTAGAGGAGGTGTCCGGGGAGGGTCTTAACAGAATATTTGTTTTTCATAAGTGTTCTTCAATATGTTGATTTATCAGATGTGTGTAAAGGGGCCACAGTTATTTTCTAGTTAGTTTTGTTTTTAAAGAATGTCATTGAAGAGGGACTGGGACTAAGGGTGGTCTGCCCTGGGACAGTCTGGAATGTGTAAACCATTTGCTCCTAAGTGTCCTTGGTTAGGGAAGATAAAACCTTGTGATTTATTAGCTGACTGTAAATTGCTCAAATTGTTTGGCCTTGTCTAATTATTTTGTCTCAGTTTCCCTTATTCCACTTATCAAGGAATTTCCCTAGCTTCTTACTGTCCTGCCTCATAATCACTAAATCCAGTGATCCGTTCTGATGCTTAGGTATATGTATAAGAAGGAAACAAAATACTTATGTGTGTGTGATTCTCTCTTTAAGCAATCTCTAGCCAGGCTACTCTGAGCCCTTTCTCTACTAGGCCTTACATTAGTCTATAAAGACTTGAACAAACACTAACATTTTCTAACAGCTCCATCCCTAGGATCACCCTGCCCACCCTTAAAATATCTTCCTGGGAAAGTTCCAGGTTGCCAAAGAATTTACCTTTTGTTCCAGGCAAGATAGGGTCTCTGTCTTCCAGCCTAGTCGGAGGGTAGGAGCCTAACTTCCATCAGTTTCACTTAAACTCAGATGTGTTTCATGGGGACCAAATCCTCCTTCCTGCTTTTTGTAATTTTCAACTTCCCCTACTCTGTGAACCCCCACTCACCTCCTCCCTGTTCCCTCATTCTCTTTTTAAACTGCCCAGTTGCCTCTACAAATCAAAGTTGAGTTGAGTTTATGCTGGACTGTTTTCCCTACTATAGTAGTATATTACTGATTAAAATCTCTCCTGACCACTTTAATTAGCGTTTGACTTTATCTTTGAACACACACACACACACACACACACACACACACACACACACGGCTGGCATGGGTCTCTGCTCCACTTAAGGTTATCTAGGACAGCTCCAAGGCTGAACACTTGGCTCATCACAAGTCTCTCTCACTTGCAAGTTTGCCATTTGGTGCTGGCTGTCAACTAAGACTTCAGGTGAAGTCCATAGGCCTTCTCCATGTGGACTGAGCTTCCTTATAACATGGCAGCTGGCTGCCAAGTCATGTCCTTGGAAGTGACACAGCATCACTTTCAGTGCGCTGTATTTATACAGGCAGGCATAGGCCAGCTGAATTTCAAGGGGGAAGGGAAGTATCTCCAATTCTAGATGGGAATGTGGCAAGGTTCTGGAAGAGCACATGGGACACAAAATACTACTCTGACCACTTTTGGAAAATAAAATCTGCCATAGTCGTCATCTCATAGCCTGTGACTTCATTCTTATCTCTTTCTACTTTGTATTAGTCATTTTCTTTTTAAAATCCTCACCCAAGGATATTTTTCCATTTACTTTCAGTGGGAGGGAGGGAGGAGAGAGGGGCAGAGAGAGAGAGAGAGAAAGAAACACTGATTCAAGATCACATTAATTGGTTGCCTCCCACATGATCAGACCAGAGCCGGGGTACGCAATCAAGATACGTGCCCTTGACTGGAATCGAACCTGTGACTCTTTGGTTCACGGGCCAAGGCTCTAACCACTGAGCCAAACCAGCCAGAGCAGTCATTTTCATACTTGTCTAATGTCCGCTAGCTACACCACAATAAAATTCTGGTTGGCAGGGAGGTTCTTAACTAATTTTTGTATCTTCCACAGTAACCTACAAATGGTTGATTTAAATATAGTTTTGACACGAAGTTCATGAATATAACATCCTGTCAATAAAAATGCACTAGATTGAAAATCTAATTGTCAGAAGGAAAAGAATAGCCTGCACCTCTCTTTACTGCCTATTTCTGGGACAGCTCCATATTTCAAGTAAAAGCCTGGGAATAAGCTTTGACACTCCAGATAGCTTTTATTAATAATCCTTCCAACATTCTTCAGTCTTTCTTCTATTACACACACTCATGACTTTTCTTGTATAACGACATATGCCACCTAATGTACATATATTAAAAATATCACCCTTCCTTGACCTCCCACACTGTTCTAGTATACCAAACAAAAATATTTCTCTAAGTCAAATGCTGTATCTTCCATAGATTCTTAATCCATTGAGTATAAGGGGAACCTATTTTATCTTTTACCCTTATGTGTTTCTATTGTCCAGAACAATGCCATATATGCAATAGGTGTCCAATAAACTATTTATTGAGGAAATATTTACTCTTATAGGGTCATTTCTTTCTTTTCTTCAGTTATGGATGGTTCTCCATTTGAGTCAAAGAAGACATTGGGAAACAGCACTAAAGTAATATACTTTTTTTCTTTATCTTTTTTGTTTTTATTACTCACTAGAGGATATTTTTCTGTTTCTTATTAGATAGAGTGGGAGGGAGGGAGACAGACAGAGACAGAGAGAACCATCGATGAGATAGAGACACACTGACTGGTTGCCTCCCGCACAACCTAAGGCTGGGGATGGACCGCAACCAAGGTGCATGCCCTTGACTGGAATTGACCCGTGACTCATTTGTCCCCAGGCTGATGCTCTAACTGCTGAGCCAAACTAACCAAGGCTACAGTAATATACTTTTTTTTTTATCCTCACTTGAGGACATTTTTTGCATTTATCTCAGATACAGCAGGAGGGAGGGAGGGGGAAAGAGAGAAAGAGAAACATCGATGTGAGAGAGACACATGGAGTGGTTGCCACCCACACAACCCCAACCGAGGCTGGGGACAAACTGCAACCGAGGTATGTGCCCTTAGTGGGAACCAAACCCCAGACTCTCTGGCCTGCGGGCCGACGTTCTAACCACTGAGAAAAATTGGCCAAGGCTACAGTAATATACTTTTTTTTCTTTTTATTGATTTTAGAGCAAGAGGAAGGAAGAGGGAGAGAGAGATGGAAACATCTCTGAGAGAGAACATCAACTGGCTGCCTATTGCATGCCTCCCACTGGGGATTGGGCCCACAACCTGGGCATGTGTCCCGACCGGGAATCAAACCAGTGACCTCTTAGTGTTTGGGTCAATGCTCAACCACTGAGCCACACCGGCCAGACTACAGTAATATACTTTTATTAAAAGTTTTAAAAATGGGAGATTCCAAAATGGCAGAGGAGTGAATGGAAGCTACATAGACCATCTCCCAGGACCAAACTGGAATTACAACTAAAATAAAGACAAATTGTTGGGAAAAAATAACAGAAAGTTGCTGGAGAAGACCCATATAACCACAGTCACAAAGAGGACACAAAATTGAGCCTGGTAGGAACTGCAGAGACTAGAGAGGCGAGAGGGCAGGATGGGAGCCCACGGACAGCAGCTGTGTTAGCTGTGAGCAGCTACCTCAGGGTTAAAATTTCAAGCTGGCTCCACAGTGCAGAGAGCCAGGAAAGAGCACTAAATTAGCTATAGCCACTCACCTTGGGCTCCGGCAGAGGAAGGGCAGGCTGGACTGGAACTGTGTGGAGAGACTCGGGAGCTGGGGGAGCTGGGGGAGCTGGGGCAGCAGGGGGAGTTTTTTGCTGAATCACTCCCTCATGGGACAGTAGCTATCTTGCTTGAAGGCCCCTTCCCAGAGCCCCTGAGAGAAGCAACAGCCCCTTGCTCAGGAATTTAACACCACCCAGCCAGGCCAAAAAAGGCAAATTGAGGTTCATTAGCAGTGAGCAAACACCTGCCCAACCCTCCAGAAATCTTCTTACTCTGAACATCTGAGGGATTTTTTTCATTCAGCTGAGGGCTAAACACAAGGCTCATCAAATAACTGAGAATAATAGCCTCCAGACACAAAGCTAGAAGATAAATGAACTTTTCCTGGGCTTGCAAATCTACCCAGGAAAGTAAGACTTGACAGTGGTGTTTAAAGTGGGTTCAGCCACACTCATCCAAATCCAGTAAAGGGAGCCACAAACAGCAGAACACCAATACCCACAGGGAAATTTGGCAGGCTCCAACACCCATTGAGACAGTCAAAAAGATGAAACAAAGAAACAAATCCCAAATGAAAGAACAAGAATATTGGACAGATGATGAAATAAATGAAAGGGAATTGAGCAAGATGTCAGAGGGCGAGTTCAGAGTAATAATCATGAGGAAGCACAACAACATAAGTAAAGATATACTGTAGAAGCATTAAAAACCAATCAATTAGAAATGAAGAATGACATAGCAAAAATAAAGAACACATTGGAAGGAACAACCATCAGAGTAGAGGAGGCTGAGGATCGGATCAGTGAATTAGAAGACAGGGTAGAAAAAACTTCCCAGAGAATCAAAAAGAAAAGCCAATTAAAAAACAGAAAGACAGCCTAAGAGAACTCTGGGACAATATGAAACAATACAACATCCGCATAATAGGAGTTTCAGAAGAAGAAAAAAATGAGCAAGGGTTAGAGAATATATTTGAAGAAATAGTAACAGAAAACTTCCCTAACATGGTGAAGAAAAAAGGCATACAAGTACAGGAAGCACAGAGAGCCCCAAGTAAGAAGAACCCAAATGGGCACACACCAAGACACATAATTAAAATGCCCAAAATTAAAGGCAAAGAGAGAATACTAAAGGCAAGAAGAGATAAGCAATTGGTTACCTACAAAAGAACCCCCATAAGGTTATCAACTTATCAACTGACTTCTCAAAAGAAACACTACCAGCCAGAAGGGAATGGCATGAAGTAATCAAGGTAATGAAAAACAAGGATCTGAATCCAAGACTACTCTATCTAGCAAGACTGTCATTCAAAATAGAAGATGAAATAAAGAGCTTCCCAGACAAAAAAAGGCTGATGGGAAATATTAGCACCAAACCAGCACTGCAAGAAATATTAAAAGGACTGCTGTAATTAGTAGAAGAAATAGGATGAAAAATATAGCCACAATAAACCAAAATGGCAATAAATAAGCACATATCAATAATAAACTTAAATGTAAATAGATTAAACACACCCATCAAAAGACACAGAGTAGCCCTGGCCAGTTTGGCTCAGCGGTTAGAGCTTTGGCCCACAGACCAGAGTTCCGGTTTCAGTTCTGGTTAAGGGCACATACCTCGGTTCGTACCCGGCCCCAGTGGGGGTCGTGCAGGTGGCAACCAGTTGATGTCTCTCTCTCACATCGATGTTTCTCTCTCTCTTCCTCCCTCTCTCCTTCCAACTCTATCTGAAGGTAAATGCAAAAATGTCCTTGGGTGAAGATACCAAAAAAATAAAAAATGAAAATAAATTAACAAAAGAAAGCATGACTCATATATATTTTGTTTACAAGAGACCCACCTCACAACAAAAGACTCACATGGTTGAAAGTGAACAGATGGGAAAAAAAATCTTCCAAGCAAATGGAAAGGAAAAAAGAGCTGGGCTAGCAATACCCAAATCCTATGAAACAGACATCAAAATGAAGGCCATAACTAGAAACAAAGAAGGCCACTACATAATATTGAAAGGATCTATCCAACAGGAAGATAGAACCTTGGTAAACATACATGCACCCAACATAGGAGCACCAAAATATATTTTAAAATTTCTGAAGGACTTCAAAAAAAAAATTGACAGCAATACAATCATAGCAGGGGACTTCAACACACCACTGACATCACTGGATAGATTCTCTAGACAAGAGATTAACAAGAATAAAGAGACTCTAAATGATGCAATAGATCAAATGGACTGAATAGATATCTACAGAGAATTACACTGGAAAATTGCATAATTCACATTCTTCTCAAGTGCATATGGGACATTCTCAAAAATAGACCACATGTTAGAACACAAACTAAGTCTCTACAAGTTCAAGAAGATTGAAATCATATCAAGCACCTTCTCAGGTCACAATGGCTTGACACTAGAAATCAATTACAGCAAAAACATTTAAACCAAGGAGGCTAAATAGCATATTATAAAACAACTAATGGGTTACCAAGGAGATCAAGGAAGAAATTTAAAATGTTCCTGAAACCAATGAAAATGAACACACAACAACACAAAATCTATGGGACACAGCTAAAGCAATCCTGAGAAGAAACTTCATAGCACTACAGGCCTACCACAGGAAACAAGAAAAATTTCTAATAGACTATCTAACCTCACAACTTAAAGAACTAGAAAGCAAACAAAAAGAAAAATCCAGAGCAAGTAGAAGGAAAGAAATAGTAAAGGTCAGAGGAGAAATAAACAACATAGAGACCAAAAAAACAATTCAAAAGATCAATGAAACAAAGAGCTGGTTCTTTGAAAAGGTAAACAAGATTGATGGACACTTAGCTAGACTCACCAAGAAACAAAGAAAGAGGACCCAAATAAACAAAATCAGAAACAAAAAAGAAGTAACAACTGACATCACAGAAATACAAAGGATCATTAACAAATGCTATGAACAATTATAAGCCAACAAATTGGACAATCTAGGCAAAAAGAACAAATTTCTAGAAAAACATAGTCTCCCAAAACTGAACTGGGAAGAGATAGAAAACTTGAACAGACTAATAACAACTAAGGAAATTGAAGATGTAATCAAGACTCTCCCAGCAAACAAAAGCCCAGGCCCAGACGGCTTCATGGGAGAGTTTTACCAAACATTCAAAGAAGAACTAACACTCATTCTCCTCAAATTATTCCAAAAAACTTCAAGAAGAAGGAAGACTTCAAACTCGTTTTATGAGGCCAGCATAATTCTAATTCCAAAACCAGAAAAAGACACTACAAAGAAAGAAAACTACAGGCCAATATCCCTGATGAACATAAATGACAAAATCCTTAACAAAATATTAGCAAATCGGATCCAGCAATACATTCAAAAAATTACTCACCATGATCAAGTGGGATTCATTCCAGGGATGCAAGGCTGGTACAATATTCGCAAATCAATAAATGTGATACACCACATAAACAAAATGAAAGATAAAAACCATATGATCATATCAATAGAGGCTGAAAAAGCATTCAACAAAATCCAGCACCCATTTCTGATAAAAATGCTCAGCAATGTGGGAATAGAGGGATCATATCTCAACATAATAAAGGCCATATATGAAAAACCTACAGCCAACATCATACTCAATGGGCAAAAACTAAAAGTATTTCCCTTAAAAACAGGAACAAGACAGATATGCCCACTTTCGCCACTCTCATTTAATATAGTACTGGAAGTCTTAGCCACAGCAATCAGACATGAAGAAAAGAGATCCAAAGTGGAAAGGAGGGCGTGAAACTGTCATTATTTGCAGATGACATGAT
The DNA here is from genome assembly GCF_014108415.1 of Molossus molossus. NCBI lineage: Eukaryota > Metazoa > Chordata > Mammalia > Chiroptera > Molossidae > Molossus > Molossus molossus. The sequence continues at coordinate 143,875,242 of NW_023425344.1, forward strand.
ATTGTACATAAAAAACCCTAAAGACTCCATCAAAAATCTACTAGATTTAATAAATGAATTTGGCATGGTGGGAAGAAACAAAATTAACACCAAGAAATTGACAACATTCTTATACACCAATAATGAACTCGCAGAAAAGAGAAACTAAAAAAAATCCCATTTACCATTGTGGCAAAAAAATTAAGATGCCTAGGAATAAACTTAACCAAAGAAATAAAGGACCTATTCGCAGAAAACAACAGGTCATTGAAAAAAGAAATAGAGGAAGATATAAAAAAGTGGAAGCATATACCATTTCATGGATTGGAAGAATTAACATCATTAAAATGTCCATACTACCCAAAGCAATCTATAGATTCAATGCAATCCCCCTTCAAAATACCAATGACATATTTCAAAGAACTAGAACAAATACTCCAAAAGTTTATATGGAACCAAAAATACCTTGAATAGCCACAGCAATCTTGAAAATGAAGAACAAAGTAGGAGGGATCACAATACCGGATATTAGGTTATATACTACAAAGCCACTGTAATTAAAACAGCCTGGTACTGGCACAAGAACAGTCATACAGATCAATGGAACAGAACAGAGAACCCACAAATGGACCCAAGACAATATGCTCAATTAATACTTGACAAAGGTGGCAAGAGCATACAGTGGAATCAAAACAGCCTCTTCAATAAATGGTGTTGGTAAAATTGGACAGCTACATGCAAAAAAAAAAAAAAAAAAAAAAAATGAAGCTAGATCACCAACTTACACCATACACAAGAATAAGCTCAAAATGGATAAATGGCCTACATGTGACTTGTGAATTTATAAAAATTCTAGAAGAAAATATAGGCAACAAAATTTCAGACATCACACAAAGCAGAATTTTCATGGTTGCAATGCCTAAGGCAAGGGAAACAAAGAAAAAAATGAACACATGGGACTAAAAAGCTTCTGCACAGCAAAAGAAACAAGCATCAATGTGGAAAGGGAACCCACTATATGGGAGAGCACAATTGCCAAAGATACATCAGATAAAGGGTTAATTTCCAAAATATATAGAGTACACATACAACTCAACAAAAGGAAGACAAAGAACCTAATTAAAAAACAGGCAGAGGACCTAAAGAGACACCTCTCCAAACAGGACATACAAATGGCCAAGAGACATATGGGAAAATGCTCAGCATCACTAATCATCAGAGAGATGCAAATTAAAATGACTAGGAAGTATCACCTCATACCTGCCAGAATGGCTGCCATCAACAAATCATCAAACAACAAGTGTTGGCGAGGGTGTGGAGAAAAGAGGACTCTAGTACACTGCTGGTGGGAATGCAGACTGGTGCAGCCACTATGGAAAACAATATGGTGTTACCTCAAAAAATTAAAAATTGAACTTCCATTTGACCCAGTGATCCCACTTCTAGGAATATACCCTAAGAAGCCTGAAACACCAATCAGAAAGAATATATGTACTCCCATTTTTATAGCAGCACTAGGGTGGGGAGGGGGTTGGGAGGAGGGTGTCTACGGGGGGAAAAGGAGAAAGATCTGTAACAAAATAAATTAATAAAAAGTAAATACATAAATAAATAAAACAAAAAATAAAAGTTTAAACAATTTAACTGATTTGCAATTGGCAGTGGATGAAGAACAGTCTGCTTTAGATTGTGTTTCTTCAGATTTCAATACAAACATGACAATGAATTACTACTTCCATAGAGTAATTTAGGAGTTGCTTGTGTGTGATAAATATTGAGCATTTAAACATTTTTCTGCAAATTTCTCAAAAATATAATAGTTTTAGCATGAACCCTATGAGAAGCTGAAGATGAAAACCAAATATCCTGGTACATCCAAGCGAAATGTAGGTAAAGCTTGTCGAACCTCAAGACCTAAATGTCTTCATTCTTAAATCTGTGACTTCCTATGTTATCCCTAATTTCTATAAATCACATTTCCTCAATTTTGTGAAAGGGATACTGTTTCTATTGTCAGTCAAGAAATTTTAAAAATAATAAAACTTTAAAAGTAATACAATAGGCCTAAAAAAGGCTATGCTTTACAATATAGTATGCTTCCTTATAATACATGTATGGAAAATTGAGCCAAATAGTTCTTGTAAAGAATAAAATTTTATTTTACAAAAAATAGTGTGTCATTAAAATTTTTTTTTCTTGCCCTGGCAGGTTTGGCCCAGCAGTTAGAGCATTGGCCTGCGGACTAGGGAGTCCCGGGTTCCGTTCCCACTAGGGGCACGTACCAAAAAAAAAAAATGGTTTTTTTCTTTAATTTTTTTTTTAGACAGGAAGGAAAGGGAGAGATAGAAACATTGATGAGAGAGAACATTGATTGGCTGCCTCCTGCATGACCCCCACTGGGCATTGGGCCCACAACTTGGACATGTGCCCTGATTGGGAATCAAACCGGTGACCGCTTGGTGCATGGGTCAATGCTCAATCACTGAGCCACACTGGCCAGGTATAATGTGTCATTTTAAGCAAAATTTAAAAGTTTTCATGGTGGTTAACATTTCCATTCACTGAATACCTAATTTCAGCTCCAGTCTTTATTGAATATGAAATTTAGTACAGATAGGTATAAATGGGATACAAATTATCAAATTTTTTAAAGCAATAAAGTAAAATATTTTTATTTGACTGTACTTTATATTTTTAATTCCATATTTTATCACGGGTGTTTTTTATTTGGAATTTTTCTTTTTCTTTTTTAAAATTTTTTCCCTTTATTAATTTGAGAGAGAGAGGAAGTGAGAGGGAAAGATAGAAACATCAATGAAAGAGAACATCGATTGGCCACCTCTTGCATGTCCCCTACTGGGGACCAGGCCCACAACCTGGGCATGTGTCCTGACCGGGAATTGAACCAGCCAGCTCTTGGTGCATGGGTTGATGCTCAACCACTGAGCCACACCAGCCGGACATTGATTTGGAATTTTTCAAATGGTCTCTTCCTGCAAGGGAATTCAAAATGCTGACCTGTGTTGCTATAGTGATTGAAAGACGGACAAGGTATGGCTCAAGCTGGAGAACATGAAACAAGAAACCATAAACAGACTTGTCAGGTATAAAGATAAAAATTTGGAGAGATCTACACTAAACTAAAAAAAAAAAAATCTAGTTTTCTCTCTCATTTTGGGTTTATACTTTTAAATCTTCTTAACTCAATAAACCAAGAGATCTGAAAATGACACTGTATTTTTTTTTTTTTTTTTTTTACTACTTTGATATACAACATTGATAACCGTTCTCATTAAATAGACATTTGTGCCCTGGGTGGTTTGCTCAGCAGTTAGAGCACGACCCTCAGATCAGAGAGTCCCAATTTGGGTTACTGCTAAGGGCACATACCTCGGTTGCAGTTTGTCCCCGGCCCTGGTTGGGGTCGTGTGGGTGGCAACCACTTGATGTGTCTCTCTCACATCGATGTTTCTCTCTCTCTCTCTTTCTCCCTCTCCCCCTCCTGCTCTATCTGAAGATAAATGCAAAAATGTCCTCAGGTGAGGATAAAAAATAAATAAATAAATAAATAAATAAACAAACAAACCTTTGTAATTTTAGTGATTAACATGAGTGGCATCAAGTTACATAACTTATAAGACTTGACAGAAAGGAAGCATAAGGTGTATAGGGATAAAAGGGATCTGAATACTCCAGAAATGTTAATTCAGTGCATTAATGTACACATTTAAGATGTGAACCATGAATATACTGCTCTGACCAGAACAACTTATACATTAATTCTGAAAATGTTACCAGTTGCCAGTAAAAGTGAAGAGGGCATTCCAGTGTCCTAGTACTTTACCCATCATTTCTAAGAAAAACAACATCACAGCACAAGAATGGTCAATGGTATGGCCTCTGTAGCACCAAGCCATGCAAAGCTGCACAGTTTGCTGCTGTTAAGTTAGGTTTCCAGTACAATTTAACTTCTGAATAAGGGAGTAGGTTGGTGATCCCTAGAAATCCCCAAGTTCCTGGCATTGGGAAGTTCCTGCTGTCAAAGTTAAAGTACACCTTAACTGCCACAAATAAACACCACACCGCAGCAGTGACTTTTAGAGGCAAGACTGACTAACCAGAGGCTGAAATCCCCTTATCAGACACCCAAAGTCAACTAAAAATATGAAAATATCACTGAAAAAGCAATTTAGGAAAGATACTATGGCAAGGCAGACCACACATCAATTTCATTGCAACTAAAACTCCTTAACTTAATAACACAATGAGAAAAGATCACACCCAGAGATTTGCATTTAATATATTTAAAGACAATGGGTAAAACAACAATCTTGAAAAACATAAATCAGGAATAATATCAATTGCTACAGTGTTCGGTGAAATGTTTTTCACAGTGGCTAGAAGACAACACCAAAAATGACATAAACGAAAATATTGGACTTTGAATAAAGAAGGGGAAAATGAATATAAATGACATGCATTAAATAAATTGAGAGGTAATTTTGAGTTAATCTATATGTAGCTATAAAGTCAGGCTAAAGAACTTTCCTAAGCATATACAGTTAATGAGAAACAGTAGAGTCTGAAAAATCTGGATTATGACCTAGCTCTATAAGTCACTAAGATCTAAACAAATTTAACATGATTGTATTTTTAAGAATATAGAGTACTTGTCAGATTTATGTCTTGATTCCCTTGGCTATTCCACATATTCCAGATTAAACTGCCCTCATGAGACCCACCATCTTAGAGGCATTTCATGTTACCTAATAGAAAAAGAAGAGAGTAGAGGAAGCAGGCCTTTTTCTTTTATGGCGGTTTTCTTAACAGGAAGTTGTATTTCTTTAAAATACACCATTAAGCAAAAGTCTTGGAGAGGATATCTTCATGCTGCTTCAGGTGAATGGTACCAATTCCTACAGCAGGTACTGGCAAAGGGGGTCGGCTCACAAGGCGGAGCTGTCATTGGAGCAGAAAAGAAAGAAAGTGACATTGTGACCCAATCAGAGCTCTGCTTAGTTCACCCAAGGAGGTGCCTGTATTTCTCTTAGCTTGTTTAACACAAATCACCTTTTTGGAAAAATAATGACTTCCATGGAATAGATTGTCTCAACTAAAAACCAACTAAATCCCAGGCATAATAAGGTAATATAAATTCTCGAATTTATTCTATTTTTCAATAACTGTTAGTTGGTTTTAGCCATCGAGTGCCTAAATAGAGCTATTTATATGTGAAAATTATTTGGGCATAGCCAATTAGTATCAAATGAGGGAGCAGAGTTCTAACCAAAGCAGATTAGGAAGATAAAACAGAAGCACAATTGCTTTTCTCGTTGTTTTTCCCTTCCTACAGCATAATCAAGAAGAATTTGGCCTTTGAGGGATCCCAGCTGTGTAGATGGGCCTGGAACAAGCATCATTGGGTGTCTTTACTCTCGTATTGTAAAATAAGCCTGCTTGTCACTCAGCTCCCCCATGGCTTGGATGTTGACCTTTAGGACAAGAATGCTGAGTAGGCTAGTGAGACAGTACTCCACAGGTAAGGACTTTTTATTTTTATACAATACTAGTTGGTACACATAGCTTGCTAAGTACTCAGCATTTTATTTAGAAAGAATAGCCTAAACTAGACTTTATTATTTTAGTTTGTCTTTAAAAGAATTGCATTGATAATAGGGAATAAAACCATTTGCTGACACTCTAGGAAAAACAAGATACAAAAACACCGTAAGAAAGGCAGAGATAGTACCTTGCAGGCCAGTTGCTTTTCGAACCTTGGCGAAACAAAACCCCACGGACCCATGTTCTGAGGTTCCTCCTGACTCCAAATAAAATCTATAAGAGAAGAAAATCCATCTCAGTACCTCAAGTAAACATATAAAACATAAACATACACAGACACACACCCACATACTATATACATATATATGTATACACACACACATTTTCCCAAAATGGCATAGTTCTTCTTGTCTTCTGTATGTGTGTGTGTGTGTGTGACAAATGCATAGTAATGTATCCTTCAGCACAAACATGATACAGGACAATTCTATCAACCCCCCCAAATTCCCTTATCTTGTCCCTTTGTACTCAACTCCTTCTCCTACCCCCAACTTCTAGCAACCACTGATCTTTTCTCTACTCCAATAGTTTTGCCTGTTCCAGAATATCAGATAAATAGAATCATATAGTATGTAGGCTTTTGGATCTGGTTTCCTTAAATTAGCAAAATCCATTTTTTATTTTGCCCACAACAATAGTTCACTCTTTTATTGTTGAGTAGTATGACCTTGAATATGGATGTACCACAGACTGTTTATTCACTCAGGGGTGGAAGGATATTTTGGTTGTTTCTAGTTTGAGGCAATTATGAATAAAGCTGTTATAAACATTCACATGCAGATCTTTCTGGGGACATGTTTTCCATTCTCTTGGGTAAACACCTAGGAGTGGGACAGTGGGGTGGTATGGTAACTCTATGTGTAACTGCATAAGAAACTGACAAACTGTGTTCCAGGTTGGTGGTACCAGTTTGCATTTCCACCAGCAGTGAATGAGGATTATAGGTGCTCCACATCCTCATCATCACTTGATATTATTGATTTGTTGTTTCGTTCTCATTTTAGCCATTTGAATGGGTATGCAGTCATATCTCATTTTGACTTAATTTGCATTTCCATTATCACTAATTATCCTAAGCATCTTTTCATATAGTTTGCATCTGGTTCTTTGGTAAAGTGCCTGTTTAGTTCTTTTAAAATTTGATTATATATTTTCTTACTGTTGAGTTTTAAGAGCTCTTTAAGTACTCTCGATAGTCCTTTGTCAGATATCTGTCTGCAAATATTCTCTCCCAGTTTGTGATTTGTCTTTTTATTTTCTTTGCATTGCCCTTCACCGTGCAAAGGTTTTTCATTTTGATGAAGTCCAATTTATTCTTTTATGGAACATGCTTTTGGTGTTATATCTAAGAACTTTTTTCCTAACCCAAGGTCACAAAGATTTTCTTCTGGAAGTTTTGTAGTTTCATATGTAGGTCTATAATCAATTTTTATTTAATTTCTGTAAGGTGCATAAAGACATCCAATTATTCCAGCTCCATTTGTTGAAAGGCTTGTCTTTTCCAATTATAGTTGATTTATCATAAATGATAGTGATTCCCTCCAAACTCTCAAGAAATTAGATGTCTTAGATGAGAGAAGGGGAGACTAAGAGAAACACCAAAAAAAAAACCATGAAGACACTGGCTCTGGAAGAATTCTTTTCATATTTCCAGATTACACAAGATCCAATTTTCTAATAACTCTGCCCATAACCTCTTTTCATATGCAATAGTTCCAACAGGTTTCAGAAATCTGAAAATCAAAGAGCCCTTTACCTTTAACATGTTTGTATTTGCTCATTTCCTGTTGTAATGAGTCCAGTGGGAAAGGGCAGAGTTCCTCTATTCGGATAATAGCAAACTCACGCTTCTTGGCCTCCAAAGATTCTCTTTGCTTCAGCAGAGCATAGAAGTGTTTGCCACAGCAGAACACTAGACTCTTAACACTGTTAGATAGAAAAGGGACAGGAGGGTGGGGAGAAATATCTTAAAGTAAGAATTGTATCAGAGGAAAAGGGAGGCCACGTAAATCTAAATGCTTTACTAATAAAGTGGTGGGGCTCTGTAGTTGGGTTCAGTAATATGTAACACCTGGCAAGCCTTCTTTAGCAACATATGCCTCCAAAGTTCACTCTTCCATGCACATCCTAACTCCTACCCAACTCACTTAAAGGACTTAGATAAGAAGGGAGGACATTTGGGTCACTTTGGTTTCCTTAACATATGCTAGTTTTCCCACCAATTAACATGCTACTGCTGAGTATGAACAGAAATATACATCAAATTACTTTTTTGGATCCACAGATGAATCACCAATAACCGGTTTGAATGTTGTTCCTGGTGCCATTTCTTGGAGACTTGACACAGCTGCCTAGGAAGAGGGGAAAAGCCACAAATCTATCAAATGGTGGAAAGCACCTGAAGATACTTTTACTTATTAGGGATCTTTACCAAGAAACAGTATCAAAATTCTCATCTAGGACTATAAGTAAACATATGTATTAATAAATACAATAGCTTTCCAAAAAAAAAAAAATTCAGTTCTGAATACTTCAGAATAAATTATTTTCCTGAAGTTAAGTAAGATTGTCTTTTGTCTGGTGCCACAATAAAATTTTAAGAATCAATACTTCAGTTTGATCATACAACTTTATTGTTAATAAAAAGTATTCTTTCATTTTTTGGAATTAGAAACATTTTATAGAATGTTTATTGTGAACTAAAACAGCTAAGCTAGGGCAACTATTTCTCTCCAAGTTTTTTATTATAATTTATAAGTGAATATATCTGTGATGAAAAGAAATTTCAACTTCCTGTCAAGATAGTAGCGTAAGTAAGCGCGGTATTACCTCCTCCCACAACCACATCAAAATTACAACTAAACTACAGAACAACCACCATTCAGAACCACCAGAAATCGAGCTGAATGGAAGTCCTACAACTACAAAATTAAAGAAGAAGCCACATCAAGACTGGTAGGAGGAGCAGAGGTGCGGACAGGCTGGTCCCACACCCACGTGTGTTGGATAAAAATCTGGAGGATACCTTGGCTGAGGGGTCCCACACTAAGCACGTAGGTCAGGGTTCCAGTGCCAGGAAAAGGAATCCCCATAACTTCTGGCTGTAAAAACCAGCAGGAACTGAGGCTGAGGGAGGCTGAGGCTGCTGGTGCCCCAGGCAGCTCCTCTTGGTCCCTCTAAGCTTGGAGGGGAGGCAACTTGAAAGGCACCAGAGAAATACAGGGAAGAACTGAGCTGTTTGGCCTCAAGACGAAGGCTAGGGAAGCAGCTTTCTCTCAGAGAGTCTGCTGGCCGAGATCTCTGTTCCTTTGGTGACCCCTTCCTGGGACTGCAGAGGGCCGCCATATCTGGGACTCCAGCAACCTGGATCACAGTGTTTGCCCCGCCCTGGTGATTCCCTGAGGCCCCACCCCACCCAACTTTTGGGCCCACCCAAACTGTTTCCAAAGGCTTTACCATAGGATTGGCCTGTCTTGGACCCTGCTTCAGATTTTCCTAAAATCTCTCAAAGAAGCAGCATCTGGTCTCAGTGAGTCCCATACCTCTTGTTAAGTGGACCCAGGCCTGGCACTAGAAGCAGCCAGCCTTGGTTCACAACTTGGCTTTTCCTAGGCACCTCCAAGCCCAGCACAAGAAGCAGCCATCTGCAGATCACTTTGTAGCTTAGGCCAGGTGGCCCTGGGTAGAACACAGGCAGTGGCTGACCTTGCCCCAGAGCCAGCACACCCAGTGGACAGCTTCAGACCACATTAAGGCACCACCACCCAACCACCTCTACAAGTGACACACTCAATGAGTGGACTCAGTGGGTACAGGAGCCCAGATGAAGTAAATCTTGCTCAATATGGTGGGCTCTACACAGCTGATCCTCCAAGGTAGTCAGAAGCCAGTGGTCAGTGGACAGAGTCAGTCCTTGCAGCTAATCAGCCTGAGTAGATCTCTCCCATTGACATGCAAGACTCACTTACAACAGAAGGGTGTACAGTACACACTATGGGTGCACCTCAAGGGCCCAGCTGGGGTGATCAGAGAGGCTATGCCTCTGGATCCTAAAGGACACCTACTACAACAGGCCACCCTATGAAGCCTAAGAGACATAGCAACTCTACCTAATACATAGAAACAAACACAGGGAAGCAGCGAAAATGAGGAGACAAAAAAATATGTCCCAAATGAAAGAAAAGAAAAAAAACTCCAGGAAAATAACTAAACAAAATGGAGATAAGCAATCAATCAGATGCAGAGTTCAAAACACTGGTTATAAGGATACTCAAGGAACATAGTGAGACATTCAAGGCACTTAGTGAGACCTTCAAAGAACTTAAGGAGAACTCCAAGGAACTTAGTGAGAACATCAACAACGTAAAAAAGAACAAGTCAGAAATGAAGGATGCACTAACTGAAATGAAGAATAATTTACAGGGAATCAATGATAAAGTAGGTAAAGCCAAGAAGCAAACCATTGATTTGGAATATAAGGAAGCAAAAAGAAAAAAAGAAGCCAAGAAAATGAGGATAGTGTAAGGAGCCTGTGGGACAACTTCAAGCATGCCAACATTCACATCATAGGGGAGCCATAAGGAGAATAGAGAAAACAAGAAATTGAAAACCTATTTGAAACAATAATGACAGAAAATTTCCCTAACTTGGTGAAGGAAACAGACATACAAGTCCAGGAAGCACAGAGTCCTAAACAAGATGAACCCAAAGAAGTCCACAACAAGACACATCATCATCAAAATGCCAAAGGTTAAAGACAAAGAAAGAATCTTAAAAGCAGCAAGAGAAAAGCAGTTTGTTACCTACAAAGGAGCTCCCATAAGACTGTCAGCTGCTTTATTAAAAGAAACTTTGCAGGCCAGAAAGGAGTGGCAAGAGATATTCAAGGTGATGAAAAGCAATGACCTACAACCAAGATTACTCTATCCTGCTGTAAAGGACAAACACATGACCTTGCCCCCTGGATTTTAAGGGAATGGCAAGAACTATCTGCTAATAAATAACCACTGCATTGTATAGATAACCATTGCTTTGTGTACACAGAAACTGATTGTTCCCTCAGGCATAACAGCTAACTGCAAATATCTGTTTCTATACGTGCTTCCTTGCTCGCATACCCTTAATCCAAATTCCTTAACAGGGGCTAAGACAGCTATATAAGCAACCCTCCCCCTGAGCTCGGGGCTGCTCTCTCCTCTAAGTAGGATGGGACAGTCCCCGCGCGGCTAATAAAGCTCTCTTAATTTGAACCCAGTTCGGAGTCTGAGTCTGGTCTGTCTCATTGGTCTACAACATTTGGAGGCCCCAGCGAGATAGACAAACGAGGTCCCCCACATCAGTGGGTTGACCTCCTCAGACTCCAGGAGACAGGTCCATCCCAGGAGCGGACGGGTGGTCTAGGGGAAGGCCTCGGAGAAGACGTTCCTCCACCCCAGACGCTGTTCTGCCCTGGAATTGTCTCCACTCCAAAATTCCATCTAGAGAGATCTGGAAACCCTGGGCCCAGGTTCGGTTTGGCAGATGGGACATCCCTCAGATAAGTCTGTTTCTGAAAACTCTGCAGAATGAGGGGAAGTGGATCTGCTGAACGCAGCACAGAGATCCTGCCCCAGGGCCATAGCGAGACTGTCGCTTTTGGCCCCGGTTTGGTTTGTCTCGTGTTTTGTCTGTCTTATTTGTCCTTATTTGTTTGTCCTGTGTTTTGTGTTTTATGTTTCTGTGCTGTGCCAGCCTGTGTTCTTCAAAATGGGTCAGGGACCTTCAGGACCTAGGACCCCTCTTCAATGTCTCCTTAATAACTTCTCAGACTTTTCCAAGCGCGCCTCAGGTTACAGCATCTCAGCCGACCCTGGATTCTCACGCACTTTGTGCGAATTGAAGTGACCCACTTTCCGGGTCAATTGGCTCTCCCAGGGCACTTTTCACTTAAGCTCTTTGTTCGCAGTTTGAGGTGTCATCTACAGGACTCCCGGACACCCAGACCAAACTCCTTACATCGATGTTTGGATTGACCTAGCTAATGACAAGCCTAATTATATTAAGAAATGTTTGTGCCCTAACAGGGAGAAGATTTTAATTGCCCAGCTTCCATGGAAGCCTCAGAAGCCCTCGGCTCCTGCTCCCTCCCAAAGGCTTTACCCTGTTCTTTCAGGTCCCCCAGAAGATCCCCTCACTGGCCCTGTGGGGCCACCCCCTTATCGGTCTCCGCCACCTGCCACTGCCGTGCCTGGAGAGGCTGAAGCCCTTCAGCCGCTCAGTCCTTCCCATACACGTGGCTGCACCCCTTATAACCCTCCTCCACAGGAGCCAGACTCCTCGGCTGCCATCCTGCCCCTCTGTCAGGTTGCTCCACCACCGGGTGGAGACCAGACTCGGCCCTTCATGGTTTATGTCCCCTTTTCAGTTGGAAACAACAGAACCCTTCCTTCTCTGATAAACCCCAAGGTTTAATCTCTCTCCTAGAGACAGTCTTCCACACCCATCAGCCCACTTGGGATGACTGTCAGCAATTGTTGCAGGTCCTGTTCACCTCCAAGAAGAGGGACAGGATCCACAGAGAGGCAGCAGAATTTGTCCTCGGGACAGACGGCCAACCCCTCACAGATCCGGCCCAGATAGGAGCCTACCTCCCAACTACCTAACCCAATTGGGACCTGAACACTGATCAAAGTAAGGAGGCTTTAACCCAGTATCGCCAATCTCTACTTCAGGGCCTCCGTGGAGCAGCCAAAAAGCCAACTACTCTGTCTAAGGTAAGCGAGACTGTTCAAAGCTCAGGGGAATCCCCAGCGGCCTTTCTTGAACGTCTCATGGAGGCTTATCGCCTCTTTACTCCCATAGACCCGGAGGCCCCTGAGAATAGACGGGCAATTAATATTGCTTTTGTCACCCAGTCGGCCCCAGACATTAGGGAGAAACTCCAGAAATTAGAGGGTTTTGAAGGAAAGAATCTTAGTGAGTTAGGTGAAATAGTTCAGAGAGTATTTAACAACCGGGACGACCCAGAAACGGCAAATACTAAAAAAGTCACAAGATTAATCATAGCCGCTCTTCAAGAGAATTAAAAAGGGCAACGGGGAAATAGGCCTAAAAACATAGGGCCGAACCCACGGAGACCTAGGCAACGATCTCGACCACTTCTTGACCCTAACCAATGTGCCTACTGCAAAGAATATGGTCATTGGAAAAAGGACTGCCCTAAAGGGGGGGCCCAATAGAAACCTAAGGACCTCATTCTCTTAGAAGACACTGAATGAGGGGGTCGGGGCTCCTACAGATTAGACCCCCGGGAGCCCAAGGTAACATTACAAGTTGGGGGCCAACCTGTTGAATTTCTAGTTGATACTGGAGCCACCTTTTCTGTTTTAAAAGAGACCACAGGGCCACTCTCATCTGAGAAAACGCCAATTGTAGGGGCAACAGGGAAGTCCCAATCCTACCCTTGGACTACAGTGAGAATAACTGACCTAGGCAAAGGAACTATCACTCATTCCTTCCTAGTCATGCTGGACTGTCTCTACCCCCTCCTTGGCCGAGATCTCCTCCAGAAATTGCAGGCCACGATCTCCTTCAAACAGGAGGGCTCCACCCTAACCCTCGGGGAACCGGCAGTCTCTCTCCTGCTCTCTGTGCCCCTATCCGAGGAATACCTCCTACTAGAAGAGCCTTTTAAAGAAACCTCTAATGCTGTTCTCGAAAAATGGAAAAAAGAAATACCGGGGGTTTGGGCAGAAACTAAACCCCCCTGGCCTAGCTAAGCATCAGGCTCCAGGTATAATACAACTAAGCAGCAATACCTCCCCCATTCATGTCCGCCAATACCCGATCTCCATAAAGGCCAAACTAGGAATAACTACGCATATTAATAGACTCAGAGAAGCTGGCATTTTAAAACCTTGCCAGTCGGCCTGGAACACTCCCCTCTTGCTGGTTAAGAAGCCTGGGACTGAGGATTTTAGGCCCATCCAAGATTTAAGGGAAGTAAACACTCGGGTGGAAACCATCTACCCCATGGTTCCAAACCCTTACACGCTTCTGAGCCGGATCCCTCCTAACCGTGTTTACTATACTGTCTTGGACCTCAAGGACGCCTAGTTTCCAATTCCCTTATCGCCTCTCAGCCAACCCATCTTCACCTTCGAATGGGTTGATCCGGAAGGGGGATTCTCAGGACAAATGACCTGGACCCGACTGCCTCAAGGATTCAAGAATTCTCCCACCATCTTCGATGAGGCCTTAAGCAAGGACCTCCAACTGTTCTGGGAAAGGTACCAACATGTCACCCTGATACAGTATGTAGATGATTTTCTTCTAGCAGCCGCTTCTCTTCCTGAATGTGAGGAGGCCTCGAAGGCACTCCTACTAGAGCTAGAACACTTAGGATATCGGTTCTCAGCCAAGAAAGCTCAATTATGCACCACCACCGCGACCTACCTAGGTTATGAACTCAAACAAGGAAAACGGTCGCTCTCCAATAGCAGGATCGAGGCGGTCATGAAAATCCCTACTCCCACAAACAAGAGACAGGTTCAGGAATTTCTTGGGGCTGTAGGGTACTGCCGCCTCTGGATCCCTAGCTTTGCCCAGATCACTAAGCCTTTCTATACCAGCACAGGGGGAAAAGGCAATGCCTTAATCTGGACTGAGATAGAACAACAGGCCTTTGAGAACAACGGCCTTAATGTCTGCACCGGCCCTGGCTCTGTCTGATATCACTAAGCCCTTTCAGCTCTTCATGTCTCTGAGACTCGAGGCATTGCCTAAGGGGTCCTAACCCAATCATTAGGGCCCTGGAAGAGACCAGTTGCCTACTTATCTAAGAGATTAGACCGGTAGCCTCCGGCTGGCCCAGCTGCCTGCGAGCCATAGCAGATACTGCTCTTTTAGTTAAAGAAGCATCCAAGCTAACCCTAGGGCAAGACCTCCAGATTTTTGGGGCACACTCTGTTGAGGCTCTCCTCAGGAGCCCTCCGGACCGGTGGATGTCTAACGCCCGAATCACCAAATACCAGGTACTCCTCTTAGACTCCTCCCGAATCCAGTTCCTGAAGACCTCTGCCCTCAATCCGGCCATCCTGCTGCCTGACAATGACCCTCAGGCTCCCTTTCATGATTGCTCAGACATTCTTGAGACTCTAACTAACCTGAGGTCTGACCTAACTGACAACCCTCTCCCAACTCCAGAGCATGCTCTCTATACAGATGGGAGCAGCTTCATCCGGGAAGGGGTCTGATATGCGGGAGCGGCGGTAGTCACGCAAGACAAGGTCATCTGGGCCCAGTGCTAGGGCACAGGACTTCAGCTCAGAGGGCTAAACTAATTGCTCTCACTCAGGCTATAAGATGGGCGAAAGGCAAGTCAGTAAACATGCCTTCGCCACAGCCCATGTCCACGGGGCCCTCTACCAAGAAAGGGGACTCCTAACCTCAGGAGGTAAACAGATCAAAAATAAAGAAATTCTTGTCCTCTTAAAGGCCATTTGGCTACCAACAAAAGTGGCCGTTATCCACTGCTGGGGCCACCATTTCTCCGACACCCCTGAAGCTAAGGGGAACGCCTTCGCCGATCAGACAGCCAAGGAGGCTGCCCTAAGACCAGTGGGGCCACTAGAGATCCTTCCAGTCCTTCCAGGGAAAAGCCTCCCCAAAGAGCCCTCCTATACCCAAGAGGAGGAAGAAACTTGGACAGAGGCTCAACTGTAACCAGGGGCCTCGAGGCTGGAGGCTTCTCCCCGACAGGAGGATCCTCTTGCCTGCGGCCCTAGGCCGAGAGCTGATCTCTCAGCTCCATCAGGGCACCGACCTGGGCAAGACTAAACGCTCCAGTCTCTAGCCTGGGACTTTTATGTCCCAAACCTCAACAGATGGATAGAACCTGAAATAAGGAGATGCCCTGCCTGTGCCCAAGTCAACTCTCACCCTCGGGAAACAACAGACCTCAGGATCTGAGAACAAGGCACAGCTCCTGGTGACCACTGGGAAATTGACTTTACTGAGGTCACCCCTGGCCAATATAGCTATAAATATCTGCTTGTTTTCATAGTTACCTACTCCAGCTGGACTGAGGCTTTTCCTACCAAGACTGAAGCTGCAACCACGGTAGCCCGGTTACTGCTCTCTGAGATAGTCCCCCAATTTGGCCTCCCTCTAGCTCTGGGGTCCGACAATGGCCTGGCATTTATTGATCAAACCACAAAATTGTTAGCTAAAGCTTTAGGGATTACTTGGAAATAGCATTGTGTCTACCGGCCTCAGAGTTCAGGACGGGTAGAGAGAATGAATAGGACATTAAAGGAAACTTTAACTAAACTCCACCTTGAGACGGGCGATAACTGGGTAAGGCTCCTTCCTTTTTCCCTCCTTCGTGTGCACTGTACCCCTTATCTTAAGGGTTTCACCCCATTTGAAATCATGTTTGGCCGACCTCCCCCTATTCTACCCAAAATCGGGGACGAGGTCTTAGCCAACCTATGTAACCATAACCTCCTCAGCTCTTTGCAGGCAATCCAGAGGCTGAGAGAACAGACCCGACAGCCAGCCAAGGACACCAGACCCCAACCGGGGACACCGCAGATATCAGCGCACGACTTCACCCCTGGTGACTGGGTCTGGATCAAGAAACATCAGCCTCCCTCGAGCCTCGCTGGACTGGCCCTTTTCCTGTTATCCTGACTACACCCACTGCTCTGAAGGTAGCAGGACGGAAATTTTGGATTCACCACACTCAGGTAAAGAAAGCACACCCTGAGCAAATACCTGAGCAATGGGCCTTACAGTGGACCGAGGATCCCCTGAAGGTAAAGCTCTCCAGGGTTTCCTCCTAGTCTCTTTCCTGACTGACTGCCAGTAAAGCACCTAACCAATTTAGATGCACTCAAGGGTGGCCACTGCTATGAAGGTACGGGCCCCCGCCTGACCCTCGGAGTCCTACAAGGACAGGGGACATGCTTCATCATCGGCAACTACGACCTAAGCTCTTCCCCTTATGCAGACTCATGTGGGGACACTACCACCCTAAGCCCATTAAGTCCCTCATCACAAGAGACTTGGGTCCCAACTGCACCCCCTGGGACTTGGTTTGCTTGCGCCTCAGGACTGACTCTCTGCGTCTTTCCTGTTGGAACCAAAGACTTATGTATTCTTGCTAACATTATTCCACAGGTTTATTTCTTCTCTGTTTGGCCTTAGGAGAAACCTGTTGCTTTTATGCTAACCAATCTGGTATTATTAGAGAAGGCATAAAATTAGTTATATAGTGACTAGATGAACGAGAACAGGCTCTATCCACCTCTAAGAATTGGTATGAGAACCTCTTTAATTGGTCCCCATGGCTCACTACTCTTATCACTGGCCTTGCGAGCCCCTTACTCCTCCTCCTATTAATATTAACTTGTGGCCCAATCCTGATAAATCGCTTAACGCAATTTTTTAGAGAAAAAGTACAGGCTGTTAAGCTCATGGTTCTTAGCACTCCCTATCAGAGGCTAGCCACAATGGAAGAAATTGAAGACACTTTAGAATCGAAGATTTGATTTAACCCTAAGACCAGTGGGGAATGTAAAGGACAAACACATGACCTTGCCCCCTGGATTTTAAGGGAATGGCAAGAACTATCTGCTAATAGATAACCACTGCATTGTATAGATAACCATTGCTTTGCGTACACAGAAACTGATTGTTCCCTCAGGCATAACAGCTAACTGCAAATATCTGCTTCTGTACGTGCTTGCTTGCTCGCATACCCTTAACCCAAATTCCTTACCAGGGGCTAAGACAACTATATAAGCAACCCTCCCCCTGAGCTCAGGGCTGCTCTCTCCTCTGAGTAGGATGGGACAGTCGCCCGCAGCTAATAAAGCTCCTTAATTTGAACCCAGTTCGGAGTCTGAGTCTTGGTCTACAACACTGCAAAGCTATCATTTAGAATCGATGGACATATCAAGAGTTTCCCAGATAAGAAATAGCTAAAGGAGTTCACCACCACCAAACCAGTATTATATGAAATGTTGAAGGGTCTTTTTGAAAAAGAACAAAATATGAACAATAAAATGGCAATTAATACATATCCATCAACAATTGAATCTATAAACAAAATGAGCAAGCAGAACAGAAACAGACTCAGATACAGATAACTTTTTGTTGCTTGCTAGATAGGTGGGAACTAGGGGGATGGGTGAAAAAGATAAAGAAATTAAGAAATACAAATTGGTTGTTAGACTGATGAATCTCAAAGGGAAGGGGGTAGGGAGGGCAGGATGAGATAAACCTAAGAACTTCTATGCATATATGCATAACCAATGGACACTGACAATAGTGTGGGGAAGGCAGAAGGGGGGTGGGATTGGGGAGGAGGGGTTTAATGAGGAAAAAGGCAGGGACATATGTAATACATCCAACAATAAAGCCCTGGCCAGTTTGGCTCAGCGGTTAGAGTGTCAGCCTGCGGTCCCGGAGAGACCCGGGTTCGGTTCCCGCTAAGGGCACGTACTTCGGTTGCAGTTTGTCCCCGGCCCTGGTTGGTCGTGCGGGTGGCAGCCACTCGATGTGTCCCTTCACGTCGATGTTTCTCTCTCTCTCTCCCTCCCACTCTATCTGTACAAAAAATGGAAAAATGTCCTCGGTTGAGGATAAAAAAAAAAAAAAAAAAAAAAAACAATAAAGATAAGTTAAAAATAGATATATTAATCTCATTAATGAGCTCAATTTAAATAAATGCTTGCTGCAAAGATCTGATGAGCCAAGGTTAGGGATTTGATCCCTTTTGTTATCATCTAGTTAGTTTCCCTACAGTCTAGTCTCAAATGGGTATATGGCATTTTGACTAGGCCATTGTGGGCAGCCACACTGATGCTGGGATATTGTGATATAACCTAAAATATTTATTAACTATTCAGCTATTCTTATTACTAATTAATTTGATCTTTCTCCATTCTGAACCAGATCCCTTTGTCAGTTCTTACTTCCCAGAGCAGGAAACAAAAGGAGTTGGGGTTCAGAGCTAGGTGGGATATCATGTTTGTCATGTGGCCAATCATCTCTAAATAGGCCATCAAAAGAAAGGGTTGACTTATACTCGGATAGATCATTTGTACCAATAATAAAAGTTTCAAAAGGAAATCAGAATTTAATAGCAATCATATAATTTTCAATTAATAAAAGAACTTATATGTTTAATAAAAATATTTGACTACTTAATAAGAGTACTTTTTCACTTGAAAATCTATAGGATAGCTATTGATTTTGTGTGTGTGTGTGTGGTATATGCCCCTAGCGGGAACCGAACTCAGGACTCTCTGGCCCACAGGCCACACTCACCCGCTGAGCCAAACTGGCCAGGGCACTGTTGATATTTTTTTAAGGCTCCCAAATAAGGCTTCTTTTATTTGATAATTTATATATTGGTCTTGGGGTAAGGGGTGAAATACTAGGGCAGAATATGAACTCTTATTCTCAGTTTCAAACAGCAAAAGAGATTCTTAATAAAATTTCTAATAGTTCACTTAATACTTGGTAATATACACAAATTATATTTAATATCATTATATTTGATATTGATTCTCAGAGTTAGAACTAGAGTAAGACAGGTGAGGTGCCCGGAGAGTAAAATTTAATGAGGCGTGTACTCTAGGATCACACAAGTGCTGATCATCGGAGGATCTCCTGACTCCCCTCCAAATGCTAGCACTGCTTAAAAATGCAACCAGTGAGAGCAACTCACTTGCAGCTTTCCTCAACACCCCTCAATTCTAAATTTACACTCTCCAACCTCTGTGCAAAGCACCAGATAGTCCTGAACAACCAAATCATAAATGACTTACTTCGCCTCAGCTGTAGCATCCAAATAAATGCAAGTTTTCAAATGTTCATCCTATTTAAAATGTTCATATAAAACTGAAAAAAGTCGAGCAGCTTACTAGTATTAATTACCTTGAACTCTGCCATTTGAAAACTAGCATATTGTGATTTAAAAATATATCATGCACTTAACACTTAGTTCAGGTAAACCAAGAGAAAATGCACACTTTTAAAAAATGTAAACTTTTAAAGCAGTGCACAATTAAACTACATTGCCATGCTGTTGTGCTTACTAAAACAGGAATCTACCTATGATAAATCATTTAACAGAAAAAAATCTAAACAAAAGTCAATAAGCCCTAGCCGGTTTGGCTCAGCAGTAGAGCATCGGCCTGGGGACCAAAGAGTCACGGGTTCGATTTTGGTCAAGGGCATATACTTCAGTTGCGGTTCGTCCCAGGCCTGGCGTCATGCGTCATGTTTCTCTCTCCCTTTCTCTCCCTCCCACTCTATCTGAAGATAAACAGAAAAATGTCCTCAGGTGAGGATTAAAAAAAAAGTCAATGAATAACACCACTTGTTTTCATGAAAATACTCTAAATTCCCAGCTTGCTATTATCAACACAGTACTGTTTAGGCCATTTGGACTATTTTGTTGTTGTTGTTCATCCTTGCCCAAGGATATTTTTCCACTGATTTTTAGATAGAGTGGGAGGGAGGGAGGGAAGGAGAGAGAGAGATAGAAACACTGATATGAGAGAGACACATATTGATTGGTTGCCTCCCAGATGACCCCAATCAGGAATGGGATTGAACCTGAAACCCAGATATGTGTCCTTGACTGGGAATCAAACCCAGTCCTCTGGCCCGGGGGGTCAATGCTCTAACTGCTGAGCTGAACTGACCATTTGGACTCTTAAACTTTTTCTATAAAATTATTCCTTTCAAACCAGGATACAGTGTGATAATACCTGCCTGCTATCCTGTCCTTCATTAAAAGGAAACTGAGAGCTCCCTATATTTCCAATTATTCTCAAAAGGTACGAGAGAGAGAGAGAGAAAAGCAAAGCCAACTAAAACTAAAAAAGATATTTCTGTAATTTAGAAATATAATTAGATATAGACAACAGGAAAAAAAATTACAGAAAAAAAAAAACATGACCAGAAAGGAGAAAGGCTTTCAACCAGTTTTTTCCACTTACAGGGAACCTAAGTAACATCTTCGGAGAAGCAACAATGAGGGGTTTTCTGAAGTTCCGGACCATTTGTCTCCTGAGCAAATGGAAATACTGAGCAGGAGTTGTGGGGTGTACCACAAACATGTTCACGGTGTCCCCATCCACCCCCTCCTCTGTGCTGTCACACATCTGGAAGAGAAATGAAAAAAAAAGGAGAACATTCAGATCATCTCATTCAATCATAATGACATGTGTTCTCCAAAGGGACCACAGGATTCTCAATGATGAAAAAAGATATTTCCCTCCATTATAGAAAACACCAACAGGTAAATTTAGAGCCTATGAAGAATTAACCAGAGGAGAGGTTTGATGGCTTCCCCCATCTGCCTGAGTCTGGGTATTTCAACATGGCTGTTCCCAAACACAGCTGATTTCATGAAACACCTGGAGGCGACCTTTTAAAAAATATAGATCTGATTGCTGTGGGGTTAAGATGGTGGAAGACAGCAATGTCAGAATCTCACTTTCCTAATAAAATAAACACAATTATAGTTTGGTTGGTTAAAGAAAAAACAAAATCAAAAGCAGCTACCAAGATTGAAAAGTTGAGGGCAAGGAATTAAATATTAGAAGATCCTGGTGGGACTGAAAACTGAGGCATGGTTCCTAACCCCACTCCAGAAGCAATGGAGCGAAAAGAAAGTGACAAAATCCAGACAATTCTTACTAGTTCTTCCAATTAGGAAGGAGGGTGTGCACAGGCAACCCTGGGGGGAAATAAAGGCAAAATCTAGAGCAGAAGCCCCTACAGAGCTCAGTGGAGGCAACAGGCTGCCAGGCTTGCCACTTCCAGGGCATCGAATCTGTTTCATTCGAATACTACAATGTCTGACAGTTTAAGGTGCACATTAAGTACCTGCAGGAGGCAGTTCTAGCTCAAAGCATCTCAGAAGCAGGAAAACATTCCTGGGAATCCAAAAGGCATTGGACATACCTGCAAGAAACGCTCTATGCGACAAGAGGAGTGGTCCGGTCCAGCCCCGTCGTACCCGTGGGGTAGAAGGATCACAATGCCGCTCTGGAGGAGCCACTTGGCCTCTCCTGGAAAAGCAGCGGGAGGGAGTGAGACCTCTATGAAGCAGGAAGGAAAGGGTCTGATCTGACTTGGGCAGCAGAACAAATGGTAGTTTGCTGCCTGATTCCGTAGAACAGCTGTTCTCAACCTGTGGGTCATGACCCCTTTGGGGGTCAAATGACCCTTTCACAGGGGTTGCCTAAGACATAACAGTAGCAAAATTACAGTTATGAAGTAGCAAAAAATAATAATTTTATGGTTGGGGGTCACCACAACATGAGGAACTGTATTAAAGAGTCGTGGCATTAGAAAGGTTGAGAACCACTGCCGTAGAATCCTTTTCATTACATGTACTGTCTAGCATTGCTATACCATACTTGGGAGAAAAAATACCCATCCTACCAGCTGAAATATCCATCCTAGGCTTTAGCAAGTGGAAGACAAACTCAACAGTGAACACTGGGACCCCAGGCCAGCACAACCATGCTGACTTCACTCAGGCACACCTCTTACCAAGACTGGACAGCTCTTATGTCTCCTCATAGCATCCCTGACAGCACAAGCCCCTGTTCTCGAGCTGAAGACATGTCAAAGTCCAGTCTCCTCAAGGCACGTTTTTTTTTTTTTTAATTGTTTTTATTTTAAATTACATTTATTGGGGTGACATTGGTTGGCATGTTTCTTACTCATGACTACACAATTACAGAAAAACACAACCAAGGGAAAGATCTATAGTACACACACATAATCCAAAAGTGGTTACCCCCCAAAATGGGGTAAGAGTCTGGGGGAGACTCACACTTGTACTTTATATACTTTGAATTTTTACAGCAGCTACTACTTTTGTAAATGATTATTAAAAATAATAAAGATGGACAACTCCCAACATTCAGATATTTGAGTGTCCCTGGATTGAGGGAAGCAGATTTTCGAGGCTGCCATTCATAAATTCACACTATGTCACCACTGCTTGCTTGTGATTCTTGTCATAGCTACTCCACAAACCCCAAGAATGGACCTGAAAGTCAAACTCCTTAGGACCTGGTGGGCGTACGTCCTGCTCCCTACAGCCAAACACATTCCCCCACAGATGGGAAGGTGCTCCCTACACAGTCGCTGAGTGGCACTTATTTAACTGATAGCTGCCATGCCCCAGTGGACGACAGGGCAACCCCCACCTCTCCCCAGGGTCTGTGGTACAAGGAGTCTCATAAGCAGCTACAGCCCCTTTTTGTAGATTTGTCCCTGTGAGGCTGGTGTCATGTGTTCACTACATACCCATATGCCAAAACCAACCTCCAGAGATGAAAGTGTCAAAGATGATCTGGGCGCCATTGAAGAAATCACCAAACTGAGCCTCCCAGATGGGCAGTAACTTAGGGCTCTCAATGCTCATCCCATACTCAAATCCCAGGACAGCCTCTTCTGACAATGGGCTGTTGCTGACCTGATGCAAAGGAAGCGAACAGAGACACTGTCATGCCAGAGAAGTGGTGATGTGAGTCAGCAAAGGTAAAAACCTCACATTCATACAAACCTCTCAGAAGGGAGGAGGGGCAGAGAGTGAGGCTTTGTTTTCAGTTGTTTCCACATGACTTTGGAAATAGCCCTCTGTGAGTGATGCATATGGGAAAGTTGGGACAAAAAGAGGAAGAAATGAAAGAGCTTGGAATATGGGCATTGAAGATTTTCTTTAAGGATAAGCAAAATTAACTTCTCAGATGGCCAACCTTTGGAGCTGGGAGTAAAACTGTGTCATTTAAACTTCTTTTAAAAAAATGTCACAAAACGTGCCTGGCCGGTGTGGCTCAGTGGACTGAGCATCGCATGGATTGAAAGGACCTAGTTCAATTCCCGATCAAGGCACATGCCTGGGTTGCAGGCTCGATCCCCAGTAGGAGGTGTGCAGGAGACAACCATTCAATGTTGATCTCTCACATGAATGTTTCTCTCTCTCCCTTCCTTTCTCTCTAAAAATAAAAAGTTACATATCTGTAAAATTATATTTTGGTAATAAAAATAAATCAAATACTGACACATGCTACAACTAAAAGGTCTGAGCCGGCCAGAGGTCACATCCACCACACAAGGCCAATGTAAAGCAAAATGGCTTTATTGTATGCGCCTGGGTGCAGGTGGTTTGAGCCAAAAAGGGTTCAGCCTTGAATAACAGTTGGGGTGTAGGTTATATACTCTAGTTTCAGTTTCCAGCAGTTCCTGCTGATGTACTCTGCCTGGCCCATTGTCCACTTTGCAGTTGGACTGGTCTGGTATCTCCTCCTGCATCTGCTGCGTGACTCATAGCCTTGCAGATAACCCGATGTCCTTGTGGATTACCTTGAGGGTAACCTCACTCAACAGAAAGCTAAGCAAAGGTTATGCAAGCAACATATTTTTTCAGAGTTTCTGCCTTTTGCAAGCTTTTACCTTTACCCTTTAAAACGTTACTAATCCTTTCAACAACATGGATGGACCTTGAAAACAGATGCTAATTGAACAAAGCCAGACACAAAAGGCCACATGTATGATTCTATTCATATAAAAAGTCCAGAGTAGGCAAATCAATAGAAACAGAAAGTAGATGAATGGCTACCAGAGGCTGGGGATAAGAAGGAATGAGGAGTGGCTGCTAATGGGTACAAGGTTTCACCTAATGGAGGTGATAAAAATGTTCTGAAATTAAATAGTGGAGATGGCTACACAAGTCTGTGAATACAATATTTGCACATATTGAAAGGTTGAATTCTATAAGTTTTATCTCGATAAAGCTTTTATTTAAAAAAACTGAAAAAATATTACATCTCTATAACAATTACAACTATAAAAATTTGTAATTTAGCCATGGCCAGTGAGGCTCACTTGGTTGAGTGTTGTCCCTGTGCACTAAAAGGTTGCTGATGTGACTCTGGATCAGGGCACATGCCAGGGTTTCACACTCAATCCCCAGTAGGGGGTGTGCAGGAGGCAGCCAAACAATGTTTCAAAACACTTTCATATCAATGTTTCTCTCTCCCTCCCTCTCATACTCTCTCTCCAAAAATCAATAAAAATATATATATTTTTTAAATATTGTGATTTATATGGATAAGCACTCACTGATAACAGAAAAATACAAATAGATGATTTATTCGCATGGTGAGATTATGCATAACTTATCTTTTCTGATTTCTATTTTTATTTTGACTATAATCTATATAACACATTAATTTTAAAAAAGACTGCTGTGCCTGGCTGCTGTGGCTCAGTGGTTGAGCATCGACCCATGCACCAAGAGGCTGCCGTCAGGGCACATGCCCAGGTTGTGGGCCAGATTCCCAGTGGGGAGCATGCAGGAGGTGGCCAATTAATGTTCTCTCTCATCAATGTTTCTACCTCTCTCTCCCTCTCACTTCCTCTCTTGCTAAAATCAATAAAGGAAAAAAAATTTATTTTAAACAATAATAAAGTAAAAAAGACTGCTGCACTTCTCAGATTCATAAGTGTGTTGTAAAATGGGGTTTTGAGTGGCCACTTTCCTTGTACCTCCCGTCTGTCCTCACCTCCTTCCTTATCTCTTTTCCTACCCAAGGCTGACATGCCCACTCATTTTCTTTTTTTTCTTAATCCTCACCCGAGGATATTTTACATTAATCTTCAGATAGAGCTGGAGAGAGAGAGGGAGAAAGAGAGAGAGAAATATCAATGTGAGAGAGACATATCAATTGGTTGCCATCCACACAACCCCATCTGGGACCGGGGACAAACAGCAAATGAGGTATATGCCCTTGCCTGGAACCAAACCCGGGACTCTTTGGTCCTCAGGTGATGCTCTTACCGCTGAGCCATACCAGCCAAGGCCCCACTCATTTTCTAAATCCACTGGTCTTTGGATTTTTCTCCCAACTTCATCACCTAACTCCCCTATTCTGAACCTCTGAGCCTCACTGGCTTTCTCCTCTCAGCAGATAGATAACCAAAAGCTAAAAACCAAAACAAGAAATAGTCTCAATCAGTGCTCTCCAGCTATTGCTTCCTTTCAGTCAAACTTCTAGAACGAATTATCTAATCTACTTTGTCTCTACCTCCTTAACTCTTGTTTACCCTTCAACCAGTATATTCTCACTTCTGCTTTCATAACTCCCCTAAAATAGCTCTACATAAAAATGGGATAGCCCAATCTACACAGGAAAAAAAAAAAGCTCTACCTAAGGTCAACCCTTGACCTTCTAGTTGCCAGGTCCAATGACCACGTTATTCTTCCTCTTATCTGACTCCTCCCCATCCTTGAGTTCAATGACACAGTGACTCTAGTTCTCTTCCTGCCTTCCTGGATGCTGTTTAGGAAAATACTTTTCCTGTGACAGACACTTAAATGTTGTTTTTCCCAACACTCTATCCTTTGGCCCTTTTCTCACTCTGCTCTCTCTCAGAGAGTTTCTCCCACCCCTGTGATTTCAAACACTCATCCACCCCAATTACTTCCAAATCCAGATCTAAAGACCAGATTCCTTCCTTAGTTCCAGACTGACTTACCTTTAATTGCCTGATAGAAACCTCTATGACATTCATTCCCCACTAAGTCAAATGTCCAAAATTGATTCCCTTCCTTACCAAACCTACTCCTTCTTCTTCACTCTCTGTTTGGGTAAATGCCGTCATCACACACCAGTTGTCTAAGTCACAAAGCTAGAAGATAACTGAGACAAGTCTTTCTTCTTCATTCTCTGCATCTACCACTACGTCCTTTAGCTGAATAGTTCTCAAATCTGGCCCCATCTTCCACCGGCACTGTTACTGCCCTAATTCAGGTCCTCAAGACTTCCTGCCTAGATGACTGAAAAGCCTCCTTAAAAATTGTCCTAAATTCTCATTCTTTTTCAACCTAGAACTCCAAAGTATTATCAGGAGTGACCTTTCTAATATGAAATCAGATTACCTGTAAAGAATTCTCTTTTACGTAATACTCAAAGTTTTTCACATGTGGGTAGTCCTATCTGGCTTATCTCCTCTTTTTTACTCCTGTATCTACTTTGCAGTTTACCCTCCAGTCATATGAAGCTACTTGTAGTTCCCTGGGCATGTTAGTTCCTCTTTCTTCTGTTTTTTATGTGCTATTGTGTCCACTTTGAATGTTCTGTCTTCATGTGTTAGAACAGCGACTCCCAATGTCCTTCAGTTCCCAATTGAAATCTGGCTTCCCTGCCAAACTTTTCCTGATGTCTCCAAGTAGGATAAGATGTTCCTTCTCCTATTGACTACTGCACTTTGTACTTTAGTATACCTTATTTTCTTGAATCTACTAATGCTTTTATTTATTTCAAAAAGTATTTAAGATGGCTTGTAGGCACACATAATATATAACATGACAGTGCAAAGTAAGTGCAGAGAAAGATGAGAAATTAAGATCAAGAAACAACAGAGTTGAGGAAAAGACATCATCTGGTAACCTACTCACTTTTATCAAGGCTATTGTGGCCTCTACCCCTTCATAGAAGCCATTATATATATTTTTGAAGAGTGTATATATTCATTGTTTTATTTTCTGATTTTATCGAAGCCATTATTAAAGAGAGTGCTGGTTAGTTACAGAATTCATGGTGTACACAATAAAGACAAACCAAAATCAATCAGGTGTTTCTCCCAGGGTCTTCATGTAAAGTACACGGTACCAGATAATAAATGAAATCTTTGACAGTATCCTCATAAAAAAGACAAGGCGTTTAGTTAGGGTTTTTCAAATATTAATATTTAAAGCGAATTGATACTACATATCAAAATCACAATTTAATAAAAATCATCGGTGGGTGGGTGGGGGAAATATTAAACATTTCAGTATCTAGATCATCAATCTGACTTAATACAAGGGTGGACTTTAGACTAACTTAAAGAAAAGATAAGCACTATGTCCCTTAAGTAATCTTCCTGGAATTTTCCTTTTGACAAGTAAACCTTTTTATAAATATTGATATCAGTGAACTCAAGATTATACTCTCAAATGGCTGGAGTAGGAAAAAAAAGGACAGACCACTAATTGTACCTTAGAGGATAATTTAGTTCAATAAATATCATGTGCCAGACATATGCTAGTTGTTGAAGAAACAAAAATGAGAAGACCTGGTGGTCCCTGCCCTTGACTCTAACGAGTATAGCTCAGTGACTGACACACGAAAATATGCGACAATAGATATATTCATCAAGCCTACTAAACCTTAGGGAATAAAGTAATGATGAAATGACTTTTTTTTTAATAGGAAAGAAATGTTGGCTAATTATTAACATCTTAGATTTACTCTAATGAATCCAGCAATATATAGTCTATAATGTCAATTTTTGATTGACAAAATGAACATCAATTTGACTTTTACATAATTGCAGATAAGTAGCCAGAGTAAAATAATTAGTCTACTTGCTAATATGTTACTTCCATTCCAAATTTATAATCCTATATCGTCTATCCACTCAGCATCTCTTTACTTCAAAAAGCATTGAACCAGTAGTTGCTTAAAGAATCCTATAACTATAATCATCAGCATCTGGACTTTACAATAGATAAGGAAACATCCTACCTCTAGAAACCCCTTCTGATTCGGGTCCATATGGTTCAGAGGGATGTAGGTGTCATCAGTCTTCTGGCAAACAACCATTGCGTGCCTTTGACTAAACGTCCCACGGCCAACATCTTGGCCACTCAGACGGACATTAAAACCTTAAGCAAGCAAGAGGGAAAAAATATCAATTCCCATGAATAACCTACTCATAATAAGACATGGTGACACTGAATTCTTATACATCAGCTTGTCCTGAGAATTTTTCTTAGCATAATAGATTATCCTTATTAAAATATACCAGTCCTATATGCAAAAGTCTGTAGTCAAGGTGAGATTGTGTAAGAATGGAGAGTCAACATTTGCCCTACAATTTTTGGAGAAAAGTATCTTTCCAATACATCCAGCCCTGAGCTCTTTCTTTTCCAGGTATAATTGTTCTGTTTTCTGATGAAGGCTATCAACATGACACATACTAAGATTAAATAATATTGTCAGGTAAAAAAAAGGTAAAGTGTTTTATAATCTCTCCAGTCAATGAAAATAATAGGAGGTAGTTGTCACCTTAAAATCTGCGGAGATCAGAGGGTTTCTAGGGGGCAAAAAGGAGAAACATCTGTAACAAAAATAAATTAATAAAAATTGAGGGAAAAAAAAATCTGCAGAAATCATGCCCTGGCCAATTTGGCTCAGCTGTTAGCGCATGGACCCGTGGACCAAAGAGTCACGAGTTCGATTCCGACCAAGGGCACATACCTCAGTTGCGGTTTGGTCCCGGTCCTGGTCAGGCCCTGTGGGAGGCAACTGATCAATGTGTCTCTCTCACATCAATGTTTCTCTCTCTTCCCCTCCCTTACTCTCTCCCACTTTATCTGAAGATAAACGGAGAAATAACCTTGGGTGAGGGTTTGAAAATAATAGTAATAATAATAAATAAAACCTGTAGAGATCAGCCCTGGCTGGTTTGGCTCAGCGGTTTAGAGCATTGGCCTGTGGACTGAAGGGTCTCTGGTTTGATTCCTGTTCAAGGGTGCATACCTGGGTAGAAGGTTCAATCCCAGCCCTCTTCAGGGTCGTGTAGGAGGCAACCAATCAATGTGTGTCTCTCACGTTGATCTTTCTCTCTCACTCTTTCTCTCTCCCACCCTCCCCCTTTCCATTCTATCTAAAAAAAAATAAAATAAAAAAGTCAATACAGGTGAGGATTAACATACAAATTAAAATCTGCAGAGGTCACATGTAACAAACGTCATATTAAAGCATCCCCTACCAGCTGTGCAGCTAAACAAACTTCTTACCTTGAGCAAGTAAGGAGCCCAAGGCGAGAGCTTCTGCCGTGGCCCAGTCTAACTTGGTTCCATCCATCATCTTCTCCAGTCTAGACTGTGAAATTGAAGGGGAGAAAAAAAAAACTTTTATGAGTCTATATCCTTTTTCACAGAGTTCAAAATATATAATGCAACAATGGAAAGTATCAAAAACAATGTTAAACTAAACAGAGCAGAAGAATACATAAAAGTCTAATAGCAATCATATGACATTTTATTTTATTTATTTTTAATAATTTTTCTTTATTGATTTTTAGAGAGAGAGAGGGAGTGATAGAAACATCAATAAGAGAGAACATCGATTGGCCATCTCCTGCATGCCCCCCACTGGGAATCAGGCCCACAACTTGGGCATGTACCCTGACTGGGAATTGAACTAGAAACCTATTGGTGCATAGGTCGATGCTCAACCACTGAGCCACACCAGCCAGGCAATCACATGACATTTTATTTTTTTTATTTTTATTTATTTTTATCCTCACCCGAGAACATTTTTCCATTTTTTTGTTCAGAGAGAGCGGGAGGGAGAGAGAGAGAGAAACATCGATGTGAAGGGACACATCGAGTGGCTGCCACCCGCACGACCCACCAGGGCCGGGGACAAACTGCAACCGAGGTACGTGCCCTTAGCGGGAACCGAACCCGGGTCTCTCAGGACCGCAGGCCGACGCTCCAACCGCTGAGCCAAACCGGCCAGGGCTCACATGACATTTTAAAACAGGCAAAACAGCCCTGGCCGGTTTGGCTCAGCGGTTGGAGCGTCGGCCTGCGGTCCTGAGAGACCCGGGTTCGGTTCCCGCTAAGGGCACGTACCTCGGTTGCAGTTTGTCCCCGGCCCTGGTGGGTCGTGCGGGTGGCAGCCACTCGATGTGTCCCTTCACATCGATGTTTCTCTCTCTCTCTGTTCCTCTCTCCCTCCCACTCTACCTGAACAAAAAATGGGAAAATGTCCTCTAGTGAGGATGAAAAAAAAAATAAAATAAAACAGGCAAAACACACAGGTGCTCAGGTTAGTTGTTAACCCTGAGGATGAATGAGAGATGGCAGCAGGGAGGGCTTCATGGGGAACGGTATTTATAATATTCTATCTCTTCACTTGGATGGTAAGAACGTAGTTTGTTTTAGTAGTCGCTATACCTATAATTAACCCCCAACTGAAGTTAGTGTTTTGAAAATAATTCAAATGTCAAAGTTTCTTCATCCAAGTTTAAGAAAGATGAAGGCCTTGAATTGCTTATTCTCCTGTTTTCAGCACTGAGAGTCCTGCATTCCAGGAAATCCCTGAGTCCCAGGCAAACCAGGAGGGTTTGTCGCATCTATATTTAACATGAGACAATATGTAAAACCTCAACATGATTAAGGGTCTAAATAGCTGACTCCAGGGGTGTGCTGGTTTTTATTTATTATATTTAAGCCACTCAAAAGAATGAAAGGGTTTTCTGGTCAGAAAAATCCAAACGGGCATTCCAGTGTTGCTGTACATTTAATGTATTGAACATGTATGAAAGAAGGAAGGAAAGAGAGAAGTAGACAAAATTGGAGTTAATTGTTTATCAGTACCAAAACACCATTGGGATCTGTTTCCAGAACATAATAACACACAATAAATATCTGTCAAATGAATTAGCCAACCAAATGACCAGACAAACATTAATCTTTTGTTGCACAAGAAACAAACAGTAACCAGGATTTCAGGGTTCCCCACCTGAACATACATCTTCAGAAGGTGACTGTGCATCTGGAGTTCCTCTGGCACCTCCACAGACTTGCCACCAATAAACCGCAGGAGGTCTAGGGGCACACCTGTGTTCCAGGTGGTAATGCGAGCTTCAGGCTGAACCAGGCCCTGCCAGTGGGCCTGCAGGTGAGTGGCAGGGGGGCTATAGTGGGTCAGGTTAGTCAAATGGTCATTTAACTTTGCATAGTAGGAGGCTTTGATTTCTGACACCTCCTCCTGGGTCATGAGTCCTTTGGCAATAAGGTGCTCTGCATATGTGTCTGGAATGCTCTTTCGGGCTCTGTCCAAGAAAGAGGGGAAAAAGAATCCATCTGATTTGTAAAAATCGAAGAGAGACAGATACAGTCATTGTCAAAGATGTTGTGGAGTGTCATGGCTGTAAAATGGCATCCAGGAAATGCTTTGAAACTAGCTAGAGGGGGTGGTTGTATGACACTGAAAATGCTACTGAATTTTAAATGGTTCATTTTATGTCATGTGACTTTCACTCCAATAAATTATTTTCTTCAAAAAGGCAATGGTGAGTAACAACTTCATCCAGGCAAGCAAGAGAAAACAAATTTATCCTTATGAATTTTTGTCTATATTCAGGTAGAAATAATTAATAGTTTTTCTATCAACTGATAAATTCAGTTATTTATAGGACTGACCTACATAATCTACCCATTCAGTGCCCCTTTGTTTTAAAAAGTATTGACTCCACAGTTGCCAACATCTGTTTCAGGTGTCTTTAAGAATCTTGTACCTATTCAGTTCCTGGATTTTATAACAACAGTAATAATAATGTCACTCTACATCTGAATAACACTTTAAAGTGTAAGGTCTGGCCCTGGCTGGTTTGGCTCAGCGGTTGGAGCATCGGCCTGAGGACCAAAGAGTCCCAGGTTCGGTTCCCGCTAGGGGCACATACCAAAATAATAATAATAATAATAATAATAATAATAATAATAAAATTTTAAGTGTAAGGTCTGTTCATATTATCATATTTAATCCTGACCAAAGTGAGAGGTAGGCAGGATACATTATTTCAAGTGGGGCGCTGGGACACATGAAGTAATTCAACTGCTAAAATAAACTCAGAGCTAGAGAACCCAGATTTATTCTTCCAAGAGCAGTCTGCTACCTATGACCAGAAAGGTTCGTGAAATGTCACCAAGTTTATTCCTCTGTTTTAATTAATTTCTGTGAGGAAATAAAGTAAAGAAGAGAGATCTATTTTACTTTCTAGTATCTAAAAGAACATTCCAAAGTGAAATTTCTGTCACATTAACCTTTCGACTCAGCACTGTCCAACAGAAATATAATATAAGCCAATGTGGAATTTTAAATTTCCTAGTGGTCATATTAGAAAAAGTACAAAGAAACAGGTGAAATTAATTTTAATCACACTTACTTAACTCAATATATCCAAAATATTGTCACTTTAATATCTAATCAATATAAAAATTATTATTGAGATAGTTAACATCTCTTTATATAAAGTCTTTGAAATCTGGTGTGTAGATTACATTCATAGCACGTCTCCATCAAGACATACCACATTTCAAGCACTTAGTAGCCACTTAAGTGGTTTCTATCGGACAGCACAGTTCTGGACATTCATTAAAATCCATCATGTAGCCCTGGCCGGTTTGGCTCAGCAAGTTAGAGCGTTGGCCTGCAGTCCAGAGAGACTCGGGTTCGGTTCCGGCTAAGGGCACGTACCTCGGTTGCAGTTTGTCCCCAGCCCTGGTTGGTCGTGTGGTGGCGGCCACTCGATGTGTCCCTTTCACATCGATGTTTCTCTCTCTCTCTCTCCCTCTTCCTCTCTCTCCCTCCCACTCTATCTGAACAAAAAATGGAAAAATGTCCTCAGGTGAGGATAAAAAAAAAAAAATCCATCATGTAACATCTTGCCAAGGCACAGAGAAGGTCTCCAACTATAGTTTGCAGAAGTGGATCATGGAGGTTCTTTTTCTGATCCTGTCAATGCCATACTAAGTAACTTCAGGCAATGCTCTGCCTAAGTCCTCCTCTTCCATCTTCTCATCTGCTAAGTGAGGTTGTTAAGTTGCCCTCTTTGTTCATTGAGAAAACATGTCAAGTTTGAAGAATACGGGAAGCTTTTCTGACACTCACAGGATGACCATTCCAGTCTACCCAGGAGTTTGGAGTCCCAGTTTTAGCACTGAAAGTTTCATGTCCCAGGCAAACTAAGAGAGCTGGTCATTCTAATCGAGAGTGTCTGATAAAAATCATAACGTGAGCACTATGGGGAAGAGGGCATATTAAATAAAGGTATATAATCATACCTGATGATTTTGTACATGACCGGGTTTGTGAAGAAGGGCTCATCCAGCTCATTGTGGCCCCACTGCCTATAGCATAACAGATCAACAATCACATCCTTCCGGAATTGGCGCTGGTATTCAAAAGCCAGTCGTGTGGCATGGACCACTTCCTCTGGGCTATCTCCATTGACATGAATGATGGCACAGCCCACAAGCTTCCCTGAAGCACAGAAGACCAAAATGAAGTGGGCCAGTTCACCCCGACAACATTAACCCAGCGCCAAGTCCTGTTGCCTTTGTAGAGAGGCAGCCCACATCCTCAAAGACAGTTTGGGTTGGAGTCCGGCTGACAAGAATGAGTTCAAGTTACAGTTCTGGACTTACTGTGTGACCTTGGTAAAGTTGTGAATCTCAGTCTGCCAATCTATAACACCAGGATAATAGCTCCTATCTGTTGGCGTTGTTGTAAAGATTAAATGAGCTAAGGCATATAAAGTGCTTAACAGTGTCTGGTGCGTAATAACTAATATTTAGTTTGTTATTGTCATTATTACTAGTATCTTTCTTCCTAAAATAAAGAATCATGAGAAGATGCATTCTAAAAAAAAAATGGCCCTGGCCAGTTTGGCTCAGCGGTTAGAGCGTCGGCGAGAGACCCGGGTTCGGTTCCCGCTAAGGGCACGTACTTCGGTTGCAGTTTGTCCCCGGCCCTGGTTGGTCGTGCGGGTGGCAGCCACTCGATGTGTCCCTTCACGTCGATGTTTCTCTCTCTCTCTCCCTTCCTCTCTCTCCCTCCCACTCTATCTGTATAAAAAAAAATGGAAAAATATCCTCGGGTGAGGATAAAAAAAAAAAAAAATTTAAAAAAAAAAAAAAAAAAAAAAAGAATTTTTTCCAAAGAGAAGTTCAAGAATGAGTTTTCAGTATCTCTAACTAATCACAAAAAAATCACATAGCCCCAAAAGGCATCCAAGCCATGCTTTGGGTCTGAAACAGAATAGGTCCCACCATCTAACAGTACTTATAACTCTGTGAAGTAGGGTCTGGGTAATAAAAGTCCTGCATTTCTGCCCTGGTCAGGTAGCTTAAGTTGGTTAAGAGTGTCATCCTGATATGCCAAGATTGTGGGTTTAACCCCAATCAGGGCACATACAAGAAATGACCAATGAATGCATAAATAAGTAGAACAACAAATAGATGTTTCTTTTTCTCTCTCTCTCAAAATAATAAATATAATTTATTATTTTTAAAAATTATTATACATATATGTATATATAATATATATTTATAGTATATAGCATGGACCCATACAGTATATATATTTAAATCCTGCATTTCTGCCCTGGTCGGTTTGGCTCAGTGGTTAGAGTGTCAGCCCACGGACCAGTGAGTCGCGGGTTCGATTCTGGTCAAGGGCACGTACGTCTGTTGCGGCGATTTGTCCTGGCCCTGGCTGGGGTCATGTGGGAGACAGCTGCTACTCGATGTGTCCCTTTCACGTCAATGCTTCTCTTTCTCTCTCTCTTCCTCTCTCTCCCTCTTGCTCTATCTGAACAAAAATGGAGAAATGTCCTCGGGTGAGGATAAAAAAATTAAAAATTAAAAAAAATAACCTGCATTTCTCTTAATACTGCCAATTTTCATAGGTTACAACAAAGCAACCTTTCTTCTTCACATCTGATGTCTAACCAGACTACTTGGCCAAATTTAGTGGCTGAAGACATCATTTTTTAAAATAAATTTGACATGTTAAAATTTGTAAATTCAAGGTATACAGCATATAACTTTGATACTTTATATATTGTGATATGATTACCATTGAAGCAATATTTATCATATTAGACCACTATAGTGCAGTATTATTGACTATATTAATTATACTGCACATTAGAGTTCTATGGCTTTTTTACTATTCATTATTATTCACTCATTTGTACCCTTAAACATCATTAATCTTATCTCCCCTACCCCTGATCCCCTGGTGACCACCATTTTACTGGAATTTTTTTACAACTTTGATTTTTTTTTTTTAGAATTCCACATACAAGTGATAACATATAATACTTTTCTTTTTCTGTCTGGCTTATCTTGCTTAGCATAATGTGCTCAAAGGTCCATCTATGTTTTCACAAATGGATGGCAGGATATCTTCCTTTCTCATGACTGAATAATATTCCAGGTGTATATATACCATAGTTTTTTACCCATTCATCCAATGATGGACATTTGGGTTACTTCCATATCTTGGCTATTGTGAATAATGCTGCCTTAAACATGGAGTGCAGATATCTTGTCAAAATCCTGTTTTCATTTCCTTTGCATACATATCCAGAAGTGGAATTGCTGGATCTTATGGTAGATCTATTTTCAATTTTTTGAAGCATCTCCATATTGTTTTCCGTAGTGGTTAGACTAGATTACATTCCTTTTAACAGTGCACAAAAGTCCCTTTTTACCACATCCTTGCCAGTACCTATTGTCTCTTGTTTTTTTGATGATAGTCATTCCAAGAGGTGTGCAGTGATATCTCATTGTGGTTCTGATTTGCATTTCCCTGGTGATTAGTGGTGTTGAGCACCTTTTCATCTGCCTGTTGCCATCTGTATATCTTCTTAGGAGAAATATCTATTCAGTTCCTTTGCTCATTTTAATCAGATTGTTTTTACTATTATGTTAGTTCTTTATATATTTTAGATATTAACCCCTTATTGATTTGAATATATCCTTTTTGACTAAGATTTGAGTATTCCTAGTTTGAACATCCTAAAGACAATTACTCTAATGTTGACTAATTGTGTTAATCTCTGGTTTCTACCAGGCTATTCAACTGGATATTTAAGCAATTTGAGATTGCACCCTCTAAGTTCCATTCTAGTCTTGTCTCCTTGAATATAAAGAGTATGCTCAGAGTTTATTAACTTAACAATGTGAAAGGTGACTACTGACAGTATGTGATCCAAAATTTAAAATGGGATAATTAAAAATAAATAAATAAAATGGGATAAACAGTGAGGTTCGCTGTACCAAGTGAACTAGAAGTTTCTCTAGAAATTCCTTGTCTGACCCAGCAACACTACCAATTCTGTGTTACATACCAATATCACTACAGTATAAGGAAGACCTTCCTCTTTCCGCCGGAGTGGTGTAACCCAGCTGGTTATTGACAATCAGATGAACACTTCCACCAATTCTGTAATGTGGGAGATTAGAGAGCGTAAATGTTTCAGGAACAATCCCTTGACCACAGAAAGAAGCATCACCGTGAACCTAAATTACAGGGAGAAAAAAAAAAAAAAGGAATATAAGCTATGGAGAAATTCAGGTTTTCAGATTGAAATACATTGTTTTCAGATAATAACAAGAAGAAAGCCCTGGCCGGTTTGGCTCAGTGGTTAGAGCGTCGGCCTGCGGTACAGAGAGACCCGGGTTCGCTTCCCGCTAAGGGCACGTACCTCGGTTGCAGTTTGTCCCCGGCCCTGGTTGGTCGTGCGGGTGGCAGCCATTCAATGTGTCCCTTCACATCGATGTTTCTCTCTCTCTTCCTCTCTCTCCCTCCCACTCTGTCTGAACAAAAAAATGCAAAAATGTCCTCGGGTGAGGATAAAAAAAAAAAAAAAGAAGAAAAACAACCACCTTCTCACTGCTCCTCTGCCCTCCTAAAAATCTGCTGGTTGTAGGATTCTCTAATGATTATGCTGATCTAAAGAAGCTTTCAAAGATGCTAAATCAGTTCTTCTCCCCTTGCAGCCACTACCAATTGACCTACTCCTTCCACTCCATATCATCACCTATACCCATCACTTCTAATATACTCATAACAATCTAGTACATACAGCAGCACCATAGAAGGAAGGGATATTGGAGGTGCAAAAAAGAAAATCAGCCCTAGTAAAACTTTCATGGAAATAGCTTTCTAGATATAAGGAACAGTGCATGGCTTTGAACTCCCTTCTTGCCAATCAACCCTGCCCCAGAAAAAAAGAGAAACAGGATGCTTTGAGGAAAAATCAAAATGTTATGAGAGAATGTCTAAAATGTGCTACTCTTCCTAAACATTTGAAGTCTGCTAGATCATAATATTATAAAATCTGGTGGACAAAAGGTAGCAGAGAAGGGGGATTATTTTTTTTATTTTTTATTTTTTTAGAAAAGCTGAAAACAAATAATAAGGAAATTATAGATCTTAGAAGAAAATGTAAGCCCTACAGATTTTGTGCTAAAAAGACAATTATCATAAATAGTCAAGATGCTGAACTAAAGAATAAAATGATCTGATATGCCCTAACTTAAAGCAATCTTTGTGGCTCTAATAATAATAGAATTAAAATACCTAAATATGAATTAAGAAAAAATACTTAGTTCATTTTTTTTTTTGGTACATGCCCCTAGAGGGAACCGAACCCAGGACTCTCTGGTCCACAGGCCAATGCTCCAACCGCTGAGCCAAACCAGCCAGGGTTCTTAGTTCATTTTTAATGACATTGTTAATGTCCTGTAGAGAGTTATTTTTATATAAGTAGAATATTTTGAGTAAGAAAGGAAGCACTTCTCTGCCTAAGTGAAATTTCCAGTCCACACATTTCCATTGCTAGGGTCGATAGGGATAACTGACATTTTGGAATATTTATACATAATAATAACATACCCTTACATTATCTCCACAGCACTATACATTATCTTTATTAATCCACTCAAAAATCAGGTACAGATAAGGAAGGGGGGGTACAGATAAGGAAGTCACTACTGTTCTTTTTACAGATGAGAAAATCAAGAGTCAGAAACAGTATATATTTCACACAGCTTGCACTAGACACTAGATCTGTGATTGTGATATCTCCATTTTTCTGTGTATTAAGGAACTTATTATGTTCATGTTCTCACTTAATCCTCAGAATATGATGAGGAATGTAATATACTTTCATTTTAACTATGAGATTTAGAGAACACATGTAACAGAACCATGCACACCAAGCACAAGGCAGCAAAGTCAGGATGTGAACTCAGGTGTTCTTGGTTCCAGAGTGTTTGTCTTTTCTACACTGTGTTACATTGTAAATCCAGTTGGCAGTGTCACATTGGGGCACACAGAGTCAAAGGTTTCCTCAGCCTTAGGCTCCCTTGCTGATCGGATTTCTTGTGCAGTAGGGATGCAAAAGGAGGTCAGTAAAGCAAGAAAGAGAGATACATGCCTTTTCTGCTCCTTTACAAAAATGTTACAGTAGAGCAGGGGTGGGGAATCTTTTCTCTGCCAAGGGCCATTTGATATTTATAACATCATTTACAGGCCATACCAAAAAAAAAATCAACTTAAAAATTAACCTGCTAGCCCTGACCAGTTTGGCTCAGTGGTTGGAGGGTCGGCCTGCAGACCAGAGAGTCCTGGATTCAGATCCCACTAGGGGCACGTACCAAAAAAAAAAAAAAAAAAAGTTAACCTGCTAGCCCAGCTAGTGTGACTCAGTGGTTGAGCGGACTGAGAAATCTCCATTCGATTCCAGTCAGGGCACATGCCGGGGTTGTGGGCTTGATCCCCAGTAGGGGGCGTGCAGAGGCAACCAATGGATGGTTCTCTCTCCCATGGATTTTTCTGTCTGTTTCTCTCTCTCCTTTCCTCTCTATCTAAAAATCAATAAAAATATATTTTTAAAAAATCAACCTGCCAGCCCGGCCAGTGGGGCTCAGTGTATTGAGAATTGGTCCATGGACTGAGAGGTCCCTGTTTGATTTCCGGTCAGGGCACATGCTCGGGTTTTGGGCTTGATCCCCAGTAGGGAACGCGGAGGAGGCAGCCAATCGATGTCTCTCTCATCGATGTTTCTATCTCTCTCTCCCTTCCTCTCTCTCTAAAAAATCAATTAAAAAAATACTTAAAAAAAATTAACCTGCTATATTTGGTCAGGCTAATTAGTGAGGTGTATGATGTTAGCTGGTATTGATTTTGGGGGCCTGATACGACCTGTGGGCCAGACATTCCCCACCCCTGCAGCAGAGGAATTGATAAGAACATAACATATGTAACTTGCATCATTGTATCCTGGTTTTAGGATTCTTGTTGCTAAAGCACACCTGTGTCATTTGCTAATTTCATTTTCCTCTTAAATAAAGAAAGAAACCACTCTACTATGTTCCATAAAGCTTTGTGGGATTAAGAGTCCATAAGCACAAACATGCTAGGTGAAGTGGCAGCTGCTCAGCCAAACATGACATGAGCGGGGCGGGGATGGAGACACACACACAAGATCACAAATGAGAATCCACTTTTACCAGGTCCGGGACTAAGAAAAATAGAAAACAGCAGAAAAAGTAGCATCAGGAATCTCACTCACCATGATTCTGTAGGCTCTCCAAATTCAGAGTTCCCACAAGAAATTAGAATCATGTACTTGAGCAACGTAAGACATGCACAGACAGAGCAAGGCAAAATATTTTGGGAACACAAAGTAGACAAAAGTGGGCAGTGTCCCATCACTTTAAACAAAATGCCATTTTTACCTCTTACTTCAGAAATCAATCATTTTTTAAAATATATTTTTATTGATTTTGTTTTAGAGAGAGAAAGGAAGAGAAAGAGAGAGAGATGTGAGAGAGATATATTGATTGGCTGCCTCCTGCACGCCCCCTACTGGGGATCAAACCCACAACCCGAGCATGTGCCCTGCCCGGGAATCGAACCAGGACCTCTCGTTCCTGGGACCACCCTCAATCCACTGAGCCATACTGGCTGGCCAGAAATCAATCTTAAGATCTGCCTAATGTAGTGGGTAAATGTAAAGGACCAAAACATTTTAGAGCAGCGGTTCTCAACCTGTGGGTCACGACCCCTTTGGGGGTCGAACGACCCTTTTATAGGGGTCGCCTAAGACATAACAGTAGCAAAATTATAGTTATGATGTAGCAACAAAAATAATTTTATGGCTGGGGGTCACCACAACATGAGGATCTGTATTAAATGGTCATAGCATTAGGAAGGTTGAGAACCACTGTTTTAGAGTATCATGAGTTAAGTCAAGAGAAAGGTAAAAAGACTATCTGGCTAATGATTTGAAGATACTATTTAGAAATACTGTGGCAGGATAGTAAGAAGCTAGGGAAATCCCTGACAAGTGGAATAAGGGAAACTGAGACAAAATAAACAAGACAAACAATTTGCGTAATTTACAGGCAGCTAATGAATCATAAGGTTTTATCTTTCCTAACCAAGGACACTTAGGAACAAATGGTTTACACATTCCAGACTGTCCTGGGCAGACGGGCCTTAGTCAGGGTCCCTCTTCAATAATGTTCTTTTTTTTTTTTTTATCCTCACCCGAGGACATTTTTCCATTTTTTGTGCAGATAGAGCAGGAGGGAGAGAGAGGAAGAGAGAGAGAGAGAGAGAAACATCAATGTGAAGGGACACATTGAGTGGCTGCCACCCGCACGACCAACCAGGGCCGGGGACAAACTGCAACCGAGGTACGTGCCCTTAGCGGGAACCGAACCCGGGTCTCTCCGGACCGCAGGCCGATGCTCCAACCGCTGAGCCAAACCGGCCAGGGCTTCAATAATGTTCTTTAAAAATAAAAGAAACTAACCAAAAAATAATCCCTGACCCTCTATATACACAATTTGATGAATCAAAATATTGAAGGACACCCCTGGAAAGCTAATGGATATTCTGTTAAGACCATCCCCTGAGACCTTTCAGGTTTCCTGGCCAGCAAAAGAAAGATAAAACGCCTCAAACAGATAAAAGGACCCACAGCATTCTCTCACTAAAGCACACCCACACCTTGTATCTCTGTTCTCTTTCTCCTAAACTCTAAGGGTCCCCAAGACACTTGCAACCAGGGGATCAGCGGGCAGTGGCAACTTGTCTAGGGCTTACCCCCTGAACCTGTCTCTAAGGCCTTCTTTTTCTCTGATTTTCCAGTGAGCTAACAGCAGCCCTGCCTTGGCTCACCTCTGTCACTGTGACTTTTACTTCTCAGTGAGCCAAAGCAGCCTTACCTAGGCTCTGTCCTGTTGCTTCTTCTACCTTAAGCCCTTTCTTTGCTTCACTGTCCCCACCTGTAATAAATGTACTCTCAAAATAACCTGGACTCGTGCTGTGAAATCTTTCCTAAGTCTAGTCAAGAACCCACACATTACCGGCAGGCCCGAGGCAGACCCGCTTCAGGGCCAGACCCTGCACAGTAACAATACCATATCATGATCAAATCCAGTCTGCCTACCCCCAAGTATTTTCCCCAAGTTTCTGGCCCATGAAAAATTAACACGAATAAGATAATGTGGTTATCTGTAATACACAGCCAAATATTCTACTGCCTTGGATTTATAGGTTTCTGTTGCGTTTGAAGACTCAGTTACCGATATCCAGGATTAATTATCTCCCAGTAGTTAAGGGTTAGCATTCAAATGAACACTCACATTAAAAAAAAATGTTACTCACAATCCAAACTTTAAAAAGATATCTTTTGGGTTATGAAAACCTGGGGGGTTGGGGGACAGGGGACGCAAGAGCCACACTAATAATTTGTATTCTTTACCTTAATACCAAAGACCTTCATTTTAAAACAAAAAAGCAAAAGAAAAATAAATAAATCCAGATTTGTGTAGCCTTGTTAGATAAATGTGGTTTCCTAAAAGGCCATACTTTCAGAGTAATGACATCCGTCCTCCTAGTGGTAGCTGGTATGCCAGTCAATACCCCCTTAGTTAATTCATAACTTGAGAAAGAAAAAACACAATAAAAACCACAGTCTAAAGTTAGTTGCCTTGACACTAAACCTCATATCTGTCATTGATTTTTAAAATGAGTCCAGAATATCTTTTCCCCAAAAGTTCATCTCAGTTTCATCTTGAATGTCTGCCATCTCCTTTCAGAACCGACCAACTTGGACATTCTTTCTCCATTGTCTTCCCAACCTCTGGTCTCCCTTCTGAAGCTACAAGTACCTGCAAGCAAATGACTTTGTCCCCAGGCTGAGCCGAAATGTCTGGAGAGTAGTCCCCATCCTGTCTAGACTGTTGCCTTCCACGAGTCTTGCCAACAGCCACGGGGTTAACGGCTTCCAGGTGTGAGGGGTTAGGCAGCATTGTCACATGCAGGGGATGGTGTGCACCAAAGTCCAGGTCAACCGAGGAGGTCAGGTGAGACAGGACATCTCCAGTGGCTGGAACATTTTCTGGAAATTCACTTAAGCCTTGCATTTTGCGAAACATCAGCTATTGTGGATACACATACATGTAAGAAAAAATGTTTTTTTTTATCATAACAGACACCAGGGAAGAAGTGGCTAGTTTAAATTACACAATACAAAAAAACTGTATGCACATGCTTTTATAATTATTATTATCATCCATTGTTTAAAGATAGGCACAAACTTCTAACTGCTCCAATGCACAGAACCATTTGGAGATCCTCACAATCAAATAAAGTACCAACACTGTATGAGGAGTCTAACATGACATAGTAAGTTACCTCTGCCTTGCAATAAGCAAATATTTTTTTCTTAAATACATCTGTTAGAATATATTTTCAAAAAAACTTTTTAAATTAATTTTATCAAAGGTAGAGTGGAAAATAGTATAACTTAATCCCATTTTTCTTTTTTTATCCTTACCCGAGGACATTTTTGCATTTATCTTCAGACAGAGCGGGAAGGAGAGAAGGAGGAAGAGAGACAGAGAAACATGAATGTGAGAGAAACACTCCGAGTGGCTGCCACCCACATGACCCCAACCGGGGTGGGGACAAACCGCAACCGACGTACGTGCCCTTAGTGGGAACCAAACCCGGGACTCTCTGGTCCGCAAGCTGAAGCTCTAACCGCTGAGCCAAATGGCCAGGGCTAACTTAATCCCATTTAGAGAGGATGATATATACTCTTAGCTCGAGTTACATCTAAAAAACTACATAAGTCTAATATTCAAAGGACTCCTCTACATACATTGTTTGACTTCATTTTCAGTCTTCTACATGATAGATGTTACTAGCCTTTTTTTTTTATCCTCACCTGAGGACATTTTTCCATTTTTTGTTCAGATAGACTGGGAAGGAGAAAGAGGAAGAGAGAGAGAGAGAGAAACATCGACGTGAAAGGGACACATCGAGTGGCTGCCTCCCGCATGACCCAACCAGGGCCGGGGACAAATTGCAACCGAGGTACGTGCCCCCAGCGGGAACCGAACCCGGGTCTCTCAGGACTGCAGGCCGATGCTCTAACCGCTGAGCCAAACCGGCCAGGGCTCTTGCTTGTTCACTTTACAAATGGGTGGTAAGCCCTGGCCGGTTTGGCTCAGCAGTTAGAGCATCGGCCTGTAGTCCAGAGAGACCCGGGTTTGGTTCCCGCTAAGGGCACGTACCTCGGTTGCAATTTGTCCCCGGCCCTGGTTGGGTCATGCGGGAGGCAGCCACTCGATGT
Organism: Molossus molossus; assembly: GCF_014108415.1. Lineage (NCBI taxonomy): Eukaryota > Metazoa > Chordata > Mammalia > Chiroptera > Molossidae > Molossus > Molossus molossus. The sequence goes on from NW_023425344.1 coordinate 143,919,156, forward strand.
GTCCCTTTCACGTCGATGTTTCTCTCTCTCTCTCTGTTCCTCTCTCTCCCTCCCACTCTACCTGAACAAAAAATGGAAAAATGTCCTCGGGTGAGGATTAAAAAAATAAATAAATAAAAAATAAAGTGAACAAGCAAGAGAAATTTAATCATTAAAGATCCTTAGCTAGTAAGTAACAAAGCTGGGTCTCAAAGCAAAGTATTTACCCAAATCAACATGCTATTTTCTTTTCTTTAAATTTTTTTTTTTTATCCTCACACGAGGACATTTTTGCATTTATCTTCAGATAGAGCAGGAGGGAGAGAGAGAGGAAGAGAGAGAAAAATCGACGTGAGAGAGACACATCGAGTGGTTGCCACCCACATGACCCCAACCAGGTTCGGGGACAAACTATAACTGAGGTACGTGCCCTTAGCAGAAACCAAACCTGGACTCTCTGGTCCGCAGGCTGACGCTCTAACCGCTGAGCAAAACTGGCCAGGGCAGCATGCTATTTTCAATTTTCCAAATTGTTTTTTTTTTACTACTTTTTTTTAATTTTTTTTTTTTATCCTCACCCGAGGACATTTTTTTGATATTTTGTTCAGATAGATTGGGAGGGAGGGAGAGGGAGAGAGAGAAACATCGACGTGAAAGGGACATCGAGTGGTTGCCACCCGCACGACCCAACTAGGGCCGGGGACAAACTGCAACTGAGGTACGTGCCCTTAGCGGGAACTGAACCCAGGTCTCTCTGGACCACAGGCCGACACTCTAACCGCTGAGCCAAACCGGCCAGGCAATTTGCCAAATTGTTTGAATGACCCAAAAGCTTCTCTAGTATTCAAAAGCTTCTTATTTACCTATCTACAGGAACATACACAGTGTATACACAGATGTGTTTGTCACAAATATGATCATTTATAATAGTTTTTGCATCTTTGAGTCATTTCTTTGTCTGAGATATTTTAGGAATGCAATTTTTGGTTTAAGAATTTCTGCATGTATAGACCACATGCTGAATATTATGCCAATCTGTGAAGATCAGTTTTATTGTCTATGCTCAAAAATGATAAAATATTATTGAAATAAAGGAAGTTAACACTTGAAAAAAAAAGTAAGAATTTCTGCATGTATCTAAGTACATGCCTTCATCTGTCAATCACTTTATCCTGTCATACTCTACTTTTTCTAAGGTATTTGTCCTTTTTTTTTAATCCTCACCCAAGGATATTTTTCTATTTGTCTTCAAATAGAGTGGGAGGGAGGGTAGGGGAGAGAAGGGGAGAGAAAGAGAGAGAGAGGGAGAGAAACATTGACATGAGAGAAACATATTGATTGGTTGCCTCCCACATGACCACAACCAGGGCTGGGGACCGGAATCGAACCCCCGACTCTTTGGTCCACAGGCTGAGGCTCCAACTGCTGAGCCAAACCGGCCAGGGTTAAGGTATTTGTCTTTTAAAAGCTGATTATCAGTCTCTTTGCATCAGAAACACTGAGGAATGAGTAATAGTGGTAAAGCTTTGCCCCTAGACATGATACCACATAGATTTTCTAATATTCTTCTTTTTTTTTTTATCTGCACCTGAGGACATTTTCTCGCATTTATCTTCAGATAGAGCAGGAGGGAAGAGAGAGACAGAAACATCGATGTGAGAGAGACACATCAACTGGTTGCCACCCACACAATCCCAACCAGGGCCAGGGACACTGCAACCGAGGTATGTGCCCTTAGCAGGAACCGAACCCACGACTCTCCGGTCTGCAGGCCAAGGCTCTAACAGCTGAGCCAAACTGGCCAGGGCAATTTTCTAATATTCTTAAGGACAACACATCCTTCGATGAGCTTTATTCACTCCATCTAACTCTGATAGTCCTTTTAACACTTGTAATTATTATTATTATTATTATTATTCTGTTAATCCACACCCATGGATATTTTCCCACTGATACTTTTAGAGAGAGTGGAAGGGAGGAAAGGATTGTGGGGGGGGGGAGAGGGAGAGAGAGAGAGAGAGAGAGAGAGAGACATTGATGTGAGAGAGACATAGGATGGTTGCCTCCTGCACAACCCTGACCAGGGCCGGGGATCGAACCTGCAACCCAGGTTTGTGCCTTTGACAGGAATCAAACCTGCAACCCTTTGGTCCGTAGGCCAGTGCTCTAACTGCTGATCCAAATTGGCCAGGGCAACATTTGTAGTTATTTTTAATCCCATGGCAAAAAAACAGGAATGATCCCTGGCCAGTTTGGCTCAGTGGTTGGAGCATCAGCCTGTGGTCCAGAGAGACCCGGGTTCGGTTCCCACTAGGAGCGCGTACCTTGGTTGCAGTTTGTCCCCGGTCCTGGTTGGTCATGCGGGTGGCGGCCACTCAATGTGTCCCTTTTGTGTCAATGTTTCTCTCTCTCTCTCTCTTCCTCTCTCTCCCTCCCACTCTATCTGAACAAAAAATGGAAAAATGTCCTCAGGTAAGGATTTAAAAAAAAACAAACATCAGTGAGGTTTATCCATGTATAATGGCCACAACCTTATTTCTCTGATGTTCCCTGACATCAGATCTCCAGTACTGACTCCCAAGTCTTTTGAAAGACTTACAGAGCAGAGCAGCTGAGCTGGACTGAACAGAAATACCAAGATTCAGTTACCTTTAAAACCACTCACTTGGGTGGTCTCTTAAGATAGCAATGTATCACTAGTTTTAGTACAACCCACTAACTATAAACTCTACAAATAAGTGAAAGGTAAAATTGACTTCTTGTAAGGTAAAATTGTATAAAATTGCACAAATCCTTGTGTTCGTTTGAACAATTTTTATGAAGTAAGCGTGCTTCAAAGAGTAGAATTTATCTATTCATATCATCCTTGAAGAAATAAACTAACCTTTAACTTCCCAGAAAGAAGAATCCATACAAGGATATGCAGAAAATCAACCTAAATACCCATTCTATCCAGCAGCATTGGGTTCCATCAATTAACTAAGCTATACTATATCCTGGACCAATGATTCATATGCTTAGTCAGTTTTCTAAAAAGAATTATTACCATCAGTTTTATTCTGTTAGAGTCAACTGCATGTCATAAAGTATTTTACCTCTGGAGGGAACTGCAGAAGGCCTGTCAGTAAATTAAGTCTCCCCCTATGGGGCATCCCAATGATGACATCGGTGATCCCACTGTAGGCTGACATTTTCAGCAGCTCATGGAAAAAGCCCATCATGCTTTCAGCTCCTTCGCCTCCATATCGCTTCACTGTGGCAAACTTGGTGGCCAAAAAGTGGTCAAATTCCTATGCAACATCACATCACACATTAGTTACCGGAAGATAGCTGACTACTTAGGTCAAAGTCAGACATGTTTATGTATGTTGTTAAAAAGACCCCCCATTGCCCCCCACCCAGTACTTCAAGTGCCTGCTGCTGTGCTCCTTCACTCCTACCCCAGAGAAAGATATGTCACCCAGAGTCCAGCAGGAAAGCCTTGCCAAGGACACCCAACCACAGTAGGGGATGCAGAGAAAATAACCTGAGAAGTAGAATAACTTACCCCAAGGGGAGCCCCCTTAAATGTGTGTTCTTGTAGAGTAGGTGCTGGGCCTCAGATTTCTGCTGCCTCAACCAGTACCTGAGTTTTAGTATCAGGTTCTACTGTACTATTTTATCAAGGCTACAAACTAGCCAACTGTCTGAATTATTGGCAGTAAACTTCTTGTCATCTTGGTATGCCTGAATCCTGATCATCACCCTGACAAATATTCAATTCCATTAATTCATATTGATTAGTCTTCCATGCATAGTTTTTTTTTTAATCACTTCAGGGAATAAAAGAGAAGATCTTAAGGATTTTGTAATCTTTTATAGAATGAATCAACAAATACACATATAAAATGTATTCTGACTCTGAGGAGAACCAGTAGCTCTGTTGTTTGGCAATCTCCTTTATCCTGCTCAGAATAAAGTGGTGTGTTATACTGTCTGTTGTGTTGATGCAATGGGCAGTAAGTGGAGGTATGTTCAGAGATTTAATGCCTAATTTCCTCTCTTCAGTATTTATATCTTTATAGGAAATGAGTTGACCTATTCCATTTATTAGCTGCTGCCTTTATACCTGAGATTCTAGCATTAGTTTGGACAGATGTTTTCGCTCTTCTGTGGTAAATGTCTCCCTTTTCAGCTCCTCAAAACGCTTTGCAAACCAGTCTTTCTCCTCCTGGCTCTGAAGTTGGGAGGTTTCGATGGAAATCTGCCCACAGTAGATTTGGTTGAGATAGGCTAATACTTCCTCAAGAGAGGCCTCGTCCTTCCCCATGTTCAATAATCCTAGGAAATGGAATCAAAGAGGTCCTCTTAAAGAAGAATCAAGCATGTAACTAATCGTAGAACATACCAAAAAATTATTTCAATTCATAGCATTTTGTTCCAAATAACCTGAATCATTATCAGTGTTTATCTATATTTTTCTAGAAGCAAAACTAAAAATATGGTCAAAGGCCATAAAGTAGTAAAACTAGAAGAGGAATAAAAATCTTTCTTCACAAGGACAGAATTATACTGTTTTATGTCAAATTTTGATTCTATAGACTTTCAACCCACTTTTCATCTCCTTCATAGCTACATAGTTTATGTCGTACCTTTATCTCAAATATATATCTACCAAAATATTCATTAGTTTGGACAGATGTTATCTATAGTATCTATAGTGTTTATTATTAAACAGTCTTAATATGAGTTAATATTGATACCAAAGCAACATTTTAAGGTAAAAGGAAATCTCCCTGATACTCAAAGAAAAGTTTGTTATATGTCATTAACTTAGCATCAAATTAGTTATCAGTCATTTGCCTAACCCTACATGAGTTAACAAACCAACATTTACTTTATATTCTTTATGGTTTCTTACAATGAACTTTAGATCTTTCATACTGATTGACTAATGCTGCAGTGAACATAGAAGTGCAAATATCTCTTCAAGATCCTGATTTCAATTCCTTTGGATAAATACCCAGAAGTGGAATTGCTGGATCATATGATGTTGCTATTTTTAATTTTCTGAGGAAACTCCATGCTGTTTTCCATAGTGGCTGCACCAATTTACGTTCCCACCAACAGTGCACAAGGATTCCCTTTCCTCTACATCCTTGCATCTTTTTTTTTTTTTTTTGTAATAGCCAATTCTAGCAGGTGTGAAGTGATATCTCATTGTGGTTTTGATTTGCACTTCCTTGAGGACTTTTTTATGTGCTTGTTGGCCATCTGTCTATAGGTTTTTGAATGCAGAGGAAATGGGCCCTATTGAAAGACCATTCTAGAACTTCAAGACTGCTCCTTCCTAACAGTGCTTGAAAGTACCCCTCATTGTCTCCTCACACCCCACGGAAGTCTCAGCTCCAGTGGGCATATGGGTTCTTCGAGAACAGAGAAAGGAGCCCCACCTCTGTTGGCAGTTAATTGTCGCATGTGACATGGAAGGTCTATTGCCAATGGGTTTTACCTGTGGTATTAAAGGGTCCCTGCAGGGTCTGCACAAGAGCTTGGATTTCAGGCACATTATCCTGCAGGGCTTGTCCAGTGAAGAGGGGGTTGATTTTGGCAGCTTTATGACCATGCTCACAATATACTGTCACCAGTCTGGCAAGTCCATGATCAACTAATTTAAGTAGAAAAGAAAGCAATATAAACAATTTAGGAAAGCAATATAAACTATTTAGGAATGCCCACAAACCACAAAAATCAGTTTTCTAAGAAGCTGTTGTGGCCTCACACATTTTTAATGCATTGCTTCTACCACCACATCTACCAGTGGTTTTTAGGATTAAAGACTCATTAAAGACTCAGAATCCACCCTAGCCGGTTTGGGTCAGTGGTTGGAGTGTCGGCCTTCGGTCCAGAGAGACCCGGGTTCGGTTCCTGCTAAGGGCACGTGCTTTGGTTGCAGTTTGTCCCCGGCCCTGGTTGGGTCATGCAGGTGGCAGCCACTCGATGTGTCCCTTTCCCATGGATGTTTCTCTCTCTCTCTCTCTCTCTCTCTCTCTCTCTCTCTCTCTCTTCCTCCCACTCTATATGAATGGAAAAATGTCCTCAGGTGAGGATTAAAAAAAAAAAAAAGATTCAGAATCCAGGAAAACACACTAATTTCCTTAAATTTATCTCATGATAACTAAAGTCATTTAAAAAACAAAATGTGCCCTGGCCAGTTTGTCTCAGCAGTTAAGAGCATCAGTCGGCGGACCAGAGAGTCCCAGGTTCGGTTCCCGCTAAGAGCATGTACCTCGGTTGCAGTTTGTCCCTGGCCCTGGTGAGGTCATGTGGGTGGCAGCCAGTTGATATGTCTCTCTCACGTTGATGTTCCTCTCTCTCTCTTCCCCCCTCTCTCCCTCTTACTCTATCTGAAGATAAATGCAAAAAATAAAAAAAATGTCCTCAGGTGAGGATAAAAATTAAATAAATAAATAAATAAACAAACAAACGAACAAAATGTACCCAGCCGGTGTGGCTTAGTGGTTGAGTGTTGATCCATGCACTAAAAGGTCACTGGCTCGATTCCTGGTTAGGGCACATGCCCAGGTTAGGGCCTGATCCCCAGTGGGGGACGTGCAGGAGACAGCCAATTGATGTTCTCTCTCATTGATGTTTCTCTCTCTCTCTCCCTCTCTCTTTCTCTCTCACTAAAATCAATAAAGAAAAAAATTTTTAAACAAAATGTAAATAGAACTATAAATGTACATTTATAAAAGAACTATGGCCTTGGCCAGTTTGGCTCAGCAGTTAGAGCATCGGCCCCCAGATCAATGAGATCCGGGTTCAATTCCGCCCAAGGGCACATACCTCAGTTGCAGTTCGTCCCTGGCCCTGGTCAGGGTAGCGCAGGAGGCAACCAGTCCATGTGTCTCTCTTGCATCGATGTTTCTCTCTCTCTCTTCCCTCCTCTCTCCCTCCTGCTCTATCTGAAGATAAATGCAAAAATGTCCTCAGGTGAGGATAAAATAAAATAAAAACTATGGACATGAATAAATATTAAAATACTTCAAATTGATAATAACTTACAATGCAGAGATTATGGATAATTAGTTCTCTTACTGCAGTGGTTCTCAACCTTCCTAATGCTGCAACCCTTTAATACAGTTCCTCATGTTGTGGTGACCCCCAACCATAAAATTATTTTCGTTGCTACTTCTAATTTTGCTACTGTTATGAATCGCCATCGGAAATATGTGTTTTCCGATGGTGTTAGGCAACCCCTGTGAAAGGGTCGTTAGACCCCCAAAGGGGTTGCGACCCACAGGTTGAGAACCGCTATCTTATTGTATAAGGTGTTTTTCAACATCTTACATAAGATATAGAGATAGGTAGAACTACAAAATGAATGCTACATTTTTTTGTTTGTTTGTTTCTTAAAGACCCCAGGTACATAGTTAGTCCACAGGCTCATGAAATCTTAGGTGAGGAAAAGATTAGAAATTATCATGTCACTCACATAGTGCGAAAAAAAATCCCCTTTGTAAAACCCTAAATGAGTGATCCCCCAGCCTCTACTTAAAGGAGAGCCATTATCTTTCAATGAATCCAATTCAATCTGAGATGATTTCATATTTAGCCAAAAGTTACTTTTCTTTCCTTTCTACATGGAAGTCCTAAAATTTGTGGCGGGGAAACCCTCATGCCCACATTCAGTTACCCTTCAGTTTGTTAAGGTAGTCTTACACAAACTGAGCACAACCTTTGAGAATGAGCAGATGTGCTACAGAGGGTACACAATTTTCTGAACATTTAACAAATATGCATTGCCCTGGCCGGTTTGGCTCAACGGTTAGAGCGTCGGTCCAGAGAGACCCGGGTTCAGTTCCGGCTAAGGGCACATACCTCAGTTGCAGTTTGTCCCCAGCCCTGGTTGGGTTGTGCGGGAGGCAGCCACTCGATGTGTCCCTTTCACATCAATGTTTCTCTCTCTCTCTTTCTCCCACTCTATATGAACAAAAAAATGGAGAAATGTCCTTGGGTGAGGATAAAAAAAAAAAATACACATTTTTATTTTCAGAACCCAAAGAAAACCATTAGCATATTTTCAAATATTTAATGACCATTTTTTCAACATGTATTGCCACGCAATGATTTCCAGTTACCTATGTGCCTGGGTTTGTATTCAGCGTACCACAAAGTGTACCTGTTGACACAGGCACAGAGGAAAAAACAGAGATGTATTGAATACGTAAAGGGTGTGTTTCACTAACACTGCAGTTAGGAGAACACATATTATGTCTAATATACTAATCAAACAATCCCAGTAAATGAACTGATTTCCAGATGAAGGTTAGTCTTATATATTGCCATAGGGTTCTATTCTGAACCGTATTAAAGTTCTCAATTGCTATTTTATGAATTAGGAAATCTTCATATTTGTGACTAAAATTTAGATAATCCATGTCTAAAGGCACTGTCCTTTTGTGCCAACTCCCACATAAGCATTCTTGAGTATCATTACAAGCCTACCTGGTGAGCATTTAGAAACTGGAGCAGTGATCTCTATAATTTGATGTTTACTGAGAATGTTTTCAAAAGGGCTACTAGATTGCTATGAGAATGGGGATGGTAACCCTGTATGTTTACTATTAGACTTACCCCACTAAAGATGGAGTTCTGTTGATAATACCGAAAGTCGTGGAAGTACAGATCACCCAGAAAGTAGATTGAGAAAGTGACTCTGGGCAGACCTGTAGTGTACCAATATTTTAGAGATGAGCAAAAAGAAAGAGCCACTGAAAAGTGACTGAGGTGGTTAGGAGGAAAACCAGGATCTTGCAATGCCACAGAGCCAAGGAAAGAATGTATTTTTAAGGTGTGGCCTTTATGAAACAACCATTATTAAAAGATCAAAAAGTAGGCTTACGGTTGTTCATATGGAAAATAATACAATAATTAATAAATAATAACACAAGAATAAACTGTGTTTTGCATAAGAATAAACTGTTTCACATATTCACAACTATACACCTATTTTAGCCCCACCCTGTGCATACGTGTGTGTGTTTAATGAAGTAGCCAACAGGGATCACAAAGAGCATGTGGTATCTACTGCTCTGGCAGAGCCAGAGAGAGGCCTATTTTCCTCCCACCTCTGGGCACACCCCACAACCCTCCTGACCATTGATTTTAGAGAGAGAGGAAAGAAGAGAGAGAAAGAGAGAAACATCTATTGGCTGCCTCCTGCATGCACCCTGACCTAGGATCCAGCCCACAACCTGGGTATGTGCTCTAAGCTGGAATCGAACTAGCGACCTTTCGGTGCACAAGCTGACACTCAACCAACTGAGCCACACAGACCAGGAAGTATTTGCTTATTTAGATGAGAAAAGACTAAATTATAATATATATATAGCATGCACCTGCCTTTTCTTAAAATGTGTTTATGTGTAAATAGTATATATTTATTTATATAGTATATATATACATAGTGTCATATTAGTACATATGTACTTCATATATATGTATATGTATGTATGTATGTATCTATACATATTTCATATATATATAAAACAGACCAAAAACTTAGTATTTACCCTATGTCAAAATTTTGGATTTTTCTTTTTTGTTGTTTATCATATTTTCTAAGTTTTCCACAGTGGACACGTACAATAGAGCTCTTTAAATTGTATCCATTGAGCCCTGGCCGGTTTGGCTCAGCAGTTGAAGCGTCAGCCTGCTGACCATTGAGTCGCGGGTTCGATTCCGGTCAAAGACACGTACCTTGGTTGCATGAGCTCTGGTAGGGTCATGTGGGAGGCAGTCAATGTAGCTCTATCACATCGATGTTTCTCTCTGTCTCTCTTTCCCTCCCTCCCACTCTATGTGATAATAAGTAGAAAAATATCTCTCCTTCCCTTCCACTCTATCTGATAAGTAGAAAAATATCTTTGGCTGAGGAATAAAAAAAAAATTGTATCCATTGAACATGCTGCTCACTGCATTCTGAAAACTTTTGATTAGTGGGTTATCTCCAGCACACCTGCATGTCTGCCCTCACCAGTTGACTAACTTCTGGTAACAATCAGTTATATTTGTTCCTAAGCCAGTTGCTGTGGGGAAAAGTAAAATATTAGGAGAGAAATTATAAACACCTAGAAAGATTCTGCACTCAGATTGCTTTCACAAGCTCTCTTTAAATACCTGCCTAGATGCAAACAAAAATATAAATATTTAGGTTAAAATAGCCCTGGCCGGTTTGGCTCAGCGGTTAGAGCATCGGCCTGCGGTCCGGAGAGACCCGGGTTCGGTTCCTGCTAAGGGCATGTACCTCGGTTGCAGTTTGTCCCCGGCCCTGGTTGGTTGTGCAGGTGGCAGCCACTCGATGTGTCCCTTTCACATCGATGTTTCTCTCTCTCTCTCTCTTCCTCTCTCTCCCTCCCACTCTATCTGTGCAAAAAATGGAAAAATGTCCTCGGGTGAGGATAAAAAATAAATAAATAAATAACTTGAAGCATCTCTCATGTCTTTATGATAATCCTTGCTTCAATGACTTTCTAAAAAGTTAACTGACCAGCCCTGGCCAGTTTGGCTCAGTGGTTGGAGCATCGAACCACAGATCAGAGAAGCCCGGGTTCCTTTCTCGCTAACGGCACGTACCTCAGTTGCAGTTCGTCCCCCGCCCGGGTTGGGGTCATGTGGGTGGCAACCAGTCGATGTGTCTCTCTCACATCGATGTTTCTCTCTCTGTCTCTCCCCCTCCCTCTCTCCCTTTTGCTCTATCTGAAGATAAATGCAAGAATGTCCTCGGGTGAGGATTAAAAAAAAAAAAAGTTAACTGACCAACTTCTAGTTTCAAATGCTGTTTTTCTTCTGTAGAAAATAATGAAAGTATTTGTTACAAAATATTTATACATTTAAAACAATAAAATATGTAATGAAAATAATTAAATTAGGACATTTAAAGAACATAAAATATGAAATAAGCTATTTAAGAGGATGGCAATACTGCAATAGAACACATATATTCTTTATTAAAATAACTTCCTATTATTGTATAAATCAAAGGGTTACTGTAACTGAAAAATGAATACCTTTATGTTAAGCATAATACTGTCCAAACAACTTAGAACTCATGACACCTCCAAAAGTCCAGAGGAATTTAAGTTAAATCCCTAAGAAGACAGAGAGTCCTGGCTGGGTAGCTCAGTTGGTTAGAGCGTTGTCCCACTACACCAAAGTTGCTGGTTTGATCCCTGGTCAGGGCACATACAAAAAGCAACCAATAAATGCATAAATAAGTGGAACAACAAATCGATGTTTCTCTCTCTCTCTCTCTTTCTCTTTCAAATCAATTTTTAAAAGAAAAAGAACTAGCCTGAGACAGCTATCATTCGAAAAGCCTGCTTGTAAGATGGGCCTCTGGCTGGTGTCTGGGAACTTGGATTTCTGGAATGTTCTCACCTGTCTCTAACTGATAAGGGTAGTCCACTATGCCTAGATTGGGCAAACAATATGGTTTATACTGAACACTTGCTTTTCTAGTGGGAGTTTGGAATTTTGGCACATGCAGAGGGTGCTTAAAGAAACATCTCCCAATAAAAACCGTGGGTGCCAGCCCTGGCCGGTTTGGTTCAGCGGTTAGAGCATCGGCCTGCGGTCCAGAGAGACCCGGGTTCGGTTCCTGCTAAGGGCATGTACCTCGGTTGCAGTTTGTCCCCGGCCCTGGTTGGTCGTGCGGGTGGCAGCCACTCGATGTGCCTCTTTCACGTCGATGTTTCTCTCTCTCTCTCTCTCTCTTCCTCTCTCTCCCTCCCACTCTATCTGTGCAAAAAATGGAAAAATGTCCTCGGGTGAGGATAAAAAAAACCGTGGGTGCCAAGGCTCTGATGGGCTTCTCTGGGCAGAAACACTGCATACATGTTGCAGTGTTTTTGTCACTTGAAGAGGTATGCATTCTGCTACCCGTCATGGGAAAGAGAGCATAAGAAAGCTTGCACAATGGTTCCTCCAGACTCTTCCTATGCCTTTTCCCATTCTGATCCAGCTGTGTATCTCTATTATATCACTGTAGTAAATCTTAGCCTTGAGTACAACTATATGCTAAGTCCAAATGTGGCATGGCCTGAAAAACGCCCAACACATTATGGATGACACTGGAGCCAAGTATACTAACAGCTGTGTCCTATGAGCCCACGCACAGCTTCTGCCAATATTCCCAGAACTAGCTCTGGTTTACTTCAGTTCTAGGAGATACCTTGTATCTTTAAAAAAAAAAAAAAAAAAAAGTCTCCTCTTTGTTTAAAATAGCCAGAGTTGGATTCTGTTGCTTGTGACCAAAAGAATCTTAGCTATTATGGGAAGTAAAAAAAGAAATTATGATAGAGATATCTACATCAATTACTTTATTTTCTGCTATAAGCAAACATGATGGGGACACTGAATAGTGTTTTATTATCAGAAAGGATACTGTTCATATTAATCAGCATGAAGCACACTGACAGATAAACTCAACTAAACTTAGTGCTTAAACTAAAAGTCAATACAATTCATTTTCATCATCTGGTCATAAATAGCCTCCTCCAGAAATATCTAGATCATATCCACAGTGAATTTCCATTCATATGCTTAAAGCAAGTGAGAACATTAACTATCTATAAAAACACTGAAGACTCCATGAAATGGAAATTCATAACTGGAGTCTCTTACAACCATAAAAAAATGAGATGGCTGCCTCCAGCTTCAACTTAGGAACTTCACAGATAACCACATTAGAAGCCAAGACTTTGTACCAGAATACTATATTTTGTACAACAAACTCAGATAGACCTAGGCTGTGCAGCTGAGTTCATTCTATATCATACACTCCCTTTCCATCGCAAACATAACATCTTTATGAAATAAATCTCTTTTGCCAACTATTTCTTTTCTGTAAAAACAAAAAAAACAACAAGAAAACCCTAACTTTAAATAGAAACCTTGTTCTAGCCATTTCTATTTTATCCCAATCCCTTCTTAAATCATTGCTAAAATAGATACATAAGGGTCACAGGTTGATAATAAATGACAGTAACCATTAATTGAGTACTAACTTCTGCTACACGTTGTGCTGGATTTTTCACACATATAATCTTACCGAGTCCTTGCAACAACTTGGAAATAGGTGTTCTTATCTGCAGAAGAGTAAACTGCAGAGGTTAAGTGACTTGAAAAAGGTGATACAGGTAATTAAGAAGCTGAAATTTGAATTCAAGAATATTTTACGTCAATCCAGTGTTTTATCCATTATACTATAACAAAAATTCCATGTTGTACACTTGAAAATAAGATAATACTCTACACCAACTATAAGTGAAAAAAAATTAAATTGAAAAGGGAAGTCCATAGCTTTTATAACAAAGGGATGAGAAAGCTAGAAGTCACTGAGACATTGTTTTCTAAGTACAAAAGCTAATGTTATCAGCCCTTTTGGTCTGCATTTATGCCACATACTAATTTAGATTTTTTTAAATCTCTAATACAATTGATGGACCCTTAGCCACACTCACTAAGAAACAGAGAGAGAGGACCCAAATAAACAAAATCAGAAACGAAGGAGGAGAAGTAACAACTGACACCACAGAAATACAAAGGATCATTAAAAAATTCTGTGAATAATCATACGCCAACAAATTGAACAATCTAGGTGAAAAAGACAAATATCTAGAAACACAGTCTCCCAAAACTGAACCGGGAAGAGATAGAAAAATTGAACAGACCAGTAACAACTAAGGAAATTGAATATATAGTCAAGAAACTCCCAGCAAACAAAAGCCTGGGCCCAAATGGCTTCATGGTGGAGTTTTACCAAGCATTCAAAAAAGAACTAACACTCATTCTCCTCAAACTATTCCTAAAAATTCAAGAAGAAGGAAGACTTCAAACTCGTTTTATGAGGCCAGTGTAATTCTAATTCCAAAATCAGATAAAGACACTACAAAGAAAGAAAACTACAGGCCAATATCCTTGATGAAAATAGATGCTACAATCCTGAATAAAATACTAGCAAATTGGATCCAGAAATACATTCAAAAAATTATTAACCGTGACCAAGTGGGATTCATCCCAGGAACACAAGGCTGTACAATATTCGAAAGTCAATAAATGTGATACACCACATAAACAAAATGAAAGATAAAAACCATATGATCATATCAATAGATGCTGAAAAAGCATTCAACAAAATCCAGTACCCATTTCTGATAAAAACGTTCAGCAATGTGGGAATAGAGGGATTATAATTCAACATAATAAAGGCCATATATGAAAAACCTACAGCCAACATCATACTCAATAGGCAAAAACTAAAAGCATGTCCCTTAAAAATAGGAACAAGACAGGGATGCCCACTTTTGCCACTCTTATTTAACATAGTACTGGAAGTCTTAGCCACAGCAATTAGACATGAAGAAAAAAGAAAAGGAATCCAAATTGGAATAGAGAAAGTGACTGTCATTATTTTCAGATGACATGATACTGTATGTAGAAAACCCTGAAGACTCCATCAAAACTCTACTAAATTTAATAAATGAATTTGACAAGGTAGCAGGATAGAAAATTAACATCAGAAATTGATGGCATTCTTATACACCAATAATGAACTCACAGAAAGAGAAACTAAAAAAACAATCCTATTTACCATCCTGGCAAAAAAAATTAAGATACCTAGGAATAAACTTAACCAAAGAAGTAAAGGACCTATTTGCAAAAAACTACAGGACATTGAAAAAAGAAATAGACGAAGATATAAAAAAGTGGAAGCACATACCTTATTTATGGCTTGGAAGAATTAACATCATTAAAATGTCCATACTACCCAAAGCAATCTATAGATTCAATGCAATCCCCATTAAAATACCAATCACATATTTCACAGAACTAGACAAAATACTCAAAAAGTTTGTATGGAACCAAAAAAAAACCCCGAATAGCCACAGCAATCTTGAAAAAGAACAAAGCAGGAGAGATCACAATACCAGGTATCAGTTTATACTACAAAGCCATTGTAATCAAAACAGGCTGGTACTGGCACAAGAACAGACATATGGATCAGTGGAACAGAACAGAGAATCTGGAAATTGACCCAAGATATTATGCTCAATCAATATTTGACAAAGGTGGCAAGAGCATACAGTGGAGTAAAGACAGCCTCTTTAATAGATGGTGTTTGAAAAACTGGACAGCTACATGCAAAAAAAAAAAAAAAAAAAAAAATGAAAATAGACAACCAACTTATACCATACACAAGAATAAACTCAAAATGGATAAAATACTTAAATGTGACTCATCAATCCATAAAAATCCTAGAAGAAAATGTAGGCAATAAAATTTCAGACATCACATACAGCAGAATTTTCAATGATACAACGTCTAAGGAAAGAGAACCAAAGAAAAAAAAATAATACATCAAACTAAAAAGCTTCTGCACAGCAAAAGAAATAAGCATCAAAATGGAACGGGAACCCATTATATGGGAGAGCATAATTGCCAATAAGATAAAGAGTTAATTTCCAAAATATATAGGGTATTCATACAACTCAACAAAAGGAAGACAAAGAACCCAATTAAAAAATGGTCAGAGGCCCTGGCCGGTTTGGTTCAGCGGTTAGAGTGTCGGCCTGCGGTCCCGAGAGACCCGGGTTCGGTTCCCGATAAGGGCACGTACCTCGGTTGCAGTTTGTCCCCGGTCCTGGTTGGGTCGTGTGGGTGGCAGCCACTCAATGTGTCCCTTTCACGTCGATGTTTCTCTCTCTTTCTCTCCTTCCCCTCCGGTGAGGATTAAAAAAAAAAAGGGCAGAGGACCTAAATAGACACCTCTCCAAACAGGACATACAAATGGCCAAGAGACATATGAAGAAATGCTCAACTTCACTAATCATCAGAGAGATGCAAATTAAAACAACAATGAGGTATCACCCCACAACTCTCAGAATGGCCGCCATCAACAAATCATCAAACAACAAGTGCTAGCAAGGGTGTGGAGAAAAGGGGACTCTAGTACACTGCTGGTGGGAATGCAGACTGGTGCAGCTACGATGGAAACCAATATGGTGTTTCCTCAAAAAATTAAAAATTGAACTGCCATTTGACCCAGTGATCCCACTTCTAGGAATATATCCTAAGAAGCCGAAAACACCAATCAGAAAAAATATATGTACCCCTATGTTCATAGCAGCACTATTTACAATTTCTAAGATCTGGAAACAGCCCAAGTGTCCATCAGTAGATGAGTGGATAAAAAAGCTGTGGTACAGCCCTAGCCAGTCTTGCTCAGTGGTTAGAGTGTTGGTCTGCAGTCCAGAGAGACTTGGGTTCAGTTTCTGCTAAGGGCACGTACCTTGGTTGCAGATTGTCCCCGGCCCTGGTTGGGTCGTGTGGGTGGCAACCACTCAATGTGTCCCTTTCACATCAATGTTTCTCTCTCTCTCTCTCTCTCTCTCTCTCTCTCTCTCCTCCTCCTCCTCCCTCCTTCCCTCCCTCCCACTCTATCTGAACAAAAAATGTCCTCAGGTGAAGGTAAAAAAATAAATTAAATAAATAAATAAAAGCTGTGGTACATACACACAATGGAATACTATACAGCTGTAAGAAAGATCTCTTATCCTTTGAGACAACATGGAGGGGAGGAACCTGGAGAGTATTATGCTAAGCGAAATAAGTCACTCAGAGAAAGACAAATAAATATCACATGATCTCACTTATTTGTGGAATACAATGAACAAAAAAAGCTGATGAACAAAATATACCCAGAGACACAGAAAGGAGTATGGTTTAGACTGATAAATCTCAGCGGAGGGAGGAAAGGGGGAGGGAAGAGATAAACCAAAGAGCTTATATGCATATATGCATAACCAATAGACATAGACAAGAATGTTGTGGATTGGGGAGGGATCAGGAGGTAGGTGTCTAGGGGGGAAAAAAGAAGAAACATCTGTGACAAAAATAAATTAATTAATAAAAAAAAACTCTAGCCCTGGACGGTTTTGCTCTGCAGTTAGAGCATCAGCCCAAGTTCGGGCCCAGGTTCGGTTCCCACTAAGGGCACGTACCCGGGTTGCAGTTGGTCCCCAGGCCCAGTTGGGGTCATGTGGGTGGCAACCACTCGATGTGTCTCTCACACATTGATGTTTCTCTCTCTCTCTTCCTCCCTCTCTCCCTCCTGCTCTATCTCATGATAAATGCAAGAGTGTCCTTGGGTGAGGATAAAAACAAAATCTCTAATGCAGTAAGATTTTCTTCAACCATTTTCCCCATGGCTCTACTAAAGGCTCCTATTGTTACTAAAATGCAACATACCTACAACCTCTTATTTCAACTAGTAAAGCTCAGTGCCAAGGTCAGTAACCATCAAACACTGTTTGAAATCCTGTGACTCCTACTTCCTGATTCTCACTAAATTCTGCCCTTTTTTTTAGAATTCAAATTCTCCATAGTAAAATCTATATCTGTAAATCACCACTCCTAAACCCACCTTTATTTTAAATTGGGATTGTCAATAAATAAACTCAAGTTTACTTGGAAATTAAGGTTTACAAAGGTTAAAGTACATGCTGTTACTAATAGCCAGCCACAGAGAATGCTCATCACAGGTCAAATTTTAACTAGTAAAACCATGGTCATCCAAAAGGTTACCAGAAGCAAATTCAATATCTCTTTAAAGCCTAATACAATGAAAGTCTTAGTGAATGATGTAGTCATCCTATGAAGGCAATGATTTTCAGACAAGTTAAACATATGAAGAAAGATGACTAATGAAGGGCCAAAAGGAGAAGGGAGATACCATAACTCTGTCTATCCCTCCTCCCTCTTCTTATATCACCTTTGATGTTGAAGGATGCCATGAGTCATTTTCAGTAGGGTTTTTACTTTAATTTACTTTGCCAGTAATGAAAGTTATGTACATGATCCATCACACTAACTCAGTTATTCCTCTCAACCTACATGCTTCCTTTTAGGACAACTGGCAGGTGACATGAAAAAGCCTAGAGCCCATCAAACCAAGTCCGTGGCCTCATTATTCTCCTGTCCTTATTAATGGAACTGACCATAAGCACACACAGAGAATTTAAGGAAAAAACCCACAAGTCTCACTTGACTTCATAAGCAAAAAAAGGTTATTATTTTTTCTGAAACACAGTACACACTGTTACTAATATAGTAATAGTAATATCGTAGATTACCCAATATATAAAGGGCTTTATTTCTTGGCACTTGAGGTTATGGTTGTACATGCAAAATTCAAATGCACTAAATATCACAAATGAATTGCATATACAGAACCATTTCCATATCTTAGCAGGAATGACTCATTTAATAAATATTCAGTTAAGTATAGAGCTAAGAAGAATGTAAGACTAGGTCTCTACTTTACACACAATCAGAAAAAGTTCAGTAGAGTCTAAAGGGATCCATACTGAGAGTTGAAGGAGTTCATATCAGGATAGCCAAGTGTTGTCTAGAAAAATATCATGGAAGCACTGGAATGGAGTTGGGCCCTGGGTAAAAAGTGAAAAGGCACAGAATGAGGAAGAAGAATTTTTAGTAAGGACTAGGATATGGGGGCATTTATGTTGGAGAGACATATAAAATAAAAGGCAAAATGAGTCAAGACACATGAAGGATACTGACTATCAAGCTAAAGAATTTGGATTTCATTCTGAGAGGCAAAGTAGAGCCTTTGGAGATGTGAATAAGAAAATAACTCAGTGAAATCAATGTTTTTAGAAAGACTATACTAAGTAGAAGGGAACTAGACTACACATTTTAATGCCAGAGAAGTTAACAGTTTTACCTTTTTGAAGTCATGAATCTCTTTGAGAATTTAATAAAAGCTATGAGTCCTTTGCCTAGAAACAGATACACACACAGAGTTGTGCAAAGTTCACAGACACTCTGAAAACTTTTCATAGGGCTTCATGGACTCAGGTTAAGAACCCTTGAATTAAATGGTTTTTTGTTTGTTTGTTTGATTGTTTGTTTGTTTGTTTTGTAGCAGACCAGAATTAAAGGTCTAGGCTAGGATCCTAGTTAGTGAAAATACAAAGAAAGTAAGGCTTTAAGAAATCTAGTGCTCAAAATTTGATATGAAGTATGAAGTGAAAAAGTTGAAGGTGGAGTGCTTGCTCCAGAATTTTATAATACATCTGTAGCAGAGACTGCTATAACTCCCAATATCCATTTCTCTTTATCTTTTATAGTAACAGGTAGTTGAGCATATGACCACCCAAAATAGAGGTACACATTCCTAGCCTTCCATGTAGCCAGTGTGGCCACATGACTAAGTTCTAACCAATAAGAAGAAAGTAGAACTGATATATGCAACTTTTGGGTCTTGACTGGTTCTCTTCTCTTCCCCATTTCCTCCTTCCTACTGGCCAATATATGGATAAAGTGGTGAGCTACCTTAGACCAGAGTTTAAAGCAGCACCCACAGGATGGTGAAGGAACAACATAGAAGGAGCTTGACACCCTATACCATTGTAGAGCAAAGCTGTCATACCAGCTTAGATATTTACTTATCTTACTTGTCATTATTATTCCAGGTCTCTGGCACAGCCCCTGAACTCATCCTATCTAATACAGAATTTGGTACCCAAGGTGGTTTGCTGCTGTAATAGAACCTAAAATGCATGGCTGGCTTAGCAGCCAGGCAGTTGGTGCCAAGGAGCCATATAATTCAGAATAGAAAGCTGATGAGCAGTGTTATACTATCTGACAAAACACTTGGTAAAACTGTCACCTGCAATACCCTAAAAGGCAGACTATATGCTCACAGATCCTGTAGCTCAGTAGTATGTGTTCACTGTTTCTTGTCACTTTCAGGAAAGTCCTGGGAGAAAGGTGAGGTCAGGTTGGAGCTAGTTAATCAGCAAGAAGAGATGGCAGGAAATTCACTCTGCATGGAGGTACTCTCTGTCTGTGGTCAAAGTACCTAGAAGGTAGACCTGGCAAGTTTGGAAAATTAGAAGTATTTTAAAAAGGTGGTTCTGAAAAGGCTGTCTAACAGGAGACAGGAGAATAGACAAAACCCTTCTTTTTTTTTTTTTTATCCTCACCGGAGGACATTTTTTGATATTTTGTTCAGATAGAGTGGGGGGGGGGGAGAGAGACATCGATGTGAAAGGGACACATTGAGTGGCTGCCACCCACAGGGCCCAACCAGGGCCGGGGACAAACTGCAACCAAGGTACCTGCCCTTAGCGGGAACCGAACCCAGGTCTCTCTGGACTGCAGGCTGACGCTCTAACCACTGAGCAAAACTGGTCAGGGCGACAAAACCCTTCTTTAAGTACCTTCTAGTAAGCATCACTGTTAGACAAGGGGAGCCAGCTGAGACTTCAAGATCCGATCAAGGATGTCGCCTTCCCACTCAAGCCTATTACTTCAGTTGATCTCAAGGTAAGCACCATTAAATTTAGGGACCTGAATGGGTAGAACACAGAAGCAATAAATAAAAGACTGAAGTTATCTGGCTTAAATACTAGGTCTAGAGGCCCTGGCTAGGTAGCTCAACTGGTTAGAGCATGGTACAAATATGCCAAGGTTGTGGACTGGATTTCCAGTCAGGGTACATACAAGAAGCAACTAATGAATGCATAAATAAGTGGAAGAACAAATGGATGTTTCTCTCTCTTCCTCTCTCTCTCTCTCTCTCTCTCTCTTTTTCCCCCTTCCTCCCCCCTCTCAAATCAATCGATCAATCAATATTAGGTCTAGATGAGATTTTAAAAAAATCCTCACCCAAGGATATGGTTTTAAAAATTGATTTTTAGAGACAGAAGAAAGGAGACAAAAACATCATTGTGAAAGAGAAAGACCATTCAGTTGCATCCCATACATGCCCCAACCAGGACTGAACCTGTGACCTAGGTATGTGCTCTGTCCAGCAATCAAATTGCAACTTTTTTGGTGCACCGGAGAATGCTCCAACCAACTGAGCCACCCGGCCAGGGCTAGATGAGACCTTTGGGAAATTTGCTTATGGAATGACCAGAAGCAAAAAGACTGAAGACTTATGAATTTTATAAGAAAATTGTACTGCCAAAGAAATCCTAACTCTGGCCAGAAAAAAAAAGCAACTGTAACTGATGACCCCCTAAAGTAACTCTTAAGCTCCTCAACCTATCAAAATAGACTGTAAAAGGGGTGCAGTCCCAAGGAGAGCATGTTCATGTCAGGGATGGCCACAGAAGGTAATGGATAAAGAAAAACCTGTAAGGCAAAGCCTGAAGGCAGAATTAAAGGGCCAAATAAACTCATGAACTTACTACAGGATCACATCAAGGAGCTTTTTTATCATTCCTTCCCAACAATATTTAGTTACTGATTTGAACCAGTGGCTGCTATAGATCCCTTTCTTTCCTTCTACAGATTGAAATTTTCTTTATATATCATATGTGTATACATGGAGTGGGTGGCAGTTCATAAAATTCTAGACCATGAGGAGTTACAGCCAGACCAGATGAAGAGGACCACACATTCTCCAGAGATAATTTTCCTCTTCTTTCTCAAGATAATTTTTAGCTGGTTCGTGGCCACCCTGAACAGAGCCTGTGCTTGCTTTCTTTTTCTTTTTTTTTTTTTTTGTCCTCACCTGAGGACATTTTTCCATTTTTGTTCAGGTAGACTGGGAGGGAGAGAGAGAGAAACATGGACGTGAAAGGGACACATTGAGTGGCCGCCTCCCGCATGACCCCAACCTGGGCCGGGGACAAACTGCAACCGAGGTATGTGCCCTTAGTGGGAACCGAACCCGAACCCGGGTCACTCTGGACCTCAGGCCGACGCTCTAACCACTGAGAAAACTGGCCAGGGCCAGAGCCTGTGCTTTCTAATTTCCCTTGCATGTATATAAAAACAGAAGACCAGGTTCTGGCCAATGAGATATTATTGGACGTGATATACGCAACTCTCCTTGCCTCTTCTCCCACATAGCCTAGTAAGAGAGGTAGGAGAAAATGATCTACAAAAAGAGTGATTATAAAATAATGTGAGGAAGCAAATAGAAACAAATTGTGAAGGAAAACCTCAAATGAGTTCACAATAATTGTGCACCGAGCAGATGCTAATATGATCTTAAATGAAGAAGAGACTGTCAAACACATTTCACACATACATCTCTTATTGACTACAACAGTATTTGGCCACAGATAATCATGGACCTCCTGGTAGAGAATCACCTGGGGTGCCTGATAAAAATACATATTCCTAAACCTCATCTCAGACCACTGAATTAGAACCTGGGGGAAGAGTAAGGGAAGGAAGCGTGGAAACTGGCACTTTAAATATCATTCAAAGTGATTTGAACACACACTTATGTTTCAGAACTGACAAATAAAACTTTTTACACTCATTTTGCTAAGTAAAATAAGATACATATAGTCTTATACTCAAGGGATTAACAATGTAGTTGGCAAAAGCCTTCCCTAAAGAAATCCTATTGCATTCAAGACAGAGAGAAAAAATCAGGTTTATTCCAAATGTCCCCTGAGGTCAAGGACAAAATACTGAGATTCCAGTGTGTGATGTAAGATTCAAAGGTCAGGTGCTTAGATGATGGAGGTGATCTTCATTGTTAACCTAATGACTGGATCAAAGATACCAAATGCTTTTCATCTGATAATTGATCTGGATTCATCTTTTACTTTGTGAGAATGAATAAGGATACAATAACTTTGGCACACAAATCAAATAATCAAAATTAATCTTTTGCACATGAGCATGCAACATAAGAGAGAGGTTCCAGAAAACTGACACTCATGTCCTCTAACCCATTAAAACTCCAGAAATATGGTTCTAAATTCAGCAAAGAGTTTTAAACTCTGAAATTAAAGTTAGAGGC
Organism: Molossus molossus; assembly: GCF_014108415.1. NCBI lineage: Eukaryota > Metazoa > Chordata > Mammalia > Chiroptera > Molossidae > Molossus > Molossus molossus. The sequence continues at coordinate 143,941,972 of NW_023425344.1, forward strand.
CAGCTAGAGGATATAAACAGATGATAAGTACCACGCTGTGGTCCAAGACCACCAACTAACTGCCCTCCACACTCTAGCAGTAGAGTCGTGACCCTCACATTCCGGCTCGCACCGGCCTTGGACGTGGCCCTGAAATGTATCCTAGGCTAAACTCCAGGAGCTGGGAGATCTTAGAACTTTTCTTGTAGCCCCGCCTCCGCAAAGAGCTCAACTCCCGCAAGTTTACAACCGAAGAAAAGACATGAGCTCGCAAAATCGGTATGAACTCGGAAAGTGAGAAGACCACCCAAGCGAGGAACCGATGCTGAGACCCTGAAGTCAAAGTTCCTCAACTACCGAGGCTGGGGGGCGGGGGATGACCCCAACACTGACAACACCCACGCCTGCCTCTCTGCCCCCTCCCCTCCCCTTCCTCTTCACCAGCCTGCACAGACTGCAGACCCCTGAAGCCCCGACCTCCCCCACAACAGCACACCACTGCAGGCCCGGCAGGAAGGATCCCCGGCCTCCCCAGCACCCATGCCCACAGCCCGGGCCCGACCCCAGCCCCATCCCGGACCTGGCGGGCGCGCCAGGCCGCTTCGGGGTTCCTGGCTCTCAGGTTTCCTCGGACGGTATCCATAGACACCCTTTTCGGTCTGGTAGCCGCGCTGGAGGAGGAACGGAGGGGCCCGACCCAGGCTCCGTCTTGCTGCTGCCACAGTGACCGAGGCCATGTTCCGCCTGGTCTTCTGGCCCAGAGGACGAGGGGCAGTACACGTGGAGAACAAGTGTCGTTCCAGAGGCGCCTCAGCCCGGGAACCCGCTCGTGGGAGGCGGGAAGCAGGAAGCCCATCCTTGGACAACGCCCCCGCGCCTGATTGCCTGGTTGGCCGGGGGCCGGCCCTTCGGAGCCAATCCAGGGCAGCAGTCCACCAGGCGAAGCCACGCCCCGGGACCCGGCGGTCTCCCGGTCCTAGAGGCTGAGGGTGGCCCTGGATTTGGGAGTGTGGAGTGTTGAGCAGAGCGTTACCGGCTTTCTGGTACAAAACTTGTGTTTCTGTGTATTCTACAGTCTCCCGCCAGGAGTATTTACCCACAACTCCTCAGGTGATAGCTGCAAAAAGCACACAGACACGATGTAGGTTGTCACACACAAAGGAAAAATTAGCGACTGGGGTCATAGAAAGTGGCTTGGACAGAGACCAAGGACCGCAAGAAGGAAAGATCATACAAAGGAGCCAGAAAATCAAATATCTCCCCTTTTTATTATGAAACATTGAGGGAGCCTGGCCCCTGAGGCTCGGTAGTTGAGCTTCCACCCATGAACCAAGAGGTCACCTGTTCTATTCCTGGTCAGGGCACATGCCCAGGTTGTGGGCCAAATCCCCAATGGGGAGAATGCAGGAGGCGGCCAATCTATGTTCTCTCTCATTGATGTTTCTATCTCTCCTTCTCCCTTCCCCTCTCTCTAAAATCAATAAAGAAAAAAAATTAAACAAACAACAAAAAAGAAACATTGAGGGGGAAAGTACAAAATAGGGGAAGAGGAGCCTATGTGAAAGGGATAGACTATGAGTGAAAAGAAATGGGTCATGGAAGATTTCAGCAGCGTATAGACCTTTGAGATTCTTCATTGGTCTATCTGACAGTTTCCCAAACAATTTTATTCTGACTTACCTTTAATTTTGCCACTGTGGTGAGGGAGGAAGGGTACTCTGCTGAATTACAAAAACTGACAAGATACAATGTGCCCTTAATCAGTTCCCAGTCTTGTAGCAGACTGAACTCAACACACAGTATGAGAGATGCGGGGATGGGTAGGTGCCCTGCAAGCACAGTGCAAAGGCATCCAGCACAAACAGGTGTATCAGGGGGACCTCTAAGTAGAAGCAACACTAAAACAAAATATTCATGGATGAATTTTGTTACGGTGATTAAGATTTTTTTCTTTACAATTTTAACTAGAGCGTTCAGGATATGTTTGAAAGATTTTACAAACTATTAAGTAAAAAAATACAGGAGAGAAGGATAATCCAGTGGATTGAGGTACATGCAGAAGTGGGAGGGGAAAGGATCCAAGGACAGATGACACTAGAAAGGAGAAGAGGTATGTTCTTCATTGATTCAGATTAAAAGAAGAGAAGATAGGTGCAAAAGCAGACAGAGTTATAGATTCAGTGGTGGAATTCTAAGGGAGTTCCTTCTATGTGAAATATCAGGCCAGATAATTTCCCCCAAAATAATTACCTGAAAAGGTGCTAGGGAGTGGGGAGGTGAGTCAGAGTTAAGAAAGGTAGAGATAGGAGAAACATCTGTAACAAAAATAAAATAAAATAAAATTCTGCAAGAAAAAAAAGAAAAGAAAGGTAGAGACAGTATAAAACTGTTATTGAGAAGAGTAGTAAAATGTAGAAGATTGTCTTAAACTTTTGGGGGTCATCCAGTTGAGATTGGTGACCATAAACAGAGAGAGATACTAATTTCAGCTCTTTTGTGATTTTCTCCATTAGTGGTCAGTTGCTTGGTACTGAGACCGTCAGAAGGATGGTGATTGGATTTATTTTGGGGCTAGAGTTTTTCCAGGCAGACATGATAGAAAGGCCAAGAGGCAAAGGAATTTAAGGTTTTAGCTAGAGAACAATTGAAATAATAAAACATGGGCCCTGGCTAATGTGGCTCCGTTGATTGGACTGTCGTTTGGGACACCACCAAAAGGTCGCGGGTTTGATTCCTAGTCAGAGCATAAATCCAGGTTGTGGGTTCGATTCCTGGTCACGATTCATAAACTCCCGTCAGGGTACATATTGGAGACAACCAACCTATGCTTCTCTCTTAAATCCATGTTTCTCTCTCTCTCCCTCTCCCTTCCTCTCTATCTAAAATCAAGAAAAACATGTCCTTGGGTGAGGATTAAAAAAAGAAAAATAATAAAACAGACTCTACACTGGAGAAAAAAAAAAAAGGCTAACAAATATAAGAATGACCAGATCTCATCTTTGGACCCTAAATACATTCAAAATAGTTCTCAAATCCATTCTCAGATCCATCCACTTTTTCTAGTTAGAGCCATCATCACCTCTCCAAGAATACCAGAGTAGCTTCCTAAACTGTCTTTTTGCCTTGGGTCTTTCCTTACTTAGTCATACTTCTTCCACATTGGAGTCAAAAGTATTTTGTTATTTATTTTTATTTTTTCTTTAAATCCTCACCTGGGGATATTTTTCCATTTATCTTCAGATAGACTGGAAGGGAGGGAGGGAGGGAGGGATGGGGGGAGAGGGGGAAAGGGGGAGAGAGAGAGAGACAGAGAGACAGAGAGACAGAGACTGATGTGAGAGAGACACATTAATTGGTTGCTTCCCACATGACCCTGACCAGGGCCGGGGATGGAACCGCATCCAAGGTAGATGCCCTATACTGGAATTGAACCTGAGGCTCTTTGACCTGCAGGTTGACACTCTAACTGCTGAGCCAAACTGGCCAGGGCATATTTCTTAAAATTAATATCTCATATTGCTGTTGCCTTAAACATTTTCATGCTTCCCTGTTCTTCTTTGGATAAAGTCTAAGTGTTTTAACGTAGCTTTAAAATTCTTGGGTGGGGTGGGGGGTGCCAATGGGGTAAAAAAGGTAAAATATCTGTAACAAAAAAATAAATAAAAAATTTATAAAAAATAAATAAATAAAATTCTTTAAAGATCACTAACCTTGACTCATTTCTTAAAATTTTCATCTCCCCATTTTTCAGTCAGAAACTTCAATGTGTCATGCTTTTCCAAATTTCCAAATCCTTTTCCTTTGCAACTGCACTCACACTCATGGCTTTAATGAACAATAATATAAGAATGATACCGCCCTGGCCGGATTTGCTTAGTGGTTAGAGCATTGGTCCGCGGACCAGGAGGATCCTGGGTTCGGTTCCCGCTAAGGGCACATATCTCAATTGCAGTTTATACCTCAATTGCAGTTGATCCGTGGCCTGGTTAGGGTCGTGTGGGTGGCAACCAGTCGATGGGTCTCTCTCACATGGATGTTTCTCTCTCTCCCTCCCTCTCTCCCTCCTGATCTGTCTAAAAAGATGAATGCAAAAATGTCCTCGAGTGAGGAAAAAAAGAAAAAGAATGACACCAAATATAAATCACCAGCATAGATCTCTGTTCTGAACTTAGATTCTGGTCTGCTGACGTCTTTACTTCTTAGTATATCACTATGAACTCGTGATATACTAGACTCCATGACCTGTTCAAATATCATCAATTTGAAACTTGGTGGCCCACAGGTCCCAACTGAACTGCTGATGTATGCTTTGTTTGCCACCATATTGTCTTAATTTTTAAAAATTGGATGTTAATAATAAAAATGTGGAAGATTACATATTAAAGTCCAGATTTTCAGTTTTTCTGAAAAAGCTAGAAGATCTGGCCACACTGAACCCACTTTCCTTTATGGCAGTGATCAGCTGGAGTTGAGCACTGGCTGTCCTCTTTAGATGGCATGTGGCCTGGCCCGTGTGGCTCAGTTGGTTGAGCATTGTCCCATGCACCAGGAGATTGCTGGTTCTGCATGCTCAATCCCCAGTTGGGGGTCATGCAGGAGGCAGCAGAGTCATGTGTTTCTCCCCCCCTCACTCTCTCTCTTTCTCTGAAATCATTAAAAACATATTTTAAAAAATTTAGATGGCATGTGTATGCCAGTTTGTTTTTACCACTCGTGCATTTCTGTGGTCTGCCTGCCTGAATTCTTCAGCCAATTGTGTTTGCAACCCCGAGTCTGCTGTGATTTTGCCTGCTTTCACCTCTATGGAACCACATTTCCTGAGGTCTCACTATGCTCCAGTGACACTATTTTCAGTACCTTGAACACTTCTTTTCCCTCCTTATTTAAGGGTCTTCACACATGTCATTTCCTCTGCCGGGAAAACTCTTCTTCCTCCTCATCCCACAACCAACAACACAGACACCTGGATAATTCCTACCCTCCTTCTCCCCCGGGCTTAGAGTTACTTTTGGGGGGGGGGAGTGTTCCTGAGCCCCTTGGCTAGTTTAGTTTTCCCTACTGTACACTCTCATAGCACTCCATACATTGCCTTATTATAGTAGCATAATTTGATAAGTGCTTCCTGAGTACCAGATATAATTATAGTTATCTAAATTCTTGCATAGTTATAGTAATTTAATGGTTTTCTTTCTACTCTTCCTCCCAAGCATAAGTACATAACTGGTTAAATTCATGTAGCTTAATGTGAGTATGATATGACACCCTGGTGGGTGGCCCTCCCACTATACTGTAAGCTACAAGACTGGGGGAATTATATGTGTTTTCTTCATTGCTCTATTCCAAGTCCTAATATACTAAAACCCAGCAGGTGCTCAGTAAATGAATTTTGAGTACATGAATTAATGAAAGTAGAGCATAGGATGCAGTGATTAGTTATAAAGAGTAAGTGGAGAAATGGGGACAAAATTCCTGGCTTCTGACTTGAGCACCGTAAGTTGGTGGTGCCATTAACTGAGATAAAGTACATTGGAGGAACAAAAGGCTGTGAGGCAGGATTAATTTCATTTAATGTTGAAGTGTTTATGAAACTTCTGAGTGATATCTGGTACATAGTTGGACATATAGAGCTCAGAAAACCCTTTAAGGTGGGGAGTAGCACCTTTATTTTACAGATTTGATGTCTCACAGACCTGAGGTATATATAATTAATAAGCAGTAGAGCCCAGCCAGTGTGGCTCAGTGGTTGGGTGTTGACCCATGCAACAAGAGGTTGCTGGTTCGATTCCTGGTCAGGGCACATGCCCAGGTTGTGGGCCAAATCCCTGGTGAGGGGCATGCAAGAGGCGGCCAATAGATGTTCTCTCTCATTGATGTTTCTATCTCTCTCCCTCTTCTTTTCTCTCTCTCTAAAATCAATAAAGAAAACAAAACAAAAAAAGCAGCAGAGACAGGACCTAACCTAGTTTTCAGGCCTGAGGTCCAATATTTTCCATTTTCTCCCTCATTGCTATGATACTTGTTATATTATAAAGAACATTATTCATTTTAGATCTCTGTCCTTCTAAAATATTCATTCTTAACAAAGCCTATAATAAAATAATAAAATTTATTCAGTATATTGCACTAATTGTTTAGGTATTTTCATTATATGAAACCTACCATGTGTCAAGAGATGATTTAATCTATTTAAGTGTTGAACTGCTACCAGAACTTGTACATTTACAGTAATTCAGAATTAGTAAAGAAAACAGTTCACCAGTGTTTAGTTTTATATTGAGGTGCTCAGGTTGGAATAAAGTGGTACAAAAATAAAAAAAAAAAAAAATAATAAAATTTAAATTATAATTTTCAATTTCTACTCACCAGTTTTTTTGTTTTTTGTTTTTGTAGTAAGTTAACAAGGATTTATTACCTCAAAATGGTGAGACACAACATAAGAGTCAGAGAGAAAATCCTAATGATCGTAGAGTCCCTAGTCCCAACTGTTCTGAGATCTAGTCATATTTCTATTGTCTACTCACCAGTTCTTAACTTGAAGGCAATAACTCACCCTTAGTCTTAGGTACTGATATGAAATTGTATAATGATTTTCTACCCAGAACCTAATTCATCTTCAAGGATAAAGAATAGTGTGGCCTGCTAGGAAAAATTATGAGCTCTGGGTCACACAGATCTGGATTTGAATTCAGGCCTTGCCACTTACCACCACAGGGGAGAAGAAAATTCCTCTACCATCTCAGGTTGTTTCTGGGGGCATGTGAATTAAACTGAGAAAGGACAGAATAACACGAAAAAGAGCATATGTTTTTATTGATGTTAGCATTTTTACATTTGTGGGAGCTTCACAGAAAAGAAGTAGGAACCCAAAGAGATGATTAGAGCAGAACAAAGAACAATACATTATGAAGAAGTGAACAGAAAAAGGAAAAGGGGTTTGGGCTCTTAGGGGTGGTAAATTGTGAAAGATGACTAGGAACTCGATGGTAGATAAGGATTGTTTAGTAAGGTTTTTTAAATGTAGCCACATGTCATCTCCCATGGTAAGAATCATTCTCTTACTAGTATGGGAGTGGGGAGCCTTTACAAATGGAACTTTGTGTCATCTTTACAAAGGGAAATTTATGTCCTGCTTTTATACAGGAAGGGGAAGGGCAGATAGCTCCTCCTGTGTCTGCTCTGTCTCAGTTACCTTATGCTAAAAAACAAATTAATACACCACAGTGGCATATTGTGGATTGGCATACCTCAATCCCCTTCATTACATAAGCCTTAAATTCTTGGGCCATATACTCATTTTTAAAATATTTAACTATTTATATAAAACACGTAATTAGCAGTGACTGGAACATAGTACATGGTCAATAAATGGTAGCTACCATCATTATCATTATTATTAAAAGGGTAAGAGAATGATTGAGAAGTTGGAGTTATAAATGATGAGGAGTAAATAGAACAGGGAGTAAACCAAGGCAGGGAGATAAACTGACAGAAAATGAGGACAAAGAGGCTTGACATCTTGCTGAGGTAAAAGGGACGGTAAATGACACTATAGAGGAGAGATAGCAGCACTAAAAGATTGAAAGTTCTCAGTGAATAATATGTTGGCATGTAAGATTTTAGAAATGAAATACTTGCCTGTCAGTTCTGCCCCAGGGCATGGTAATTGGAGGGGCTTGCTGAAGAGGGGTGAAGTTTAAAATAGTCAGAGCTAAAGTTAAGGTCCAATGAGGTTAGGGTGCAGGACAGGGTCTTTTACATGGACAATCAAATGACCTAGAATAATGGTGAGCCTTTCAAACAATTTTGTCAACAGTTTCTGCCTGCCTTCCTCACTAGATTGTGAGCTCCTTGAGGCCAGGAATAGTGCCTTGTTCATTTCTGTAATTTTATTTCCAAAATAATAATAGATATATAGTAAACATTAAAATTTAAATGGATGACACAGTCTGGTGTGTTATCTTTGAGAATGAGAAGATAAGCCACAGACTGGGAGAAAATATTTGCCAAAGACATGTCTAATCATAATGATGGATACATGTCAGTATATATTTGTCCAAACCCATAATGTACAATACAAGAGTGAACCTTATGTCCTGGCCAGGTAGAGTGGGAGGGGGAGAGAGAGAGAGAGAGAGAGAGAGAGAGAGAGAGAGAGAGAGAGAGAGAGAGAGAGAGAAACATCGATGTGAGTGAAAGGGACACATTGAGTGGCTGCCACCCGCATGACCTAACCAGGGCCGGGGAAAAACTGCAACTGAAGTACGCTTCCTTAGCGGAAACTGAACCCGGGTTTCTCTGGACCGCAGGCAGACGCTCTAACTGCTGAGCCAAACTGGCCAGGGCTCAATTTTTAATTTTTTGAGGTAACACCATATTGTTTTCCATAGTGGCTGCACCAGTCTGCATTCCCACCAGCAGTGGATTAGAGTCCCCTTTTCTCCACACCCTCACCAATACTTGTTTGATGATTTGTTGATGGTGACCATTCTGACAGGTGTGAGGTGATACCTCATTGTCGTTTTAATTTGCGTCTCTCTGATGATTAATGATGTTGAGCATTTCTTCATATGTTTCTTAGCCATTTGTATGTCCTGTTTGGAGAGGTGTCTATTTAGTTCCTCTGACCATTTTTTAATTGTGTTCTTTGTCTTCCTTTTGTTGAGCTGTATGAGCATTCTATATATTTTGAAATTAACCCTTTATCAGGTGTATCATTGGCCATTATGCTCTCCCATAGAGTGGGTTGCCTTTCCATTTTGGTGGTTGTTTCTTTTGCTGTGCAGAAGCTTTTGAGTTTGATGTAGTCCCATGTGTTCATTTTCTCCTTTGTTTCTGTTGCTTTAGGTGATGTATCAGTGAAAATTCTGCTGCGTAATGAACAATCTGATTTTTAAAAAATTAGCCAAAGAGCCCTGGCAGGTTTGGCTCAGCGGTTAGAGTGTTGGTCCACCAACCAAAGAGTCATGGGTTCGATTTCCATCAAGGGCACATACCTTGGTTGCCATTCAGTCCCTGGCCCTGGTCTGGGTTGAGCAGGAAGCAACCAGTCAATATGTCTCTTTCGCATAGATGTTTCTCTCTCTCTGTTTCTCCTCCCCCACTCTATCTGAAGAATATAAATGAAAAAAATATCCTTGGGTGAGTATTTTAAAAAAATTAGCCAAAGACATCTTATCAAAGACGATATATAGATGGCAAGTAAACATATGGAAAAAAGCTCCACATCACATGTCATTAGGGAAATGCAAATTAAAAGAACAATGACATACCATCACACATATATTAAATTAACCAAAATACAAAACACTGAAAACACAAAATTCTGGTGAAGATGTGGAGCAACAGGAACTCTCACTCACTGCTGCTGGGAATTCAAGATGAAGCACAGATGTTAAAATTATTTCTTCCTTCCAAGAAATGATTGCAGAATTTTATTCCTTTGCACATGATAGGCGATCAAGACACCCCTGTCAAGTGAATGTGCAGGTAACAGCTGAAAAATGAAAGTGGTAAGAGAAAAGAGGATTAGCTTTCTCCATATTAGCTTTGGGAGAACTAGGTTTTAGAATTGTACTTTATAATTCCTTGGGCCCCTGTTGCTAACCAAACTAGGGAGAGAACTTTGTCTGACTTCTGTCTTCAAGCCCATTCTACAATCTCACAGTCCAGTGTCCTTATTATCTGAATAAAAACAAAACATGCACACAAATGAATTAAAATAAGGGCACTTAATTTAAGAAAACGTACATAGCTGAGCTTGGAGAAAGAATTATTTTAATCATTAATAAGTTATTAATGTTGTTTTAGAACTATAGTCAACATAATTTAATTTAATAGTTTTTTTATTTCTGAAAATTTTAAATATTTTTTCTCTTTTTTACTATTATGTTTTTTCTATTTAGACTATAGATATATAGAGTCATATAAAAATAGTTATATAGATAGTTCTATACACATATATAGAATTAAAATGTAATGATGTAGTTGAACGAACACTGTGCTCGGTATTGGGCTGCCAGGTTTTACTTCCATCTTTTCCATTGATTGGCTATGTGACCTTGAAACTATGTGAACTTGGGAGGACACAATCTCTCTATTTCCTCGTAGCCTACACTGTTTTTAAGGTTCTTTCAAGTTCCAAATGTTTTTTATTCTAAAGCTTAATATAAAAAGTAAAAGGATGTGTACTGGCTGAGTAGATGAGAAGTTGAGAATGTGGACTTTACTTATCCATACAAGGGAATGCTAGAAAGTAATAAATGAAATAGATCTATACATACAACATAAAACAGACCCCAAGAATATAAAGTTGAGAGGGAAAAAGAGATTAAATGATATTCATGCCAATTTTTTTAAATATACCAAATTGGACTATATATTTTAATAAATATGTACGTATATAGTAAAAGTATAAATATATGGGTAGGTAGGGTGCCTACCAATCTCAGTAAAGTTGGTGATGTGTGGGGGCATGGAGAGGAGTGGGATGGGCAGAGTAGGGGTTTTTGTGATTTCTACAATGCTTTAGTTCTTTGAAAAGTTCTGAAACAAATCTTTCAAAATGTTAGTATTTGTTAAATTGTGGGTGGTGGGATCATGAGTATTTATTTTATGATTATATGTTTCAGCATTTTAAATATTTAAAAAATTTTAAGAATTATAACCAGAAATTAGAGTAATAAAAGAATGTTATCTTCTCAATGAGGTATACCCTAATATTTTCTTTTTTATTTTTTTATCCGAGTGGGAGGGAGAGAGGGAGGAAGAGAGAAAGAGACACATCAAGTGGTTCCCAGCTACACAACCCCAACCAGGCCCGGGGACAAACTGCAACCCAGGTACCTGCCCTTTGCGGGAACCGAAACCCAGACCTCTGTGGTCCGTGGGCTGACGCTCTAACGGCTAAGCCAAACCTGCCAGGGTTACCCTAATATTTTCTTAAAATCACAACTAACCTCATCTTCTGGTCCCCCTCGTTCTGTTCTACTTTTAATTTTTATAATTGCATGCATCATTTCCTAACATACCACAGATCTGCTTATCATTTTTTGTCTTTATTCCCTGACTAAAATGTAAGCGCCACGAGAGCAAAGATCTCTGTCGGCTTTGCTCACTAATGTATCTTAAGTACCTAGAATAGTGCGTAGCACAAAACAGGTACCCAGAAATATTTGTTCAGCAAATGTATGCTGTCAGAGCTTGACTGCCTGTGTTCAAATCCTAGAGCTACACTCATTAGGCATGGGCAAGTTAGGTAAACTCTCTCTAAGCCTCAATTTCCTTGTCTGTAAAATGGAAACTGTAGTAGCACCTATCTGATAAGGCTGGCATAACAGTAAAACACTTCAGAATGGTGCCTAGCATATTATAAGTACTCAATACACATTAAATATTACTGTTGCTATTATTGTTATTATTACAAGATTTTATTCCTGATAGTGGCCCTCAGCATGGTTCCTAGAATTGAATGATCTTGAATCTGTATGAGGCCTGATGAGCAAGTCTGTGTATCACGGTACAAGGGCAATTAACAATGACTGACTATGGAAACAGGAATATTCTAGGTATTGACTGAACGGGTTCAGAGTATGCCACCCCAAAATATGCCACTGGCATAAAGATTATTTTGAGCTAAAGGCAGTTGAAAATAAACAGACATAAGAAAAACTCTTTGTCCTCTACATCCACCAGGATAAGTAGGAAGATTCTCAAGAACTGGAGGCAACTACAGACTCTCATCAGCACACAGAAGGTGTTAGGGGAATCTACATAACAAACATTATTAAAAGAACCCTTCTTGCCCTGGCCAGTTTGGCTCAGCGGATGAGCTTGGGCCTGAGGACCAGAGTCTTGGGTTCGGTTCCCACTAGGGGCACGTACCACACACAATAAATAAATAAATAAACAAACAAATAAATAAATAAATAAAATAAAAATAAAATGTATATTTAAAAAATAAATAAATAAAATAACCCTTCTCTTCCATTAGTTCCTCCATATATTTACCTCCCCACCATTTGTCTGTCACTCCTAAAAATATAAACCCTTTCCTTTGTCTTGTCACTTTACTACAAATTGTCATTTTTGATGCTGCATAAGCCCAAGCTCTAACCACTTCTTCGAGTTACTCACCACTGTTTCTCCTGCATGTATGTATTAAAAAACTATTTGTTTTTCTCTTGTTAATTTGTCTTTTGTCAGTCTAATTCACAGGGCCCCAGCCAGAGAGTCTAGGAAGGTAGAAGGGAAAAGTTTCCCCCCCTACACAGCTTATTCTGTCTCATTAAATGATTGTTCAAATATAGGAATGGACAGTCCACCAGGCTAGCAACAGGCCTATTTTATATTTGAAGAAAGGCATTTTCTTAGTTCTTTGCTTTATTTTTTATTTGTTTTGTTTTTTTTATCCTCACCCGAGGATATTTTCCATTTTTTTGTACAGATAGAGTGGGAGGGAGAGAGAGAGGAAGAGAGAGAGAGAGAGAAACATCGATGTGAAGGGACACATCGAGTGGCTGCCACCCACACAACCAACCAGGGCCGGGGACAAACTGCAACCGAGGTACGTGCCCTTAGTGGGAACCGAACCCGGGTCTCTCCGGACCGCAGGCCGATGCTCTAACTGCTGAGCCAAACCGGCTAGGGCTTTGCTTTATTTTTTAAAGGCTTAAGCATACTATAAGTTATACTTTTGAAGCTAGACCAATTTCTTCCACCAGCAACTTTTCATTAAAAAGAATTCTCAAATTATCATGATAATGGGGTACAACATGCATTATTATATATTACATATGACCTAAGTTTTATCTCCCACCAAAGTTGACTAATTTCATTTTCTTCCCTTATTCCTACCTACTGTTATTAGAGATGTTAAGAAGAATAGGGTAGCCCGGGCCAGTTTGGCTCAGCGGTTAGAGCATCAGCCTGCGGTCCAGAGAGACATGGGTTTGGTTCCCACTAAGGGCAGGTTGCAGTTTGCCCCTGGCCCCAGTTGGGGTTGTGTGGGAGGCAGCCACTCGATGTGTCCGTTTCATGTCAATGTCTCTTTCTCTCTCTCTGTCCCTCCCTTCCTCCCTCCCCGACTCCGGCTCTATCTAAACCAAAATGGAAAAATGTCCTCGGGTGAGGATAAAAAAAATAAAAAAATAAGTAAATAAGAAGAATAGGGTGTTCATGACCAGTTGGAAAATAAAATTCTGTATTGCTGTTACTTAATCTCATTTCATCCCTGAGTAATAAAAATTCCTGGATGATTCCAAAATGGCGGCAGAGTGAACAGAAGCTACACAGACCGTGTCCCAAAGGGAAAAACCAACAGAAAAGCAGCTCGGAGGACCATATAACGAGGGACACTGACTCCATCCCGGTAGGCTTGCGAAGGTGCTAGACGGGGGCTGGGAGCCCACGGTCGGCAGCTCGGCAGTGGCCTCAGCTGGGAGCAGTGCCCTCAGGTCACACTCCCAAGTGGCTCCACAGCACAGAGCCGGGACAGAGGCTAAAAAAGCCACAGCCACTCACCTTGGGCTCCGGCAGAGGGAGGGCAGACTGGACTGGAACTGTGTCGGGACACTCGGGATTTGGAGGGCACACAGAGCTTTTGCTGAGTTGCTGCCACACAGGATGGTGGCCATATTGGTCCTTCCCAGGGCCCTAGGGAGAGGCAGCAGCCCCTCCCTCAGAGATCCAACCCCACCCTGTGGGCCATTGAAGTGCTAATTGAAGCTCATTAACAACCAGCATCTGCCCCACCCTCGTGAAATCCCCTTATGCTGAGCACCAGAGGGAGTTTTTCAATCAACTGACAACCCAAAACTCATAAAGTAACTTCCACTGCTAGCCTCCAGGCAAAAAGCTAGAGGATAATAGTACCTTTCCTGGGCTAGCAACTTTAACCAGGAAAGTAAGACCTGACAGTGGTATTTAACATGGGTTCTCCCTCGCTCATCTAAACCCAGGAGAGGGAGCCACAAACAGCAGAACACCAACACCCACAGGGAAAACTTGACCGGCTGCAAAGCCCACTGTGATAGCCAAAATGGTGAAACACAGAAACAGAAGCCAAATGAAAGAGCAAGAGACCTCCACCGAAGATGGGATCAATGTGGAGCAGTTAGGCATGTTAACAGAGCTAGAATTCAGAGCCATGATCTTGAGGAAGCTCAACAGCATGAGTAAGGACATACAGATGCTGAAAATAAGCCAATTGGAAATTTAAAACCATCAAGAAGAGATAAAAAATGACATATCAGAAATGAAAAACACATTGGAAGGTTTAAAAAGCAGAGTAGAGGAAGCTGAGGACAGGATCAGTGAATCAGAAGACAGGGTAGAAAAAAATCAACCAATCAGAAAACCAAAAGGGAAAAACGATTAAAAAACAGGAAGACAGCTTAAGAGAACTGTGGGACAACTGGAAACGTAATAATATTCGCATCATAGGAGTCTCCGAAGAAGAAGAAAATGAGCAAGGGATAGAGAATATATTTTAAAAAATAGTGACAGAAAACTTCCCTAATTTGATGAAGGAAGAAGGCATTCATGTTCAAGAAGCACAGAGAGCCCCAAGTAAGAAGAACCCAAACAGGCCCACACCAAGACACATAGTAATTAAAATGCCAAAAATTAAAGACAAAGAGAGAATCCTAAAAGCAGCAAGAGATAAGCAACAGGTTACCTACAAAGGAAACCCCATAAGGCTCTCAGCTGACTTCTCACAAGAAACACTACAGGCCAGAAGGGAATGACATGAAGTAATCAAGGTCATGAAAACAAGGATCTGAATCCAAGACTACTCTACCCAGCAAGGCTATCATTCAAAATAGAAGGTCAAATAAAGAGCTTCCCAGACAAAAAAATGTTAAGGGAATACATTAGCCCCAAACCAGCACTGCAAGAAATGTTAAAAGGACTGCTGTAATAAGCAAGAGATATGAGAAGAAAAATAGAACCACACTAAACAAAAATGGCAATAAATAAGTACATATCAATAATCACCTTAAATGTAAATGGATTGAACGCTCCCATAAAAAGACACGGAGTAGCTGATTGGATAAGAAAGCATGACTCATCTATATGTTATTTAGAAGAGACCCATCTCACAACAAAAGACTCACATAGGTTGAAAGTGAAGGGATAGAAAAAATTCTCCAAGCAAATGGAAAGCAAAAAAAAGCTGGGGTAGCAATACTCATATCTGATAAAATAGATTTCAAAATGAAGGCCATAACTAGAGACAAAGAAGCCCACTACATAATACTGAAAGGATCTATCCAACCGGAAGATATAACCTTGATAAACATATATGCACCCAATATAGGAGCACCAAAATATATTAAAAATCTTCGGGAGGACTTCCAAGGAGAAATTGACAGCAATACAATCATAGCAGGGGACTTCAACACCCCGTTGACACCACTGGATGATCCTCTAGACAAAAAAATTAGCAAGGAAACAGAGACTCTAAATGAAGCACTAGACCAAATGGATTTAATAGATATCTACAGAGAATTACACCCCAAAACTACAGAATTCACATTCTTCTCAAGAACACATGGGACATTCTCAAAGATAGACCACATGACAGGACACAAACTAAATCTCTACAAGTTCAAGAAGATTGAAATCATATCAAGCATCTTCTCAGATTGCAATGGCATGAAACTAGAAATCAATTGCAACAAGAGCATGCAAAGACATTTCAACACATGGAGGCTAAATAGCATGTTATTAAACAATGAATGGGTCACCGAGGAGATCAAGGAAGAAATTAAAAACTTCCTGGAGACCAATGAAAATGAACACACAACAACACAAAATCTATGGGATGCAGCGAAAGCAGTTCTGAGAGGGAAGTTCATAGCACTACAGGCCTACCACAAGAAACAAGAAAAATTTCTAATTGACTGTCTAACCTCACAACTTAAAGAATTAGAAAGTAAACAAAAAGAAAACCCCAGAGCAAGTAGAAGGAAGGAAATAGTAAAGATCAGAGCAGAAATAAATGACATAGAGACCATAACAACAATTCAAAGGATCAATGAAACAAAGAGTTGGGTTTTCGAGAAGATAAACAAGATTGATGGACCCTTAGCTAGACTCACCAAGAAACAAAGAGAGAGAACCCAAATACACAAAATCAGAAATGAAAGAGGAGAAGTAACAACCGACACCACAGAAATACAAAAGATCGTTAACAGCTACTATGAACAACTATATGTTAACAAATTCGACAATCTAAGTGAAATGGACAAATTTCTAGAAACACACAGTCTCCCAAAACTGGACCAGGAAGAGATAGAAAACTTGAACAGACCAATAACAACTAAGGAAATTGAAGAGGTAATCAAGACTCTCCCAGCAAACAAAAGCCCAGGCCCAGATGGTTTCCCGGGGGAGTTTTACCGAACATTCAAAAAAGAACTAACACCCATTCTCCACAAACTATTTCAAAAAAATTCAAGAAGAAGGAAGACTTCCAAACACATTCTATGAGGCCAGTGTAATTCTAATTCTAATATCAGAAAAAGACTCTACAAAGAAAGAAAACTACAGGCCAATATCCCTGATGAACAGAGACGCCAAAATCCTAAACAAAATACTAGCAAATCGGATCCAGCAATACATCAAAAAAATTATTCATGATGACCAAGTGGGATTCATTCCAGGGATGCAAGGCTGGTACAATATTCGCAAATCAATAAACGTGATACACCACATAAACAAAATGAAGAATAAATACTATGTGATCATATCAATAGATGCAGAAAAAGCATTCGACAAAATCCAGCATCCATTTCTGATAAAAACGTTCAGCAATGTGGGAATAGAGGGATCATATCTCGAAATAACAAAGACCATATATGAAAGACCTACAGCCAACATCATACTCAGTAGGCAGAAACTAAAAACATTTCCATTAACAACAGGAACAAGACAGGGATGTCCACTTTCGCCACTCTTATTTAGCATAGTACTGGATGTCTTAGCCACAGCAATCAGACATGAGGAAAAAATAAATGGGATCCAAATTAGAAAGGAGGAAGTGAAACTGTCATTATTTGCAGATGACATGATATTATACATAGAAAACCCTAAAGACTCCATCAAAAATCTACTAGACTTAATAAATGAATTTGGCAAAGTAGCAGGATACAAAATTAACGTCAAGAAATCGACGGCATTCTTGTACACCAATGATGAACTCACAGAAAAAAACTGAAAAAACAATCCCATTTATCATCACGCCAAAAAAATTAAGATACCTAGGAATAAACTTAACCAAAGAAGTAAAAGACCTATTTGCAGAAAACTACAGGACATTGAAAAAAGAAATAGAGGAAGATATAAAAAAGTGAAAGCACATACCTTGTTCATGGATTGGAAGAATTAACATCATTAAAATGTCCATACTACCCAAAGTAATCTATAGATTCAATGCAATCCCCATCAAAATACCAACGACATATTTCACAGAACTAGAACAAATACTTCAAAAGTTCATATGGAAGCAAAAAAGTCCACGAATAGCCACAGCAATTTTGAAAAAGAAGGACAAAGTAGTTGGGATCACAATACCAGATATCAGGTTATACTACAAAGAGACTGTAATCAAAACAGTTTGGTACTGGCACAAGAACAGGCATATAGACCAGTGGAACAGAACTGAAAACCCAGAAATGGACCCTAGGCAATATGCTCAATTAATATTTGACAAAGGTGGCAAGAGCATACAGTGGAGTAAAGACAGCCTCTTTAATAAATGGTGTTGGGAAAATTGGACAGCTACATGCAAAAAAATGAAGCTAGACCATTAACTTACACCATACACAAAAATAAACTCAAAATGGATAAAAGACTTAAATGTGACCCGTGAATTCATAAAAATTCTAGAAGACAATGTAGGCAACAAAATTTTGGACATCATATGGAGCAGAATTTTCACTGATACATCACCTACGGCAACAGAAACAAAGGAAAAAAGGAACACATGGGACTACATCAAACTAACAAGCTTCTGCACAGCAAAAGAAACAATCATCAAAATGGAAAGGCAACCCACTGTATGGGAGAGCATAATTGCCAATGATATATCAGATAAGGGGTTAATTTCCAATATATATAGAGTGCTCATACAACTCCACAAAAGGAAGACAAAGAACCCAATTAAAAAATGGGAAGAGGAGCTGAATAGACACCTCTCCAAACAGGACATACAAATGGCCAAGAGACATATGAAGAAATGCTCAACATCACTAAGCATCAGAGAGATGCAAATTAAAACAACAATGAGGTATCACCTCACACCTGTCACAATGGTCGCCATCAACAAATCATCAAACAAAAAGTGTTGTCGAGCCCTGGCCAGTTTGGCTCAGTGGTTGAGCATCAGCCTGCGCACCAGAGAGTCCCGGGTTCGGTTCCCACTAGGGGCATGTATTACCAAAAAAAAAAACTTAAAAAAAAAAAAGTGTTGTCCAGGGTGTGGAGAAAAGGGGACTCTAGTACACTGTTGGTGGGAATGCAGACTGGTGCAGCCACTATGGAAAACAATATGGTGTTACCTCAAAAAATTAAAAATTGAACTTCCATTTGACTCAGTGATCCCACTTCTAGGAATATACCCTAAGAAGCCTGAAACACCAATCCGGAAGAATATATGTACCCCCATGTTCATAGCAGCACTATTTACAATAGCTAAGATCTGGAAACAGCCCAAGTGTCCATCAGTAGACGAATGGATAAAAAAGCAGTGGTACATATACAACAATGGAGTACTATGCAGCTGTAAGAAAGAAAGATCTCTCATCCTTTGAGACGACATGGAGGGACCTGGAATGTATTATCCTATGTGAAATAAGCCAAGCAGAAAAAGACAAATACCACATGATGTCACTTATATATGGAATGTAATGAACATAACAGTCTGAGGAATACAGTAGACCCAGAAACATGGAAGTAGGGTGCAGACTGACATCCCTCAGAAGAGGGGGTGGGGAGGGTGGGAAGAGATAAACCACAGAACTTATATGCATGTATACATAACCAATAGACATGGACAACAAAGCCAGGGACGGGGCTGGGGTGCGGTGGGGAGGGGGGTGCCAATGGGGTAAAAAAGGAGATATATCTGTAACAAAAAAATACATAAAAAAATTAAAAAAAAATTAATTTCTATATAAGATCCAAAATGAAATAGTGCTAATCTTCTATTAATGAAAGAACTATAAATTCAAATAAAATCCCATTTTTTATTCTAAAAAGAAAATTCCTTTCAAAACAGACTCTTCTTAATTTTTTTTCTTTCCTCTGGCAAATACTCAGTGTTTTCTCTTTTTTTTCTTTTTCTTTTTTTAAAAATTTTTTTTATTTTTTATCCTCACTCGAGGTCATTTTTTCCATTTTTTGTTCAGATAGAGTGGGAGGGAGAGAGAGAGAGAGAGAAACATCGACATGAAAGGGACACATCAAGTGGTTACCACCCACACGACCCTACCAGGGCCGGAAACAAACTACAACTGAGGTACGTGCCCTTAGTGGGAACCAATCTTGGGTCTCTCTGGACCATAGGCTGACGCACCAACCGCTGAGCCAAACTGGCCAGAGCCAGCTATTCTTATTACTAATTAATTTGATCTTTCTCCATTGTGAACCAGATCCCTTTGTCAGTTCTTACTTTCCAGAGCAGGAAACAAAAGGAGTTGGGGTTCAGAGCTAGTTGGGATATCACGTTTGTCATGTGGCCAATCATCTCTGGACCGCAGGCTGACGCTCTAACCGCTGAGCCAAACTGGCCAGGACAGCCAATCATCTCTAAACAGGCCATCAAAAGAAAAGGGTTGACTTATACTCGGATAGATCATTTGTACCAATAATAAAAGTTTCAAAGGGAAATCAGAATTTAATAGCAATCATACTCATTTTCAATTAATAAAAGAATTATATGTTTAATAAAAATATTTGACTAATTAATAAGAGTAGTTTTTCACTTGAAAATCTATAGGATAGCTGTTGATATTTTTTTAAGGCTCCCAAATAAGGCTTCTTTTATTTGATAACTTATTGGGATCATCTGGTGGCTCAGTCGGGGGAGACTCAACTTTCCCTGGATCACTTGAGTGGCAGTATTGAGTTCCTCATTAGCTGTTGACAGGAGGCCTCCCTCAGTTCTTTGTTGTATGGTCCTTTCCAAAGAGTAGCTCACAACATGGCAGCAGGCCGCCCTGAGTGAAAGAGAGAGCCCACAATGAATCTATAACATCTAAATTATTTTTAAAAAGAATTTTTTTCTTTATTGATTTTAGCGAGAGAGTAATGGAGAGGGAGAGAACATCAACTGGGCACCTCCTTCATGCCCACAACCTGGGATTGGGCCCACAACCTGGGAATGTGCCCTGTCCGGGAATCAAACCGGCAACCTCTCAGTGCACGGGTTGATGATCAACCACTGAGTCACACTGGCCGGGCTGTACAACATTTAGAAACTAATATTGGTTCTAATGCCCCATCACCTCTGCTGCATATATTCACTAGAAGTCACTCAATCCAGTTTATACTTGAGGAAAGCGGATTACACAAAGGCGAGACTGCCAGGAGGTACAGATCCTTGAGGGCCATTTTAGAGGCCACCTACCATACTCATGTGACCATTTTTGGAAATGCATGAGTGAAGGATGCACAGCATTCTTCCTTATGGCCTATCAAACATGTACTCTCTCATGCAACTCTTCCCACCAGCTCCTATGACATTCTACCCCCAAATGATAGCCATGTTATTAACTTATTATTAAATTGATATTGAATGTTGGGTGTGAAAAGGTTAATACAAAGGAGCATCCCTGTTTAGATGAGTCTTTCATTAAATTGGAATGGAGTAAAAACAATGAAATGGCTATTTCTACAGTTGCCATGGGGAAAACTTAGGGAAGTATGATGTATATATTGTATCAGCAGTGCAGAACCTTTCAGAAAAAAAATTAGCTAGAAATGACACTCATTCCTTTACCTTATTTATCCTTAGCAACTGACACAGAACTGAAATTATGCCAGAAGACTCTCTGGGTAATAACTTTTTTTCCCCCAGTTATATTTCTCAATGTGACATTATCATCTTGGGTTAGGAAGGGAACCATTATTTTCACTTGAATTCTTAAACACTTGGAAAAAATAAGGTGTATTGCCAAAATTAAATTAAAATAACAGAGTTGGGGATCATAAAGTGTCACCTACTCATTTTTTAAATGATGCATCTGTGTCAAAGACAGGTCACAAATGATTTGCCCTACTTTCACATGCGCAGTAGTCAGACTCTAAGATGGTACACTAAGTCTTTCATTTCCAACCCAGTCATCTTTCCTTTTTGCTATCATGGGCACAGCTTTAGCAACACACTGGTCTGACTTAGGCAGATATTTTTGTTTATATATATTGGTCCATCTTATCTGAACTAGATTATAAAATCATGTTTCTTATCTACATTCTGATTGTGTCAAAGGGGATATCGGTATCATCATGTGTGTGGTATATGGTTATATAAGGTAGAAAAGACATTTTCGAATGGAAGAAAATATTACATAAGAGTGTGAACTTTGGAATCAGGCAATCCTAAGTAGAGATTCTATTTAGTAGTTGTGTCATCTGGGCGTGTTATTCAACCATGCTAAACCCTAGTTTCCCCATCTATAAAAACAAGGAAAACAGTATCTACTAAATACTTATTGGGTGGATTAATGCCTGACACACACTAGGAAAGAGGGGTCTGATTATTTCTCTTCATTCATCCACTCAACCACTCAGTGTTACAAACTTGAATTACCTTTAATGAAAATCACATAAAAGGGGTATGGAATCCTGTATTTGGATTGTTAACAGTTGGTATATTGCTTTGTAAACAAAAATGAAACCTTAGTCTATGATGTTTTCCTCCAAAATATTCCATCCTTTCCACTCTGCTATAATCCTACACATGCCTGCATGAGTACACAGGTTTTTCTCTTTCTTCCAAGAAAGCATTTGAAGGGGAGAAAAAATTTTTCCTCTACCCTCTTAGGTGGGAGGTTGTGAATGAAGCTAAAAAGAAAGATTAACAGGAGAAAAGGCATACAATTTTTATTAATATTTATATACATAGCTCATAGAAAAAAAGTAAAACATAAAGAGGCAGTTGGACTTGGGACTGACATAACATTTTATAAAAATTATTATTATTTTCTTTATTGATTTTAGAGAGAAAAGAAGAAAGAGGGGGAGAGAGATAGAAACATCGATGAGAGGAAACATCGATGAGAGAGAACATCGATTGGCTGCCTCCTGCATGTCCTCACTGGGGATTTGGCCCACAACCTGGGCATGTGCCCTGCCCAGGAATTGAACCGGTGACCTCTTGATGCATGGGTCAATGCTCAATCACCGGCCAGGAGATATACCATTTTTTTAAAAAAAATTCTCACCTGAGTGTATTTTTCCATTTATCTTCAGATAGAGTGTGAGGGGAGAAAGAGAAAGAAGGGAAGAGAAACATAGATGTGAGAGAGACACATCGATTGGTTGCCTCCCGCAGGACCCTGACCAGGGTCAGGGGCTGAATTGCAACCAAGGTACATGTCCCTGACTGGAATGTAACCCGAGACACTTTGGTCCACAGCCGATGCTCTAACTGGTGAGCCAAACTGGCCAGAGCCTGACATACCATTTTAACCAAGGACAGGGAGCTTGCGTTTCAAGGGATGACAAATCATAGGGAAGTGACTAGGAAACATTATCCTATTTGCATAAAATGTTTATGCAAACACAACTGGTTGTTGACATTTCATCTCCCCTAAGAGTTTCTCTCCCCTTCCTGATAGGAAGTTGGGGGTAGGAGGTGGAGGTGGACACCTACACAAAGGAAATTTCACATTCTGCTTTTGGGCAGATAAAGGTGAGTTCTAGAGAACTCTTCCCGCATCTGTTCTTGATTGCCTTCACCTCAAAACAATCCTTATCATGAAATGGCACATTTTTGGATGGCATATCTGGATCCCCTTGAACACCATTAACTCTAAGAATATAAATAGAAAAAGAAGTAAATGTAGTTAAAAACCAATATTACATTCAGTTTAGGACTCTTTAGGTTTGAAGTGTATGGAATATTTCATCACAAACATCCCACAGCAAAGACTTAGCAATATAGGTCAGGAATGAAAGCATTAAGACCGCCCTGGCCCATTTGGCTCAGCGGTTGGAGCATCGGCCCGTGGACCAGAGAGTCCCAGGTTCAGTTCTCACTAAGGGCACGGACCTACGTTGCAGTTTGTCCCTGGCGCCGGATGGGGTCATGTGGGTGGCAACCAGTTGATGTATCACTGTTACATTGATGTTTCTCTCTCTTCCTCCCTCTCTCCCTCCTTCTCTATCTGAGATAAATGCAAAAAATGTCCTCGGGTGAGGATTAAAAAAAAAAAGAATTAAGACCAATTAGATGACCTACACAGGGTTAGCTTTCTTACCACTTTTCCATTAGGTCCCCTCCAAAATATTGAGAATGGTTACTCTGTTGAACAAACTGAAGTGATACCAACATTAGAGATGACATTTACAAACCTCTGTCTTTGGTTACAGCAGCTGAGAACACTTCCTTTTTCCTCTTTTCTTTTTATTCAGCTTTATTGAGGTATATTTGATAAATAATATTGTAAGATAGTTTAACTGAGAAATAAAATTATAAAGTGATTTGTCTTTTCCTTTTTCTTTTTAATGTTCATTTTAAAGTTCATTATCTTAGCAAAATTTATAATGCTGGAGTAAAAGGTTTCAGGTGCACTGGTTTCACACCAGTGTTATGGCAAAGAAAGGAATATTTTGAAGCACTATTTATTCAAATCGCAAAGCCATTTAGATTGTGTTTATTGTTTCCAAAATGAATTGGTAATAGCTAACACATACACAGAATTAGCTTTCTTACCACTTATCCATTAGTTCCATGAAATGTGTTAATTACTTTTATTTGAATTATCTCATTTACTATTCACAAAACCCTATGAAAAACTACTACAGTATTATTATCACCATCTTTTATGAAGAAAAAGCTATAATCTAAACTGGTTAAAAAATTAGCCCAAATTCAAATAGTTGGTAAATGTTGGAACTAGAATTTGAACTCATATAGTCTGACTTCAGAGATACAGGTTCCTTGCTTTCCACTGTGGTTTACAAATCAGTTCTCTTCCATCCTCTTTCAAAATGCTTAGCTCCTTTGGACTCGTTCCTTCTGTCTATACCTCCAGCTACTGTAGCTATTCAGAACCACCTTCTGATGTCCTGTCTCCTTTAATTCACAGAATTGTTTTGCTTTTATGTCAGTTTTCTTTGCATGCTCTATTGTCAATACATTAATCCCATCCACACGCATATGTATACCTCAGGTCCCTTAATTTTCCTCTGTAACCCAGCTTGGATTCCATGATCCTTAATTATAACCATTCTTTGGTAAACACCCCCAATTCCCCTACCCTTCTCTTTCTCTGTCAATACTTTCATGGAAAATTTTTGAAAAGCTAAAACCCTGATTAAACCTACCTGTTCAGCCCTGGCTAATGTGGCTCAGTTGGTTGAATGTCAGCCCATGCACCAAGAGGTTGTTGGTTCGATTTCGGGTCAGGGTACATGCCCAGGTTTCTGGCTCAATCCTCAGTAGGGGGTGTGCAGGAAGCAGCCAATTATGTTTCTCTCTCTCCCTCCCCCTTTCTCTCTCTCTAAAATCAATAAAAACATATTAAAAACACACAAAAAACAAAACAAGAAAAACCCCTAATTGTCCATCTCTTCTGGAAAAACTGGCATATGTAGGCTGGATGGTTTTACTTTAAATTCATGATCATAAACCTCAAGTAACTTCCAGCATGACCTGGCAACTGCTACCATGCCTCTCCATTGCTTTCACAATTTTCAAGTTGTTTCTTTCATATTTTCTCCTGTTTTTTCAAACCTCCCACAATCTCTCCCTCAGCGTTTTTGTTTTTTCCTTTTAAACTTACCTTTATTGTTGAATGTATTACAGATGTCCGCCTTTTTTTCCGCCCACTGACTTCCTCCTCCCCGCTCCCACCCCCTTCCTGCTTTCCACACACTATTGTCTGTGTCCATTGGTTATGCATATATGCATATAAGTTCTTTGGTTTATCTCTTCCCGGCCCCCCTCCCCACTTCCCTTTGAGGTTCATCAGTCTAATAAACAATTGTACTTCTTAACTCCTTCACCCAGTCCCCTCCCATCTGGCAAGCAACAAAAAGATCTCTGTGTCTATGAATCTGTTTCTGTTCTGCTCGATCATTTTGTTTGTAGATTCATTTGTTGATAGATATGTATTTATTGCCATTTTATTGTTCATATTTTTCTTTTTCAAGAAGACCCTTCACCATTTCATATACAGTAATAATGGTTTGGTGGTGATGAACTCCTTTAGCTTTTCCTTGTCTGGGAAAATCTTTATATAACCATCGATTCTAAATGATAGCTTTGCAGGATAGAGTAATTTAGGTTGTTGCATAGTAATGTAGGTTGTTGCTTTTCATCACTTTGAATCTCTCTTGCCACTCGTTTCTGGCCTGCAAAGTTTCTTTTGAGAAATCAGCTGACGAGTCTTATGGGAGCTTCCTTGTAGGTAACGAACTGCTTTCTTCTTGCTGCTTTTAAAATTCTCTCTTTGTCTTGAACCTTTCGCATTTTGATGATGATGTGTCTTGGTATGGATCCCGTTTGGGATTCTCTGTGCTTCCTGGACTTGTATGTCTGTTTCTTCACCAAGTTAGGGAAGTTTTTGTCATTATTGTCTCAAATAGGTTTTCTTTTCTTTTTTTTTTTAAATTAATTAATTTATTTTTGTTATACATGTTTCTCCTCCCCCCCCCACTGATTTCCCCCTCCCCCTTCCCCACCCTGTCCCCAGCTTTGTTGTCCATGTCCATTGTTCATGCATACATGCATATAAGTTCTGTGGTTTATCTCTCCCCCACCCCCTCTTCTGGGGATTGTCAGTCTGTACCCCACTTCCAAGTCTCTGGGACCACCCCATTCCTCAGACTATGTTCATTATATTCCACAAATAAGTGAGATCACATGATACTTGTCTTTCTCTCTTTGGCTTGTTTCGCTTAGGATAATACTCTAGTATACTCCTGGTGGGAATGAAGACTGGTACAGCCACTATGGAAAACAATATGGTGTTACCTCAAAAAATTAAAAATTGAACTGGCATTTGACCTAGTGATCCCACTTCTAGGAATATACCCTAAGAAGCCTGAAACACCAATCAGAAAGAATATATGTACCCCCATGTTCGTAGCAGCACTATTTACAATAGCTAAGTTCTGGAAACAGCCCAAATGTCCATCAGTAGACAAATGGATAAAAAAGCTGTGGTACATGTACACAATGGAGTACTATGCAGCTGTAAGAAAGATCTCTTATCCTTTGAGACGACATGGAGGGACCTCAAATAAGTTTTTAATTTCTTGCTCTCTCTCTTCTCCTTCTGGCACCCCTTTGATGCGAATGTGGTACACTTGAAGTTGTCCCAAGGGCTCCTTTCACTATTCTCATTTTTTTGGATTCTTCGTTCTGATTGGGTGTTTTTTGCTTCCTTATATCCCAAATCAATGGCTTGATTCTTAGCTTCACCTACTCTACTATTGATTCCCTGTAAATTATTCTTTATTTCAATTAGTGCACCCTTCATTTCTGACTGGTCCTTTTTTATGCTCTTGAGGTTCTCACTAAGTCCCTTGAAATTCTCATTAAATTCATTGAGCATCCTTATAAGCAGTGTTTTAAACTATGCATCTGTTAGATTGCTTCTCTCCATTTAATTTAGTGCTTTTCCTGGAGTTTTGTTCTGTTCTTTCATTTGGGACATGTTTCTTTGTCTCCTCATTTTGGTTGCCTCTCTGTGTTTTCTATGTATTAAGTAGAGTTGCTATGTCTCCTAGGCTTCCTAGGGAGGCCTGTTATAGTAGGTGTTTTATAGGGTCCAATGCCAGAGACTCCCAGGTAACCCCAACTGGGCCCTCATGGTGCACCCCTAGTGTGGACTGTACACCCTTTTGTTGCAATTGAGTCTTTTTTTTTTTTTTTTTAATTTTTTGCAATTGAGTCTTGATTGCTGTTGGCACATCAATGAGAGGGATTTACTCAGTTTGATCAGCTGCAAAGACTGGCTGTGCCCACTGAAAACAGACTTCTGACTACCTTGAAGGATCAGCTGTTGCTGGGCCCACCACACAGAGCAAGACTTACTTCAGCAGGGCTCTGGTATGCACTGAATCCACTCCTTGAGTGTGTTGCTTGTGAAGGTGGTTGGGTGGTGGTGCTTTGATGTGGTCTGAAGCTGTCCACTGGGTCTACTGGCTCTGGGGGAAGCCTCTGCCTAGGACTACCAGACATAAGCTACAAAGCGCCCTAAGGATGGCTGCTTTTTGTGCTGGTCTTCGAGGTGCTCAGGTAAAGCAAAATTGTGAACCAAGGCTGGCTGCTTCTATTGCCAGGCCTGGGGCCAGTTAGCTAGAGGTATGAGACTCTCTGAGGCCAAGTGCTGTTTGAGAGAATTTAGGAAAATCTGAAGCAAGAGTTAAGACTGGCCAATCCTATGATAAAGCCATTGGAAACAGCTTGGGTGGACCTGAAAGTTGGGTGGGGCAGGGCCTCAGGGAATCCAAACAGTGTAGGTCAGGTAGATGGAGTCTCAGATATAGTGCCTGTCTGCCTGCCTCGCGGGGGAAGGGCTCACCAAAGGACCCACAGTCTCAAATGGCACATCTGCCCGGGGCGAAAGCTGCCTCGCCAACTCTTGCCCCAGTGCTGAACTCAGTTCTTCCTTGTATGTCTCTCATGCCTTTTAAGCTGCCTCCTCCATGCTGGAACCTGCAGGGAGCAGGCTGGAGTAAGTCCATGGGCGGGCACTTTAAGAGGAGCTGCCTGCGACACGAGTAGTCTTAGCCTCCCTCAGTCTCAATTCCCACTGGTTTTTACAGCTAGAAGTTATGAGGACTTCTCTTTCTGGTACTGGAACCCCGAGCTGGAGTGCCTGATGTGGGATGGGGACCTCTTGTTCCTCAGGGAGGACTTTCCCAGCCAAGTTAGCCCTCCTGATTTTTTTCTACCCACCCATGCCTCTGCCCCACCTACCAGTCTTGATGTGGCCTCTTCTTTAATTTCATAGTTGTAGGGCTTCCATTCAGCTCAATTTCAGGTGGTTCTGAATGATTGTCATTCTGTAGTTTAGTTGTAATTTTGATGTGGTTGTGGAAAGAGGTGAGTACTGGGTTTACCTACCCATCATCTTGACTGGAAGTTCTCTCCTTCAGCTCTTAGTGGCTGATCCTGCCTCCAGTTTCCTTGAGAAAATAGGAGCAATCAAGAAGGATGTCCTTTATAGTCCTCCCCCCTTCACAAATCTATAAGCCAATCTGTACATGCTTCCATATTCTTTGTCTTCTCTCTTGATGTCTGTAGAAATGCCCCTACTTCTCTCCAAGGCACCTTTCTTTTCTTTTTTTAATTTTTTAAATTTATATATATACTTTTTATTTATTTTTGTTACAGATGTTTCTCCATTTTCCCCCACTGATACCCCCTCCCCATCCCTCCCCACCCTGTCCCCAGCTTTGTTGTCCATGTCCATTGTTCATGCATACATGCATATAAGTTCTGTGGTTTATCTCTCCCCCACCACCCCCTCTCCTAGGGATGTCAGTCTGTACCACACTTCCACGTCTCTGGGACTACCTAATTCCTCAGACTGTTATGTTCATTATATTCCACAAATAAGTGAGATCATGTGATACTTGTCTTTCTCTGCTTGGCTTGTTTCCCTTAGGATAATACTTTCCAGGTCCCTCCATGTTGTCTCAAAGGATAAGAGATCTTTCTTTTTTACAGCTGCACAGTACTCCATTGTGTATAGGTACCACTGCTTTTTTATCCATTTGTCTACTGATGGACATTTGGGCTGTTTTCAGAACTTAGCTATTGTAAATAGTGCTGCTATGAACATGGGGGTACATATGTTCTTTCTGATTGGTGTTTCAGGCTTCTTAGGGTACCTAGAAGTGGGATCACTGGGTCAAATGCCAGTTCAATTTTTAATTTTTTGAGGTAACACCATATTGTTTTCCATAGTGGCTGCACCAGTCTGCATTCTCTCCAGTAGTGTACTAGTGTCCCCTTTTCTCCACACCCTCGCCAACACTTGTTGTTTGATGATTTGGCAGCCATTCTGACAGGTGTGAGGTGATACCTCATTGTTGTTTTGATTTGCATCTCTCTGATGATTAGTGATGTTGAGCATTTCTTATGTCTCTTAGCCATTTGTATGTCCTGTTTGGAGAGATGTGTATTTAGTTCCTCTGCCCTCTTTACAATATGTTTTTATTGATTTTAGAGAGAGAGAGAAGAAGGGAGGGGGAGTAAGAAGGGAGAGAGAGAGAGGGAGAGAAACATCAACGAGAGAGAAACATCAACATTCATTGGCTGCCTCCTGTGTGTCCTGCTTGGGGATTGAGCCTGAAATCTGGGCTTGTGCCCTGACCAGAAATTGAACCAGGGGACCTCTTGGTGTGTGGGGTGGGTTGATGCTCAACCACTGAGCCACATGGCTGGGCTCAAAGGCACTCTTTCCATTTGTACTTTAGATTGCATTCCTTTTCAGTGCCACAAATGTTGCTTCTATGTTATTTTTTTCTGCTCTCCTGTATCATTAATATTTCCCTCCCCATTGAACATTCCCATTAGTATACATTCTCTATACCTCTCATTTAAGAAGTGCTAAAAAGATATATAAGTAAAAGATACATACAAAATCTTTCCTGACCTCACATTCTCCTAGAATTATATTTCTCTGCTGCTCTTCAGCATAAATTTTCTCAGATACCCATCTGTCCTGAAATACTTCACTAAACTTGCCTGCTACAAAGTCAATATTGATCCTTATGTCAATTAAATTAGCACTTCTCTCAGTAACATTTGAGACAGTTAATCACTTTTTCTTTCCTGAAGCACCTCTTTTCTTGGCGTTCATAATACTGTATTCTCCAGGTTTTTTCCCTTCCCTCACTCACTATCCTTTTTGGAGACCTAATCTCTATATTTCTAAGTTTCTTAAGGCTTAGTACTGGACCCTGTTTTCTATTAACATTTCCTTTAACAATCTCATTTTTTCTTATGGCTTTAAATACTAGCGATGTTTATGACACTCATATTGTCACCTCTGTGCCAAAATTCTCTGATTGCCAACTACCCATTTGATATCTGCAGTTGGATTAACAGGGACCTTCTAATTCTTCAGGTTTTAGCTCAAATCTTGCACCAATAAAGGCTTTCCTGATCACCCTGCAATAGTCACTCTCTTCTCCCTTCGGTTCCTCTCCATGATATTTCCCTGTTTATTTCCTTGCTAGCATTTATTGTTTAACTTTTTATTTTATTAATTTTTTTTTAGAAATAACCTTTTAAAAAATTATTTATGGATTTTAGAGAGAGCAGAAGAGAGAAATATCGATTTGTTGTTCCACTTATTTATGTATTCATTGGTTGATTCTTGTGTGTGTCCTGACTGAGGATCAAACCCGCAACCTTGGCATATGAGGACCATGCTCTAGTCAACTATGCTATCCGGCCAGGGCCATTTAACTTTCTATTTTAATTTTATTTTTTTATTAAATTTATTTATTTTTTGTTACAGATGTCCCTCCTTTTTCCCCCTTTGACACTTTCCTCCCCGCTCCTGTCCCCCCACCACCTTCACCATATTGTTGTCTCTGTCCATTGGTTATGCACATTTAACTTTTTAATTTGCTTATTTACATCTACCTGCTGCATTAAATAAAAATTTAATTTAATGGACATTAAGTTATCTGCTATAGCCCTGGCTGGTGTTGTTCAGTGGTTAGAGCATTAGCCTGCGGTCCAGAGAGACCCAGGTTCGGTTCCCACTAAGGGCACGTACCTTGGTTGCAGTTTGTCCCTGGCCCTGGTTGGGTCGTGTGGGTGGCAGCCACTCGATGTGTCCCTTTCACATCAATGTTTCTCTCTCTCTCTCTCTCTTCCTCTCTCTCCCTCCCACTCTATCTGAATAAAAAATGGAAAAATGTCCTTGGGTGAGGATAAAACAAAACAACAACAAAAAAAAACTCATGGCTTCTTCAGAACAGTGTTTCTTCCAGTTACACACTGCAATGATATGCCACATCAAAAGGTTTTTGGTGGCTAGCTTGACATCCTTTCTTTGGGAAAAACGACTGGCAGCATTGTCAGTCAATGTAAAAATGTACATAAAGGCAGTAGAATATAGCAGAAAGAACTTGGGTTTTTGGAGTTAGACTTGAGTATAATAATACTAGATAATATACTTACTAGTTTTGTGGTCTTGAGTAAAATACTTAAATCTTTCTGTGACTCAGTTCCTATAAAGTGGGGATCATAATACTTACTATTGTGATTACTGGTTAAAATGACAAATGTAAAATAGCAAATGTGCAATAAAAATGCCTTCTCTTTTAACACCTGATGAAAGGCAAAGATTGTCTTAATTTAGGATAAGAAGGATTTATTTATCAATAGCACGGGTAAATCTTAAGTTAATCAGACAAAATGAGAAAAACAAAACTTTAAAATGTGGGTGGCTATCACCAGTGTTTGGGGACTCTTTTCTAATAGTTATCAATGGTACTGATACCAGTATTTGTCTTTCTCTTTTACTACCCTTTTAATAATTAACCTATTAGTAGTGTTTTTAAACACACACACACACCTTAAATATGTACAGGAAGTATCAACATTCGGTTTGGGGGGGCAATTTGCGTGCTAAGAATAAATGGGAAGTAAAACGCTAAGTAGAGGCATGAGCAAAAGCTGAACAAATGGGAAATCACACTTGCTTTAATTATTTGAAGTTGGTAGCAGCTCATTTTGTGGGCTTGTAAATCGGGTGGGGCGCTGCACGTCAAGCAAGAATCAAGACCAGTTTGGCACCTTTGTTTCTTTGGCTCCTGACCAGCCAAAGCCGACAGACTGCAAGAACACCTAGTCAGATCATGTTGGTAGACCCTAGCACTATTTCAATAAAAATCGGAGGCTAGACTCACAAATTTAGTAATTTAAGAGTAAGTAGTGTGGATAAGCTGATACCTATTTTAGAGTCGACTTTAGTTCGCTTTTGTAAGTAATAACAAGAGTAGCCATAAAAAAGACACGAATAATTTCATTCAATAAACACAAGGAAATCATTCCATTGTAATGTTTTAAATGTGCTTGCTAGAACCGGGTACTTTCTAAAACCTGTATGGAAAAAGCCTTGATTTTCTTTACGCTGAGATCTTTCTATGTCAAACACCTAAAACGGCTCCTGGAAATTCTCCCACGGGACTTTCGTACTTTCTCTAGGGCACTCTTAAATCTAAACCTAATCCTAATCAACTCCTACCTTTCTCATCAGCTATATTCTTTAGCTTCTCCGGTTCCCAAAGCTTCAACCTCACTCCTAGAGTAAGTCCAAACTTTCCCTTCTTACACCTCTCCTTCCTTCTGTTCACACCAGGAAACTCCCACGAGAATCACGTGGCCTGACTTGTCCTTCATGGCGATCCGTAATTCTCCTGTTCCACCGCCCTTCCTTACTTCCTAGTTAGCTCCGTCCCGCCCATTCTTGCTCTCCCCGCTCCCCTCCCCCGTAGGCCTGCGCTTGCGCATCTCCAATTCAGGCGCTTTCCCTTTCCTGGCGACCAATCCACTTCCTGCCTCCGGCCCTCGGAACACTCTTCCCCTCAGCTGGGCCCTGGCTCGAGGGGCTGGTTGTGGCTGTCCTATTGATTGCCTGCCTAAAGAATTTTCTCCTCTCATCAAGTGGGCAATTCGAACGAACAACTAAGTGTGTGGCACCTATCTGAGCCTTTGCTCGCCATCTGCCACTTCGTAGCTAAGCTAAGGGCATCGGTGTGCCGGGGGATGGGCCACCCGGATTGTTTTCGATCTGGCAATTTAGTAGAGAGCTTCTTCCTTTCTACCTCCCTCCGCCCCGCCCCCACTCACAGTCTGTCGGCGCTGGTGAGTGGCGGGCGGGAGGGCCGGCGGGCGGAGGGAGGAGGGGAGCTGAGGGAAGGCGGGCCCTCGGCTGCGAGATAGGTGGGGGGAGGGGAGGGGAGAGCCCGAGCGCTGCAGTTGGTGCTGGGAAACCCGGGGCTAATGTTGACAACAGGCTCGAGGTGAGTCCCAGAGAACCTCCTTCCCCTCCGCTCCAACTACCGGGAAGAAGTGGGGCTGGGGGGCACCGGCCTGGACTTCTACTCCCTGGGGGACCCAAGAGGCGACTCCTCACCCCAGCGCTCCGGGGGCGACTAACAGGAGACGGACCGCGGGTCCAGCGTCGTCCTTCTCAGACCCCTTTTCTCGGAGGCTCCCTCCAACGCGGGAGCGCCTGGCCCGGGGCAGGCATGAGGGGCGCCTGCCCCACATGCCGGGGCCGGGCCTCGCGGCCGGAGGCGGGGAGCCTGCTGTGTCGGGGTGAAGGTGTTTGAGGGTGTGGAGTAGAGCGAGGGGAGGTTGGGGAGAGCTCTTTAGGGGCCGGGAGGGAAGCGAGGGCGAGGAAGTGGGGAGGGTGCTTGTGTGGGAGGATGTGGAGTAGGAGACCAGCCGGAGAGTTTCGTTCTTCGGTGGTGAGGGAGGGTGGGGTACGAAGTTAGGGTTGGGGTAAGGATGGTAGTCGAAGGTGACCGTGGATACCCGTAGGAAGGGAATTTGTGGCGGGGAAGCGTGTTAGGCATAGGAACATGGAGCGAGAGCAGGGGTTTGTGGGAGATGCGTGTTTAGGGGAAGGGGTTTTGGTGTATTGGGGAATGGTGGGCATAGGTGGTTTGATTTACTTTTTTCTAGTCTCGTAGGCTGGTGATTCTTCACTTTGCCTTCATCCCATGGCTCCTGGTACTCTTGTTAGCACTGTTACACTAAGGAGATGATCACAGGGTATTTGATCTTCAGGTTGGCCAAGCAGAGCCAGCTCACTGGCTTGTGGGATACACAGTGGACCGGACCTTCAGCTCTCTTTTTGTTTTAGGACTTGTCCATAGGGATGCATCAGGCCAAAGTGAAACTATTACTCATTCTTCTCATTTATCATAGTTTTTAGGTGTTCATAAAAATTGTACAACTCATCAAGAGACCCATTTTGAACACTGGTGAAATTTGTAAAAACTCTGAATGAGTCCTTTAGACTAAGGATGTTCTTTACATTCAAAGACTGGTAAATAATACCCCTGTGCTTTTCCGCCCTTAGAATATTCGCATAACACAGAATTAAAAGGTAAACAGTATTCTCTTACTCGGGAGTATTTTCAGAACAGTCTGATTATGATTTCATACAGAGTCCATATGGTACTTTGCAAAGGAGTATCTTTAAAAGGGAAACACCCCTTCTCCGCACTCTGTCTCCCAATACACTCCATTGGTACCTGTTTTACTAATAAAGTAGTTTTACTTTCTTTTGGACGTCCAGAGTATATTGAGAAAACCAAATAAAACATAAAACCTAAGGGCAAGGGCATTATTTTGGGAACTAAAAAGGTGGTTTTAAAGCATGAGTTCCTTTTAAGGACCATTTGACTGTATTTATACTCAGTAAAATAATCTGTAAGAGCTACTTATATTCCAACTAAAAGATCACTAATTTTTATCAGTATTATTTTGAGCTGGAATCTATTAAAAGTTTTTACTTTTTACTTGAAAACCTTTTTGAAACACTTTAGATAAAATATTTAGCTCTATTGAAGCATGGATTTACTTAAAAATTTAAAAGAAGTTGCCCTGGCCCGTTCGCTCAGTGGTTAGAGCGTCGGCCGGCGTCCCGAGAGAACCGGGTTCGGTTTCCGCTAAGGGCACGTACCTCAGTTGCGGTTTGTCCCTGGCCCTGGTTGGGTTGTGCGGATGGCAGCTACTCGGTGTGTCCCTTTCACCTCGATCTCGATCTCTCTCTCTCTCTCTCTCTCTCTCTCTCTCTCTCTCCCTCCCTCCCTCCCTCCCTCCCTCCCTCCCTCCCTCCCTCCCTCCCACTCTATCTGAACAAAATATCAAAAAGTGTCCTCGGGTGAGGATAAAAAAAAAATTTTAAAGTTTAGCATTTTATTAAATGTAATTTGTTGCTCAGTTTAATTTTTTAAATTGACAATACAAATGTATACTGATCTGAGTTATGTCATTTGTATATTTTATTTGGCTTTCTAAATCTTAGTCAGGTTATATAATGGAAAAGAGCACTGGACAGTGAGGCTTGACCCAGCTACTAAACTAGTTGTGTAATCTTGGGCATGTCACTCTTCGGTTGCCACTTCAATGTGAAAATTGAGAATTGGAGTGCATAAAAATCTAGTAGTCCTAACTCTAAAAATCTCTCATCTTATGATGAACTTTTAAGTGTTCTGTGTGAAAGAACATAAACATTTATTGAATGCCTCCCTTAAGCTAGAAGTTTAAGAACTCTGTAAGAAAAGGTACCAATGTCTCCATTTTATTAACAGATTCAGAGAAATTGTTGCCCAGTTTCCAGGTTGCAGAATTGGGACGCAAACTTAAAGTTTTTCTGACTTCAAAACCTATATTGTTATTATTTTTTCTTTATTGATTTCAGAAAGAGAGAAAAGGAGAGGGAGAGAGAGATAGAAACATGGATGAGAGAGAACATCCACTGGCCGCCTCCTGCATGCCCCCCACTGGGGACCATAACCTGGGCATGTACCCTGACCAGGAACCGAACCGGTGACCTCTTGGTGCATGGGTTGACGCTCAGCCACTGAGCCACACTGGCCTGACTTGTATTATTTTTTTACATGTTGCATTACTACTTTTACATGAACCTTTACATTTTTGTCCCATTTTTTTGTTCACTGAAATTAGTTCCAAGTATACTTGGAGTTTATGTTTGTAATATAAGTAAGATGATTCAAAGAAGATAACTGTACCAACACTTAAGGGTCTTATTTAGATCCTGTTTTATTATGCTCTAGAGCAGGATCTAATTTATGAGTACCTGCTACAGTTTGATGTAGTAGGCACTTAACAATTTATTAAATAAACGAAGACTATAGAGAGTCACAAACATTTGGGAGACTTTGTTGAGCTAATAAATTATAATCCTTTATGAATTTGTCAGATTTCCAGTGAATTTCTTAATGTTTCAACAGTATTTAATATCTAATTTTATCTTAAAAAATGAGACATTAATTATACATTTATTAATAGTATTGCTTGTGTTGCTGAAATGTCACTTGTTGATGCTTAATATCAAAATACAAATTTTAGCCCTGGCATGTTTGGCTCAGTGGTTAGAGCTTTGGCCTGTGGACCAGAGTCCCAGGTCCATTCTGCTAAGGGCATGTACCTCCGTTGCAGTTTGTCCCCACCCCAGTTGGGGTCGTGTGGGTGGCAACCAGTCAATGTGTGTGTGTCTCTCTCTTCCCCCCTCTCTCCCTCCCACTCTATCTGAAGGTAAATGCAGAAAAAGTGCAAATTTTACATAAACACTTTGTTTTCACGTAATGACAAATACCATAAATAAGATTGTATTGGTACCTTAAGAATTATCTTGACCCTGAATATTTTAGCTAGAATCTGCCAAAATTTAAAGACATAATGTAAGCCCTGGTGTGTTTGGCTCAGCGGTCAGAGTGTTGGCCCTCAGACTGAAGAGTCTGGGGTTCCAAGGGCACATACCTTGGTTTTGGGTTCAATCCTGGCCTGCTCAGGGTCTTGCTGGAGGCAACCAATGGATGTGTCTCTCTCACATTGGTGTTTCTCTCTCTTTCTCTCCCCACCCCCCCTTCCTCTCACTCTACCTAAAAAAAAAAAAAAAAAAAAAAAAAAAAATCAATGAAAAAGTATCCTTGGTGAGAATTAAAAACAACAGCAAAAACAATATAATGTAAAAATTGCTTAGCCATTGTCAGTCACTTTTTCTACTCTTGAGATACATAATTCTGTGATTTTTTTCTTAGTATCTGTAATGTCTTCCAGCTCATCATTTGGTACTGTACTTTCAAGGTTCTTAATAACTTTGGTTAAGAACGTGGTTTCATCAGATTCCATCTCAGTCACCATCTGTGGAGGCCTTGGTCAGGTTACTTGGTCAAGTCTCAGTTTACGCATTTATAAAACAGGGAAAACAATACCCTCCTCATAAAGATTTTAGTATTAAATGAGATAAAGTATATGTTTACTATGGATCAGTGAGTGGTAGCTATTAGTATTATTCTCTCTTTTGAAAGTTTGCTTGCTTTAAGGTGTGATATTTTCACATTAAAGATGGATATTTAATTGAAGTGGTATAAGAATTGATAACTAAACTTCCCAGATAATATAAATGTTAACACTGTCTTACCACGTAAGTAGTTATGCTCTTTCATATTTCAGTGTTTGCTTAAATTGGTGGTGGTTCTGAGTTCCACCACTGGGGTTAACTAAAGCCTTTGGGTGTCATTGTCAAAATGCTGTATAGAATACGCAAGTGGAGTAAAAGAGAGAAGAGGGGCAAGTAAAAGGTGATAGAAGAGGTGCAGACTGACATGTGCTTTCAGAAATCACTCCAAGTGCTTCTGCTGGCCTAGGTTGTCTTTCTGTGATAACATTTTATTAAAGTGCTGAAATAAATGTTTTGTGTGTTAATAAGTAATAAAATATGTATTATTGCAAGTGTTTTGTTTGCTAACTTAGTTTTATTGCTTTAATTTAAAACCTATATGTGAAAATATTTAAGAATACTGTGTATGTTAGTTTTTAATAAAAAACTACAAAGGTAAATAGAAAATATTTTTATTATACAACTTTCACATGATCTAGGAATTAAAACATGGAGCACTGTCCATAAAAAATTATATTAAGACACTAGTTCTAAGTAGAAATATTTATTTTTAGAAGTGAGAAATTCTGAATTTTCAGGGAAATACATTTTCTTCTTTTGCTCAAAAATTTATTTCCAGCAAACTATAGATCCTGTATTATAGACCAGTGCTATCCATTAGAACTTTCAGTGGTGATGAAAATGTTCTGTATCTGCAAATGTCTGATTTGGTATCCACTAGCCACATGTAGAATCTAGGACTTGAAATATGGATAGCGACTATGAACTGAATTTCAAAATCTGTTTAATTTTAATTAATTTACATATAAGTAGACAAATGTGGCTAGTGCAGTGGTTTTTGACTGTTGGAGATTTTGACCCCAGGGGACATTTGGAAATATCTGGAGTAATATTTGGTTGTCAAAACCATGTAGAGCCCTGGCTGGTTTGGCTCAGGTTTAGAGCATCAGACTGCTGACCAGAGAGGCCCTGGTTCAGTTCCCGCTAAGGGCACATTCCTCGCTTGCTGTTTGTCCCCGCCCTGATTGGGGTCATGTGGGTGGCAACCAGTCAATGTGTCTCTCTCACATTGATGTTTCTCTCTTTCTCTTCCCCCATCTCTCCCGCTCTATCTGAAGATAAATGCAAAAATGCCCTCGGGTGAGGATTAAAAAAACAAACAGGTAACACTATTGGTGTCTACTGCATAGAATGCAGGGGTGCTGCTAAACTTGGTATAGTGCATTTCTACCCTACCTACCCCTCTAGCCAAAAAACCCTACAAAACAATTATCCTGCTCACAATGTCAGTAGTGCTGAGGCTGAGAAACTTGGTTGGTAGCTACTGTATTGGAAGATAAAGAATAGAATGTACAGATTTTTATAATCATCGTATTTACTTATATATTAATTTTCACTAATACTAATGAAGAGATTAAAAGTTTAGTCTAATTTGAGATAGTTGACAGTTTTTATATTAGAAAGTTTGTTAAGGTTAAAAGAATGAAGTAACATTTGTGAGTCTTCTATTGTCTATTTTGTCAGTTTATTTGTAGGAGACAAGAACTCATTTATGCTCCAACTTAAATACTTCTGTTGAATATTGTATGAAATAGTGTTGTTGGGGGTGGCCAGAACTGTACCAGGTGAGGTCAGACCCGACCTGGGTTCAGCAACCTAGGTACTTGAGTTCTGGCTAGGAAAGAATTCAGAGTCAAAACTGAAACTGTAAAATAACATTTATTTGGAAAATCACAGAGGTAGAAGAAGTAATTTATAGAAGAAATGGGCTGAGGAAATAAGTTACAGAGATAAAGGAGGGGCCCTTGGAGCTTGGGAGTGAGGAAAGTAATGGTAACACGTTTAGGAGGGGGAGAGAGGGAGAAAGGAAAGTCATGTGCAGAGGGAGAGAGCGTGCTGAGTTTGCAGTCAAAAGGTTTTAAGGGTGGAGATTTTAGGGGAGGTCCCGGGGAAGATCTCAATAGAATATCCTGCAGTTTTCCTGGTGTGTCCTTTTAGGGTCTAGGTCTCCACTGATTGATTGGTCAGTGCTAGGACAGAGGGTCATTATCCAGTGCTGCTGGTCCTGAGGTCAGCCATGGGGGTCACTGATCTGGTTTTGCTGCTTTTCTGGGCCTTGATCTGGAATACAACTGAGGCCTAGATGTTATCTCTAGGGGACAAAGGCCAGGGGGGGTCCAAACTGCATAACTAGCAATATGCTAGGGGAGGGAGGAAAGGTCATTCTAGGGGTGAGGTCCCACCCTACAATTGCCCTTTGCTAGGTACCCAGGGCTTTTCACCCTAGTGACCTTCTGTACCTGGCCCATCTTCCTTAACTCTGCTCGTGTCTGTCTAACTGCTTACCACAATATCACTAGGGTCTCTTAACGGATGTGAAATGTTGGGGTTAATACTGATTCAAAATGTCTGATACATTGCTAAAGTGTTAATGATTAAATGATATGTTGTTTTGCAGCTGATAATGGTTGAATTAGGGTGATGAGTATATGGAGGTTCCTTATATTGTGCTCTCTACTTTTGAGTTTTTTGTTAATGAAAAAATACTTAGACATAGGCATAACTAATAATGATTAAATGTGGAAAATGATCAATTAAATTATCTTATCACAGAAATAGTATTCATTTTGCATGCATTTATTTAATCTTTCACAATTGTCAAATTGCATTAATATAGTCTGCTAAAAAAAATAGTGTCATATTACTGAAAAAGTCAGTGTATCTACAATACTGACATTCTTTTACTCTTACAGATTGTTCTGGGTAACATAATGCCAGCTGAGCGTAAAAAGCCAGCAAGTATGGAAGAAAAAGAATCTTTGCTAAACAACAAGGAAAAAGACTGTGGTGATAGGCGACCAGTGAGCAGCAGGGAGAAACCAAAAGATGAGATCAAGCTCCCTGCCAAGAAGGAGGTTATTAAGGTCCCTGAAGACAAAAAGAAGAAACTGGAAGAAGATAAAAGAAAAAAAGAAGATAAGGAACGCAAGAAAAAAGAAGAAGAAAAAGTAAAGGCAGAAGAGGAATTAAAGAAAAAAGAGGAAGAAGAAAAAAAGAAACATGAAGAGGAAGAGAGAAAGAAGCAAGAAGAGCAGGCAAAACGACAGCAAGAGGAAGAAGCTGCCCAGTTGAAGTAAGAACATTTATTTTAATGATGTGAGAAATGAGGAGGTGGAAATGTTTTTGAAAAACAGTGATTATTTTATTTTATTTATTTATTTTTTATCCTCACCCGAGGACATTTTTTTCATTTTTTGTTCAGATAGAGGGGAGGGGGAGAGAGAGAGAGAGAGAAACATCGACATGAAAGGGACACATTGAGTGGTTGCCACCTGCATGGCCCAACCAGGGCTGGGGACAAACTGCAACCAAGGTATGTGCCCTTAGCAGGAACCGAACCCGGGTCTCTCTGGACCGCAGGCAGATGCTCCAACCACTGAGCCAAACTGGCCAGGGCAAACAGTGATTATTTTAAATAAAAGTTTTGAGGTGCAGTTCTTTAGGAGTGGGGAATATCTTACATATTCTGTTAGTTTCACTGACTAGAGGTATGCCTATGGTGCTTTAGTTCTTTGAATTAAATAATAGTAATCTTTAATAACTATTTTTTCAAGGTATAGGATAATCTGAATTACATTTTTTTTAAAACTTTTTTTTTTAATGGTATAATACTCTATCTTTTTAATTTGAAAATCTTTAGTTTTTTTTTTTTATTTTTTCTTTTTTTTCTTTCTTGATTGATTTTAGAGAGAGAGAGGGAGAGAGAGAAACATTGATGAGAGAGAACATTGATTGGCTGTTTCCTGCATGCCCTCCACTGGGGATTGGGCCCACAACCTGGGCATGTGCCCTGACTAGGCATCGAACCAGTGATCTCTTGGTTCATGGGTCAATGCTCAACCACTGAGCCACACTGGCAGGGCGAAAATCTTTAGTTCTTAATGGCTGCTATTTGTTGAGTTCTGATTATGTGCCAGGCACTAGGAAGTGTATTCATACTTATCTTTAAGGCAGTCCTAATGAAATTTTA
Organism: Molossus molossus; assembly: GCF_014108415.1. Classification (NCBI taxonomy): domain Eukaryota; kingdom Metazoa; phylum Chordata; class Mammalia; order Chiroptera; family Molossidae; genus Molossus; species Molossus molossus. Next base: position 143,983,348 of record NW_023425344.1, read on the forward strand.
TGATCTTCATTTTACAGATTAATAAAACTTAAAGAGATTAAGTGACTTGTCTGAGGTGATAGTAAACTGTGGAGCACTGGGATTTGAACCTAGAGCTGACTTTAAAACCTCCGTCCTTAAGTACAATTCTGTAATGTCAGCCTATGTTTATGTTTATCTAAATTTGTGTGTTTTTTAAAATTTATTTTTCTTTATGGATTTGAGAGAGAGGGAGAGAGAGATAGAAACATCAGCCCTGGCCAGTTTGACTCAGCGGTTAGAGCGTCGGCCTGCGGTCCGGAGAGACCCGGGTTCGATTCCCGCTAAGGGCATGTACTTTGTTGTTTTTTTTTTTGTTTTGTTTTTTTTTTATTCTCACCCGAGGACACTTTTTCATTCTTTGTTCAGATAGAGCAGGAGGGAGAGAGAGAGAGAAACATCGATGTGAAAGGGACACATCGAGTGGCTGCCACCCGCACGACCAACCAGGGCCGGGGACAAACTGCAACCGAGGCACATGCCCTTAGCGGGAACCGAACCCGGGTCTCTCCGGACCGCAGGCCAACGCTCTAACCGCTGAGCCAAACCGGCCAGGGCATAAGGGCATGTACTTTGGTTGCAGTTTGTCCCCGGCCCTGGTTGGTCGTGCGGGTGGCAGCCACTCGATGTGTCCCTTCACGTCGATGTTTCTGTCTCTCTCTCCCTCCCACTCTATCTGTACAAAAAAATGGAAAAATATCCTCGGATGAGGATAAAAAAAAAAAAGAAAGAAACATCAGTGAGAGAGAACATCGATTGGCTGCCTCCTGCATGCCCCCCACTGGGGATCGGGCCCACAACCGGGGCATATGCCCTGACGGAATCCAGCTGGCAACCTCTTGGTGCATGGGTCAACACTCAACCACTGAGCCACACCAGCCAGGCCTAAATTTGTTTTTAACCTTGTGTATATATGCAAATAATATAGTAAATGGTGAAAAACTAGGTAGTCTTCATAGGAAGACTACTAGGATGTAGGGCAAATGACAGTTGTTGAATGGCAGGAACTCTTCTCTTTACATAAGTAATTTTTTAAAACAATTTTTTCTTTATTGATTTTAGAGAGAAAAGAAGAGAGAGGGAGAGAGAGATAGAGACTTCAATGAGAGAGAACATTGACTGGCTGCCTCCTGTATGCCTGCCACTGGGGATTCAGCCCACAACTGGAGCATGTGCCCTGACCAGGAATCAAACCGGTGACTTCTTGGTGCATGGGTCAATGCTCAACCGCTGAGCCACATCAGCCAGGCCAAAACTTCTGTTTTAATGAGGAATTGACCCTTAAGTCAGGAAGACAGTAGAAATGTATTCTAGTTCTGAAACACTTAGAACCATGATTCTTGAGAGTTTCTTGCTTATTTTATATTTTACTTTTTTTAATTCACACAGCTATTTACTTTCACTGTAACTTTTGCTCCCTCTCCCCTCCAACATAGAGAGCTTAAAACAACAGCAACCAAAAATTCAACTTTTTTGGGGAAAAATCCAAACATATGCAAAAATAGAATGGAATAATGAACTAATAACCCTCCACCCCTACCCTCATCTATGCAGCATCAACAGTCATGTACCACCCCCCTCCCTGGAGTATTTTTAAGCATCACATTATTTTGCCTGTACATCTTTCATTATGTATCTTTTTGTTTTTTTGGTACGTGCCCCTAGCGGGAACCGAACCTAAGACTCTCTGGTCCCCAGGCCAGTGCTCTAACTGCTGAGCCAAATCGGCCAGGGCTTCATTATGTATCTTAAAGTAGTTTTAATACTGATGAAAACTGAGTTACGTAATGCATATATAAAAGCACTCTTTTACAAGTTACAGTTTCTTAAAGTATATACTCAATATTAATCCTGTGTTGGTGTGTGGCTGGGAGACTTCCAAGAGACATCTATCCCCGTTCCCAGTGATGGATGCAATTCTTGTTAACATATTGTGGCTCGTAGTGGGGAAAAAAAATTCAGAAGTATAGGGTAGCTGAAGAATAGTTATTTCAGAAGGCGAAAGTCTACTTTTATTTTATCCTCACCCAAGGACATTTTTCCATTTTTTGTTCAGATAGAGTGGGAGGGAGAGAGAGGAAGAGAGAGAGAGAGAGACATTGATGTGAAAGGGACACATCTAGTGGCTGCCACCCGCACGACCAACCAGGGCTGGGGACAAACTGCAACCGAGGTACGCAGCCTTAGCAGGAACCGAACCCAGGTCTCTCTGGACCGCAGACCAATGCTCTAACTGCTGAGCCAAACTGGCCAGGGCCGAAAGTCTACTTTTTAAGAAATAAGTATTTTAAAGTTGTATATTTTGGTATCTTAGAAACCTCAAAGTCAGATTGTCTCCACTCTCTCACTCCCGCCCAAGTTATTTTACTATTTCTGCAATTTAAACATGTTTCATTTTATAGTAGAAATATAGGTAGATTAAAAAAAATCTTTACTTTTGGATGTATTACAGATTTACTCCTTTTTCCCCCATTGACACCTTCCTCCCCGCTCCCACTGCCTTCACTATACTTGTCTGTGACCATTGGTTATGCATAAATGCATATAAGTTCTTTGAAACAACCCCCCCCCCCCCACCTTCCCTCTGAGTTTTATCAGTCTTGGATTTGTTTTTAACTATTTTCTAGATAAACTGAGTTTGTTAATCTTTGATTAAAGGAGTTTTACCCTATAGTTCCCTTCTGGTTCCTTTCCAAATTTTTAAAGTTATACTTGAATTTTAAGACCCATACGTAGCAAGGTTACTTAATTAAAAGTTTGGTTAAAAAATTTTTTTTAATTGATTTTAGAGAGAAAGGAAGGGAGAGAGAGAGAGAGAGATAGAAACATTGATGAGAGAGAATATTGATTGGCCACCTCCTGCATGCCCCCCACTGGGGATTTGGCCCACAACCTGGGCATGTGCCCTGACCAGTAATCAAACCAGCAACTTCTTGGTGTATGGGTCAACGCTCAACCACTGTGCCATACCAGCCAGGGCAAGTCTCAAAACATTTTTTTTTTTTTTTTTTTTTTATTCTTCACCCAAGGATACTTTTCTGTTTATTATCAGATAGAGTGGGAGGGAGGGAGAGAGACAGAGACAGAGACAGAGACAGAGACAGAGACAGAGACAGAGAGAAACATCGATGTGATAGAGCCACATGGACTGGTTGCCACCTGTATGACCCGACCAGGGCTGGGGATGAACTGCAACTAAGGTATGTGCCCTTGACTAGAATTGAACCTGCAACTCATTGGTCCTCGGGCCAGCACTCTAAGCACTAAGCCAAACTGGCCAGGGCTCAAAACAGTTTTAATGTAGTCTTTTATAATGTATATTCTTTAGCAGAAGTATTCTTTGTGGACAAATTTTTTCTGTTTTCCTAATTATTTTGTCTGCTTTAGGTTTTTTATCCTTCCCAAGCATATCATTTTATAATTTTTGTATTTAATACCACATGTTTTATTTGTTTATTTTTTTCAGTTTTTTTTGAGGTATAAATGACAAGTAAAAGTGCTTTATCCATTTAGTTTACCAGTTGGTAGAATGATTTTTTTTTTTAATCCTTACCCAAGGATCTTTTTCCATTGATTTTTCAGACAGATTGGTAGGTGGGGAGAGAGAAAGTGAGAGAGAGAAAGAGAGAGAGAGAGAAACATAGATGCGAGAGAGACACATTGACTGGATGCCTCCGCATGACCCTGAACAGGGTTGGGGATCAAAGCGCAACCAAGGTACATGCCCTTGACTGGAATCACACCCGAGATTCTCTGGTACCAGATGAGCCTCTAACCGCTGAGCCACATCGGCCAGGGTGTGAGTTCTTATTATCTTAATTCATTAATAAAAAGTCTTTAAAAGTAGTGAAAAGGCCTTTTGTATCTTTTGTTCTTGGATTCTGATGCTTATGTGATTACTTTTTCATTGGCTTTCACCTTTATGATATTTGGCAATGATGCTTTGAAGTAAACAGGGTATTTTATTTACTTGTTTCTTTTTTATATAGGGAGAAAGAGGAATCTCTTCAGCTTCATCAGGAAGCTTGGGAACGACATCAGTTAAGGAAGGAACTTCGTAGCAAAAATCAAAATGCTCCAGACAACCGACCAGAGGAAAATTTCTTTAGCCGACTAGACTCAAGTTTGAAGAAAAATACTGCTTTTGTCAAGAAACTAAAAACTATTACGGAACAACAGAGAGACTCCTTGTCCCATGATTTTAATGGCTTAAATTTAAGCAAATACATTGCAGAAGCTGTAGCTTCTATTGTGGAAGCAAAACTGAAAATATCTGATGTGAATTGTGCTGTGCACTTATGCTCTCTGTTTCACCAGCGCTATGTTGACTTTGCCCCGTCACTTCTGCAGGTTTGGAAAAAACATTTTGAAGCAAGGAAAGAAGAGAAAACACCTAACATTACCAAACTAAGAACTGATTTGCGTTTCATTGCAGAATTGACAATAGTTGGGATTTTCACTGACAAGGAAGGTCTTTCTTTAATCTATGAACAGCTAAAAAATATAATTAATGCTGATCGGGAATCACATACTCATGTTTCTGTGGTGATTAGTTTTTGTCGACATTGTGGAGATGATATTGCTGGACTTGTACCAAGGAAAGTAAAGAGTGCTGCAGAGAAGTTTAATTTGACTTTTCCGCCTAGTGAGATAATTAGTCCAGAGAAACAACAACCTTTCCAGAATCTTTTAAAAGAGTACTTTACATCTTTGACCAAACACCTGAAAAGGGACCACAGGGAGCTACAGAATACTGAGAGACAAAACAGGTGATTTTTAAATGTTTCTCAGAATTGAGAATTTATTTTTGGAGCTCATACTTAAAAATGTTTAAAGTCTTCATGCTACTGAAAGAACTTGTGGAAAAGGGCTCATTGCAGGTGATTTCTTAACATTCCAGGAAAATTTCAAAGTGTAACAGTCTTAAGTACTCCTGTTTAAATGTGAGTCTGTCATAGATTTTGAGTCTGATTTTAAAAGAAATCTGGCAAGCATATGGTGATTTTTACCTTGGATTTGTTTTCTTCTTGTGATTTAAAAAACTCAAATGTTTACTTTTTCTATCACTTGAACTTACTTGCTATTCTTTTTTTGTGTGTTTCACGGTTCCCTCTCTATAACAGGTTTGCTCTTATTGTTTTGTGTTTTAATTTATTGATGCCACCATTGACACTCTTTTTTAAATGGTTTATTCGTTATAGGTGGTATTTTAGATCAGAAAATTAGAAATTAGTGCACCAAATTCGCCATGAAAAAATTTTTAACTTAAAAAAATCCTGACTTGATATTTTTTCTTTGATTTTCAGATAGAGAGGGAGGGAGGGAGAGAGAGAGAGAGAAAGAAACATCGATGTGAGAGAGACACATCGATTGGTTGCCTCCCTCATGACCCCAACCAGGGCCATTGATCAAACTGCCACTGAGGTACATGCCCTTGACCGGAATCAAACCCATGACTCTTTGGTCATGGGCTGACATGCTAACCACTGAGCCATACTGACCAGGGCGAATGCAACCATGTGAAGTACATTTATAAGAGTCCTTCTCCTGGCAATATCCATTAAAAAATAGAGAGAAATGATGTATGTACATGTGGTAATTAGTGAAGACACCTGATTTAGGTGCCACTTTTGTTGTTACAAGATAATATAGGCTGCTGTGTAGCATCTGTACCTAATAGTGCTCAACACAGTAGAAGTTGATGGTAGTAGTCAGTGGCCATTAGGTCAGCTCTTATGGAGGGTGGATTTCGAGGGCTGAGGGGTACAGAAAGGAGGCAACAGCAATAGCCTTTGGCTGAGTACTTTGCAACTATATTTGAAGTTTATGGTTGAAAGTCTGAAATAGCTATTGATCCAGGAAGTAATATGGGGAGTACACTTTTCTATTTCCATAAGACTGCAGTTGGGAAGGAATGACTGATTTAAGTAGTTACCACTAGAATTTGATTTATTTAACCAGAAAAGAAGACGAATAGTTCATACCAGTAGTGCAGTTAGGTCAGGGTTAAGGTAGGTGCAGAGGCTATATGGGTAAACCTTGGTGGTTGAGGGTTGCTCAGAGGTGAGAATTTAAGATGACAATGGTGTTTCACAATGTTTCTTTAAAAAAAAATTCTTGCCCTGGCCAGTTGGGCTCAGCAGGTAGAGCGTCAGCCCATGGACCAAAGGGTCTCAAGTTTGATTCCAGGTCAAGGTCATGTACCTAGGTTGTAGGTTTGATTCCCCGCCCCAGAGGGGCTTGTGCAGGAGGCAACCAGTCAATGTGTCTCTGTCACATTGATGTTTCTCTCTCTCTTCCTTCCTCTCTCCCCCACTCCCTCATTTCCACTGTTATCTAAAAATCAATGGAAAAATGTCCTCGGGTGAGGATTAACAACAACAACAAAAATCCTTGTTTTGTGCTTTGAGTAGTGAGGACTGTTTTAAACTTTAAAGGGGCAACCAGAATATTCATATAGTCAGTAATGAGTTAAAAAGGAAAATAGTTATCTTCTATTAATAAATATCAACTATTTAAGGTTTCTTAATTTTGATTTATATAGTGTTTTGTCGTTTTTCTTGTCTTTTTTTTTTATATATATGTCCTACCTAATACAACACAACTGATTTTGTAAGTATGCTTTTATTACTTTTTATTGGCTATTTTTAATCCTCATCCGAGGACATTTTTCCATTTTTTGTACAGACAGTGTGGGAGGGAGAGAGAGGAAGAGAGAGAGAGAGGGAAACATCGATGTGAAAGGGACACATCGAGTGGCTGCCACCCGCACGACCAACCAGGGCCAGGGACATGCCCTTAGCGGGAACCGAACCTGGGTCTCTCCAGACCGCAGGCGGACGCTCTAACCGCTGAGCCAAACCAGCCAGGGCTGTGTTTGCTTTTGATTGGCCTCACAGAAGCGTAGAAATGAGATTCTACAATGATTTAATCTAATCACTCTTCCAGTGCAGGAATCCATTTTGCAGGTTATCTGACAGATAAATTCTTTCTCCAAAAACCTCTCAAAAGAGATTAGTACTGTAAGGCATTCCAGTGTTGGACATGGATTTGCTAGGAATTCAAGCTGAAATTTAACTCCCCATAAACTGGTTGCCTTTGATGTATTTCTTTTCTCTAGTGCAGATGGCATAAAGCTATTCAAACAGGGTCCATGACCTGATTACCTATTCACAGTGAATTATATATAGAAACTGAGACTAAGCATTTAGACATTTTAATAACAATTTTCCATTGTCATGATATTGTTACTGTAATTTATAAAAGTCTGTAATGACCAGAATAAAATTATTCCTTTACCACAGATAGTTTGAGAAGCACTGGCTTCTCATTCAGATATTACTCATGATAATATCTCAAAGGGTGAGGCAAAGTAGGTTTACAGTTGTCAGTATGCAAAACAGTGTTTATTCTTGTATTATCATTTATTAATTATTGTATTATTTTCTAAGTGAACAACTGTAAACCTACTTTTGTCTCACTGTGTATTTGCAGACTGCTCAGATGTTTCCCTTTCATCTTCAGGCTAAATACCTCCAGTTCCTTCAGTTTGCTCCATAACTTCTAGACACTTCACTGTTCATAGGACATTTGTTTTGGATGCATTATTTTCTGCCTAGAACCTAAAATTCCATTAGTCTTTATAGTTGCCTTGTCAGTCTTTGACTTTTTGTTAGGCTTATATTAGCCTAATTTCTCTCCTCAAATGAACTGTTTCAAAGCTAGTTCTTCGCTTAGAACTAGTGAAATAATTTTTTTCAATCTAATTTCAGATTATCTCTTGTAAACTTTATTTAGATGCTTTTAGCATATCATTTTAACCTAAATGATGATTGTGAACATTGATTATATGTATATAATTTTTATTTTTTAATTTTCACCTGAGAACACTGTCATTTTTTGTTCAGATAGAGTGGGAAGGAAAGAGAGGAAGAGAAAGAGAGAGAGAAACATTGACATGAAAGGGAAACATCAAGTGGCTGCCTCCTGCACCACCCAACCAGGGCCAGGGACAAACTGCAACCGAGGTACGTGCTCTTAGTGGGAATCGAACCTGGGTTTCTCTGGACCATAGGCTGATGCTCTGACCACTGAGCGAAACCGGCCAGGGCAATAATTTTTTAAAAATGTTTTCATTGATTTTTTTTTCTTTTTTATTCTCACTCGAGGACATTTTTTCATTTTTTGTTCAGATAGAGTGGGAAGGAGAGAGAGAGAGAGAAACATACATCGATGTGAAAGGGACACATTGAGCAGCTGCCTCCCGCAGGGCCCAACCAGGGCTAGGGACAAACTGCAACCGAGGTACGTGCCCTTAGCGGGAACTGAACCCAGTTCTCTCTGGACCACAGGCCGACGCTCCAACTGCTGAGCCAAACCATCCAGGGCTTATTGATTTTTTTTTTTTAAAGAGAGAGGAAGGGAGAGAGAGGTAGAAACATCATTGTGAGAAACATCCATCAGCTGCCTCCTGCATGCCCCCTACCGGGGATCGAGCCCACCACCTGGGCATGTGCCCTGACTGGGAATGGAATCCGGACCACTCAGTCGATGGTGTGGCTCAATCCACTGAGCCACACCAGCTGGGCTATATGTATATTATTAATTGTACTTATCACTGGCCACTTTCAGCTTGATAAGCAGATCTGTTTTTGCATTATTCAAGTCACCATGAACATTTTGTACAGGAGGACATAGTGTTAAAAGCAGTTAGAAACTTTTATGCGTTTAAATATAGAAACATTAACCTGTGGTTATTAGAGGAGGTTATTTGTCTAGTATAAATTGACCTTAGCAGCATAGCAGTCTTTTTGTCATGGGAGACCATTCACCCAAATGTAATAATTTGGGTAATGTGAGAATCTTAATCAAAATATAGAAAATAATTGGCATATGGCTTAATAAATAACTCATGCTTTAGGATAGCTTCAGTTTGAGTAGCCTCTAGTAAAGTGATTTAAATACTTGATGTTAATGTTAGTCTCCTTTTTTTTTTTTTTTTAAAATCCTTACCCGAGGATATTTTTTCATTTATTTTCAGATAGAGTGGGGGTGGGGGTGGGGGAGAGAAACTTCTCTCACATTGATTGGTTGCCTCTGGTTCCACCTGGACCAGGGCCAGGGACTGAACTGCAACCGAGGTATGTGCCCTTGACTGGAATCGAACTCGCAATTCTTTGGTCCGAGGGCCAACGCTCAAACAGCTGAGCCATACCAGCCAGGGCTAGTCTCTTTACTTATAAGGAGTAATAGTGTAGTTATAGTGTACTGTTAAAATGATCAGTTTCTAACATTTTCTCTCTCCCAGTCATTTTCCAGTAGGTCTTTTGAGTATTTTTCTGCATCATGGGAATAAATTATGGGCAGTAGTTTTTCCCAGTATGGTTTCTCTTAAGCATGATAGTGCTAGAAATCGAAATGGGTATTTAAGACTCATATTTAGTTAAATTATTTTAAGCCTTTTTCAATATCTTGATAATGCTGGTTTAAAAAAACCAAATACACTGTTTTCAGTGTATAAATCCCAAGTGCTCTTGATCATTTTAATTTGCTTGGGTGATGGCACTATTCTTAGAGGTTGTGAAATCTTAGTCTATACTCAAAAATTCATTCAACCGCCTGGCCAGTGTGGCTCAGTGGTTGAGTGTCAGCCTATGCACTAAGAGGTTGCTGGTTCGATTCCAGGTCAGGGCACATGTCCCGGTTGTGGGCCAAATTCCTGGTGCGGGGCATGCAAGAGGCAGCCAATCGGTGTTCTCTCTCATCAATGTTTTTCTCTCCCTCTCCCTTCCTCTCTTTCACACATCAGTTTTTTTAAAAAGTTTGTTCAACCAATTAAAAAAAAATCTAGTGTTAACATTTCTTGTATTTTCTTAAAGACACTGTAATGAATGAATGAAAGGCAGTACAATAACTGAATGAGACACTGAGTCTCAGCTGTTCTTTTCTCATTTTCTGGGCTGATATTAGAGAGCTAGCTACTTCTGTTTCTAAGCCCCTGAGGGATTTAGATAATTAGCAAGCAATACAACTGACCCTAGAATTGGGTGAAGTGTAATAAATTTGAGTTTATATGCTTTTTGTACTTAAAAGAATATTTTTTAAAATACTTAAAAAAAAAATCCTCACCCTAGGATATTTTTCCATTTATTTTCAGATAGAGTGGGAGGGAGAAAGAGAGAGAGAAACACTAATGTGAGAGAGAGACATCAATTGGTTGCCTTCCTCATAACATTGACCAGGGCTGGAACTAAACCACAACTGAGGTATGTGCCTTTGACTGGAATTGAACCCGCGACTCTGGTATGTGTGCCAACGCTCTAACTGCTGAGCCAAACCAGCCAGGGCTAAAATACATTTTGGTTAAATGATTGATCTAGGGAGTTATAATTAATATTTATACATTTAAAACTATCATGTAACAATATTTACCTATTTAGAGTTTATATCTTCTTTGTAGATTTTGCTTTGTATTACATTCAGTGGTCTTTATACTTGAGATATACTTTGTACTTTGGATATTATTTTCATAGAGGTAATATGACCTAGTGTTTTGGGGGCCATTTAATAAAAATTGGTTGATGAAATGATTTAACTTTTATTAGATATAATTCAATGTAAATTGTGTAACAGAATTGTCTTACTATATAGTGAAATCATGAATTCAGATATTTAGTCAGAATTTTTGCCTGAATAATTCTGAAATGTCTTAATTCCTGTTTTCCTCCTTGATTGGTGGGAATGGTGGCAGAATTACAACCTTCATAATTGCATATTGAGTTCAGCAGCAGTAAGTGATTTGTGTTCAAGTTTGTTAAAGAAATATAGGTTGAATGAAGGCTTTCTTCCTATTGTTAATAAAATCAGAGAGGTGTTTTTTATTAATGCAAATTAATGAGACATTTCTTTACCAACGTAGAAACTTAAAAACAAATTGACCATAAATTAACTAGTGTTACCTTTCACTTTCCTTCCAGGTAAGTTGTACCTTGCCTTTACAGGTAGATTGTTTGATAAACTGTGTAGTATTTAAGCACTATTAAGATGTTATATCATTATGCTTTATTAGACTTAGTGGCTTTAACAACTTTATAACTGCTCTAAAATTGTTACCTTCTTGCAGATATTCTCTTGATTCTGATTCAGTGACTTTGACATAGTGGTTTAAAAATATTTGATTGCCCTGGCCGGTGTGGCTCAGGTGTTTGGAGCGTTGTCCCATACACAAAAAGGTGGCCAGTTTGATTCCTAGTCAAGGAACATGCCCAGGTTGCAGATTTGATTCCTGGTTGGGGCAAGGACAGAAGTATCTCTCTCTCTCTCGCTTTCTCCCTCTCTACTTCTCTCCCTCTCCCCCTCTTCCTTCCTCTCTCATATCAATAAAAATATGTCCTCGGTGGAGGATTAAAAACAAACAAAAACTGTATATATATATTTGATGAGTATATGCTTAACTGTGCTCTAGTATCTTTTCACATAAGATTATAAGACATTCATAACCGAATTCTAAAATGAAATGAAAAGAAAATGTAAGTTAATTCTCATGAAAATTTGACAATGTGCTAAAGGAGATGAAAAGTAAAACCTAGTCATTTTTTATGGGTCTGCTTCATGATTACTTTTTCAGCCATGTGTTCTGTTATTTTGCATGACTCCATAGATCAGAGCTAAAATGGATTTTCTGTTTTCTTGTCAAGATTTTTTTCTGTTTTAATTTGAGTAATAGAAGATCAAAATAATACTTGCCATTGAGGTTCTTGCCTTTCAACAGTGGGCTCTGGCTTTTTTTTCCTGAGGAAAATACTATTTTACATTGATAATAGTACATTACATGTATCATCTTAATTGATCACAGCACCCTTGAAAGAAATACCTCTATTTTGAATGTGATAGATCAGATTTAGGGATTAAAGAGCTTGCCCATTGTGATTTAGATAGCAAGTGACAGAATCAGTTTCTTTCCTGCCTCTTCATATTATATTTTTCACATCTTCCATAGTATTCATCTTCATCTACATTGAGTGCTTGTACTTGTTTTCTAAGTGTCTAGTAAATACATTAGCCACTCGATATTTACCAAGTCATATCCAAACAAAAGAAGGACCCAAAAGAGGATATAAAACTAGCTCCTTCAGTATATAAAAAACTTGCCTTTGACATATGAATTTGAGAGATATTCTAATTTTAGTATTAAGTACTAAGGGATCATTTTAATTTGAAAGCCAGTACAGTCCAATAGTTAAGACCATGGGCTCTGAAGCCAGACTTGCTTGGGCTTAAGCCCTAGATTTGTCAGTTACTCATTCTGTAACTTTGGGCAAGTTACCTCACATCTCTCTGCTTCAGTTTTCTCTTCTGTAAAATGGGATAACAATAGTACTGTGCCTCTGAGATTAAGATGAACAATGCAGTGAATTTATGTGTGTGACATAATAATAGTATCTGGCTCATTGTAAGTATACAATAAATATTAGTTTACTCTTAATATATTGCCTGTCTAATCCTTCAGAAAGATTTTTAAATGAGAATTTCTTATTGTACCATTTTATGATTTTGAAAATATGTGTGCTAATCTTTTTAAACTTTCATAGCTTATTTTATAAATTCACTTTTAAAACTATATAAAACAACAGTAAACAATATACAAGATGAAAGAAATGACAAGAAAGTCAAGCAATAATAAAAATGAAAAAATGGAAAACAAAATATGTGTCTTAATACTAGAATTTTTTTGAGGCATTTATGACATAATGCTTGATTCAAGAATGGCCTATTTGATATTTTCTTTCGGCTTTACAATCTTAAATTAGTAATGTAAAAACACTCTAGAAATCAAGGATTGATGTGCCTTAGGGGTGCTTCTAGACAGTGATGTCTCATATATTGAATGAAGGTTTACTTTTTTGTATTTTTATTATAATGAATATAACTTGGAAGTTATATTAATATAAGTGAGTTCATTCTCTCTCATGAATATAACTTGGAAGTTATATTCATCATTGCTTACTTTTCATATCATGTAATATTCATGAGAGAGAATGAACTCACTTATATTAATAATGATACTAATTCAGTTAACTCCAGTTTTGACAGGGAGGGCAAACTGTGTCCCATGGAGCAGATTAGGCCCACCACTAGGTTGTTTCTTTTTGTTACTGAGGTTATATTTTTATTTATTTCTTTTTAGACAGAGAGGAAGGGTGAGGGGTAGAGAGAGACAGAAGCATTGATGTGAGAAAGAAACTTTGATCAATTGCCTTCCATATTCGCCCTTACTGGGGATCGATACTGCAAACTCGGTAGGTGCCCTGCCCGGGAATTGAACCTGTAACCTTTTGGTTTATGGGATGATGCTCCAACCAACTGAGCCACCTGACCAGGGATATTATACCTTTTAGTATAATTTGCTTCAGAATAAACACTTAAGTTTTTATTAATTATCATTTTTCCTAATAATATGTTGCAGAACATTTAGAATAGCCTACTTTGAGTAGTATTCAAATCATTTATTTTATTTATTTAATTTTAATGACTTTTTTAAACTTCCAAAATGACATTCTAATGGAAAGTTTTAACAAGCTTATTCTAAGTAATGGTAGTCATTTATTTCATGGGTTGAATACTTTTAAATGCTTGTTTTTTTAATTTTTAAAATTTATTCATAAAACCAAAATAAACTTGCTTTTTGCCTATAAAATTAGTCTGAAATAAATGTTTGGAGAAAGAAACTCCTCTATGACAATGTTTTTAGTGTTTTTTTTTATCCTTACCCAAGGACATTTTTTCATTTTTAGTTCAGGTAGAGTGGGAGTGAGAGAAAGAGAGAGAGAGAGAAATATCGACGTGAAAGGGACAGAGTGAGTGGTTGCCACTCACACGACCCATCCAGGGCCGGGGACAAACCGCAACCGAGATACGCGCCCTTAGCGTGAACCGAACCGAGTCTCTCTAGACTGCAGGCCAACGCTCTAACTGCTGAGCCAAACCGGCCAGAGCATAATGTTTTTAGTTTTAAGAGAAATGCTTTTTAGTCTGGATTATTATGGATAAACTATTTTAACATCTTACTAATCTTTCCGTAGAATTATATGGTCTAATGTATATTTAAATAATAAGAAAATGATTGACAATTTCTCATATTAGATCTTAATAGGCCAGATTTGGGGAAAAAGAAAAGATTGTAGAGATTGGAATTAATCTATATATATTAATCTATCTTCTGCTTGTAATGGGAACCGATACTCCTAAAACAGAAAATGTTATTTGGAATGTTACAACAGTTAAAAACAATTTTTTTTTAAATCTTTACCCACTGATATTTTTCCATTGATTTTTTTTAGAGAGAGTGGAAGGGAGGGAGGGAGGGAGGGGGAGAGAGAAAAAGAGAGAGAAACATTGATGTGAGAGAGACATTGCTTGATTGCCTACTGCACATGCCCTGACCACTGGAATTGAATCTGCAACCCATCTACATGACCTTGACTGGGAATTGAACCCATAAACCCTTTAGTTCGAGGGCCAACACTCTAACCATTGAACCACACTGGCCAAGGCTGGAATGTTACCACATTTAAACAAATTTTATGTGGGTAGGAATGGAGTAAGATGGGGAAGCCTGGAAATTGTTTCAAATGAGCAGAAACGAATAAGTGTAAGCATGGTCTTTCTACTTTATTTTTGTAACTTTTAAGAAGATAACATCACAGAAAAACCTCTATACCATTTTCTTCTCTGTTCATAAGAAAACCCAAGTGACAAGGAATTAAAAAAAAACTTACAAATATTACTTTTGAAAATTACTTTTAATTTACAATTTAAAATTGATATTTTAAAACCTATATCGTATTTGCATTAAGATTTATTAATTTCACATGTTACACTACTATATATGTGGTTATTTAAAAAAAACTGAATCCAGCCATTGATGGTTTGGCTTAGTGGTTAGGGTGTCAGCCCTTGGATTGAAGGGTTGAGGGTTCGATTTCCCGTTCAGGGCACATCCCTGGGTTGCAGGTTTGATCCCAGGCCCTGGTTGGTGTCTTGTGGGAGACAACCATTCGATGTGTCTCTCTCACATTGATGTTTCTCTTTCTCTCTCTCTTCCTTCTCCTCATCCTCCCCCTTCTACTCTATCTTAAAAAAAATTAATGGCCTGGTCATTGTGGCTCAGTGGATTGAGCATTGTCCCATGGACTGGGAGGTCCTGGTTCGATTCCCAGTACGGGGCATGTGTCTCTGTATGTCTCTCACATTGATGTTTCACTCTCCTTTCTTCTTTCTTTGAAAAAAATCAATTAAAAATTTAATGGAAAATATAACCTCTGGTGAGGATTAACCAAAAAAATAAGAAACCTGAATCCAACTATGGACATTTCAACTTGATATAGTAAGATTTTTATATGACGTTATACAGTTAGAAATTTTTCAGTAGTTTTACATTTCCTTTTTTTTTTTGTGGTACGTGCCCCTAGTGGAAACTGAACCCAGGACTCTGGTCCGCAGGCTGATGCTCAAACGCTGAGCCAAACTGGCCAGGGCAGTAGTTTTACATTTTTAATTAGGAGTAGTTTATTAGTAAACTGAATGCAGAGTAGAAAAGAAATGTGTCCTCTGCCCCTAGAGATGGCCTAGCCTTAGTTAAGTGAATTGTTCAGTTAATATTTGTTACATAGATAAATAACCAATACTTGCATGGTAAATTGAGAATTGGCTAATGTGAAAGAGAAGAGCTTTTTCAAAAGATAATGGTAGTTCAAGTCATGAATGTTTAAAGATACTGGTTCTTTCTATAACCTGTTGTTTTTGATAACAAACTTGTTTAGGTTGTGTTAACTTTTTGGTTAACTGTACCTCTGAGGGGAGTACGGCTGTAACAAGACTAAATCATTTTTATTTAGTGGCATATTCTTAAATGTTATGTTTGTAGGCGTAATTGTTAGTCATACTTTTCTTTGAAGACCCAATGTTAAAATGTA
This sequence comes from Molossus molossus, assembly GCF_014108415.1. Taxonomy (NCBI): domain Eukaryota; kingdom Metazoa; phylum Chordata; class Mammalia; order Chiroptera; family Molossidae; genus Molossus; species Molossus molossus. The sequence continues at coordinate 143,999,340 of NW_023425344.1, forward strand.
ATTGCTTAGGTGAATTTGATTATACAAATTTTAGTTTTTAGATATATCTTGAAAATGCTAAATAATAAAAATAAGTTGTCAAATAATATTGTGGTAATAAGCTTGTGTGATATATGGAACATTACCAGTGCAGTAGTACATAGTCACATCTATTTTGATAAGATTATCAGATTATTATTATTTTTTTTGTAGGCGTATTCTACATTCTAAAGGGGAGCTAAGTGAAGATAGACATAAACAGTATGAGGAATTTGCTATGTCTTACCAGAAGCTGCTGGCAAATTCTCAGTCCTTAGCAGATCTTTTGGATGAAAATATGCCAGATCTTCCTCAAGACAAACCAACACCAGAAGGTAAGAAAGATATACTTAAAAACAAATATTATCATTTTTTAGTAAGTACTGTCACTAAAGTGTATTATTGTCTGGTGTGTATTGAAAATTTAAGCCTTTTAAATGCCTTTTTGGCCTGTGGTCTGGAGAGACCCGGGTTCGTTTCCCACTAAGGGTACGTACCTCAAGTTGCAGTTTGTCCCCGGCCCTGGTTGGGTCATGTGGGTGGCAACCACTTGATGTGTCCCTTTCACGTCGATGTTTCTCTTTCTCTCTCCCCCTCCCACTCTGTCTGAACAAAATATCGAGAAATGTCCTCAGGTGAGGATAAAAAATTTTTTTTTAGCCCTGGCCAGTTTGGCTCAGCGGTTAGAGCGTCGGCCTGCGGTCCGGAGAGACCCGGGTTCGGTTCCCGCTAAGGGTCACGTACTTCGGTTGCAGTTTGTCCCCGGCCCTGGTTGGTCGTGCGGGTGGCAGCCACTAGATGTGTCCCTTCACGTCGATGTTTCTCTCTCTCTCTCCCTTCCTCTCTCTCCCTCCCACTCTGTCTGTACAAAAAATGGAAAAATATCCTCTGGTGAGGATTTAAAAAAAAAAAAAAAAAAATCTTTTTTAAAATGAAGTAAGTAGTAAGACCTAGTAACCTTGAAAAACTACTTGAAATGCTTCTCTGAATATAAAGACTTTAAACATAGGGGAGCCCTGGCTGGTTTCGCTCAGCGGTTAGAGCATCGACCTTTGGTCCTGAGAGACCTGGGTTCTGTTCCCTCTAGGGGCATGTACCTCGGTTGCAGTTTGTCCCCGGCCCTGGTTGGGTCGTGCAGGTGGCAGCCACTTGATGTGTCTCTTTCACGTCGATGTTTCTCTCTCTTCCTCTCTCTCCCTCCCACTCTATCTGAACAACAACAACAAAAAAATTGAAAATAAAAAGAAATAAACATAGGGGATAATAATTAGCTCATATTATTATGATGAGTTCCTTTAGGTTCTTTTGTAACAGATATCCTTAGAGTTATAGAAAAATTAACTTTATTTATTAAATAGGTGATAAAGTATATTGAACCTTTGGAATTCTAATATTTCTATATGCTTATTTTTTTTTTTATCCTCACCCGAGGATATTTTTCCATTTTTTGTACAGATAGAGTGGGAGGGAGAGAGAGGAAGGGAGAGAGAGTGAGAAACATCGACGTGAAGGGACACATCGAGTGGCTGCCACCTGCACGACCAACCAGGGCCAGGGACAAACTGCAACCGAAGTACGTGCCCTTAGCGGGAACCGAACCCGGGTCTCTCCGGACCGCAGGCCGATGCTCTAACCGCTGAGCCAAACTGGCCAGGGCTCTATATGCTTATTTTTAATGTTTGTTTTGAATGATATATTATCTTAAATTGTTATTTAGAACTAAAGCTTACCTTTCAGTTTTGTTTATTATTTTATGAGAGTTGTATTTTTATATTATTTTAAAGGTGTTTTAAACTTACTTTTTGATTGTCCTTAAGTTGTAGGGTCCCTAATGTGTTACTCTATTCTGTCATATGAACTACTTGATAAAATAATTTATATTAGGTAGCTGTGTTAATAAATTATTAATTTTTATACTTTAATATTTATTTCTGAAATAAATTATTAATCTTACAACTATCTGGCATTCCCATTTACTTAAAAATCTTAACAGTGAAGTATTTGTACAGTGTGTGTATTACATGCCGTTGAGCTGGCTCCAACTGCTAGCGACTCTAGGAGTGAGTGTTGCGTAGTGTCCTGTTTCAGCGGTCCTATTCAGCTCCTGTGGAATCATGTCTACAGCTCCTTTGATGGAGTCAATCCATCTCATATTTGGTCTTTCTCTTTTCTTGCTGCCTTCTGTTTTTCCCAGCACTCTTGTTTTTTCCAAAGAACCCTGCCTCTCATGACGTATTTATAAAGTAGGGCAGCTTCAGTTTAGTCATTTTTGTATCCTGTGATGTTTCAGGCTTAATTTGCTCTACGACCCACTTGTTGTTCATCTTTCTGGAAGTCCAGGGTGTTGGCGGAGCTCTCCCCCAATACTGTATTTCAAATGAATCAGTTTTTTTCCAGTCAGCCTTCTTCACTGTCCAACTTTCTCATCCTTGCATAGTATTTGGGAAAAGAGGGTGTGGATGACCCTTAATCTTGGTCTTTAATGACATATCTTTGCTCTTGGAGATCTTTCCTGATTCTTCTATTGCTACCCTTCTGAGTCTCAGCTTTCTCTTGATTTCTTGGCTGCAGTTTCCATTCGAATTGATAAATGAACCAAGGTAAACGATTTCAGTGTCTTCATTGTCTATGTTAAAGTTGTTTCTTCTCTATCATGATTTTTGTCTTTAATGTTCAAATGCAGTCCTGCTTTGGCACTTTTCTTTCACTTTTATTAGAAGTTTTTTTGAATTTGTAGCTACTTTCTGCCAGTAAGATGGTATCATCTACTTATCTTAAGTTATTAAATTTTTTAAAAATTTTTAAATTTTATTTTTTTAAATCTTTATTGTTGAATGTATTACAGATGTTCCTCATTATTCCCCCATTGACCGCCTCCTCCCCACTCCTGCCCCCCTCTTGCGTTTTCCCACACTGTTGTCTGTGTCCATTGGTTATGCATATATGCATATAAGTTCTTTGGTTTATTTCTTCCCACCCTCAACCCCCCTTCCCTTTAAGGTTTGTCAGTCTAGCAACCCATTTGTACTTCTTAATCCCTTCACCTTTTTCACCCATTCCTCCATCCTCCCTCCCATCTGGCAACCAACAAAATGTTCTCTATATCTATGAGAATGTTTCTGTTCTGCTTGTTCATTTTGTTTATAGATTCAATCGTTGATAGCTATGTTTTCGTTGCCATTTTGTTTATTCATATTTTTTTTATATTTTTCTTCAGCATTTCATATAATACTGGTTTGGTGGTGATGAACTCCTTTAGCTTTTCCTTGTCCGGGAAATTCTTTATATGGCCATCGATTCTAAATGACAGCTCTGCAGGATAGAGTAATCTTAGTTGTAGGTTCTTGCTTTTCTTTTTTTTTTAATCCTCACCCGAGGACATTTTTCCATTTTTTGTTCAGATAGAGTGGGAGGGAGAGAGAGAGAAACATCGATGTGAAAGGGACACATCGAGTGGCTGCCACCCGCACGACTGACCAGGGCCGGGGACAAACTGCAACCGAGGTACATGCCCTTAGCGGGAACCGAACCCGGGTCTCTCAGGACCGCAGGCCGACGCTCTAACCGCTGAGCCAAACTGGCCAGGGCGGTTCTTGCTTTTCATCACTCTGAATATTTCTTGTCACTCCTTTCTGGCCTGCAAAGTTTCTCTCACTTTTTTTTTTTTTTCTCAAATCTTTATTGTTGGATGTAAAATGTATTACAGATGTTCCACATTTTTCCCCTGTTGACCCCCTCCTCCCCACTCCCGCCCCCCTCCCACCTTTTCCCACACTATTGTCTGTGTCCATTGGTTATGCATATAAGTTCCTTGGTTTATTTCTTCCCACCCACCCCAACCCCTTTCATTTGAGGTTTGTCAGTCTAGCAATGAATTTGTGCTTCTTAATCCCTTCACCTTTTTCACGCATTCCCCCAACCCCTCTCCCAACTGGCAACTAACAAAATGTTCTCTGTATCTATGAGAATGTTTCTGTTCAACCTGTTCATTTTGTTTGTCGATTCCATTGTTGATAGATCTGTATTTATTGCCATTTTGTTTGTTCATACATTTTATCTTTTTCTTCAAAAAGACCCTTCATCATTTCATATAATAACGGTTTGTAGTGATGAACTCCTTTAACTTTTTCTTGTCTGGGAAACTCTTTATATGGCCATCGATTCTAAAGGACAACTTTACAGATAGAGTATTCTTGGTTGTAGGTTCTTGCTTTTCATCACTCTGAATATTTCTTGCCACTCCCTTCTGGCCTGCAAAGTTTCTTTTGAGAAATCAGCTGATAGCCTAATGGGAACTCCCTTGTAGGTAACTAGCTGCCTTTCTCTTGCTGCTTTTAAGATTCTCTCTTTGTCTTGAACCTTTTGCATTTTGATGATGATATGTCTTGGTGTGGGCCTCTTGGGGTTCATCTTGTTTGGGACTCTCTGTGCTTCCTGGACTTGTATGTCTGTTTCCTTCACCAAGTTAGGAAAGTTTTATGCCATTATTGTTTCAAACAGGTTTTCGATTTCTTGTTCTCTCTCTCCTCCTTCTGGCACCCGCAAGATGTGAATGTTGGGCATGCTTGAAGTTTTCCCAGAGGCTCCTTACACTATCCTCAAGTTTTGGATTCTTTTTTCTTTTTGCTGTTCTGATTGGGCATTTTTTTGCTTCCTTATATTCCAAATCGATGGTTTGCTTCTTGGCTTTGCCTACTCTACTATTGAATCTGTGTAAATTATTCTTAATTCAGTTAGTGCCTCCTTCATTTCTGACTGGTCCTTTTTTATGCTTTTGAGGCCCTCACTATGTTCACTGAGGTTCTCACTAAGCCCCCTCTTCAGCCCTCGCTCCAATGCAAGACAGCTCAGTTCTTCCCCGTATATCTCTGGTGCCCCTCGAGCTGCCTCCCCTCCAAACTTAGAGGGAGCAAGTCTGAGTAAGTTCCTGCACGGGCCCTTTAAGGAGCTGCCTGGGGCTCCAGCTGCTTCAGCCTCCCTAAGCCTCAGTTTCTGCTGGTTTTTCCAGCCAGAAGTTATGGGGACTTCTCTTTCTGGTACTGGAACCCTGAGCAGGGCGCCTGGTGTGGAATGGGGACCCCTCAGTCCTCAGGGAGGACCTTCCCAGCCGAGGTGTCCTCCTAATTTTTATTCCACCACACGTGGGTGTGGGACCAGCCCATTGCGCCTCCACCCCTCCTACCAGTCTCAATGTGGCTGCTGCTTCAATTTCGTAGTTGTAGGACTTCCATTCAGCTTGATTTCAGGCGGTTTTGAATGATGGTTGTTCTGTAGTTTAGTTGTAATTTTGATGTGGTTGTGGGAGGACGTGATACCGTGTTTACTTACGCCACCGTCTTAACTGGATGTCAAGTTATTGTTATTTATTTAACCAGTTTTCACTCTTCTTTCCTCTGGTTCTAGCCCAGTTTTTCATATGATATGTTCTGCATACAGATTAAACAAATAGGAAGATAAAATGCACCCTATTCTGACACATTTGCCTCTAGGAGATCATTATGTCTCCATATTCTGTCAGGGCAGTGGCTTCCTGTTCAAGATACAGCTTATACATCAGGATAATTGAATACTGAAGTACACCCATTTCTTTCAGAGCAACAAATAGCTTTTCTTTTCTTTTTTTTTTTTTAAAGTAGTAGTAGTTCCCTGGCCGTTTTTGTTCAGCAGTTGGAGCATTGGCCTGCGGACCAGAGAGTCCTGGGTTCAGTTCCCGCTAGGGGCACGTACAAAAAATAAAATGAAATAAATAAATAAATAAATAAATAAAGTAGTACTAGTGTCTCAAGAGGAAGTTTATTATGCACACATCACATTTTCAATTCAAGAAGATTAAGGCCATCCATTTTCGCATTGGCAAACTATAATCTGTGTAAAACACCAGGTATGTTTCTTTAAGGTATTTAAGTGTGAGGGATATTCAGAATGAAAGAAGGTTCAAAATTAACGCTAGTTATTTTAATTTCATTCCATTCACTGTTTGAGAGTTGTATTTTGCACTCATATTTGAGTAAGAAACTTTCTTGCCTCATACAACAAAAGAAGTCACATCAAATGTTGGTAAATTGTAAAATGTTTCTTATAAATTTTCACCCAAACTTCAGAATTGTACTCACAACACATACATATTTTACAATTGGGCAATGTAGCCCGGGTGGTGTGGCTCAGTGGTTAAGTGTTAACCCATGCACCAAGAGGTCGTTGGTTCGATTCCTGGTCAGGGCACATGCTCAGTTTGTGGACCCGATCCCCAGTGTGGGGCATGCAGGTGGCAGCCAGTCCATGTTCTCTCTCATCGATGTTTCTATGTCTCTCTCCTATCCTCTCTCTCTGAAACCAATAAAGAAAAAAAAATTAAAGAAATAAAATAAAATTGTATCCAGTCTATCAGTTACACTTGGGTTCAGAGTAGACAAGGATGCCAAAGATATGAGTATTGCCCTTTTACAGAGATTAATGATGGGGCTGAACAGTGATCAGGTCCAGGTGGAAAAGAGAGGCAATGGGAGTTGCAGCTGTTTGTGCCAACCCACTGTCATATGCCAATAGCTGGAGAACAAATTTGGTATAAATCCCCAGGAGCTACTGTCAGTTAATGTGAGCATCCCAGGAATACATACCAAATAATAACCTACTTTCCCAATTCTATTATGGGAAATTTCAAAGTCAATCCCTGTGAAGTGGGATCAGAAACGCAACCCGAAGCTTTTCATGATTAACACAATCAAAGGCTTTATTATAGTTTATAAAACATAGACTAATGTAATGAAATTTTTTGGATCACTCTAGTATCTAGAATCCAGTTCGAACATCTGACATTTCTTACTCCACATAAGGTAGAATCCTTTATTGTATCACCTTGCTTTTGTGGGAAATTAGAGTAATGGTCCCATCGTTACTGTACTTCTTGGCATCTCCTTTCTTTCTTTCTTTCTTTTAATGTTGTTAATATTTTTTTATTGGTGTTTATTTTTTTATTTTTATTTTTTTTTATCCTCACTCGAGGATATTTTTCCATTTTTTGTACAGATAGAATGGGAGGGAGAGAAAGGAAGGGAGAGAGAGAAACATCGATGTGAAGGGACACATCGAGTGGCTGCCACCCACACGACCAACCAGGGCCGGGGACAAACTGCAACCGAAATACGTGCCCTTAGCGGGAACCGAACCCAGGTCTCTCTGGACCGCAGGCCGACGCTCTAACCGCTGAGCCAAACTGGCCAGGGCTATTTTTTCCTTTTTAAACTTATCTTTATTGTTGAATGTATTACAGATGTTCCTCCCCCCACTTAATCCTTTCTTCCCTATTCCCACCCCCCTCCTGCCTTCCCAACTCTATTGTCTGTGTCTGTTGGTTATGCATATATGCATATAAGTTCTTTGGTTTCTCACTTCCCGCCCCACCTCCCTTTGAGGTTCATCAGTTTAATAACCAATTTGTACTTCTTAATTCCTTCATCTTTTTCACCCAACCCCCCTCCCATGTGGCAACCAACTAAAAGTTCTCTGAATCCATGCGTCTCTTTATGTTCTGCTTGCCCATTTTGTTTATAGATTTGATTATTGATAGATAGGTATTTATTGCCATTTTATTGTTCATACTTTTTTATCTTCTTAAAGAAAACCCGTCAACATTTCATATAATACTGGTTTGGTGGTGATGAACTCCTTTGGCTTTTCCTTGTCCGTAAAATTCTTTATATGGCCATCGATTCTAAATGACAGCTCTGCAGGATAGAGTAATCTTGGTTGTAGGTCCTTGCTTTTAATCACTTTAAACATTTCTTACCACTTCCTTCTGGCCTGCAAAGTTTCTTTTGAGATATTGGCTGACTGTCTTATGGGAGCTCCATAGTAGGTAACTAACTGCTTTTCTCTTTCTGCTTTTAAGATTCTCTCTTTGTCTTTAACTTCTGGCATTTGGATGATGATGTGTCTTGGTGTGGACCTATTTGGGTTTATCTTGTTTGGGACTTTCTGTGCTTCCTGGACTTGTATGTCTGTTCCCTTCACCAAGTTAGGGTAGTTTTCTGTCATTATTGTTTCAAATAGGTTTTTAATTTCTTGTTCTCCTTCTCTTCTCCTTCGGGCACCCCCTTGATGTGAATGTTGGTACACTTGAGATTGTCCCAAAGACTTTTTTTTTATCCTCACCTGAGGACATTTTTCCATATTTTGTTCAGATAGAGTGGGAGGGAGAGAGAGAGGGAGAGAGAGAGAGAGAGAGAGAGAGAGAGAGAGAGAGAGAGAAACATCGACGTGAAAGGGACACAGCGAGTGGTTGCCACCCGCATGACCCAACCAGGGCCGGGGACAAACTGCAATTAGCGGGAACCGAACCCGGGTCTCTCTGGACTGCAGGTCGATGCTCTAAGTGCTGAGCCAAACTGGCTAGGGCCTGCAGACTTTTAATACTATCTTCAGTGTTTTGGATTCTTTTTTCTTTTTGTTGTTCTGATTGGGTGTTTTTTGCTTCCTTATATTCTAAATCCATGTTTGCTTCTTGACTTCACGTACTCTACTATTGATTCGCTGTAAATTATTCTTTATTTCAGTTAGTACGTCCTTCATTTCTGACTGGTCTTTTATTATGCTTTTGAGGTCCTCACGAAGTTCCTTGAAATTCTCACTAAGTTCATTGAGCATCCTTATGAGCAGTGTTTTGAACTCTGCATCTGTTAGATTGTTTATCTCTGTTTTGTTTAGTTCTTTTCCTGGAGTTTTGCTCTGTTCTTTCATTTGGGACATGTTTCTTTGTCTCCTCATTTTGGCTACCTCCTTGTGTTTGTTTCTGTGTAGAGTTGCTATGTCTACTAGGCTTCCAAGGGTGGCCTGTTGTAGTAGGTGTCCTGTAGGGTCTGGCATCTGCTTTCTTTTTTTTTTTAATCCTCACCCAAGGACATTTTTCCATTTTTTGTTCAGGTAGAGTGGGAGGGAGAGAGAGGAACAGAGAGAGAGAGAAACATCGATGTGAAAGGAACACATCGAGTGGCTGCCACCCGCACAACCTACCAGGGCCGGGGACAAACTGCAACCGAGGTACGTGCCCTTAGCGGGAACCGACCCCGGGTCTCTCAGGACTGCAGGCCGACGCTCTAACTGCTGAACCAAACTGGCCAGGGCTGCTTTCTTAATGATACAGCTATATATTGAACATTCCCAGTCTGTAGGCTGTATTTTTTCTCTTCATATTTTTGACATATTCTTGTTAGGATTTTAACAGATTCGGTCTCTGTGGCTTGAAATAATTCTATTGTATCTCATCTACCCTGGGTAATGTATTTCTTCTCAATACTTTTTTTTTTTCCTTTGTCCTCACTCGAGGACATTTTCCCATTTTTTGTTCAGGTAGCGTGGGAGGGAAAGAGAGGGAGAGAGAGAGAGAAACATCGATGTGAAAGGGACACATCGAGTGGCTGCCTCCCGCATGACCCAACCAGGGCCGGGGACAAACTGCAACCAAGGCATGTGCCCTTAGTGGGAACCGAACCCAGGTCTCTCTGGACCACAGGCCGATGCTCTAACTGCTGAGCCAAACCGGCCAGGGCTGAGGGCAGTTTTTTTACTTCTCTTTTTAGAAGTATAGACTCTTCCTCATAGTAATGGTCTTCAAAGGTAGCTGTCATCTTTTTGTTTTTTCTGTATAGATTTTCATTGTGCTGTTTTTACCCTCCTTTTTTTTTGCTCATGGTCAGATAATGTACTTCCTTGTTGGTTAGTTCAGCATTCCTAATCTTGGTTTGAATTTCCCTTTCATTTTTTTAATCTTCTGGTAGAGATCTCCTGTTTCCCCTTTATTGTTGTACTCTTCTGTCTCCTTCTCTTTATCTTTATGTGCTAATTGTTGAGAAACTGAATTCGGGATTCTAACTCTGCTTTTGTCACCTTTTACTTTTGCCTCTCATCTGTCTAACAATTTTCAGTGCTCCATCATCCATCTCAATTTTTCATCCCTTTTTACTTCTTTCATTGTCTGTTTGATATTAACAATTTGTGATAATAACAGTACCACAATCTGTTCCTGGTCTTGTTTTGGCAGAAAGAATGCAGCTAGCTTCTCCTTTTCCTGCTTTCAGTTACAAAGTCCAATTTTTTTTTTCTTTTTATTTAAATCCTCATGCGAGGATATTTTCCTATTTATCTTCTTCAGGTAGAGAGAGAGGGAGAGAAAAGGAGAGAGAGAAACATCAATGTGAGAGGGACACATTGACTGGTTGCCTTCCATATGACCCGACCAGGCCCGAGGACGAACTGCAACCGAGGTATGTGCCCTTGGCCGGAATCGAACCCAGGATTCATTGGTCTGCAGGCTGACGCTCTACTGCTGAGCCAAACCAGCCAGGGCACAAAATCCATTTGATTTCTGTATTAGCCATCCCATGATGTCCATTTACACAGTCATCTTTTATGTTAATAGAAGAATATGTTTACATTGGACAAGTCATAGATTTGACAGAAATCTACAAGCCAATCTCTTGTTCCATTTCTTAACCTCTAGTCCACATTTTTTGATGATATTTGATTCTGCTCTGTTTCCTACTTTTTTTTTTTTTTATCCTCACCCAAGGACATTTTTCCATTTTTTGTTCAGATAGAGTGGGAGGGAGAGAGAGGAAGAGAGAGAGAGAGAGAAACATCGATGTGAAGGGACACATCGAGTGGCTGCCACCCGCATGACCAACCAGGGCCGGGGAGAAGCTGCAACCGAGATGCGTGCCCTTAGCGGGAACCGAACCCGGGTCTCTCTGTACCGCAGGCCGACGCTCCAACCGCTGAGCCAAACTGGCCAGGGCTCTGTTTCCTACTTTTGCATTCTAGTCACCTATAATTGTCAGCATGTCTTGTTGTGGTGTGTTATTAAATCTTGGATACTTGTGTAAAAGCTTTCCATTTTTCCCTGGCTGGTATGGTTCACTGGTTAGAACTTTGGCTTGAGCACTGAAGGGTCTCAGGTTTGATTCCCCTTCAAAGGCACATACCTGGCTTGCAAGTTCACTCTCTGGCCCCTGTCAGGGCTAGTGTGGGAGGCAACCAGTCGATGTGTCTCTCTCACATTGATGTTTCTCTCTCTTTCTATCTCCCCTTCCTTCCCTACCTTCTACTCTCTTTAAAAAAAAAAATGGAAAAAAATATCCTTGGGGAGGATTAACAACAACAACAAAAAGCTTTCAAGTTCATCTTCAACCTCTATGGTTGGAACATAGACCTGAATGATGGTTATGTTCATCAGGTTTTCTGGAAGTCTGATTGATATTATTTGGTCAGACCTTGCATTGTAACCCCTAACTTTCTGTGCTGTATCTTGTCTCAGTATTGAAGCCACCTCATTTCTTCTGAGTTTGTCATTTTCAAGAACACTTTGTAGTTGCCCACCTGGCAATATTGCATTCCAGTCCATTTTAGTTCGAAAACTGCAGGCATTGCAGTGTTTAGACATTCCATTTCTTGCTTTATAATTTCTAGTTTACCTTGGTTCATGCTTCTCATGTTCCTAGTTCTGATTGTGTACGTTATGCATCATTGTATTTTCCTTTTGCCTTTGTGCACATCAGCTGTTAGATGTCATTTCGACATTGATCTGGTTGTGTCATTAGCAACAGTGTTCTTCCCTAGTAACTGATTACTTTCCGATTTGGCAGTCTTATCTTTCAGCACTATCTCATATTTCATTTTGGACGGTCTCATTATATTGTTTTCAAGGTAGAATGAAAGATGTTTAAAAAGGAAAGAAGAAAATGCAATAGTGGCTTACTAGTCACTGTCCTCTGCTTTGCATTGTGTGGGTCGAAACCACATGTGCTTGGGTCTGTGGTGTTGCAATCACCAAACACATATGAGATGTATGGGACCCTGTGGGTATTTGTAAAGTATCCTTTTATAGTATAAGAAGGTGTTTTGTATTTTATATCCTCAATAAGAAACGCCTGTTGTATACTATGAATACATTTATTTTATTATATTTATATATAATCATGTACATAATTTCTACTAATTTTTGTATCTCCTTATCATTGAACTTTTTAATATTTTAAAAGAAGTTCTACCATAGAATTTGTGTTTTGGTTGAATCTAACTGGTTTCTCAGAATTTTCTCAGTACATTATATTTAAGTTTATTATTATTATTATTTTCTTTATTGATTTTTTAGAAAAAGAGGAAGGGAGAGGGAGAGAGAGATAGAAACATTGATGAGTGAGACCATCAACTGGCCACCTCCTGCATGACCCCCCCCCCCCAGGGATCCGGCCCATAACCTGGACATGTGTCCTGACTGGGAATGGAACTGGCGACCTCTTGGTGCATGGTTTGATGCTCAACCACTGAGCCACACCTGCTGGGCATTATATTGTATTTTAGAACCCCCAATTTTTTATGGTGTTTAGCATCATTTGGTGTTTACTTGGTCTATTTCTAGTTTTTCTTTTATAGTCCTCATCCGAGGATATTTTTCTATTTATCTTCAGATAGAGAGGGAGAGAAAGGGAGAGAGAAACACTGATATGAGAGGGACACATCGACTGGTTGCCTCCCACACAGCTCTAACCAGGGCCAGGGACGAACCACAACCGAGGTACGTGCCCTTGGCTGGAATCAAACCCAGGACTTATTGGTCCGCAGGCCGATCCTCTACTGCTTAGCTAAACCAGCCAGGGCTGTTTTTTTTTTTTTTTTTTTTTTAATGCTAAATAACTTTATAAGTATTTTTAGACATTTTCCACAGATAATAGATCTTGACAAAATTTTGTCAAGATTTTTTTTTTTGTATTCTCACCTGAGGACATTTTTGCATTTATCTTCAGATAGAGCGGGAGGGAGAGAGGGAGGAAGAGGGAGAGAAACATCGATATGAGAGAGACACATCGAGTGGCTGCCACCCACATGACCCCAATCGGGGCTACGAACAAACTGCAGCTGAGGTATGTGACCTTAGTGGGAACTGAATCTGGGTCTCTCTGGTCTGTGTGCCGACTCTCTAACTGCTGACCCAAACCGGCCAGGGCTTTGGTAACATTTTTTTATCCTCAGCCGAGGACATTTTTGCATCTATCTTGAGACAGAGCAGGAGGGCAAGAGGGAGGAAGAGAGAGAGAGAAACATCGAGTGATTGCCACCCACACGTCCCCAATCAGGTCTGCGGACGAACTGCAACCAAGGTACGTGATCTTACTGGGAACCGAACCCGGGCCTCTCTCGAGAGTCCGTGGGCTGACGCTCTAACTGCTGAGCCAAATAGGCCAGGGCTTGTTAACATTTAAAAAAATATATTTTTATTGATTTTTTTTAGAGGGAGAGGAAGGGAGGGGAAGAGAGAGATGGGGAAACATTGATTAGAGAGAAACATTGATTGACTGTCTCCTGCATGACCCCTACTGGGAGTTGCCCACAACCTGTGCATGTGCCCTGATCGGGAATTGAACTGGCAACCACTTGGCGCATGGGTGGACAGTCAACCACTGAGCCACACTGGCCGGGCTTTTGTCAACATTTTTAAAAGATACTTCCACCAGGTGTGGAATTTTAGGGAGAAATTTTTTTTTTCACTTTCACTATTTTAAAGATGTTGTTCTACTGTCTTTTAGCTTGCATCGCTTTGAATGAGAATGCTGCTATCATTCTTATCTTTGTTCTTGACATAAATTGTATTTTTTTTCTGTTGCTTTAACTTTTCATTATTACTGATTTTTAAGTAAATTATATGTGGCTTGGTGTAGTTGTGTTTATGTTTTTTGTGTGCTTGGCATTCATTGAACTTCTCAAATCTATGGGTTTATAAGTTTTATCAAATTTAGAAAATTTAACTCTTATTTCTTCAAATATGTTTTCTCTTCCTCTTCCCTCTCTTACGGAGATTCAGTAACAATTATGTTACATGGTTTGTCCTTTTTATTCTTAAGTGGTTTTTTCCTCGATAGTTTCTATGGCTGTGTCTTCACATGTACTGATTTTTCTTTTTATGGTGTCTAATATACTGTTAATTTCATGTAGAGATATTTTTATCTGTAGAAGCTGGTTATATTTCCCATGGTCTTGAACATGCTCAGTCTATCTTCTAGCTTGTTAAGGATATGGAATATAGTTAGAATAACTGTTTTAATGTTCTTGTGTACTAATTTTATAATTTATATCATTTCTACATTGCTTTTAATTGATTGACAGATTGATCTCCTATACATCTCTGATGATTTTGCTTTTACTTTGTATTCCTGATGTTTTATTGGATGCATGCTGGATATTTTATTCTTAGAAATATCATTGAGCTTTATTCTGGGCATAAATTACTTGGAAACAATTTTATTCTGTCCAGGCTTGCTTTGTTAGGTGGAATCAGAGCAGCTTTTATTCTAGGACTAATTGTCCCTATTACTAAGTCACTATACTTCTGTGCTGATTTCCCATGAATTTGAAGGTTCATGAGTTATTATTTTTCCATTTTCACCTTGTTCTCTCACACATAGGGGCTGTTCAGTATTCAGCTGAACATTCAAAGGACCTTCTGCAGATCTTAGTGTTCCTTTTTCTGTGGTACTCTGTCTTGCAAAATTTAGTCACCTGTATAGAGTCTTGCCAGACTCTCAGCTCTTTCTTCCTTAGCTCATGGAGACTGCTGGGGTCTGCCTGGCTTCTCCCTTTCCTGACCATGGCTAAGAATATCTTACCAAGGCACTAAGCTAGGACAGTTAATTATAGTTTCTTCTCTCTCAGGAATCACTCTCCTGTGCTACCTGATGTCTAAGTGTTTGACAACCATTGTGTTATATTGTTTGCCTGGTTTTCTAGGCAAATTTCGCTTATTTTAAATATTAATAAACAGTGACCTGGCCCAGCCGGTGTGGCTCAGTGGTTGAGCATCGACCTATGCACCAAGAGGTCGCCGGTTCGATTCCAAGTCAGGGCACATGCCCAGGTTGTGGGCCTGATCCCCAGTGGGGAGAATGCAGGAGGCGGCCAGTCGATATTCTCTCTCATTGATATTTCTATCTCTCTCTCCCTCTTTCTTCCACTCTGTCTTTCTCTAATATCAATAAAGAAAAAAAAAGTTTAAAACAAACAAAAAAACAGTGACCTGTTACTCTCCTCCAATGCTATATCATTTTGTACTCTAGTTAAGATATGAGAGTGCTTACTTCCCTACTGTCTTGTCAACAATTGTTGATATCAATTTTTTAAACATAATTTTATGGGTCAAAGTGATAAAAGTTTGTTTTAATATTATCCCGATTATTACTGAGGTTGATTTTTTCATATGCTCTCTTACTCATCTATTTAGAGCCTTTATTTATTTTTCTGTTGGGGTTTTGGTCTTTATTTGTTGAAGCTCTTTTTGTATTATGGATATTAATGCCTCTGTATATATATTGCCAGTATTGTCTTCTAGTTTGTCCTTTGCTTTTGTTTGTTTTTTCATTAAACAGAAATTATAGATTTATCAGTCTTTTCTCTTAGAGTATATGTGTTTAGTGTCCTGTGATTAAATATCTGTGTTCTAAGGCATATAATTAATGGGTTAGGAAGCCAGCGTTTTTTGTTTGTTTGTTTGTTTGTTTTGTTTTTGCTGCTCTTGTTTATTCTTAATAACTTTTAATGAATCTAATTTTTCTTAGGGTTATTTTTAATCTGCGTAATCATTCTCCTATTTACAATTCTTGTTTGGGGAGAAGCACAGTGACTATAGATAAATTTCTGAATGGGCTCATGATTATGAAATAGGAAGTTAATTACTTTTAATGTTCTGAGTTTAAGAATATATAGTTGTATATGAAGGTAGACTTGTGTGTATGTATGAATTTATATATGGTTTTCCACTCTCTGTTGAAATATCTTTATGTATTTCTTTATCTTTTCTTTCCTTTTCTAGTTATTTATCATTTGACCAATTATGGCAATCTGCCTTATACCAAAGATTATTTTAAAAGTAGGAATGCTTTTTTTTTTTTTTTAATTTTATTTTTCAATTACAATTTACATTCAGTATTATTTTGTATTACTTTCAGGTGTACACTATAGTGGTTAGACAACCATACACTTTATTCAGTGTTCTGCCAGATATTTCCAGTACCTGCCTGATGCCATATATAGTTATCACAGTGTTATTGACTACATTCCCTATGCTGTACTTTATATCTCTATTACTATTTTGTTACTACCAATTTATACTTCTTAATCCCTTTACCCCTTTTACCCACTCCCCCAAACCCCCTTCTCTTTGCAACCACCATCTATTCTCTGTGTCTGTGAGTCTGTTTCAGTTTTATTTGTTTGTTTATTTTCCACATATAAGTGTGATCACATGGTATTTGTCTTTTTTTGACTGACTTATTTCACTTAGCATAATACCCTATAGGTCCATTCATGTTGTTGCAAATGGTAAGATTTCATTCTTTTTTATGGCCAAGTAATGTTCCATTGTATATATGTACTACAACATTTTTATTTACTTATCTATTAATGGGCACTTAGATTGCTTCTATATCTTAGCTATTGTAAATTACACTACAGTGAACAACAGGGTGCATATGGATGGATGCTTTTTAATTAAGGGTATATGGCCCTGTCTGATTTGGCTTAGCCGTTATAGCGTTGGCCTGCCGACCAAAGATTCGTGGGTTCATTTCCAGTCAAGGGCATGTACCTTGGTTGTGGTTGGGTCCCAAGCCCTGGTCATGGTCATTTGGGAGGCAACCCAGTCGATGTGTCTCTGTCACATTGATGTTTCTCTCTTTCTCTCTCTCTCTCTCCCTCCCTCCCTGCCTCCCACTCTATCTGAAGATAAATGGAAAAATATCCTTGGGTGAGGATTTAGAAAAAAAAAATTAAAGATATATGGTCTACTTGGGAAGATAATTGTGATATAAGAGGGCTGGGAGTCATAAAAAAAAAGGCTTAATGGGAGAAGGAGGACTTGAAGCTGGATGTTTTTGAAGTGGCTAGGCTTATGTATATTTTTATTTTGGTTTTAAGTTTCATGAAGGTAGGCTTAATATATCAAGTGGTTACTTATTCTCATATTAATTGCTTAAAATATTGAAGAGAAAAGCATCTTTATCCTATGTTGTCCTCTATTCTGTCCTGGGTTAGAGCTTTACTCAAAACAATTTGTGATTTGATGTTAAAGATGGTTATGTGAACAGTCTAGTGCTTGTTGATTGAAGAAGCTTCTGTTAGTTGAATACTCAAGATTCATTAATTATGAAATTGAACATGTAAAATGTGATGTTTAGCATGCTTAACCGGACATAGTTTTAATTCTCTGTGATTTATTTTGTTGTAGAACACGGACCTGGAATTGATATATTTACACCTGGTAAACCTGGAGAATATGACTTGGAAGGTGGTATATGGGAAGATGAAGATGCTCGGAATTTTTATGAGAACCTCATCGATTTGAAAGCTTTTGTTCCAGCCATCTTATTTAAAGATAATGAAAAAAGCTGTCAGAATAAAGAGTCCAACAAAGATGATTCTAAAGGTAAGTTCTAGAGGACAAATTTTTATAGTAAGTGTTATAAAAAAAATACTTTTTAACCCTGGCTGGTTTGGGTCAGTGGTTAGAGCATTAGCCCATGGACCAATGAGTCGCGGGTTTGATTCTGGTCAAGGGCACCTACCTTGGTTGCGGTTCAGTCCCCGGCCCTGGTCAGGGTCGTGTGGGAGGCAACCAGTTGATGTGTCTCTCTCACATCAATGTTTCTTTCTGTCTCTGAAAGTTGAAGGTACATTGAACATTAAAATTAAGCATTTATCTTCAGACAGAGCCGAAGGGAGAGAGGGAGAAAGACAGAGAGAGAAACATCGACGTGAGAGAGACACATCAAGTGGTTGCCACCCACACGACCCAGGGCCGGGGACAAACTGCAACCGAGGTACATACCCTTAGTGGGAACTGAACTCGGATCTCTCTGGACTGTGGACCAAAACTCTAACCGCTGAGCAAAACTGTCCAGGGCCATTTTCTCATCTTTTAAAAACAAAACATAACAGATCAAAACAGACAAATTGTAAATACTTCGAAACCCCCTGGGCTTCCCGTTTTCTTCTAGCTACTTTCCTATCTCTTTATTTGATTCTTCTTGAAAGAATTGGCTTTACATGGATTCTTCACTTTCTTACTTCCTTGTTCATCAGTCCATTCCAATCTGGCTTCAGTGCCACCTCTACCCAGAAACTGTTTTTGTCCAAGTTACCAATTACCTTTATATTGCTGTATCTCTAGGGCAGTTTCCAGTCTTTGTCTCATTTGATCTCTCAAGTCATTCAACAGTTTACTGCTTCCTTTTTTGTTTGTTTGTTTATCCTCACCTGAGGACATTTTTGCATTTATCTTCAGATAGAGCTGGAGGGAGAGAGAGAGAAACATCGATATGAGAGAGATACATTGACTGGTTGCCACCCAACAGGGGCCGGGATGAACTGCAACTGAGGTACCTGCCGTTAGCGGGAACCGAACCCTAGTCACTGGTCTGTGGGCTGATGCTCTAACCTTTGAGCAAAACCAGCCAGGGCTATTGCTTTCTTTTCGGAGCATTTCTTCCCCATGGCTTCTGTGGTACTAAACTCTTCTGATTTTTCTTTCTACTTATCTTGAGTTTCCACTTTCATATGTGTTTTATTTTTTTTCTTCATTGATTTTTAGAGAGAGAAGAAGGGAGAAGGAGAGAGAGAGATAGAAACACGATGAGAGAGAACATCTATTTGTCGCCTCCTGCATGCTCCCTACTGGGGATCAGGCCCACAACCTGGGCATGTGCCCTGACTGGGAATTGAACCAGCGACCCCTCTTGGTGCATGGGTCAATGCTCAACCACTGAGCCACACCTGCTGGGCTCATAATTCTTTTAAATGTCAGTGTTTCTTAGGGTCCAGTGGAAGAAGAGGGGATAGTCAGTTTAGTAATCATTTCTAGTTAATCTAACCTCTTAAATGTAGCTCAGTTGTGCTTTATCTTTACTGCCACTATTCTAGTCTAAGCTATCATCATCTCTTTACTGGGGCTACTATATGATAACCTCTTACCTGGCTTCCCTGTGTTTGTTCTTGCTCCCTCTGTGCATTCTAAAAGATGAATATTACTCTTCTACCTAATATCTTTTAATGACTTTATGTTTATTTAGAATATAATGTAAACTTGTTAACATCATCTCGAGGAACCTGCATAGTTTGGTTAAAGTCTTCCTGTCTGATTATATCTGTTACCGCATTACCCTTACTTTTTTCTCCTTTTCAGACTCTGCAACAGCCAGTCTTCTTGCCTTGTGGCCTTTATGCATTTCTATTTTCTGCTTACAGTCCTCTCCTCACTATACCTCATTTGACTCCAAGTATATATTAGTTTAATTTCCTCAGATAGACTGTACATTTCTTGAGAAGGAGGATAACATTTTAAGCTTTTTCTGAATGTTCAACAGCATAGTTCTGAATACATAGTAGCTAATCAGTAAATGTTGGATTTTGATAATCAGATATCAGGGAATACTGGAGAATGAGTATATTCACCATATGGGCAGGGTTTTGTCTGGGACAAAGTTGTATTCTTGGTGCTGAGAACACTACTTAGCATGTAGTAGGAATTTAAATTTTAGTTGACTGAAAGGAAGCATGAATGAGAAAATGTTAGTCTGTTTCTCTTTAAAAGCACAAAACCAAGCTATACTAGAGTTTTGATTTTTATCAAATACGGTATGATATTAAGTATCAGTAAAGCATTTCTGCTTTCAGTGCAGAAATTATATGATTGGAAGACTGTAAGAGAAGATGAGGCTGAGAAATGTAACAATTTTATTTATAGTGGTACTTCATTCTTTTAAGCATACATTCTTGAACTCAAGATTTTTTATTTTTTACTTATGGAAATTTTCAAACATAAAGTTAGGCTAGTATAATAAACTGGCAATTACCTATTACCCAGCACTAATTATCAACATTATGCCAATCTTGTTGAATTAAGTTCTGTTCCTTTTTCTTTTTTATCTATTTAGTCTTTTAACAATTACTGGCCATTTTCTTTTGTTGCAATTTTTTTTATTCTAACCCCTGACATCTAAATTATAAGGATGTTTTCCTAATCAGTCTCTATATATTCTATTATTTTCTGTCTTTTCATATTTATTTTGTATATTGTTAATTTTCATGCCACATCACATTTAAATACTATCCTCTTGACCCAACAGAGGTCATACTGCATAAAAGAGAAAGTCTATACTCATCTTGGAGTTTGAGGCCGTTCTTAATCTGAGTCCACTTTATCTAATCAACTTTATTTACCCTTCATCTTTGCCACAAATCCTCATACCATGTTTGTCTCCTTCCATCATCCATCCATCCATCCATCCATCATCCATCCATTTATTCATTCCTTCAGTGAACAGATGGCATACAGAATAAAAGAAGTTAAAATGAAAGAAGGACTTTCTTCTCAGTGAGCATAATGTATTTCATAAAACTGGAATATATTAAATTTATACTCAAATGTTACCAGGTATATATATATGTAGACTCTAAGACAAATGATGCAAATTTTGTGAATTCTCATCTTTTCTTGAAGCAGGATTTTAATGTGACTTTCAATTCAGGGACACTGATTCTTTGTCTTTAAGCAGAGGCCAAGGAACTTAAGGATAATAAGGAGGTATCAAATCCTGATGATTTGGAACTTGAGTTGGAGAATCTAGAAATTAATGATGACACATTGGAGTTAGAGGGTGCAGATGAGGCTGAAGATCTTACAAAGAAACTTCTTGATGAGCAAGGTAAGCATTATTTTCCAAAGTTTAACACTTTTTATTAGTTTTTCTACCAAAAGCTCTAGCCTAAGAGTATGGATCTTTACTCATTCCTGTTTTCCTTTTGTTTCCAAGCCATCATTTTGGGGGGAATTTTATTTATTTATTTTATTTTTAATTTATTTTTAAAATTAATTAATTTTTGTTACAGATGTTTCTCCCTCCCCCCCACACACCCTCCTTCCTACCCCTCCCCCACAAGCATTGTTGTCAGTGTTCATTGGTTACGCATAAATGCATATAAGCTCTTTGGTTTATCTCATTTCTTCCCCCACCCCTCTCTTCTGCAGTTTGTCAAACAGAAACATTGCATGTCCCATATTATGTGACTGTAAGCTTTAGTGATCATCTAAATTCTAAATATCTTAATAGATATTTCTTATACTTTTCTACTTCCTAGTATTATTCTGAATTTATTTTAATTCTATAATATAATCTTTACAATCTTAATATAAATGTATTTGAGAGTTATTCTACAATGGTTGAGAGAGAGTCCTGGCCGGTATGGCTCAGTTGGTTGGACATTGTTCTATTCACTGAAAGGTATACCCTAAGAAGCCTGAAACACCAATCAGGAAGAATATATGTACCCCCATGTTTATAGCAGCACTATTTACAATAGCTAAGATATGGAAACAGCCCAAATGTCCATCAGTAGACGAATGGATAAAAAAGCTGTGGTACATATACACAATGGAGTACTATGTAGCTGTAAGAAAGAAAGATCTCCTATCCTTTGAGATGACATGGAGGGACCTGGAAAGTATTATCCTAAGCAAAACAAGCCAAACAGAAAGACAAGTATCATGATCTCACTTATTTGTGGAATATAATGAACATAACAGTCTGAGAAATGGGGTAGTCCCAGAGACGTGGAAATGGGGCACAGACTGACAATCCCAGAAGAGGGAGTGGTGCGGGAGAGATAAACCACAGAACTTATATGCATGTGTGCATGAACAATAGACATGGACAACAAAGCTGGGGACAGGGCGGGGAGGGGTAGAGAAGGGGGAATCAGTGGGGGGAAAAGGAGAAACATCTGTAACAAAAATAAATTAATTAAATATTAAAAAGAAAAAAAGGTTTCTGGTTTGATTCCTGGTCAGGGCACCAAAAAAATAAAAGAAAGGAAGAAAATGATTGAGAGCAGAAATAAATAAAATGATTGAGAGCTAAAAGACATAGTAGATCAGTTCATCTGTGATAATTTTATCTGTCTTTATGATTGAATAATGTTTTGTATTTAATAAAAAGTATTGTTAATTTTATTAGTTAAGATTATTTATTTAGAAGGATATCTTTTGTCAGTATTACTTTTCTCTCTATTGGCTTCATTGTTTCCTACTGCTGATTTTCCTTCTCCTGTCATGAAGGGAGGGCGGGCATGGCTGGTGGCTGCCCCATACTCAAGTCATACCAGCTAGTGACATCAGAGGAAAGAGATATTCTCTCTACTGTCTGTATATATAGACAGTGTCATGGAAGGACTTAGCTGGTCCTCTGTCCTTCTTATTTGTGACCCAGGGGAATGGTGGTGTGCTATGATCTGACAGCACCCTTTCCCCATCAGAATCCCATGGATTTCCTTCAAAAGGCAGTAATGAGAGTGCTGTTAATTGAAGACTTGCGGGAAGGGATGCTTGGTAGATAAAAGTAACAGATTCGCTGTAAAACTACATGCAATTTATGATTAAGATTTTGTATCTAATGCAGAAGTTTGCTGCTTTATTGTTGATATCTGAAAGTCTGCTAGGGCAGTATCTCAAAAAATGCTTCATTTTTTCATTGGTAAGAAAAATGCTTTAGATTATCTATTTCCCAAATAACTAATAATTGCATTTTTAATTCTTATATTGTCTCTATATTGTTTATAACCTAGAACAAGAGGATGAAGAAACCAGCACTGGATCTCATCTGAAACTCATAGTAGATGCTTTCCTCCAGCAATTGCCCAACTGTGTCAATCGAGATCTGATAGACAAGGTATGATTGTCTCAGTATAACTTTACTGAAGCACATACACCTTGTAGGATAGCTCTAATTAGTAGTGACTGTGGTTTTTGGACTGTTTTAGCCATAGAATGAACCATTTTTTCAAATGGGATCTTATATTGGTATCCAAAATAAACACATAAAATTGGAGCCAATCTGTAGATGTTCAGTTTGGAAGTGGAATTGTCTCCAAATTCCTGTTTGCTTGACACCTCTTCCCATAGGGACCTCATAGTTTAGAAAGTAAATCATAAAATTTTAAAAATATGCTCTGTAGATTACTGCTATCTTCTGAGGCACTTTAAAGGGGTCTCTAAGGTCAAAACTCTTCATATTAATATTAAGGTATTTTTTTTCCCTCTTTTCCCTGTTGTTTAAATTTACAAAAGTGATGATGGGTAAAGCTGCTGACGTGGTGGTATCAAACTGTGCTAGTAGACCTTGTTGTATTCGCTGCTGTGCATTTGAAATTTTTAAAAATGCCGCTTTCACTTAAGAATCTCCTTGGTGAATCTATACATATTAGAGCTTTTATTTCATTTCAGCCTTTGAATACCTGTCCTTGTAATCTGACAAAATAGTAGGACATGTAAAGCACTTCTGTCTCAAAGCTGTCTGGAATAAAATGACTTGTGTTTGAGTTGCAGGCTGAACTAGTTTTGTTTTTTTTAAGTAAACTTTATTTTTTGGTACGTGCCCGTAGTGGGAACCGAACCCAGGACTCTGGTCCACGGGCCAATGCTCTAACTGCTGAGCCAAACTTGCCAAGGCTGAACTAGTATTTTTTGAGAATACCATTTTTACTTGGAAGAACTGACGGACAAACTGATTATTTTTTCAAACTTGGGTGTTTAGCCAACATTTTTTTTATCATGAACAAGGTGAACCTTGCACTTTAAGGAAAATAACTATAAGTATTTATTGCCAATGAACAAATTTGAGTTTTTAACAAAAATTAGAATTTTGGAAAACTCATTTCCACCACCATAAATAAGCTTGACAGCCTTCTAGTTCTTTTCTGGGGAGACTTTATTCATGAGATGTTTCTGATGGATTGGTGGTATAATAAATTTAATTTAAAAATGTTTATGTATGTGTTTGGAAGATCTGCATAGCTCAGTGATCCATTGTTCTGCGTGACCAGTACACAATGATAAAATCTTGTTTGGGTGTTAAAAGATCCACTCAGAGTACAACAGCATGAAAAGTTGATGAGGTTTCAGATTTCACATTTCTCTTAACCCTTAAGAAACTACCACTTGTTAAGTTTTGGTATAGTATCAAAAAATATTTATAAATCCTGAAAAGGATATTAAAATTCACCTCTTTTTCTCAGTTATATATATGTATAAAGTTGGATTTTCTTCATATAATTTATCTAAAACAACACAACAGGTTGCATGCATAATAGATATGAGACTCCAGCTATCTTCTAAAAGAGTACCACTCTTTTGTCACTAAATTTTTATTAAAAAAAATTTTTTTATTGCTTTTGGAAAGAGAGAAAGACATTGATGTCGATGTTTCTCTCTCTCCCTCCCTCTCTCCCTCCCGCTCTATCTGAACAAAGAATGGAAAAATGTCCTCCAGTGAGGATTAAAAAATATATATATATATACATGCCTACATTTTTAAAATACCAGTTACTGATGTTATTGTTTTCCAGAACATACACCTCTCCTCGCCTTTCTCTCTCTTTTTTTTTGCATTTGTCTTCAGATAGAGCAGGAGGGAGAGAGGAAGGAAGAGAGAGAGAGAAACATCAGTGTGAGAGAGACACATCGAGTGGTTGCCACCACCCACACGACCCAAACCAGGGGCGGGACAACCCACAACCGAGGTACATGCCATTAATGGGAACTGAACCCGGCACTCTCTAGCCCGTGGGCCGATGCTCTAACCGCTGAGCCAGACCGGCCAGGGCTGTCCGTGGCCTTTCTTTTACACTTACATTAGATGTTAGATATGTTGATGAAATAGCAAACAAATACATATTTTTAAAAATCTTCACTCGAGAATATTTTTCCATTGATTTTTAGATAGAGTGGGAGGAAAGCAGGGGGGAGAGAGAGAAACATTGATGTCATATCAGTTGCCTCCTGTATGTGCCCCAACTGGGGCTGAAGATTTAACCTGCAACCAAGGTATGTGCTTGACTGGGAATTGAACTGGTGACTCTTTGGTCCACGGACTGTTGCTGTAACTGCTGAGCAAAACCGGCCAGGGCTTGAAAAAATATTTTTGTTATTAAAATATAAAATGGTGGAATGCTATACTAAATAACAATAGTGGATATTTATTATGGTCCTGTGATGTGATTTAATTAAGTTTCCAAATCTAGTTGCTGATACTAAATCTTTCAGTCATTGTTGAGGCACTTACTCTTACATGTTCCTAGGAATAATCTATGCCTATCTGCCTTACCTACTTTATTCCTTTTTTTTTTTAATCCTCACCCGAGGATATTTTTCCATTTTTTGTACAGATAGAGTGGGAGGGAGAGAGGAAGGAAGGGAGAGAGAGAGAGAGAAACATCGACGTGAAGGGACACATCGAGTGGCTGCCACCCACACAACCGACCAGGGCCAGGGACAAACTGCAACTGAAGTATGTGCCCTTAGCGGGAACCGAACCTGGGTCTCTCTGGACCGCAGGCCGACGCTCTAACCGCTGAGCCAAACCGGCCAGGGCTATTCCTTTTTTAATATATGGTTTAGCCTTACTAATTTTTTTGTCTCCTGGTAATTGTTCTTGCTACTTTATAATTCTATCAGAAAACTTTTCTGATATTATCATTGATTTATTTCATTTTAATGAGGTTAAAGCACTGAGTATACATTTAATATAATTATTTGCCAAACATTGCATGATCTTCTGTCTACCCACTCAAGTTCTGAACGTTTCTAACACTAGGTTGCAGTTTCAAAGTTTATGAGACATATATTTTGAGGTACATAAGGATAGAAGAGTTTAAATTCAGTGATCTTTTAGTTTGGGATATGCTTTCAATATTAGTGTTTTAAAATCAGTTGAAATGTTTAGGAACACGTGGAAATCATTGTAGCATCCAGGATTTCTACTTTCAGTAGCTAAGTACATATTTTTTTAAAGAAAAATGTTTGCTTTTTCTCCTATAGGCAGCAATGGATTTTTGCATGAACATGAACACAAAAGCAAATAGGAAAAAGTTGGTACGGGCACTCTTTATAGTTCCAAGACAAAGGTAGGTTTTTTGTTTGTTTGTTTGTTTGATTTTAAAGAGTAATTTGTTAATTTTTACTTTGCAGTGATGATTATAAGATCAAAGTTTTTATTTAATTCTTTAAAAATATTCCCTTTTAACAGACATTATTATTAGCATATTTTCTAGAACTTGTTTCTTATGGGTTTTTGTTCTTGTTTTCATTAGCTCTAAATTGGAAATATTTCCTCTCATGCTTTTCTGTTATGTTAAGAGAAAATGTCACTTAAGAATAATGATAATCATTGCTAGAAGCAATTGGTTTACATTTTTGCTTCTGAGGAGAAAAAATAATAAATGCTATATACGTTTTTTGGAGAGTTTTATTTTATATAAAGATCAGGCTGAGTAAGTTCAGTTCTTGCAGTTTTGTTTAAATTAAAGTTTTCAAGTTGTAATTATGATAGTTTAGAATTGGAAGTCACATTATGTGTTGTTAGAAATTTAAGTAGCATATTCAATTGTGTGCATAATGCTTTTAGAAAATTCTAATGCTCTAAATTACACTAAATTAAATGCCCTACTTCATCTGCAAATTTCAGGACCATTCATAGATTATTCACCTTAGGAACCTGGAGAAGATTCCTTTCTGTTCATTCAACAATAAATAATTTAAAAATTTTGTTAACAATTATGATGATTACATACAACATAGCTAAGATAGATACCTTCCCCAAAAGATAAGAATTCTAAGGGATTTTATTAAAGTTTCTTCAACAAGATTTTAATTTGGTTCATTCATTGATGGGGCCCGTGATCTCTTAATGGTAAGATTTTTCAGTGAAACAAAATTACTACTTCCCCTTTTTTTTTTTCCCTTTTATTTTGGTTTCTATCTCCTCCTCATCATTAATATGAGCATTTGGTTTTTCATTTTAGTGGGGCAAGGGAGGTGGAATATGCTAATATCATGAGTAAATAATTAAGATAACTAGTTAAGAAAGTAAAAATTATGAATATTATTAATACATAAAATTATATATTGCATTTCATCAAATGCAAAATGCTGTTAGTTATGAGGTGTACCATTATTTTATGTGCAACTAAAAGAAAAAATATTGCCAATTTTGAGGCTTTGATTATGAAACATTTCACTTCCATATGCAGGGGCAAAAGTAGGTTTACAGTTGTGAATACACAAATCATCGAGTTTATTCTTGTATAATTATTTATTAATTATTGTGTTATTTTTCATATGAACAACTATAAACCTACTTTTGCCCCACCCTGTGTTTGTAAATGAAAAAGTGTGCACTTTGAATCGATGAGAACTCAAATATTTTTCTCATGTTGGACAATTTTTTTCAAGTAATGCTTTTCTTCATCTTATAAAATGGACTGTTTACTTTCATATTTTTTTCAGCTGTTTATTTGAATCAAGAAGTATGCATAACAATCATCTGGAATTATATAATAGATAATTAAACAAAGTTCACAAAAGTGAAATGCTTTGTTAACAAAAGAAATCATGCAATGATATATTTAAGTAGTTTACTTATAAAAGAGCATCTTGTTTCTCTATATTTCCATTTTATTCCACTCCACCATTGCCTGCTCCCCTCTACAAAAAAATAGTTCTCAAAAATCATGTACTGTTATTTGGCTTTATGCCAATTACATACTTTATAACTGAATTTATCTGCTTTTAGCTTAGCAGATGTCTGCAAATTAGAAGTAGCTATTATCTGCTAGAGTCATAGACTTGAAAGTACTAGGAAGTAACAATATATAGTTTGAGGGGAGAGAAAAACAAATAAAGATACAGGTACTTAAAATGAATGTATAACATTCTAGAGCCACGAGGAAGAGACCACATAGTCTTACTTATCTGAAATGTATAAATATTATAATTTAGGTGTTTTTTTTTTAAATTTATTTTTTAATCCTCACTAGAGGATATTTTTCTATTTATCTTCAGATAGAGTGGGAGAGAGAGAGAGGGAGAGAAAGGGGGAGAGAGAGAGAGAGAGAGAAAAACATTGACGTGTGAGGGACACATTGATTGGCTGCCTCCTGCACGACCGCAACCAGGGCTGGGGACAAACCTCAACCTAGGTACGTGCCCTTGGCCAAAGTCGTGCCCTTGGTCAAAGTTGAACTCGTGACTCATTGGTCTGCTATCAGATGCTCTACCTTTGAATCAAACTGGCCAGGGCAGTTTTTTTTTTTTTTTTTAATCCTCACAATCTTATGTACCTGAAATGTATAAATATTATAATTTAGGTTTTTTGTTTTTTTAAATCCTCACCCAATTTTTAAAAATTGATTTTAGAGAGAAAGAGTAAGGGGGAGAAAGAAACATCGATTGGTTGTCTCCTATTTGCACCGAACTGGTAATCGAACCTGAAACCTTTTTGGTGTACAGGAAGATGCTCTAACCAACTGAGCCACCTAGCCAGAGCTAATTTAAATATCTAGGTTAGCCTAAGTGATCAGGAAAGTTAAAATTATGTTCTAAAATTTTTTATTCATTGACTAATTCATTATGATAGTGATTTTCAATCGTGCTGCAAGAATTTTTTAAAACATGCAATACTTGACTATTTAGTCAGGGACACTGAGCTCTTTTTCCTTAGGTTGTCAAATAGAAAAATGACAATAGCCAACACAATAGCCATTGGTGTGAATGAATCAAAATTATACCAAACTTTTTTGTCTGATTGGCAAAAAATATATTTTTTGGTGTGCCACAGAATTTTAATAATTAGTTTGTGTGTGTCATGAGAAGAAAAAGGTTGAAAAATCACTGCATTAAGGGTTTGCTGTATGGTTAGTGTTGGAGATAACAGTGGTGAACAAGACATGTTTGGCTCTTGTATTTACACAGATTATAGTTTGGATAGGAAGCCAAAGAAGTCTAGGTGCAATTATCAAGAAGAATCACAGCATGCTTTCAAATATATAGCAGGTGGAACTGATTGATTTATTCTTGGGTGAGAGAAGGCTGCCTGGAACAAGGGGCATTTAATCTGAGTTCTTTGAAAGGATTTAGGTAGACTACAGATAAGTGAGGGAAGGGAATGTTGAAAGAGCATTTCTGATGGAGGCAACAGTATGTGCAAAGAACCAGAGACACAGCATCAAACTACTAAAACCCTCTTTCTTGGTTTCCCTGGACATTGACGTCTAGAACAAGCTGCAGGAAAGAGGCCCTGTTTAATTCTTTAGCTCCAGCACTTAGCACAATGACTGACAGGTAGAAGGGTTAAAATCACATAATATGGTATTTAATGCCCCATTTCAACTTCTTCTGTCTTAATTCTAGCCACTCTTGCTCTTGGAAAATCCTGATCTGTAATGATTTCTTTACTATACTTGACGCTCTCTCTACTTCCACGCCTCAGGTTTTTTATTCCATCTGTGGGATATCCTTTATTATTCCCCTGAAAATCTCTGGCTTGGCCTTTAAGTCTTAGTATCAGAGCTATCTTTGCTCAATAATCGTCCTTATTTTTTTTATGTAGATATAGGTGCTCTGTTTATTTCTTTCTTTCTTTTTTTTTTTTTTATCCTCACCCGAGGACATTTTTCCATTTTTTGTTCAGGTAGAGTGGGAGGGAGAGAGGAACAGAGAGAGAGAGAAACATCGATGTGAAAGGAACACATCGAGTGGCTGCCACCCACACAACCGACCAGGGCCGGGGACAAACTGCAACCGAGGTACACGCCCTTAGCCGGAACCAAACCCGGGTCTCTCAGGACCGCAGGCCGACGCTCCAACCGCTGAGCCAAACCGGCCAGGGCATAGGTGCTCTGTTTAAAAAAATATATGTTTTTATTGATTTTTTTTAGAGAGAAAGGAAAGGAGAGAGAGATAGAAACATCAATATGAGAGAGAAACATTGATTGGCTATCTCCTGCACACCCTGTACTGGGGATTGAACCTGTAACCCGGGCATGTGCACTGACCAGGAATCGAACCGGGACCCCATGGGAGGATGCTCAATCCACTGAGCCACACTAGCCGGACAAGGTGCTCTTTTATAGCACTTTTAACATGTTTTCATATGAAGAATTCGTCACATTGTATCGCACTGTTGATTTGCCACCTATTTCCCTACCAAGATGTAAAGACTATAAGCTCTTTAAAAGAAAAGACTAGCCCTGGCCGGTTTGGTTCAGTGGTTGAAGCGTTGGCCTGTGGACCAGAGAGTCCTGGGTTCAGTTTCCGCTGGGGCACCTACCAAAAAAAATAAAAAGAGAGAAGACTAGACCTTTTCATTTTGTATATCTCTAATACCAAGTGTAGTGTTTGGTACACAGTTAAGTGCTTGAAAATATTTGATGAGTTAATGTTCGTCATATGCAAATTTAACATTTTATTTTGAAAAATAAGGAATATATTCACAGGGCTCAAAACCAGAAGTATAAATCATTACATGCTGAAAAGTATCCTTTTTGTCCTTGTCTCCCCATCTACTGATAGGAAACCACTGTCTTGATTTTTGTATATCCTTCCAAAGTTTCTTTTGCATCTAGGATAAGAAAATGAAATTATAGATTCTTATATTTTCTGATTTTTACACAAGGGCAACATTTTGTACCTATTATCTGAATGTGACTGTTCTCACTTAACAGTATATCTTGGTGATCTTTTCATATCAATACATAATTTTCCTTGTTCTTTTAAGTATGCATATTTTAAAATGAATGTACTATATTTAACTATTTTGGACATTCCAGTCTTTGCTATTATAAACAATGCTATATTTGTACTTCCCCTTTCTTTTTTCTCATCTTGATTATGTTAGCTAGTGGTTTATTCATTTTAGTATTTTTGTTTGTTTTTGAGAAAAAATATGACAATTTATTCAGGAGTTATCCAGAATTCTATTATTATTTTTAAATTTTGTTTTATTTTTAAAATTTTATTTTTTCCATCACCATTTGTCTTTTCTATGCCCTTGAACACCTCCACCCACCGCCCTGTCCCCCGAAATCACCACAGTTTTCCATGGCCATGAGTTACCTTTTTAAAAATTTTTTCTTCAATTCTGCCCCCAAGAAGTACCCCCCCACACACACACACACACACTTGCTTTCTATATATAAGTCTGCCTCTATATTGCTTGGTATTTCAGTTTGTTTTTTAAATTACAAATATGAGTTAAAAACAGCTTCTGGATTTATTGTTTATGTATGTATTCTACTGTTTTGCTATTTTCTTAATCATTATTATTGACCTTTATCTTTGTTAATTTCTTCTTTTTTAGTTTCTTTCATTTTATTCCTTTTTGGCATTTAATATATTGTCCTCTGAGCATGGTTTTAGCTGTATCTCTTAGTTTTGACATGGGTGATTTCTACTTTTATGTTTTCTAGAAATTCTCCAATTTCAGTTTCTTTATTATTATTATTACTACCTGATGAGATATTTGAGAGAAATTTAAAATTTCCAGATAGTGGGACATTTTGTTTTGTTTTCTTTTTATTTAAAAAACATTTTTTTTCTTTATTGATTTTTGAGAGAGAGAAAGGGAGAGGTAGAGAGAGATAGAAACATCGATGAGAGAGACCATCAATTGGCTGCCTCCTGCATGCCCCCCACTGGGATTGGGCCCACAACCTGGGCATGTGACCTGACGGGGAATTGAACTAGTGACCTCTTGGTGCATGGGTCGATGCTCAGCCACTGAGCCACACTAGCCAGCCTTGTTTTGTTTTCTGAGTTGGTTAATAATTTATATATTTTTTGCACTGTGATTAGAGAATACTATTATTATTATAGTTTGGATTTTTTTTGAAATTTTCTTTGTGGCCTATTATAGTTAATTTTTAGGAACATTGTATGAGCATTTTATTTATTTATTTATTTTTTATCCTCACCCTAGGACATTCTTCCGTTTTTTGTTTAGGTAGAGTGGGAGGGAGAGAGAGAGAGAGAGAAACATCGATGTGAAAGGGACACATCGAGTGGCTGCCACCCGCACGACCGACCAGGGACAAACTGCAACCGATGTATGTTTCCTTAGCGGGAACCGAACCCGGGTCTCTCTGGACCGCAGGCTGATGCTCTAACCGCTGAGCCAAACCGGCCAGGGCTCTATGAGCATTTTAAAAGAAAGGTTACATTCTTTGTTTTCATGGTGTAGAGTTAAATGGATTGATCAGGCAAGATTACATTATTAAATAACTATTTTACTAAGGTCTTGTGTTTTCTTGACTGTTTTTTGTCCACTTGCCTGGAGTTATGGGTTAAGAGATGAATTGAAGACAAATAGGATTGATATGTGTTGTTTTTTTCTGGTAACTGCTATGTGAAAATGAAACATCTCATTGTGAATTATACCTATTTTCATTATAAAGTGTTCTCCTTTGTCTTATTTAATTCTTTTTTGGCTTCAACACTAATTTATCTGGTATTAAGATTATGGTTTTTCTGCTTCCTTTTTATTTTTATTTATTCTGGTATATTTTTGTCCTTTTATATTCAGTCTTTTAGGATTACTTTATTTTAGTTGAGTCTCTTGTGTATATTATTGAATTGAATTTTACTCTAAGATCCATTATGAAAATGTTTCTTTTTTAAAAAATTATTTTTATTAATTTGTTTTTGTTACAGATGTTTCTCCTTTTTTCCCCCATTGACATCCTCCTGGTCCCCCACCCCCACCCCATCTCCAACTTTGTTGTCTATGTTCATTGGTTATGCATACATGCATTTAAGTTCTGTGGTTTATCTCTTCCCCTCCAATACCCCCTCTTCTGAGGTTTGTCAGTCTGTATGACAATGTTTCTTATCATAAAAGTTAGATTACATTTTTGTTGAGACAGATAAAAATTGGTTTGAATTCTGTTATATTATTTGTCTTTCCAGTTTAAGTTTTAAAGTCTTATGTGATCTGTTTGTAGTGTCTTAGTGTACTCATGTGGGTATATGTGTTTTCTTATTTTAGGATGGTTTTTGTTTATTTATTGGAGTAGTTACTTTTATGATTATAGGTTCACTTAGTGGCCATTTGGACAGTCTTATTGTTTTCTACCATGAGTAATGATAAAATAGCCTGTGTTCCCTTTTCTTCTCACTTTCACTCCTCACCCATCTGATTTTAATCAATAATGTTATATTCCTTAACATTTTCTTTTTTTATTCATAAATGTGCTTATACTTGTATTATTCTCAACTTTGAATGATATTTAACATTACAGCATTACAAGTAGGCACAGCAAACTTACTGACTTTCTGTCTTTTTCATCCCTTCCTCCCTTGTTATATTTCTATGTTGGTATCAAATCCTGATAGGGAACATAACATTTATATTTTCCTTCATCACTTTAACCCCCTCATTTGTTTTTATCTTAATTCTACAGTTTAAAATATTTATGCCCCCCGACAGTCCTTTTTCTCTGATTTCCCCAGTTATCTGTTGCTTTGCTGAAGTTCATCTTCTAATAATTTTCTTAAGAATAATTCTAGAGAAAAAAAAAATCTCTTTTGTGTTCTTGTATGTTCAGAATGATATATCTGTAGACTTTTTACTTGGTGAGAAAAGCCTTTAATTTTGAAGATCATCTTTTGTCCTTGACCCTCAGGTGTCTTTCTACCTTGCCTGCAAAATTTGGCTTGACCCTGAGGATTATAACTTGTTCCCTAGGGAGGCTGGAGTAGAAAGATAGTAGTCAACTGCTACTAAGTCTCTTCTCATTCTGTTTCTCATTGCCTTTCTCCACACCTCCATATACTCACAGACCTTTCTCCATTCTGTGAATACAAGAGAAGACTCATAACCTTCAAGGGGAGAGGTAAGAATGGAACAAAAAGGGTTGGGTCTAAAGTGAATAGGTTAGAATATTGTCCTGGGTGGTATTAGGGGTAGCAGCAGGTTACTTTCTGAGCCCTCTGGACTTAGGGGCAAGCTGGTACACTTTGGGAGAGGCATGGAAAAACTTAACACCTTCTTTTAGCTCCTGCTCTCATCTAGCTTCATTATCCTCCCATGCCTACCTAGTCCCTGTAGGAAGGACCTTTTAGTAAACGGTGTCTCCCTTTTTTGTATGGCATTTTTTCTCCCTCACTCTCCCCAAAGGACATGAATCATATTGAGTGTCTTGATTCTTTTCTGTGGCCAGGATTGCCTCCTCTATTCATCCAGCTCATTCAGGTTGAGTTGACCAAAAAATGTGGTAACAAAACAAGAATGAATTCTTCAATAGTTATTTGAGTGCTTAGGACTATGAGGAACCAAAAACTTTATATATGTATGCATATAAATAGTCTGGGTAGAGAATTTAGCTGTCTTACCTAGTATGTATAGTTTGGTATAGGAAGCACTAAACTAGATAACTCATAAGGTTCTTTTGGGGGGAAAAAAGCTTTATTGAGATATAATTCACATACCATACAATTCTCCCACTTGAAGTATATAATTAAGTGTCCTAAATATATGCAACCATCACTATCAAATTGTAAAATATTTTTTGCTCACTAAAAGAAACCTCATATCTCTTAGCAGTCAATCCCATTCTCTCTCTCTACCTACCCTCCCTTATGCCTTAAGAAACCACTAATCTACTTGCAGTCTCTATGGGTTTGCTCATTCTGGATAGATGGTATAAATGAAATCATGTAATATGTGACCTTTTGTGCCAGGCTTCTTTAATTTAGTATGTTTTCAAGATTCATTCATGTTGTAGCCTTGATTAGAATTTCCTTCCTTTTAAAGACTAAATAATATTTCATTGTATAAGTATACCATATTTTGTTGACCCATTCAAGTATCTGATAGACGTTTGGATTGTTTCTACTTTTTAGCTATTGCGAATATTGGTGCAGTAACTCTTTGTATATAAGTTTTTGTGTACATTTTATGTTTTCAATTTTCTTGGGTGTATATACCTGGGGTGGAATTGCTTTGTCTTATGGTAACTCTATGTTTAGCACTTTTGTAACTGCCAAACTTTTTCACAGTGTCTGCACTATTTTACATTTCCTACAGCTATGATTGATGATTCCAGTTTCTCCAGATCCTCACCACTGCTTGTTGTCTCTTTTTGCTTATAGCTATCCTAGTGGGTATGAAGTGGTATCTCATCATGGTTTTGATTTGCATTTTCCTAATGGCTAATGATTTTGAGCATCTTTTCATGTGCTTATTGGTCCTTTGTATGTCTTTATTGGAGAAATGTCTGTTTAAATCCTTTAAGCCCCCCCCCCCTTTTTAGTTATGTTGTCTTTTTATTATTAAATTATAAAAGTTCTTTATACTTTGTACACATCCCTTATCAGATATACTTTAACTATTTTCTCCCTTTTTATGAGTTATCTTCTATTTTCTTGGTATCATTACGGTACAAATTTTAAAATTTGATTTAGTTCATTTTTATAATTTTCAAAGGTTTTAACTTTCAATTATTTTCTTCTTTCATTAAAAAAATAGTGGTTAGCCGTGGCCGGTGTGGCTCAGTTGGTTGGAGCGTCATTCTGTGCACTGAAGGGTTGTGGGTTCAATTTCTGGTCAGGGCACATATCTAGGTTTTGGTTCGATCCCAGTCGGGGCGTGAATGGGAGGCAATCGATTGAAATATCTCTCTGACATCAATGTTTCTCTCTCTGTCTGTCTTTCTCCTTCCTTTCCTACCTCCCTCTCTCCCTCTCTAGAATCAATTTTAAGAAAGAATCAGTCTCAAAAGGCTGGCATTATATTTCTCAGCCTATTAATTTGAAGAACTCCCCAGAAATGAAATCTAGAATTTCCCTTAATTGGATATTATTTTATAGTTACTTTATACATTTATACACACACGTAATTGAAATTTCACAGAAGTATTTACAACATAAGTATACATATGAATCAGAATTAGAACAATCCTAGCACCTCAGAAGGCTCCCTCACCTAAGCATATTTCTGAGTTTAGTCAGAATCAGGGAAAGTACCTAAGAATCTCTTTGTTCCTTGTTTTACTTTTATTTTTAAATATATTTTTATTGATTTTTTTTTTTTAGGTAGAGAGGAAGAGAGAAGGGGAGAGAAATAGAAACATTGATGAGAGAGAAACATTGATTGGCTGCCTCCTGCATGCCCCACAGTGGGACTTGAGCTTGCAACCCAGGCATGTGCCCTGACCGAAAATCAAACAAGTGACCTCTCAGTGCATGGGACGACACTCAGTCCATTGAGTTACATTGGCCTGGCTGTTCCTTGTTTTAAATATAGACAAACCTGGTATTGGTTTAGTGACCTTGAAGACATATAGCTTTAACCAGATTTTAGCAGGTGGATGTTCAGAGTTTCTTTAGATTTTATACAAATAGAATAGTCTTCCGAGGTGGAGTGCCTCACTTGATCTTGAGCAGCTTTCTCTGATCCAGCTCTTTTTTTAGGAGAGTTTGCTGGAGTTTTTATGAGAAACTTTCTAATTGAACCCCCTCCTTCTTGCTGAATTCGGAAATACGAAAAAATGAGTTTGTGGGAAATCTGTTACTATGTTATACCACTTGATGGCACTGTTGCATTGGGAACATAAACATTGTGAAAAAAGTCTCAGCATTTGGGTGTCAATTTTAGTGTAAATGATCCCAATCTTTTGTATATTATTTCATCTTTTTTGAATTATCATCTGCTTTAGTGTTTCCTATGAAGAAAATCCTTTATATTCTTTAATTGACTGCTAAGTGTTTTCTTGAATTTATTTTTTTCTAAGCATTTTTGAACATATAAAATTAATAACTTTCAACAGTTAAAGTCTTTAGATTTTTTTAAATACTCACCCAAGGAAACTTTCCCATTGATTTTTAGAGAGAGTGGAAGGGAGGGAGAGAGAGAAAAAAAATATATTGATGTGAGACGCATTGATGATTGCCTTCCACATGACCCTGATCCGGAGCTGACCAGGGTACGTGCCCTTGACCAGAATTGAACCAGAGACCCTTCAGTCTGCAGACCAACACTCTAACCACTGAGCCAAGCCAGCCAGGGGTAAATTCTTTGGATTTTACTTTATTTTATTTTTTTACGAGAGAAAAAGAGGAAGGGAAAGGGAGAGGGAGAAAAATATCAATGTGAAGGCAAGCTATCCATTGGCTCTCTCTTGCAATCCCCCTATAGGGGATCAAACCTGCAACCTTTTGGTGCATGGATGACGCTTAACCAACTGAGCCACCTGGCCAGGGAAGTCCTTTAGATATTAAAAAGAAAAAAAAGCCCAGCTGGCGTGGCTCAGTGGTTGAGCGTCAACCCGTGCACCAGGAGGTCACCGGTTTGATTTCTGGTCAGGGCACATGCCCAGGCTGTGGGCCAAATCCCCAGTAGGGGGCACGCAAGAGGCGGTCATCGATGTTCTCTCTCATCGATGTTTCTTTTTTGGTTTTCTTCAATTTTAGAGAGAGAGGAAGGGAGGGGGGAGAGAGAGATAGAAACACTGATGAGAGAGAACATCGATTGGCCACCTCCTGCTTGCCTCCCACCAGGGAATCAGGCCCACAACCTGGGCATGTGCCGTGACCAGAAATCGAACTGGCGACCTCTTGGTGCATGGGTCCAATGCTCAACCACTGAGCTACACTGGTCAGGCTCATCGATGTTTCTATTTCTCCCTCTCCCTTCCTCTATCTCTAAAATCAATAATGAAAAATAAATAAAAGAAAAAGAAAAAAAAGCTGGGCATTTCTTTTAGAAAACTGATTGATGATGAGCTAAAAACCTTTAAGAATTCCTCCCTCCGTAACACATATATGTTTCTCCATTCTTGTTATTACTTGTACTGGATGTTTACTAACTTGATGATCATTAACTGCTAGGAGGATGCTTAAATATGTGATTCAGGAGACCTTGAAAGTATAAGCAAGATTTTATTATTGTGTAAGGAAAAAACATTCTTTTCAATGGTTCACTCATTAACTCTTGATAAAATAATTATCACTCTTTTAGAAGATTATGAAATTTAATTTTCAAAGGAAGGATGTAAGTTTATTTTCTAATTAGCTTTCAGAAAAGTCAAAAAATATATATATCTTGCATAAATTTTAACACAGAAATTTGCTGTTTATGTTTATTAAAATGTTCTATTTTATGTTTAAATAACTAATGTGATCAATATAGAATTTGTCATTCCATTTTCTTTCAGGCTTGCATTTGTAGAGAAGGTAGAAAAGACAGAAAAGCACACTTGTGCAGGATTAACATTGAAAAAATATATTACATTATTTACAACATGGGGGATTTTATTTTGTGACGTAATGAATGAAGAGTTACAGATATTGAAGATTTAAATAGGGCAGGATGACATTTAGTTTCAACGATCTATTTAATTGAAAAGGGTAATGGAAAAAGAGGAATTTGTTAGTTTAGAAGGATGTGTTGAGTTTAAAAGGTGGTAGAGGATTCTGAGAGAATGGAATATCTAACTTTCATGTAGCCAATTCTAAAAGAAACAAAAACCAGGATTACTAACTGCCTGGGAAAGCTTGAAAGAGTTTGGATCTTTTAGGGAAATCCTTAAACTATTTTTAAAATCCCCATAGAAGCTGAAAACACTTACCTGTGTTGTTAGTGCACTGATGGGAGCCTGAATAGATAGCACAGATAGCTTTACTTGAAAATAAATAGCTATACCAACCTTTATTTGGGGGGGCTGGGAAAAAGCTTTTAAGTAGATTCAGCTAATTGGAAAAAGAAAAAAAAAAAAAAAAAAAATGAAGCGAAGTGTAAGTGTCTTGCCCAGGAAAAGATGAAAAGGAAATGACCTTGTTAAAAATTTTTTTGGCCCTGGCTGGTTTTGTTCAGTGGTTAGAGCGTCAGCCTGCGGTCCGGGTTTGGTTCCTGCTAAGGGCATGTACCTTGGTTGCAGTTTGTCCCAAGCCCTGGTTGGGTTGTGTGGGTGGCAACCACTTGATGTGTCCCTTTCACGTCGAGGTTTCTCTCTTTCTCTCTCTCTCCCTCCCACTCTATCTGAACAAAATATTGAAAAGTGTTCTCGGGTGAGGATAAAAAAAAAATTTTTTTTATGCTAAATTATAATCTGAAATTATATTGAAAAATACAGTGAAAAGACAACCAAGGTTAAGTTAATTTAAAAATTTTAAAAGTCAAGAGCTCATTCTTCAAAAAATATAAATAGAGAAGCATTTAGAAAATATAAAGAAAAAGAACATTAGTCCCAGCTGGTTTGGCTCACTGGTTTAGTGTTGACCCATGCACCAAGAGGTCACCAGTTCGATTCCTAGTCAGAGCACATGCCCTAGTTGTGGAACCAATCCCATGGGGGACATGCAGGAGGCGGCCAATGCATGTTCTCTTTCATTGATGTTTCTCTCTCTCTCTTCCTCTTCCTTCCTCTTTCTCTAAAAATTAATAAAGAAAAAAATATTAAAAAAAAGAAAAAGAACATTAGAACACTTAATGAACCAGATGATATGCTAGAGATATTTAAAAACTACTTGAAAATCTCAGTGAAACATATTTGCCAAAAATACACATTTTTATAATGAATCAAGACACAATAGATGAATCATCAAGGGAAAAAATATAAAAAATTATCTGTTGCCCTGGCCGGTTTGGCTCAGCAGTTAGAGCATTGGCCTGTGGACCAGAAAGTCCTGGGTTTGGTTCCTGCTAAGGGCACGTACCTTGGCTGTAGTTTATGCCTAGCCCCGTTGGGGTCATGTGGGTGGCAACCACTTGGTGTGTCTCTCTTACATTGATGTTTCTCTCTCTCCCTTCCTTTCTCCCTCCCACTGTATCTGAAGATAAATGCAAAAAAATGTCCTCAGGTAAGGATAAAAAAAAAAAAATTATCTGTTAATTTTGTCTTGAATACATCAAGAGTAGATAGGTTTATTGAGTTTTCCCAGTCTTTAATGGAACTAGTAATTTTTCTGCTGTATTGTGCATTCTAGAGCATAACAAGAGAAAACTTGCCATTTCATAATATGAAGAAGTAGGCAAAATCTATAATAATAATAATAATAATAAAAAGCAAGTTAAAAGTACTGCCAATCTCACTTTTGAATGTCAGTATAAAAATTCTAAGTAAACCGCCCTGGCCAGTTTGGCTCAGCGGTTAGAGTGTTGGCCTGCGGTTCAGAGACACCCGGGTTTGGTTCCCACTAAGGGTGTGTACCTCAGTTGCAGTTTGTCCCTGGCCCTGGTTGGGTTGTGCGGGTGGCAGCCACTCGCTGTGTCCCTTTTACATCGATGTTTCTCTCTCTCTCTTCCTCTCTCTTCCTCCTACTCTATCTGAACAAAAAAATGGAAAAATGTCCTCGGGTGAGGAAAAAAAAAAAATTCTAAGTAAACCACTAACAAGTCATATTTAATAGTATATTAAAAATAAAAATCTAGCCCTGGCTGGGTGGTTCATTTGGTTGAAGCATTGTTCCATACACCAAAAGGTTGCATGTTTAATTTCCAGTCAGGTAACATACCTAGATTTCGGGTTTGATCCCTGATCAGGGTGAGTACTGGGAGCAACCAGTCGATGTTTCTCCTCTTTCCTCTCTCTCTAAAATTAATAAAACCCTGGTGGGTTTGGCACAGCAGTTAGTGTCAGCCCTTGGACTGAAGGGTCTCAGGTTCTATCCCTGGTCAAGGGCATGTACCTGGGTTGCAGGTTCCATCTCCCAACCCAGGTCTGGGTCGTGTGGGAGGCAACCAATCAGTGTGTCTCTCTTGTATGGATATTTCTCTCTCTCTCTCTCTCTCTCTCTCTCTCTCTCTCTCTCTCTCTCCCTTCCCTTTTCTCTCCCCCCGCTTCCTTTTCTCCCTTCCACTTTATCTAAAAGTTAGTGGGTGAAAAAATATCCTCAGGTGAGAATTAACAGTAATAATAATAAAATAAAACAAACCATATCCTCAGTTGAGGATTAAAAAAAAAAAAAGTAAATGAATGAATAATAAAAATACAGCATGATCAAAGAGGATTGACTTTAGGAATGAGATGATATTTAAAACAGGAGAACTATTAATATATACAACATCAGTTGTGAAAACTATGTGACTATTTCAGTAAAAAAAACCTTTTCTTTTAGAGAGAGAGAAAGAAACATTGATTTGTTGTTCCACTTATTTATGCATTCAGTAGTTGATTCTCGTATGTACCCTGACTGGGGATTGAACCCAAAACTTTGGTATATCGGGATTATGTTCTAACCAACTGAACTACCTGACCAGGGCCTATGATTATTTCATTAATTGCATAACAGATACTTGATAAATGAGCTTTTGTTTGATGAAATATAAAATTTGATCAAGTTTAATATTCTTATAAAAATAGGATATTTCCTTAATATAGTGAAGAATAGATTAAAAGTTAACAATATACTTAATTGTGAGATACCAGAGACATTCATTTATCTGCCAAGTGTCTATTGAGCACCTACTATGATCTAGATACTGTTTTGAGAGCTGGTAAACTGTCTTCCATAGAGCTTACATCCTAGTGGGGAAGGGTGACAAACAAGATAACAATAAATACAACAAGTAAGTAAATTATGTAATATGTTAGAAGGAGGTAAATTATATTTTTGAAAAATAGTGCAGGGTACAGGGGTTGGGAGTGGATTTGCACTTTCAGTGGAACATTTATAGTGGGTTTCAATAAGGGGTTATTAGGACTGAGACTTGATGCAGTGTAAATGGATATTGGGAAATTAGAGCTGTGCTCCAGCTAACTCAGAATAGCCTTTATGGAGGCTCTGAGGTGAGGGATTGCCTGCTGTGTTGAGAATTAGTGAGGGGTTGGTGAGATAGCAGTGAGCAGGAGACAATAGTAGATGAAGTCACATCAGTTTATGAGGTCACAGAAGTCCTATTTGAGAGATTTAGAACTCAAGTCTCCTAACTCCTAGCACATTGCTGTTTGTTATCCCATGACCTTATATCTGGTATCTTAATTTTTCTGACCTATAGTTGTGGCATTTGGGAGTGATTAACCTAAGCATAGATTTAAAGTCCTATATTTGTATTTGGCAATTGATCATGTGAAAAAGAAAAAAGCGCCCTGGCCAGTTTGGCTCAGCGGTTAGAGTTTTGGCCCACAGACCAGAGAGATTGGAGTTTGGTTCCTGCTAAAAGCACCTACCTCAGGTGCAGTTTGTCCCTGGCCCCGGTTGGGGTTGTGTGGGTGGCAACCAGTCAATGTGTCTCTCTCATGTTGCTGTTTCTCTCTCTCTCTTCCTCCCTCTCCCCCTCCCTCTTTATCTGCAGATAAATACAAAAATGTCCTCGAGTAAGAATAAAAAAAAAAAGAGAGACCTAATATTCTAACATAAATATAATATATTAAAATATGATATTCTAACTAAAGTTTGAAAATTTAGAAAGTAAATTTACTTTAGAAAGTAAATTCATAAATATGAATCCCTCTATTATTCAAGAAAATTAAATGTTTGTTTGCCCCAAGCTTTTTTTGCACTAACAGACATTCAGAAAATTATATTTGTGAGAGTATTATACAATAATATCTCATTTTTGTAATGTTATTAAGGAGTAATGTGACCCACACGTGTGCATTTTGTGTGACAGGAACATAGCCTTCAATTGAAACTTTAAAAATAAGTTTTAAAAAAAATTTAAAATAAAACTTACCATTAAATATTTTGATTCAGATCTTTACATAATGGATTGTCATTTTTACTGTGTTTTTTTTTTAATATATATTTTTTATTGCTTTTAGAGACAGAAGAAAGGAGAGAGAGACACAGAGAGAGAAACATCAATGAGAGAAAACATCCATTGGCCGCCTACTGCATGCCCCCTACTGGGGATTGGGCCCATAACCTGGGCATGTGCCCTGACTGGGAATTGAACTGGCGACCTCTTGGTGCGTGGGTAGTTGCTTAACCCATGAGCCACAGCGGCCAGGCTTCACTATTTCATTAAAGAAGAATGTGATGCATTTAAAACGCTTACTGAGTTACCTACTACAAAGCCACCATGTTATTTACTTCTCTCAACATCTGTTTTCTTATTTCTGAATGGTGATTATAATGTCCACCTCATAGGATCAGCAAGTTAAATAATGTTTGTCAGATGCCTAAGACAGGGCCTGGAACATTAGTAAGAATTAAATAAATGATAATTTTTAAAACAAATAATGGCAGAAGAAAAATAATAATGTTTTGGGGGCTCTTAGGCATGAATTTGAGCACTTTCTTTTTCTTGACCCCACCTTTCAAATTTGATCTGCATTCTTTCTTCCTTCACAGTGTCCCTTCGTCCAGCTAAGGCTTCATCTGTCCATGCTGGGAGTTTTCTAGAGCTAATTCTAAGCCTTTCATGTAATGCAGACTTTTCTCTGATGACCAAACCATTTTCATGTATTATTCTATAGTGACAGATTCAATGTTAATTAAGACACAGAATTATTTGTGTTCTAAATGGCTTCAGATTGTTGTTGTTTTGGGGCTCTTTGGTTGAATTTTTACAGTTTTTAGCTTTTTCATTGTCAGCTCCCATTACTTGCTGCTGTCAGTGCAGCTGGGTTTTTGTTTGTTTTGTTTGTTGCTGTTTTTTTTTTGTTGTTTTTTTTTTTTTAGTTTCTCACTGTTTCTCATTTTCAGCATTTGATCTGCTTGAATGTTGAATCCTTGGATAATCAAGTTTTATAAAATAAAGTCTACGGCAGGAATACAAAATAAATTTTAGCTTGTGTGTTGATTCAGATGATAGTGGCTGCCTGGAGTGCTGCACTAAGCAGGATTCTGGAGCTGCATTTAAGTTGGATGAGAACGTGCTCTGGTAATGAAAGGGGTGGCAGCATGAATAACCATGTATTTGCCATTTATTGTCTGAAGTAAGAGTAAATAGGCACTACACGAGAATCTAAGTGGGTTCTATAGTGAGCAAAATATGTAAGTTAGTATGTGGGTTGTGATACGATTTTGACCCTTAGATGCCTTTTGGGGTATTGGTTACCCTTTTACTTTAGACATTGAAGTTTATAAATAACTTATCCATGGATAAGTAAAGGATGGTTTAAAAGGATTCTGTTTTGTATTTAAGTTAACCTTGTTTACTTAGTAATTCTGTGATTAAAAATGTAGCCTGTGTTAAAACAGTGTTTTCTTCACTTCATATTCTATATTTTATCAGGATTTCATACTAAGTGAAATTGCAAACCGTGCAATTAATAAGTTTTCACAAGGCAAATTGAATTTCTGTTTACTTCATTATAATGGCAATGAATAGACATGTCTGTATGATTGTTAGTTTTTATAATCGTTTAATTTGTGACTATATCTGAGGAGGTTTAAATTTTTAAATGAATTATTTCTGCTGTCTTTCCTTTTACACATATCACATATAACTTTTGCAGGTTGGATTTGCTACCATTTTATGCAAGATTGGTGGCTACGTTGCATCCCTGCATGTCTGATGTAGCAGAGGATCTTTGTTCCATGCTGAGGGGGGATTTCAGATTTCATGTATGTATTTAAGCATTTATTTTGTAATTTACATATATACATATACTTGAAAATGGAGTGAGGACTCTTTAGTTTAAGAATATGATTACTTTATTGGTAAGCATATTTTTGAAATTTGATAGTGGTCAGAATATAGGTCTTCTGAATTTTTAAAATGTAAATTGACTCAACAAAGCTTGAAATGAATAAGTAATATTCAATTTGGAATTGAGCTGTTAATGCTACCTTATTTCTCTATTGTAGGTACTGTACTTTTTGCTTTTGTGAAGTAAACCATTCTCCAAGGTCAAGAGAGTCAGCAGGCCTCATTAGTGTTCCTAGAAGAAATAATAGGATTGGCCATTGCAAGTCAGGGCACATGCCTAT
Organism: Molossus molossus; assembly: GCF_014108415.1. Lineage (NCBI taxonomy): Eukaryota > Metazoa > Chordata > Mammalia > Chiroptera > Molossidae > Molossus > Molossus molossus. The sequence continues at coordinate 144,044,095 of NW_023425344.1, forward strand.
TTAGGTGTTGGGATTCCAAATGTTTGGGGTGCATAAGGTTCCACAAATGATGTAATCTCAATGAATGCTTTTGTAGCCCATAGTTTTATTGATTCTTGCCTTAAGAATCTTTACCTTGGATGGTGGTGAATTCTTTAAAGAGTACCCTGGTAGGTACCCAGGGACCTGTTACCAGACAACCCCCTTCCATTTCTGGTCTCAGGAGTCTTAGTAGACTGCCTGTTAGTGGTTCTTTAAAATCTGACCCAGTCATCTTGTGGAGGTGATAAAATTTCAAATGTGATCTTGAAATGAGTAAAATGATACGTTAGAGGTGGCTGAAAGTGAATATTGGTAGACTTTGAAAAGACATGAAATTCAGGTGTTTATTAACAAGTTGAAAATTTATATTTATAACATTTAGCTTTATAACGAGTTGCTTGGAATGCAAATAAATGTTTGCTATACTCAATATGCACTTTTTTGCACTTGTTGTACACAAGTCAGTATTGCTGAGCACTCAGAGGACAGTTTATGAGGTCAAGAATCTATGTAGTAGGAGAGTTAAGGCATAATCACTCACAAAAGCAAGAGAGAAATAAAGATTTAAACCCTAAATATATTTGATATTATAAGGAATTATATGATTAATTGCCAAATGACTACTAGTTTGAGAGTCATTGTCTTGAGTTCAGAGGAAGGAGAAAATGTCAGTGATGGGTGGAACCATCTCTAAAGGCTTCTTGTCATAGGTGTTAATCTGTTAATATGAGATTTGTGGTTAAGATTTTTTCTGGGCCAACTTTTGCTAAAGTATATATCAGATTTTCATAGTGTTATGTAAGGGCAGGTTTCTATGTTTAAAGAAGTTAGGAAACACTGAGATTAAGAGAGTTAAATGATTTTGTTTTGTTGTAAGAAATCTGAAAGCTGTAATAGGATAATGTGCATTATGACCCTTCTGGAGGGAGTTAAATATGTAGTCTCTCAAAGAACACACTTTGATAAATGCTGCTAGTTCAAGGACAGATGCATCAGAAGTCATGATATTATTGTTGATATACTTAATCTCATCATACAAACAAATTGTTTTACTAGCAGACAGTATGACTGTATTATTATTTTGAGTTATGCCCTCAACCAAATCCAAAATTAAACAAAACACAAGTTACTGCACCAAGCATAATTAGTGATTTTGGTAAGAAACTTAAAATTAAGAAAATTCTATTCCCCTCTCACCTTTGAAAATTGGGATGGAGTTGAAGGAATTGGTGTTTTTTATTACTGATTGCACCTAGAAGAATATCAATGTTAGGAGTATATTTTGGTAACTACTGCTCTCAGGGGAGAGAAGAAAGGCTACTTGAGGTTATTGATCACTTGCTTTTTCCAGAACTGTTGGTTCCCCAACCCCAAATCTGCACACTTTGCCGATAACATTTTATTAGACTATAAATATGCTTAACACTCATATCCTTAAATGAAAATAAAATAATAGCCCGGCCAGAGTGGCTCAGTGGTTGAGCGTCGACCCATGTGCCAAGAGGCCACTGGTTCGATTCCCAGTCAGAGCACATGCCCAGGTTGTGGGCTCAGTCCCCAGTGGGGGGTGTGCAGGAGGTGGCCAGTAGATGTTCTCTCTCATCGATGTTTCCATCTCTCCTTCTCCCTTCTTCTCTCTCTTTCTCTAACATCAATAAAGAAAATAAATAAATAAATAAGTAAGTAAATAAATAAAAATAATAGCAACAAGCAAATTTATCTCAACCCCCACCCCTGATTCTTTCGTTTCCTTCTTGTTCAAGTTTTTTAAAGTATTCTTGTCTCTCCTACTGCTGACATTTATCTTTTGTTCTATTATCACAGCACCCTGGCAGAGACAACCAGTGTCTTCCTAATCACCTCAAGTTAGTTGATGTCTCTGCTAGACTCTTCTGCTTTTTAGGAAACTGTCGTTCTGGCTCTACCACATGCTAGCGTTGTAACTTTGGCCAAGTTAAGTGTTCTAAACCTCAGTTTTCTTGCCTATTAAATGGGGATAATAATTGTATCTTTTAAAACAAGATTGTTCTTATGGATTAAATGAGATAATGCATATAAAGTTGATCACACATTGCCTGGACATAGATGTCATTATAATAATAATTCTTTTCTACCACCACTTTCTTCTAGTTCTTACTTATGACTACCATTCTCGGTTTCCTTTGCTCTTTTTTCCAGCTGAGTTTATGTGTTGGTGTTCCCCAGACTTTCTTCCTTCACCTTCCTTTTTGATGGAACACATTTTACCTGGGGTTCAGTTAACATCTATTTCCCAGCAACCTCCAATACATATCTCTTGCCAGAACCTCTCTCCTGGTGCTTAGTAAGTTCTCATGTACTTCTAGCTAAATATGTTCATAAACTCATTAATTTCTTCTGAAAAATGTCTTTATCCTTCTCTCCCTTATATCAGCTTCTATATCTCCCTGTAAATTTGCAGTATATTTTATCTGATCACTAAGAGAAAAATACCTCTATTCTGCCTCTCTGACATTTAGGAGCCAGTGGTCATCAAATTCTATTGATACTATCTTCTAAAACACCTCCTCAAATCTAGGGTCTCCTCTCATACCTACTGCCTTTCATTTTCCATAGCTCGAATTATGAGAATTTACATTTTACTCAGGTGTCCCCATCTCTGCTTTCTATCTAGCTCCATCATATTGTCACAATGTAATTTTATTTGACCTCGCTTAAGAATCTCACCTGAGAAATAAAGTTGGTTAGCAAAACTGTATGAAACACATATAGTAGTCAGAGAAATTCTAGTATTCTAGTTAAAACAACAGATGCTAATTTGACAGAGTAGTAAAGCTAATAGAAATAAAATAATTCACATATATTATGATAGAATTTGGAGAAGGAATTTGGCAATATGTTTCAAGATCCTAATAGGCATTCATACATTGGACAACTCTAAGAATCTGTCCTAACAATTCTATATAACCCCAAAGCTTTGCTCACATCATGAATTGTAATAGGAAAATAACCTAAAAGCCCAGCAATGGATTAAGAAAATGATATAGAGCCATTAACATTATTATTTACCAAAAGTTTTTCATATCATAGGGAAAGTGCTCTTAGGGTAAAAAAAGCAAGCTATATAATCTTACACATAATAAAGTTACAGTTATCTTAAAATGCATTATTGGTGACTGTCCTTGAATAGTGAGAAATATTTTTTCTTTTCTAATTCTCTGTGTCCTCTAAATTTTTAGTAGTTTATGTCTTTGATAATGGAGGGGACAACTTTTATATAAATTTAAGCATATCACCCTTACTGACTTTTTTTTTTTTAATTTAATTTTTGTCTATCACTATTTGTTCCCCCCTACCCTCTTCTACCTTCACACTCCCCTCCTGCCCCCTACAATGACCACACTGTTGTTTGTGACTGACATTTAAAAAAAAATTTTAATTAGTGTTCTTTTAGCTTTTTAAGTAAGCCTCTCTTGGTAAAATAAGTTAACCACATATCCCAATATAGGCACATTTATTTATAAATTATATGCATTTGCAGTTGTACCAAATATTTTATGTACATTATAAAACATACAAAAGTAAATGGAAAGTATGATATAAAAAACAAAAACATAAATAGAAGTTCCAAGATTTTTTTCCCCCACACTATAGTAGATCAAGTCTTACCCATCCTACTTTGGAGATGAGTGGTCCACAGAATAAAATAAATAAATTTCTTTGAAGGAAAATGTACTTATTTATAGACTTAGTTCCTAGTTAGTGTTTAGCCTATAGTACATTTTCCATAAAATTAATTGAATGATTGTGAGAATAAAGTTTATGTAAAGCAAAATGAGCAAATTGCGGAGGACAGAAAGTATATTGTCTGTTTAGATGATGTTTGGGGTGGGAGTGCTCTTTTTATAGGGGAATAATGACTAGTAGGCCTTGAAAATTCTTATATGTTGACATATCTGAGGAGTTTTTTATTGATAATACATATAAGTTTACTTATTCAGTTAATCTCAATTTCAGCTGTCATTAGTAAATGAACTGTAAGCACCATTTTTGCTAAAGATGATTGATTATATAAGTAAAATTTTATGAGACTTTACTGAACTAAAATATATACAAAAATATATGTTGTTAATTCATTTGTATTTACTTTTGCAGAAGTGTTTTGACATACCTTTTGATCAAAAGGAATCAATAAATGAGACCGGAAAATATTGAATAAGGATTCAGAATGAGTTAGTCTTTTTTTTTTTTTTTTTTAATAAATTATAGATTTTTGAAAAACCTTCAGTTTTTTCATTTGAAAATGAGGGAATGAGATAATTGATTTCTAATACTTCATTTAAAAATTCTATAATTTTTGTCATGTTGTTAGATTGTATCTACTTAACTCCAATAATTTTTAACATTAATTGTGGATAATACATTATGTTACATGTTTTTAAAGTTGTTATGCTCAGTAATACTTAAAATTGTATGTTACTCCACTATAGTTATTAAGAGCTTGTGCATCAAGGATCACCCAAGGAGATTTTTAAAAACATGTATATGTGTTTCCCAGCCGTACTCCCCCTAAATATTCAGCTTCAGTATATCATTTTTGAAATGCTTCCTTACATGTTTTTGTTTCTACATTGCTTTAACTCTAAAATAAACACATGCTCAGTGTAGATGATTTAGAAAATATAAAACATATGAAGTAGAAAGAAGATGGGAAAATCTCATAATTTCATCATGTAAAAGGAAACTTTGGTAATATTTTGGTAATATTTTAGCATATTTTCTTTAACTTTATTCCTCTAGTTTTTCATGGATAAGTTTATATTGTATGTATAAGTTTCCATTTTTTGTTTCTCATGCAGAGCATTTTACAATGTCATTTAAAACACTTCTCAGTCCCTGGCTGGTTTGGCTCAGCGGTTAGAGTATTGGCCTGCGGTCCAGAGAGACCCGGGTTCAGTTCCCCCTAAGGGCACGTACCTCGGTTGCAGTTTGTCCCCGGACCTGCGTGCAGGAGGCAGCCACTCAATGTGTCCCTTTCACATCTGTTTCTCTCTCTCTCTCTTTTCCTCTCTCTCCCTCCCACTCTATCTGAACAAAAAATGGAAAAATGTCCTCGGATGAGGATTAAAAAAACAACACTTCTTAAACATCATTTTGAAGGTTGTATAATTTTGTCCTATACATTACTTGCTCAGTATCAAGCGTAGTTACCATCATTACCACCACCACCATCATCATCATCCTTGTTTTTATCCTTATTTTACCAAATGAACCAGCAGGTTCAGGGAGTTTATGTGAATTGTTCAAGATCATATACCCTCAAAAAAATGTCACAGAATGACCACAAGGGCTCGGATATTTTGACCATAGATCTTTTGTTTTTTCATCACTGCAATACATACATAAACATTAAGCATTTTTGTTTTTTTGTTTATGCACTAAACATTTATTTAGTGTCCATGTATTAGTGATACAAATATACAAATATAGATAAAGTTAATAGTAGCTAGAATTTATTAGACTCTTCCTGATCCCTGTGGGTACTGTTGCATGTGCTGTGCATGGATCAATTCACTTAAGACTCACAATACCCCTACTAGGCGTGTTGCTTTTATTAGTTCTATTCCACATCTGAGGAAATTGAAGCATAGAGTCTAAGTAACAGCTTGTAAATTATAGAGCTGGGATTTAAACCCAGCCAAATCTGGTCTAGGATCCACTTTCTTAATCTATCCTAGGAGTTCACAAAGTAAGAAACATTAATAAGAAGATCAAACATATTTATAAAAAAGGTCTTTATGAAGGCTATACTTTTCTCTAAATTGCAAGGCTAAAACAATTAAGTTTATTAAATATAATTTTGTTTAATATTAGAAACTAGAATCTAGTTAGTTCTATTTTTTCTATTTATCTTAATCCCAAAGGTATTTTGAATGCCTAAATGATGTGATTAAAATAAAGTTGTGTAAGTTGAATTTTGATGCAGTTTTGCCCAACTGGTGTGGCTCAGTGAATTGAGCATCGTCCCATGGACTGAGAAATCCCGGTTCGATTCCCAGTTAGGACACATACCCAAGTTGTGGGCTCGATCCCTGGTAGGGGACGTGCAGGAGGCAGCTGATCAATGTTTCTCTCACATTGATGTATCTCCTTTCCTCTCTCTCTAACAACAGCAGCAAAAATTTAATTGATGCAGTTTTATTGATGTGTTCGGTTAAATACAGTTATAGTGAGCTCTGATTTTTAAAAAATGAGTAAACAGTTTTGTTTAAAAAGTATCCCTGAAGATCTAAAAAGTCTTCAATTTTTTAAAAAAAATTCTTACCTGAGGACATTTTTCCATTTCTTGTTCAGATAGAGTGGGAGGGAGAGAGAGGAAGAGAGAGAGAGAGAGACAGAAACATCCATGTGAAAGGGACACATCGAGTGGTTGCCACCCACACGACCTAACCAGGGCCGGGGACAAACAGCAACCAAGGTACGTACCCTTAGCAGGAACTGAACCCGTGTCTCTCTGGACCACAGGCCGACGCTCTAATCACTGAACCAAACTGGCCAGGGCTAAAAAGTCTTAATACTTCCCTCTGCATGCTATAGAAAGTAGGTCCTTAAAGACAAAGATGATACATTTTGTTTAAGTATTAGGTATCTAACTAAGTAGAATTTAGTATTTATATAAATGATTATCATGAATTGTCCAGGTGCTAGCCAAGTTAGGCCTTCTTTTGAATCCCAGCACATACTAGTAATAGAAAACTGGGATTTTAGTGTTGATTCTTGGCCAAGTCTTCTGATAGGTTTGTGTTCTTTTATTGTTGTTGTCATAACTGTCAAATCAGAATTGTTATTATAATTTTTACTATTACTTCTTTTAGAATGTTATGTGAAACAAATAAGATAGGATAGTATTCTAAAAAAGTAAAGAACACCAAACTAGAGTTCAAGGCACCACCATATTATTGTCCTTATTGTTTAAATAAAACGTTTCAGGACTGTAGGTTTGGTTTTTCTGATTAAAATATAATTCTGAGGTTAAATGCAATGACTTTTTTTTTGAGTTGTCTGTTCACATTGTACTGTTGTAAAATAGGATTTTGTTATATTCATATTTCTAGAAATATGTGCTAAGCAGAGGGTTATATTTGCAAAGGTCTTGAACTTTGATATATGACTGTGAATGGTGATAAAAAAGAATAGTTATTATATAGGAAATTTCATTATTAATTTATAATAAAAAAAAAAGCAATATATAAGTTTGTCAATATAATACACTAATAGCCTTAATAATATTTTTGCTTAAGTGAGCTCTTGGTATTCATTATTTTTAAAGCAGCATCTTCTAAAGTGTGTTCTTTATAATATTAATATAATGGGATGTTAACTAGTTGTTCTTAGCATTTCAAAAAGTGGTCTTATATTGCCAAATAAATATGAGGAACATGAAATTAAATTAAGTTAAACAGATTTCTTATTTTGAGATCCTTTTAAAGTCTGATAAAATGCATTATTTTCCCAAATTATTTGACCATGGACTGTTTTTGCAAAGCACATCCTGGCACTGGTGTTCTACAGAGCTAATTTTGCACTTAAAACAGCTTGAATATAGCAAGAAATTATACCCAAGTTTATTTAAAATATTTGCGGTGAATTCAATCTTATTAAAATCACAGTTCTTATCAAAGAGATTTCAAAATGTTAATTATCTAAGCAGTATCTCTTTTAATTTGTAGGTACGGAAAAAGGACCAGATCAATATTGAAACAAAGAATAAAACTGTTCGTTTTATTGGAGAACTAACTAAGTTTAAGATGTTCACAAAAAATGATACACTGCATTGTTTAAAGGTTAGTGCTGAATTATTTGAATTATTTTTAATAGACAAATTTAAAGTTTTAGTACAAATGCTAGAAAAACGTGAAATAATTAGAAATATTTGATTAATCCAAAGGAAGATTAAAAGGGAGTTAAAAGGAACATTAAACAGATTAGCAAACTAGAAAACAAATAGTAAGGTGGTAGATACAAAAACACAATTGTAAGAGTAATTGCAAGAAATATAAAAGGAGAAATGCATCAAGTAAAAGCCTTAGGACTATAAGACTTGATTAAGACAACACTACTATATGCTGCCTATATGAGACATACTCTTAAACACATGGTTGGGCAAAAGTAGGTTTACAGTTGTATGTGAAACCTAGAATTTATTCTTATAGTATTATTTATTTATTGTATTACTATTTGTACAACTGTAAACCTACTTTTGCCCACCCCTGTATAAAAATAAGAAAGGCTAAGTAAAAAGATGGGGAAATATACCATGGAAGCTCCATTCAAAAGACACCTGGTTGCATTATTGTCAGACAAAGTAGACTTTAAGGCATGAAGCTGTATTAGAAATAAAGAAGGTTAGCCCTGGTTGGTATAGCTTAGCTGGTTGAGTGTCATTCCATGTACCAAAAAGGTCACCAGTTCCATTCCCCATCAGAGCACATGCCTGGGATTCCCAATAGGGGGTGAACAGGAGGCAGCTGATCGATGTTTCTCTCTCTCATTGATGTTTCTCTCTCTCTCTATCCCTCCACCTTCCTCTCTCCTTAAAATCAATAAAAACATACAAGAAAAAAGAAATAAAGAAGGTTAGTTGATAGCAATAAGAGGTCATTTTAACAGGGAAGTGTTACTTCCTGAATCAATATGCATCTAGTAGTGTAGCTTCAAAATATATAAAGCTAAAATTGACAAGGAAAAGAAAAACAAATCCACGATCATAGTGAGAGACTTGAAAACATTTTAATAGCTGAAAGAACAGGCAGACAGAATCAGTAAGTACTGTTATATACAGAATTGAACACAGTTAATGATCTTGATCTAATTGGCAATATACTCAACAAATCAGAATTTACATGCACATGGACCATTTACCAAAATCAACCATAAAGAAAGTCTCAGCAAATTAGAGAAAATTGAAATTATTCAAATTTTATTTTCTGTGCACAATGGAATTTAAACTAGGAATCAGTAACTAATTATATATGGTAAAGTTGATGCAGTATAGATGAAATAATTCTACATTTGTAATTGGTCATTACTAACAATATTACCAAATTGATTTCCTATTACCTAATTGATATATTAGATATATCACATAAAATGGGTCTTATGGATTCAAATATATTTGGAAAACCCTGAGTTAAACAAACGAAACAAATTTCTTTAGGGCATGATTTATTCAGATTGTTTAAAATACTACTAGTCACCGCCCGGCCAGTGTGGCTCAGTGGTTGAGTGTTGACCCATGCACCAAGGGGTCACCAGTTCAATTCTGGGTCAGGGCACATGCCCAGGTTGTGGGCCCAATCCCCAGTGTGGGGCATACAAGACATGGCCAATTGATATTCTCTCATTGATGTTCCTCTCTCTCTAAAAATCACTAAAGAAAAAATTTTTTTAATACTAATAGTCATTGTAAATATTCAGGGGGTTAAATTTTCTAAGTTTACTTGGAGCATCTCAGGACACTACAGAGTATATTTAGGGAAACTCTGGAGAGCATTTTAAGAGAGATTGTGAAATTGAAGGAATTATTTTAACATTTAAGTATATTTCTTTGGACTAATTAATTAAAATTATATAGGAAGGATATACATTTCTTTGACACAATTTTATTTCTATAAATTGATTTTAAGGAAATAATCATAAATGTTACAGATTTATATATAGGGATGTTTGTCATATCATTGTTTATAATAGCACAGAATTGTAAACATTTATTAATGTCCAATAAATAATCAATTAAGTTTTAGTATAGTTTATATTATACAGTACTGCTTTTAAATCATGCCATATAGTAGGATAAATAAGGACATGGAAAAATATTCACGTTAACCAAAACAGATGAAGCAAAACAAGATATCAAATAATGTGATATGTCTGAATCTATTTTGGTTTAGAAAATAGGTATAGAAAAAGATTGGGAGAATACATACTACTAACATGTAATGTTGTTGTGTTTATAAATTTTATACAATAAGTCTTGTGTAGTCAGAATTTTAAAAATAAATGTTATTTAAACCAAACTAAAACAAAATGATTTAGAAAATGTTAGCTATGTATATGATGTGTTTAAATACATGGCATTTAATAATACATTTAGAAAGGGCTTTGATATTAATTTCTATATATCTGTCTAAAAGAAAAGACATTAAATATATTGAAGCTTTTAGATTAAATTTTTATGGTGAAACACAAAAGATGTTTAGCAATGAAGACTGTTAAACTAAAGTAGACTAGCTTTTGTTTTTTATACTAACATTTTTAAAGTTGTTACACACATTAGAAATATATAATATTTTTTTTCTCTAATAGGATTGAAGTATTGTCTTTGTGGTTTTTCATCATTATTATTATTACAGATGCTTCTATCAGACTTTTCCCATCACCATATTGAAATGGCATGTACCCTACTGGAAACATGTGGAAGATTTCTTTTTAGATCTCCAGAATCTCACTTGAGGACCAGTGTACTTTTGGTAAGGGCTTGAGAATCCTAGCAAGAGCTTGAAGTTCTTGATTTACTTCAGGGTTTAAAAATATTGACGAGTGCCTGTGTTATCTTGCTGTGTCATATAAACATAAACATTTTTACCTCAGCTAGAATATCCCGTACATATGAGCTGCCATTCCTGGAGAGCCATTGTAATTTTTCTCACTTGGCTATCAGTGAGTTAACAATATTGTGAATGGAGATTAAGTTTAACCAAAAATAACTTTTGACAAATGATACAAATGAGTAGGTACTCTTAAAACTATTATGTTAGGTTGATGTGCCATAACCACTTAAATTATAACCTTAACATATACAATTAAATTTTAAAATTATAAAATATAAGCCTAAAAAATTACCCTGGGGGAGAAATTATTTCTTAAGTTAATTGGGATGCTGAAATGACCATTAAGTTTATTAGGTAATTAAGTTATTATGCTTATTGATAATACCATGCATTTTGCTGGTAGCCTTTGGTGGGCTTGGTGTTAGTGTTCAAGAGAGCTCTGGTGTACCCTGGGCATACACTATGGTTACCTCAGTGTTGCTGTTACAAAAATCTTGATTGTTTCATTTTCTCCGGGTTATTTATTTATTTTTTTTGGAATCCAGTTGTGAACCTGAATGATATTTAAAAATGAAGAAACATGAGACTTTATTTCTCCTAAACAAAAATATTAACGTGAAGACCATCAAATGAAATTGATTTCCAAATTCTGTCTAGGTTTATATTACATTAATCATATAAAAGTTTTTCTGAGTTCAAATTTTTATTGTAACATAATACAATTTCTTTCTCCTCTTTGGCTCGTACTAAGGTTAAACGAAACACTGCATATAAAAATGTATTAGTTGAGTCTGGCTGGTGTGGCTCAGTGGTTGAGCATTGACCCATGCATCAAGAGGTCCCCAGTTTGATTTCTGGTCAGGACACATGCCTGGGCTGTGGGCCTGATCCCCAGCGGGGAGCATGCAGTAGGCAACCATTCGACATTCTCTCTCATCGATGTCTCTCTCTCTCTCTCTCTCTCACTTCCTCTCTCTCTGAAATCAATAAAAGAAAAAAAAATTATTTAAAAAAAGTGTTAGTTGAAACTTACATAATGTTATTAACTAGTGTTACCCAATAAATTTAATTAAATAAAAAATGTAATAGCCCTGGCCGGTTTGGCTCAGTGGTTAGAGCATCGGCCTGCAGACCAAAGATTCCTAGGTTTGATTCTGGCCAAGGGCATGTACCTTGGTTGTGGTTAGTCCCTGGCCCCAGGGCTACGTAGGTGTCAACCAATCAATGGGTCTCTCTCATATTGATGTTTCTCTCTCTCTCTCCCTCTCCCTCCCCCCCCCCCTTCCCTCCCACTCTGTCTGAAGATAAATGTAAAATTATTCTCAGGTAAGGATTGAAAAAAAAAAGTAATAGAGATGCTAGGAAAGCTTAGTTTTTTTTTTATCCTCACCCGAGGACATTTTTCCATTTTTTGTTCAGATAGAGTGGGGGGGGAGGGGGAAGAGAGAGAGAGAGAGAGAGAGAGAGAAACATCGATGTGAAAGGGACATATCAAGTGGTTGCCACCCGCACAACCCAACCAGGGCTGGGGACAAACTGCAACGGAGGTACGTGCCCTTAGTAAGAACCGAACCCAGGTCTCTCCAGACTGCAGGCCGACACGCTAACCGCTGAGCCAAACCGGCCAGGGTGGAAAGCTTAGTTTTTAATATGTACTTTTTATTTATAACATGGAATCCTCAATTTTTTTTTTTTTTTTTTTTTTGCGGGAGGAAGTGTTTACTAATTGTGCTAGTATGGATGAACATTGCATTGCTGAAAACCAGAGTGTCCTTCCTGCCCAATTGGTGTTCTTGTCTCAGTGGATCTTTTCCTCTGGTACAGCAAAAGAAGCTAGACTTTATTAGTGATTATCTTGCTTTCTGGATAGGAGCCTTGTTTATTTATCATTTAACATTTTTGTGAATCTTCCAGGGTGTCAGGCATATTACAGCATTTTAGGAGAAGTTGTACAAAGAATGAGATCCTCAAAGTGGTCCACATCTAGGGCTAATTCTAATATAATGTTGTGTTTTAATAGAGGTATGCAGAAAATATTATGGGCTCATGGCGGGGGTACTTAAGCCAGACTGATGAGTCAGGAAATACTTTCCCTAACAGCTTCATAGTATTCACTTAGTACAAACTCTTATGTCAGACCCTTGGGATATAAAGATGAAAAACATAGTTCATGCTCTCCTCAAGTCTAATAAGTCAGACAAAGGAGTAAATAGGCAATTGGAATACATGGTGGTAAATGCAATATAATAGTATAGGTAAGCATAGGGTATTATGGGCATAGATAGAAGAAGCACTTAATCTAGTCTTGGTATGTCAGGATAAGTTTCTTGGAAAATGGTATTTGTTTTAGAGACTAATCTGAGTCTCAAAGGCAGAGAAGACAGACACATTGAGTCAGGCACCTGTAGATAAGACTGGAGAGGCAGGCAGCAGAGTAGATTTATAAAGAGCCCTGAGTGCTTTACCAGCAGTTTCCCTCTGCTCACTTAAAACTCAAAGTTTTGCCCAGTCAGTGTGGCTCAGTGGATTGAGCATCCTCCCATGAACTGAAGTCCCTGTTCAATTCCTGGTCAGGGCATATGCCCAGGTTGCAGGCTCAATCCCCAGTAGGGGGCATCAGGAGGCAGCCAATAGATGTTTCTATCTCTCTCCCTTCCTCTCTCTCTCTCAAAAAAAATCAATAAAAATATATATTTTTTAAAAATCTCAAAGTTTTTACTATATTTGCAGAGTCCCTACTTCTAAAATCTCATCTCATGTGATTTCCAGTGGATACCTCACTGGCCTTCTCTTACTTTCTATAACATATAGAGCTGCTGTTCTTGCTGTTGCATCTATTGTGAATGCCCTGCCCATGGCTCTTCTCAACCTTTTGTCATCTTCCAGATCATAACTTAGATGTCACTTTCTTAGAGAGGCCGTTCCCTAACCCCCTCTACCTAAAGGAAGTTCCTTGTGACTCTCCATCTTAGTGCCTTATTTTCTTTCATATCACTGATCACAATTATTATTTTAAAGATTGTTAGTTTAGCCCAAGCTGGTTTGGCTCAGCGGTAGAGCATGGGCCCTCAGACCAGTGAGTCTCGGGTTCGATTCTGGTCAAGGGCACATACCTCCTTGAGGTTTGTCCCCAGCCCTGTTCGGGGTCGTGTGGGAGGCACCCAGTCCATGTGTCCTTCTTACATTGATGTTCTCTTTCTTCCTTTTCTCTCCCTCTCTCACCTTCCCATTCTATCTGAAGATAAATAGAAAAATATTCTCGGATCAGGATTAAAAAAAAAAGTTCATTTATTTGTTGAATTGTTTATTCTATCTTCTTGTGCCATACTGTTAGGCTTCACAAAGGTAGGAATAATGTCTGTCTCATTCACTGGTGAGTTCTAGCACCTGGAATAGTGCCTAGCATAGTAAGTGCCAAGTAAAATGTTTGTTGAATAACTGAAAAAAATGCAGTAATATTAATGCTTAGTATGATGCTGCTTTAAGTATTAGGAGTGCTGGCCGGGCCGAGCCGGCGGCACGCGTGCGCGTGCGCGGTAGCCGGGGGTCGCGGACGCCCAGTGGAAGCGCCGCTCGGGCTCTTTGTTCTTTCACTGGAGGCCCCGCGCCTCTCAGGAAGGGAGGGGGCCTGTGGAGCCCGATGTGCGGGCCGCGGGCGGGAGGCGGGCAGGGAGGGATGGCGGGCACCAGCCGGAGGGCGGGATGGCGAGCTAGCGGCGCTTGGCGGAAACCGTCGCCTCGGAGTTCCCGGGCCAGAGGGGCCAGGCAGGGCCGAACACCAAGTTTGAACCAGTTCAAAACTCGGGGGTGGTGACAGTTTCAACTGCCGCGCTCTCTCCCCGCGCGGAGCCAGGCCGGGCCGGACGCGCTCTGGGACCCCGGCTCCTCTTGGGCGAGGAGCTGCGACCCTCCCGGGCTCCGGCGGGTCCGCCACGTCTCTGCCCGAGCCGAGCGCCCTACCCAGTACTTCTGTCGGCTGCTGCCCCTTGGGCCAGTCCCCAGCCCCCCAGCCCACCGGTCGAGGCGACGTTCCGATTACTTCCAGTTCTTCACTCAAGGCGCCTTGTTCAGACCCTTCCAGTGTTTAGATCCAAGCATGTGTCCACGTTAAAAATCGTGTATGCAGAATGAGTGTGGTTCACTGGCCCCGTGCTAGCGCCCCTGTAAAGTGTTAGGATGATTGCAACAGTTTTCACTGGCTGAGAAGTGATTGATACTGGGCTAAACCTGCCTCAACCCAGAGGAATTGAGAGTAGTCTGTTTAGGATACAATCAACCCTTTTGCTTAATCTGGCAACAAGGTTAGGGTTATTTCGAATTTATGTTTAGATACAGCTACAAGGCAAAAGAACCACTCATCCGTGTAAACTAGGATCCCATATTGAGAGTTCAGACTGGGGAAAAAATGGTCAACAATAAATAAGTAAAAAAAAGAATTAGGAGTGCTGTTTGAAGATCTTTAACTGGTCAGTGGTTCTCAACTGGCATCTAGGTGGTAGAGGTCAAGGTTGCACAAAACATTCTACAATGCACAGGACAGCCCCATCTCCCCACAGCAAAGAATTAATTATCTGGTCCAAAATGTATAGTTGAGAAAGCCTAAAGTAGAGGATGATTCACTAGATCTGTGTTTTTAATCACCTTTTCTGAGTTGATTCTCTGGACAAGATATAAAACAGATTTATCTGTTACAGTATCAAATGTCACAAACTCTGAGAATACATTTTTTTCTCAGTTGTATGTGGAACAGCCAAATCCAGAGTCACCCCTTTATTTGTATTTTTGGTCCTTAATTTTAATTACTCATATGTATGAGCCTTGTTATTCTTAGAGTTCATGTAGTTTGGTAGAGTTATAAATTACATTTGTAGCAAAAGGTCTCAGTATTCTACTGGACAAGGCCTAAGAGCAAGCCATTATGAGCTAATTTGTTACAAACAGATGATTAGTGGTATAATAAGTAGTGTGCTTGCCCACTCTTAGAAATATCTAGTGATTATTTTTTTCTTTTTCTAGCACTTTATTCTGAAGTCTTATCACTGAGAAGAGAAGTTTTGTTAGGAATGAAAGTATTTTGAATAATGTAGACTTTTTATTTTAGGAACAAATGATGAGAAAGAAACAAGCAATGCATCTTGATGCAAGATATGTCACAATGGTGGAGAATGCATATTACTACTGCAACCCACCGCCAGCTGAAAAAACAGTGAAGAAGAAACGTCCTCCTCTCCAGGAGTATGTCCGGAAACTTTTGTACAAGGATCTCTCCAAGGTCACCACAGAGAAGGTAAATCTTAATGGAATCATGGCATAATGGTCAACTTGAGATTAATGGTAGTTATATAACATTCAACTAGATTAATTCTTTTTCATACTAATGATAATAGTATTA
Source organism: Molossus molossus (assembly GCF_014108415.1). Lineage (NCBI taxonomy): Eukaryota > Metazoa > Chordata > Mammalia > Chiroptera > Molossidae > Molossus > Molossus molossus. The sequence goes on from NW_023425344.1 coordinate 144,060,097, forward strand.
AAAGCAGTGCACATTTCTTCTAGCCTATGCACAAAATTGTTTTAGGTCAGGGATATATATTTCAGTTTTCCTAGATAAGTTTGTTTCTAAACTGCTTCAGTGCCCCACAAAGTATAGATAAGAAATTCAAGTACCTTGCAATATTCACATTTTCTAAATGGAGAAATGGAAGCAAAGCTATTAAAATCCCCCCAACAGTGATATTTGAAGGGGTGGGATTAGATCTCAAGTTCCATTATGATTCCTAAGAAGGAATTCATATGATGACATATAAAATATGGTACATATGTTTTGTTTTCCTGTTATAATAGTAACTTCTTACTCTAATTAAAATGGCTGTATGAATTTTGATGGTGTGTGTGAGTGTGTGTGTGTAAACTATGACTGTGTCTGGTATTCTGTAATGAATTTGCCTTTAAATATTTTGCTTTAGAGCAAGGAATCTTAACCTTGAGTGGGGTTTAGGAAGCCCATGACCCTCTGAAATGTCAAAACTTTGAATTCTGGGGCTGTCTGTATTTTTCTGGAGAGAAGGTCTATGGCTTTCTTTAGATTCTCAGCAGGGGTCACTTTCCAGAAAAGTTTAAGAACCACTGATCTGTTATCTTAATTATTGTAGTTAACTTGTTGGAAACTTCACTTTTAAGTAAGATATGTTGAACAAAACATTTCTTGGTTAATTCTACAAGTTGAAACAATACAATGTAGAACTTTTTTCTTTTTAGGAAAGAAAGTAAATTAACTCAGGACAGAGAATATTTATGGGGAGCCTAAAAGGCATGAAATAATACATGGGTAGGGTAAAAAGTAATAGGAATGATAGTACAGCTTTGAAAATTAAAACAAACTTTCAGAGAGTCAGGAAAATAGTTGTTTAAAACAATAAGGATATGGACAGCTTTTTAGAATTGACTAGAAGTTTGAAAAAGATATAGAATGCTTATGCAGTTGGGGTGATATTAACATTGCCAGTGAAGCTGATACGAGAAAATATTTAGTGCTTAAAAATGAATTGTGGATATAGAGCTGAGAGGGATACTTTGCAATCTACCAATAGTATCCATTTTCTTTCAGAATAAAAATGGAAAGAAATTCATCATAAGTAGGACTCTGCTGATTATCTCATTACCAATAGAGTTTTTTTAAATAGTAATTCCTAACTTTTATGGGATACTTAAAATGTACCAGACACTTTCCTACATACTTCACGTTTTAACTTGTCTAATCCTTACAACAAACTAGGAAGTGCTTTTATTATTACCCTCCTTTACATTATAATGTCAGTCTTGATGTAATGTTTGCCATCTTAAGTGATCTTTTTCCCCATTTCACCTTGGGTTTAATTTATTTATTTGAAATTTTCTATGTATAAAAAAGGTGTCTAAGATTATTTATATCAAATGAAACATAAAAGAAACATTATTTGTGGTGAGCCTTGAGTATTTCTTTCAGTGATCTTAGTATATGAGTGTATACTGCTAGCTTGATTGAAGAACTAGAAACTGTAGGAAATTTAGGGACATTATAGAAAAATGTAGGGAAAATGTGAATACATTTTGCCAATAATTAGAAAAATCTTGTGTTTAATCACTAAAGTTAAAAACCTGATAGAGAATGTCTAAAGTATTTTCCATTTCAGAAGTTCTTTATCTGCATAATCATAATAAAATATCTATGTCATTGGGTATATTGAACTACTATGTGCTTGTCTTAGTAATTTAAACAGAATTCTCTTTGTTTAGGTTTTGAGACAGATGCGAAAGTTGCCCTGGCAGGACCAAGAAGTGAAAGACTATGTTATTTGTTGTATGATAAACATCTGGAATGTGAAATATAATAGTATTCATTGTGTGGCCAACCTTTTAGCAGGACTAGTGCTTTACCAAGAGGATGTTGGGATCCACGTTGTGGATGGAGTTTTAGAAGATATTCGATTAGGAATGGAGGTAACAAGGACTTTCTTTGAAGTTGTCAAATTGGGGTTTGGGGAGAATTTAAACAACTTTTAAATCTTATAGAAAAATAATAATTTGAAAACCTTCCTTTCCCCGTATGGTGTCATTTACTATTACCTCTTCAGAATTAGTGGTTTCTTAATAAACCCTGTTATACTAGATTTACTAGGCTTCTCTCATGCTAATGGTGGGGTTTATTTTACCTCTTGTTCTCAAGTGCAGTTAAGGTTATTTTGGAAGAGTACAGTACATTTTTATTATTTCTGGGTTACTATTGGGACTCAAGTTATAGGACCCTATACATTTATTAATCAGAATTGATAATCATTTGGTAAGACTTTTCTATAAGCAGATCTCTCTTTCTGTACTTAATTCATGGATTATAAAGAAAATAAGTTATGTGGGGCTGATAAGGGAGAGTTGCATATTAATTGTTCTGTAGACTATCGATTCATTTAATAATAGTTTAATAGTAAATTTAATATTAAGCATTTTTTATTAAACTTCTTAAAAAATTGATTTTAGAGAGAGGAAGGGGAGGGGAGGGAAGAGAGGGAGCACAAAATTAGTATGAGAGAAAAACATAGATCAGCTGTCTCTCGCATGTGCCCCAACTAGGAAACGAACCCCCGTCACCCTTTTGTGCATGGGATGATGCTTCAACCAACTGAGACACACCGCTTCAACTAACTAAGCCAGGCCAGCCAGGGCAGATGTTTGTTTGTTTGTTTTTTGTTTTTTTTAAATTAAAACATTTTATAGATAGCCATTTCCTAGAGAGAGAGAGAGAGAAAGGATACTCACAAGTGACCACCTTATTAGAAAAGAAGGAAAGAACCTATTATTTTTCTCTGTTTAGTGCTTTTTCAGTAATTGATACTGTCAAATGACAGAGGAATTTTACCTCTCTTCAAACACATTACTATTCTTTAATGCAATTTTTTTTTTCTTTTAGGTTAATCAGCCTAAATTTAATCAGAGACGTATCAGCAGTGCCAAGTTCTTAGGGGAACTTTATAATTACCGAATGGTGGAATCAGCTGTTATTTTTAGAACTCTTTATTCTTTTACTTCATTTGGTGTTAACCCTGATGGCTCTCCAAGTTCACTGGATCCTCCTGAGCACCTTTTCAGAATTAGACTAGTGTGCACTATTTTGGATACCTGTGGCCAGTACTTTGACAGAGGTTCCAGTAAACGAAAACTTGATTGCTTCCTTGTATATTTTCAGGTATATAAGCTGAAATATGCAGTTTGGCATCATTTAATACATTGCTTGTGTTACAAATATATTCAAGCAGAAACCTTGTAGCATTCATATATCATATATGTATATGTTTATAATTAGACTAAATTTGATTTATTCTTCCTGCAAAGATGCTTTAGAGATTTTAAAATTTTGATGAATTTTATTATAGAAACATTCCAGTTGCATTGTAACTTTTATGATTGATAATGATTGATCGTTGATTTGGAAATTATTTTGGTATACTTTATAAATTTGGTATAGTAATTTATGAGTTATATTTGGTATATCTTATGAGTTAAATTACTTGTGATTTTTAAAAATTTTTTTTAAAATCCTCACCCAGGAGGGAGGGAGGAGAGAGAGAGAGAGAGAGAGGGACAGAGTAACACCAATGTGAGAAAGACACATCAATTCGTTGTCTCCTGCATGACCCTGACCAGGGCATGGGATCTAACTGCAACCGAGGTACGTGCCCTTGACCAGAATCGAACCCATGACTCTTTGGTCCATAGACTGATGCTCTAACCACTGAACCAAATTGGCCAGGGCTACTTGTGATTTTTTTTTTAATATTTTTTTCTTTATTGGTTTTAGAGAGAGAGGAAGGAAAAGGCAGAGAGAGAGAGAGAGAAACAGCGATGAAAGAGAACATCGATTGGCCGCCCCCTGCATCCCCCCACTGGGGACTGGGCTCACAACCTGGGCATGTACCCTGACTGGGAATCAAAGTGGTGACCTCTTGGTACACGGATCAGCGTTCAACCAGTGAGCCACACTGGCCTGGCTACTTGTGACTTTTGTATATATTTTTTTCTCACTCATCTGTGTTTTGGTTTTATATCTAAAATTTTTGTTCTTAAATTATCTTTTTTTTTTTTTTTTTAATCCTCACCTGAGGATTTATTTACTTTTTTCCATTTATCTTTAGGGAGGAAGGGAGGGAAGGAGAGAGAGATAGAAGGAGAGAGAGAGAAACAACAACGTTAGAGGGACACATCAACTGGTTGCCTCCTGCACGACCCTGACCAGGGCCAGGGGTGAACCAAAACCGAGGTACATGCCCTTGACCGGAATTGAACCCGCGACTCTGGTCCCCAGACTGATGCTCCAACTGCTGAGCCAAACTGGCCAGGGTCTAACTGTCATTCGGGAAAATATGTTGTCTTTAATAAAGGAAGACATATTTGTTCATTTATTGGTAAACTCTTTGGTTGTGCTTTCTGTATCTTAATTTTAGTTAATTATGTAGACTTATGAGTTAGAGTAAGTATAGTATAAATTAAATTCAGATACAAGTACAAAGTCGTTTCTACAACTCCTATGAAGTAGGTATTCTAAAAGTTAACTTTGTAGGTTGGTTGTTTAAAACCCTATCGCTATTTCCCATAAAATGTAGTGTTATAAGGACTGATTAGGGTGACCAATTCACTATTGAATTGTCCAGACATTACTGAAATAAAGTATTAGTAGTATCAATCAAGTCTATGTAATCACTATTGTTAGTATTGTTTTCATTCATCCATTGATGAAGAAAATACATTTAAAACCACAACTGGAGGTATAAAAAATACATCCACATAATGGCTGGTGTTAAAGGGGGGGTTAATACTTTTTGGGAAAAGCAGTTTGTTAACTTTCTCCTACTATGGGAGGTTGCACATTTGAGAATCAGATTCCCTGTTGTCTCTAAGGATTGTCTTGGGTTGGAGACTGCCTGTGTTGAAAACCAGTTTTGCTGCAAAGTGTTAGCTGTAATTATCAGCATTCAAAGTAGAATCTCTTTCAGAAGAAAATCATATTTGCATTCATTCTGACAACCCAGGTAGAGGGAAAAGAGCTACCTCAAAATATCCAAGAGCAGAAAGAGACAAAAGCATTTACCACATTGATTAACAGGGAGAAATGTGCAGAAGGGATACACCTGGGGTAATGGGAGTAAAGAAGTGAGGCCTGGAAATGAGGTCAGTGTGTTCTGCCTAGAATATAGAGTTAACAATTGCATCTTAGAAGTCCAGGAAGAAAAGATCATCCATAGCAGTGCTTCTAAACTTTTTTTTTTTTTTATCCTCACCCGAGGATATTTTTCCATTTTTTGTACAGATAGAATGGGAGGGAGAGAGAGGAAGGGAGAGGGAGTGAGGAACATCGACGTGAAGGGACACATCGAGTGGCTGCCACCCGCACGACCAACCAGGGCCGGGGACAATCTGCAACCGAAGTACGTGCCCTTAGCGGGAACTGAACCCGGGTCTCTCGGTACCGCAGGCCGACGCTCTAACCGCTGAGCCAAACCGGCCAGGGCAGTGCTTCTAAACTTTAATGTACATACACATTACCTGGGGATACTGGCAAAATGCAGATGGTCTAGGTTGGGGGCCTGATATTCTGCATTTCTAACAAGCTCCCAGTTGAGGTCCACACTTTTGAGTGGCAAGGACCAGGAACAAACAGGAAGAAGAGTGAAGCACCCAGAGGAATGCCTCTTTATATACAAGTAAATTCTTGGGTTGTGCTCTTTAGTTAATGTTAACTTATCAATATAAAACAGAATGAGGGCCTGGATAGAAGAGAGGGAAAATATCTAAACAGCGCCATATACACAGTAGGTGTTCAATAAATGATTGTTGACTAATGGTTTTTATGTTAAAAAACCCACATATTCAGATACTTTAATTGACCTTTAAAAAAATCAGAGCAGATATCATTAGGGGAAATAAAGAACATTTATCAAAACTATGGCTTTGAATCTGGTTGTTTTGTAAAATTTAACATTTAAACCCTGTTTGGGAATGAGGTTTCTGACTTGTTTCATTATCTGAAAATTCATTTGGTATTTTATTCACAATTTTTTTCTTGCCTTTAAAAGATTATGAGAGTTATAAAACATTTAGATTCAAATGGCTTAGAAACTGTATACATGGAGGGAAATAATTGGAATTAGGGTCATTGCTGTCAATTATTAATAAAAATGGTAGGTGTCTTGTACAACTTTTTAGCTTAGTTGTTAAAACTAGGTGACATCACATTACAGATTATTATTTTAAAATATTTTTGTTATTAACATTTTATAGCTAAATTTATTTTTTATTTGTTATCAGCGTTATGTTTGGTGGAAGAAAAGTTTGGAGGTTTGGACAAAAGATCATCCATTTCCTATTGACATAGATTACATGATCAGTGACACACTAGAACTGCTAAGACCAAAGATCAAACTCTGTAATTCTCTGGAAGAATCCATCAGGCAGGTACACGACTTGGAACAAGAATTCTTAATAAAACTAGGTAAGCAATTGATTACACAGAGAAAATGAAGGTGATATTTGGCAGATTGTTTTTAGAATTTGCTTTATAATGTTATCAGCGTTTACTTTTGTATAATTTCCATTTTGATATTGAGTGTGACATAGTATTATTAGGTAAGACGTGGGTGACATATTTTTTTATTTCATTAAATAGTCCCAAATTGGAGGCAAATAGTTATATAAGAGTTGAAGCCAATGATAGCGATGAATAAACACAATCCTATTGGCCTCTTAATTTTAGAATTTTTGGATTCCAATATAAAATCTACTTTTAATTAGACCACCTCTTATAATACAGTATATAATTGTAACAAGCATTATTTCCTAAGACAGTATAGACTAGAAACTATAGTAGGGGAATACCTGTTAGAAATTTGGAACTGGACTACAGAATTTCAGACCTTACTCACTGGGAGAGTTATCTCTATTTCTAAGGACTAGAGAAAATGTGAGAAATGTGCTATCGAATTGGTCTGCTTACTTTCTCAGTGTTCTGAGATTATTGTGGAAGAATAGTTAGTTCTTGAATAGCTCCCACAAGGGACTGTAGGATCTGACTAACTTTGTCAGTGGAAATAATTGGAACCACATGCAACATTACTAATCTGATTTACTTGCAGATAGTTGTTAGCATGTTTCATTTTAGTCATTTCAAAGTGACATGTTTTCAGGCTGTTAAGCTAATATTTTATTTCCTGCTAGTACTTGGGACCTAGCAGGAAATAAATTAGGAGATTCTTACCATCACCAGTTACATTAATTGTATAAATTTACTATATTGCATATCTGAAGAACCACTTTTCATGGTGAAAGCATTTATGACTTATTTTTCCTATTATGTCCAATATATTAGTAGGATTTTTTTTCTCCAAAGGTAAATCCTCTTTTGAAGAATATGATTGCTGTTATCTATTTGAACATTAATTTTAAAGGTGCTTTGACTATGCAGCTGTTAACTTTGTTACTACTCAACCCTTAAAGGCATATGTGATTATCTACTTATTTATTTCATTTACTTTTGTTGTTGTTGTTAATCCTCACCCAGGGATCTTTTTCCATTGATTTTTAGGTAGAGAGGGAGGGACGGAGGAGAGAGGGAAATAGAGAGAGAGAAACAGAAACATTGATGTGAAAGAGACACATCGATCGGATGCCTCCCACATGACCTGGATCGGGGCCGGGGCCGGGGATCTAACCTGGCAACCCAGGTACATGCCCTCGACTGGGAATCGAACCCAAGACCCTTCAGTTCACAGGCTGACACTCTTAACTACTGAGCCGAACCAGCCAGGGCTCATTTACTTTTTATTCTTTGAAATAGTTGAGTTTTAGCCTTGTTTCTCACAGACCTTTATGAATGATGACCTGTATAGTGGGCATGAGGGAATACTAGTCTGACAACCAGTTTGGTAGCAGTAAAAAGAACATTGTGCTTTATTCTTTATAGACTGAAGGGTTAAATTAAAGGACTTCAGGCTCTCTTGAGGAGTGTGTCCTTGTTAGAATATGGGAAGGGAAAAGTAAATCACTGTTTGCAAATGCAACTCTAAAGATGGTGGCAACTGGAATTATTTTGCTACAAAGTTGTCCCATTTTTATCCCGTTTTAGAGTCTGAATATCAGGAAGAAGAGCTGTGTAAATAAATCTATGTTAAATCTATTTCCTTTGGTTAAACCCATAAGATAATAAATATAGTATCAAGAGCCTTTGGTAGTTTTTTATGTTCAAGCAGTTAAGAAATTCATTATCTCAGTTTTATAGCAACTCAGTTCTAGCATAATAGTTAATGCAATAACACTAAAATTTCCTTTATTATGTTTAACATCAGTTTTAAATCACTTTTAATATTATTAAAAGTAATAAATACTCATGGCAGAAATTTTGAAAAATACCAAGACAAAAATCACTGATATTCCATACTTAAGGATGTTAACATTTTGATACATTTTCTTCTTTTCTTTACATTTTCACGTTTAGTTTTACAAGTGGATATTCCCCTTATAATGGATTTTTCACATAATTATGAAATTTCTTCCTTACATAAAGTATTTTTCTAAATCTTTTTTATTTTATATATTTTTATTTTTTTATCCTCACCTGAGGACATTTTTTGCATTTATCTTCAGATAGAGCGGGAGGGAGAGGGGGGAAGAGAGAGAGAGAAACATTGACATGAGACTCTCTGGTCCACGGGCCAATGCTCTAACTGCTGAGCCAAACCAGCCAGGGCTCTAAATCTCTATTTAAAAAAAAAAAAAAACAGCCCTGGCCGGTTTGGCTCAGTGGTTGGAGCATCGGGCTGCGGTTCCTGCTAAGGACGTGTACCTAGGTTGCAGTTTGTCCCCGGCCCTAGTTGGTCATGTGGGTGACAGCCACTTGATGTGTCCCTTTCATGTCGATGTCTCTCTCTCTCTCTCTCCTCCTCCTCCTCCTCCTCCTCCTCCTCCTCCCTCTTACTCTATCTGAACAAAAAATGGAAAAATGTCCTTGGGTGAGGATAAAAAACAAAAGAAACAAAAACCCCCAAACTGGCTATATTTCTTTGTATAAATGTGCCATAGTATATTTTAGTTTTGTTGTTTGACACTTAGATTATTTCCAATTTTGCATCATTCTAAATAACATTTGAGTTATTTTCATATGCATCTTGTTTTTTTTTAGTATAGACAGAATTATTCGCAAGGGCATTTTCTTTAAAGTTAAGAACAAGCCCTGGCCAGTTTGGCTCAGCGTTTAGAGCATCGGCCTGCGGTCCGGAGAGACCCGGGTTCGGTTCCTGCTAAGGGTACTTCGGTTGCAGTTTGTCCCCGGCCCTGGTTGGTCGTGCGGGTGGCAGCCACTCGATGTGTCCCTTCACATCGATGTTTCTCTCTCTCTCTCCCTTCCTCTCTCTCCCTCCCACTCTATCTGTACAAAAAATGGAAAAATATCCTCGGGTGAGGATAAAAAAAAAATAATAATAAAGTTAAGAACAAAATAAGGTGGTAATAAGCAATATTATTTAATCCTGGTTTGGAATTCGAACTAGTATTGTAATAAAAGGAACAAAAAAGGAGGAAATAAAAGTGAAAAAAGAAAAGAAGTCATAAGAATAAATTACATTATAAATTTAAAAAGTGTGTTTCATAAATTAAATTAGAAATAAAATCAGTAGGATGGAATAAAAGGGCCAGAAGTTGCCCAGTTAAATATAAAACATTTTTGTTTATGGTGAACTAGGAATGTTAAAGATAGGATTATGGCAACAGGTGAACATTTGGAAGGAAAATTGACGAGAGCGCCACCATTTATATCTTCAAACTCTAGGTGGATTAAAGAATTACGTATTTACTTTTTAAAGTTAAAGATAGATCTGATTATCAAATATTTACAGAGGTGTTAATTTTCCCAAATTTTAAAATGATAGAGGAAAGCACACATAGACAGATTTGGGTGTTTACACTTATACAATACAAAAATGAATGTGAAAAAAGTTTTCTTGTCAGGTTATTAGCACTTACATAAAGAACACAGGCAACTTGATAATAGAATAGAACACCCCAATAGAAGATTGAACGTGAAATAATCAAATAAAGAAGGGCAGGTTAAATGATCAAGCCAACGCTTCTCTTTCGGACATGTTAAGTATATGGAGGAAATGCTCAGCATGTTTAGTGGACAGAGAAATAGAAATTAAAACACAATCTGAAAGGAAGTATTACAATTATTACCATCTCTGTCATGAGCAGGAAAACTGAGTCACTAAGCAGTTCAAATTTAAGAGAACAATATTTGATTTCTGTCCCCAAGTACAATTAATTCTGAAACACACATTTACATATTTTACTGTCTAGAGTTTGCATTTTGTCATCTCCGTTTTTTTATATATATACATTTTTATTTGCATTGTTTATTTTAGATTGCAGTGACTTAGAGGTCAGCAACTGGATAGTTACATAGTTTAACAAATGCAAAATATAATTGTTATAAATTTTTTTTGAACCTATAATTTGTGATGCAAATGCAAACATGTTAGAAATAGTATGTGTTTTCCTTGGAAATTAGAAGTATGGCTATCAAAACAAAGCTACTTATACAATATAGTTCTTCTCATGACACATGTTTTAAGTGGATATAACAGATTTGTGATGGTGTTTCCTGCCATGTGAGTTTATCACCACTGTGATATTTTTACTGAGAATGCTTAGATTTATACAATCCTGACTTCCAATTTTTTGTCTTTGATAACTTAAATAACAATCCAGTATTTTACTTCTTCAAGCCCCTATAAACAAATAAAATTTACATATATAAATTCTATTTGTATCTATGAAAACTAATAAGTAATAGGTAGAAAATATTTGTTAATGGAATTTAAATCTGAGACACAAATTTTTATTTCTCAGGTTTATTCTCCATTTAAAATAAGTCTTGCTGAGCTTCATCCATCGACTCAATTTTTTTTAGATTTTTCAAACTTGAATGGACCTACTTTAATCACTCTATAGCTCCATATTTTAGTCAGTTTTTAATTAATTGCTTAGACTTAGGACACGAGTAATTTTTACTTTTACTGATTGGGTTATTCAAACTCTCTGGGCTTCAGTATTCCTCATAAAATGGAAGGGTTAAATCACATCATTAGTAAAGTTTTTTCCACACTAATTGCCCAAGATTCTGTGAGTAAACAACTATTTACTAAACACCTACTGTGTATTTATCGATTATATGGCCTCTGATAAGTTTTGAATATATGTATAAAACAAGTTCTTTGTTCTTAAGAGTCTTCTAATCTAATGTAACTTTTATGAAGTCATTTAAAAAATATTACATGGTATGTATATATCCTTAAATGTAAAGTGCTGTGATAAACTCTCCGAATGCTTTAGAAGCAAATAGGGAGAAAAGTAATGGATTTTATATTGAGAAGAGTATTGGATGGGGAAGATCACAAGATAGGATGCTTTAAAGACAGAAGAGTCTGATCTCACTACAGCAGAAGGCTTGGGAGAAAACATGGGAAAGAGTCAGAGCAGATGAGGCCATATTATGTGCCTCTTGAAAGTAGAGAGAATAGTTTGGGATTCAAGTGATAAGAAGAATTGAGTAGGCAGTGAAATGTGGATGAACATGGGGAGGTGGAAGCAAATCCAAGCCAGGGAGTTCACATAGGAGAAGGCTGTTACTGAAGTTACAGCTGCTAGGTGTGTCACCATATTGCTTTGCTTTTCTTCAGTCTTAATTTGCAGACATTCAAATTGATAGCCAAATGTGATTTCTCCATTAATGTGACATAATTTTATATCTTGGAGTTTTTAGAGATTCTTGAAATATTTGATAAACAAGTGGAACTGAGGTGGCATCTTATGTGCTGCTACATTTTGCCTTTGTTTTTTGAGACTGAAATAAACAGTTTGAAGCTCTAAGAAAAGGAAAAATGTTATATATATATATATATTTCTTTTTTCTCTAGTGAATAAGAAATGTATCAGTTGAAATGAAGTTCTGTTTAATTTTTTTAATGTTTATCAAATTAATTTAAAATTTTGTTCTTATTTTACTGTTGTTGTGAGAAAATGGCTGTTGAATTTTCTTAACACATACTTTTAAATGAAATAGTATAATATTGGAAACTTGTCTTTATCTTTTTAAAATGTATTTTTCTTCTTTACCATCATTTCAAGGCCTAGTAAATGACAAAGATTCAAAAGATTCTATGACAGAAGGAGAAAATCTTGAAGAGGATGAAGAAGAAGAAGAAGGAGGAGCTGAAACAGAAGAACAATCTGGAAATGAAAGTGAAGTAAATGAACCAGAAGAAGAGGTGATGACTTTTATTTATAGCAAATAGGTACATTTGTACAAGAGTATTTTGATTATATAAGCCACGATTTTCTTTATAAAATAAAATATACCCCTCAGTTTTATTATAGTAAATGTTTGTTGTAAAATCTTTGGATTAATTAAGGGTTTTAAAAATGGTAAATACTGATCATAGGATTGTTTTTATTATTAAGACTGGTTTTTTTTACGGCAATTTTAGGTTTATAGTAAAATTGAAGGGTAGGTACAGAGATTTCCTGCGTTCCCCATATTGTATCCCAGACATGCACAGCCTCCTCCATTATCAGTCTCCTTCACTGTAGTGGTACATTTGTACATTGATGAACCTACATTGACACATCGTCATCACCCAAAGTCCATAGTTCACATTAGGTTCATTATATAGTCTGTGGACATGTATAATAACATGTATCCATTATTCTGGTTAGTATTTTTATTTAATAAGCAATTTGAAGAAAAAAATTGATCTTCTTTGTATCTTAATCTCACTTTTGAATATGAACTTATAACCTGTGGGTTTTATGAAAACAAAATTGCTAACTAGATATTAATGATCTTTGCTTTATTTTTCTCAGATATAATGATATATGAAATCTGAGATTTGCTTCATGATCTGGAGGTAGACTGGGGAATAAGTTAGGAGTTTAGAAAAAAACTATAAACTGACCATGAGCTAATAGTTGTTCATTTGTGAAATGAGTAACTAAAGGTTCATTAAGCTATATTGTCTCTCTATATATTTAAATTAGAAAGTAAAAAAATGAAAAAGGATGAATAAGAATAACAATAAAATAATAATGAAAATAAAATTTAAACCACGGAATTAGCACTTTTTCATTTGTTTTAGTATAAGCATAAGTTTATAATTATTAAGGTTAATATTTTTTTTCTTTTTGGTCCTTGGATGCTTAAAGCATTTAGGAGAGTGTAATAATTTGAAGTGTTATTTTAATTTTTCTGAGCCTTAGTTTTTTCATATATAAAAATGGGAACGGTAAGGCTTATCTTTCCTTCTTCAGAACTGGATAAAACAAAAACAAAATGAAGTATGTTGAGAGCACCTTCCAAACTGAGATGCTTTTATACAATGTAGTGCTTTATAAAATTGAGTCACTGCTTTCAACTGGTAATGATGCTAAAATTGAACTGTCGCTTTGGATGGATGTTAAAAAACAATTATGACAAATTCTTACTTAGGGAGGAGAAAAATACAAAAGGTTCAGGAAACTCATTCCTTGTGGAATTCAAGGAAGAGATTTTACAAAGGATCTTTGTATTATTAGATCAGTGGAAGATAGTGAAATGGGGTTTTAGCTACTGGTATGTAGTAATTGTTGCCAGTTGACTTTACCCTACCATTGAGAATAATAAACAATTGTACAGACATTTCCAAATCTTTATAAGGCATGTAAAATGTAATAACCGTTTTCAAAATGTTTTAATCTTCTAATGTTAAATAATTTCAGGAGGGTTCTGATAATGATGAGGATGAAGGAGAAGAAGAAGAGGAAGAGAATACAGATTATCTTACAGATTCAAATAAGGAGAATGAAACTGATGAAGAAAATACTGTACGTATGGCTGAAAATTTGCTTCTTGAAATTGTGCAACATTTTCATGGAATTTCAGTTTTAGCCACCAAAGTTTTATTTCTTGTGATTATTGAAAACTATTTCTTTAGAAATTTATTTTCAATTTGTTTTCCTATATACTTTTCTTCAACAAGTTTTTTTAATATTTAATAATGTTATGTGTTTTACTCCTTCAGTATGTTGAACAAGTTATTAATACAAAAGGCTCTGCCATACAGAACATTAGTATTAAAATTTCTAATCTGATTTCTTATTTGTATTTGGTTTTAATAAGGAGGTAATGATCAAAGGAGGTGGACTTAAGCATGTACCTTGTGTAGAAGATGAGGACTTCATTCAAGCTCTGGATAAAATGATGCTAGAAAATCTTCAGGTATGAAATGTTGCTGTAGTCCAAAATATCTTCTCAACACAAAACATTGTACCACATTCAATTCTGGTTAGTAGGAGGGTCTCTATTATCTAAACATCTGCTTCTGTGGCATTTTCCTAATTTATACAGTTTGCAGCTGCCAGTGCTGGCATTTCATGTCCTGATTTGCACCCTTTTTTGGTATCGAGTGAGGGGAACTGTAGTAAACACAAGACTTGGAATAGGGTGATTGTACCAACTTCTGCCTTTTCTTTCTGAATCACCTCTAAGACCCTTTACTTGCAGTTTATTTAGGAGTCCTACTTTGTAGAAGATAAATATTTGGGGAAATTTAATGTAAATTCCTAAGTTTGATTTATAATTTGAATAACATATATAAATATTTAGAGGAATATTAGTTATTTGATGTTTAAAGAAATGTTGGGCCCTGCCGGTGTGTCTCAGTAGATGGAGCATCGTCCCATGCCCCAAGTCACCAGTTCAGTTACTGGTCAGGGCACATGCCCAGGTTGTGGGCTTGAACCCCCCAGTACAGAGGCGTGCAGGAGGCATCTGATCAATGTTTCTCTCTCATTGATGTTTCTGTCTCCTTCTCCCTTACTCTCGAAAAAGTCAGTAAAAAAAGAAATGTTAGCTTTTTAATATATTCATAACATTAATACACTGGATTTTATAAAAAGCTCCATCAGCCCAGTAATTTACAGTAATTGTGTTTTTTTGTAGTTAGAGGTAAAATCTCATAGACTGTTTACTTTAGCCCTATACATAGTAGCTGTTATTAAACACTTTGCTGACTTGAAAAGAGTGCTTTTGTTGGAGTGATGGGATGAAAGCTACTTGGGGTGGGTTCAATGGAAAATGAGAAGGGAGGAGATGAAAATGCCAGGTAACAGATATAATTACCTCTTAAGGAGTTTAATTAGAAAGGGAAGAGAAATGGGGAGGCTTTATAAAGCAACTTTTCTTACGTTACATTAGTCAGAAGCCTCATAGTCATTCATTTGTCTAGCAAGTATTTATTGAGCACTTACTGTGTGCCTAACACTGTGCACCATCAGATTTAATATAAAATAGTAAGTTGAAACCGACCTCCTTTCTACTCAGAGTATGTAGTTTTATGGTGAAGGTAGATATTTAGCAACTAAACAAATACATACTTTCAAATTGTGATCAATGCTCGAGAACTAAAAGAACAATGCTTGGTAGAGTTTAAGGGAAAGGGCATTCTTAAGATAATCAGGGAAGGCATCTCTGAGATCATGACTTTAAGAAAAGACAGGTAAAATTGAGTCATCTAGGTGAAATATGGGAACGATTTGTCAAAGTTCCTGAGATAAAAAATAACTTGCAGTGTTTGTAAAACTAAAAGAAGGCCAGTATTAATAGAATATAGTCTATCTGTGGAAGGGTGGCACAGCATGAGAATGGATAATTGGATGGGATACCTTTGGAGTGGCCTGGTTCTATATGGAGGTGGTTCAGTCCGGGACAAACTAAAAGGAGGGAGACTGGATAGAAGGGTATTGTTATAACCCCAAGTGAGATATGATGTTCGTCTGTCTTGATAGTGCCAGGGCACCTGGAGGGAAGTCTGGATTTGAAAGCTGTTTAGGTGGTAGAATGGACTGGATTTATTTTGTGCTTGATTGGATAATGGTATGGGGGATGAGGAGTCAAGGACAACACAGTTTTTTAGCGTGGGCCACTGGCTAGTCTCTCTAACAGGAAACAAGGGCAAGGTGAGCAGGCGTTCCACTTGGCCATGATAAGTTTGAGAAGTCTGTGTGGAAATGTCTGGAGATCAGAAGAGAAACATAAATGGAATGGTTGTTAGAGCATATTTAAAGCCATGACAATGATTGAATCACTCAGGTGTGAAGTGTGGAGAGAAGAGAGAAGATTCAGAGTTAAGCCCTCAGGAACCCCAATTGTGTAATGTATAGATAAGTTACAAATCACGATTTGTCTAACATGATCCTTTTCAAATTTTAAGTAAAACGTTTTTATAATCTTTAAAATCTTGTGAACCTGGGATAACTTCAGGCAAAGTGTAACAAATTGGAAATTAGAAATAAAAAATAAAACCTTACACCTTTATTAACATTTTGCTTGATTTGCAAGTCTCTTGAAAATATGGAACCCATATTAAAAGACTATTTAAATTGCAGTGAAGTTGCTCTGACCAGTTTGGCTCAGCAGTTAGAGCGTTGGCCCTTGGACCAAAAAGTCTTAGGTTTGATTCCGGTCAAGGTCACATACCTCGATTGTGGTTCAGTCCCCAGCCCTGGTCGGGGTCGTGTGGGAGGCAACCAGTTGATGTGTCTCTCTCACATCAATGTTTCTCTCTCTCTCTCTCTCTCTCTCTCTTTTTCTTTCTCCCTCCCTCCCACTCTATCTGAAAATAAATGGAAAAATGTGTCCTAGGGTGAGGATTACAAATATATATATATATATCTCAAATTAAACATTTAGGAAAAAAATAATAAATTGCAGTAAAGCCATTTAAAAACCTTCATGGCCTTTCGGCTTAGCTTTGAAGAATCATATTTAGTTTTTTCCTTATTTGTGTTCCATTCATCAGACATTGAGATTTATTTGCAGTTCCTTAAATGCACTGCGCTGTTTCATATCCTTACATTTGTATCTGTTCTTCCTCTTCCATATCCCATCTACTCGGAAAAAGTTGTATGAAGTCTCTAATGTTCTCAAATGTCCCATTTTTATTCAGCTTTTCTCAGCACTTATTCATTCCCAACCAGGCAACTCTATCTCTAACATAGTTTTTATAACTTGGATGAATCATATTTAATTAATCTATTTCTCTCTTGATTAATAACTTTATGAGTTCTTTGAGAGTAGAAACTTTTTTTTGGAATGCTAATACCTCCAAGCCTAACATAGTAAGTCTTCAGTGAAGGTTTGTTTAAATAAATTGGTTTGATAAATCTAGTGTAAATGTTAAAAATATTGATATTAACAAACAGAAGTTAGTCTGAACATTAATAGATTCCATTTATTTGTAAATATTAATTGAGTACTCACTGTGTGTAAAGCATTGCTATAGAACACTAGGGAAAAGGGCTTATTTACAGTGATGAAACCCACCAGTCTTGGGGGGTATTCTCACAAATAAACAGGCAGTTATGACATGAAAATTATGAAGGAAGATGTATGCTGTGATTATGAATGAAAGGACACAGTATATTCGAAGAACGGGAATTTTTTTTCTTTATTGATTTTAGAGAGAGAGGAAGGGAGAGGGAGAGAGATAGAAACATAAATGAGAGAGAACATCGATTGGCCGCCTCCTGCATGCCCCCCACAGGGGATTTGGCCCACAACCTGGGCATGTGCCCTGACCAGGAATCGAACTGGTGACCTTTTGGTGCATGGGTCGATGCTCGGCCACTGAGCCACACTAGCAGGGTGGAATAGGGAAGTTTAATAGAACCAACAACATTGTGTGTTTGGGCTTAGAGGGGCTAGAGTGATAATCAAGAGCCAAGTAACAGTTCTTCCAAGCCAGGTGTAAGGGTTTGGGGGCCAAGGAAGACAATGGATTCATTCATCTGCATCTCACAAAGATTAATCAGACTCTAATGATTATGTCTTGAGAAATATAACACTGAATGAATTGTTTACAATTTATATTTACATATATCTGTGTACTTTGGAGTATTAATATTTTTTCATTTCTGTCTTCAAGCAACGAAGTGGCGAATCTGTTAAAGTGCACCAACTTGATGTTGCTATTCCCTTGCATCTCAAAAGTCAGCTGAGGAAAGGGCCCCCACTTGGTGGTGGGGAAGGAGAGACAGAGTCCACAGACACAATGCCATTTGTCATGTTAACAAGAAAAGGCAATAAACAGCAGGTAAGAAACTGCCCACTGTGTATTCACAATTGATAGTTATCAATTGTAAGTAGTAACTGTTTTTTTTAGGTTCTAAATTCTTTTTTTGCCTACAAGAGGAAAAGAGTTGGAAACATTGAAAGTGTTCAGCGGTAGAAATAGTTTTATCTAGTATATATATATAGAAGACTCATCTGACTTGTACCGAATGGTAATTTTGAATGGCAAAGACATTTATTTCAGTAGGAAGATTTCCTAAGTATGCTCATAGAGGGAAAGGAAAAAAGGGTGATGACAGATACATCTCAAGAAGATGCTCATACCCTGGCCAATTAGCTCAGTTGGTTAAGAGCATCATCCCAATTCACCAAGGTTCCAGTTCAATCCCTGGTGAGAGCACATACAAGAATCAACCAATGACTGCATAAATAAGTGTTAACAACAAAGTGATGTCTTTCTTTCTCTCTCCTACCCTTCCTTTACCTCTCTAAAAAAAAAAAAAATCAAATATTGATCATGAAAAAAAAGGAAAATGCTCAGTTGTCAAGGTTTTTCTTGAAAGTCATTGTTTTTTGACCCTGATCCTTCTCCATTCTCCTTAGACTGCTTCCCTCTTCTTTCCTGTACTTCACAGATGGCCCTCAGAATCATTTTCCTGACTACTAAGCTGTTACTTCAGGGATTCAAACATTGACAGCTCACGTCCTGCTGAGGGAGATAGACAAACATCATATACTTGCATATAGTGAAAGTGCTATGAAGAAAATAAAGCCCAACTCTCAGACACAACTGTAGGATATATCATGTATTACCAATTCTGTAAGAACATTTTTGAAATCAAGCTGCTGCTTAGAGTTGATAGAATCTTATGATACTTGACAGCATTTTCCTGTTTTAGTGGTATGTAAAATAATGGTGCATCTTATAATGGAATCTTAGGTTCTGTGAAATAGGGTCACTACTACAGTTTCTCATAGATATTTATTGTTTACTTGCTACACACCATGCACTATATTCTACGTGCAGGAGCATACAGCAGGCAAAGTCCCTCCTCTCTTGGGAGATTTCATTCTAGTGTTGGGAGGCAGATAGCAAAATACATATGGTCAGGTTGGGAAAATGCCATGAAGGAAAATAAAGCAAAATAAGAAGGTAGAAAGCGACTGTGGTAGGGAAGAGGCCATGAGAGGAAGATTGCTGTTTTAGAAGGGAAGACCTCTAATGAGGAGTCACCTCTGGTGGAAGGGATATTTTGTTTCCTCTCTACCAGTGCAACCTCAAAGAGATGATTGCCTAAATTTTATCTCTGCTTTTGTCATATAATTTCTTGTTTACACAAAGGATCAAAGTTGTACAGTATGCCATTATTTTACTGTAGTGCAAGTAAATCTTGAGGTACAAAAACTGTATGCTAATTAGAATGTGGAATGAATGACTGGAAAGAATTTATATCGTGACTCATTTTAATAGTTAACTTTGACTTAGGTTCAGAGCCCTACTATCACTTTTTCAGACACTGTCATCATAATTCCTTTCCAGTCATTAGGCCTTTCTTCATTCTCGGGTTATGGTGCTTTAAGGAAAGTTTCACCCTGTCCCACCCTCAGGTCAAGGTCTCATTTCCCCACTCCCCTATCCTCTACTCATTCCCTGGAAAAATTAGGACTTCTTTTGAACTTTGCAAAACTGCTGTCCTCAGTGTACATGGAACCGCTAGTTCACTAGTTACTTGGGACTAAGTTCTCTAAGCAAGACTTTTCTATTTCTATCATCACATTTTAGGTCTGCTTCATTTTATTTTTCTTTAAAAGCTTTCAGTACTCAACACCAGATTTTAGGGGCAGCAAAAAAAGGTGCCTTTTTTTTTCTTTCTTTTTTCCATCACCATTGGTCCCCTTATACACTCTTCCATCTCCACTCTGTCACCACCACCACACTGTTGTTCGTGTCCATGAATTTTTTTTTCCTTTATTGCTCAGTCCCTTTACAACTCCCGCTCCAAAACTGTCGGCCTGCTCTCTATCTATGAGCCTGTCAGTTTGTTCATTATAGTCCACATATGAGTGAAATCATATGGTGCTTGACCTTCTCTGACTGGTTCATTTCATTCAGCATAGTGTTCTCCAGGTCCATCCATGCTGTTGCAAATGGTGAAATTTTCTTCCTTTTTATGGTTGAGTAGTATTCCATTGTATAAATGTACTATAGCTATTAAAAAGGTTTTTTTTTTTTCTTTCATTGTAAAGGCAGTACATGGCAACTTTAGTTAGCAATACCTTGGTCCCCATTCCCTTGCAGCTACTGAACATTTGTATTACATTGGCACACCTGTTAAACCTAGATTTTTCTTAGCTATAAGGGGGTTTAGGAATATAATTACACAAGAGTAAATAATAAGATTTTTCATTTGTCCCTCCCTTTTGTGAGGCATGCATGAAAACTCATACCTTTGTTAGTTGGTATACCCTATATGATCTTTACAGAATAAGTAGGCATAAATTAAGTCAAAACCTGCCTTAAAAACTTTTGAGCTTTAAAAAATAAATTTATTTCAGCAGTCCTAAATTCTAATTTGTATGGTTCAAAATAAGACAGTGTACTTATTTCTTAGAAGGAATATTTTTAGTTTAAAGTAGGTAGATTACATACTGTGTGTGTGTATATATATACATGTGTGTGTGTGTGGGTGTATAACTATATAACTTTATACAAAATTAATAAAATTTCTTACTTCTAAGTTTTAAGGAAATAGTGTTATTGGACTTCATTAAAAGACATCCACAAACATGAAGTGAGAGTTTAGAATACTTGGTTATTTAAGTAAATTTTCAACTCAAACTTTATTTGGAATTTTGGAAAATGTTCAATTTTAGGAACATTATTTGAAGACACATCACTGGTATTTTGTGGTCTGAAAAAGAAAATATATTTTTTTATGATTTTTATTTCTTTATTTGACTTTTGGGTGTTGGCCCTTTTGGTGTAACGGTTTTTCTAGAAATGTGAAATGTGTTGCATTTATAAAAATCTTTGGATCTTAACTTAAATGAAAGATCTCTTTGTGCACAAATTTGTACTCAGAAATAGCTTTCTGCTGTAGTCATTAGGAAAATAAAATTTTACACCAATGAAGTGAGTAGTTGAAAAGAAAGAAGGGTAATGCTATTGATAATTTATTTCTAGATTTAAATATTTGCGAATTAGGGTACTGAACTGAAATAAAATGTTTTGATTATTAAAATGTTTTCAGTTAATAAAATCATTATATAATGTTTTAAAGCTATATTGTTTTAAACAAATGCACAATATATTTATTATAGTTTAATACTTGTAAACAACCCTTTTATCAGTTAATATAAGGAATCATTTGTTTTACTTATCTTTGGACTAGAGTAATTGGTACTTATCTATCATAGTAATTTGAGATTATGTATGTGGTTTTTTTTCCCCCAAAATTTCAGCTACAGTTATGAAGTAGTTTTATTTATTTAAATCTATTTTTTATTGTTGACAGTATTACAGATTTCCCCCACTCTGTCCCCTCTGCTCCTGCCCCAGTCCAGGCCTTCAGCACACTATTGTCTGTGTCCATGGGCTATGCATATAAGTTCTTTGGTTAATCTGTTTGTGTCCCCACCAACCCCCTCTCCTCTGAGCTCTGTCAGCCTGTTCACATACATCCATGTCTCTGGACCTGCTTTATTTGTCAGTTTATTTTGTTCATTGAAGTAGCTTTAAAATACAGTGTAAATCACCTTTACCTATTATCATATTCTGGGAAATCTAGTTTAAGTGACTATACTTTTTTGCCATTTAATTTGCTATAAAGTAGTAGTACCTCTCTTTTAAAAGTATCTTAGCAGCTTTATGGTAAAGGCACCTGGTATGGGTGGCGTCAGGAAATGTGTCTCTTGTGCTCTGTATTTAGTACTGTCTTTTTTCTATTCTTTTAAAGCACATAACACTTGAGAACTTTTCCTTTTGTAAAACTTGTGTCAAGTATAAAATGTTTTTGTCTTGTATTTATAATTATTTCCCTTTAGAAAATACTTAACTTTGAGAAGAAATTATTAGTCTTAGAAATGAATAGAAAGCCTATATTTTTCACATTTTTTATCTGATCATTTCAAAATATTTTTTATAATATTTTATACTATTTCATTAATATGATTAGTACCATCATCATTAGGCTTGACATTACTAATTTATGAAGGAAATTTTAAATTGCTATTAGGAACATAAGGGGAAAAAATGGCCACCCTGTTTTCTTTCTGAGGTTGTTAATGTGACAGATAAAAGCATCTTAGAATTGCAGATTGTGATTTCATGATAATCAAGAAATTATCTATCTACATTTCTTATTGGGCTGATTTTATTTTGTACAACGGTAATATGTCACTCACTCTGTGTTTGCATATATTTACCCTTACCATCTCCAATAAGTCATCTTATTTGATACTAGGAACAGAGAATGACTTAAAATTTAGCTTTCATTCTCAAAACCTAATAGATATTTTGTATTTTACTGAGTCAATACTCAACATTGCCTAGAATTTCTGCTTATAATAAAAATAATAAAGTAACTGTGATAACAATAACAATCAAAATGTGATTTTATACTAGACATTCTTTTATCTGTAATCATATTTTAAAATTAACAATTAATTAATGTAGCTCCATCTTTGGTGATTTATACTGACAAGTTAAATTTTACTTACCTATACCTCAGATATATTCACTAACCAGATTTCATAACTGTTCTATTAAAGGAAGATTGGGAAATTACTTCAAGTCCACATTCAGGAAATTGTTCTCGTAGTTGTGGTCTTTCTCTCTAGAATTTGATGTTCTCTCTAGTGTCATAGTTATTTGGTCCAGCTCTGTTTACAGTGTCTACTTTAATGGGGAATTTTTTCTACCAACAGTTTATAGCACCTTAATTGTAAAACTTGTGTTGCACTTAAATACAAGTGCAACAGAATGCTTTCCACATAAATAGTGCTGAAAATAAAGAATTTCATTATGGATTATTATAATACCTTACAATAACTCTACTGTTTAACAAGAGTAAATTTATTATGTTTTGTTCCACAAATTCATTTTGAGCTGAACTTTCTCATTAACTTACTTTTTATATGTCTTTCTGAAGTTTGAAAAATAAATTAGAAGGTTTATTACAGGGAATGATTGTTGTTTTATTTAACTTTGTTTCTGGTGTTTTTATGAGTCAAAATAAGAAACAGTTGGGGCAAGTCCTGTCACATATAGAACATTCTGCTATCACCACACAAACTTAAGGACAGGTGTATGGAAGTAGTTAAGGATTTCAGTTTCTGCTTATTGATTGTCTAGCTCATTTTGCTAAGAAAGTGATTTTTAAAAATTGACTTGTGATTTTATTTTGCTAGTAGTTTTATTTTCAGAATGTATAGGAAATAATGAGGGAGACTATTATTCTGAGCTTGAATACATTTAAATGCATTTACTAATAGTTAATATTTATGGAGTACCTACTATGTGCTAGGCACTATCTTGTACACTTTACATATTTTTTACATACTCATTTAATTCTCACAGAAACCCTTAAAGGTAATGAGAAAAAGAACGTTCTTAACTGATTGGCTAAATCATTCTAATAAATGATAGGGCTGAGTTATGAACCCAGTCTGTCTGACTACAGAAATCCATGTTCTTTACTTCTTTGCAGTACTGCTTGGCAAGTATGTATTTCATGAAAGAACTAATTGTAATGTGAAAACAAAAGGAAACTTGGAGAAGGGATAGAAAAAAGATAGTATAGAATTCATAATTGTGGAAGAAGGCAAAATTAATCATCATCAGGCCATATACACTAGAATTGAGAAATAAACAGCCTACAACCAGCAATTTTTAAAGGAGATGCAATTCAAGAAGATGAGGTGATTTCTTAAAAGACTTTATTCAGGGTCATGAGAAAAAGTAAGGGTAAATCCCACTGCTTGTGGAGCGGTTGTGGGAAAACAACCATTCCTTTTTCTTTTTATCAAGAAAAAAAATTTCAGCTTTGGCTGGTGAACTAAGTGGTTAGAGTGTCAGCCTGTGAACCAAAGAGTCCACAAGTTTGATTCCCGGTCAAGGGCACATGCCTGGGTTGCAGGTTTGTTCTCTGGCTCCAGTTGGGGTGTGTGTGTGTGCAGGAGGCAACCAGTTGATATGTCTCTCTAATATCCATGTTTGTCTCTCTCTCTTTTACTTCACTTTCTCTAAGAAAAATTAATGGAAAAAAATATCCTTAGATGAGGATTAACAAAAAAAGAAGAAGAAAGATTTCAATTTGAAGGCAAAAATTAAAGATTGAGTAAAATTAGATAGTGTCAAAAGAGATAATTTGTTTACTTTAAATGAGTCCCAGTTTCTAGGTATAAGCAAAGTATATCTTTAAGGACTGAAAGAACGTCTATACGTAATTGTAGAGCTGTGGTAATTAAACTTAGAAAAGTCTTACAGAACAGAATTATAGTCAAAGGGCTCATAGTAGGCAATTATTTCCTTTATAAAAGAGCAGGAAAAAATAAATTCTGAGACTTACACAATCCAGTAAACTTGCTGTCAACTTTTAGCATAATTCTAGGTTATATTTTAAAATACATAATTATGTTCATTAGGAAAAGAAAATTAAAACCGGCCCTGGCCGGTTTGGCTCAGCGGTTAGAGAGCATCGGCCCATAGACCATAGAATCCCAGGTTTGGTTCCCGCTAAGGGCACGTACCTCGATTGCAGTTTGTCCCCGGCCCCTGTTGGGGTCATGGGGGTGGCAACCACTTGATGTGTCTCTCTCTTCCTTCCTCTCTCCCTTCCACTCTATCTGACGATAAATGCAAAAGTGTCCTTGGGTAAGGACACACACAAAAAAAAAAGAAAAAAAAAAAAAGAAAATTAAAACCAAAATGAAAAATGTTACTGTATACTCACTAGAATGGCTGAAATGCCACGTGTTGACAAGGATGTGAAGGAACCAGAACCCTCAAACACTGCTAGTAGAATGTGAAATGGTGCAGCCACTTTGGAATACATTTCACAGTTTCTTGAAAAGTAAAACACACTAGGTATTCCCAGCATTTTTCATTTAGAAGAAATGAAGATGTGTCCACACAAACATTTGTACATGAATGTACAGCTGTATTTGCAATAACCCCAAACTAGAAACACCACATGCTATTAACAAGTAAGTAGATAAACAAATAGTAGAATCTTTATAGGAGGTAATACTACTCTACAATAAAAAGGTATAAACTATTGATACATGTGGCAACATGAATACATCTCAGAATCATGTGCAAAGTAAAAGAAGCTGGATAAAACAGAGTATGGGTTGTATAGTTTAATGTATATAAAATTTTAGAAAGTACAAACTTATCAATGGCAGAAAGAAGGTCAGCAGTTGGCTGGGGATAGGTAGAGGAAGAGATGGGTTATAAAGTAGGCAAGAGGAGCATTTGGAAGAGATAAGTATGCTCATTTCATGTGTATACATTTGTCAAAAGTCATCAAATTGTACATTTAAAATATGTGCAGTTAACTATATGTTAAGTAAACCTCACTAAAGTTTTTTAAAGATGGTTTGAGCTCATAATAGAGAGTGATGGTTGCAAAGAGTTCATTATTTCAAACTTAGTTCATTGGGGAGAAGGAATGAGGTCTATGCTGGTAGCTAAATGGACTTACCTTAAATATATTTTTGTTTTGATGTGTGAGATATTTAATTATCCATATTGTGATAGTGAAATGTAGTTAATTGGGTCTGTAGATAATTTCATATCCACACTTAATATTTTTCACTTCAGTTTATCTGGCCTTAGTGTTCTGGGTGTTAACATTTTAAGAGGAGCATTGACTATGTACATCATAAGAGAATAAATACCAAAAAAGGACATCTGAGGTAATACAAAGAATCAAATTGTTAAATCAGACTCAAATGAATTAGAGATCTTGCATAGTGTTAAGCTTTACTAATAAATTTAAGGATGCAGATATTCAAAAAGCATAGATTAAGCAGGGAGAAGTCTGGGATCCTGAGCGTGGCTCCCAAGTCCTTCCTTTCTGCATCAGACATGCCTTGGTTCAAAGTATTAGAGGAGGTCTTTTAAGTGAGGAGTGCAAATTATATACAGCGGAGAGAATTTAGGTTATGTAACATCTCCATTTATTACTCAGATAGTTATATAGCTTACTCAACCATTTCCAGGGAACTCATAAATTCATAGATTCTATCTTGTTTCATTTACCTTGCACAGTTCTAAACCAAGGACATCCTGCTAAAAACAAAAACATTCCATAGATAAGGACTCTCTCCCATAACAGATCTTGCAGTCAGTTCCTTAACTCTTCTTTCCAATATCACAGCTATTTTGAGAAATATGATGGTCTGTTAATACAGAATGTGGACTAGATTTGTTCTGTATGGTTCAGGAGGGCACGACTGGTTCCAGAGGATAGAAAAGAAAGGATGCAGATTACAGTTGGCTATATAAAGCCATTGTGACAATTACTTATATATTATAGGGTCTACAGGATGGAAATGCTCTCATTGCTAGGTTTGTGCTTCTAAATAGGGTGCAGAAAAGAAGAGCTTCTGCTTTTCATGGAGGTTGAACTTTTTTTTTTTTTTTCATTTTTTGTTCAGATAGAGTGGGAGGGAGAGAGAGGAAGAGAGAGAGAGAGAAACATCGACGTGAGAGGGTCACATCGAGTGGTTGCCACCCACACGACCCAACCAGGGCCGGGGACAAACTGCAACCGAGGTACATGCCCTTAGCGGGAACCGAACCCGGGTCTCTCTGGACCGCAGGCTGACACTCGAACTGCTGAGCCAAACCAGCCAGGGCTGGAGATTGAACTTTTGATGGCCTTCACTTTCCATCCAACCCCAACATGTTTGTCTCTAGTGGAGTAATACTATTATCTATTTATGTTCTTAGATTTTACTGTCTTTACTTACTTATAGGAAAGGAAAGACATTATTTTTCAAAACTCATTTAATTCTATTTACCATTTTATTTGAAATCTTTTTTTTTTTCCTTGATTTTCTCAAGTCATTTGTGATTTCTTTTTCCCCCCCTCAGTTTAAGATCCTTAATGTACCCATGTCTTCCCAACTTGCTGCAAATCATTGGAACCAGCAACAGGCAGAACAAGAAGAAAGGATGAGAATGAAAAAGCTCACACTAGATATCAATGAACGACAAGAACAAGAAGATTATCAAGGTATAAAATCATTTATAGGATAGAAATAGAAATTTTTAATGCCTTTTGGGCTTTTAAAATACAGAATATCAAAGTTATTATTCTTGACCTTTTCATGCCATGTTTATATATATTTAGTCTGAGAAGTTCAATGTTTTTGTTAGTCCATTTTATCTTCATTTTTCTCACTCATTTGTAAAATAAAAATAATCTAACTGTCATCATAATTTGCTAATTATATAATTCAATTCTATTCTATACCATTAGAGCTATGTTTGCAAGTATGAGATATTTTTCCTTTGATTTTCAGATAGAGTGGGAAGAAGGGGGGGCCAGGGAGAGACAGAGAGAGAATGAAACAGAGAAACATTGATGTGAGAGAGACACATGGACTGGTTGCCTCCTGAACAACCCTAGCCAGGGCCAGGGATTGAACTGCAACCGAGGTACGTGCCCTTGACCAGAGTCAAACCCATGACTCTGGTTCTTGGGCCAACGCTCTAACTACTGAGCCAAATCGGCCAAGGCAAGGCATTGGATCTTTTTTTTTTAATCCTCACCTGAGGATATTTCCATTTTTGTTCAGATAAGAGTGGGAAGAAGAGGGAGAGAAACATCGATGTGAGATAGACACATCTACTGGTTGCCTCCCGCACGACCCCAACCGGGGCCAGGGACGAACCACAACCAAGGTACATGTCCTTGATCGGACTCGAACCTGTGACTCTTTGGTCCACGGGCCGACGCTCTAACCGCGGAGCCAAACTGGCCAGGGCAAGACATTGGATCTTTTTTTCTTTTTATCCTCACCCAAGGACATTTTTGCATTTATCTGCAGATAAAGCTGGAGGGAGAGATGGAGGAAGAGAGAGAAACATCGATATGAGAGAGACACATTGAGTGGTTGCCACCCACATGACCCCAACTGGGGCTGGAGACAAACTGCAACCAGAGTACCTGCCCTTGGTTGGAACCGAACCCGGGACTTTCCGGTCCACAGGCCAACGCTCTAGACATTGGATCTTAAAGAGCACATCTCATCTCTTGATATGCTCTTTCAGTACTTCTTAATCACTTTAGTCTGTTTAATGGTTTTCTTTAGTCCTGCCGGGACTAATACAGTTGATCTCCCTAGGGTTTATTTGCTTCTTGTGGGGAGTATATTTACCAGAATTCACCACCTTTTCTGTTTTGCTCCTCATGACAGAAATGCTGCAGTCTCTTGCCCAGCGCCCAGCTCCAGCAAACACCAATCGTGAGCGGCGGCCCCGTTACCAACATCCAAAGGGAGCTCCTAATGCGGATCTAATCTTTAAGACTGGTGGGAGGTAGGCCCGTCTCTAATTTCTCCCTTAGCTCTTCTGTGAATAAATTAGGTAATTCTGGATTATACTTAATGGTAAAGGCCTAATATTAGCAAAATAGAAAAGTCTTTGCATTGTAGGTATTTGAGAAAAGAAAACTTACTTATAAAATAGTTACAGGTTTTTGGTTTTTTCTTAAGTCTTGATTTCAGCCACACAGATTTTGGCTTTCACTCTCTCCAAGAGGACTTTTTTTTTTTAACTTTTATCTCTTATTTTAAAATTTATCTTTATTGTTGCAAGTATTACAGATGTCCCTCCTTTGTATTCCCCATTGACCCTTTCCTTCACATCCCCAATCCCCCTTCACCGCACTATTGTCTGTCTGTTGTTCATTGGTTATGCATATAAGTTCTTTGGTTTATCTCTTCCTGCGGGCCCCCCGTTTGTCAGTCTATTCCCACTTCCTTATCTCTGGATCTGTTCTGTTCATCAGTATATTTTGTTCATTAAATTCCACAAATAGGTGAGATCATGTGATACTTATCTTTCTCTGACTGGCTTATTTTGATTAGTGTAATATTCTCCAGGTCCCTTCATGCTGTCTCAGTGTCTCAGACTTCTCTGGTTTTTAAGTTTTCTCTTTTGCATTTATAGAGAAGACTGATTATAGATTAGTTTGAGAGAGATCACAGGCTTGTGTTAGGATCGCTCAGGCTAGTGTTCAGTCATTTTTATTTGTTGTTAATATTCACTGAAGAATATTTTTTTCCACTGATTTTTAGAGAGAGTGGAAGGAGGAAGGGAGGGGTTGGAGAGAGAAACATGGATGTGAGAGAGACACATTGATTGGTTGCCTCCCATATACACCCCAACAGGGGCCAGGGATTGAACCTGCAACCCAGGTACTTGCCCTTGACTAGGAATTGAACCTGTGACCCTTTAGTGTATAGGCCAACGCTCTAACCGTTGAGCCACACCAACCAGGATAGTGTTCAGTTATCTTAATGTTTACAAAAACTCAAAACCTGTTCTCTAGATTTTAAGCATGCAGGTTGAATTTGTTTTGAGTTATTTTGTGTGTGTGTTTTTAAATTATGAAATGTTGCCCAGCCAGTGTGGTTCAGTGGTTGAGAGTCGACCCCTGGACCAGGAGGTCACTGATTTGATTCCTGGTCAGGGCACATGCCCAGGTTGTGGGCTCGATCTCCATTGGAGGCGTGCAGGAGGCAGCCAGTCGATATGTCTCTCTCATCGATGTTTCTATCTATCCCACTTCCTTCCTCTCTCTTTAAAAATAAATAAAAACATTAAAAAAAATTATGAAATGTCCTGCTGGGATTTATGCTAGTTATACTTGAACTTGAGTTGCTTAATGTGAAATAATTAAAACTCTGTAAGGAATTTCACATAGAACATGTTTCCTTATAAGGTCTCCTTTTTCTGTTTTTAAAGAATAAAATTCAAAGTTTTTCTGGGACCTGATCTGAAGACTCATACCATCAACTCAATTTTCTGTCTTGTGGTTAGGTTATGATCAAAAGTGACATTGGCCTTGCTGCTCTTACTGATCTCCCTCCAGGTATGAGTGTTTAGGCTGAGGATATGCAACAGCCCCAAGATGGCAACTTGTTTTGTGGGGCAGGCGAACAGGTGTAGAAGGGAGTGTTTTGGGAGCAGTAGCAGGAGTATGTTCTTGAGGAGAGAGTAGTGTTAGGGAAAATGCAGATGTTCGAGCCTATGTCTTTTACTCACTAAATATACTTGTGTGTTCCTGAAATGGTTTTCTTTCAACTATATGTTCAGACAACTCAAATCAAATGACAGTTTAGGGATCTGTTTAACATCTGTTGGGTGTAATGTTTTTAACAATCCAAGTTAGAAATGCTGAAAAAAAAAATGACATGCACATCCATCTAATTAGGCATAGTAAGATATTTGGTTATATTTCATTATCCAAATTTCATTAAAGCCCTTAATAAGACCTTTTATTGCTGCCAAAATGTAGAAGCAGCTAGCTAGATTATCAGGCCATGAAAATAGTAGTTTCACCCGGCCCGTGTGGCTCAGTGGTTGAGCGTCGACCCATGCACCAGGAGGTTGCTGGTTCAATTCCCAGTCAGGGCATATGCCCAGGTTGTGGGCCTGATCCCCAGTGGGGGGCATGCAGGAGACGGCCAGTTCATGTTCTTACTCATCAGTTTCTATCTCTCCCTCTCCCTCTCTCTCATATCAATAAAGGGAAAAAAAGAAAAAAGAAAATAGTAGTTTCCCGCTTATATATATATTTTAGAGTGGCTTTGAATACATACCACAGTATTTTTGATAATACCTGTTTTCTCTTTTTGTCTTGCAATTGGAGGAAAGAACTGTTAGAATATTTTTATCTTAATGTTTTCCATCAACTTCACCTGTCTTTATTGCCACTTATCATCTCCGAACAGCATTATTTCTACTGTCGAATTCCTTCTCAAGTCAGATATTGCAAGTGTAGCATCTTTTCCTAATTTCTAAATGATTGGGTGATTTTACAAAGTCAGTAAGTTTGATGTTTGATACACAATTGGTGTCTGCTCCTCTCAGCTTATAAGTATCCAGCACCTACCATGGGTTCAGTCCTGCACAATGGAAAATTAACCCTGTCCTATATAGTCCAGTGGGAAAACCTAGCACAGGTGACTTGAGAGAGTTGATTCTGCCCTAGTCATATATTTCTCTGAAAAAAATCATTGATTGAGAACCTGTTAAGTACCAAGCATTTCTTAGGCAGTAGGGAACAAAAATATTGGAAAAAAGAAGTGTAAACTTATATGCTTTAATGGATATGCATATGAACACAAAGGTATGACTTTCTTAGTTTGGGACCAGTTTTTCAGTCATTTTTTAAAATTCTTTGTTACCGTTCTGTTTTTCTTTCCTCCCTCCAGCCCCCCAGTTAGGCAAACTTGGAAGAATTGACCAGTTTTTCTCTCACCTCCCACTGTGTGGCTAACAATAGTCTGCTGCCTCCCCTGCCTGCTGGTTCACTGAAACTGACTCCCCTGAGCCACCAAGCTGCCTCCTCCTGCTTCATTCAGGAGTCTTAGGCTCTCAGAGCACTTAGCATGTGGACGCTCCTTTCTTCTTGGCACAGTCTCTTCCCTTAACTTGGCTCTGCTACGTGCTGGTCATTTTTTCCCTCCCTGACTCCTCCTACTCCTGTCTCCTGGCTCCTTTCTGGACTTGCCTCTGCCTGGAGATGCTCGTGTCTTTAGTTTCTGACTGTATATCCAGCCATCTTCTAAATAGCCACCTAGACATCTCAGAAGAATATAAACCTCAGTGTGCTCCCCACTCCCAGGCCTCTCTCCTCCCGTTCTCGGGCTCAGTGAATGGAAACATAGCCCACCCAGTTGTCCAGACTACAAATGGAGGGTTTTAGTTTAGATTCCTCTCTCCCTCAATTTCCAGATCTAGTTAATTAACAAACTCTCTAATTTGTATGGTTCTCACACTTTCCCATTTTATTCCTCTTTTACTGTGAGATCCTAGATCCAGCTACCATCGCCTCTCATTGCATTATTGCCAGCAGCCTCCTGATCTACTTCTCAGTCTCCAATTTCAATCCTTTCTGTTCCATTCTCTCTGCTGTGCCCACCGTGTTTTTTCTGAAATGAAATCTGCTGTCTGGTTATGTGAGAGCTCTCCTACGGGTCCTCATGGCTTGTAGGATAAAGCCCAAACACCTCAACTTGGTTAACATGTTGAGAGTGTACTTACCTTATTGAAGCCTTTATATCTCTTGCTGTTTTTCCCTCTACTCCCAACCAAGCTGGTCTTTTAGTTCTTTTTGCCTCCCTCTATGTGGAACCCTCTCCTGCTTTTTTCCTGGATAACACTTGCTTTTCCAGCAGGTCTCTGCTTGGTATTCTAAAGTCTGACATAGGTCAGTGTGTATTTATTTGCTGCTCTGGCTCAGGGGCTTCCTACAGACACAGCTAATCCCCTGCTGGCTTGTTGCTGTTCCCCATGGAGTTGAAGAATGGGCTTCTCCATATATGCCTGGCACACAGTACATGCTCAGTAAATATCTGTTGAATGGGTAAAGGGCCTTCTACAAATCTGTGTGTAGCCATTTAATAAACTTTTTACATGTGCTCTTCTTCCTAGGTCTTCTCCCTCTTAATTTCCTAATTTTGCGAGAATCCTAACTCTTGAACTACCCTCTCCACCTGTTTTAAATCTCTTTTTAAAATCATAACTTTGATAAGTAAATCCTAACTTGTCCATTATTCTTGAAAATGACCCTCTGCAAACTATTGTGATATTTTTAAAGCCAGTACTGCTACATGTCCTTGTGATAGTAGTGCAAAGGAACAAGCAGGCATGTACCTGAGTCTTCGAGCCTGTTGAACACCAAATTTTTGTTGTTGTTTTTTTAAACTTGTTTTTAAGTGAATACATCTAGTCATACTGATTGATGGGGTGGAGTCTCATGGTGGTTTGGCTTCTCTTTATTTTCTATTTTTAACGCTGAACCAGACTCAGTAGAAAGATGTGTATGTAGAGCAATGGTTCACCAGATATCTTCAGGGGAACATTCTGATTGGGACACAAAGAAAATTCTGTGAGTGAGGTTTCAAAAATTGTTTTCAGTTTGACTCTTGACTTGGCTAGTGCTTTTTTTAAAATATGCTTTTTATTGATTTTTTTTTTTTTTTTTTAGAGAAAGAGAGAGAAACATCAATGTGAGAAACATCAATCGGCTACCCCCTGCACACCCCCCACTGGGGATCGAGCCCAAAACCCAGGCATGTGCTGTGACCAGGAATCAAACTGGGACCTCTCAGTCCATGGGACAGTGCTCAATCCACTGAGCCACACCAGCTGGATTTGGCTACTCCTTTCTTAAAAGAAATAGTTATTAATATTGTTGATGTTATATCACTGATAAAGAGAAATTTAGAAACTGGTTATCAAAATAGTTTAATGTTTTACTAACCTGTGGATTTTGATAAGGCTCCCAGGAATTATGTTTTTTTTTTTCATTTTCTAGTCAGGATTGAAATAGAGCTGTAAATTAAAATTTCAGCCTTTCTCACTGGGCAGTAATGCTCTAACAAAGTATACACATGTGTTTGTAATGAGTTAAAATAGCAGTAGTACTCTAAGTAAACAATGATCTGGGAATCTTACAGTGCAGAACAAGGTTGTTTTCTACGCCGCTAGTGTTGAAAAAACTGCAACTTAGCATCTTTGGCAGGTGTTAGTACTAAGATGTTTTACATGCTGCAAATTCGTATGGGTTACACCCGTGCTCCTCAAACTTCACAATTTGTATTTTAATCATCTTGACTTTTATTAAACTGCTGGTTCTGATTCGTTTCTAACAAGCTTCCAGGTGATGTCAAAACTGCTGAAGTTGTGGACCACACTCTGAATAGCAAGGGGTTACATACTTCAGATTTATTTAACCCATTTAAGGAGAGCATGCATTTTTTATTAGATATTCTTTTTATGTCCTTATTGTAAGGTTAAATAAGTGATAGTTTTGTTATAAAATAGAGTCCTTCCTAGAATAGTATTTAATCCAGAGTGTAAATTGTAAGTGCTTTTTGGGCTTTTAGATTTTTAAATCTCTCAGAATCATTGTTTGCTTATAAAGCAGTCAAGTGACCCCCCCCCACACACACACACACACACACTATATTTAGTGATATTAGTGTGTCTTACTTACCAAGGACTATGAACATTTTTTGCCTAACATTCATTGAATTTCTTTAAAGTATTCTATTTTAGACTATTGCTTTCTCTTTGATTTCAGAAGACTTTTCTCTTTTAGGGGATACTTATGTTAATTGACCTTTTTTTTCATTTCATTGAGTTCTGTATGAATTACAGATAGATCCAGATGAATATATACTTTTCATATTTGCATTTTATTCTTTGAAAGTTTCTGTGAAAAGCAAACAGTTTGCTAGAGCTACCATGAGACAATACCACATACTGGGTGACTTAAACAACAGAACTGTTTTCCTCACAGTTCTGGAGGCTGGAAATCCAAAGTCAAGGTATTTGCACAGTTGGTTTTTACTGAGGGCCATGAGAAAGAATTTGTTCCATGCCCCTCTCCTAGCCTCTGGTGGTTTGCCAGCAATCTTTGATGTCCCTTGGCTTCTGCATTATCATCCGATCTCTGCCTTCATCTTCATGTGGCATTCTGCTTGTGGTGTATCTGTGTCCAAATCTCCCTTTGTTCTAAGGACATGGTTATACTGGATTAGGGGCCCGTCCTACTATGATATGGCCTCATGTTAACCAATCACATCTGCAGTGACCCTATTTCCACAGAAGGTCACATCCTGAGGTACTAGGAGTTAGACTTCAGCATGAATTTTGGGGGTGTACAATTCAACCATAACACAAACCACAAATTCTTAGCATCTTAAAAAGTAGTTGTAGGAAGGATACCTAGATCACTGTCAGAATTGCCTTTTTACCGCCCTTTTTCGGGCTCCCCTTGTCTTAGTCCAGTAGATGTTTGTATGCCCTTTAAAAAGCACCGATTAGGCCCTGGTCGGTTTGGCTCGCCGGCCTGCGGTCCAGAGAGACCCGGGTTCGGTTCCCGCTAAGGGCACGTACCTCGGTTGCAGTTTGTCCCCGGCCCTGGTTGGTCGTGCGGGTGGCAGCCACTCGATGTGTCCCTTTCATGTCGATGTTTCTCTCTCTCTCTCTCTTCCTCTCCCTCCCTCTCACTCTATCTGTACAAAAAATGGAAAAATGTCCTCGGGTGAGGATAAAAACAAACAAACAAACAAACAAAAAGCACCGATTAGTCTGGGGATGGCAGTAAACAGTGGCTGGTGGTATTTAGAGGTTCTTTTCTTACTGGAAGTTTGTCCTCAGTACTAGTTCTTTAACGTTGCCCTGTTTGTGCCTCTAGGAGACGTTGATCCAGCAGCACGTGTCATTTCATTAGGTCCTGTATCTGATGTTGTGGATAGTGGAGTCCTCCAGCAAATGAATGAGAGCAGTGGACACATCTCAGCATGTCGGTCTAGAGAGTTGCGAATCTGAACAACCTGGGACAGGCTGGGGCCATGAGGCGGAAACAGCAGCCTCTGCCAACACCGGAACAAGCCGCTTCCAGATAAGGCATAAAGGCCTTTGACATGGAAATCACGTGAGGGTTAATCTTCTCTGAGAATGGCAGTCAAGAAATGAGATGGTTAACTTGACTACTGAGCAGTTACACCCAGAAGAGTGTCAGTGAGATGACTGAGCCGGAGAAGAAATGGTTGTAATGGTAATGGTATGGGGGAAATGAACCTGAGTTTTACACTTGATTTGAGTTACAGTGTCTCTGAATTGAACATCCCATGTTGGAAGAAGATACATTTGGGGGCTCCAGAACTACAGTAGAAAAGTATAGCGCAAGCAGTAAAATCTTCTAGTAAAAACTTACATGCAGGACAACAAAATGATGAAAGATACCAAATACCAGATAATCCACCAGGAAGGCTTTTGTTTAGGAATTTGTTTCAAGAGAAACAAGGGATGAGGGAGAAAAATCAGTTTTATCCATCAGAGTCAGTGATATAAAATTGCCTATTAGGGTAAAAGAAAAATGTGAAAGACTGTTAGTATAACAAAGAGCATGGATTCAGATGGCTTAGGGAAGTCACACCAGCCTGAAAAGAAGGATACTGAGCCCATTGTAAGTATCATTGAAAACAAACAGCGTGCTAGCCAGCATGTCACAGAAAATGGACGAAGGACAACAAGAAGTGGATCAGAAGATTTTGTTGACCTTCATGGGTTTACAGCCTCTGTCTCTAAACAAAGTATGGAAACAGGAGAGCTTTTATTTTGCTTTTGTTTTTGTTTTGTTTTGTTCTCCCCCCTACCCCCACTAAATAGAAATGAGGGTTCTTAGTCTGTTTCTGGCAATCTGTTAATTTATTAGGATAGTTGTCTTTCGTTTGCTTTTCAATAGGCATAGTAAATTTAGTTAAAGAGCACATCTGTATGCTGCGACTTGATTACATCTTTTTTCTAGCTATTTTGCATTTTTTCTTTTACCATGTTTCAGTTTCTGCATGTAGAATTAAATGAGAAACAAAACTTGTAAAGTTGTAACATTTCACACGGAAATGCTGCCCGATCTTCACCAGCTTCAGAAATCTGACCTTTGCCGATGCTGCAATAAAGTGTTGTAATTTAGATCTGCTGTGGTTGTGTTTTATGTTATTTGGGTTTGGGAATCTATTAAATGGATCAGTCAGTATCTTTCAAGGTCATCCTCATCCTTTATAAAGTCTCAGAGACTATTTCTTTAGCACATCACTAGCAATGTTGCTCTCACTTCAGCATTTTGTATTTGCATTGTTTTCCTGGGTGCCTATTAGCTTACCTTTGAGTCAGTACAAAAATTAGCCGTGGAGTCCAGTGGAATAAATAGGCTTAGAGCGGGTTAAGATGGAGAATGTTGGCACAGCACAGTCTAACATGAGGAGTGTTTACAATTTTACCAGAATGTGTGTAATAAGAGTGATATATTTTAAAAAAGCCTCTGTAAGGCAGGCAACTCAGAAATGAATTGCAAGAACCATTGTTTTTAATTTCTTTCTAAGTGTTCATTCCAGGGCTAACTTTGCAATTCAAAGGAGTGCCTGTAATCACTATTGCTAAAATATCTAAAATTCAGCTGAGCGTCATTAGAATGTGAAAAGAAATAGAATTTTAATTTAAAAAGAAAGTATCAAAGGTCCTTAATTCTGTTAACCCTATTTTCCAACATTCTTCACCATCTTCATTGCTGACCCATATGCTATTTCTTACTATTCTGTGTTGGGAAGAATGGTTTATAAGTTTTGCCATTTTCATGTTATTTCTGTTTTAAACTGTTAAGGAGAGCCAGGGATGATAATACTGTATATCATGCACAAGGCAGAGAATATCTGAAAATCAGCTATAATTTACCTGCATTCACCTTTCATATGTCATTTAGAAAAAACAGGTCACTAACAGGTGTAAGGTATTTTAGGAACCATAAAGAAAGATCAAATGAGATGGTACTTTATTCCATTAGATTACTGTAACAAAGAGATTACTGGTGACCAAAAGATTAGTGATATGTAAGATAGGTTCTGTGTTAACCACCAAGAAACTTGCTTATATTTTTTTAAAAAATAATTAGGGAAAAGCTGCCCGTCTTTTGGAAAATGCTGGTATTCTCATAATTTGTCAGTCTTTTGGACCTTTCTTTCCCCCTTGTGATCCACAAAGGAAGCTGATGTTAACAAATCAGATGTTAGCTGGCAGTCTTTGCCCTTTGATCTTTTGATTCTTCTTTAGGGGACTAATAAGCTAAAAAGGCCTCTGGGAACCTAAGAGTCTGTCCCCGTGAGAGCTGTCCAGGCCCTTACATATTCTTAGTCTCTATACAGTCATTGCAAACTTGACCCATGGGAAAACCACCTGGTGGCAGAAAAGATACAGATAGCGTACAGTAGCTAGAAGAGCCAAAACAAGAAGCAAGACCAGAAAAGTAAACAGCACATAAGCAAGACACAGAAACAAAAGAGGAGTCCTGGCCCAAACCCCAGATCCTGGACCCTGTGGAATGTTAGTATCAGAAGAAACTCAATTTGCAGATGGGAAATCATCCTGACAGTTTCGGGGCTTCTTTCAGTGCTGTGAGACCAGTCATTGGTGATGTCACAGCTTTTTGTGACTAGCAGAAATAACTTCATTAAAGGAAAGAAATAGGTCTAGAGTGGTGAGGCCAACAGCAAAGAAAGGCAGACTCAGATGTCGTAATAACTGCAGCCATATCATAGAACACCTTTGTGGTACTCATACTGGAAAACCTGAGGTAATGGTTGGTTTTGTTTGTTTTTAAAAACCAGAATATAGAAGGTCGAGATAAAGAATATCTCAGGTTCCCTTCTAAAATGGCTTTAAAGGTTTTTTGTTTATTTTTTTTCTTTATTGGTTTTTAGTGAGAGAGGAAGGGAGAGAGAAACATCAACGAGAGAGAACATCAACTGGCCGCCTCCTGTGTGCTCCCCCCCCCCCCCACTTGGGTTGTATGCCCCCAGGACTTGGCCCACAACCTGGGCCTGTGCCCTGACCAGGAATCAAACTGGTGACCTCTTGGTGCATGGGTCAATGCTCAACCACTGAGCCACACTGACTGGGTAAAGGTTTTCTTAAAATATATTTCTATTGATTATTTGGAGAGAGAGAGAGAAATCAATGAGAGAGGGAAGTGGGACTGAGCCCAAAACCCAGGCATGTGCCCTGCCTGGGAATCGAACTGGGATCTCAGCCCAAGAGATGGCACACAATCCACTGAGCCACACCAGCCAGACAAGAAAAGGCTTTAAAGTTTTCTTACAACCAGGGATAAATTTTCAACTATCCAGAAGCCAGTATGTTACTTGCAAATGAAGGATACCTAATTTAAATTCTCTTAAATTTACAGGAGATTATTGTAAGGATCCTAAAGTTTGAAACCAAGACAAGAATATCGTTGGGCTTTAGAAATGACTAATGCAGTCTGAATTGTCGTGTGCTTTCTGCTCCTTGGCTTTCTTTTTCCTCACTGTCTTAGCTCTGGCTACTGTAACAGAGTACCAGAGACTGGGCAGCTTAAACAGCAGGCATTTATGGCTCACAATTTGGGGGGCAGGAGCCCAAGATCAAGGTGCCAGCATTGTCATTTTCTGGTGGAGCCGTGGCTTGTGGTTGGCTGCCTTCTCACTGTACCCTCACATGGCTTTTTCTCTGTTCATCCCTGGTATCTCTTTCTCTAATAAGGACACCAGTTCCATTAGGTTAAGGACCCACCCTTATGACCTCATTTTACCTTAATTCCTTAAAGGCTCCATCTCCAAATACAGCCACACTGAGTGTTGAGGCTTCAACCTATGAATTTAGGGGGGCAGTACACAATTCAGTTCATAACTAACTGTAAAGTTGGCTGCTAAACATCCTTGAGTTTTATGTCTCGCAGCTACAGAAATGACACGTATTCTGCAGCCAAACCTGCATACCCACAGAACTGCTGGTCCCACTTGGCATAGGTGTCTGTCCTTGGACCAGTGATCTGTGGTCATGGGGGTGGGACTTCATAATTGCCTGGGGAGAGCCACTTGCTACACTCAGCATGCAAAATTGGGGTTCTCTTGGGTTTTAAATGTGAAGTTTAAATGTGAAGCTATCAGTGTATTTCTAAAGTTTGTTTTTTAAAGAATTCTGAATGTTTTATCTATACAAGCTCTCATTAAAACATCCCTTTCACTCTGTATGGCTGTCACCTAGGTGTAGCTGTCCCAGCTCTCAGTCTGGTGTTCTTCCATAGACTTAATTTGAATGAAAACAAAATGGAGGTGAAATAATTTTAGAAATCCTTAGCATGTTACAAGTAAAATCACATTTTTGGCATTCTTATTTAAGTGTGTGTGTGTGTGTGTGTGTGTGTGTGTGTGTGTTTTACCTTTGAAAGTCCAAATCTCAATAAATATGCTTCTTTCCAGAAGAGTAACTTCAAAAATTGTTGGGTTATTTATCAAATGTTTGTTTCCTTGGAAATGGTTCTAATTTTATAGTTATTGGGAAAAGCATTTCAAATTCTGTTGAGTGTGCATGAATGTGTTTAAGTACTTATAGTTTTACCCTTTCTTTGTCTTCCTACATGATACTAAATAGTTTTATTTTGGATTCATGGACACACAATGCAATATACATGCAAGATCCTGTATCATAGAAATTTACACTTGAAATCTATATACTTTTATTAAGCAATGTCACCCCAATAAATTTAATAAATATTTATATAAATACTTGGCAACAATTGGAAGAGAAAGATTTGTTGACAAATACTTATTGACCCCATTCTGTATCGGGGACTGATCTAAGCACTGGAGATACAGTGGCAGGGAAAATCTCTGTCCTCATGGAACTGACATTCTAGGAGGGGACACAGACAAGACATGAAATTAGTGATGATCTGTCAAGTGCTTATCGCAATGTTGAGTAGCACATAGGAAGGATTTGTTTGATGATAGCTGCTGTTATTATTACACCTTTGCATCTGCTGTTTCCTGTGCTGGGAGTATCCTGTCCTTGACTACCTGGCTCATGCTACTTGCCTGTCAAGGTTCAATTCATGCTTTGCCTCTCGTAAACCTTGCTGCCTTCCCTACCCACCATTTGATTTAGGTGCTTTTCTTGAGCTTTGTTAAAATGTGTATCTGCCTACCTGCCCACCCCGGGCGGCAGGGGCGGAGGGGATGAGGTTTAAAGGAGTGGTTACCCTGCTGCCGTTTTTTGCAAGAGACAAGCAAAGCCCCCTGTACAGGAGCACAAGGCTAGGAATGGGGGAGCCCTGTAAAATGCTCAACAAATGCTTCCCTCCAGACTGTGGGAATTCTGGGAGTATCTGCTCAACCCCCAGGAAGTGCGTGTGGCCACGTTTCACACCACCTGCCCCTGCAATGTTCAAACAGGACTTACACGCTTGACCCAAATTCTGCCTGACCTTAGCCCTTACTTGCCTTGTCTGGCTTGGAATTTGGAAAATGGAAACAGGTCCCACTAGTCTGCCATTTCCTGGTTCACGCTGACTGGACAGTGGCGTGGCAGGAAATTTCTCATCTGGACTGACGGGCAGTTTCATGAACTGTTGCTTTGTAATCGAAGAGGTGAAGTGGTGGGCTTCATGTATCTTCCCGAGAGCTGTGTTCACCTGTATATTCTTGCCATTAGGGAGAGCTCAGGTCTGGTACATGTTTTTCAGTAGAGGCTCAGAGGAAAGAGTTACCTACTATGTTCTGAGGGGCATTGAAGGCACCAGACTGACTATGGTCACTCATTCACTTATTAGATGTTTATTGAGCACCAGCCCCGATACTTCCTACCTATAAGACCTTTGGTAGTTACTAACCTCTAGTCGTCTCCTCTGTAAAATGAGGATAGCTTACTAGGGTTGTGTGAGGAGTCAGTGGGACTAATACAGTGGCTGTTCTATAGTGAGTGCCTAATGAAGGTTAACTGGTAGTAGTAGTATTACTCCAGCTTCTGTGTGCCAGATACAGTGTTGGTTACCAAGTTGACCAAGCTGACTTTGCCCTTGAAGAACTCATAAACCTTCACATGTGCAGAGAGTGAAGATGAAGTTCAAACATCGGTGGCTAAAACCACACATAATTTCCAGTAAACTGTACTTTATTGCCCACAGAAAAATATGCCTGGACAGCGGTAGGAATGCCACCTCAGGACACTCCAGTCTGAACTGAGTCCTATGTTCTTGCCAAACAGAGAATGTCCCCATTCCCAGAAATCACTGGCCACTTAGATTCAGGCATAAACCTTTTGTTTTCTCATGAATTTTTCCCTGTATATCTCTTCCCCAATAACGGGGACATTAAGGAGAAATACATAGTGGTTCTAGTTCCCATGACTCCAAAAGTATCATGGCAGCTTCTGAGTCCAGTGTCCCCAACAAAAGTAGGCTTTTGAGTCAAACTACCCCAAGTGTTTTTCCGAGATATATCATAGGTGGGGGTCAGATGAACAAAATTCCAGGATACCCTTTGGAAGAAATAGGGATCCTCAAAACCACACATGCTGGTGACTTTTCTATCAACAGACAGAATGGGCCAGGAAAATGCTCCAAAGCCATCTTCAGCTCGAGGTGGGTTCCTGCTGGGCTTCTTTCGAGGGCATTGGCAAAGAACAGGAAGTGAAAGGAGCCAACCAGGAAGCAGTTTTGAAATGAGAAAACAGAGTTATTTTTCAGTTCAATCGGCTTGACCCCCTGCTTGTGTGTGTAGCACAAGGGCCTGTGGGAGTTGGGTTTTCAAATCAGTGAGCCCACATTTACTAGGACTTCTGTGCGCACAGGGCCATTGGTTAAACGTTGAGACTAGGAGGGATTGTAGGGACTGACCCAAATCCTTCAGTAATTTATAATCTTATTCAAAGCCGCACACAGAATGTGCAGCCTCCCACGTAAACACAGGACCAGCCTTGCCCCTTTCCGTGATTACGGGTGATGGAGGGGTGCTGGCTGAGAGCTAGACAGAACTGACTGGAATCCGGGTCCTGCCACTTACTGAGTAAGTTTCTTAACCTAAGCCTCATTTAACTCATTTGTACCATGAGAATCAAATTATGAATCTTCCAGGGTGCTTGTGAAAATCAAATGGAAAGCATTTATTCAACACTCATATGCTAGGCTGAGGTCACAGTGACACACAAGGCAATATCCTGCCCCTGTGGTGCTTACACTCTAGGACAGAGACACACACACACACACACACAAAATAATCAAAAATTCAGAAAAATACAAATAGAAGCTGTGATGCACGGCCCAAAGCGCCTTCTCTGAAGGCTGGTTGTGGGAGCATTGTTAGCAGGCAGCCCTGAGC
This sequence comes from Molossus molossus, assembly GCF_014108415.1. Lineage (NCBI taxonomy): Eukaryota > Metazoa > Chordata > Mammalia > Chiroptera > Molossidae > Molossus > Molossus molossus. The sequence continues at coordinate 144,103,189 of NW_023425344.1, forward strand.
CGTCAGCTCCTCCTGGAGCGGGCACAGCCGCAGATGTTGCTGGAGGAGGCCCCGGCAGTTCCACATGCAAAGACCGATCAGTACAGAGGTACAAAGGCCTGGCCATCCTTGACCCACACGTCTGGATCCAAGTCAGGGGTCATTCCAACTGCAGAGAGCTGCCGAGCCTGCCTCACGGCTGACGTGCCCCATGCCCATCCTTGCTGCCCCCCTTCCACAGCTGTTGATCCCAGGAGTGCTCCCTAATGAACATCTCATGCTCTCAACTCCTCCTCAGGGTCTGCTTTCCTGAGACCCGGTCTGAGACCCGGACTGCCCTGCTGGGGGAGGCGCTGTGGCTGCTGGGCCTCTTGAGATGGGGCCTGTAGGGAAAGAGCCCTCTCTGTGAGGACAGGCCTGATGACAAGGATCGGCCCCTTGAAGAGGGGAAGCATGTCTCAGACAAGAGATAAGAGTGAAAAGGACAAGCATGGCTTAGTTGAGTTACTGAGTGAAAAAGCAATGAGAGGGCCCTGGCCGGTTTGTTTCAGCGGTTAGAGCGTCGGCCCGCGGACCAGAGAGACCCGGGTTCGGTTCCCGCTAAGGGCATGTACCTCGGTTGCAGTTTGTCCCCAGCCCCAGTTGGGGTTGTGTGGGTGGCAGCCACTCGATTTGTCTCTCTCACATTAATGTTTCTCTCTCTCTCTTTCTCCATCTCTCCCTCCCACTTTATCTGAAGATAAATGTAAAAGTGTCCTCAGATGAGGATAAAAAAAAAAAAAAGCAATGAGAGGGAAGAATTAGAAAAGCTTTGAGAGGCAGAGCCCATATCAGAGAAGGCTTTGCCAACCAGAATGAGAAAGTTGGATTTTCTTCTAGGTGTGACAGTTGATCTGATCTGATTTTAAAGGGTCACTCTGGCTGCTGAGTGGAGCGCGAGATTGAAGGGGCAGTAGGATTGGGGAGACGAGATCATGGGGGTGATGTGGAGACAGAGTCAAGATGCATTTTCAAGTAGAGCTGAGAGGACTTGGTGGTGTGTCTGGGTAGGAGGGGTGGTTTGAAGGAATCGTTGGGCTCCTGGCCCGAGCAATGGGGTGCATAGGGTATTGAGACGGAGCAGAGACTCCCCAGATGGTGTTGCTCACTGAGAGGGAGAGTATCAGGAGCTTCCTCTGTTCCAGTCGCTTACATAACCTGGCTCCATGCCTAATGTTTTTACAAGCTGCCAGTGAAAACGGCCACGGCCAAATGGCCCAGGTTTCTGGAGATTTCCTGGTCTGCAGGTGGGCAGGCGAAGGTCTAGTCCAGAGAGCTGAGATGACATTGCCCTGGGAAAGGGAAAGCGGCACAGGATGGGGTGATGCTCCTTTATAGAACCACTGCTCAAGGTGAAACCCTCAGAGCTCAGGACCTGCCTGTCCTCCTGGGACCCTCGGGCCTGAGCCCAGGCCTGAGGAGTTGGGCCAAGGCTCCCTCCAGAGGTCCTGGGTCACGGGTGAGAAAGAAGCTGGCTGTAAACGGATCTCTCTCTCTGGCCTGACCTGGATTTTCCTTTCCCTTTAATTTGACTTTTGTTTGTGTGCTTTGCATTTTTTTCTGAGAGACTCAGGAGAACAGAGGCAGGCCCAGGCTGAAGGTGTCTGTGATCCTGGCTCACCTGGATCAGGCTGGAAGTCTCCCTTCCCAGCTGCATCCTGCCGTTGTCCCTCCCAGGGGCCCAGCCTCACTCAGCACCCCCTGACATCCTAAAGACTCAGCACCCAGCCAATCGCCCACTCTCTTCCCCTCCACTGCCCACTTCCCAGGGAAGATGCCATCGGCCCACACAGCCCCCATGAGAGAGAGGCTTCTGGCCACTCCCTCAGAGCCTGTTGGGAGAGAGTCAGAAGGTGGGGGGGGTCTCTGGCTGGAGGAAGAGTGTTCGGATCCCTCGTGCCAGCTCTGTTTTCACTGTGGTGTCCTTGCCCGATTCGTAGTCATCCAGTGTTTCCACCTGGGCTCCCGGTGTTCGCGGTTCCCAGTGTCTCCAATCCGAACACACATGGAGGTCAGACACATGGAAATCAGGCAATACCCTTGCATTCCTGGGGGAGGGAATCTAAAATGAGTACAAAAATCTCTAATTCTGTTGTACTTTTCAAGAACTTTTAATCTGGAAATAATTATAGGCTCACCAGAGGTTGCAAAAATAGTCATGCAAACCATCCTGCTCTGCAAGTGATGATATGTTCTATGACTATAGTACAATATCAAAACCAGGAAATTGACATTGATTCAACAGCGCTAACTAGACTACAGATCATATTCAGTTTCCACATATGCATTTGTGTGTGTGTGTGTGTGCGTGTGTGCGTGTGTGTGTGTGTGGTTCTACATGATGTGATCCCATGTATAGAATCATGTAACTTCACTACAGTCAAAATACAGCACTGTCCCACTGCCACAGAGGAGCTCCAATGTGCTACCCTTTGTCACCTGGTACATTCGAGTTCCCAGAGACACAGAGTCAAGGGGCGATATGTAGAGATATGTGAGATTTGTAGAAATTGGTTTATTCTTTTTTTTTTTTTTTTATCCTTACCCGAGGACATTTTTCCTTTTTTTGTTCAGGTAGAGTGGGAGGGAGAGAGGAACAGAGAGAGAGAGAGAAACATCGACGTGAAAGGGACACATCGAGTGGCTGCCACCTGCACAACCGACCAGGGCCGGGGACAAACTGCAACCGAGGTACATGCCCTTAGCGGGAACCGAACCCGGGTCTCTCAGGACCGCAGGCCGACGCTCTAACCACTGAGCCAAACCGGCCAGGGCGAAATTGGTTTATTCTATGATGGAGGCCAGAAAGCCCCACAATCTGCCTTCTGCAAGCTGGAGATGCAGGAAAGCAAGCGGTCTATTTCAGCCTGAATCTGAAGGCCCTGGAACTGGGAGCACTACGTCTGAGGACAGGAGCGGAGGAATGTCCCAGGTGAAGCAAGGAGAACAGATTTGCCCTTTCTCCACCGTTTTGTTCTGTTCAGGCTCTCGGTGAGTTGAATGGTGCCCACGTCGGGAAGGGCAGTCTTCTTTATCCTGTCTCTCAATTCAAGTGCTGATCTCTTTTAGAGAAACACCCTCACAGATAAGTTTAGAAAGAGTGTGTACCAGTGATCTGGGCATCCCTTAGCCCAATCCATTTGGCACGTAAAATTAGCCATCACGCCTAGAAACTGCTAATCTGGCTTCATCTCTATAGTTTTGTCATTTTGAGATGTTATGTAAATGGAATCATACAGTGTGCGTCTGTGATGCCCTTGCTATCCATCCAAGTTGGTACATGGATCAGTAGCTTTTTCCTTTTGATTGCTGAGTAGTATTCCATTGTATGGATGTACCAGTGTTTGTTGAACCATTCACCCACTAAAGAGCATATAGGTTGTTCCCACTTTTGGGCTATTCTGAGTAAGACTGCTATGAATATTCGTGTACCATTTTTTAAATTGTGGTAAAATATACATAAAATTTACCATTTTAATCATTTTTAAGTGTATTATTTTAGTGTATGTACAGGTTTTTGTGTGAATGTAAGTTTTCTTTTCTCTGGATCCAGTGCCCTAGAGTGCCACTGCTGGATCACATGGTACGTGGATGTTTAGTTTCAAAAGAAACAACCGGCCATTTTCCATTCCCACCAACAATGTATGAGAGATTCCGTTTCCCTACATTGTTGCCAGCCTTTGGTCTTATTACTGTTTTTTATTTTAGCCACTATAATAGGTATGCATCTCCTTGTAGTTTAATTATCATTTCCCTAATGGTGAGTGATGTTAAACATCTTTTCATGTGTTTATTTGCCAATCATATCTCCTCTTAGGTGAAATATCTGTGTCTTTTGCTTTTTAATTTGATTATAAGCAGGGTTGCATTTGTGTTTTGAGGATTTTTTTTTTTTAATTCTTACCTGAGGATATTTATTTTATCGATTTTCAGAGATTCGAAAGGAGGGAAAGAGGGGGCAAGAGAGAGAGAGAAACATTGACTTGAGAGAGACACATTGATTGATTGCCTCCCCACATGCCCCGACCAGGTCTGGGAATTGAACCTGAAACCCAGGTACATGCCCTTGACCAGGAATTGAACATGTGACCCTTTGGACCATGGGATGATGCTCTAACCACTTAGCAACACTGGCCAGGGCATCTTTTTATAGATTCTAGATACAAGTTTGTGTGGCTTTCAAATATTTTTTCTCCAGTCTGTAGCTTGTCTTTAATCTTCTTAACAAGTTCTTTTGCTCAGCAAAAGTTTTTAATTTTGATTAAGTTCAATGTATCTTTTTTTTTTTAGAATAAATTATCTCCTTCCCTGGCTGGTTTGGCTCAAGTAGTTGGAGTGTCAGCCAATGGATCAATGAGTTGTGGGCTCAACTCCAGTCAAGGGCATGTACCTTGGGTCGTATGGGTGGCAACCAGTGGATGTGTCTCTCATGTCAATGTCTGTCTGTTTCTCTGTCTCGCTCTTTCTTTTTCTCTTTCCCTCTCTCCTCCTCTCTCCCTCCTTTCCTCCTTCCATCTCTATCTGAAGATAAATGGAAAAATATCCTTGGGTGAGGATTAAAAAAACAAGAATAAATTATCCCTTTGACAACATATTCAAGAATTGTACTCTTCGCCTAGCCCTAGATCTCAAAGACTTTCTGCATCCTTCTTTTCTAAACGTCTTATAATTTTCTATTTTGCATTTAAGTCTACAATCCATTTTGAGTTAATTTGAGTAAGATGCAAGGTGTGGGTTGAGGATTTTTTTTGCCTATGGATATTCAGTTGCTCGGGTGCCATTTGCTGAAGAGGCTGTCATAGTCCATCAGATTGCTTTCACCCATTTTTGGAAAAAACAGAACATACTGGGTTGTTCTACTTCTGGGTCCTCTATTCTGTTTCACTGATCTCTGTGTCTCTCCCCCCACTAATATCACACTGTGTTGATTACTGGAGCTCTATAGTGAGCCTTGATCTCGGATAGTAATTTCTTTTACTTTATTCTTTGTTGAGATTGTTTTAGCTAATCTAGTTCCTTTGCCTTTTCATACACATTTTTGAATAAACTTATCTATGTCTACAAAATATTTTGCTGGGGTTTTGTAGGAATTTCATTATTATTTTTCTGATACTATGAATGAAATTATTTTTAAAATTTTGTTTTCAGGTTGTTTATTGCTAATATCTAGAAATGCAGGTGGTGGTGGTTGTTTTTTACATTGACATTGCTCAGCCCTTTAATTCGTTCTAGTAGTTGTCTTGTAGATTCCTTAGGCTTTTCGTCGTATAGGATAATGTGATGTGTAAATACAGTTTTACTTCTTGCCTTCCACTCTGGATGTCATGTATTTCCTTTTCTTACCCGACTGTACTGGATAGAATCTCCAGTACAATAATCAGTAGAAGTGGACATCCTTGCCTTGTTCCTGATCTTAGGAGGAAGCATTCCGTTTTTCACCATGCAATATCATAGAGAAAACGAATGAATAAGTATGAGGGTCCTGAGAAGGGGGTTGGGGAAGGACATCCAGAAGGCTTCCCAAAGACATGAGTGGGGAGGAGCATGAGCTCGCCGAGAACAGGAAGTCTGCGAGTTTGTCCTGACACTCCACTACCGGAACTGACAGCTGAAGGGGTTGACCTCAGTACTTCTGATACACTGCAGGCTTTGCTGTGCTTCTCCAACAAGGTAGATCTCTGCCTCCCCACCATACCTGTGAATGAGAAGCCAGGCAGCCTCCGCAGGGCCGTGTGTCCCCACAGGCTGTGTCTCATTCCCCATCACTCCAGGATGGCAAAACTCCCCACTCTGAAAGCCAGGAGCAAGCATGTAAAACTCGTCCTGGGGTGCTGGAGGCAGCTGCCACCAATGGGGAGTCTGTTGACCTTCCTGTATTAAGGCCCCGACCTTCATTTGTTCCCAACTCCAATAATCCATTCACATTTTTAATGCATTTACCCAGTGCTGCCTAGGTAAAAGCATCTTCTGAGACATGGTATGGGGTGCAATAGACTAACAAGGTCCTTATTTACCAGACTTTTGTCATTTGCAACAGAGGGTTGAGTTACAAATACTTAAACCTCGGGAAAAATGTGAGCTCTGGGATCAGAGAGGCATAAACCAAGTGCTGTGGTCATTCCAAGGAAGGAGATGGCACGTGTGTGTGTGTGTGTGTGTGTGTGTGTGTGCGCGTGCATGCGCTTGGTTAGGGCAGGTGGGGGTGGGTTACATGTAGTGGAGCACAGGCAAGCTGAGCTCTAAAAGTTGTACAGGATTTTAACAGACAACTGGCAGGAGCTTTGGGGACACCTTCAAGCAGTGGTTCTCTCTCACTGGGCATGAGTCACCTGAGATCTTGTTAAATGCAGATTCTGATTCAGCGGGTCTGGGACAGGGTCTGAGAGTTTTGACAAGCTCCCAGGTAAAGCTGATACTGCAGGTCGGAGGGTCAGTCTAAGTAGCAAGGATGTAGGGAACAGCTGATATGATTTGGCTGGAGGGTAGTGGGAGAGAGAGAGAGAAGAACTGAAAAAGTAGCCAGGGGCCAGATTCCAGACTGAGGAGATTGAACTGTATTTGGCAGCAAATACCTCTGAAGGTATTTGGGTCATGAAATGAGCCAAGTCAGACTTTAGGCAGATTAGCTGAAAATCACTCAAAGGAAGACAAAGCAGAGGTCACAGTAACTTTTTATCCATCCATCCATCCATCCATCATCTATCCACCATCCACTAACATTTGTTAGGTACATACTGTACTCCAGACCCTGGGAAAGGATGAAGAAAATCTAGTTCCACCCACACCTTCAGGGATCCCAGAGCCTAGTGGGATTTATGAGCCCATGGTATGTGTGCAGGTCCTGCAGGAGCTCGGAAGAAGGGGGTAGGCAAGGGGCTTCCTGAACAGGGGACCCTTGAGAGCTTTCTAAGAGCAGCGGGGTTGTTTGGATAAAGAAGAGAGAGAGATCTGCCTGAGAGATCTGTTCGAGAGATCTGCCTGAGCAGAAGCCGCTGGCGGCGGCACAGAGCATGCGGGGAGCTGCGGGGAGGGTGAGGCTCCTGGGGGCTCCAGAGCTGTGGCTGGTCCCTGGCCACCACCAGCAGGGACCAGCTCTGGTTATGTCAGTGTACTGGTGGCTCACAGAACTGACTGAAGGTTGGAGAACCCGGCTTAGGCATGCACCCAAGGTCAGGCCCCGTCCCCACGTCTCTGAGGATTGTCTCTGAGTGAGCAGGGTGTGGTCATCTAAAACCACAATGCCCATCTTTGGAGGTCATAATGGTAAGTAGAATCTATGAAACATGTATGTGCCTAGGTACCACGCTAAGTGCTGTGCACATGTAATCCCAGTAACCTTAGGAGGAGGACCCTATTAAGGATGAGGAAACAAGACTGTCATTAGTTTGCCTGAGATCACCCAGCCACCAGTGCTGGGGCCTTGATGGGGCGAAGTCAGCCGCACTCTAGAGCCCAGACTCATAAACACTCGGGGAGAGTGAGAGGAAGGGGCCGGGCCAGCTGCGGACCAAGGGAGTGGTTCTCAGGTAGTAACTTGGGGTTGGGCCTCTGTTAGTCAAAAGCCTTGGTAGTTGCTTTAGGCCAAAAGATGTAACCAGCAAGGTTTGGAAGGAGGTCACCAAACTGACTTAGATGCAGGGGTGGGGGACAGCAAAGACCCCCAGGAGAGGGGTGCTGGTGAAGCATGCAGTGAACCGCCCGACACACACGCACTGCTGTCTCGTCCTCCCTCTCTGTCTGGTTCGTCATGGCTCTGGGTCGGGGCCCCGTCAGTGGGGACTGGGGTGGTGTGGAGGGGCTGTGAAGGACAGCGGTTGGTCTTCATCTGAAGGAACTGCAGAAGCAGAAACTCGCCGCCGCAGATGGTATCAGAAACAGAGCTTCCGCTCGGAACCTCTGGAGGGGCTGGGGTTGCTGCTGTTCCCACCAGGGGTCAGGCCATCCGAAGGACGCCAGGATGGAGAGGGACGGGCCTGTCTGCCTCGGCTGCCCTAATCAAGTCTCACAGACATTTACTTCTCACCGTTCCGGAGGCTGGAAGTCCAGGATTCGGGTGCCAGTGGGGCTGGGCCTTGGTGAGGCCTCTCTCCTGGGCTTGCAGACGGCCTGTCCTCTGTGTGTGTGTGTGTGTGTGTGTGTGTGTGTGTGTGTGTGTGTGTGTGGTCAGGGGCAGGAGATCTGATGTCTCTTCCTCTTCTTATAAGGACCCCAGCCAATGGATTAGAGCCCCGCCCAAAGCACCTCATTTAACTTGAACTCCTGCCTTAGAGGGGTTATTTAGGGCTTCAATATGAATTTGGGAGGGAAACAATTCAGTTCATAATAGGGCCTAAGAGACCCTCTCATCCAGCCTCCTTCCTCGTTTTGCTGATGAGGAAAGTGAGGCTCAGAGAGGTTTGCTCAAGGTCACACAGCTGGTTAGTGACACAGCCAGGATGGAAGTCAGGCCTCGCCTCTCCTGGACACGTGGAGGAAGGGACAGCGTCTTCCCGCGGCTATGGCTGCGTGCGGTGAGGCTTGCGGTGGGCGTGCCCTTCACCAGCTCTGTTTATGTGAGACGGGCAGAGGGGAGCAGGCCCACCCCGAAACCCGGAGGATCTAGCTTAGCCCTCAGGAAGACTTCCTGTTTAAAACAGATGTGAGTCACTGCACGGCCAGTGGCAATTATGGGCTTTCTTCCTCTGGAAATGGCAGAAAGTTTGGGGAAGGGATGGGGAATGGACTTCATTCACTGCCTACAGCTACTTCTAGACTCAGGTTTCTGTGATGATATTAGCTAACTGCTCAACTGAAACCATCTGGATCCAGAAGTCCTGCCAGGAGGAAATAGCCACTGAAAAAATGTCCCCGTGCATACCTTTGGCCCAGCGGCTGACCTTCAGGGTGAAGGCAGGGACCGGGCATGAGCAGGGCTGTTTACCTTGGTTAGGCAATGCAGATAAGTTGTCCTGTTTGTATTTGGAGATGTGGCTAACATGTGGGTGGGCAAGGTCAGGCCAGAGCAGGCGGGGGGAGCTGTGGGAAGCTGGCACCAGGCCAGGGTCCTCCACGGGCCGGGACTGAGAGGGAGGGGCAGCCACCGTCCAGCTAAGAGGCCCCATTCCCAGTGCAGGCGTCCAGGCATCCTTTTTCTGTCTGCCGTGTGCTCTCCTGGAATTTCGTTTGTGTATCAACCCTGAACTTTCTTTTAAATGTTCCCTCTCTCTCCCTCTGCCCCTCTAACCCCACAACACACCCCTGATAGCGAAGTTCTGCCTGACCCAGACCTAAAGGACTTTTTGTTGTTGTTGAGAAAATGTTTTCATTAAAAATGAACTTGCCATTTTTAGGAAAATAGGAAATTCTGAAACCTGCCTTGTAGGGTAGTAAGAGCGACGGCCGGTCTGAACGCCATTGCCCGATTTGCAGGGGGAGAATGTGGGCTCCGGAGAGGTCACATCAAGACCTACGAATCAACCAGTCTGTTCTTAGTACAGCCTGACTGTGACCGGGGCTCAGTGCTGGCTGATGTGGTGTCACACAGCCCACCTTGAGAAGACGAGGAAAGACAGGAACAGTCGGGAAGGGCATCTCTGGATGGCTGCTTGCCGCCTGGGTCCTCACTCCCCCGGCGAGCCTGCGAGGGCACCGCTAACATAGATCACAGCCTCTCTTTATAAAGAGATTCCAAGCCCTGGCCTGTTTGGTTCAGTGGTTAGAGCGTCGGCCCGCAGACCCAAGAGTCACGGGTTCGATTCTGGTCAAGGGCACGTACCTCGGTGGCGGTTCAGTCCCAGCCCTGGTCAGGTCGTGCGGGAGGCAACCAGTCCATGTGTCTCTCTCACATCGATGTTTCTCTCTCTCCCTCTCTCCCCCTCTATCTGAAGATAAATAGAAAACATATCCTCAAGTGAGGATTAAAATAATAATAATAATAATAAAAATTAAGAGATTCCAAGACTTTTTGCAGAGCATAAATCAGTTCTCTTGGAACCTGCTTATGGGGTTGAGAGAAAGCCACATTCTGCGGGTCCCGCGCTCAGCCCCACACTACGTCTTCAATGGAAGGGTTGCCTTTCACCGGCGGGCACCGCCAGAAGGGGGAGGCATGATGTCCAGTGACTGCAGGACACTCAGTCTCACTGTCCCCAGAGGCATCTTTGGGTAGAGACTGTTGATTTGGGAAGTGTGGTCAAGGGTGCACAGTGCTCCTTCCACGGGGTTTGGCTCACTAAGAAGTGAGTGCAAGGAGGAGCAGAAGGGCCTGGGCAGAGGTGGGCTGGCTTCCCGCTGAAGTGGCAGAACGTTTCCTTCTTAGGGCTGCTTTGTCTGCTGGGGTCTGTGTGCCCCTGTGAGCACAGCTGTGACTTGGCCTCTCGCCCCTCACCCCCAGGTCCCATCCTGTGTGTGACTTAGAGCTCAGAGCTGCACGAGTGGAGAACACAGCCTCTTTTTAAAAACAAATTTTTTTCTTTTTTGATTTCAGAGAGAGGAAGGGAGAGGGAGGGAGACAGAAACATTGATGAGAGAGAACATCAATTGGCCGCCTCCTGCATGCCTCCCACTGGGGACCTGGCCCACAACCTGGGCATGTGCCCTGACTGGGAATTGAACTGGCGACCTCCTGGTGCATGGGTGGATACTCAACCACCGAGCCACACGGGCAGGGTGAGAACATAGCCTCTTTGAATGAGTTCCTGTATGCCTTCGACCAACATGCTACCCAGCTGGGGCAGGGTATCTGGATGGTGCCCCTGACTCAGCCTTTTGACCTTAGACGTGTGGGTGTAGCCTCACCAGCCCATTGTGTCCCCCAGGGCATCCTGATTCCCACCCACAGGGTGCTGGGTGGGATGGGGGCAGCTATGGTCAGATGACAGGTTCTGTGCCCAGTCCTGCTTGGTTACTTGCTGGCTCTGTGACCTTGGACCTTGGGCTCTCTAACCTTCAGCTTCCTCATCTTTCAGTAGAGATACTAAAGGGACCAGTGTCACATGTCTGTCATGGAAGGAATTAAGGTGATCCACGTAGAGCCCTTAGCACAGTGCCTGGCACCGAAACACTCGGTGCCTGTGGGTTCCTGTCGATCACTGGTCCTGAGTGTTGCCGGCCCGAGGTGGACGCAGGACTTGGTCTGAGACCCTGTGGCATCACTTGGCAATGAAGGCAACGAGCCTGCCTCTGAATGGGGGTGGATCTGGAGGGCCTTATCAGATGGAGTCTCAGGGACTTGGCTTTGGCACAGTCTTGCCTCGCAGGGAGCTTTGCTGGCCCTAAGCGATAAACTCGGCTTGAATAAGCGGACTTCTTGCCTGCCCCCTTTGCAGATTGAGGCCCAGGGGAGTTCGTAAGACCCTATTACTTCCCAACAGGCCCAAATACATCTTGGACTAGAAGAACTCCTGGGGTCCCAGTGACACACTCGACAGGCTGCTCTAATTTCAAAGGAGCCAGCTTGCTCCCCTTCCCAGACCCCCGAGAAACAGATAGCAGCCGGCAGTTGCAATGAAGACAGCGCAGGGGCAGGAGGGGGACGTTCTAGCCACCATTCTCTGGGTCCTGTGGATAAATCTGCAAAGCCAGGAGCTGTGATATCATTTCTGGCCTGGCCTGTAAGTCACCTTTTGGGTGGGCCTGGCCACCCTGCACCAGGGCCTCTTCCTCCCGAGGGTGGGGCCCAGGCAGGTCAGGAGCTGAGACTTAATGAGGAAGATTGATGCCTGGAGATGAAAGGATCTCCAGGGGAAGCCACCCAGGCTGGTAATTACTGTGGCCTGAACTCCCCGCCAGGGCCCAGCTGGGTCTTGGTCTCGCTGGGGCATCCATGTAGCCTTCTCCTGGCAGAAGGCCTCAGAATGGAATGTCCTGTGACCAGCAGGTGTGTAAGGAATGCAACAAATTTTTGCTCAGTGATGCCAGAGGGTCAGGGCTGGCCCTGGGCCAGATGCTGATCGCAGCTTCCCTTCCTCCTATTTGTCCTTTCTGCTGCCCTTACCCATCATGCTCCTCTTGCTTTCTCCTCCCTCCTGACCTTAAAATTTTCCAAAGAGAAAAAGGGGTGCATTTAGACTATAGTGTAAATGACTGACAGCACTTCAATGTTTTTCTGTTTTCCATTCTATCTTTTCTGCCAGCTTGACCTTAGTCTTGGGCTTCTGAAACTGGGATCATGAATCTCTGAGGATACTGGCACTGTGCCGGGGGGTAAACAAAGCCGTAGAATAACCTGGTATGCCTTCCTGAACATCAATTTTATTAGGTGATGAGAAAACAATTGTCTATTGAAATAAACACAAGTATGTTATAGAGTAGAAAATAGTTGCCAGAAATTTAAACACAAAAGAAAAGTTTTCTCTCCATATACAGCAGTTAAATTTGTTTCCTCAAGGCTCAGAAAAGCATAGTTCCCACATGGTTACTCCAGCCATTGACTGCAGAAACATTCCGTGATGGCAAGACAACTCCCCCGGTCATTGCTAGTCTTGTTGACAGATAATGGGTTGGTAGTAGCTGCTGGTACACAAGACTTAATATGCTTTTCTGAATATTTGCATAATATTTTCTAAATTAAGGTTAGACCTTCTATAAGTATAAAACTGTATCACCCTTACTGAACCTAATATAGAGCTTAAAGGGCTCTATACAAGAATGTTCTGCATTTTTGAGCATGTGTTTACTTAAAGACTTAAAAGTTTCAAGAATTGCAAACATGACTGAGCTAGGTGTAAAACTCTGAGAAATCACAAGGAAAGGCTGTTAATGAACCCTGGGTGGAGAGCACATGCTACAAGGTCAAAATAACACTACAACGACCACAAAAATGGACTGAGAATATTAAAGAAAAAAAAAATGCTTGGAAACAAGGAGAGAGAGCCACCACCAGACAGGTCACACAGAGCTGGATGTGAAGAATCAGGAAGCTGTAGTTAAGGCTGTCAGGAGGCAGTTGTGACAGGGAGCTCCACAGTGACCCAGGACCCCATCCTCGTTCTGCACCCACATCTGCTGCAAACACGCCTTGCACCTTGGAAAGAAGAGTTCCCTAGTGCCTCAAAGTCAAAGCCACAGCGACTGACTTTTGACAGAATCTGCTTTTATTTCTTTTTTTTAAAAAATTAATTAATTTATTTTTTTAATCTATATTGTTGAATGTATAACAGATGTTCCTCATTTTTCCCCCATTGACCCCCTCCTCCCCACACCCACCTCCCTCCCTCCTTTTCCCACACTATTGTCTGTGTCCATTGGTTAGGCATATAAGTTCTTTGGTTTATTTCTTCCCACCCCACAACCCCCTTCTCTTTGAGGTTTGTCAGTCTAGCAACCAATTTGTTCTTTTTAATCCCTTCACCTTTTTCACCCATTCCCCCAACCCCCCTTCCATCTGGCAAATGTTCTCTGTGTCTATGAAAATGTTTCTGTTCTGCTTGTTCATTTTGTTTGTAGATTCTATTGCCAATAGATATGTATTCATTGCCATTTTGTTTGTTCATATATTTTTATTTATTTATTATTTTATTTTATTTTTTTTAATCCTCACCCGAGGACATTTTTCCATTTTTTGTTCAGGTAGAGTGGGAGGGAGAGAGAGAACCAGAGAGAGAGAGAGAGAAACATCGATGTGAAAGGAACACATCGAGTGGCTGCCACCTGCACGACTGACCAGAGCCGGGGACAAACTGCAACCGAGGTACATGCCCTTAGCGGGAACCGAACCCGGGTCTCTCAGGACCGCAGGCCGATGCTTTAACCGCTGAGCCAAACTGGCCAGGGCTGTTCATATATTTTTATCTTTTCTTCAAAGAGACCCTTCAACATTTCATATAATAACAGTTTGGTGGTGATGAACTCCTTTAACTTTTTCTTGTCTGGGAACTCTTTATATGGCCATAGATTCTAAATGATAACTTTGCAGGATAATCTTGGTTGTAGGTTCTTGCTTTTCATCACTCTAAATATTTCTTGCTACTCTCTTCTGGCCTGCAAAGTTTCTTTTGAAAAATCAGCTGACAGTCTTATGGGAACTCCCTTGTAAGTGACTAACTGCTTTTCTCTTGCTGCTTTTAAGATTCTCTCTTTGTCTTGAACCTTTTGCATTTTGATGATGATGTGTCTTGGTGTGGGCCTCTTGGGGTTCATCTTGTTTGGGACTCTCTGTGCTTCCTGGACTTGTATGTCTGTTTCCTTCACCAAGTTAGGGAAGTTTTCTGCCATTATTGTTTCAAATAGGTTTTCAACTTCTTGTTCTCTCTCTTCTCCTTCTGGCACCCCCAGGATGTGAATGTTGGCATGCTTAAAGTTGTCCCAGAGGCTCCTTACACTATCCTCATTTTTTTGGATTCTGTTTTCTTTTTGCTGTTCTGATTGGGTGTTTTTTGCTTCCTTGTATTCCAAATCAATGGTTTGCTTCTTGGTTTACCTACTCTACTATTGAATCTGTGCAAATTATTCTTTATTTCAGTTAGTGCCTCCTTCATTTCTGACTGTGCCTCCTTCATTTCCGGCTGGTCTTTTTTAATGCTCTTGAGGCCCTCACTAAGTTTATTGAGCATCCTTATAAGCAGTATTTTGAACTCAGCATCTGTTAGGTTGCTTATCTCCATTTCACTTAGTTCTTTTCCTGGAGTTTTGTTCGGTTCTTTCATTTGGAACCTGTTTCTTTGTCTCCTCATTTTGGCTGCCTCTCTGTGTTTGTTTCTGTGTATTACTTAATGAGAGTATGGGGCTATCTGAGACCAGATGCTGCTTATTTGAAAGAATTTAGGAAAACCTGAAGCAGGATCCAAGACAGGCCAATCCTATGGTTAAGCAACTGGCAACAGCTTGGGTGGGCCTGAAAGTTGGGTGGGGCGGGGCCTCAGGGAATCACCGGGGCGAGGCTACCAGTGTGAGCCAGGTTGCTGGAGCCCCAGATATGACTTCTGTCTGCCGCCCCAGGGAAGGGCTCACCAAAGGAACAAAGGCCTCTTACAGCACGTTTGTCCCGGAGAAAGCCCCCTCTCCAGCCCTCGCTCCAATGCCAAACAGCTCAGTTCTTCCCTGTATGTCTCTGGCGCCCCTCGAGCTGCCTCCCCTCCAAGCTTAGAGGGAGAGAGTCCGAGTAAATCTGTGTGTGGGCCCTTTAAGAGGAGCTGCCTGGGGCTCCAGCCGCCTCAGCCTCCCTGAGCCTCAGTTCCCGCTGGTTTTTCCAGCCAGAAGTTATGGCGATTTCTCTTCCTGGCACTGGAACTCTGAGCAGGTGCCTGGTGTGGGACGGGGACCCCTCAGTTCTCAGGGAGGACCTTCCCAGCCAAGGTGTCCTCTTGATTTTTATCCACCAGATGTGGGTGTGGGACCAGCCTGTCCACCTCCGCCCCTCTTACCAGTCTCGATGCTGCTGCTTCTTTAATTCCGTAGTTGTAGGACTTCCATTCAGCTGGATTTCAGGCGGTTTTGAATGATGGTTGTTCTGTAGTTTAGTTGTAACTTTGATGTGGTTGTGGGAGGACGCCATCTTGACCCTGCTTTTATTTCTGAAAGCTTCTATTTACTCTCAGATGACTATGTATGGCTCTCAAGATTTCATTACACACACACACACTTATATTTAATCCTCACCCAAGGATATTTTTCCATTGATTTTTCTTTTTTTTTTGATAGAGTGGAAAGGAGGGAGGGAGAGAGAGAGAAATTTCAATATGAGGGAGACACATCAATTGGTTGCCTCTCATATGACCCCAACCGGGGCTGGGGATCGAACCTGCAATCCAGGTATGTGCCCTTGACCAGGAATCAAACCCAAGACAACTTCAGTCCAAGGGCCAACGTTCTAAGCACTGAGCAAAACTGGCCAGGGCTCAAGATTTCCAATATTATAATTAGTAAATGGATACCGGAAGAATGAGATTAATTGCGTTTATGGTGAGATTTGTGAATAAGTAGATAAAAACACACTAAGGTTTTGTTAAGAACTCCCTCTGATCTCACTCCTCCTGGGAACCCCATTCCTGGAACTAGGACAAGGACAGAATCAACCCCTGCAGGGTGACTGGAACTTCCTTTGGAAGTCCTCCTTATTCCTCCTGAAATCCTGACATCCCCCCACCCAGCGTCCCCTCGGCACCCTGAGCTCCAGGGCTGACGGTGACGACATTTCTTGTAATGCCTAAAGGGCTTCCTGGCCTGCTGACCACCAGAAGCCTCTGACTCCACACGCACAGTGGTGCCCGCTTGCCCTCGTCTGTCCTCTGGCTCTGGCTGCGGTTTTCACTCGCGTGGTCACAAGTTGGCCAGAGCATAGCATGATGGGCAGAAAAGCAAAATGGACCAGCCAGGTCCCCTCTCTGGATTGAGTGCCGGTGTGGACTCTCTGCGGGTGGGGAATGCAGGGATACTATTTTTCTCCCCTTGTTTATAGAGAAGCCAGACCCAGGAAAGCAAAGAAGAAAAAAGAAGGAAAATATGCATACACAGAGAACCTTCTCTAGATGCAAGAACTAATTATTAACGTCCTGCGCTGAGCGCAGAAGTAGTTCCTTATTTCTATCATGAGGAAACTGAGGCTCAGAGAGATTAAGAAAAGGTGTGGCTAATGTCCATCAAGGGCTGACTACAGGCCGCACAGTGACATGTGTTAGGCCATTTATTACTCACCAATCCCATCACAGAAGCACAGCGATTTCCATTCCATGCACGGGAAACCAAGACTGGAGACACCCGGAAACTTACCCATAGTTCCAAGCTAACCGACATTAGAGCCAGGACTGGAATCTAGAAATTCTGACTCCAAAGTCTGTGTGTTTCACTACCATGCTGTACTGCTCTGCGATCACAGAGTCAACACACACAGGACTCCAAGTTCCCATGTCTGTCCTCTGCTGACATGATCCTGAACCACCAAGGTCTGAGGCCAAATGGGGCCTCCCTCATTTTGGAAGGATGCTTCCAACTGCCTGCATTAAAAAGAAATCATGGATGCAGCTGCCAGCTACATGTGCAGCTGGCTCCTTAGCCTGGACTCTGAGGATGGGTGTCCCCACTGTTCTTGGGCATCTGCCACTGCCACTGGATCCACACGTGGGCAAGGGTGGTTTTTACCTTTCTCTCCGTGCCAGTGGGGCTGGCTCAGGCTCCTGCCTTCAGCCCAGGCTGCCCTGAGGGCTGGTGGATGAACTCGAGAAGTTGCCCTGGGCCAAGAGAGGCTTGGTTCTCCTGGGGGCTACCCCTCTGTCATCACCTCTCCCTGGCCAGATGGGGACAGACAGCATCTCTGTGTGCAGAGGGAGGTACCCCGTCAGGTTTTCTCCAAGATGGCAGAGCAGGAGGCCCCAGGGGCTGAGTCTAAAGCAGAATAGATGTGAACTAGACAACAGGGAGGGTGTGGAATGTTAGGACGGATTCCTGAGAGGGGTTGGGGGTGGACACTGGTCCATCAGGCTCAGATCCAGTGTGCACTTCTGAGCAGAGAAAATTGGGTCCAGTTAAGACTTGAAAGTGCTAGGGTTGGAGAAAAAGATTTTCCTGTTCATTCTGCATAGCTGAAATGCACTACCAGTGCAGCAGAATTACTGATCAACACCCCAATATGCATTACCTCTTCCTTTTTTACTTATTTATTTATTGTTGACAGTATTATAGATGTTCCCCATTTGCCCCCCCCCCCTTATTCCCCTCCCACCCCAGGCCTTTCCCACACTATGGTCTGTGTCCATGGGCTATACATATATGCATATATGTCCTTTGGTTAATCTCTTCCTGTTCCCTTCACCCCCTAGGCCATCTGAGCTGTTCTTCTGTTCCATCCATTTATGCCTCTAGACCTATTTTGTTCATTAGATTCTCTATATAAGTGAGAGCATGTGATATTTGTCTTTCTCTAACTGGCTTATTTTGCTTAGCATAATAATCTTCAGGTTCATCCATGCTGTCACAAAGGGTAAGAGCTCCTTCCTTCTTTATAGCTGCATAGTAGTCCATAGTGTAAATGTATCACAGCTTTTTTATCCACTCATCTACTGATGGGCACTTGGGCTGCTTCCGGATCTTAGATGTTGTAAATAGTGCTGCTATGAACATAGGAGTACATATATTCTTTCTGATTGGTGTTTCAAGATTCTTAGGATGTATTCCCAGAATGGATTTCTGGGTCAAATGGCAGTTCCATTTTTAATTTTTTAAGGAAACTCCATACTGTTTTCCACAGAGGCTGCACCAGTCTGCATTCCCACCAGCAGTGTACTAGGGTTCCCTTTTCTACCATCCTCGCCAGCACTTGTTAGTTAATTGATGGTAGCCATTTTGGCAGATGTGAGGTAATATCTCACTGTGGTTTTAATTAGCTTTTCTCTGATGATCAGTAATAATGAGCATCTTTTCATATGTCTATTGGCTATCTGTATGTCCTCTTTGGAGAAGTGTCTCTTCAGGTCCTTTGTCCATGTTTTAATTGGATTGTTTATCTTCCTGTTGTTGCACAAATTATTTTTATATTTTGGAAATTAACCCCTTATCAGGTGTATTGTTGGCAAATATGTTCTTCCATACAGTGGGTTTACTTTTCATTTTGTTTGTGGTTTCTTTGTTGCGCAAAAGCCTTTTAGTTTGATGTAGTCCCATTTGTTTATTTTTCCTTTGTTTCCCTTGCCCTAGGTAAAGTATCGGTGAAAATACATGAGATGTCTGAAATTTTATTGCCTATGTTTTCTTCTAGGATTTTTATGGTTTTGCAAATTATATTTAAGTCTTTTATTCATTTTGAGTTTATTCCTGTGTATAGTATAAGTTGGTGGTCTAGTTTCATTTTTTTGCATTAACCTGTCCAATTCTCCCAACAGCATTTATTGAAGAAACTGTCTTTACTGCAGTGTATGCTCTTGCCTCCTTTGTCAAATAATTGTATTGGCATGGGTCAATTTCTGGGTTCTGGGTTCTGTTCCTTGATCTATATACTTGTTCTTGTGTCAGTACCAGGCTGTTTTAATTACAATGTCTTTGTAGTATAACTTGATATCTAGTATTGTAATCCCTCCAATTTTGTTCTTCTTTCTCAAGTTGCTGAGGCTATTTGGGGTCTTTTTGGTTCCATAGAAATTCTTGAAATATTTGTTCTAGATCACTGAAGTATGCAATTGGTATTTTAATAGGAATTGAGTTAAATCTGTAGATTGCTTTGGGTAGTATGGACATTTTAATTATGTTAATTCTTCCAATCCATGAACATGGTGTATGCTTCTGCTTGTTTGTATCTTCCTCTCTTTCCTTGTCAATGTCCTATAGTTTTCTGATTATAGGTCTTTACCTCCTTGGTTAAGTTTATTCCCAGATATCTTGTTTTTCTGTTGTTGCAATAGTAAATGGAATTTTTAAAAGTTTCTCTTGCCCTGGCCGGTTTGGCTCAGCAGTTAGAGTGGCAGACTGCGGACCAAAGTGTCCCAGGTTTGATTCCAGTCAAGGACATGTACCTTGGTTGCAGTTCGTCCCCAGCCCTGGTTGGAGTCGTGAGGGTGGCAACCAGTAGATGTGTCTCTCTCACATGGATGTTTCTTTTTCTCTCTCCCCCTCCCACTGTCTGAAGATAAATGTAAAAAAAATATCCTCAGGTGAGGCTTAAAAATAAATAAATAAATATAAAAAGTTTCTCTCTCTGAGAGTTCATCATTGCTATATAAGAATGCCATCAATTTTGGGATGTTAATTTTGTATCCTGCTACATTGCTGAATTCATTTATTAAATCTAGCAGCTTTTCCATGAAGTTTTTAGGGTTTTCTATGTACAATAATATCATGTCATCTGTGAATAATGACAGTTTTACACCCTCCTTTCCAATTTGGAGGCCTTTTATTTTTTCTTCTTTTCTGATCACTGTGGCTAGGACTTCCAGTACTGTTTTGAATAAGAATGGTGAAAGTGGGCATCTCTGTCTTGTTCCTGATCTTAAGGGAAACAATTTTCATTTTCGCCCAGTGAGTATGATGTTGGCTTTAGGTTTGTTACATTATGGCCTTTATTATGTTGAGGTAGGATCCTTCTATTCCCACTTTGCTGAGAGTTTTTGTCATAAATGGGTGCTAGATTTTGTCAGATGTTTTTTCTGTATCTATTGATCATGTGATTTTTATCCTTAATTTTGTTTATGTGATGTATCACATTTATTGATTTGTGAATATTGTACCAGCCTTGCATCCCCAGAATAAATCCTACTTTGTGATGGGTGTATGATCTTTTTATGTATACTGGATGCAATTTCCTAATATTTTGTTGAGGATCTTAGCATTTATGTTCAACAGGAATATGGGCCTGTAATTTTCTCTCTTTGTAGTGTCTTTAGCTAGTTTTGAAATTAGGATAATGCTGGCCTTGTAAAATGAGTTTGGAAGTCTTTCCTCCTCTTGAAATTTTTGCAATAGTTTGAGAAGGATAGGTGTTAGTTCTTCTTTGAATATTTGGTAAAACTTGTCTATGAGATCATTTGGTCCAGGACTTTGGTTTGCTAGGAGTTTTTGTTTTTATTACTGCTTCCGTTTCATTAGTTGTTATCTGTCTATTCAATTTTTCTGATTTGTCCTGATTGAGTTTGGAAGATTGTATGTTTCTAGGAATTTGTCCATTTCACCCAGGTTGTCCAGTTTATTGGCATATAGTTGGTCATAGTATTTTCTTACAATCCTTTGTATTTCTGTGATGTCAGTTGTTACTTTGCCTCTTTCATTTCTCATTTTTTTTATTTGGGTCCTCTTTCTTTGTTTTTTGATAAGTCTGGCGAGAGGTTCATCAATCTTGTTTATCGTTTCCAAGAACCATCTCTTGCTTTTATTGATCTTTTGTATTGCTTTTTTTCTTTTTTAGTCTCTGTGTCATTTATTTCCACCCTGAACTTTACTAGTTTCTTCCTTCTACTTATGCTGGGCTTTTCTTGTTTTATTTCTAATTCTTTTAGTTGTAGGGTTAGATTGTTTATTTGAGTTTTTGTTTGTTTGTTTGTTTCTTATGGTAGGCCTGTAATGCTATGAACTTCTCTCTCAGGACTGCTTTCGCTGTGTCCCATAGATTTTAGGTTGTTGTATGTTCATTTTTGTTGGTTGCCAGGAAGTTTTTGAATCATTCCTTGATCTCGTTGGTAATCCAGTCATTATTTAATAACATGCTGTTTAGCCTCCATGTGTTGGAATGTTTCTGAGTGTTTTTATTGTAGTTGATTTCTACTTTCATGCCATTGTGATCTGAGAAGGTGCTTGATACAATTTCAATCTTTTTGAATTTGTTAAGACTTGTTTTGTTCTAACATGTGGTCTATCTTTGAGAATGTTCCATATGCATTTGAGAAGAATGTATATTCTGCTGCTTTGGGATGAAATGTTCTATAAATATCAATTAAATCCTTCTGAGATAGTGTGTCATTTAAGATCACTGTTTTCTTATTGATTTTTTTTATTTTTTATTCTCGTCCGAGGATATTTTTCTATTTTTCGTTCAGATAGAGTGGGAGGGAGGGAGAGAGAGAGGAGAGAGAGAGAGAGAGAGAGAGAGAGAGAGAGAGAGAGAAACATTGACGTGAGAGAGACACATTGAGTGGCTGCCACCCACACAACCCAACCAGGGCTGGGGACAAACTGCAACTGAGGTACGTGCCTTTAGCGGGAACCGAACCCGGGTCTCTCTGGACCGCAGGCCGACGCTCTAACCACTGTGCCAAACCGGCCAGGGCTCCTTATTAATTTTTTTGTCTGTAAGATCTATCCAGTGATGTTAGTGGGTGTTAAAGTCCCCTACTATGACTGTATTGCTATCAATCTCTCTCTTAATATTTTCTAAGAGTCTTTTTAAAATATATATTTGAGTCTTCCTATGTTGGGTGCATATATGTTTTTAAGGGTTATATTTTCTTGTTGGATCAATCCTTTTAGTATTATGTAGTGACCTTTGTCTCTTTTTTATGGCCTTTTTTGTGAAGTCTATTTTGTCAGATATGGGTATTGCTACCCCAGATTGTTTTCTTTTTCCATTTGCAGGGAATATTTTTTTTCATCCCTTCATTTTCAGTTTGTGTGAATCTTTTGTTCTGAGGTGGGACTCTTGTAGAGAGCATATATGTGGATCATGTTTTCTTATCTATTCAGCTACCCTGTGTCTTTTGATTGGAGCATTTAGCCCATTTACATTTAAGGTTATTATTGATACTTACTTATTTATTGCCATTATTTGCTTTCTTTATACATATGTTCTCTCTCTCCTGACTTCTTCTTCTTCTTAACGCAGTCCCTTTAACATTTCTTACAATACTGGTTTGATGGTAATGTACTCCTTTAGCCTTTTTCTTTTTTTGGCAGGGGTGGGTGGTGGAGGGGTGGTCTGAAAAGCTCTTTATTTTACTTTCAATTTATCTATCTATCTATCTATCTATCTATCTATCTATCTAATTAGTTAATCCTCACCTGTGGATATTTTTCCACTGATTTTTAAATAGAGTGGAAGGGAGGGGGAGAGAGAGAGAGAAACATCAATGTAAAAGAGACACATGGATTGGTAACCTCTTGCACAACCCAAACTTGATTTGGGGATCAAACCTGCAACCCAGGTACATGGCCTTGACCAAGAATCAAACCTATGACCCTTTGCTGTGCAGGCTGAAGCTCCAACCGCTGAACCAAACCAGCAAGGGCTTACCTTCAATTGTAGCTGGATAGAGTCGTTTTGGATTCAAGTCCTTCCTTTTCACTACCTTGAATATTCCGTGCTAATCCCTTCTGGTCTGAAGTGTTTCTGTTCAGCTGTCTAATGGGAACTCACTTGTAGGTAACTTTTTGTGTCTCTCTTGCTGCCTTTAAGATTCTTTCTTTGTCTTTAATGTTTGTCATTTTAATTATGATGTGTGTTGTAATGGGTCTCTTTGGGTTCATCTTGATTGGGACTCTGCATCCTGAACTTGTGTGACTTTTTCTTTCATTACATTAAGGAAGTTTTCTGTCATTATGTCTTTAAACAGGGTCTCTATTCCTTACTCACTTTTCTCTCCTCCTGCTACCCCTATGATGTAGATGTTATTATGTTTCATTTTGTCCCAAAGTTCCCTTAAATTATCCTCCTGCTTTTTAATTTTTTCTTTTTGATGCTCTGTGTGTGTGTGTGTGTGTGTGTTTAGCTTGTCTTCCAAATCACTGATTTAATCCTCTGCTTCATTCAGTCTACTTTTTGTTCCTTCCAGAGTGTTCTTGTTGTCATATATGGTATTCTTCATTTATGACTAGTTCTGATTTGTGGTTACTGTTTCCTTTTCCATGTTGTTGTTGTTCCTACTAAGTTCCTTGTAATTCTCACTAAGTTCCTTGAGCATCCTTATAACCATTAGTTTGAACTCTATAGCTGATCAATTGTTTGCCTTCATTTCATTTAGCTCTCTTTCTGGAATTTCCCCCTTTTCTTTCATTTGAGGGTTGTTTCTTTGTCTCCCCATTTTTGCTGTCCCTTTGTATTTGTTTCTTTGTATTAGATAGAACTACTATCCCTCCCAGTCTTCGTGGGGTGGCTTTATATAGTAAGTGTCCTGTGGGACCCAGTGGTGCAAAATTTCTTTGATCTCCTGAGCTGGATGTTCTAGGAGTGTCCCTTGTGTGGGTTATTTGGGCTCTCCTGTTGGAACTGAGTCTTGATTGTTGTTGTCCCACTGATGAGTGGCATCTCCCCTCAGGCTGGCTGATGGTGAGGCTCACCCCCAACTATGTCGTGTGAGCTGTTGTGCAGGTGCTGACAGAACAACAGAACAAGAAACAAAACAGAAACATACAAAAGATCCTGTAACAATAACAAAAACAAAACAAAAAACCCATAAAGTAAAAGAGAATTAGGAAAGAGAAAAGAGAACAAAAAACAAAAAGAGAGAGAGAGAGAGAGAAAAGGGGAAGAAAAAGAACTATGAAGGAAAGAAAGGAGAGAAAAAAGAATAAAGACTAAGAAGGGAAAATAGTATAAGAGAAAAAAGATGGGATAAATTTTGAGAAGGAAAAAAGAAGAGAAAGACAAAATAAGAAAAAGGAATAATAAGGACATAAAAGAAAAAATAGAGTAGGAAAAAGAGAGAGAAAAAGAAGAGATTAAAAAAAAAAAAGACGAGATATGAAAGAAAAAAGAGCCAAAAAAATAACAAAGCAATAAAAAAAGTAAAAATAAAGAAAATAATGCAAAAGAAGAACAACAAGTAAAGCGGAGTTCCTCTTGGCAGAGTTTGGTGCCTCTTGGGGGCTTCCTTTGGATCCTGCTCTTATACTGACTGAGGCTGGCTGTTTTGTCTGCTGTTTCTGGACTTCCTGGGAGGTACTTTGGTGCTAGCCACTGTCAGAAGCTGTCTGCGTCTGGTTCTCAGCAACCTGTTTGAAGCTTCGTGTGATCCAGTTCCTGGCTGCCCCCCAGAACTTGGGTTTGTGTGGGAGGGGCCAGCTGTGCTCTAGGGCTGGCTTGTTAGTAGCACAGGGCCCAGGGCCGGGTCAGCAAATACCCCAAGGCTCCTCAGGCTGCACCTCTGCCCACCCCCGCCTGCTGGCCAGCTGTCAAACGTTGTCTTGGAAAAGGCTGTTTCTGGTAGGGCTTTTGGCAGAATCAGGAGCATGAGACTGGGTCTCTCGTGATGGGGAGGTGCCGTTCAGATTTCAGGGAAGATGGTGGGTGTGTTCCCCTGTCATAGAGCCACTCTCCTGAGAATGTCCTGAAATATTTCCCTGACCTGGGCAGGGCAAAGCTGCTTGTATGCAATCGGCGTGGTCTGCTGGAAGCCGGGAGTTTCTATCAGCTCTCCCGTGAGGGAGAAGTACTGGTCAGGTTCCCGGGAAGTGGGGGGAACGGCCCCACTCCAAAGCCAGTCACTGACGTCCCCTGAGGCTGTTCTGACCTGTAGGCTTGGCCTCTGCTGCCCTCTCCTCCACAGGGGTTGAGATGCAGGGTGGAGCAGGCAGGGTTCCTGAGGGTGGGGCAAGCTGTAGCCCCTGGGGCAAGCTATTTGCTTTTCCCAAGCTAGTGCCTCTGGGAGGGGCTTGCACTGCTGCAGCTTGAGGGGGCGACCAATCGTAGGTCTCCCAGCCGGGCTTTTCCACTTCTCTCCCCAAAGCTTCCACCCCAGCCTCTCCTCAGGCAACTCCAGTCTGTATGCCCTCCCTCCACCAAAGCCTCAGGTGAGGGGCTGCAAACAAAAATCCTGTGCTCTGGGTTTTAAAAAAAGGTGGCTTTATCTCTGACTGGCTCTGGCTCTTCCTGGTGGCTAGAAGCCCTACTGCCGTTCATGGCTGGATGTAACATGAACCACTGTTCTTGGCTCTGGGTTCCAGTCTGGACCTCCCTCCTCTCAGGGAAACCCCCACAGCTGAAACATCCCTCCTCGCTCGGCCTGCCACCCACAGGAGCGGGGCCAGCCCCTCCCGTGACCCCACCCTTCCTCCCGGCTCCAGGTGGTTTCTGCCCTTCCTCCTTAGAAGTCTCCTCTTTGCTAGCCTTCAGTTAATTCTGGTGAACGTTCCTCAATTTAATTTTATTTCCAGTTTGGTTCTGAGAAAAGGTGCCAGAAAGATCCACCTACTCCACCACCATCCTGAAAACTCCTCTCTTTATATAGTCCAAGAGTTTCTAGGTTCTTTTTTTTAGAATTGGTAGGGTCTTAACCTCATTTTTAGCTGACTTTGACCATGTGACAAAGGTCTAGCTACGAAAGGTGCATGAAAGTGAAGTATGTGCACTAATGCATCTCAAAGCTCAGCTAGACTCCCCAAATACCCTCTGTATTTCCTCACGTGCATGAAACGTCATGCTGTAAGGGCTCGGCATATACCAGACTTCCTCTGCCCAGGATCACAGGGAGGCGTAAATTTTAGGGTGAGTTTGTAGAAAAACAGAACAGAAGACCATTCCAAGCAGCCTCCCTTCCTGTTAGCTGATGGACTGGTCAGTGCTTCTAGAAAAATGGGGCTGGCCCTGGTTCTGTTTCATTCAAACTAAGGTTTTCTTGGTTTAAAAAAAAAAAAATCTGGTAGGGGAGGAAAAGCCCTGATGACAAGGAAAAGATTGTGTTCTGGTTCCGATACCAGGGTTACCAGGTCGCAGAGTGGCCCTGGCCCGGTTTCTCCAGGTGTGAAACAGCAGTGACAGCGGCTGCTGTCCCCTGGAGCCCAGGAAAACTCTTTTCATTCATTTCCGTGGAAGACCGTATTTTCCCAAGGTGATTGCCATCTTTGATTGGATGTCTCATCGCATGCTTTAAGGGGAAGAAGCCCACTGCTGGTGTTGGCCTAAGAATCCCCAGCCGGGTGTTACTTCTGTGTTCCTGGAGCCCGCCTGCCTGTGCTCGGCCGGTGCTGAACAGACCAGCCACGGGACCACCGCAGCTTTCACTATTTCTTATTTTAAGTGACACGCATGGCACTTGCGTCCAGCTCGGTCTGGGCTGTGCTACGTGAGGGGAAATTGGTCTTGTGGGGCCTGACCGCTCCGCGCAGACAAGATGATCGCTCATGGTCAAGTGTCAGAGCAGGCGACCCTCCTGCTTTTCAGAGTGGGTGGCCCTGCCTCCTCCCTCTTCATGTTTGCTTCTCTAAGAGTCCCCCCCTAAAGGAATGTCTTTGTCTCATTGTCCTTTCGTAAGTAAGGTCTACCTCTCTGGAGGAGAAGGCTTTTCCTGCCGAGGTCTTTCTGCACCTGACCTTCCCCCAGACCCTCACAGACTGCCAGTGACTAAACAGACTGCGTGGGGGGCTTTACTTGCCCAGAGGACCTGAAAAATACCTGGAAGAATGGTTCCCAGCCACCAGAGGTTAGCCCTGAACATCAAGTCCATGCCAAATCCTACTCATTTTTCTTTTCTGCTTTCTTTTTTTCTTTTTATCCTCATCCGAGGACATTTTTTTTCCCCATTTTTTGTTCAGATAGAGTGGGAGGGAGAGAGAGAGAGAGAAACATCGATGTGAAAGGGACACATCGAGTGGTTGCCACCCACACGACCAACCAGAGCCGGGGACAAACTGCAACCGAGGTACATGCCCTTAGTGGGAACCGAAACCAGGTCTCTCTGTACCTCAGGCCGATGCTCTAACCACTGAGCCAAACCGGCCAGGGCTGTTTTCTGCTTTCAATGGGGAATTTTCCTGATCAAGGGAGTATCAGGGTGGAAGGGACACCCCACTATCTCTTCTTCTGTCCCATGTACGAAATGAGGGAGCAAAGGCCCCTTACACCACCTGCTCTGTCTCTACCCTGTCTTCTGTGAAAGGGGGAGAATAAAACCCTTCCGGACTGTTTGAGCCTCGAGTCCCCTGGCATCCGAGATGGCAGTTCTCCTGGCTTGTTCGCTTAGAAACAACCTCCCACTTCTAAGAAAAGTTGCACGTGGGGTGTATTTTCCGGAGCCATCTGGGAATTCACTCTTGACTTGATGCCCCACGCCCCTGGATATTTCATCGTGTGTTTTCTACACACAAGGGCATCCTCCCATGTGCCCACAACACAGCTGTCAACTCAGGTTAATGCTGCTCCATTCTTACCATGTGGTCGTCGTTTCCAGTCCAAGTCCCCTGCCTCCCCAGCAGTGCCCTCGGCAGCCCCGATCACGTGTCCCCCTCGGCTGTCACACTTCTTGTCTCCTTCCATCTGGGATGTGTCCCTGGGTCTTTTATTGACTGAAAGCAATTCTTCTTGACACGTTTTTTTTTATCCTCACCCGAGGACATTTTTCCATTTTTTGTTCAGGTAGAATGGGAGGGGGAGAGAGAGAGAGAGAGAGAGAGAGAGAAACATCGACGTGAAGGGACACATGGAGTGGCTGCCACCCGCACAACCGACCAGGGCCGGGGACAAACTGCAACTGAGGTACGTGCCCTTAGCGGGAACTGAACCCGGGTCTCTCTGGACCGCAGGCCGACGCTCTAACCACTTAGCCAAACCGACCAGGGCCTTCTTGACACTTTTGAGCATTGCCGACTCAGTTGTTAACAGAGTTTGAATTTCCTGCTGTTGTGCTTAGATTCAGGTTGTGAACCTGGGTGGGAATAGCCCGGGCGCGGTGCGCTCACTGGGCCTCGGGCGGTGCAGTTTCCCTGGTTCCATCACTGAGGAGACCGATCCCTGGATGCAGGTCTGTCTGCCAGCTTCTCAAAGGAAGGGAATTTTTGTTTGTAATTACTAAGTATTTTGTGGGGAGGTACTTTGAAACTCTGTGACTATACAGTTACTCATCAAATAAGTACAGTTAATTAATTCTAAATATAACTAATTAATATAATTAATCAATTAACATATGTGTGGACTTGTGGTTTCCTATTTCATCCTATGGATTAGGACTCATTATCATCATTATTTCTCTTGATGCTCAAAGTGTCCCAGACTTAGTCGGTGGAGCCCATTCAAGCTGGCATCAGTGTCCTTTGGACATGTCCTGTTAATTCTTTGACCATTTCCCGACTCTCTGGCACAAAAATATGCCCTAGGCTCATCTTGTAGCTTCCCTGCCCAGCTCTGGAACCGGCCATCTCTCTCAGGAGCCCGTTCTTTTCAGCGGAGTGAGTGGTCTCACGTCATAGGCTCCTCCCCAGCGCTCGGGGCCTGGCTGGGACTCCCGGCTCTGTCCTTGCAGAAAGCAGTTTGAGCAAGAACCCTGCTAAGGCAGTTTCTCGAACGCCCCTTGGGGTCTGACCACCCTAGCTACCCGCTCAGACTCCTCCTCCCTTGTCTCCTGGCCTGCCTGCAGCTAGAACTCGACCCACTTGGTCCAGCAGGAATGCCTGTCCCCCCGGGGGTTTTTAGTAGTAACTTTTGGTCCTGTGACTCCCTGGGTCATAAACCCCCACCTGTCCTTGTTGGGGTCGAACTTGAGTCCGATCTCTCTCCCCTCTGTACATCCCCACTGTAGGTGTTCTCCTTGAACAGTCTGCCTTACCAACCCTAACAAGTGTCACGAATCATGTCTTCTTTCCCAGTGGTTCAGAAGCCAGTGCCGGGTACCAGGTGTGCCCATGGACTTCGCAGGGTCAGTGCACTGAGCTCGGGAACCTGCATCTGTGGGCATGTACCTCCGTGTTCACTTCTACTTCTGGCGGTGTGGATGGAAAACCTCGAGTGTACATCAGCATCTCCGTTCCAACCCGACAGCAAAGGGGTTGTTCCAATATTCTCCTTGCCACGTTGTAGCCGGCTACCGCGGTCCTTAGTACGTGAACTTGCGTGGACACTCCCTCTGCATGTGACTAACTTCTCATTACGCTGCCCCTCCTCCATGAGGATCCATCCCTACCCCTGCCCTCTTCGGGCTCTGAGACCCTGTCATAGCCCCAAAGCAGCTCCCCCACCCCCTTCCCCGCCAGGCCTCGTGCCCCCAACCCCCACAGCTGCCTAGCCTTGCCTGGCCCCCACCTCTGGCTTCTGGACAACATTGTGAGCAAGGGGAGAGGGTCGAAGAGTCTCTGGGAGTCTCTGATAGCACAGAATGTTCCAGTCAGGGGACGGTTTCCAAAACTCTGAAACCTGTGGTGACACCCACACGGCTGCTGCCCCGGGACCGAGGCCTTCCGGCTGGTTCCTCTGTGATCCAGTCTGTACTTCGGAAAAAGAAGAGCCTTGTGCAGCGCTCAGGAGAGGAGCCGTCCCCTCCTCCCACTGCAGCTGCGGGTCTCGCGGACGGACGGACGGACGGACGCTGGGCGGCTTCAGGGCCGGTCAGGGAATTTTCCATATCTCCCCTGGTTATTCATGCTTCTGAAAACAGGCCCGGTGCCGGCAACCCTGCGCTGAATCACCCAGGCTTC
Source organism: Molossus molossus (assembly GCF_014108415.1). Taxonomy (NCBI): domain Eukaryota; kingdom Metazoa; phylum Chordata; class Mammalia; order Chiroptera; family Molossidae; genus Molossus; species Molossus molossus. The sequence goes on from NW_023425344.1 coordinate 144,132,934, forward strand.
ACTTTAGCGGCCCCACCCCCTCCCCAGGAATCCCGCTTCCAGCTGGTCTCCCCGGGAGCTGAGAGGGCTGGCTGTTTTCGGGTCCCCCCAGATCCGCTTGCAGTTTACCCTTCTGGGATATAGTTTCTCTTTCCCAGAGCAGAGATAAACCAGGTGCCAGAGGACGGAAAAAGTCCGGAGACTGACAGAGACGGACAGTCCTGGAGGTCACCAGGGCAGGGGCCCATTTACATGAGGCCAGTGAAGCTTAGAATTCAGGCCCCTCACTGCCATGGGCTCTCCCAAAGCCTATGCCACTAGGAGTCACAGTTTTGTAGTCTTTGACTTAAAGAAGGGCCCCCCCAAACTGTCTTAGCTGCAGGCCCACAACCTGGGCCGGCTCTGGACCTGATGCCATGAGAAACATGACTCCCAGTCCCGTGAGTCCCGGAGGGAAAAGACTCCCGGGTGTGGGGAAGTGGCCGAGTCCCTGTTAAAGGCCAGACTGCTGGGGTTTAAATCTCAGCTCTGACATTCACCAGCGTGGGATTCTGGAAGTCACCTCACCTCTCTGTGCCTCAGTTTCCCCCAGTAAAGTGCCTACCTCACCTCACAGGGCTGACGTGAGGATTAAATACGTTCATCTAGCCCTGGCCGGTTTGGCTCAGCGGTTGGAGCATCAGCCTGCGGACCAGTTCCTGTGGGTTCGGTTCCTGCTAGGGGCACGTACCAAAAAAAAAAAGAAATACGTTCATCTATATGTATGCTTGCTCTATCTATCTGTCTGTCTGTCTATCTATCTATCTATCTATCTATCTATCATCTATCTATCATCTATCTGTCATCATCTGTCTGTCTGTCTGAAGCACAGAGGAGACACAGACAGCATCCCCAGAGCAGCACTTAGACTATTATCTGCTTAGCTCCCTTCATGAAACCTACCACGAAAGGCACCTGTCCTGCCGCCCTTGCTGTTCCCCTCATCCCTCAGGACCAAACATTGTTCCCTAAACTCTTTGCCATATTTAGGGAAGGGCTGAAAGACTCGTAAGGGTTTCAGAACATTTCAGTTTTGGGATCCTTTCTCCCGGGCTGCTTTTCCAGGGGGCAGTGGGCACACGGGCAGCGGGGAAGCCCCGAGCCTGCGCCTGGGCCTGTGCTGCCCTGGCTCTCGGCCCGGGAAGGCTAGTGACCCTGGGCCCGGGGAGAACACGAGAAGACGGGAGGGCTCGGGAGCGATTAGGATCACGGTTTAGAGATGAAGATTTGGGAAGGTTTGCTGGCTGGGAAAGGCAGGCGGATGTGAACCGGCACGTGGAAAGGCCGCAAACACCAGCCTGGGAGGAGGCTCTGGCTTTGCCCTGGGAATTCCAGGCGCCCACGGGAGGGGGCACGTGGGGCTTGTGGCCGCTCTCCCCGCTCCTAGAAGCTGCCTGCTCACGCGTGCACTCTCTTCTTCCCGCCAGCGGCCAGCTTTGCGACCGGAGAACGAGGCACCGGCGCCGCTGGAGGGGGCTGGCCTGCCCAGGCCCTGGCAGCGCCCACAGCTCCTCCTGTAGGGAAACCCGCCCTCTTTCACCCCACCTTCCCCGAGCGTGCCCTCCTCACCCCAACCTGGCTTCTCTGCCCCCCAATCAGCCTCTCTTCCCCCAGGCCCTCTTCAAACTGAGGGTCTGGGGAACCAGAAGGGCTGCAGCTCTTCAACTAGTAGGGGGAAGCCCTATAATTTTCATCCAAAATGAGGCACTTTTGAAAATAAAAGGGACTGTGGACCAACCAGCACAGGTGGGGACTGCCCGGTCAAGGCAGCTACCTGGTCACCTTGTCCCAGCACCGACCATCCCACACCTGCTCAGTGAATGGTGCTCTCACCGGCCGGCACAGTCCTTCTTCCTCTCCCTCCCGGGTTAACTGCCACCTGCCTCTGCCCAGCTCAGAGCTCCGGCCTTCTCTGACCTGTCCTGGTCCCTTGAGCCAGGCTGTCCTGGCTGGCCAGACTGAGGGTTCAATTTTCAGGAATTTTATAGGCCAGCTGTTCAACACCGCCATCATCTTAAAACTAAATGAGATGAACTTACAATCACGTCCCTGGGCAGAGGGTGGGCTGTGTGATGCAGGCTGGTGTTTAACAAATGACTCGGAAAAACCATGTGTGCATACTCATACATGCATTTACTATAACATTTACAGGTGTCACGCTTTTGTAGCTCCACACTTAGAACAATGTTGGGCACGGACTAGGTGCCCCTCCCAAATGTGCTGGATTAATTCATGGATTTAACAGCCGAGGGTGCGAAGGTGACCCAACACCCTCTCCCTTGCAGAGACTGCACTTCTGGCCCTCCGTGGTGGGGTGTGGTGTGGAGCAGGAGTGATGTCAGTCACTCTCAGACCAGACCCTCCAGATGCCTCTTCCTTCCCCGGTACAGGGACCCTAGAGGCCATGTGTTCCTGGAGTGTGGCCATGCGATGGAGGAGAGGTGCCTGACCTACCACGTGCCTTTGAGTGAAATAGACTGCTCTTTTGTTAAGCTGCTAAGATCATGGGGTTTACTTGTTCCCACAGTATAGCCTCATCTATCCTGACTAATTCAGTGAGGAAATGGGGATGTGGGAGGCGACACGGGCCAGGTTGCAAAGCTTGTTAGTGGCAGGGCCGGGCCAAGAGCTCATCTTCATTTCCCCTGTACACAGCGGCTCTCCCAACGCAGTTCTTCCTGCTCAAGCAGTTTTCAGAAATGAAGTGTGAATCTGAGGCTGGTATCATTTGTTGTTTGTTTGTTTATTTATGTATTTATTTTTTTATTCTTCATCAGAAGATAGTTTTCTATTCATCATCAGATAGAGCGGGAGGAAGAGAGAGAGAGAGAGAAACATTGATGTGACAGAGCCACATCGATTGGTTGTCCCCCGCAAGACCTGACCAGGGCCGGGGACGAACCGCAACCGAGGTACCTGCCCTTGACCAGAATCGAACCTGCGACTGATTGGTCCGTGGGCTGATGCTCTAACCACTGAGCCAGACCAGCTGGGGCTGAGGTTGGTTTTGTTTAAAGCCGCATTTCAGAAGATACTGGTTGGGGCCCCACTCGTGCGAGGCGTCCCGAGGCACCAGCCACAGGCACACCCACCAAACATCCTTCCATGAGAGGATCAGCAGGTAAGGCCGGTGTCGGCGATTACATCTCCCATTAACTGCCATTAGCCCGGCTGCGGTGTCTCCCACAAGCACCCCTCCCTGGGACAGATCTGGTCTTGGACGAGACAGGCCCCGCTTCGGAGGTGGCGCCCCGAGAGCTCAGCTCTTGGCCCTCCGAGGAGAAACCGCGTCCTCTCCTCCGCGTCTCTCCCTCACGCTCACAGCTCTGCCGGGCTCACAGCTCTGCGGACACCAGGCGGGTGGGTTTCCCCCTCGGGCCATTCTGGCACCTGGAGCTCCCTGGAGCTGCGTCAGATCCCACAGGCGTCCGTCGCTTCCAAGACACTGCCCCCCCGCCCCCTTCAGAAGCCAATCTCGAGCAGTAGGGCCCCGGCCACTCACAACTTCCGTCTGACTTGGCCCCCTCCCTGCGCTGGATTGATTTGCTAGAGCAGCTACAGAACTCAGGGAAACACTTACGGTTACCGGTTCATTAAAGGGCATGATGAAGGGTACAGATGACAGCCAGATGAAGAGCAACACGGGCGATGTCCGGGAGAAGCTCCTAGTGCTCCTGTCACGTAGAAGGTCTAAGGGTTTAGGAGTGCTGCGTCAGGACGGCGGCAGAGAGCAACTGGTGGAGCAAGACATGCTTCTAGTCTCTCTTCTGGGAACTCTGTGCCAGGAACCAGATGCAGAAACCATATATATATATATATTCTCTTCTGTCACAGGCCCCAAAGGCCAAGCAGAAGAGAGAGAGAGAGCCCCCATTTGCAGCTGGAGAAGCCTTAGATTGGTTCCACAAACAATGAGTGTGGATTATGTGTCAGGCATAGGTCATTTAGTATAGTATAGTATATGTAGTGTAATGTGTGCAGCATAGTACAGTATGTATAGTGTAATGTGTGCAGCATAGTACAGTATGTATAGCATAGTATAGTATGTATAGTGTAATGTGTGCAGCATAGTACAGTATGTATAGTGTAATGTGTGCAGCATAGTACAGTATGCATATTATACTAATATGATAATGTGTACTAATACAGTATTAGTTTAGCATAACAGCACTCTTTTTGTCTTGTTCCTTCCTTCCAAAAATCATGGTGATTTTCCCTTTCTTTGATTGTAACCCTGATGCTAGAATGATCTGGCTGAAGCTCTGAGTGGGGGGTGACAGGAGGGGTGAGCTGGCACGTTCCTGACTTCTACCTGCCTGGTGATGACACAGCCTTCCCTTCCGGGGCCCACTCAGCCTGCGTTTCATCCATCCCCTGCTCCCAAACACTGCTCTTGGCGTTGCTATTCCTTTTTTCTTCGCCACTAGGATGTGGGGTCCCTAAGAGAAGGTCTGTTTTGTCTTTGTTTCTGTATCCCAGTGTCTGGAAAGGTACCGAGTGTTTGTTGAGCGACAGCTAGACTGCAGGCCCGGAGGGCAGGGACTGCATCCCTCGCTCACAGCCCGCCTCACAGGAGGTTTCCATCGTCGACTGCCCCTCACTGGTGCAGCCCATCCTAAGGCTATAGTTCCAACTTGTCTGAGTCCTCACACAGGCTGTGCCATCTGCCTAGAGCAGTCGCCTCACCTTTGAGTCCCATTAACTCCAGCTCACACTTCAAGTCAGCTGGTCGCCTCTGACCGGAAGTCTTCCCTGGCCACCCCCCCTCCTCTGTCCCCTGGCCTCTGTATTTCCCTTTACAGTACTGTCATGCCTTCTCGCAAATACCATCTTGGTCTGTTTTCTCCCTGGACTGCCAGCTTGGGAGGATGGGACCATGCGTGCCCTGCTCACCACTGTGTCCTCAGCCCCTGGGGCACACACAGTAGGTGCCCAAATACTTGTAGGATAAATCAGTGGATGGCGACCCCTGCCAACATGTGACCTCCCGATCCATTCTGGGAGACCCAGGGGTGCAGTGGGGGATGCAGGCCCTTGGCTTGTTGAGGCTGCCCCTGATCTCCTCCCCCGCAGCCAAGAGCAGGACCAAGGAAGTGGCCCAAGTCTGTTTTCTTCTCTCCCCACCCCTTCCTCAGATAGCATTATCTGCTTTCTAAATTATGCGTGGAACATACATTCATCATAAGACTCCTGAGCTACTTTTGTCGTTTACCGTTCACACACCTATTCGATGGAAGAGCTATTAACTGAATACCTACTGTGTGCCAGACGCCACACTAGGCACTGGGGAAGCAAAGACAAGCAGGCCCTGGTCCCTGACCGGGATGTCACAGTGCAGCACCTATTCTGCATCTTCGGTCACTCTGCCCAGCTGTGCCCCTTAGAGGACAGGGTCCGTGTCTGTTTACTGGCCCAGTGCATCAGGTCACAGGGAAGGTTTGTTCAAACTGGATTCCTGAGTCCCACCTCCAGAGTCTTTCATTCGGTGAATCGGAGGTAAGTCTGCTTATTTGCATTCCTACAAATTTCCTGGTGATGTTTATTTTGCCGGCCAGGAGACCACACCATGAGAACCACTGCCCTAGACCTACCGCTGTCTCTGCTCTCAGAAGTTTTGCATGACCATTGTCTCATTCAGTCTCCCCAGCTCTCCCCGAGCACCTGGAGCACACACAGCTGGTGAGAGCTAGGGTCCGACTGTAAACTGTAAGCCAGAAGCCGGGACTTCCCGTGGAGTGCGGTCCTCTCTGGGTGGCACCTGGTGGCCTCTGAGCTGTCTCCCGCCACAGGGCTGCTGAGAAGGCTGGGATGGGGCGGGGTGGGGCGGGGTGAAGGTGGTGTTGCAGGGGAAGGCTCCAGGGGGACATTTCTCGGGGGGGTGGGGGGGCAGGAGAGGGAGGCAGAGTCTGCTGCTCCGCTCTGGAAGGAGGTCTGACTCTGACTCTGGCTCTGGGCAATACAGGCTGAGAAGCAGCCACCTGGAGGAAGCGTTACCGGGTCCCTCAACCTGGACCGCGGAGGAGAGGGAGGTAGAGGTGATGCTGCAGAGGAAGGGGCGTGCTGGGGACTCCTGACCCAAGGCAGGTTTAACCGGGGCCTGGATCATCCCACCTGCTCCTCAGAGACCTCTCTGAAAGCTCAGGCTGACAAGGCCGCCCTCCTCCGGGTTCTGCCCCAGCACCTCCCTCCAGGGGCTGGCTGGGAGTGTGCTGGATGGGATGGAAAGTCTGAGGGCTGCAGCCCCGCCAGCCCAGCAACTCAAAATAAATACTTCCTCTTCGGCCGCCTCAAGGCTGCCAGGGGCTCTGGCCGGACAATCCCCCAGTGTTCCCTGGAGCCTTTGGGGCGCTGGGCTGGGCTGGGCACTTCCTCCTCTGGGAGGGGCCTCGGAGGGAGGGCCGGGCTCGGAGAGGAGAGAGGAAAGGAGACATGGAAAAGGGTGAACTTGGATGGGGAGTCCCCTGGGGTTGTGTATCTAAGCAGGAAGCCAGACCTGCCCAGCCTCAGAGAAGGAAAATAAGCTCTGAAGACCTATTTTTAGAAAGTGGCAAAACCCTGCTTCTTCAGTAGGCAGTGGAATTTAAATCTGAAAGTATTCCCTGCTGAAATAACTGAAGTGACCCGTGGACTGCACGTAAGAGGGGCCGTGGCGGTCGGTGGTGCCTGCTCACCCTCCCTGCCGCTGGGCCCTCCGGCCGGTCCAGAGGGACGCGTGGGAGTCACGGTGTGACAGTGATGGTGGGGATGGCGACGATGGTGGTGACGGTGATGGTGATGGTGATGGTGATGGTGATGGTGATGGTGATGGCGATGAGGACACGATGAGCTGATGATAGCAAAGGTGTGTGCCAGGCATACACCCGCGTATGTGGTCTCATTCAACCCTGATCCCTTCCTATGAGGCAAGTATGGCGCACCCCCCATTTTTTCAGATGAAGAAAGTGAAGCCCAGAGAGGTTAGGTCACACAACTAACAACTGCAGGGCTGGGGCTCAAACTCAGGTCAGGATCACAAGGAAGCCTGCGCTGTGAACCTGGCTTCCCTCTCACCGCCGCGCCCCGCGGGAGGGGGGCTCCTGCCTGAGAGGCTCTGCCGCCCCCCAGCTCCAGTGGGCGCGTCCCCGCGTGGGGGCTGTCACAGCCCCTCCAACGTCCTGTTTGCAGGTTCGACAGGCTCTGACATCTGAGCCGTCCCTGCTCCTTAGAAAGCCTTGCAGTTCTCAGGGTGGATCTGGGACCCAGCAGACCTCACTTAGGGCAAAATATACCTTTGAAGGTCGATCTGATTTCTAGAAAGAGCAAGTGGTCATTTGGAATCAAGACGGTCTGAGTTGGATGACTGAACTGAGAAAAAAACTTAGTTTAAAAGATAAAATAGCCCGACTGGTGTGGCTCCGTGGTTGAGCGTCCACCCATGCACCAGGAGGTCGCAGGTTCAATTCCTGGTCAGGGCACATGCCCAGGTGGTGGGCCTGATGCCCAGTGGGGGGCATGCAGGAGGCGGCCAATTGATGCTTCTGTCTCTCTCTCTCCCTTCCTCTCTGTCTCTAACATCAATAAAGGGGAGAAAAAAGATAAAATGGAACAATTTAAAAATCTTGTCTGAACAGGCACTGAAATTCCTTGAAATTTCCAAAACCATAATTTGAATAGTCACAACATTCCTAGATGAAGTGTAGAGCCCCAAAGGCAAGGGCCGCTCAGTTCTCTGGAAGCAGGCACGTTCCCCGTACCGCGTCAGCAAAGATTTCTACAGCACCGCTTACACACGCTGGCGGAGTTGCGGTGATTTATGACACGCATGGCGAGGGAGCACCGGTTCGCACTGCAACTGTGTCGTGGCTGGAATGTGGCTCGAGATGTAAAGTGGTGAACTGAAGCCTGGCCCCGGCACCCTCCTGAGGTGTGCCCACCCTGAGCTGGCGGCCTCCTGTGGAGGCGTCGGGGGCTCGGCACTGGCAGTGGGCAGAGGCGGCGCTTTGCCCTGCTCGGAGCGGTCCTGCTCGGGGCGGCCAGGCCCTGGACTTCCCACTGAGGCTGCCTTTCCGGTGACATGCACAGCTTCCCAGGACTGCCGAGGAGACACGGGGCCATTTCCCCCTGAACTCCTTTAGTCTGCCGTGCCCTGGAGTCTTGCACATGGGGCCGTGGAAACCACAACCGGTGATTCCGGATTCCAGAACCAAGTCCTGAGGAAGGGAGAGGGTGGAGCCAAAGGAACAGCCTTGACCAGGACCCCCCCAGGCAGAGGGCATGTGGAGTGGATTCAAGGAACCTGAGCCCAGTGGCAGGGCCCTTCTGAGGCTCAGAACACAACCTGCCCCCTTTCCTCTTTCTAGGCCTGTGCCACCCACTGGAATGCTCTCCCACCAAGCCTGGCTGTGCAGAGACAACCTTCACCGTCTTTCCTTCTTACCCCTAAAGACACGTCCCCAGTCCCTGTCAGCTGAAACCTAACTGCAAATCAGGGAGGAGCAGTAGCGGCGGGTGCCGAGTGTGAGGACATACAGGAGAGGACTGTGGAAGACAAGATGGCCATCTGGGTGACAGAGGAGTGTTGGCCCCACACTCTCAGGAGAAGCGGCAGTTGGAAGGCGTCAACCTCGCACAGGTTCCCAGAAGGCACAGGTAGCGGGTTTTGCAGCCCCTGCAACCAGGGCCGGGACCCAGTAGCCCCCAAGAGGCCCTGTGACAAGGGAAGAAGCCTGCATTTTCTCACGGTGAGTGAGTGCACACGCCACCTGCAGACAGTCACGAGGTACGAGCGGTAACATCCAGCACCGCTCACAGCAGATGGACATGATGCAACAATCTGCTGAATACATGTGGTCATGTTCAGCTTCACCTCCTAAGCTTCACAAATGAAGACAAGTTTCAAACAACTGTTTTACATTATGAACATATGAATTCAAGTTCATTTGGCCTTTAAGACTAGGTTTCACAAACACCTGGGCAGCGTTTGGAGGCGCACGATCCAGCGCCTGGAGCTGAGCTGGGCAAGCAAGCCCAGGAAGACAAGGTAGCTGGGGGGCCGAGCCCTCACCGCATACCCTACCTGGGACGGGCGGGGCCTCCTGAACCTTCTACTCTTTGAAATTGTCTTTACATGACAGAAGTCATTTCCCCCAAATTAAAGATTAAAAAAAGTCCAAGTAAAAGGGTAAATGTGATCCTATTTCACGGACCAGGAAGCTGGCGTACAGCAGGAGAGCTAGCTGGCAGCCCCAGAGAACCACCGGCACTGCCATCCCAATAGCTGGTCCCGCGTGTGGGCTCTGCGAGCAATTACCTAATTCTGTTCAGGCCACAGAGACTTGGACGTGTTGTTAGTGACAAGGACAAGCTTTCTGCTGCAGGTCTCAATGCTCAGGGCGAGTACACAACGACAAAAATCAGGAATGCCAAGGATGGAAAACAACCCGTCTCTGAAGAAGCCAGTGCAGGCACGTGCGAGTGCACACATGTGTAAGTCCCCCATGTGCAAGCACACAAGCACACACATGCACAAAATACACAGTGCAAGCACACGTGCAAGCACACACACATGCAAGCACACATGCACAAGCACACACTGTGCACAGAGCTCCTTGTTCTCTGGAGCCCTTTACTCCTGACACATGGATTCCTTGTTCCTTCAGCCCCACCCCTTAGAAGTATTTCTAGAACTTAGGTTACTTCCCTTGGCAGCTTCACACCCAAATACTTGAAGTTCATGAAGTGTGACCTGTTTATCAATGACTGGAGTTCCATTAACCTCAGCTTCCACCCCGGTTGGATCAGCCCAGCTGCCACCTTTACTGGGGCCAGGGCGAGGCGGACTCGGGGTGATCACCGAATCTGAACCTCAGCCACCAAACTAGGAGCTCCAGCACCCAAGGCCGTCCTCAGAACTGGGTGGTTTTCCCCTTCAAAATGCTCGATAAGCCTCATTCAGAAGCTATGCTCTGCTGGGGAGCTGGCTGGCTTCGAGGGTCTTGAAGAAGTAGTGGGAATCAGTCAAACCTACACCGAACTCAACCCGTGAGGCTGGGGGATTCCTCGACTCAGCTTTGCTCTAGATCCCAGTGTGTCCAGAACAGAAGGGCTGGTGTGGGGCCACGGCAGACAGATCTAGGGGACGGCCAAGGAATGAGGAGGCCGAGAGCATACTGGAGGGTGCCCCAGGATTGCTCCGATCTCTTCGGGGGGGGCGGGCCCTGCTCCCATCTCCTGCTCCTTCGGGTGATTTATGGACCCCTCCCCCCCACCCGCCCGCCCAGGTCAGAGAATTACTGCGTTTGTCACTCAGGCTTTCCAGGTCATTTCTGGACTCTACCATGTTCCCCCTTTTAGCTCATTGTTGAATAGAAAGTTCATGCTGTTTAGGTAAGAAACCAGGCTGAAGGCACTCTTTACAGAGCAAGGGGGACAGGGCTGAAGTGACGGGACCCTGTGGGGCAGGCTCTCCGGGGCTCCTGGGCTCATCGCTGGCCCCCTAGCAGGACAAGAACCAGAGGGAGAGTGAGCCTGCCTATGACAACAGTGATTGGTATATTTCTTAAATCCTATGACTTCGGAATGTGTAGAAGAGTTATCTTTCTTTGAATAGAGAGATAGACGAAGGCTGACCGGTTTTATGCTAACACTGTGGGACCGGGAGTGCACTTAGGTTATCATTCTTTTCTCGTGCAGACAAGTGACATTTTCCTCTCAGAGAAGAGGGTGATTCTGCAGCAGGAGGGGAGCAGGAGCCGGCGGGGCCTGGGGTCCCGCGCCTGCACCAGGCGGTCCTGTTTCCAAATCAGTCCCAGTTTTCCCAGGACAGCGCCGCAGAGAGCTCGGCTTTCCCTTTCCTCGGATATCTGGAAGCAGGGCTTGTCCAGCGAGATTAGAAAGGATATGGAACTTGTTCCCCATACTTTAAAGCAGGGAAAAAGCCTTGTTGTGAGGAGAAGAAACAAAACCTGTTTGACGACTTGTCATTTCAATGAAAACACGAACCTTTCACAGGTGAGCTTTCCCCACACTCCTCCCTTCCTCCTGCCACCCAGGAGTCACAGGCCACAGGTGGGGGCAGGAACAAAAGCAGCAACAAGACCTGCGCCTTCAGAGAATACCGCGATTTGGTGCAAACATTTAAGAGCCCAAGGGAGCAGTTTAGGGAAAAAAATAAACATTTATTAAGTTTGTCTTGTCAGGGCAATAAAATACATTTGGAGAAAAACTGCCTCATTCTGCCTCCTCTAAGAAAACAGCACAGCGGTTATAAGTTTCTTGATAAGAGTAAATTGTTTTCATATTTCTCGTTTCTCTTCATTACTCTTGAATAAACATAAAGAACTGATTTCTTAGATGCCCTGTACAACGAAGACACCACCGAATCCTCTGAAAGGTCAATCTCACATAGCCAGAGCTGCGGGGACTTCGTGGAGAGAAGGCAGTTCTGACTTTTTACACAAAGGTCAATCCTAAGGGTTCCGTAAGGCCTTGCTTATCAACGCCATGAAGCTCTTCGTGAAAGTTCATTCCAAGTGGGGAGCCCGCGGGGAGCCCCCCATCAGGGATTCCGAGGGAAGAGTCCTACATTGTCAGGACAAGGCAGCCACGACCCGGCCTCCCTCCTGGGCTAGCCCACAAGAGGAGAGCGTGGCTGGGAGAGAGGACCAAAACTCCCCATTTCTGCTCGTTTTGTGAAGATACGTGTGCACACCAGGAGCCAAACATGAGCGGGGGGGCGGGGAACAGCCTGAACAGACCCTGTTACCCTGGCAACCACAAAGTGTTACTGGCTGCAGAGGAGACTCTAGTTGGGCCATTTGCACATACCTTCCTAAAAGCAAAAGAAAATTTTCCCCTGATTTTAAGATAAAGGGTTTCATACAAATGGAGACTGATGTACAAATATCACTTGAAAAAAAACAACTGGGCACGCAAGATTTATCTTTCCTTTTCGTTACAATTTTGCTTTGAAATGTCCTTAAAATTCCTTCGAAGGTGACCTTTTAAGAGAGCCCTATCGTGTAGTGTGGCAAGAAGACAAATGCCCATCAGTAAACTAGTTGTTTCCGTTAACACAATACACATATAGACAAGTTACTTCATTAGCAGCTATAATTTGAACCTTGTACAAAATGTATGGCTTTAATTTCTAGGGTTTGGGCACAAGCAATGACCAGAGCAACAAATAGAAGTAAATAAGTAGAAGAAATTGTGAATAAATATAAGGAAAGGATATAACTATTTAAAAGAAAATAACTGAAAATACATATAAAATGCAGAAACAAAATTGTTTATACATAAGGTGAATCTCAATTTATTTTTCAAAATTGTCATTATGAAAACAACTATATGATATATAGTCAAGCTCACCTTAATCACAATGAAGTCATAGGATAAGATAAAAAGAAATCAGCCATATCAAGACCCTCTGTTTTAAACACTGTGTATGGCATCTCACTTTGTAAAAAGATAATACAGCCCTTGAGAATCCTTTAACCATACCCAATATAAACAGGAGTAAAATAAAAATTACTTTAAAAACCTATTTAAATTAAGACCCTCCAGAATCTTTGAGATGATTTCAGGAGGACAAGGGCTGGCCGAGACACTAAATACTGTAGTTCTAAGGAAAAAAAATTACAACCATTTTATGTAACTTACAAGGCAAACTGAATACTATGAAAAATGTCCTTCACGGCACATTTAAATGTTTGCATTTAAATAATACTCAACAAGAAAGAAACAGACTCTGTGACAGTGGCTGAGATGTAACAACAGAAGGGCGTGACAGGTAAGTGTGGCCCTGCCCAGCCTATTTTTAGAGGTTTAAGATGCCGGCCTTAGTTTTGATAATAATGTTTGTGGCCATAACTCAGATGTAAGACAGTCTGGGAGCAAACTAGTTCTTTTCACGCCGTGTCACCTGGTTGGCTGTTTTTTCCCCCTTTTAAATTAGTCCTGAAGCCTCACTCTCAGAACACAGGGGATCTGAAGAATCTTTTGTTTCCTCCTGTTTACTAGCTACCTTGGAACATGCAGAACTAAAATTAGGTCATAAGTTAAAATTAGGCGATAAATTAAATCTTTGAAAATGTTCTTCACTAAAAAATTTTAAGAATGATCTTGCTTATCTGGACATTACTTGGAATATAACTTTAATTGGGAACAGAACAGACACTGTGAAGGAAAAAGCACTTGAGTTCACTGAAGTGTCCTGGAGATGGGTCCTTAGAAATGTCCCTGTTAGGAAGTAGCAACTTTCATGTCATCCATCCTGCACTGCAGGCTGTGTCTGTCAAGAGTATCAGGTTTTGCCCTGTCTGGTTTGGCTCAGTGGTTAGAGCGTCAGCCTGTGGACCAGAGAGTCCGGGGTTCGATTCCCGCTAAGGGCATGTACCTCGGTTGCAGTTTGTCCCCGCCCCGGTTGGGATTGTGTGGGTGGCAGCCACTCGATGTGTCCCTCTCACATCGATGTTTCTCTCTCTCTCTTCCCCCTCTCTCCCTCCCGCTCTATCTGAAGATAAATGCAAGAATGTCCTCAAGTGAGGAAAAAATAATAGTATCGGGTTTTAAGAAGTATACACGTATGTAATGATGAATGTGTATGTGCACACAACATCTATATAAGTATATGTTAATGGGTTTCTATAAACATATCATGTACATGTATATACACAATGGACGCTCACACACATACTCCCAGTGACACACCCTCCAGTGTGATGAGACTTGCTTTCTTTAAATTACCATCTTTTCCACATGCGACCTTTTTATTCCACACTCCCATAACTCAAAATTATAGGACATCATACTCTAAAGGTTTCATTTCAATTTTCAATTAAAAAAAAAAAAAACTAGGCAAACCAAATTATATTGAGAAGCAAAGGCATATTTAGGGCTAACATACTGTCCTTTACCCTTCAAAAACCAAAAACCAAAAATGTATTTTAAGACACGATGAAAATTTAACACTCAGTGTTTTACATGTTCTTAGAAAAGGAGAGGAAATCCCTATCTCAGGGAACTGAGCACGAGACCTGAGCGGCCTTCATGTCGGGGCTGGGATCAAAGGCTAGATCAGGGACCCAAGAATAACAAATCAGACCCAATCCTCCTCCTGAATCCACAAAATAGACAGCTGCTACTAACCACAGAAGCCCATAGGTCTTCAAGGGTATTCTCCGAGTTCTTGGAAGCGGCAGACGGAGTGCTGGCCCTCTCTACACTGGGACGTCCCAGCTCAGCGGTGGAGCGGGAGGGCAGCCTTGCCGTTCTCACCAGCAGCCTGGACGGCGGGGTCCCGCCCGGTACCCGCATCCCTAGTGCCCCGCAGGGCTCGGCGTCGGGACTGCTGTGATTGCCTTTACGACCCACAGCCATTCAGGCCAAACAAACCCAGCGATGCCCCCCCTCCAGCCCCCACGCTTGGTCCATCACAAGTTCTCTTTCAGCAGGCCGAGCTTCCGCAGGGCCTCCCGGCGAGCTTCCTCAGTGGAGCCTCGGCCAGCGAACTGGACGGTGATGCCCTGGGGTCTGAACCCCACGGCCCTGGGCAGCGAACCCGACCGCTTCCTAGCATCCTGGCCGCAGTCCGGCTGCCGGTGCTCATACAGACTCTTGCTGGCGTTCTGGCGTGCAATTTTACTGGTGAGAGCCGGGTCCGGGCGGAAGGTGACAGTCTTCCCAGTGGAGAAAAGGGCACTGGGCTCACTCTTGAGGACGTCGTGGAGGCTCTGGAAGCCATTGGCCAGAGGTGGGGCCTGCTCCGTCTGCACGCCTCTGGACTGCTGGCTGCTGCTCTTCCCTCCTGCCCTGGAGGACACAGCTTCCTGCACGGGGCTCGGCTTGCTCTGGTCACATGCCGCCTGCTCCAGAGAGACGCTTCTCCTCTGCTCAGGGAGATCACCCTTTTGGGCCCGATCTTCCGCATCTCCCGTGGAGAGGTAAGAGACACCATTAATGTTGGCCAGGACCCGGGCCTTCCGCTCCTGCACATTGACTGCCGCCTTGGAGATGGTTTTGTTGAACTCCTTCCCGGCACTGTTGGTCACGCTGATGTTGCTCGGGAAACGGTGGATCTTGGGTGCAGGCTGTGTCGTATGTCTGTGCCACAACAAGTGGTCTCCGTTTCGAGGGGCCACGGCCGTCGGTGTCCTCCATTCTCCAGGCCTGCCCTCCTTGGAGGGGGAGGTGGGTGAAAGTGCTTCATTTCCTGCCAACTTCTCAGAAATTTTCTGGGCAATGACCAGTGGAGTAGGAACCGAGCGGGGCAGTTTTGGGTGCTCGGCTGGAGGAGCAGAGAGCAGCTCCTTCCTGGGGTGGGCCGGCGCTGCAGGGACAGGCAGGGACGGCAGCAGAGGAAGGGCCTGTGGACCCGTGGACTCTGGAGGGGGAGCAGTCTGCACAGCCTGTGTCCCGCATTCCAGCACGGGCATGTCTTCCTTTCCATCAGGCCCAGCCCCTGAGAAATGAGAAGAATCCTCTTAAGCTTATGTAACCTTATGTAAAAATAAACACATTACATTTCCTTCCCACTGAGTTGAAAAGGGTCTCAAAGGGACAAAATACCAACTTCGACAGTACCTCCTGTAAACTCCACTCCCTCTGTCCCTGTGCCCTGGACTGTGAAAGAGAACAGGGCACATGACCGCATAACCACAGGACGAGAGGAATGAACCAGTGATGGTGAGACTGCCAGGTCAGCCCCGGGGAGCGCAGTGTAAAAGCCAGCTTCTGGGGACCCATCCTCCTGAGGCGTTAACAGGAGGAAATAATAACTTTTCTGATCCAGGATTTTTACGAAGGGGACATGGAGGCTGGAAGGTGCTGGCACACCAACAACTCCATCACTTTGCTCTGGGAAACGGAGATGTTTCCTGACAGCCCAGGCGGAGTTGACCATGCCAGCCTCGGGGCCTCTGCTGTATTCTGAACAACCACTGATCGCGGACCACCTGCACTGCTCTGCACTAGGTTTGTCCACCGCCTCCTGCCGCAGAGCTGAGGCCGCGTCTATGCACCTTTGTGTCGCAGACTGTCCCGCGATGCCGGCCATGGCGCAGGCACTTACAACTGCTATGAAAATATCATGTTGGAGAATTGATGGGCAAGGTGGCTTACTTTCAGAATGTGTTTTCCTTGGCACCATTATATGATCTGACATTTTAAAAGGAACAGCTGGTTCAAATTAATTTTAGGAACTATACTTCAAAGAAGTATGATAAAAACGGAGAATTCATATTAAGTATCTTCTTTGAAGAGGTGGCTGCAAACGAAGCTCCATGCTTGGAATCTATAACGTAGTATGTAAGATTCTGTGTCACACACAGCCCCGCTTACAAATAAAAAGGGAAACATACTTTCAGAGGCTCGTGACAAATGGCAGTATTTTGTAGTTAGCAGAGAAAAATTATTTTCCCTTCTCTTTTCCCTCATCATTACCAATCCTTATCCCTTTGATCACATTTATTTCCAATTAGGAAGAAAAATGGAAGAACATTTTCTCCTTGTCCTCTCCTCTGGCTCTTCCACAGGACTCGGTGGACAAGAGCATACACCTCGCTTACGAGGCCGCCCTGACACAGCAAAGGTGAAAAGGACGCTGAGCTGCATTTCTGTTCTGATTGTTTCCTGCTTCCCCGAACCAGCTGACTTCTCAGTTCAAGTGCTCCCACCTCAGAGACCCTGCTACAGCAGCAGGGGTATGATCTTGCACAAAAGTTGGGATTAAACTTCAAGGGCTAAAATACAAGTACCCTCTATGTTTTCTTCTACAATAAATTGTTACCTGGAAGCCATTTCCAATTTCCTGTCTTTTTACTACACACACACACACACACACACACACACACACACACACACAATCTATCTGTATGCCCAAGTAGTTTCATCCTTAATTCTAGCCCTTTTGGAGTTTCCCTTCATGTGTTGTCATCCTAATATGTTGAGAGACCATCTAATTAGTTGGACAAACAACCAAGATGCTTCTACCCTACAAAGATGTGATGAGCCCAGCAGCCTCCATGCTGGCGGACCCAGGACACAGAGCCCCTGTGTCGTGAAAAACACCAACAAAGCAAGGCGGAGTCTGGGGCCCGGTGCTTCGGTCTCACCTGCTGCTTCGGTCACATCTGGGAGGCGCTCAGGTTCCCCAGCTGTAGGCTCTGGCTGCACTAAGTCAATAACATCTTCTGGCTCCAAGTGGCTGGAAGTGCTCCCTTCCAGAGACTGTGGGGACTGGCAGTGCACCCCACTGTCACATAGGACTTGCTCCTCAAAGTCGTCCTCCAGGGAATCAATAGTCTCTTCAAAAAACAGGATGACGTCCTTTTCCTCATGCGTGAGGTACTTCAGGCTCTCATCATCCTATAGGTTTGGGGAATAGGAATGGAAGAGATAAAACAAACTCGTTTCACTGAAGGAACAAAAACAAACCAGGACCAAGTCAACAGAGACAGAGCCCAGGACAGGAGTCACGGCGCTCAAATTCCCTGCTTGGTTTGAAAGTCTGCCATTCAGGGGACTTCGCTGACAAACTTGTGCCTGTCTGTCCCTCATCACTGTACCTGTATGAAAAAGAAGGCTGTCAAACAGGTATAGAAATAAAGGACCTTAGACCCTATTCCTAGCTCTAGTCCTGTGGCTCCCAGTGAGTGACAGGAGAAGGCCCTTCCTCCGCAGGGCCTCCCTGGGGACGCGGTGCGCACTCCCTGCCTTCAGACACGCCTGCTTCCCCGTGAGGGCAACGCGGGGAACCTCTGGTTGAAGAGGGCAAATGCACATACTTGTGTTTCCTCCAGAAACCTCGCTGAGACAATAATGGGATTTATTTCCTTTAAAAAGGCATAAATCACAAAGATAAAAATAATAGGAAAAGAGGTGACAGCAACAACATTTGGGAAGTTACACAGCAGGACAGGCACAACAGACACAGAAGGATGGCGGCTAGTCCAGCGGGGAAGCCAGTGCTCAGCCCGCTGGAACCCGAGGGCTCCCCGCAGTCCTGGGGGGCTCTCCTGAAGCCCCGGCACTGGGGCGCTGAGCAGTTCTGCAAGTATGGCCGAGATGACCTGGTCAAGAGTAGAACAGGTTAAAAGGCTCTTTCAGAAACAATTAGGTTACCCCGGTAAAAAACTAGACATTTTTCTTAAAGACAGAAGAGATTTGAAGTGGGGACTGTGAAGCGGAGGTGACAGTGAAGGACCGAACTAAAAATGGGGAGTAAGAGAAGCTAAACTAATACTCTCTGCACAGAAGATTAGAGAGAGAGTAGAGGTGTGTGTGTATGGGGAGGGGGAGACATTGATTTGTTGTTCCACTTATTTATGCATTCACCAGTTGATTCTGAAATGTACCCTCACAGGGTAAAACCTGCAACCTTGGTATATCAGGATGATGCTCTAACCAACTGAGCTACCTGGTCAGGGCCCCAGGAGTTCCTCTTAAAGGGCCCCCACACACACTTACTTGCACCCACTCCCCCTGAGCTCCAGTGCTGGGGCAGCAGCTTGAAAGGCACTGGAGACATGTGGGGAGGACATGAATTGTTTGGCATCAGGGCGAGAGCTAGAGGGGCAGCTTTCTCCCAGACAGAAGTGCTGGCAGCGGCCATGGTTCCTTTGATGAGCCCTCCCCCACACAGCTGGCATGCAGGTGCTATATGTGAGACTCCATCAACCTGGCTCACACTGTTCACCCTGCCCTGATGATTCCCTGAGACCCAGCCCCACCCAACTTGTGGGCCCACCCAAGCTGTTCCCAGTGTCTTTTCCATACAAATGGCTTGTCTTGGCTCATGCTTCAGACTTTCCTAAAATCTCTCAAATAAGTAGCATCTGGCCTCAGTGAGTCCCGTATCTCTAAGTAGCCCCCAGGCCTGGCACTAGTGAGCAGCCAGCCTTAGTTTGCAGCTTGACCTCTCCTGGGCACCTCCAAGACCAGCACAAGTAATAGCCATCAACAGATCACTTTGTAGCTCATGTTGGGTGGCCACAGGCAGAACAAAGGTGGTGGATGTCCTTGGCTTATACCTCTTGGGAGGCCCCAGAGCCAGTGCACTAGGTAGACAGCTTCAGACCACGTCGAAGCATCACCACCCAGCCACCTCCACAAGCGACACACTCGAGGGGTGGATTCAGTGGGCACCAGACTCCTGCTGAAATAAGTCCTGCTCTGTGGAATGGGCCCCTTTACAGCTAATCCTCCATGGGGTTGGTGGTCACAGTCAGTCCTTGAAGCCAATCAGCCTGGTGGTAAATCCATCCCACTGAGATGCCAACAGCAATCAAGACTGAACTACAACCAGAAGGTGTACATAGCCCATACGGGGTGCTTACCTGGAGTGCCCAGCTCGGGTGAATGGGGAGGCTGTGCCACTGGATCCTACAGGACACCTACTATATTAGGCTACTCTACCAAGCCCGGGAGATGTAGCAACTCTCCCTAATACATAGTAACAAACCCAAGGAGGATGCCAAAATGAGGAGACAAAGAAACATGTCCAAAATGAAAGAAAAGAACAAAACTCCAGAAAAGAACTAAACAAAATGGAGACAAGCAGTCTACTAAATGTGGAGTTCAAAACACTGGTTACAAGGATGTTCAATAAACTTAGGGGAAAAGTAGATAAACTTAGAACTTCAACAGCATAAAAAATGATGTGAAACCATAGAAAAGAACCACTTAGAAATGAAGGCTACACTAACTAAAATTAAGAATAATTTAAAGGGAATCAACAGTACAGTAGATGAAGCTGAGAATCAAATCAACAATTTGGAATATAAGAAAGCACAAAACACTCAATCAGAACAGCAAAAATAAAAAAGAATCCAAGAAATGAGAATAGTGTAAGGAACCTCTGGGACAATTTCAAACATACCAACATTTGCATCATGGGAGTGCCAGAAGGAGAAGAGAGAGAAAGCAAGAAATTAAAAATCTATTTGAAAAAATAATGACAAAAAATTTCCCTAACCCCATGAAGGAAATAGATATACAAGTCTAAAAAGTGCAGAGTCCCAAACAAGATGAACCCAAAGAACCCCACATCAAAACTCATCATAATTAAAATACCAAAAGTTAAAGGTAAAGAGAGAATCTTAAAAGCAGCAAGAGAAAAGCAGTTAGTTACCTACAAGGGAGTTCCCATAAAACTGTCAGCTGATTTCTCAACAGAAACTCTGCAGGCCGGAAGGGAGTGGCAAGAAATATTCAAAGTGATGAAAAGGAAGGACCTACAACCAAGATTACCCTACCCAACAAAGCTATCATTTAGAATTGATGGATATATGAAGAGCTTCCCAGACAAGAAAAGCTAAAGGAGTTCATTACCACCAAACCAGTATTAGGTAAAATGTTAAAGGGCTTTCTTTAAGGAGAGAAAAAAAACAACAATAAAATGGCAATAAATGCATATCTATCATCATTTGAATCTAAAAAATAAAAAAATTATGAACAAGCAGAAGAGAACTGATTCATAGATACAGGAACATTTTTTTTTTTTATCCTCACCCAAGGACATTTTTCCATTTTTTTGTTCAGACAGAGTGGGAGGGAGAGAGAGAGAGAGGAAGAGAGAGAGAGAGAGAGACAGAGAGAGAGACAGAGAGAGAGACATCCACGTGAAAGGGACACATCAAGTGGCTGCCACCCGCACGACCAACCAGGGCCGGGGACAAACTGCAACTGACGTACATGCCCTTAGTGGGAACCGAACCCGGGCCTCTCTGGACCGCAGGCTGACGCTCTAACCACTGAGCCAAACCGGCCAGGGCGATACAGGAACATTTTGAGAGTTGCTAGATGGGAGGAGGGGTTGGAGAGATGGGTAAAAAAGGTACAGAGATTAAAAAGTACAAATTGGCCCTGACCGGTTTGGCTCAGAGGTTGGAGCATCAACCCTCAGACCAAAGAGTTGTTGGTTTGATTCTGGTCAAGGGCACATATCTCGGTTGTGGTTCGATCCCCCACCTTGGTTGGGCTCATGTAGGAGGCAGCTCTCATATCAATGTCTCTCTCTCTCTCTCTCTCTCTCTCTCTCTCTCTCTGTGTCACTCTATCTGAAATATCCTCGGGTAAAGATTGAAAAAAAATGTACAAATTGGTAGTTACGGAATGGTCATGGGGGTTAAAGTACAGCATAATATTCTAATAACTGCATATGGTGTGAGATGGGTATGAGATTTATCAGGGTGATCACTTAGTAAATGATATAATGTCTAATCACTGTGGTACATCTGAAACCTATATAATATTGTATGTCAAGTGTAATTGAAAAATAAAAAAATGACTTAAATTTTTTTAAAAATTCTAAAAATCAATAAAGAAATATTATTTAAAAAAGAACAGTCTTCAATAAATAGTATTGGAAAAATTGAACAGGTACAAGCAAAAAAAATGAAACTAGACCACCAACTTACATCATACACAAAAATAAACTAAAAATGGGTAAAAGACTTAAATGCACATTGTGAGACCATAAAAATCCTAGAAGAAAACATAGGCACTAAAATTTCAGCCATCTCTCAGAGTAGTATTTCTGCTGGTATATCTCCTAGGGCAAGGGAAACAAAGGAAAAAATAAACAAATGGGACTACATCAAACTAAAAAGCTTCTGTAGAGTAAAAGAAACCATCAACAAAATGCAAAGGGAACTCACAGTATGAGAGAACATATGCACCAATGATTCATCCGATAAGGGGTTGATTTCCAAAATATATAACTTATACATCTCAACAGCAGGAAGACAAACAATTTAATTTAAAAATGGGCAAAGGACCTGAACAGACACTTCTCCAAAGAGAACATACAGATTGCCAATAGACATATGAAAAAATTGCTCAACATTACTAATCATCACAGAGATGCAAATTAAAACTACAATGATGTATCACCTCACACCTGCCAGAATGGCTGCCATCAATAAATCAACAGACAATAAATGCTGGTAAGGGCGTGGAGAAAAGGAAACCCTAGTGCACCGCTGGTGGGAATGCAGACTGTGCAGCCAATGTGGAAAAGAGTATGGAGTTTCCTCAGTAAATTAAAACTGAAACTGCTTTTTGATCCAGCAATTGTACTTCTGGTAATATATCCTAAGAATCCCGTAGCACCAATCAGAAAGAATATATGCACCTCTATGTTCATAGCAGCACTATTTACAATAACCAAGATCTGAAATCTGCCCAACTGCCTATCAGTAAGTAAGTGGATAAAAAAGCTGTGGTACATTTACACTGTGGAATGCTACACAGCTGTAAAAAAGGAGGAACTCTTACCCTTTGCAATAGCATGGATGGACCTGGAGATTATATGCTAAGCAAAATAAGCCAGTCAGAAAAAGACAAATACCATATGATCTCACTTATATGTGGAATTTAATGAACAAAATAAACTGACAAACAAAATAGAACCAGAGGCATGGATACATGGAACACATTGACAAATCTCAGAGGGGAGGGGGATGAGGGTGACAAGATAAAAGAAGGTGGAAAGATTAGCCTAAGAACATACATGCATAGCCCACAGACCACAGTGTGGTAAAGGCCGGGGGCGGGGGTGCCGAATGCTTGGCGGAGGTGGGCAAAGGGAGGGAAAATGGGGGACACCTGTAACAGGGTCAATAAAAAATGATTTTGCTAAAAAAAAAAAAAAATGCTTACTGTGCTTAAGGAGATAAAAGATAATACAGAGAATCTCTGCAGATAAATGGAAACTATAAAAAAGTATAAAACAAATTCTAGGGGATTCTGGTCAAGATGAGGGTGTAGGTAAATGTGGTACTCAAATTCTCCCACAACAACAACAAAAACTTTAAAAAAAATTCTGTATGAATTCAGAACTAGAATTTTACACCTAACCAAATTTAACTTAGGGTAGAACGATGATGTTTTTAAGAAATGCCAGATCTAAACAACAGATCTCCCATGTCTGCTTTTGTCAGGAAGCTATTGCAGGGTTGTGGGGAGCAGGGCTGTTCCCCCTAGACAAAGGAGGAAACCAAGAAAAGATACAGAAGCCAGGACACGGGAGAATGAAGGAATCCCAGAGCAATGGTGGCATCCCCAAGATGTCAGCTGTGCAGGGAATGACCAGTCTTGTTCAGAGCAGGCCAGAGTACTACATGGACCATGAAGAAAGCACATGAAACTGAAACAATTATTAACCGCAGGAAAAATCTAAAGCAGTGAGAAAAAGCATATAGCTATGAGTCAATATACCTGTAGCAATATACACACATGCACACACACAGATATATTAATTATATTAGTATTTATAGTAGGAAGAAAACAAGCAAAACAAGAAACTAAAATATCCAATAATAATAAGGGTATTATTATTAAATAAATCATGGCACATTCACAGATGGGATATTATATAGCTATTTTAAATGGTGTTTTCAAAAGAATATAATGTGTTTTTTTCCAAAAAAACTTTTTTTCATGTTTCATTGTTACCTTCAAGTCCTTGTTTGCATGCATACATATTCTGCATAGATAACATGTACAAGTTATTATATATTTTGCTTTTTACCTGTACAATTATTATAATTGCTTTTATATGTAGTCTTCTCTCAATGACTACTGACTGTGATAGTTATGTTTATTAACTGGCTTTTACAAATTAAAGGAATACAATGGTTGGTGAAAATAATGCACACAGAAAAAACAGAGTTGTCTTGATGATTTAATTTAAATGTATGCATACTTAATACGTACACACAGACAAAATACTTAAAGGATGGATATACAGTCAAATGTCAACAATAGGGGGAAATGAAGGTAAATAACCAAGAAACAGATATGAATTAAAAGCTGTTGCCTGTGATGAGTGGGAGACAGGAGAGGGACTCATGGAAGACTGATGCTTTTCATAAACCTTATAAAACTTTTTGACTCTATACGGTACTCATGAACTTTGACAGAACAGCAAAAATCATGGTGGAAGCAAAGGTGACTAAGAGCCGCCCCGTCTGGTATAGAGTAAGGCTTCACATGCTGTCAGCCAGGGGTCCGCGCGTGCCCTCCTGTCCAAAGCATCTCCCTTCCAGGCCTATCACAGGGCCTGTGGTCTCCATAATCTGGGTGTCTTTTCTTTTTTTTTCTTTTCTTTTTTTTATCCTCACCCGAGGACATTTTTCCATTTTTTGTTCAGATAGAGCGGGAGAGAGAGAGAGGAACAGAGAGAGAGAGAAACATCGACGTGAAGGGACACATTGAGTGGCTGCCACCCGCACGACCAACCAGGGCCGGGGACAAACTGCAACTGAGGTACGTGCCCTTAGCGGGAACCGAACCCGGGTCTCTCTGGACCGCAGGCCTATGCTCTAACCGCTGAGCCAAACCGGCCAGGGCTGGGTGTCTTTTCTTTAGTTTAAAACACAGTATACATTTGTTTGGGGGATGATTAACACAAGAATTCCTTTCTCGAACTAGCCTGACCACATGAGCTGAAGGAATGATGACTCAGGAAACTCTCTCCAGCCTGGCTTAGCAGAAGATATGATAAATATTCTAGAGGGATGTACGGCATGGGTTAGGTGAGCAGACAGAACAGAGGACTGCTAGAGAGGATAAGCAATATATGTCCACTGGGCAGAAACCTGTAAACAGCCGTTGGGTCTGCTTTGGTAGACACAGCCGAACAGAGGCTATTCGAATTTACAGTCCCTCCTGCAGGGCTGTCACTGTAACCAAAATGTTTGCCTCCAGCTCACCATGTTGTTCTGTTTTGGCCCTCTGGCGACCACAGCATGAAACTTTCATAAGAAATTCAGCGACATGCCCTGGCCGGTTTGGCTCAGCGGTTAGAGCGACGGCCTGCGGTCCAGAGAGACCCGGGTTCGGTTCCCGCTAAGGGCACGTACCTCAGTTGCAGTTTGTCCCCAGCCCTGGTTGGTCGTGTGGGTGGCAGCCACTTGATGTGTCCCTTTCACGTCGATGTTTCTCTTTCTCTCTCTTCCTCTCTCTCCCTCCCACTCTGAACAAAAAAGGAAAAATGTCCTCGGGTGAAGATAAGAAATTTAAAAAAAAAAGGAAATTCAGCAACATGATTCATTTTGCGATTTTTCTAGATTTTCTTGCAGAGCAGAGGGTTCATCTGGAGCAGTGGTTCTCAACCTTCCTAATGCCGCAGCCCTTTAATACAGTTCATGTTGTGGTGACCCCCAACCATAAAATTATTTTCGTTGCTACTCCATAACTGTAATTTTGCTACTGTCATGTCTTAGGCGACCCCTGTGAAAGGGTCGTTGGACCCCCAAAGGGGTCACGACCCACAGGCTGAGACCGCTTCTGGAGGGTCACAGGTGTGGGGTAGCATTCCTGCCTCGCCTTTCCTCTCGTGCTCATTCTCACTAGATGGCCCGTCCCCTGTCCACTCGCACACACTGCTCCTCGCTCTGCTCTCCCAGATTCACCTCAAGACGTTTCACATTTTCTTCTATCCATACGGAGTAGTTTACCCCAGTGATTCAACAAAAAATCCTGCAACTCTAAAATCATTAGGGCTGATAGTGTAACACAGATCCTTGTAGTTAACAAATACAACCATCATGGATGTTATTAGGATAACATGATAAAAACAATGATAACACCCCACCCCCCACCTTGCCAAAAAAAGCCCACAAAAACCCGTAACCACGACTACTTGTTGAATTAAGAGTCTAGGAAGATAACTAACGCCCTCTGCTCTCTCCCTCCTGCTCGCACCTTCCCAGTTGAATAGGATTACTCCCATGTTTTTCACAATCTACCCGGTGAGGTATAATAATTTCCCTCTGGTTGTACAGACAGAATTAAATGGTCACCTGGCTTGTAATAGACCTGTAACTTAAGAAACATGCCAACTTCTCAGGTTAAGGAAGGGACAAGAAAAGAAGGGAGTAATATATAAAGCCACACATCTAATCCAACCTAAAAAGGCAAGGGGTCCCAACCTAAGATTTCATTGGGAAAGTAAGCTCAGGAGGGAAGTCCTACACAACCATTTGATGTTCCACGACAAAGTATAGTACTCACAGGCTGAAGTGCGACACACAGATCAATCAGTCCAGCTCCCTCCTCTGAAGACGTGAAAACTGGGTTCAGAGGCCATGAGTCGCTTTCCAAGGGTTGTACAACTATTTTATAGAGGGATCAAGGCTAGAACTAGTACTATGCTTGCTTTTTGTTTTGTTCTATTTATTTCCCTTTCTAATCACATAGTAATGCAAGACCTGTGCTCGGACACATGCACAGGTCTCGTAATCCTATCCTGGCATCTCTAAAGCTCACAGTTGGACCTCAATGTGAGGCACAAGTCAGTTTTAATCAGCCTGCTCAATGGTCAGGGTCCCAGGTCCTGGGGACAGATTCTTGCGTTCTGAACCTATTCGAGGCCTCTGTCTCTCTAAGGTCAGAGGCTGGAAAATGCGCTGGGTGACTGGAATGTATCCCCAAGCACCTTATTTGTGATCAGCCTAGCCTTGAGCCCTGACCTAAGGTCAGGGCCAAAAATGCTGTGGGCTCAGTCTATTGCCTAATTCCCCAGAACTGAAGCAGCCCTCCAAATGAACCTGGGCTCTGCTTGCACCTGGGAGAGGAAACAAAGCAGAAACAGAGAAAAACCCTGGTACCAAGGGCAGAAAATCAGGGTAGTCGTGGCCAGAAAAGGGGCACCTGGCCCTTGTCCAAGAGAGTTCCTGTCTACTCTTCTGGTTCCCAGGAGACACTGACGCCACCTTTCTCAGACAGGGATATGAAAGAGGAGGCCCTGGGAAGAGGCAGAGCATGAGGAGCAAGGCTGCGAGGACAGGCACCTCTAAGCCGGGGAGTGGGAGGGGAAAGGGTTGTGGCGAACCGGTGGGGTGATGGAAGCGTTCTAGATGCTCTAGTGTTCGAAATGTGACGATGGTTGACAGCGTGAATGACTGAAACCCACTGTGTGGCATACACACTGCTCAGCATATTAATGATATCTCAATGGCGCTGTTGTATGGTTTTTTAAAAGAGCAATGCCAGGCCTAGTGGCCCCTGTGGAGCAGGGAAGAAGCTGGAGCCCTAGCAGTGGTGGTCCCTGCCTGACTGGTTGTTGTTAACTTAGCTCCCCAAGGACGAAGTGGACCTGCCATGAGGATAAACTAAAACAGCAGCTTTCTTGGGAAGGGGTGAACTGAAGAAAACCCAAGTTTGTCCCTATTATTTGGAAGTTAGCAGGCTGACAGCAGAAAAATTTTTTAAGTTCCCTTTCTATAAATGATGTTTTTAATGTACCAATTTGGGCTGTGAAGTAAAAGGAAGCCCTTTAAGGCTACAAATCTCGATGCTAAAAGAATTATATAGGAAACCATACCTGACCCATTCTGCCTGCCATACTGTCTTCAGGTTATAGCTGTTAAGTCTTCAAGGGAAAAGTGCACATATTTCCACCTAAAATGTATATTGTGAAGAAGTCATTTCTACTATGTTCAAACTAGAACATTCAAAATGCTAAGCCTACTAAAGGAAATGTGTGCACACTGTCCAAGGCGTGCCGGGAGAACCACGTTCTGCTCTGCTGGCGCCTGTGCACCCTGCACCGAGACGACAGAAGCTGTCCCTCCAGGCCCATGGCGGCTTGAGGGGACATCCAGGCTAGGTGGATGGCAAACCTTTAGAGTGAATGCTACTAACAGTGAGAAAAGTCAACAGTTCTAGATACACCCGTGGGAGTCAGATTTGGGACAGGAGTGCTCCTTCTTTCTGGGAAACGTCAGAGAAAGAAAACCTTTGTTTGAACAAAAAAAGTTAAGGCTTAAAATACTCATACTAATAAGCTAACCCCTACCTAAAAAAACTACCAAGTTAATTAAGTTCTTAGGCTTCTTTCTTTTGTTTTGTTTTTCTTTTAAACAAAAAAATTGGGTTTTACTGCAGACTTAGACAATTGTGGCAGTTCCTTGTGAGGGAGGAAAAAGAACCAGCAAAACTCATCTCTATTCTAAACAAACAAACAAAAAATCATAAAGATGATTATGATGGCTAAAAATATTTCTTCATGAATCAAGATCTCTTAACCAGCGGTCTCCCAGGTAGGCAGCCTTGGGTGTTTGTTTTGGAGGAGTGTGATTTGACGGTCACATTTTCTTCCTACAGACCCCCAGATGATCTCCCTGACACCTGAGCACGGCTCTATTGGCTGAATAATCTAAGTTGACGAGAGAACACTCTGCAGCTTAAAACAGAAGGGGCAGAATGAAGAAAACAAAAGTCAGCCTCTCTGCAGTTCCTCACACAGCTCTGCATGGTCTGCTTGCTCTGGCAACCCCATGAGCAAGACTCCAAGTGATGTGGCGTTTCCCACGGTTTCAGATAGGGTTTAATTATGGTTATTTCTAACTAGTCATTGTTGTAATTTTTCACCATGGCTAACTTAAACCTGCACTTCTGGCCGGAAAGAGACACAAACCAGCAAGGGATGAGATATACATACAGTTTTGATTATAGATATAAGAATAATGGCTTTGAAGGATTATAGTCGGGCTCCATGGCTGCTTAAACTTCAACCTGGCAACAGTACAGAGAGCCCCTGGCTGAGCTGGAGCCGCCCGAGTGCGTGGCATCCTATGTGCACCCAGAGCCCCACAAGCTTGGCTCACGTTGTCCTGAGTTCACGTGGCTGTCTTGCCACAGAAGAGTGAGTTCCTGAAAAGATTAAAACCGGGTTTTATGCCCTGGCCAGTTTGGCTCAGTGGTTAGAGTGTCGGCCTGCGGTCCTGAGAGACCCGGGTTCGGTTCCCGCTAAGGGCACGGGCCTCGGTTGCAGTTTGTCCCCGGCCCTGGTCAGTTGTGCGGGTGGCAGCCACTCGATGTGTTCCTTTCACATCGATGTTTCTCTCTCTCTCTCTGTTCCTCTCTCTCCCTCCCACTCTACCTGAACAAAAAAATGGAAAAATGTGAGGATAAAAAAAAAACAAACAAAAAACAAAAAAAACGGGTTTTATTCCATCTGTCAGTTCTTGTAGTAAACATTTACTAAATGTTTATTGAACTTTTATAAAAGCTATTTAAGATCTTTCTTAAAATGGCTGTTTTGACCATCAAGTGTTTGGTTCAATCTGGTGCGGAGACAGAACTGGAAGGAAGACGGGGTGACTGCTGACAGTCTGCTCCTCCTTTCCACACCTGTTCTGTCTTCTGTCCTTGAGCTCATCTAGCGACAAGAGTGTCGGATTTCTAGTGCATTTCTTGGACTGCAGTCCAACCTGACGGTGAAGAAGACAGCATCCACCACTGCTGGCTTTACCTTCTTATTCCATGACCAGCAGGTGTGGCCAAAGACATCAAAGGCTCTGGAGAAGGAAGGGATTATTCAGGAGCTGACAACTGCTGTCTGATTACAGCCTCATTATGTGACTTTCAGCATTTGTCAGCTGAGCAAGAAGAAGGGTTTCAAGACAATTCATTGAATATTAAATCTCCAAAAACTCAATAATGAATATGGGTCATTGTTTTTGCCCAAGTTAGAGGAAAAAGTGAACAGGAAGTATGCTTGGGGGTTTGGGGTGTTTTTAATCCACCCTAAAGAAGCACATATATTTCTTAATTTCTTACGAGCCTGGGCAGTGAGAGCTTCCCACTCTTCAACTAGCCAAAGCACGTTCTTTTCTAGAGGAAGCTCCAGATGCCTGCAGGGCAGAGCAGACCTCACTCAAAACCACACTCAGAACGCGAAGCTGAGGGCACTGGCAGTACTCCACTGTGTACGTACATAGCTCCCCTCGTCTACAATGGGCATTGGCTGTTTCTATTGTAAATAACGCTGCTGTGAACATAGAGAAGCAAAGAAAAAAACAAAAAAGAACACTAGCAGGAGGCAGCATCTGTCCCTGGCAGCGACACCCAGGGTGTTCATGAGACACACGGGTGGTTGAGATACTGGCCGTAAGAGGTTAAGAACGCAGGTAACCTCACATGAAAAGTTTCTTTTGTTACCTGAAAGAACTCTCATTATGAAGGTCTCCGAATCCTTCTTGAACCTTTTATTCTGAATCTGTATCACTTCTCCAGGTAGCAGGTTCTAGAACCACACCGCCACTTTGCAAAGACATGCTGCCTTGTATTATATGAAAGCTTCTTAAATTTCAAAGGAAAAAACACATTCAAAAGGTATCCTCTAAGTCAAGTATTTCAGGATTTGGCCAATTTGTTCTCCTTCTAACTATACCTTTCATTAGAAAAGGTTCAGAGAAAGAATTCCTTATAAGAAAACAAAATACATATGCAAACACAACTAGCTTCTTGAGTGATAAAGACTTCACACACTTCCCTACATGCATAGCCATGACAACCCTATTTAAGTAGCTATTTTAATTTGCATTTGCTCAGGAGAAAAGTCCCTAACAAGCAAAGATCTGTTATATCGCAGGCAACATTTCAACATAAAGCTTTTAGTGTTTAAAAACTTTAGGATGTTCTCATATAACATAAGGACTTAGTCTTATTTATTTATTTGTTTATTTGTTTGTTTGTTTATATTTTTAATCCTCACCCGAGGATATTTTTCCATCTATCTTTAGATAGAGAGGGAGGAAGAGAGAGGGAGAGAGAGAAACATCGAAGTGAGAGGGACACATTGACTGGCTGCCTCCTGCACGACCCAACCAGGGCCAGGGCGAACTACAACCAAGGTACGTGCCCTTAGCTGGAATCGAACCCATTGGTCCACGGGCTAACACTCTACCACCGAACCAAACCGGCCAGGGCTTTTTTTTTTCTCTTCTTTTGAAAATAACTTTTGCTTAAAAGCAATACTTGTAGTTGAAACTAGTTTATTTTTTACTTAAAGAGCCCTCCAAGAGGTGCACTTAATACCATGCAATTTAGAGGCCTAAAAACACTGTTACTAATCTTTTATGGGGTCAAGAATTAAAGGACAGCAAGTGGAGAAACTATTATGGTTGATTCTAATTCTAAAGAGAAAGGTTATAAAAGGACCCAGTGATTTAAAATAAGAACATACAGCTCTTCTCCAAATTTAGACTCCAAAAAGTAGAATATGAGGGTAAGAAAAAATTTTTAAAGTTCACAAATTTTGTACCCGTGCAGACAGTTCACTGATTCAGGGCATCTAGATGCTAAGAGAGGGCTTTGTAAAAGTCAAATGTTCCACAGCTGTTTGGAAAACTTGAGTTGCCATTTAAAATTAAATGTCAAATTTTCTCAGTGACCCTGTTCATAAAAGTAGAATCTGTAATGCTGTTTCCACTTTGTCCTATACAATGATGAACACACAGATGAATCAAACACATCACAGTATTACTTTAAGATTTTACTGGATAGAAAAGAATTGTAAAAGATAGGCATTCTTTAATTTAAATTCAACGGGATGCCCAAGGTAAGATTGGCAGAATTAAGAAACTTGTGAGATATTGGGGAGGTGGCTGTTTTCCTTTTACCATCGCATCTTTAGTGGTCAGACAGAGATGTAACTGGGAAAATGGATGCTCACAAGGTGGTGGTGGCAGGATGAAGTGATCCTGCTCTCCCTGAAGCTGCAGGGCACTCGAACAAGAGAAGCTGGTATTATAAGCACTGGTTAGATGCTCCACATTTAATCTTTACAATATATATAACCCTTGAGAAACAATTATTATCCCATTCCCCCCCTTTTTAACTAACTTCCCCCAGGTTACAAAGGGAGGCAGATCTGCATTTGAACCCAGGCATCCCTTTAATACCCTGTGTTTAATACTATTCTGAGCTGATTTTCAGGACACTAATTGGTTAGTAAAGATAAAAGCAACTTTAAAAATGCATAAGGATAATTTTTGGATTAAAATTATAAATATCTTGGGAAATGTCCTCTGATCCCTACTAAACTCCACTGTAAAAACTACGCAGGCCGACACTGAAGTCTCAAAAATCCTTTCACCACAGACGGCGAAGAGCAAAGGCTCCCTCCACCCACCCTGACCTCCTGGTATTTATCAGTTTATTCCATCTATAAACCTAATGATATTTCTAATATCTTATATTACCAAAATATACATCCATGATAAAATGTTTTATAATAAGCCATTTTTTTTTTTTTTTTTAAATCCTCACCCGAGGACATTTTTCCATTTTGCACAGATAGAGTGGGAGGGAGAGAACGGAAGAGAGAGAGAGAGGGAAACATCGACGTGAAAGGGACACATCGAGTGGCTGCCACCCGCACGACCAACCAGGGCCGGGGACAAACTGCAACCGAGATACATGCCCTTAGCGCGAACCGAACCCGGGTCTCTCCGGACCGCAGGCGGACGTTCTAACCGCTGAGCAAAACCGGCCAGGGCTATAATAAGCCATTTTTATTTCTCTTTGTGACTTTGGAGCTGAAATGTCGACTTTCTTTCAAACAAGAGCCTCTTTCTCTGAAGATGTATTCCAATGTATGACATCTTGACAAAGAGTAAACATGATGCATATTTTCCAAATTTTTGCCAGATGACACACCTTAAGATCCCATTTGCCTGCACACAAGAGTTGTGTTTTACATGGCAGTATCCTGCAAACTCCCTGGACTCATTTCCAGACTTGCTTCTTCCAGTTAAGATATATTGCAGGCACTCGGGCAGCTTTGATCCCTCTAAGAGACCTTATTTCATTTTCTGCTAAACCTTCTTAGTAGTCAGTGTGACGCACCGCCCAGATCACCCCTTGGAAATGAAGGAACTGTTCTCCTATCTGATGGCAATGCTGCTGGAAGGTGGTCCTCAGCTGTCAGGCTTCTTTGGAAACTCTCTTGAATGGAAAGAAACTGTCTCTTCAAGCTCATGCCTCCTTCCAGAGGGGTCCTGTATCTAATAACTAATCACTGAATGAATATAAAGACTCTACTC
Organism: Molossus molossus; assembly: GCF_014108415.1. Classification (NCBI taxonomy): domain Eukaryota; kingdom Metazoa; phylum Chordata; class Mammalia; order Chiroptera; family Molossidae; genus Molossus; species Molossus molossus. The sequence continues at coordinate 144,165,768 of NW_023425344.1, forward strand.
TTGATCCAGTGGGGACAACTGAGGGACTATTCTATCCTAGCCTCAGAGCTTTCTAAGCAACAGCTAAGTCCTTCATTGGGTCTACATCACAGCTTAACTTCTCACTCTACCCAGTCCTGCTTCCTCTTCCTTCCAGATGTTGATTCCAGAAACAGTCCTAATAAGCCTCCTGCACTCTTACCTCCTAACCTCCATCTCAGAATCTGCAGCTGGGAAGCCAATTTGTAATAACCTGTCCTGTCATAATGGATCACAGTCACCAGAATATAGGTTCCACTGTTGTGTCCTTAACAGCTAGAACAGTGCTGCAACATTTGAGCAGCTGTATAACTCACACACACACAAAACACAGTAGGTCATACAGGACAGTCAGTTAATGCCACACCTCAATGGATATGCATGTACAGATCAATCATATCCTATTTGGAGCATGTGAGTTTGAGCTACCACATAGGATTTAGTAAAAGTAGGCATTAATTGGTTAATATGAAGGATGGACCCTATAAGATTAGAATGGAGATACAAAAGTAGCAACTTTCCTTCCCCAAGTCCAAAGCACTGGGCATACTTGGGACACATTATCTCCTAGGAGAAGACAGAGAGTCGGTATTGTTTCAGTTCTCTATCAAGAGGCCAGGATACATGAAAATGAACATGAAATGCAAAAACATAATTCAAATACCTTGACCCCTAATGCACTACACCCATTCCTTAGATAAAGTGATCATCTGATGATCATTCTCAGTTGTTTTCCATTACCACACATGCAAGACAGCCTTTTAGACTAATGTACCCAAGTTAGCCACATCAAGCTTAGATACAGCCTTCTATGTCAGAGCAGGACTGCTTCCTAACTATTCTTTAAAGACTATACCCCACTGGTCACTGGAGTATTAATTTGTATGTCTTTCCTACATACTCGTTTAAAATCTCCTTTAATATATTCTTTTTTTTTATCCTCACCTGAGGACATTTTTGCATTTATCTTCAGATAGAGCCGGAGGGAGAGAGGGAGGAACAGAGAGAGAGAAACACTGATGCAAGAGAGACACATCAACTGGTTGCCACCCACAAGACCCCAACTGGGGCCAGGGACGAACCACAACAGAGGTACGTGCTCTTAGTGGGAACTGGACCCGGGACTCTCTGGTCTGTGGGCCAATGCTCTAACCGCTGAGCCAAATTGGCCAGGGATTAATATATTCTTTATATATATTTTTAATTTAAAAAATTCTCCATTCTTAAGGATTTGTAAGTTCTCAGATTTTCAGACTGTAATTTGTAATATATTCTTTCAGTGAATCTATCAAATCAATTTACAATTGATTTTGTGGACCTCAATTTAACAGACTTCAGATTTAATGGATAAAATTTCTGGTCCATATGTCATATGTGAAAATTAACACCCTGTTAATTTTAAAATGCTTTTAACCAAGATGTTCTTAAAATTAAATCAGCAGGTTACTTTTTTGTTATGAGTTCACTGTTATTTATTTATTTATTTATTTAATTGATTTTAGAGAGAGGAAGGGAGAGGGAGAGATGGAAACATCAATGAGAGAGAACATCAAAAGGCTGCCTCCTGTATGCCCCACACTGGGGATCGGGCCCCCAACCTGGGCATGTGCCCTGACCAGGAATTGAACTGGCGACCTCTTAGTGCATGGGTGATGCTCAACCACTGAACCACAGTGGCTGGGCTCACTGTTATTTTTAACAAATTTTAGCAAATAGGCCATATGTTGGAAAAAGACATAGTAATTTTGCTGACATAAATAAATAGTACAGCCCTGGCCGGTTTGGCTCAGCGGTTAGAGCGTCAGCCTGCGGTCCTGAGAGACCCGGGTTCGGTTCCCACTAAGGGCACGTACCTCGGTTGCAGTTTGTCCCCGGCCCTGGTCAGTTGTGCGGGTGGCAGCCACTCGATGTGTTCCTTTCACATCGATGTTTCTCTCTTTCTCTCTGTTCCTCTCTCTCCCTCCCACGCTACCTGAACAAAAAATGGAAAAATGTCCTCGGGTGAGGATAAAAAATAAATAAATAAATAAATAAATAAATAGTACATATCCACAACTATAGTCTACATATTTAAATCCAAGAGTCACCACTCGTAAACAATGTTCAGTGAATGATTAACATGTGATCACACCGCATCACTGGCAGGAATTCGTTCTGTTGTTGCATGGCGTGACTTTCTGCAGCAGTTTTAACGTGTGAAGGCTAATGTTCTGACACGTACCAGGCCACGCCCCAGCTCTGTACATTTGTTTACTCTTGGTGACTGGTGAATTCACTCATTTACTAGAGCTACTTAGTGTAAATTTAAAATTATAGTAATACAGAAAACTTCTCCGTGAAATTAAACTTATCATATATACTTAAATTTTTTCTCAATCCTCACCAGAGGATATTTTTCTATTCATCTTCAGATAGAGTGGCAGGGAGGGAGAGAGGGAAAGAGAGAGAGAGAGATATGGATGTGAGAGAGACACATCGACTGGTTGCCTCCTGCACGACCCGGACCAGGGCTGGGGACGAACTGCAACCAAGGTATGTGCCCTTGACTGAAATCAAACCCACAACTCATTGGTCCATGGGCCAATGCTCTAATCGCTGAGCCAAACCTGCCAAGGCTCATGTGTACTTAGTTTTAATTACACAAACATGCCTACAAAAGTAAAAACAGGTGAACTGACTAATTTGTCAATTTTTTAACATATGCATTCAGAAAATCTGCTTTATTATATAACAAACTTTCATCTTTAATAGACACCCCTTGCCTGATTAAGTCTGTTATATCAAGGTTTTACTATATTACATACTACCATGATGATTTAAAAAATGAAAACATGCAAATAGGAATCCATTAAATTCTATCTTGCTATTAACTGCCCTCTATATTATATATATCTTTTTTTTTTTTATCCTCACCCAAGGACAGTCCTCCATTCATCTTCAGACTGAGTGGGAGGGGGAGAGAGAGTGAGAGTGAGAGAGAGAGAGAGAAACATAGATATGAGAGAGACACATTGACTGGTTGCCTCCTGCAGGACCCCAGCCAGGGCCAGGAACCAAACTGCAACCGAGGCACATGCCCTTGACTGGAATTGAACCCATGCCTCTTTGGTCCTCAGGCCGATGCTCTAACCGCTGAGCCAAAACGGCCAGGCGTTCTTTTTTTTTTATCCTCACCCTAGGACATTTTTTGCATTTATCTTCAGATAGAGCAGGAGGGAGAGAGGGAGGAAGAGAGAGAGAGAAACATCAATGTGAGAGAGACACATGGAGTGGTCACCACCCACACGACCCCAACTGGGACCGGGGACAAACTGCAACCAAGATACATACCCTTAGTGGGAACCAAACCCGGGCCTCTCTGGTCCGCGGGCTGACGCTCTAACTGCTGAGCCAAACCGGCCAGGGCTGTATATATCATTCTTATATTCAGCATAATTGGCGTTAATTTTAGGGCTCAGAGTATCTGAAGGAAAATTGTGCTCCCACTAGAAGATGGACTGAGATAAACAATAGACCATTATTAGTAAAGTCCAAGGTTAATTCTTTCCTGTCCTTCCCTATATGAATATAAAAGTCTCAATCCTGAAAGATGAATACCCTGAGAGGTGTACAAAAAGGTCATCTCTTAACTTTACAAAAAAGGCTCTTTTTATGAAAGTTCCCCAAGTTTGTTGATGATATGTAAGGATCTGAATTCTGAGATAAAGGGATACAAAAGCATTTATATTTGTGAAGGAGTTAACAATCTGTTTTAAAGTGGATTTGTTTTTACCCTGTGAGGAGCTTCTATTCCTTCAGGTCTTTTGAATTGAAAGGCACCAGGCCCTGCCTACGTTTGTGGCCGCGTTCAGTCAGGGAGCTCCCTGGGTCTGAGCAGCCACATCATCAGCTGAGTGATGTGGATGACGCTCTGTATTTGTGCAAAATTTAAGATGATTAAAAATTAAATGCCATTTCACAAAGCAAGTATTCCAAAACAGCAAGCAAATTACCCCAAAAGAATGTGGTAAGATCTTCCTTAAAGGGGAAAAGCCAGCCAACTGAAGCACATCAAAGCATTAAACGAAACCATCACTCACCGAAGTGAGACTTCTGGAGCGAGAACTGCTACTTCGACTCTCCAGACTGCCCCCTCTGCTCAGGTCACTGAGCCTGCAGCTGGGCGACAACTCAGGGTCCATCTCCAAAGAGTCTGATTTCTGGTGGTTTATAGGCATCCCCACAGAAACGTTGGCCAATGGCTTGATCACAGGAAGAGGGGAAAGGGCCCGTGTTCCATTCTGAAGTCGTGGATTACTTCTAGAGAAACCAAGCACAAGAGACAAGAGTTAGTGAGCCTAGACAGCAAATGCCTTATCCCCCAAATGAAAGGCTCAGCTTGAGTAAGAGTCATCCAGACTCAGGGCCATGACCATTTTGACAAAGAGAATTAGAAACCCTTAAGTCAACTAGTTTGGTGATGTTCAATTTCTCTTTTATATCCTTTTCCACTATCAATATGTAAGAATTGTTTTTAAGGAAACACAGGTGTACTAAAAATTACTTTGGTGCAGATGATTTGATAGAAGAATATTCTGGCACTTTCATTTGCACTTGGGGTCTGTACTTTTATGCTCTTTCATGCTCAGACTCAGGTTCTCCCTGTGTGGTTTATTAATTCTAGTCTTTTCTGCTTCAGACACCACAAAAGTATGTCTCCTTTTCCAGCTTCATGACAGTTCAGAGTTTAGCTGAAGTAACAAGAGCTAATTACTAATTCAAGTTTGGTTGACACCCCCAAGAGTCTAGATTGTTTGGAAGCCATGATGCTATTGCAATTTCTACATAGAATATTAAGGTCCCATAATTTAATACTATCTCACAAAGTTCTTTTTTTTTTTTCGGAAAAAAGGACATTGAAACTGTCTCCTATAAGCCCCTCAATTTCATACAGTCCATTGACTTTTTTAAAAAATTGAATTTATTGGGGTGATATTGGTTAATAAAATTATACAAGTTTCAGGCATACAGTTCTATAGTACATCATCTGTACATTGTATTGTGTGTTCACCACCCCAAGTCACGTCTTCATCCATCACCATTTATCCCCCTTTACTCTATTCTACCTCCCCAACCCCCTTTCCCTCTGGTAATCACAATACTGTTGTCTGTGTTCATGAGTCTTTCTTCTATTTTTTAAAAAATAAGGTACAAGCACACTAAAGTTTGCTTTCTTAAAATTGATTTTAGAGAGAGGAAGGGAGAGAGAGAAAGAAAATCATCACCGCAACCAGGGATCAAATCCCAACCTGGGTATGTGCCCTGACCAGGAAGAATCAAACCCATCACTTTTGGGTGTATAGGACGACACTCCAATCAACTGAGCCACATGCGCCTGGGGAAGTCTTTCGTTCTTTTTTTTCTTTGCTTATTCCCTTCACCCTGCTCATCCAGCCTCCCCTATCCTGACAACTATCTGTTGGTGTGTTTCCATGAGTCTGTCTCTACTTTGTTAATATTGTTCATTACATTCCACATATAAGTGAAATCATATAGTACTTGTCTTTCTCTGAGTGGCTTATTTCACTTAGCATAATACTCTCCAGGTCCATCCATGCAGTTGCAAAAGGTAAGATTTCCTTCTTTTTATGGCCAAGTAGTATTCCATTGTGTAAATGAAGCACAGCTTTTTTATCCACTCATCTACCGATGGACACTTGGGCTGCTTCCAGATCTTGGCTACTGTAAATAATGCTGCAATGAACATAGGGGTGCATATGTTCTTTCAAATTAGTGTCTCAGGTTTCTTTGGAATATTCCCAGAAGTGGAATCACTGATCATAAGGCAGTTCAATTATTAATTTTTTGAGGTAACTCCATACTGCCTTCCACAGTGGTTGCACCAATCTGTATTCCCACCAACAGTGCATGAGGAGTCACTTTTCTGCACATCCTTGCCAGCACTTGTTGTTTGCTGATTTCTCGATGACAGTCATTCTGACAGATGTGAGGTGATATCTCATTGTAGTTTTAAGTTGCATCTCTCTGATGATTAGTAATGATGAACATCCTTTCAAATGTCTATTGGCCATCTGTATGTCCTCTTTGGAGATGTGTCTATTCAGGTCCTTTGCCCATTTCTTAATTGGATTATTTGGCTTTTTTGATGTTGAGTTTTATAAGGTCCCTATAAATTTTGGATGTTAAACCCTTATCAAATGTATTGGTGAATTTGTTCTCCCTTTCAGTGGGTTCTTTTAATTTTGTTGATGCTTTCCTTTTCTGTGCAAAAACTTGCTAGTTTGATGTAGTCTGATTTGTTTATTTTTTCTTTTTCAAGTGATTTTTTTTTTTTTTTTTTATCCTCACCGGAGGACACTTTTCCATTTTTTATTCAGATAGAGTGGGAGGGAGAGAGAGGAACGGAGAGAGAGAGAGAAACATCGATGTGAAAGGAACACATCGAGTGGCTGCCACCCGCACGACCAACCAGGGCCGGGGACAAACTGCAACCAAGGTACGTGCCCCTAGCGGGAACCGAACCCGGGTCTCTCAGGACTGCAGGCTGACGCTCTAACCGCTGAGCCAAACCGGCCAGGGCTGTTTATTTTTTCTTTTGTTTCCCTTGCCCAAGGCCATATATCAGAAAAAATACTGCTATGAGAAATGTCTGAGATTTTACTGCCTATGTTTCCTCCTAGGATTTTTATGGTTTCAAGTCTAACATTTAAGTCTCTAATCCACTTTGAGTTTATTCTTGTGTTTTATTCTAATCCACTTTGAGTTTAAGAAGATGGTCTATTTTCATTTTTTTGCACGTATCTGTCCAATTTTCCCAACACTATTTATCAAATAGTTCTCTGACTCTTTTAGTAGGTGTTCTCTTCAGCCTCTGAACAACAAACAACTGAGTTCAACAAAATCTTCTAGGTCAAAGAAGACTAATAGGGAATAAGCCACCTATTGATTACATATAACTTAATATTATAGCAAGTGAAGTGATAGATGGTCATGTCCTTCCTAAACTGAAAATACTGCCAGGTTGCCTGATAAGCCTCTTTAAGGATATGTGAGGGCATATGAGCTAAAATGACGATATGTACAATTTGGTGTGTGTGCGCGTATGGATGCACGCTCATATGTGTACTATTTTTAATAAAAGTGTGACTAATTGTGGAGAAAGCCCAATCAGTACTAACACCTTTAGGTGGACCTCGTCATTTAATACTGTGCAATCTTCTCACAGAAGTCCTGAAGACATCAGAACAGATTAAAGAAGAAACTATTCCCTATCCCATTTCTCTTCATTTTTCAGGTGTATCCGCACAAGTCATGGCAATTTAAGAGCAAGACTAAGGAACAGAAGATTCTGAACATATATACTTTCTGTAAATTGCCATTATTCCAAATGGTAAAAAAAGACTTTAGAAAAATGTTAAAAGTTTAAAATGTGTTTAATAATAAGAAAGCCTAAACAATACAGAGACTTTATATAAACCATCTACACAGCCAATAATATGCAACTCAGAAGTTAAGATATCCTTGGTGAAACTCTCTACAGTAGTCAGTCTAGTAAGTTAAATACCTAATATGAATTTAGTGCACACATGCACACAGGACATATAAGTGTGCTGATGACAATGACTGGTGACAAAGCGAGGCAAAAGCAGATGTGGATGTCACAGCTACATCCCTGGGTAAAGTGAGTAGCTGGGGCCCAAGAAAGGTGGGATAGGAAATGTAGAGAGGAAAGGCCAAAGCTGGGATTTTTTTTTTTTCTTTTTCATCTTTTAAAAAGATTTTATTAAAGGTCTTTATAGAGTAATATCCAGACTCCAGATCCAGCTGCCAAGGAGACCCTGTTACGCTGTGGGTACTGGCTGGGGCCTGGCAGGCAGCTCTGGCTTCCCACCCTTCTGTTCTGAGATGGGGGTGGTGGGCAGTAACTCATTTTTGGGTTCCCCAATGCTCACATGGTCAGGCAGGGGCTTCTTAGGGCCTATCTTACCACTTGGGTCCCCAGGAAGCATGATCTTCACTTTGATGCCAAGCACACCTTGCCTGAGCAGCACACGGCGCACAGCAGTGTCAACATAGTAGTTAACAGGGTCCCCACTGCCGATCATCAGACCATCAACAAACCTCATGGATTTAGCCTTCTGTCTTCGGAGTTTCCCAGACACCACGACCTCGCAGCCTTTGGCCCCACTCTCCATGATGAACCACAGCACACCACAGCAGGCTCTCTGCACCGCAAGGCCTCCGAGGAGTTTGTAACGCAGAGACTCTGCCTGGGCAATAGCACACAGACCTCTTGTGGCCGCCTTTTCGGCATAAAGCTCTACACTGCCCTCAGGGAAGCCAAACCTCTTCTGAACCACAGCAGTCAATTCCCAGATATGTCGGCCCTTTTCACCAAGATCATTCTGTGTCTTGGTGGCTAAAATAATTATTTCTGCCCTGGTTGGTGTAACTTGGACCTCAACTCTAGAGTAGCCATCTTCTGCCAGCTCCCGAGTGAGAAATTCGTTCAGTTCAGCTTTGAAGATGCCATCAGCAACAAACTTCCTCTTCTTGGAAATTTGCACCGCCCTGGATTTCTACTGGTCTATAGATTCCTGCCCACTAACTCAGCTCTAATTCATTCCTGAACTAAGTAAATCACTGTTCCAAGGAAAGTAGGGGGTCAAGGGGCAATAGGTCTTCCCCCCACACAACAGTGAGATGAAAGATACAATGAAGGAAGCAGTGGAACCGTCTAATGGGTGGGAAAGGATCTGGAGTTTGGCTACAGGTCTGTGCACTCAGCACCACACGCTAAGGCCCTCCCAGTGTGGTTGAAGGGTGGTCATTTACCACACCACTCAAGAGCACACCGTTTTCCTGTGTTATTATCATTTTAAAAGCTATTCTGACACTATAAAACTATAATGTTAGACTTTTACAAATTATTCTTTTGAAAGAATATGAGAAAGCTTACCAGAATTCTACAAAAGGCAGAGGTTATGGGGAAGAAGGTGAAAACCTTGGTTCAATATCCTTCATAGGCTCAAGATGACGTCTTCTTTGATCTCTTAAGGAATGCAGAACCAGGGGCTCCCATGTCCAAGTTCCCAGGAACTAAAAATACAGCATTCCATGGGAGGCCCACTGTAAAGAGAGCAGAGCTTTCTGAAGAAGGAGGGCAAGGAAGCGGCCCTCTTCTCTGCTCTGCCCTGGAAAGGGAATGTGATGAGAAAAAGGAGCAGGGGACAAAGAGCAGACGGGTCTGACAGCAGTGATTCACAGATGTGAGTCTATGAAGGTCAGTACCACTTTAAATATTTAGTCTCCTTGTACAGTCAAGGGATAACTTTTTGGGTTTGCACACAGTGCACATTGTGAAAAGTGAGGCCGGACTAACATAGCCCCATAGATGAAGAAATGGACATCTACCAGGAGAGCAGAACAAGCATCACAAAGAAGTCATGACAAGCCCAACATATCAGGAGCAGAAATGTGAGTCACACGTGTTTTTCTAGTTATTCTCTTGTACTTATTGTGTTTATTTCTCATTACTTACCAGTAACATTTTTTTTTTTTTTTGAAAGTCTGGTTTATCCATTGAACAAAGAGAACAAGGTCACAAGAGAGCTACAGTCTTAGTAAATCTCCATCTGCCCAGCATGGCTGGTCAGGAGGCAGCAGCTGTCCAACCTGAAGGTGCTAGGGGATCAGGTGGGGCTGAGGTTAGTCAGACTAGTTCACCCTCTGAAGTGAGTACACTGGAGCCAAGAGAGGAAGGCAGTGCCTCTTCTTCCTCTTCCCCTGGACATTCCAGAAAGACCTGAAGGACCTGGACAGTATGTGTAAAGCCCTCCTACCACCATCACCTCACTCCATCTAAGTTCCAAATAGCCGCAATCAGCTCTACAGAGCAGCCCAAGCAACTAAGTCTTTCCATCATTCACCTGAAAATTCTGGTTTTGCCAAACCCCAAGGCTAAATTATGCCAGTCAGACCTGTCCACAGGCACTGTGGCTGTCAGCTTCGTCACACACAAAGGCATCTCTGACTCCTCCTCCTTCCTGCCATTCACAATCAACCAGCTACCAAGCCCTGAGGCTTCTTCCTGTGAATGTCAGTTGTACCCACTTCTTTTCTAGTCCCACCAGCTCAGCACTATTTTACCACATGCTTAAGTTGCTGCCATAGCCATCGGGCTGTTCTTGCGTTTTCCCTCTTCTTTGTACTTGTCCTTTATTCTTCTGCTGGATTAATCTTGAAGTACCACTTTGATGTCACCACTCTGCTAAAAGCAATCAACTTTCACCCAACTCCTCATCGGCTTCAGAATCAAAGTGTCATGCTATCTATCAGTACTTGCTTCAATTTAAGCTATAGCTTCCTTTCTAGACTAAGCATATTCTGTTGATGTTTATTGTTTTCCTGCTTCACACTGAGTAGATTCTAGGTAAGTAATTCTACCACATGGCATCAACTATAATGGAAGACAAATGTGTTGACTACTCGATGCCACCACAGGGACTATGGAAGCACAGAGGAAGGCATGTAATACTTCCTGAGAGGTTTCAGAGACTTCATAGAAAGGTGACAACCAGGCTAAACCCAATGAGATGTTCCAGATTTAAGGAGACTGCTAATTAAACAAACTGTGACAGGCACTCTAAACAGATAAAAAGAATAAGCAAAGGTAGGGCTCCCTAGTACTGGTTCCTAGGAACTGAAAATATAGAATTCTATGGGAGGTGCACTGTGGAGAGAACATTTTTATAGTTTCACTTTTCATATTTAAACGTCTGATCCAACTTGAATTTATGTTAGTGTAGAGACCTCCCTCCTCATCCCTATACCAAGAAGGCTACCTAAGTACTCAAATGCCAAGTATTGAAAAATTTATCTTTTTCACTGTCTTGAAATACTAATAAATGTTATCTTATACTAAATATTTATGTCTTAAATTCTATTTCTGAAGTTCCTATTCTGCTCTACTGACCTTTCTATTCATTAGGATTCAAAAATACAAATCATAAGGTGAAAATTTCAATGAATCTACCTACATAAAACTTAAGGACACCATAGACAATGTTAGCAGAAAAGTAGCAGGCTGGTAGAAGTTGTTTACTATGGCTAAGAAAAGCAACTGATAGCTAGAATATAATAAAAACTCTTGAAAAATCAACAAGAAAGACAGGAAACTCATCAGAAAACAAAACAAAACCAAACCAGAGAACAAGGACTATGATTAGGCAGTTTACAAAAGAGGAAACCCAAGTGACTAAGAACTATATGAGAGATGTGTGGCCTTATTAGTAAACAAAAGAAGTCCAAGTTAAAACTAACCTAAGATATTATTTATACCTACTGTATTGGCAAAAATTAGACAATTAAAAAATAACCAATATCAGTAAGGAGATGGGGAAACTGGAACCCACATGTACTACTGCTGGGAAACTAATACTGTTAAACTAATACAACCATTCTGTAGACTAGTCTGGCACTGTTTAGTGAAGCTAAGTATGTCCTGGAGCCCCATACCCACAGTTCAGTCTACACCGGAGGAAACCTCTTTCAGAAAAGGAGGGGAACACGTGTGAGGGTGGTAGCACAGTGCTGCTTGCAGCAGGCGGCGCTGGCAGCCGTCTAGGTTCGTAACCCACTGAAAAATCTAAGAACAAGTAGAAGCCTGGTAAATGTGCTTACTATGGAACACTGTGCATCAGTCAGGAGCAATCAAATGGACAATGGCATGCACAGATATTAAAATGTGTTGAGCAAAAAGCTGTAAATGTATTTTTAGCACAGTTCCATTTATATACATTTAAACCAGACACAACACTGCATTTTACACCCATATCCAGGAACATATGCCAATGGCAGAGATGAGTGGGTGAGTGGGGGACACCACTGGATGGTCCTATAGTAAGTATCACCTGGTCTGTCATTCACTGAAGGCCTCCTGCTTGTCACAACCTGACTCCTACTGCTGGAAAAACAGAAAAGGAAGGTTTGGGTTTGAAGAATAATGACTTATCAGGTCATTTTATCACCTAGGAACTTTTGAAAGACCCAGTATCTAAGATGATATAGGACAGATGAGTTCTGATTTAATGAGGAAGAAGAGAAGACAATCTAGAAACTCGGGCAATTTGGAGGGAAGTGCTGAAGATGGCATGGTTTTAGTAGGAAGGGAAAGAAACCCTGAAGATGAACTTTTCTTGGATCATAAGTGAGCTGAAAATTTACCAGGGAAAGGTTGACCTGATCCAATTTACGAAAAAATCTAAGCTGGAACTATAAATATATCAGGTTCCCTCACATTCAACTGTTAGGCTTGGTACCTATTAGGCAGGGGAGGAAATCATATCCTGTAAGACTTAGATTCCCAATAGGCAGGCTAAACAAAATCACAGGGGTGACTACTGTCTGTGCTAGTTGCGAACATGAGTAAGGAAATGTATCCACTTTAACCAAGTGATGTGTAACTAATTTTGCTTAATGTCTATAATACACGTTAAAAGAAAACTGCTCCAACTCATTGCCAAGGTAAACTCTTCACAAAAGAGAAGATTCAAGTGGGGGGGGTCCTAGGATTCTGAACCCCATGGACTCCATGATACAGGTTTATAGACACTCACCCCTGTCTATTCACCCACTATTAACCACAGTGCTCAGGTACAGGCAACAGAAGCACAGCTAAGCTGGGAAAGGGGTAGCAATAAGCTTCTTAAAAATCTCCCCCTCCCTTCCCATGTCAGACTACACTAGCACAGGATCAAGGCTCCACCTAAGCCCTACTCTTGGATCATCTCATTCTCTCCTACTTCCATTCACAGGGATTTTATGACGATTTGTTCCCAAATCTAGAAAAACAATCTTAGGACAGAGATTATCTTTAAAGCTATACCATAAGAAATCCTAATATGATGACTTAATAACCAAGCCACTCTAAAAAGAAAGATAGGTTTCTCTTGACCTTCAAGAATATTAAAAATGAAGTTTTACAGTGGGAACTGTTTCTGAACCATGAATGGGCTTTTTCATATGATTAAACAGTGGGTGAAAATATAGGATGGCCATCTTTAGTGGACTGTACACACTCTTTGATGAACTAGTCAGTGAACACAAAATAGCCATTGTTGGCCTTAATGCTAGTAGCAGTTCTTGATGACTTTCATTCACCTCAACATGTATTGATGTGACAGGCACTGGGCTTTGATCTACTTGAACAAAGAAGATGGGAATCCTACTTTCATAGTTTCTGCCTGGTTTTTTGTTAATTCCTATATGTGTTAACAAAAATGAGTTTTATAATAAGAAATTAACCAGTTGATGAAGTTATGAATGATTCCAAGACTCTTTTACATTGTTTTATTAACGAAATTCTTAAGTTAAAAGGAAACCGAGTACTGAAATTCTTTCTTTTATATTATTCTCCTTTGATTAGGGCTTTAACAACATTCTTGACTAAATCAACCATTTCATTTCTCCCCTAAGAACAATTTACAGACAAGCTCCATAAAAACGATTTTACTATAGTTGTCACAGCACATCTGATCATTCTGAGCACAACTCAGTTCTAGCTCCAATCTCACACATTAAGTCTAGTCTCTTAGCCTCGTGTCACTCGCTGCGCCGAAGATGCAGACACTTGTAGTCTATTGACCTTGGAGAGAGAGACAAGTAGTTGTTGGCCCTGTAGTTCATTTTCTTCCAAGTTTTCTACTGTCCCAAACTTTGCTAAAAATAAAATAACTACTCAGTCTAGCATTCACCAGTGAATTGCAAGCAGTACCTGAATAATCTTTTTTAAACCCTGGATTACTTTTGGTACCAGAGGCCTGTCAAAGTTGGCAGTTTTCATTCTTCTAATCTATGCTGCCAGGGAACTATCTGTAAGAACAGAGGGCTTTAAGTGTCTCTTTAGAGTCTGCCCTAACCTTATCTCCTCAACCTTATTTTCTACAATACAAACCCTTTATCCAGCCTGGACCCTAAATGTTCTGCTCAGCTGTGAGCCACGTGTTGACTGCCTCCCTGTCACTCCCCTCTCAGTCTTCAAAGTCTGGCTCTAAAACTCAACCAGAGTTTGTCAAACCTTTGTTCACAGTGCTACTCCTCACTGACCTCTCGCCTGGCACCTTCTGCCCTTGCTGTTTATATTCCACCATCTGTTGATTACAGAGTGCCGTTTTGTCACTCAGATACAACTGATCACATCAGTTTTCTTATGAATGCAATTTTTTCCCCCTCAATTAGATGATAAGCTCTTTGTAGGCAAAACTCTCTCTTTTAATGTAGCCACAGGATTCTGGAAAACATTTGGCATAAAATATAGACTTAATATGCATTACCTAAATAAAATTTATATTTTAAAATTCTAAGACCATCTTATTTTTTAAAACTTATCTTTAGTGTTGAATGTATTACAGATGTCCCCCCTTTTTTCTCCCATTGACCCCCTCCTCCCCACCCCCACTCCCCTCCCGCCTTCCCTAACACTGTTGTTTGTGTCCATTGGTTATGCATAGATTCATAGAAGTTCTCTGCTTTATCTCTTCCCGCCCTCCCTCCTCCCTTCTCTTTGAGGTTCATCAGTCCAACAACCAATTTGTACTTCTTAATTCCTTCATCCTTTTCACCCATCCCCCCAGCACCCTCCCATCTTGAAAACAACAAAAAGTTCTCTGTTATCTATGAGTCTGTTTCTGTTCTACTTGCCCATTTCGTTTGTAGATTCAATTGTTGATAGATATGTATTTATTGCCATTTTATTGTTCATATTGTTGTTCTTCTTCTTCTAGAAGACCCTTCAACATTTCATATAATACTGGTTTGGTGGTGATGAACTCCTTTAGCTTTTTCTTGTCTGGGAAACTCTTTTTTTTTTTTTTTTAATCCTCACCCGAGGGCACTTTTCCATTCTTTGTTCAGATAGAGCAGGAGGGAGAGAGAGAGAGAGAAACATCGATGTGAAAGGGACACATCGAGTGGCTGCCACCCGCACGACCAACCAGGGCCGGGGACAAACTACAACCGAGGTACATGCCCTTAGCAGGAACCGAACCCGGGTCTCTCCGGACCGCAGGCCGACGCTTTAACCGCTGAGCCAAACCGGCCAGGGCTGGGAAACTCTATATATGGCCATTGATTCTAAATGATAGCTTTGCAGAATAAAATAATCTTGGTTGTAGGTCCTTGGTTTTCATCATTTTAAATATTTCTTGCCACTCCATTCTGGCCTGCCAAGTTTCTTTTGAGAAATCAGCTGACAGTCTTATGGGAGCTCCTTTGTAGGTAACAGACTGCTTTTCTCTTGCTGCTTTTAAGATTCTTTGTCCTTAACCATTGGCATTTTTATGGTGATGTGTCTTGGTGTGGGCCTCTTTGAGTTCATCTTGTTTAGGACTCTCTGTCCTTCCTGGACTTGTATGTCTGTTTCCTTCACCATGTTAGGGAAGTTTTCTGTCATTATTTTTTCAAATAGGTTTTTAATTTCTTGCTCTCTCTCTTCTCCTTCTGGCACCCCCATGATGCTAATATTGGTATACTTGAAGTTGTCCCAGAGGCTCCTTACACTATGCTCATTTGTTAAAAATTCTTTTTTCTTTTTGCTGTTCTAATTGGGTGTTTTTTTCTTCCTTATATTCCAAATCGATGATTTGCTTCTTGGCTTCACCTACTCTACTATTGATTCCCTGTAAATTATTCTTTATTTCAGTTAGTGCATCTTCATTTCTAACTGGTCCATTTTTATGTTGTTGATGTTCTCACTAAGTTCCTTGGAGGTCTCCTTAAGTTCCTTGAAGTTCTCACTAAGTCCCTTGACTGTCTCACCAAGTTCCTTGAGCAACCTTATAACCAGTGTTTTGAACTCTGCATCTGATTGCTTATCTTCATTTTGTTTAGTTCTTTTCCAGAGTTTTGTTCTGTTCTTTCATTTGGGACATGTTTCTTTGTCTCCTCATTTTGGCTTTTTCCCTGTGTTTGCTTCTATGTATTAAGTAGAGTTGCTATATCTCCTAGGCTTCCTAGGGTGGCCTGTTGTAGTAGGTGTCCTGTAGGGTCCAGTGGCACAGCCTCCCTAGTTACCCCAGCAGGGCCCTCAAGGTGCACCCCTAATGTGGATTGTACACCCTTCTGTTGTAACTGAGTCTTGATTGCTATTGGCACATCAATGGAAGGGATTTACTCAGGCTGACCAGCTGCAAGGACTGGCTGTGCCCACTGACCACTGGCCTCTGACTACCTTGGAGGATCAGCTGTGCAGGAGACCATTACACAGAGCAAGACTTACTTCATCAGGGCTCTGGTACCCAATGAGTCCACTCATTGAGTGTGTCACTTGTGGAGGTGGGTTGGGTGGTGGTGTTTCGATGTGGTTTGAAGCTGTCCACTGGGTGTGCTGGCTCTGGGGCAAGGTCAGCCACTGCCTGTGTTCTACCCAGGGCCACCTGGCATAAGCTACAAAGTGATCTGCCGATGGCTGCTTCTTGTGCTGGGCTTGGAGGTGCCCAGGAAAAGCCAAGTTGTCAACTAAGGCTGGCTGCTTCTAGTGCCAGGCTTGGAGCCACTTAACAAAAAGTATGGGGTTCATTGAGACCAGATGCTGCTTATTTGAGATTTTAGGAAAATCTGAAGCAGGATCCAAGACAGGCCAATCCTATGGTAAAGGCACTGGAAACAGCTTGGGTGGGCCCAAAAGTTGGATGGGGCAGGGCCTCAGGAATCACCAGAATCGGGCAAGCAGTGTGAGCCAGGTTGCTGGAGTCCCAGATATGGCGCAGTCTGCTGCCCTGGGGAAGCACTCACCAAAGAAACAATGGCTTCCAATAGCAAGTCTGTCCAGAAGAAAGCTGCCCCTCCAGCTCTAGCCCCAATGCCAAACGGCTCAGTTCTTCCCACTATGTCTCTGGCGCCTTTCAAGCTGCCTTCCCTCAGAGCTCAGAGTAAGTCTGGTGCAGGCCCTTTAAGAGGAATTGCCTGGGGCTCCAGCAGCCTCAGCTTCCCTCAGCCTCCCTCAGCCTCAGTTCCTGCTGGTTTTACAGCCAGAAGTTATGGGGACTTCTCTTCCTGGCACTGGAGCCCTGAGCTGGGCACCTGATGTGGGACCATGACCCCCTCGCTCCTCAGGGAGGACCTTCCCAGCCAAGTGGTCCTCCTGATTTTTATCCTCCACATGTGGGTGTGGGACTGGCTTGTTCACTCCTCTGCCCCCTCCACCAGTCTCCATGTGGCTGCTTCTTTCATTTCATAGTTGTAGGATGTCCATTCAGTTCGATTTCAGGTGGTTTCGAATGATGGTTGTTCTGAAGTTTAGTTGTAAGTTTTATGTAGTTGTGGGTGGAGACAGGACCACATTTACCTACGCTGCCATCTTGACAGGAAGTCAGACCATCTTATTTTTTTGGAAAAATAATTAGAGTCCTTAAAACAGACCTTTGATCTAAAAGAAAAGCTTAAACACACACTTAGGAGTGTTTCAAACATGTTCATATTGTTGCAGTGACCATCTTTTACCCCCTCTATTGCATATAGAGGCCAAATCCTTCAAATTTAGGAGAAATTACTCTCATTCAACCTATAGATTTCAATCA
The DNA here is from genome assembly GCF_014108415.1 of Molossus molossus. Classification (NCBI taxonomy): domain Eukaryota; kingdom Metazoa; phylum Chordata; class Mammalia; order Chiroptera; family Molossidae; genus Molossus; species Molossus molossus. The sequence goes on from NW_023425344.1 coordinate 144,183,362, forward strand.
AGGGCAAGTGGGAAGCAGAAGGGGGGCAACTTTAAACACAGCCATAGAGGAGATGCTTCACTTAACTTCACAAATAGTAATATGTGAAAAAATTGGCACCAATAAATACACCAGGCCCACTAAACCAGTAATGCTTCCCAATGTTAATATGTAATAAATATTAATATGAATGCACAACTTCAAAAATGGATCTTCAGCCCTGGCTGGTTTGGCTCAGCTATTAGAGCGTCGACCAGCAGACCAGAGAGACCTGGGTTCGGTTCACACTAAAGGCGTGTACCTCGGTTGCAGTTTGTCCCCGTGTGGGTAGCAGCCAGTCGATGCGTCTCTTTCACATCGATGTTTCTCTCTCTCTCTTCCTCCTTCTCTCCCTCCCGCTCTATCTGAAGATAAATGCAAGAATGTCCTCAAATGAGGATTAAAAAAAAAAAGGATCTTCACACAAACAGGTTGAAGGGAAATAAACACGTAGTAACTTTTCTTTAGTGTGGGCTATTTCTCAATGTCAAGAAAACAAAAAACCTTGGAAAGAATGCTTCCAAAAATATTCACTAGGCAAACTAGCAAACTAGGACTCCTTCCTGCCCCGCAAATCAAAGGGAGATCCACCTCAGCTTGAGGCTGGTTGGTGCTGGGAGCGCTGGGAGTGCAGAGTTAGTTTTGTTCTGGTTTTCAAATGTTGATGTGCTCACTGGTTCAGAATCCATTTCATGACACTGCCTTTTCCCTGACTGTGTGTGTTGTGTTTTTTTTCCCTTTTCTTCTGAAATGTCTTAAGTATTTAGGACCTTAAGCTCTAACTGGCACTCAAGGGTATTAAATACAATTAAACATTTTAAAGGCTAGTAATTTTACTTCTCCAGAGCAATTATCTTGCTTTCATTTAGATTTTTTTTTAAGCTCTTTCTGAACAATGTAGAAAAACAAGGTTGACTTCAGACTGTTTCAATTGTGAATAGTTTCAACTATTAATAGGAGGCAGTCTTTTCCTCAGGGCCATACACCACATGAAAGTAATTGATTCGCCTACACTAAGCAAACAAGTTCAGGATAGAGGCCTTGTCTAGGCAGGCTGGTTTGCAGGCCCTGAGGGAAGAAGTCTCCTACTACCAGTTTGCTATCTATCATTGAACAGAAGATGTGGAAATTAGATTTTCCTAAAGTAAAACCTCACCTGAAAACAACCTGGCTACATTTCAGACTGGTTCCTAGTAACAAAACATTACAACTCAGGAGGAAGCAAAGAGACAAACACCACCAAGTAGAAAACCTAGTTGTACTGGATGAAATGTTTGCAAAGGTAGACCCTTCAAAATTTTATTCTTAGCTCATTTTTTAAAAATTGACATTCTATATGCCAATTGCATTTCTGGATTCTTTAGCAAATTAAAAAAAGAAGAAGAAAATTCAAGTTTCAGTTGTTCTTTTGTTAAACAAGTTTGTGTACTTTCTCTTTATTTATTCAGCAAATATTATAAGAGTACTCAATGAGAGCTGCTCTAGTGAGATAAAATGTAGTACTTCTTACTTGGAAGTACTTATTTTATTTTATTTTTTTATAGTTTTTTTCTGCGAAACTCCAAATTTTTAGCTAAATTTTTCATTCATTTTCCTAATAAAAACAAAGCTGACTTACAGTATGTTCATTTAGCATTGGAATTTATAACCCCTGGTTAGATTGGAAGTAGACATCTGATTTATGTATTTTATCTCAAATTGAACATTTAAATCCAAGGCAGGGGAAAGGGAATAAGAACCTTTAACCTGTGGATGTGTATACATAGGCTTCCTTCTCCCCAGACTCTTAGATCCTCCCTGGAAACCTAGTAACAAATTGCTCAAATCACTCATTTCAAATCCTGGCCTTTGGGCACAAACTCATATCCCAGTTTAAACAGAGAGGAAGAGATAAGATGTTTTCAGCACATTTTCAAGAAATGGGGACAACCAAATATTTGCTGAAAAAACTGGATGACTCCAACAGTTAAGATGATACTAATATCGGACATTCAAGGGCTGCCTATTAACCTCTCTGGAAGAAAACACAGCACCTTTAAGTAGCTCAACAGTGGAGTCTGACAATTACTTAAGTAATTACAAAGGCCTCTTGGTAAACCTCACCAACGTTGGAAAACCAAAACAAAACTAACATCCTGATGAAATGAGAATTAGTTTAGAAATGCTGTATTTTTATGTAAGTTTTCAAGTTCACTAATTTTTAAAAATTATTTTTAATTATAGTTGGCATACCATATTAGTTTTAGATGTACAACAGTGATTAGACATTTATATATCTTACAGAAGTGATCACAATAATCTCATACCCATCAGACACCATATATAATTACAATATTATTAACTATATTACTTATGCTGTGCTTGATACCCTCATGACTACATTATAACTGGCAGTTTGTACTTAATCCCCTTCACCTTTTTTGCTCATTCTGCTCCATACCCCCATAAAATCTGGCAATCATCAATTTGTTCTATCTAGGAGTTTGTTTCTGTTTCATTTTGTTTGTTCCTTTTTTTTTTTTTTTTTGGTTCCACATAAAACTTAAATCATACAGTACTTTTCTTCCTATGTCTGACTCATTTCACCTTAGCATAATGCCCTTTAGGTCCATTCACATCACAAATGGAAAGATTTCATTCTACTTTATGGCTGAGTACTAGCCCATTGTATATATGTACCACATCATCTTTATTCATTAATCTATTGATGAACACTTAAGTTGCTTCCATATCTTGGCTATTGTAAACACCACTGCAATGAATACAGGGGTGAATATATCTTTTCAAATTAGTGTTCTGGATTTCTTCGGATAAATACCCAGAAGTGGGACTGCTGGGTCACAAGGTAGTTCTATTTTTAATATTTTGAGGAACTGCCACTGTTTTCCATAGTGGCTGCACCAGCATAAAATCCCACTAACAGTTTGAGGGTTCCCTTTTCTCCTCATCCTCACCAACACTTGTTCTTTGTTGACTTTTTGGTAATAGCCATTCTGACAGGTATGAAGTGATATCTCATTGTGGCTTTTCTTTATCCTCACCCGAGGATATTTTTGCATTTATCTTCAGATTGAGCAGAAGGGAGAGAAGAAGGAAGAGAGAGAACCATCGATGTGAGAGAGACACATCAGTGGTTGTCACCCACACAACCCCAACCAGGGCGGGGGACAAATTGCAACCAAGGTATGTGCCCTTAGCAGAAACTGGACCCGGGACTCTCCGGTCCGCGGGCCGATGCTCTAACCGCTGAGCCAAACTGGCCAGGGCTCATTGTGGTTTTGATTTGTATTTTCCTGATGATTAATGATGTTGAGCATCTTTTTATGTAACTGTTGACCATCTGTATGTCCTCTCTGGAGAATTGTTTAGTTAGGTCCTCAGTCCATTTTTTTTTTTAATCATGATAGCTACAGACTATTTTTTTTTTTTAATTTTTATTGATTTTAGAGAAAGAGAGGAAGGGGGAGAGAGATAGAAACATTATGAGGAAAGAACACTGATTGGTCGCCTCCTACATGTCCCCCACTGGGGATTGGGCCCACAACCTGGGCATGTGCCCTGACCGGGAATCAAACTGGTGACCTCTTGGTGATGGGTCAACGCTCAACCACTGAGCCACACTGGCTGGGCCTCAGTCCATTTTTTAATTGAATTGTTTTTATTTTTTATGTTGAGTTTTATGAGTTCTTTATATATTTTGGATGTTAACCTCTTATAGGATGTATCATTTGCTAATATCTTCTCCCGTTCAAAAGCTTAAGGGCCTGCAATTATTAGATTGATTCATATGAAGTTGTCATTTGTGTAGTTCAAAAATAGTTGAATATCAGTAATTTTATATGGTTAACCTAATGATTTTGGAATTGAACTGATAATTTGCATTTTTAAAGAGTGAAGTGTTGGGGTGTCAATGGGGGGTAAAAGGAAGGACATCTATAATACTTTCAACAATAAAGATGTATAAAAAATAAAAATAAATAAAATATAAAAGAGTGAAGTGTTTCTTGAAATGAAATTTTAGTTTAAGTATGGTTTTATTACATAGTCTAGCCGGTGTGGCTC